>NC_060139.1:90105401-91428616 GCF_021461385.2 Schistocerca piceifrons | reverse complement strand
CGTCTGTTCTCCGCCGTCGCCGCCGCCTGCTGTCCGTCCGTCTGTTCTCCGCCGCCGCCGCCGCCGCCAGCCGGTGCTCGCCGTCGCCGTCCGCCCTGGTCGTCCGAACCTGGTCTTCGTCCGTCTGCGTCTTCGCCTCTTCCCAGTTTGTGTCCTTTCCTTTTCATGCTGTGCGTTTTTTCTTCCTGTCGTCATGTCCGCCCTCACCACCACCGTCACTACTACCACCAGCGCCATCGTCTATACATCCCCTTCCGCCGCCTCCACCACTATAACTTGGTGTGCCCAGTCCCACCCCCCTCCTTCCATCCCACCTCTCCTCACTCTCCCTTCACCCTCTCTCTTTGTCGCCCCCTCTCCCGCTTCTTCCTTTCGCTCCTCTTGTTCTGATCCTTTCCCCCCACTCCCCCAGCCTGTCACTGCAGCTCCGGCTCGGGTGGTGGCCCGTCGGGCCACTGTCCACGCCCAGCTCTCCCCGTCACCTTCGCGATCACCGCCGCCACTGCCGCCGTCACCGTCGCCTTCTCCGGCGCCGACTCTGGCCCCGGGACCTGCCACTCCCCGCCACATTCCAGTTGTTCCCATCCCCCACACCTCATCCGCCGCCGTCAAGCGCCCCAGTGGCACTCCTGTCTCGTCTGCTCCAAAAAAGGCTCCGCCTCGTCCCCCTTTCCCCACCCCTGATGCCATGGATGTCTCCCAACCCGTCCCTGCCCCTGCCCCCTCCTCCTCCTCTACCCCCTCCTCCTACCGCTACCTCCTCTCCCATCCGGATCCCTCCCTCCTTGAAGCCTGGAACCTCACCCTCTTCCTTCGCCAGAATTGTCCTGGTGCCCCCATCTCCCTCCTCACTCCTCGCCGTGATTCGGTACTCATCTCCTCCACCAGCCCTACTCTCCACACGGACCTCCTTTCCTGCACCCCTATCACCTGCTTTGGCCCTCATGCCTCTCACACCCCTGCTCCCTCGCCACCTCCCTCCCGCCAACCGCAACCTCCGCGTCGCCCGCCGACCCTCACCTCCTTGATCACTCGGCTCAGTCCAGTGATCACGGAGGAGGCGCTGTTGGCGGAGCTTCAGGCCCATCCCCATCTGGAGGTGCGTGCGGTTCGCCGGATCCATAACGCTGCCAGCCCCACCCGCCTTATGCGCGTTTTTTCTGAGCACGCCCCCTCCATAGACCATTTCCTGAAGGAGGGTGCCCTCCTTTTTAACCAGCGTTATGAAGTTGACCCCTCCCGTTCCCCTCCTCAATCCCTCCGCTGCCAAAGGTGCTTGATATAATGTGCACCCAACATCTGAGTGCCGCGAGGCCCCCACCTGCCCGCACTGTAGGCAAGACCACTTTTTACGGCAGTGCCCCAATCTCCAGTTCCCCCTCCTGTAATACCTGTAACCTCCCTCATCCCACCTACTCCCATAAGTGTAAGGCACGACCCCCTCCTACCACTCCTGAACTCACCATTCCTGTCCGCCCTCTGGACGCCCCCACCTCTCCCGGCAACTCCCTTCGCCCACCCCCTACCGCTGAGGACATCATCCGATTCCTCACCATTGTCCTGCAGAATGTACATCCTTTTCAGTGCCCACACATCCTCCAACAGATCTCCCTCGCCGCCCGATCCGTTTTCCACCTCAAAATGTACGCCACCTACTCTAACAACCAGGCCCATTTCACCTTCTCCTGTCTTGACACCCTCGTTTAAATCCCTGTCATGGTGCGACAGCAATGTATCCTTTTCAACAACTTCCGCTCCCTTCCCGCCAACAAGAACCTCTTTCTCCATACTTTTGCCACCCACCGCGTGGACGCCTTCCTCCTTAATGAAACCTTCCTCCAACCCCACCACACCGTCCACACTTCGCCCTACCTCCTCCACTGCTCCGATAATCCCCTCCCAATTGCGCGTGGCAGAGTTGCCATTGGGCACCGTCGCCAGATCCCCGTTCGTCTCCAACCTCTCCTTCCCGACCCCACCAAACACCTGATCCTAAGTCTCTTCTTCCCTGGCCTTACCGTTACCTGCGCCACCATCTATGTCCACCCTAACGCCCCTATTCCCTTCGACTTCCTCTCCCACACTGACCGTACCTTCTCCTCCTACGTGATCGCCGCTGACCTCAACATCCATAGTCGTTCCGCCGCCCAGTTACGGCGGTGGCATCGGTTCCTCTCCTCCCTTCAAGGCGACCTCATTCCCATCCCCAGCACACCCGTCCCGAATCCAACTCCACTCCTGATGTTATCCTCTCCTCCCCCAACCTCCTTGGCCGCATAACGGTGGATGTCCTGGAGCCTATTGGTAGCGACCATCTCCCTGTCCTCACCGTTTCAGACGGTCGTCGCCCTCGCCCCGACCCTCATACTGACCCTCCCAGTAAGTATGTCCCCGACTATTCCTGAGCCGACTGGAATGCCTACCGGGATACCCTTTCCACCCAGGTCGATAGCCACCCTCTCACCTACCACCACCCTGACGATGTCACCCATGCCGCCTCCTTTCTCCAGCAGACCTTGTCTGAGGCCGTGGAGGCCCACGTCCCTACTGTCGCCATCCACCCCCACCATCCTACCTTACCCCCACAGGCCGTTCTCCTCCGTGAATCCCGTCATCTCTACCGTGCCTTCCTACGCACGCATGACCCAGACACACTACGACGCCACCGGCAACACCAGCGACACATTCGTCTTTTGCTCGCGGCTAAGGAACGCCGGGACTGGCGACAGACATGCACCTGTTTAAATGCTACCCTACCAATCAACTCGTCCAAGTTCTGGTCGGCCTTCCGTCGCCTTACCGGAACTAAACCCTCCCCCTACTATCCTCTTCTCCATGATGATCACCCTTTCCGTAACTCCCTTAGTAAGGCCAATCACTTTGCCTCCTACCTCTCCGATGTGTTTTCCATCCCCGATGATCCCCAGTTCGATTACTCCCTCTTCCCGGATATCCGCGATCGAACTGACACCTCTTCCCCTCCCCTCGCTCCTGGTTTCCAGTACTTGGACAACATTGCACACACAGAACTCAATGCCCCTATCACTACACAGGATCTCATTGCTACACTCCGCGCAAAACGCAACACCGCTCCTGGTCACGATCGTGTCACCTACCATCACCTTCGTGAAGCTCCTGTCTCTTTCCTCTCCACCCTGGCCAGGCTCTACAATGTAGTCCTGTCCACTGGTTACTACCCCGACCTGTGGAAAACCTCCCGTATCCTCATGTTCCTTAATCCCGGCAAACCACGGTCCGCCGTCTCCTCCTACCGCCCCATCAGCCTTACCTCGGTCTTCAGCAAGGTCCTGGAATCTATCCTCACCCGCCGCATCCACCAGCATCTCCACCAGCACCGCCTCCTTCCCGTCACCCAGTGTGGCTTTCGGCCGTCCTCCTCTTCCGACGACCTTCTCCTTCACCTCACTCATCTCCTTTCCGAACAGCTTAATTCCCGTCGCTCCGCAATCTTCCTCTCCATGGACCTCGAACGTGCCTATGACCGTGTATGGCATTCCGGTCTCCTCTTCAAGCTCCAAACCTTCGCCCTTCCCATTAACTACGTCCATCTGATCGGCTCCTTTCTCTCCCGCCGTCCTTCATATGTCACCGTCCATAACTCAGATTCCTACACCTTTTTCCCTCTGCCGGTGTGCCCCAAGGCTCCCTCCTCTCCCCCCTTCTGTACCTTTTGTACACGGCGGACATGCCGCCGCCGTCAGCCCCCGTCCACCTTCTCCAGTTTGCCGATGACACCGCCTTCCTTGCCCTTGCCCCCACCCTACAGCGCTCCCAACACCTTCTCCAATCCCATCTTGACCGGTTCACCGCTTGGTGCAACCAGTGGTTGCTCAAGGTCAATCCCTCCAAAACCCAGGCGATCATTGTAGGCAAAACCACCTCTTCCTTCCGCCTCCTTGATTTCTACATCACCATCTATGGCCGTCCTATCGCCCTCACTCCCACCCTTAAGTACCTTGGCGTCACCCTCGACCGTCGCCTCTCCTGGACTCCCCACCTCCGGACAATCCAAGCCAAGGGACGCTCCCGACTCAATCTCCTCAAGCTCCTCTCCGGCCGTACGTGGGGTCTGGACCCCTCCACCATCCTCCACACCTATAAATCCCTCATCCGCCCTATCCTTTGTTATGCCCATCCGGCTTGGATCTCCGCCCCCCCTCCCTTTTATAAATCCCTCCAAATCCTTGAACGCCATGCTCTCCGCCTCGCCTATCGCATCTGTCTCCCCTCCCCCACGTGGATCCTGTATGATCTCATCCTCATCCCCTTCCCCCACCTCCTTTTCCTTTAAAGGATACGGATCCTGTACACCTCCCGTAAACTCGACCCCCCTCACACGCTCGTCTCCCCAATCCTCACCCACCCCCGCCTGCTGCCGCGCCTGTATTCTCATGTCCCACCCAGTCTCCATCTCTCAACCCTCCTTACCCTCTCCCAAGGTGGCTTCCGCCAGATCCCCCTCCCTGATGATGTCGTCCTCCCTTGCATCTACCCCTCCTATCAACTTTGATCCTCCCCCCACTTCCTGTGGTCTTTCCTTTAGGCACCCTCCCTCCCCCCTTTCCCTTCCCTTCCCTTCCCTTCCCTTCTCTTCTCTTTCCTTTCCCCCCACCCTCCTACCCTCTCCCCCAGGCTTCCCCTCCCCCTTCCTCCCTCCCCCTCTCTCCTTTGCCCACGGCATCTCTGCTCTCCCCTCTCCCATTTCCCCTTCCTCCTCCTCCACCTCCTCTCTTAGCAGGCCCCCGGACTCGTACACGCTCAGTGAACATTTGCGCGCCGGAGATCATCGCCATCAGTGTTTAGTGTGTGTGCATCGTTGTGTGTTTCGTGCAGTTACAACTCAACTGTTCACATGTGCCGTCGCCGTTCTCAGTGTTTTGTGCGCCGTGTCTCCAAGTGTTAGTGTATTTTCGTCCAACGTGAACGGCTTCTTGTTTCTTGTTTTTTGTATCTCCGTTTTTTTGCCCGCCGTTTTTTGTATTGTATTTATCACCTCTCTGTCATGTTTATTGTTCCACTTAAGGCTGAAGAGCAGCGTGCTATGCTGCTGACAGCCCGCCTGTGTAGGTGTTTAAAATTACAATAAAGGAAAAAAAAGAAAAACACCAACGTCGACAATTTTTACCGGAGTTGTTGATCCCAGCAGTGTCATTGTCGAAAAGAAGCTGTTCAGCACTCAGCTCGATCAGCAACAGTGTCTTATTACGCTTAGTAACAGATGCTGAATTTTGTGTCATCTCACCTTAAAGCAAGGAAATGCAGATGAAGTAATAAATGAAAGCAATATTACTGTCATAGTCCATAGTACTAATCTGGAGACTTTAACCTTATAGAATCTAAAAATGTCCGATTCAAATTTAAAGACTTGTGCAAATTACCTCTTTCACTGAAAAAAGTAGGGACGTAAAACAAATTTTTAAGAAGAAATTTTCTTTAATACCTTTTCTGGTATTGTAGTCAGGTTAATAAATAATGTAAGTTTCTTTGTTTTCAGAAATGCGCATCAAATAAATATATACATTAGTCAGAAATCATGACCAGGTATGGCACCAAGTCTCGCCTCTGTAAGACTCAACAACATGCCATCACGCTGCTGCACTGGTGACACATGAGCCTACTAATTTTTGATGTTCGGTAGGTGTAGGCTGCGTTCACGATTACGCGCCCAGTTGCAGGCGGTTGGTCACCTGCCTACATTTTGTCTCCGACTCGTCGCAAAGAACGACACGCGACCAGAAGGCTGCCTGTTTCGGAATGAAAATTGAAGGAGAAGCCATTCCATTATTCCGTCATGTATTAACACAGCTTTACCGGTCTGTGAGAAATGTTGTGGGAAATATTGTTTGTGAAACGAGTAAATGCCCCGTGACACTGAAGGCCGTTTTGTTTCACTGTTTTCTCAGGTTCCTCCGGTAGTAAGACAGAATTATGGGGTACAGTAAAAAAATTTCTCCCATGGTACGTATCGTATTTCCGTAATCCGTGATATGTTTTATTATTGGATTCAAACAAACCACCTTACGGCTACCACCAGCGCTGCGCAAAAGGACATTTTCCTACAGGTTCCCCACGGCCAGCTTATGAAAACCGACTCCTACGGATAGTGCGGGTCGATGCAAAAGATGTCTGTCACTGACAGAACACTGCAGGAAAAAGAAACTGTACTTGCACTATCAATCAAATGAACACAGCGTGTAACATGGTGGCAACGACGTTCAACATATTGTCACGCATACAGCATCAAAGATCACGTGGGCGTTTACCATATGAAGGAATGCAATCAGCAAGGAAAGCTCCATCAAAATATCAGAGTGTCCTTACCCGAATGAAGGTGCAGCGTTAAGTAGGCCTAGTTACGTAGAAGTCAAGCTATTTCAAGTGGCAAAACAGAACCGGGAGTCAACCGGGAGTCAACCGGGAGTCAACCGGGAGTCAACCGGGAGTCAACCGGGAGTCAACCGGGAGTCAACCGGGAGTCAACCGGGAGTCAACCGGGAGTCAACCGGGAGTCAACCGGGAGTCAACCGGGAGTCAACCGGGAGTCAACCGGGAGTCAACCGGGAGTCGCTCTCAGTAAAAGCTGCTGGAAAACGCATGCATTCCATTCATTCACGAATTCTAGGACTAACACACTACGTGAAAACGAGTGCACCACTTAGGGAGAAGTTGTGCTCAACAGCCACACCTAAGTAACTCAGAATACCTCTGAGGAGCAACTGACAAAGACACATTGCACACTGTCATAAATCGATCGTTAAAATACAGCACCAGAAATATCTGTGGATGAGAGCATATCATCCACAACAAGTAGTACTTTGTCAGGTGACAATGTACACCTGAATGAGAACTCAAGAACCGCTGCATTGTATAAGTACCAAATGACTTTCTGAACACTTCTCGAAGGAACAGGACGACAGCTAAGAAGAATGTTTCACCGGAAGAGCTTGTACCACGCTGAGGAGTGATTATGTCATTCTAAAGAACTTCAAAAATATTAAATCGACTTTATAAATGCGAAGAACTCTCACGAGAACAGAAAGTATCTGGAGCACGTTGAACTGATGAAGAGCTGCATATTGCATCAAGAATAGGTAGCAGTCAATCGAGCAGTAGTCATTCAGAAACTGTTCCATAAAAAACTATCGTTCAATTACGTTCTTCAACTAAGCCGAAGAATTCCATGCCCTAGTTCACCCAGAAGCCACTTTATCGGAGGAGCGGTTTACAGCTGCAAGTTGGCTTTCTGTAGCAGTGACTACTTATAAAAGCTCAGGTCAATCGAAATTATTTTCAGAAATTCAACGAGGTAAATATACATATAGGAACACCCGTTTTTATACTGAAATGAACTGGGATTTCTTATGTAACGAATGAAACTCTTGCCGCGTGATCAAGCAGTTTACCGTACGTGTTTGATGTTAGGGAGAATTGGGAAAATCATATTGATATTTCGGTAAAAGGTTTCCTATACGTTTCAATGAACGCAAGCTTTGCCTACATGGAAGTTGTCAGTGTCCAGTAAGCTCTCTAACACTGTCTGGTGCACTTGCCATGCCGGTTGCTTGGTTGTTTGGTTTGTGGGATTTAAGGGACCAGACTGCAACGGTCATCAGTCACTTGTTCCATAACTTAAAAACACCCACACAGAGTAAAAAAAACGGATAATGGAGACAACAGACGAAACAGGACAAGAAAAACTCAAAGATCACACAAAAATTAAAATCACACAGTGACGGTGGTTGACCGACCATAGAGGAAAAAAAAGAAAAAGCCAACCATCGAGAAACATTAAAAACTCAGTCTAAAACCATAGGCCAAAGGCCACACTCAAAAATAAGAACATAAACACTCAAATTAAGTGACAAAAACCCCCTGCCCGAATAAAACGCAAATCTAAGTCCGCCATGGCAGAGTCATCTGTTACAAGGGCAGGGAGCGTATCAGGCAGCGCTAACGTCTGCCTGAGCACGGCTAAAAGGTGACACTCCAACAAAATGTGGACCACAGACAAAACGGAGCCGCAGCGACAGAGGTGGGTCCTCACGGCGCAGTAAGTGGCCCTGCGTCAGCCGAGTGCGCCCAATGCGCAGCCGGCAGAGGACAACAGACTCCTTGAGAGAGACTCGTATGGATAACCGCCACACAGTCGTCGTCTCCTCGATAGGGCGGAGTTAGTTTGGCATGGGCAGATGGCGCCATTCAGTGTCCCATAGACGGGAGCGAGGGAAACACTAGTCGAGAGCTCGTAAACTGCTCAGGGAGTCGCTACAGATAACTAAGGACTCACCTGAGCAGAAGCGGATATATCATAGGGTGCGGAAGACGGCGACTAGCTCAGCTGTGAAAACGCTGCAGCCAGCTGGCAAGGATCGTTGTTCGTAAAGGTCCCCTAGAGTTAGAGGATAACCGACCCGACCAGCAACCATCGAACCGTCAGTGTATACAACGCCAGAGCCCTGATACGTGGGTAGGATGGAATAAATGCGGCGGTGGAAGGCCTCCGGAACGACTGAGTCCTCCGGGCCCTGTGCCAACTCTAGCCAAAGGCAAGGGCGATGAACACACCACGGCGGTGTACGCAAAAGGCCCAGAAAGGAGGTGGAACAGGGAAAACCCCCAAGCACGGAGAGAAGCTCTTTGACACAGACCACGATCGTACAACCCGACCGGGGCCGACATTCTGGCAGATGGACGACCGGCTGCGGGAACAGGAGACGATAATTTGGATGCCCAGGCAAGCTAAAAACATGGGCAGCATAAGTGGCCAGTAACCGCTGGCGCCGTAACAGTAGTGGACGGACACCTGTCTACACAAGTATGCTGTGCACAGGACTTGTTCGGAAAGCACCAGTGACAAGGCGTATTCCGCTGTGAAGGATTGGGTCCAGCACCCTCAACGCCGAAGGGGATGCAGAACCATAAGCGAGGCTCCCATAATCCAGACGAGACTGGATTAACGCCTGGTAGAGCCGTAAGAGAGTAGATCGGTCGGCACCCCAGCCGGTGTGGCTCAAGCATCGTAGAGCATTTAGATGCCGCCAACACATCTTTTTAAAATGCCGAATACGAGGCAGCCAAGTCAACCGGCAATCAAAAACCAGTCCCATAAACCTGTGTCTCCACCACAGAAATAAGCTAGCAGTCAAGGTAAAGTCGTGGCTCCGGGTGAACAGTGCGTCGCTTGCAGAAATGCGTAACGCAGATCTTGGCAGCCGAAAACCGGAAGCCATGCGTTACAGCCCAAGAATGCGCCTTGCAGATAGCGCCGTGCAGCTGACGTTCAGCAGCTGCAATGCCAATGGAGCTATAGTAGAGGTAGAAGTCGTCAGCATACAAGGACGCTGAGACAGACGTTCCCACCGACGCAGCGAGCCCGGTAATTGCTATTAAAAACATGCAGACACTTAAAACAGATCCCTGTGGAACCCCGTTCTCCTGAACTCGGGAGGAACTATGAGAGGCCGCGACTTGCACGTGGAATGTACGATGCGATAGAAAATTTCGGATGAAAATCGGCAGGGGACGCCGAAAACCCCAACCATGAAGCGAAGAGAGGATGTGACGACGCCATGTCGTATAATATGCCTTCCGCATGTCTAAGAAGACAGCGACCAGGTGCTGATGGCAGGAAAAGGCTCTAAGGTTGGCTCACTCCATGCGCACCAGATTGTCGGCGGCAGAGCGGCCTTTACGGAACCCACCCTGAGACGGAGCCAGAAGGCCCCAAGGCTCTAGTACCTAACTCAATTGCCAGCTCACCATCCCTTCAAGCAACGTGCAAAGAAGTTTGGTGAAGCCAATGGGGCGGTAGCTGTCCACCCCCACGGTGTTCTTGCCAGGTTTCAGAATAGGGATGACAATGCTTTCCCGCCATTGCGACAGAAACTCACCCTCGACCCAGAGACGGTTGTAAAGATCGAGGAGGCGCCGCTGGCGGTCCACTGAAAGGTGTTTCAGCATCTGACAGTGGATGCCATCTGGCCCAGGAGATGTATCAGGGCAAGCGGCTAGGGCACTGAAATGCCCACTCACTGAACGGAACATTGTAGGGTTGAGGATGGTGAGTGTGGAATGAAAGGCTCCGACGTTCCATCCACTCTTTAATGGAGCGGAAGGCCAGTGGGTAATTCGCAGAAGCGGAACTCATAGCAAAATGCTCTGCCAAGCTGTTTGCAATTACGTCGGAGACAGTGCAAACTGCTCCATTGAGTGAGAGCGCAGGGACGCTACAGGGGTCCGATAACCATACAGGCATCGAAGATTGGCCCAGACCTGCAATGGAGAGACATGGAGGCCATTGGTGGACACATACCGCTCCCAGCACTCCTGCTTGTGTTAGCGAATGATGCAGCAGGCACGAGCACGGAGTCGTTTAAAGGCGACGAGGTTTTCTAAAGATGGATGCCGCTTGTGGCACTGGAGTGCCCGCCAGCGATCTTCAATCGCCTCAGGAATCTCAGGCAACCACCAAGTCACAGTCCGCCGTCCACGGTACCCTGAAGAACGGGGAATGGCAGATTCAGCGGCAGTAACAATGCCGGTGATGACCGAGTGCACCAACGCATCAATGGCGTCATTAAAAAGAAGCTCAATAGCGGCAAAGGAGGAGAACAAATCCCAGTCAGCCTCATTCATAGCCCATCTGCAAGGGCTCCCAGAAGAGTGACGTTGTGGCAGTGACAGAAGGATCAGGAAGTGGTCACTGCCACACAGGTCGTCATGCACACTCCATTGGACAGACGGTAGGAGGCTAGGGCTCTAGATCGAAAGGTCTATGGCGGAGTACGTGCCATGCGGCACACTGAAATGTGTGAAGGCACCATTGTTTAAAAGGGAGAGGTCGAGCTGTGCCAATACATTCTGAACAATGGCACCTCGACCTGTTGCCACTGACCCACCCCACACTAGGTTATGGGCGTTGAAGTCACCCAGTAACAGGAAAGGTGGCGGCAGTTGCGTTATCAGCGCAGCCAGGACATGCTGTAGGACATCATCTAGTGGAAGGTAAAGACTGCAGTCGGTAACAGCCTTTGGCGGCCACACCCGAACAGCGACAGAGTCTAAAGGTGTTTGGAGTGGGATGGACTCGCTGTGAAGAGAGTGAAGGACATAGATGCAGACGCCACCAGACACCCTTTCATAAGCTGCCCAGTTCTTATACCAACCCGAATAGCAACAGAGGGAGGGGTTTCACATAGCTGGAAACCAAGTTTCCTGAAGAGCAATGCAGTAGAAAGGGTGAAGGCTGGCAAGTTGACGCAGCTCAGCTAGATGGTGGAAGAAGCCGCTGCAGTTCCACTGGAGGAAGGTATTGTCCATGGCTGAGAAAGGCGCGAAGGGACTGTAGAGGCAAGTTACGCTACTGGGTCACCTGCTGCCTCCAATTGAGCACCTGTGGAAGTGGTATCCATTGCGTCTGAGGGACCAGCGAGATCGTGGTCCTCAGTGGACACCAGAATCTCCACCTCATATTCAAACACAGAGCTTGTAGGAAGCAGTTGGACGGGTGCCACCTACCTGTCGGGACTCTTGGGAACCATTTTCTTTTTCTGCTTTGCGTGTTGTGTCTTGTGGGGTTCAGGCTGGGAGGGCTTCACTGGGTCAGTGTCAGGGATGGACGACGACCGTGAGGCCCTACGACCAGTGACCAGCGGTTGTTTCCGCCACTTGCGGGTGTCTGCATTTCCACTGGTTGGAACGTGTGAAGGGAGGTCCCCAAGGGATTCCTTCCTGGCGAGAGTAGCCGAAGAAGTCTTACGTTTCTCTGGCTGGGAAGGGGGCACCGATGTCCCTGATGGTTGGGAGGTTGTTGCTTCTGAAGTAGATGGAGCAGGAGCAACAGGGAGTGAAGTGCCCCCCACCATCAAGGGGGCAGGTGTGGCTCTTCGACTCTCAGAGCTGACTGGATGTGTTGCAGCTGATGTAACTGTAGCAGAAGTGACTGTGGCGGCATAAGAAGACGTCATACGCACGGGATGAAGCCGGTAAAATTTCGGTTTAGCCTCCATGTAGGTCAGTCTGTCCAGGGTCTTTATTTCCATTATTTTCCTTTCCTTCTGCAGAACGGGACAGTCCGGAGAGCAAGGGGATGGTGCTCTCCGCAGTTGACACAGATGGGAGGCGGGGCACATGGTGTATCAGGATGGGATGGTCGAACACAACCGCGACGTACGAGGCTGGAAAAACAGTGCGAAGACATATGTCCGAACTTCCAACACTTGAAGCTCCACATTGGGGAAGGGATATATGGCTTAACATCACAACGTTAGACCATCACCTTGACCTTCTCAGGTAATGTGTCACCTTCGAAGGCCAAGATGAAGGCACTGGTGGCCACTTGATGATCCCTCAGACCCCAGTGGACACGCTGGACGAAATAGACACCTCGTCGCTCTAAGTTGGCGCGCAGCTCGTCATCGGACTGGAAAAGGAGACCCCTGAGGAAAATAATGCCCTGGACCATATTTAAGCTTTTATGGGGCCTGATAGTAACTGGAACATCCCAAGCTTCTTACAAGCGAGAAAGGCCCGTGACTGCACAGGGAATGTGTTTTTATCAAGACTGAACCGGACCACATTTTGGACAAGTCCGCCACCTCCCTGAAGTTGTCCTCTAAATGCTCTACGAAGAACTCGGGCTTCATGGATATAAAGGATTCCCCCATCAGCTCTGGTACAGACGAGATACCTGGACGAATACGATTCACTTCCATTCATTGCCTTTCGTTCCCCCATTGTTTGGCCAGGGAGGGGAACGATTTGGGGTCATAAACATTAAATTTAAAATGAGCCCTCGAACGCTTAGAGACTGCTGGTGGCTGGCCACCAGCAAGAGATGATGTACCATGCTTCGTTGTGTGTCATTCACCCTAATGCCGGCCACCTGGCAGGATGGCCATTGCCGGCAGTCCAGATGCCCCAGGGAGACGGGCTTCTACTCCTTGGCATACGTGGGGATTTAACGGTGCAGGCATCAGTAGAGCGATCCCTGTGTTGTCAGGGGGCTACAGCCAACAGGGTACATAGTGGCCCCACCTCAACGGACTGGCTACTGTGCTGGGTTTTAGGTGACATGTAGTCCATGGTCGCCATCAGTGCAGGAAGTGGCACTGCAAATAGCAAGGCGGAAAGGGCTCCCACGAACGTATCCATGATCAAGAGTTGGAGAGCAGGCAGGATGCAAAGCAACGACAAATAAAATGGCGAACGTTCTCAACACAAAATGGACAATACACCAAGTAATGCGCTCTTCCCCAATCGGTTCACTCTTCGGAAAAGTTTTGAGATATGGAGGTCAAACCCAACAGGGGACCATCACCTAAGGCCGAAACTGTTGAGACTCCTGTTAGTCGCCTCGTATGACAGGCAGGAATACTGCGGGCCTATTCTAACCCCTGAACCCGCAGGGGGTTTACCATGCCGGTCTGGAAGATGAGAAGTCAAATGATTTTATTCGGCGACTCAAAGCCAAGCATGCACTCATGAGGATTAGGTTTAACGAACTGTTTATACCATAATTTGGTACCACACCATTTTATAAACACGTATGAGAACCGTTCACGTAACATAAGGAGGGTTACACACTACTCAGTTCAGAAGTGGTGTTGATCTGAAGTCATCTTAGGGAACAGTAGAAAACCTAATCCCTTATGACAAAAAGTACATCGGATCTTAAATGCGAGGTATTGCATATCATTCGTCACCCAATTTCTTGTTCTGTCAGTGCACTACTATCTGATGCTACTGAACAAGGAAAGGAAGTAATATTTTAAAAGAAGGGTCCATAACCTAAATTGAGGAACAACAGTGATACTATTAGCTTTAGTGCTACGCGTCATGTATTTTGCAGTTGCGGAGCTGACCTTGCTAACATCAGTTTCTCTGTTGATGAAATGAGCGGCTTCAATACAAGTTACATTCACTGCACTGCTCCTTGCTGAAATAAACAGTGGTGCAGAATCAAGTTGTGACGTTGCAGCTGATGAACATATTCAGCGGTGAAAAATCCGTACAGGTAAACTGGTGAAAGTTAAGGAACATTTCTGATAGCAACAGTGAACTCTTGAGAGTTAGTGGACCATGTAGATTTGGAAGAGCGGCTAAGGGAGCCGCCCCTGTACTCTTATTTGAATAAAGCTCGACAGCAATTACTGACAACCGCCAGCACCCAGAACCTGAGGTAGCAGACAACTCAATATATGAATATAATTCCATTGATGGTTCAGCTATTCCACTCCCCACCCCCCCTACACCCAAGAACTGGATATAATGGGTAAAAGCTGTCGTCACCCATGGAGCTGATACCAAAAGCGGAAGAGGATGTGACGGCAATGCATGTGGTGCAAGACGAGTCACTGCCCTGTGACGTGAAAGAGGACACGAAACCACGAGTCCTAATGCAAGGTGATGAAGAGCTAAGACCATTACGAATCCTGAATGTGGCAAGAAGACCGGAGTAGCATGAACTGTTACTACCCCGCGATATAAACCTACATGGTGAAGCTGTAATTATCCGCTCTTTTTAGTGTTATTACGCCTGACAAAGAATTTGTAGCCAATGTTTTGACTGTCAACTAAACTCTTTTGAGGAATCAACAACACAAGGACATCAATCTGATGGAAAATGAATAGCTACAGACTTTCAACTTTAGCTTCTGGCTGTATGTGCGAATATTACACCCTCTGTTCTCAAATGAGGAAACAGTAAAAATGCACAATAATAGTGACCAGCATGGAGGTTGAAAGCAGCATCACATGCCGTCATCTTTTGATTCACACCAGTTGCAGGCATCTAAGCAGCTAGCAGTAGATCTAGACGAATAAACCACCGTGATGCCAAGGGCGTTGTTAGTACCCATGATCATCCTACGATTCCAAACCAGGTGATGGTTATATTGGATCATACTGGCAGGGAAAGAATATTTGGACTGAGGCTTTCTGTCAGCAGATGCAACTGAATTCGAAAATTATTGTAGCTGTTACGTAAAAGGAGTGCCAGCAAATGGTAGGATCGCTGTAATATTAGATAGTTCCACCACCATCTGATTCTGAATAGGGAGGCCTTTGCTTCATGTAAGTTGTGTTTAGGAGTATCAGAGAAGTGAAAAGATATGCAGACGATCCAAATTGGTAAGATAAAAAAAGAGGTATGACGTAAAACATCAGCTGACAGAACGGGTAGGAGACCATATACACTCCAATTTGAGGCATAAACAAACATGGGACGTCAGTGAGACATGATGATTTCATGAAGTAACACCTCAGCCACCCATATCGTGTCCAGGCATTAGGAAGGAGAGAAGAGTTCACGTCCAACGCTTCAAGCTACCAGCTAACAGTCGTCTTCCGACAAACTGTCTCACAGGTATCAATGAACCAGGGACTTCCCCAAAAGAGAAGGTCATGCCACCAGGAGACACCAAATCCTGCAAAGGGCAATGGAGAATACACTAGTCACCAGAGGAATACTGCAGAAAAACAGTAAGTATACGTCTGTTATCAGTGAGATACATAATGTGTGACATGGAGGAAAACACGTTCAAAATCTTGTGACAAATACGGCAAACATGCATAATCATACGTGAGTGCAAGAATGAATGATTACCTTGCAGAGAAACAATCAGTATGGAAGCACCATTAAACGAAGGAGTAAAACGATGTGTCACGTCTTCAGGAAGCAGGTGGCTGAAGTCTGCTTTCTAACTGGTAAATCATCAAGTAGTGTAGCGAATAATCAGCAATTCATAATTTCCAATGATAACTTCCCCACGATGTGCACATTCCACCCACGAATTCCATGTAGAACATTCCATACCCGGAAGTGAATGTACCTTTTGTAGGGAGATGCTCCGTTCGAAGGCCACCTCTGAGTTGAACCCAGAGTATGTCAAGGGAAGAATTCACATCAGTCGTCTGGCGTACGTTGCCAAGATGTCGACCCTCATGAAATACAGTACCAGGTGCATCTGGGTGAGAATGTATCTCACGCACATTAAATAATATGTCAGGAGAGCGCATACACTTGAATAAGGAACTGCAAGGGCTGACGAGCACATGATGGGACTACCAGTGTTTCGTAACAGATCAAAAGAAACCAACGGATAAGTAGGGATTGATATTAATGAGGAGAGCATATAAATGCCGTTATGATTGATTGAACCATTCTGAACACAGAATAATTGACTTAATAGGTGATAACAGCACTCAACGACAGCCAGAATTTAGATCAAGCTCTGAGTGATAGTCAGCTGGTATAGAAGTACTGTGGACTCCAGCAAGAAGAGCGACGTGACGTGCTCTATTAATGAGTCATTTCGTACGTAGAATCACATTAGGAAGGTGAATATCCATTAAGTTCTGAAACACTGCATCAGGTAGACCCAGGAAGTGAAACTACTATTTTTAGATCAAAGCTCACACAAGGCATATTTTCATCACTGAATGGAGTCAAAATGCACTCTTAACACCATGGATCTTCAACCGCAAATTGCAGTCACACCGTTTAACGAGAAAAACTAAAATCTATTTCTTCTATCTGTGACCAGTTAAGTCTCTCAAATTCACCAGCTTATTTCCTTATAATCAATATCTTGTGGAAACGAGACAGTCATACGATTATATAGTAACAAACGGACGAATGGGAAAGTATTAATCACAAAAAAGCGTTCTCATAGTTAAGGATTCATGTAGCATGCGAGAATCGAGAACAACATTCCAAACGAAGTGCACTTGTGAAGTCTAAGCCTTTTGATGCAGCTCCACACAATGCATCCCAGTAAAAAGGGCGAAAACTAGCAAAATCTTATGTCACCATCAACCGGTAGTATGTAGCTGAGTATGAAGCTGGGATTTACTTCTGTGGTGATTTGGTCTATTTCAGGTAACAAAACAAACCACGAAGGCAGTCAGATCTGGACACCTCATCCTCTACCGAAAAATATTTCAGGAACCATGAGTTATTCGTTCAGTGATGCAAGTGTAGTATGACATGCGAGAACGGTCAGAGGTTCCTTCCAAGGCATGGAGTGCTGTGAGGAAAATTCTGCTCCGCCAGGACCCAAGAGGTGTGTAATCAAGGCATGTTCGTGATTCTTCAATGTGTATTACATTAACCAATTTTTTTTTTTTAAATAAGCAAGTGTCAGAGGTTAGCATGCCCCAGTTTCAGCGATTTTCACTGTTGCGTAAGTGAGTGATCTCTACTTGGCCAAACTACTGAACACAAGAGTGATGTCGGGGTAGTGGGGGTTGGGGGGAAGCAAAATTCATAGAACTTTCTTCTATTTGGGTTCGATTCAAGAAGACAGGTTGGTTGCGTAAATTAATTGTGGAAACAGTGGCAAATAAGAATTAATAGATACCTGTATGTTTTATTCTGAGGCTAAGCGGTCATGAAGGAGAACGTGTTTTCACTGCACTGCAATCTAATTTGACTCAAATATTTTGATGTGTTACTTTAATATGCATCGTACACTTTTCGCAAATAAAGAAATATGCAGTGGACTAATGATGCACTGAGTTCGTATGAATTGAAGAGTAGTAGTATTTGAAACTGTTTAAGGTGTTATTGAAAAATCGAATTTACGTACTGCCTAAAATATTTCTGATGATTTGGTAGTTTGTATCATGCAGTGAGAATGTGTGAAGCATTTCAGATCAAAATTTTCAGTTCTGCCTCTCTAAAATAAAAATCTATGTTCATAACGTATGTTTGATCCTTAGCAACCTGGATGAGAATATTAATCGTATTATTTGCATCGAAACAATTTCCCGTAAAATTTTAAGTCCATTAAGCTGTAAATTGTTAGCAAATTTTTGACCGTCATGTGATCGATCCGTAGTACGTCATGAAAAAGTTAATAAATAAATAACTGAGGAAACCGGCCAGGTTCTTGAAAGGGGCTGACGATTTCAACCACACATCTGACAACATATTTTAACAATATAAAAACAATGTAATTCCGTCTTTCCAAAAATTAAGTAAATTGTGCAGAGTGACGTTCTGAACACGTCGCTAGAAGCGAGATTTGCTGCTCTGCCAGTTGTACACGCCAGATCGAGACTGGCCGAGCAGGCCGTATCGAAATACCACCAAAGGTGGCGTTGAAGCAGTAGTATGAACAGCTATTTCATCTTAGTCTCTGCACTTATGTATCAGTAGTCTCTGGTTTTCATCGTCTACTAGTGCGAAATCACGGACCGTAATCATTTGAGCCTAATGGTAACAGTACGAACAGGCTATTTCTATGAGTCTGGATACGTAGTGTCAGTTCCTCCGAAAGAGGACAATACAAATACCAAACTGCGAAACATTACATAAAAAGTGAAGGGGGATCACTACTATCAGCTGCAGCGGAAAGTTAAGCGGAATCTGATGTGTTGGCAGAAGAGCCACCACCGTCTTGCTAGAGGAGGCCGAAAGGCACGCGTTTAAGCTCACGCAGACTGGCGTGAGGTCTGGAACAGTTAAAGGAGTTATAGTAGCCAAAAATAGTACATAGCTTCTGGAATACTTAACTTTAATCCATAATTGGAGAACATCGCTCTTGTTGATACATTAATCACGATCTCAATATAAACTGGTAATGGCGCCTTGCTAGGTCGTAGCAAATGACGTAGCTGAAGGCTAAGCTAAATATCGTCTCGGCAAATGAGAGCGTATTTGTCAGTGTAGCATCGCTAGGAAAGTCTGCTGTACAACTGGGGCGAGTGCTTGGACGTCTCTAGACCTGCCGTGTGGCGGCGCTCGGTCTGCAGTCACTGACAGTGGCAACACGCGGGTTCGACGTATACTACCGGACCGCGGCCGATTTAAAGGCTACCATCTAGCTAGTGTGGTGCCTGGCGGTGACACCACAGAATCAGCGGCCATGAGCGACAATGTGTACCGAAACGGGATTCGAACCAGGGATCTCCTGCTTACCAGGCAGGTGTGTTAACCACTGCACCATCTGGTACACAGCCTTAACGCAACTGCACGGACCATCTCGGTACACCTGACGGCCGATACCCTCTCCCACCGAGCGTCACCTATCAGCAGTCCCTGTCCATAATGCTTCCATTCGCTGATTAGAGATTTCCACAGGGAGGTACTGACACCATGCATTCAAGTAATAGCTGAACAACGCTGGTCATAGGATTAACTTTCTTCATTGGGAATGGGCAAATACGTCCGACGTGGATTGACATCTCTCGAGAATATTTGACTCGTTCTTTGCAAATGGCGCACACCACGCGGCTTTCAGATAAATAGCTATCACTGAAATACCTGCACTGATTCATGGGTAGGTAGTACACCACAACCGGCCCATATGCAAACGACACGATTCTATCTTAGATGCTGCTCTGGAATGCGGACGAAATCGCCATGAAAAGGGCTGAATTTTTGGCGTTCATAGAACAAAAAGAAAACCCGGTCGCTCTCGTGAAGGAAATTAACTCCAACCACACACACAATTGCTCATTCCAGACGACTGCTGGTGCAACACCAATCATCGTACACCAAGAGACAGAACAGTCACATCGAGCTCCTTCAGTTCGAAGGATTGCAAGCCACAGCTGTCAGGGTAAACCTGAACGTAGCTAATACAACATGGATATACAGGGTGGTCCAAGTGAGGTTTCGGATGACGTTATCTCGAAAACCATATACCGGGTGAAAATAGTCGGTTAGGCAAGTTTGTAAGCCCAAAGAGGGACATCAAAATTATACTACACGTGACTTCCAGCCTCCGCCTCCTTGAGTGGGCCAGGGGCAACGTAAGTCTTCAATGGAAACCCATTATTGCAGATTCGGATTCTCCATAAAGGAGTAATCAAGTTTTGTCTGAAACACTTTTAAGCCATTGACAGATAAGGTTGAAATCGGGAAAAATTAAAATTGGGGAAGTACTCCGATTTATTTAGAATAATCCGAGAAGGACACGTCAAATCGATACAAAATGTGCACCCATTTTTTCATTACGCCAAATTAAGCTACTTTTCTACAAAATGCATCCTACCGCTCAGTTTTTAATGGAGGGAGACGGAATTGTATTAAAATCTCGGGAGGGAACTCTTCACAATTGCATTACTCACCCGACTGTGGCGCTACCGTGGCCAGGTCGGTGCAATGTGATCAGACGTCACTCACTACTAATCCCTCATCAGTGTGTGTGCGCCTCTTTTACAGGCTCCACCAGCAAGTACAGATCAATAAGAATGGTAATATCAATTCTCTTCCCCCTAGGAACCACAGGAATGACAAGTTTGACTAAACGGCACCATCTCGAGTCAAGGACAGGCTCGTCTTTCCAGCTTCAGCGTCATCAGACGTCACTTCATTTTCAGATTGTGAACCGTAGGCATCCACTGACTTAAGTAAATTATTCTTTAGCGAAATATGGCTCACTATCCTCCTACAGAGATTGTTGATATGAGGTTAATTTTAAGTGAATGCCTTAATTATGCTGCAGCTGCACAATTGTATGCTGGTCGTTTCCCTAACACACGCCATCCAAGAGAAAACATTCAAAATTGCACTCTATCTCGAAATTGATACATGCACCGTCCTCAAGGCGAATACAACGAAAATTACTCTCGTACCCTTACCGTGCTAGCGTGTGTTCAACTGGATCCCTAAATTAGTAGTCGTGCGATTCAGAGACAAACTGGAATACCGAAATAAACTTCTTTGGGAATTTTGAAGGCACATAAATATCATTCGTATCATATCACACTGACAGTCATGGGCCTTGGAAATGATGGGAGGTCACTGATTTTTTCAGTATAAAGCCACATCCAAAACCTATGGCAAATTAAATCGTCATTGTCATTATTGGTCCCCTGTCAATCCACACTGGCACAAACCCACTGACAATCAACAGAAATGGTCATTAATGGTCTGGTGTGGAATTTCAAACGGTTACTTGATAGAACCGTAATTTTTTGACCGAAATGTTACTGGGGAATGATTTACAACTTGTCCACGATGATTTGTTGGAGCTAATCTAAGACGTTGACTTAGAAAATAGGCAAAGCATGTGGTTCCAACAGGACGGAGCAGCTCCCATCATTCTAAAAATGTGAGGAACGTTTTAAATTTGTTACCCTAGTCGGTGGATAGGATACGGCCGAGCAGTTCTGTGGTCTCCACGTTCACCAGACCTAAAATCTAATTTTTTGTTGTGGGGTTATTGAAAAATATTTATGAAAGACAGTACAACCAGATACGATATGGAGCAACGCATTCGAATAGCGGGTGCAGCCATACCACGGGATGTGCTGCTCAAAATTGTGGACAACTTTCGCAGACGATTGACTATGCACTGAAGGAAATGGGGGTCAACAGAAACATCCGATCTCACGCGTCGGCTTTGACCCGTGACGTAAGGGTGTTGTGTGTGACGTCATTACGGCGCGGAGTTTGGTTTGTGAGTGTGGCGTGTTTGTAGATGTTGCCTCGTTGTTACCTTAGTAGGAGTTTTAGAGCCTGTAATATATAGTTTACCTTTTTACTGTACTTTGTTTTAACGTCGTCTATGAGGCTTTTATCAGTTTGCCATTAGATTGTTCAATCTTTATGGTCTATATGTTTTGTCGCTACTCGTTATGTCTAATGAATCAATATTGTTTTTTCTTTTTTTTATTTGTTTCTTTTTTTAATCTTTTGATTGACCTACACATTGATCTGTAGCGTAGCCCTGAATACGAGGTTAGGTTGGGAGTTTTTTTTTGGCAGGGGGGGGGGGTCAGAGGGGGGGGCGCAGCCCCCCCCCCCTGCCTGGCCTTGAGTACAACTTGTTTATTATTATCTTTGTTTGCTATCAATGTTAGCAGATTGTTCTTGTGAAACCTTTGTGTGTGTTGTTTTTCTATGTGTTTTCGTCTTTGTGATACGTATGCAACGTTTCTATATCCGCCATATTGGAATTGTCGTTTCCGCTATATTTGTGACGACATGGGTCAAAGCCGACGGGTTAGATCGGACGCTTCCGTATTTCCGGAAATGGAGTTTTGAACAATTCGTGGCTAATTTAATTAAGCACCCCAAATTATGGGAGGCAAGGGGACTGTCACTAATAAAGCACACCATGGGGACATCGTTCTACTACGTCCTTGTCGTTCCTTCGTAACGCTGGAAGTAGGATATAGTACATTTTGTTCAAAAAATGTACTAATTTGGCATAACGAAGGAATTGGTGCACATTTTTATCGATTTGATGCTTCTTTCTCGGATAATTCTAAATAAATCAGAGTTCTTCCCCAATTTTACTTTTTTCTCGATTTCAGCGGGGAGGGGAGAAGTGTGACATAACCAAGAGAGCATACACAATACACAGATTAGATTCTCAATGGACGGGGCTGTAACCTTTTAGTTGAAACACAGCGAGTAAAACATGAGTGAGGTGGTATGCTTGCTAGTAAATGGAACAGGATAGCCACTGAGCAAACTGGGCAGCGTCGTAAACGAAATCAACCATGATTTTCCTCTTAAGCAAAACCTACTAAAATTTCAAACGAAATACGCGCACGTGCGTACAATAAGCAAACATGAAAGGACTAAGTAATGTCCACACAACACAGCAAACAAAGAAGTTGCTTGCATCTAAGCGACACAAGGAAACAACTTGAGCCAATTAATGATCAACACAATAATACATACTGACAAGCGTTGACTGAACAAAGCCGGCAAAATTAACTGAAGTCAGACAGCAATCAACGGAATGTCGCAACTTAGCTCTATACACTGATGAATTCAGTACAGAGGCAGCACTCACCACTATGAGATTTCTTACGATAAAACACAGCAACTGATGATAACGATATGCATGCACGTTTCTTTAATACATTCGCAGCTAACAAGAATAATAATTCGTAAAACATGCAGCCTAATTACGCTTGTTCGAACACGGCCTTCACAAACCGCACGTCCTCTAACAACAGGGACACATTAGACAGTGACAAACTAGTAGGGCAGCCGGTCTTAATTACCGCAACCACATTCTCCGATATTTGTTCACAACACAAAGCATTAAGCAGGCGACACTTACAGGCTTTGTCCTCCCGAATGACGTACAAATTACATAGCCCCCATTAAAAAGATCACTAATCGTTTCATGCAGTCGTGATACAGGCAACCATTACAAGACCTCCGTCCGATTCAACAAACCCGAAAAACTGAACAAACAAGTCCCAGTAAAAAACACCAGACCAACTAACAATAACTAAAACCCCAATCTATTAGCGTGCGAGGAAAAACCGAAATGCAACCAAACAGAATCAGCAACCACAAGTCATTGTGGAAATAATCGCAAAGCGAGCCAAAACCAAGTACCTAATAAGTGACATCAAATTCATTAGGCAAACAAACGCACACTAAACTCTATGTCAACTGACTATAGTTAGCAGAATGAAACAAATCTCCCCAATGCTTTATCAGTTCACAGTTGAGTAACCACACAGTATAATCACTGAGCCATATACTTCTAACGCTATCATGTTATGAAGTACTAAGCGGTAAGCAGATCCAACGAACCGCACATGACGACGCTATGACAGTCGGTCACAACATCACATACGTACCACGAGGCCCACACGGATGACTGACTCCACTCTACAGCACGCCACGACAAACAAGACTACTCCTCTGGTCGCTGCAAACCTCTGGTCGCGAAACAGCCACCAGGGAGCGTTACTTCGACAAGCAGCGCTGCGAGCGATAAGTGGCGGGATTTTAAAATCCTCAGAAGTCGGGACCACTTGGCTCGACCTGCAGCCAAAGGACGTACGACGAATCGTCCAGGAGCTCGAACGCAACGCACGCTGATGTCGACAGTGTATGTGTCGCAGTAGTTGAGCCCTAGCACTAAAATCATCGAAAAGAGATTGCTAAGGACACAGATTGATCATAAACTACATGACAAGCTACTTTAACATTTACAAATAAAGTTATGTGCGATGCTGATCTCAAGGAAAGCTGCCCCAGCCAGAATCTACTGGTATTTGGTTCTCTAACTGATGCAGAATAGGGTGGGTAATTTCATTTTTAAAAAGGAAAAATGGAAATGAAGTAATAACTGAAGGCAGTTTACTGAGATAGTAATAACTTAGGCAGGACTTGAATAATTTAACATTATAAAACCTAAGAAGAATTAAATCATTCTTAAAGGCAAAAACCGGGTTAACTAGGACTTGCACACAGAAACATACGGACTAAAGGGGAATTTCCAGAAAAAAGCGGTTTTAAATAGATTTTATGAATTAATGAGAAATAAAATCAGTTACTAAAACGTGTACGTTTTCAGAAAAGACGTAGTAAATATACACTGCACTGAAATGAAGAACATGTGTGACACAATGTCACTTGTCCTCATGACCCGACACGGAGCACGCAACTACATCAGTGTAAAGGATGAGCCAGACAATAAGGGATTTTACTTTATTATATGAGCCTCCAACTAGTAACTTCATTACTCCATTACGGCCAAGCCACGGCCGGCAGTGTTAGCTGCCTGTAAATTCTTTCGTCCCACGGTCTAGTAACAGGAAGTCAGCACCGAGAAAGGGCACCTTGTTCACGCGCCTCTCTCGTGTGCTGACGAGGTAACGCCGTCCCAGGCGTCGCTTAGCAGGCAACGCTCTGGAAAGTTCCATGCCGCCCGCACGGTTTGCTCGGTCCTGACCAATCAGGGTGGAGGAAGCCGCGTGGTGCGTCGAACATACCCGGCCGCCCGTCGCCGGGCCCGCTCTCTTGTATTCTTGCTCACCCGCGAGTCGGATGCGCGCCCTGTAGCATTGATCATCTCCCGCTTCTCCCGGTGCTGCGGCACTGTGGACTTAGTTTTGGCAGACAACCACTTTCGGTAGCTTCGCGAACAATGTTCGCCAAATTGCAAGCTCTGGCTCACCCTCACCTCCCTAGGCCTATGTAGCCCCTTTCATCATGCTTTAGCCAATAAATGGCCTTTCTCTAAAAATTACACTATTATTCCATAACGCCCACCGCCTGCCCATACCCGCCATCCTGTACAATTGGTGTCAGAAGTTTGGATACGTTCCCGTAGTGACTTTGTCACTACACAAAATTTTTCCCGGCGAGACGCCGTGAACTTCGCGCATGGAATGCGCCAACCGGTTGCCACGTTTGCTCCACGTGGGCCGTGGCTGCTCCACTAAACACGCACAGGGCGCGTGCTGCAGCGAGGCAGCCCACGCTAGTCAGCCACGTGAGCCGGACGCCGCTGCGCTGCGCTGCGCGACGGGGCCGGGGCGCCGTCATCCGCCGTCGCCGCGCCGCCCACCGCCGCCCGCCGCTGCCAACGACGCGCCAGGGGCCTGCCGCCATCGCCGACCGGCCGAGCCAGCGCCGTCCGCCGCCAACACATTTGCCGCCGCCCACGGGTCCGGACGCCGTCGCCGCCGCCCGCCGACCACCGCTCGCCGCCACTGCACCATGCCGTCGCCGCCACCAATGCGTCGCACCATCGCCATCACCATGTAAGTCGCCGCGATGCTTACAACTATATCTTCGACGATCTTCCGCCGCTGGATTGAGAATCTTTGTGGCCGTCCTTTTTTTGTAACAATCATTACTTTTTTCTGGTCACTAGCGTCCCATAAAATTGTAAACATGCCGATGGGAACACGAGCGACGGAACGGGATACCCCCGTAGAGGCACCTGCCTCGCAAGACCCGCTCGAGGCCATAAATGCACAAATGCGCCAGTTATTCGCACAAAATCAGGAGCTACTTGAGCAAAACCGCGTCTTGAAACAGACGCTGGAAGCTAGTGCGCGAACTTCCATACCTGTGGCTAGCTCCGCCCCTGCAACTAACACTAATTCTGTCTCTAATACAAACGCCACAATTTCTGCTAACATGGCGACTGTAAGCAATTTTCCTGCGGCTGACTTCATTCCCACCTTTTCTGGGAAGTCCCACGAAAATGTGGCTATGTTCTTACAAAATATTCGTGATGTGGGTCGCACGTGTGCCTGGCCGGATGATGTATTGGTCAATGTAGCCAGACTGAAGTTGACAGGGGAAGCCCGAATGTTCATAGAAACAGTGGACGAATTGCGTGACACGCACGAATTTGAAGTATTGGCCCGCGGATTGACTACGCGTTATTCCGATACCAGAGGTACCGCATATTACAGAGATCAATTATCAACACTTAGGCAGAAGCCTAATGAGGATTTTGATGCCTTTGCAGATCGCATACGAGCAGTATCTTGTCGTACCTATAAGCTAGGTGAAAATGCCAGTGAAAACAGAATTTTGCGCTCAGAAGCGGAAGCGCGTGCAATTGATGCATTTGTTCGCGGTATTGACCCCCGCATCGGAGGAGAAGTCAAAGCAGCCTCCCCCACTTCTCTGTTTGAAGCTGTTCGTTTGGCAATGTTACGCGAAGAGGTACTGCGTTTTTGCGCTGCCGCACCGCGCCCAACGGACCCAGTACCGGTCTCAGCAAAAGAAGTATTTTGTCAGCGTTGTGGGAAGCCCAACCATACGGCAATGCGCTGTCGCGCGCCGTATTGCACTATTTGCCAGACAGTAGGTCATGCTAATAATGTTTGCCCCACAAAGTCTCCATTTTCTAATCAGATGCGCGGCCACCGCCGCAACGCGGGGTCGAATCAGGGAAACGCTTGGGGGGCAGGTTCCGCCACCCACCCGCGCCCCCGACAAAAATAATACACCCGGTTAGGACCGAAAAATGTAAAGAGGTGGAACACGTTAGTCTATTTGGCGTACTCGGGAACAAATCAGTTAGAATTTTAGTTGATACTGGTGCTCAAGTTAGTGTATTGTTTGTGGAGAAAAATGATCGAAGGGTGTTACAGCCACCCCGGTACCATATCAGTGGCCTTGGAGAGGAAGTAATTGTCCCTGCAGGTTCGTGTGTAGTGAACCTGCAAATCGACGAGGGTAAATACAGTCAGATGATGGAGGTAGTAAGGCTAAAGAAGGGTGAATTTGACATCATACTAGGGAATGACTTCCTGCACCGTTATCAGGGGATAGTGGATTATCGAACGCGAACTGTGCAGTTCGGCGAAGCAATTCACCGATTTGGCAGTGCGCACCCCCGTCAGACGCGAGGGAGCTGCGAAAGGCGCCGTTCACAGTCTCCTATAAAACCGCAGATGTGGGCGATAAAAACCACTGACCCTGTGAGGATAAAAGGCGGAAGTGGAAAGATTCTCTGGATAGATGTCAAAAATCAAGAACAGCCTAATACAGACATTCTGGTTGACCCGCTCACCCAGAATGATGTTTTAGATCGTCAGTCAGTACATATAAAGAGAAGTAATCAAAAAGCAAAAATGCCTGAGTACAAGGTAGGAGACCTAGTTATGTTGAGCAATCCAGTAGTAAAAAAGGGAAGAACCAAAAAGTTTACACCTACTTATGAAGGACCGTACCGTATCATCCGGCTTACTTCACCGGTAAATGCGGAAATTCAGTTAGCGGAACGCACAGTGATCGTTCATTTTGACAGATTGAAACTGTATAAAGGACCCGAGCCACCCCCACCTAACAGTGAAACCGGGCCTATTACGCCAGTAGTTCCACCCAAAAAAGCAAGAAAGAAGGTAATACAACAGCCTAGACAGCAACGTAGATATGCTCTAAGGTCAAACCCCTACGATTTGCGTTCCAGAAAGTAGGTCTGAGATGGTATGTAAACAGTTGAAAAAGTCCTGCATGAAGCAAGAGAATTAATTGACGGAAAACACCGTCGTTACTATACATTTATTGAAGTGTGCATGTTAATTATAAGTAGACATAAGAATTGGCAACTGTTGGTAACTGGTAATAGAATTTATGACGTCACATGTTAATGGAAGTGACTCAAGTTATGTGATCATTTTGTCTTGTCATTTAACGTCTCCAGTCATGTTATCGTAGCGGTCGAGAATTAAAACCACAAACATTCTTTAATCATGGAATTAAGGGGAAAGTTGTCCTTGTCAAAAGAACACGTAGAGAAAGAATCAGTTAATATTGTATATTTCAAGGGGATTCACATTTCACTTGTTAATTTAGTGAATAGTGCACGAACACAGGTATTAAAGCTTTACCATAAAAACATGATACTAATACGCCTTCGTAACTGCCAGTAGATCAGTGACTACATGCAGCCGTCTACCTGTACTGTGAAAGACGCCCTATTACATGTATGTTTTGCTAAATGATCACACAACGATAATAACAAGAATAAATACGTCCAAGTTAAACAACAAATAGGCTACTCTAAAGTAAAAGGAGTCTTCCTGAAGTGCTATTTTATTGTTTTCATGATGCGATGTTGAACAGACAACGAGGTAAGTTTTTTGGTACCACGTATTTCTGTATATTAAATGCCACGGAAGGAGTGCGTAAATACCTCCACTGTGGTCTACAGCCGTTCACATGCGCCGAGTCCCGCCCCTCCCTGTCAGCTGGCGACGCGGCCCCCTCCCCTCTCCATCCACCGGCCTGCCGAGAGAGCGGCCATTGCAGTTCCCCCTTCCCCACCCACCGCCTCTGTCCTTGGTGCGTGCAGCATCTGCACCTCTCCCCTCGCCCCTCCTCACCACCCAACCATCGCCCTGCAGGCCACGTGCCACAGCCACGCTACACATTCGTATATTCGTACGTTGCAGTTTAAACAGCAAACCTAAAGTGATAGTTATAAAAATAAAATCACCAGCTTAATATTGCCCTACAGATTTTATTAGTCTTATCTAAAGACGGGAATCTATGTGTATTGTCTATTTGAATTTTCAGTATGGAACAAAAATCGCAAGAGAGAACTTTTTCCTGGTACGCATTGTGGAAACTATCAGGATTAGAAAACATTGGAATTTCAGATCGATCTCCGGCTATGTTGTATTACCACCACGGTTAATAAACGGATCTATATGGTGTCAAGAAAGCCGGCACTTGCCGCTATATCTGTCCTGTAAACGACCGCTGTGTGGGGAACGCGTTAGCCAAGGAGTTGGGTTTGGAATGCCATTGCAAAATATGGTTTATATAGAAGCCTAACACCTGCCATTTACCTAAATTTTGAAGAACAGAGTGTTTAAGTAAAATAGTTGTAACCCGATAGTTTTGTGACCTCTAACGATTGAAGTTATTAGAGTCCCTTAGAAAAGAACATCCTCCATGCATAACTGTCGTGAACAACATAAGATAACTCTGGAAGGAAATTTTGTGACTGTACCGAGAGACAAACTCCATGCCAGTTATGCAGCCGAGCCAGTGAAACCGGACGCAGCCGTACTGTCAGCTGTGCTGTCAGCAACTTACAATCTCACGAGCGCGACGCGTGTCGCACCTTAGCACCTCAAGCTGCACTGAATCTCAGCACAGAAATTCTTAACCATTATATAACGAACCCTTTGAATAACTTTATGCACATTTTCAATAGTCAGTAACTTACTTTGCTCCCTACACACTCTTTATATGACAGATGAACTCTAATTTTATAAAAAACCAAAGCACCGACAGGTAAGTCATATCGACGTCTTCCGAGATGCAACTAGCTTCGTCGAGCCGCCAATATTGATTATATGGAAGCAGGTAAGTGAGAGAATGAACAAAAAAGAACAACAAATACACACCGGAACGATTGACTGGGTGACTGATAATCACAAATATTTGCAAAAACAAATCAACACAGGAACCGGTTTATCACACGTTTAATAATTATTGGCCTGTCCATTGAAGGAGACATAAAATCATTTTTCATCAGAATCTTGCTAAAGGAAGTATTAACGTGACACTACACTATTCCACAGCATTACACATAACATTGCCATTGCTTAATGACAGTTTTCCTGTGGGTAGAAGTACCAAAGATCGGTTGGAATGAAAATACAAACGAGAGCTTAAAGGAATACCAGGGGATGCTTACATTCATTTTGCTACGAAATGTAACTGGAGGATAAGGAAGTTTTGTTTGAAGGAAATAATATTTTAAACTTTTGCTTTTGTTACGGCTTTGCCACCGCTTATATCACTATGACGAGTTGCCAATTACTTATGTCAAATTGCTTGTGCCTAATTGATTACGTCCAATTACTTATGTCTAATTACTTATGTCTAATTGATTACGTCCAATTACTTATGTCTAATTACTTGTGTCCAATTACTTAAGTCCATGTATTATCTTATTGTTGTTCATTTTGACTGTTTTATTACTAACTATTTAGAGAATTTTGCTAAAGTTTTGCCAGCACCAGTAATTTAGTGTTTGTATCAACCTAGTGTTTCCATGTGTCACTGTGCTACTAGACTGACGAGGATAATCATTTTGTAGGATTTCGAGTATGCTAGAGTAAGTTCCCGAGTACTGCCAGTTATTTGTTTAATAATAATGATGCCTTAGGTAATAAATTGTTTTGGAAGGGTAATTTAGGACGTAACCATGCTTTATTTTCATTTGTATTTGAATGTTCATCTGGAGGGACATACCACATGCCTACCCCCGTGATAGATAAGGTAAACAGAGAGAATCACACCCACAGAACGAGCAAGCTTTGGCCATATACCTAGTCTGTTGGATGAACAAGAGAACCACCCGCAAGGGCACGTACCTGACGTGACGCGGTTGGCTCCCGCGCGGACCCTTAGCTGTCTGTGTCGTTTCTTCACTTTTCCGTTTCGCGACATAGTCCGTTCTACCCACTTTCATCTTTCCGCTATCAACAGAACAACCCTTGAAGAGTCATGCTCCACCCGCAAGGGCACGTAGTTACGTGACGCGGCTGGCACCCGCGCGGTCCCTTAGCTGTCTGTGTCGTTCCTTCACTTTTCCGTTTCGCGGCATAGTCCGTTCTACCCACTTTGATCTGTCAACTTTCAACAGACACAATACTATTCAGCCCAGACTTTGATCTTCCATCTCGAAGAAGAGTTCACGAGAACAGTGTTCCGTGCTCTCTGACGACAGCTGATCAGGCAACGTCAGACGCGAACCGCGTCTAGCCCGCAGCTAAACGCCAGTAAGCGGAAATCTCTGTTCAAAACCTTGAGCCTTCTTTGTTTTCCCGTTGTATTTTCCGAAGGAATACCGACTATTGAAGTAGTAGCATTTAACTGTATGACATGTCCCAGGACACTGCGATACAAGCAAGGATAGACGGAGTATTAAGCAACCAGCTGTGCCTGAGGAGGCCAGTACTACGGAGTTACAGAGACGGCGAGTTTAGTCGCAAAATGTTGAGAGGATGAAGACGGCGAATTTGGTCGCAAAGCAAAGTTAGTCGCAAAATGTTGAGAGGATGAAGATGGCGAATTTGGTCGTAAAGTAAAGTTAGTCGCAAGATGTTGAGAGGATAAAGACGGTGAATTTTGTCGCGCAGTAAAGTTTTGTTTTAAGTGAGAGAAGTCGTGTTTTAGGAAGAAGTAAGTAGCAGCTATCTTGGAATCGCAGAATTGTCATTTACACAGTTAAGTAGGCGATAATGTTGTGTCAACGATGCGCCTTGCACTGCACCTTCATAAAGGGAAAGTCCTTCAGAAATTACGCTCAACTTAGTCTTTTCTAATCCAATTCCTTATACTCTCTGTGTCCACTATGGACATCGTCGAGTTTTGTTTCCCCCCTCTCGTTAGCAACAGCCTTGACATCCAACGACACAATCTACGCCCCACCTGCACCAAACTGGTGTCATTTTTCTTGGTCAGTCTCCATTTATGGTGTTCAGCAAATATATTGAGTTACGAGAAAATGCTTCGCAAAATGTGAATGTTATTACACTTGGATGGTTAGCCCAAGGAGGCATTTAACTTTTTTGTTTGTTATTGATATGGCATTTGCAACAATTTGATATGATACTTGTGTGCCTCATTTCTACATTTATGTATGTTAATGTAATTTTAAACAGAACCCACTGTAACAGCTCATCTAGCTTTATGTCACGCGTAATCCCACTTCTATTTTGTTGCATTTGACAGTCGGCATTTGACAGTCGTAGACCCCTCAGCTGCCGCGTGCAGCCCTGACGACGCGCTGGCTTTTGAAGTTATCTGCCGCGCGCCTTTCTGACGTAGCGCGAGATTGGCCTTGCAGTCAGCTGCCACTCTGCCGTAGCCTCCGCGCAGATCTTCAGCAAACGGTTCCTGTTGGAACACCATTAATAATCTTTCATGCCACTGCGGCTTACTTAGTATTCACACCTCTTTAATTATGTTTTTTTTTTTATACCTGAAAGCTCATTCATGATTCCCTTGTCAGCTAACGTTCAAGTTTTATCTAATAAATCAAATAAATCACATCCTAACGTCACTTGATGATTTGCTAACAAATGAAAAAAGGACAAATTTCTTACCTTCGCCTGTTGGCACACTTAAATGAATGGCAAACAGTCGCAAATTAAACCAAACAAAAAAGAGAAAACAAGAACCTATCAGGCATGTGCCCTCCCTTAGTTTTAAGAGTGAAACTGAGATATCAGTTAATGCGGAAAAACTAGCGTAGTGTAGTGAAGTGTTCCCTTAGTGATAACTCCCTTTTCAACTGTGTTTTGAAACGTGTGGACCTCCCTTCATACCCCCCCCCCCCCCCTGCGCTGAGTTCCAGTGCACGGACCTGGCCACGGCCACGCCCCCTTCCCGCCGGCAGCCTGCGCGCTGCCCGCTGAGGACAACACACCACGCCGCCTCGCGTCTGTCGCCCTCGCCGTGACTAATCAGTGGTGATGTGTTCAAATTTTCAACTTATTTTAACAAAAGGAAAAAAAAAGACATTTTTACTTCAACTTAGCAACAAGAACACTTGGCATGTTTACCTAATTCACACTGTTAGGTTTTGTTCTAATTTTGTTTTGATGTTTTATGATGTTCTGATGTTTTACGATGTTTTGATGTTTTATGATGATTCTTGCATGCACACAATATTGTTGATGTAAGTCCCCTTGCGACCCTTAGGAGGTCTTTAGAGTCTCTACATCCTCCCGTAGGTTAAGACCCCTGCCGTCTTCCGTGAGGGCCATTCTTAATCAAGTAATGTTTACTTTGTTTTGCAAGCTAAATTTGTTTACATTCAAATAATAATTCCATTGAGCGGATTCACGTACGTTCTCCGCTCCCACGGAAGGGGGAGGAATGTAAAGGATGAGCCAGACAATAAGGGATTTTACTTTATTATATGAGCCTCCAACTAGTAACTTCATTACTCCATTACGGCCAAGCCACGGCCGGCAGTGTTAGCTGCCTGTAAATTCTTTCGTCCCACGGTCTAGTAACAGGAAGTCAGCACCGAGAAAGGGCACCTTGTTCACGCGCCTCTCTCGTGTGCTGACGAGGTAACGCCGTCCCAGGCGTCGCTTAGCAGGCAACGCTCTGGAAAGTTCCATGCCGCCCGCACGGTTTGCTCGGTCCTGACCAATCAGGGTGGAGGAAGCCGCGTGGTGCGTCGAACATACCCGGCCGCCCGTCGCCGGGCCCGCTCTCTTGTATTCTTGCTCACCCGCGAGTCGGATGCGCGCCCTGTAGCATTGATCATCTCCCGCTTCTCCCGGTGCTGCGGCACTGTGGACTTAGTTTTGGCAGACAACCACTTTCGGTAGCTTCGCGAACAATGTTCGCCAAATTGCAAGCTCTGGCTCACCCTCACCTCCCTAGGCCTATGTAGCCCCTTTCATCATGCTTTAGCCAATAAATGGCCTTTCTCTAAAAATTACACTATTATTCCATAACGCCCACCGCCTGCCCATACCCGCCATCCTGTACATCAGTAACACTTGAATCTACTAATTTTTTTTAATTCGGAACTATAATGCCGCATTCATACTGACATGACCAGCCTCCTGTGTGTTTGTGGTTAGGTTTCTCAAGATTTCCTTTACGTTTTTATTGGCAGGTCTCATGTTAGTAGCCCGCATCTCGTGGTCGTGCGGTAGCGTTCTCGCTTCCCACGCCCGGGTTCCCGGGTTCGATTCCCGGCGGGGTCAGGGATTTTCTCTGCCTCGTGATAGCTGGGTGTTGTGTGCTGTCCTTAGGTTAGTTAGGTTTAAGTAGTTCTAAGTTCTAGGGGACTGATGACCATAGATGTTAAGTCCCATAGTGCTCAGAGCCATTTGAACCATCATGTTAGTAATCTTATGACGTTCCTCCACACTCGTATCTTTAATCTCTATTACAGGTGCTAAAGACCTTGCTGTTGTGCGTCCTCTAAGCCTTATTGTCATCGCCACTGAATGTATGCCATCAATAAAGTCATGACTCTTTGTAGCTGTAAGTTCTAAAACATTTCCATTGCGTATGGGCTGTCGACCTAGCCACAGTTTCTGCGAAACGTGTTGAACAGTACTTCCCAAGATTGTTTGTCTGTAACTATTACAATTAATCCACAGACATCTCAATCTATATTGGGCAGGTTAAAGTCGTCTCATGCTAATATTGCATGACCTGAGGATTTCCGCGCAACTCATCACTGACTTTCTTTGAATGGTTATGAAACTGTCACAGTGGAATCTGGGGGCCAGTAAAATACTTCTAACAATCAACAAGATTACATGAATGTGTGGTGTCTGTTCTTTCGCGCATGTCCGAAAGAACAGACATCACACATTCCAATAATTGATACGCCTCAATGGTAAAGAAATCCACCATCCTCAGTGCGGATACACGTTTACGTCCGACCTATGGGAATCTGGAAAGAGCGAGCACAGAAGACATGGACAAAATACATGGACGGACGGTGACTGCGGGAATGGCCGGCCGCGGTAGCCGAGCGGTTCTAGGCGCTACAGTCTGGAACCATGCGACCGCTACCGTCGCAGGTTCGAATCCTGCCTCGGGCATGGATGTGTGTGCTGTCCTTAGGTTAGTTAGGTTTAAGTAGTTCTAAGTTATAGGGGACTTATGACCTTAGACGTTAAGTCCCATAGTGCTCAGAGCCATTTGAACCATTTGTGCGGGAATGTGGGTTGGTCGAGAGGCGTACCGAGATGGTCTGTGCTGTTGTGATGAACACTGTGTCCGAGTGGTGCAGCTGTTAACGCAGTTCCCTAGTAAGCTGGAGATCCTGGGTTCGACTCCCCATCTGGCACATATTTTCATTCGTCGCCGCCGATTCCGCATCAAGTCCCGGGGCACCTGACACCAATAGCCCTTCCCTTTCCCTTACTTACTAACCCTCCGACTACCGTTTTCATAAAATTCAGTTAATTTCAGCTAGACCACATAAATTCACTGTTACAATCAATAAAGAAATATTTTTTTCTATTGCAATAAAAACATTCTTCATCCTATGGGATCAAATCTGTCTTCACAATATTCGTTGCATGAATTGCTAAATCTCCAAGTTTTTGCGGACTCTATGATAATTTGAACGCGAAAAATTTTCTAGAGAGCAGAACGTTCTGGAACATTATTCGACAATTTGTTTATAAAATTTTGACAGTCGAAGTATTAGTACGAAAGTGATCTGTTTTCTCTACACGAGTGTTGTTTAGTAATTGTTTGTCAGAGAACTTCAAACAGCTGCCTAGCCAAAAAAATCTCCATGTGCTCTCCACAAGTACGAGGGGCGTTTGAAAAGTCCGCGCTAAATCCGAGAGATGGCACCACCGGTGAGTATCGAGGTCGTGTTTAGATAGTAGCATCTTTGGAAAGAACGCACACCAAGTTTCAGTCATATTAGTCTCTTTTTTGGGCCTGGCAAGCATTACGGTGAGTCTGCACCTTCGATTAGAACAGTTTATAAGTGGTTCCAATGTTTTCGGAGTGGCCATATGGGCTACAGATGATGTTGAACGTTCTGGAGGCCCTGTCGAGGTTACGACTCCAGAAATCATTGATATAATCCATGATATGGTGATGGGTGATGAGTTAAGGTGCGTGGGCATCTCGAATGGCTGGGTAGATAATATTTTGCATGAACATTTGGACATGAGAAAGCTATCCGCAAGATGAGTTCCGCGATTGCTCACGATTGACCAGAAACGGAATCGTGTGAAATGTTGCAAGGATGGTTTTCAGCTGTTCAGGAAGAATCCTCAGGACTTTAAGGATCGTTTCGTCACTGTGGATGAAACATAGATGCATTACTATACTCCTGAGACCAAACAACAATCTAAACAACAGGTTACCAAGGGAGAATCTGCACCAAAAAAGGCGAAGACCATTCTTTCGGCCAGATAGGCTATGGCGACTGTCTTTTGGAATTCGCAAGGAATAATCCTCATCGACTATCTGGAAAAGGGTAAAACAATTACAGGTGCATATTATTCATCGTTATGGGACCGTTTGAAAACCGAGCTGCAAGAAAAACGCCGGTGATTGGGCCAAAAAGAAGTCCTTATCCATCACGACAATGCACCAGCACACACCTTAGCAGTTGTGGTCGCGAAATTAATGGAAATAGGTTTCCAACTCATTTCACATCCCCCCTATTCTCCAGATTTGGCTACCTCGGACAACTATTTGTTCCCCAATTCGAGGAAATGGCTGGCGGGTCAAAGATTTTATTCAAACTAGGAGGTGATTGCAGCAACTAATAGCTATTCTGCAGACTTTGACTATTCCTATTATTCGGAAGGGATCAACAAATTAGATCAGCGTTGGACGAAGTGTATAAGTCTAAAAGGAGACTATGACGAAAAGTACAAACAGGTTTACCCCAAACACGTAAGCAGTTTTTATTTTTGCACAGACTGTTCAAACGCCTCTGGTACTCTGTTACCCAAGTAGCTGTTTCCTCTGTGTAGTGTACCCTTGACTTATCAAGAGGAGTTATAGAATTACCCACCTGATAACACAGTACCATAAGTCTACATCCAAGACCGTCACACGACGTCGACAGAGCCTTTTGTTGAGATCCTGGACTGAGATCGAAACCAAAGGACCCAAATAAACACTTGGGACAATTTGGAATATTTTTGGCATGGTGCAGCAGAGTCAGTAACTGTAAAATGTAATTATGTTAAATGTCAGCCTCCAGTTGCATAAACAAAGAAACTTTAACTAGGTTTCTGCTATAATAATGTAGCCTTCTTCAGAAATGTCACAATACAAAATTAAATTAAAACATGCCACATATTAGCCTTATCAAACTTAAAATGTTAGTACTACAGTGCATAGTCATAAGACTGCGCCACTTCTACTAATGTTTTATCGATAGGCGACAGAAACGGGCCACACAGGTGGGCCGCGTGCGCTGAGACGTAACTGCGCGTTGCAGGCAGCGACGCAGCGAGGTCAGCTGGTGGTCGTGCGCATGCGCGTGCGGAATAATACTGACGTAAAACCAGAAAATTTTAACTGAGATTATTATGGAAAATAGTTTATTACAGTAGCTCCGATTATTAATGGCATTAAAACCACAATTTACTGAAATAATCATTCCATAACAGGCAGAAAACATAACAAGTGTACTGCACATAAGTAAGAATAAACATTATTTGAAAACATTTTTGTTACAACAGCAAAAACTGTTACTGTCAGTTAAACCATAATAACTGAAGGCACAGTTCTCTGAGAGGAAAATGACATTATACAGGGTGTTACAAAAGAGTACGGCCAAACTTTCAGGAAACATTCCTCACACACAAATAAAAAATGTTATGTGGACATGGGTCCGGAAACGCTTAATTTCCATGTTAGAGCTCATTTTAGTTTCGTCAGTATGTACTGTACTTCCTCGATTCACCGCCAGTTGGCCCAATTGAAGGAAGGTAATGTTGACTTCGGTGCTTGTGTTGACATGCGACTCATTGCTCTACAGTAACAGGATCAAGCACATCAGTACGCAGCATCAACAGGTTAGTGTTCATTAAGAACGTGGTTTTGCAGTCAGTGCAATGCTTACAAATGCGGAGTTGGCAGATGCCCATTTGATGTATGGATTAGCACGGGGCAATAGCCGTTGCGCGGTACGTTTGTATCGAGACAGGTTTCCAGAACGAAGGTGTCCCGACAGGAAGACGTTCGAAGCAATTGATCGGCGTCTTAGGGAGCACGGAACATTCCAGCCTGTGACTCGCGACTGGGGAAGACCTAGAACGACGAGGACACCTGCAGTGGACGAGGCAATTCTTCGTGCAGTTGACGATAACCCTAATGTCAGCGTCAGAGAAGTCGCTGTTGTACAAGGTAACGCTGACCACGTCACAGTATGGAGAGTGCTACGGGAGAACCAGTTGTTTCCGTACCATGTACAGCGTGTGCAGGCACTATCAGCAGCTGATTGGCCTCCACGCGTACACTTCTGCGAATGGTTCATCCAACAATGTGTTAATCCTCATTTCAGTGCAGATGTTCTCTTTCCCGATGAGGCTTCATTCCAACTTGATCAAATTGTAAATTTTCACAATCAACATGTGTGGGCTGACGAGAATCCGCACGCAATTGTGCAATCACGCCATCAACACAGATTATCTGTGAACGTTTGGGCAGGCATTGTTGGTGATGTCTTGATTGGGCCCCATGTTCTTCCACCTACCCTCAATAGAGCACGTTATCATGATTTCATACGGGATACTCTACCTGTGCTGCTAGAACATGTGCCTTTACAAGTACGACAAAACATGTGGCCCATGCGCGATGGAGCTCCTGCACATTTCAGTCGAAGTGTTCGTACGCTTCTCAACAACAGATTCGGTGAGCGATGGATTGGTAGAGGCGGACCAATTCCATAGCCTCCGCGCTCTCCTGCCTTCAACCCTCTTAACTTTCATTTATGGGGGCATTTGAAAGCTCTTGTCTACGCAACCCCGGTACCAAATGTAGAGACTCTTCATGCTCGTATTGTGGACGGCTGTGATACAATACGCCATTCTCCAGGGCTTCATCAGCGCATCAGGGATTCCATGCGACGAAGGGTGGATGCATGTATCCTCGATAACGGAGGACATTTTGAACATTTCCTGTAACAAAGTGTTTGAAGTCACGCTGGTACGTTTTGTTGTTGTGTGTTTCCATTCCATGATTAATGTGATTTGAAGAGAAGTAATAAAATGAGCTCTAACATGGAAAGTAAGCGTTTCCGGACACATGTCCACGTAACATATTTTCTTTCTTTGTGTGTGAGGAATGTTTCCTGAAAGTTTGGCCGTACCTTTTTGTAACACCGCAGTATAGCGTAAAGGAATCTTTTAATAAGAAAAGCCCATAAGTTAAAATTAATAGTGCCTGGAATATGAGGAACTTAGCTAAGAATTAACGCCTGTAAATGATAATTAGATTAGCGGTTAGATATACAATGTGATCAGCAAATAATACATAAGAAAACTAGAAGGCTGTATGTCATAGCCAGCTACTGACGTAGTTAGAAGTTCATATAAAGTAATGGAATTATCGGATAATAGGTGCATGCTACGCCACAAAACATGATGATGACATTATAGCCAGTGGATGTATATGCAAACTTTATTAAGCTCTTAAATATAAATACACCATTTGATGTGCAACAAATTGTGAAATAGCATTGAACATAGGTTAGTGTATTAAATATGCAGTGTATAATCGGGGAATACCTGAAACTAATATTAAGAACGAAAAGACTGTATGTCGTAGCCAGGTACTGGCGTGGGTAATAAGCAGTATACAATATTAGATTTAACGGGTTAATAACTAGTACGTAGGGACGTATCATGCCACAAGTTATTATAAAGGCAGTTATAAGAAGTCATGTGTATGTAAACTGATGCTTACGCTTATAAATATGAACCCTAAACCGCCTGTTTTGAGGCGTCAATTTAAGGTTCACAATATTCTTCACCCCTTTCTTCCTGTTGTGGATAGTACCAACAGTGCGTATTATAAAGTAGTCAGGCTCTTAGATGATTAATTAAAACAGAATTTTGTGATTAACGAAAATTACACTGTTAGAATCTCAGCGGACTTAGTTAATAGAATAAAAAATTTAACGTGTTCTGATGTGTCTAAACTCGTGTCTCTCGATATCACAAGTTTATACACAAACGTCCCAGTACACCAAAACCTATGATATATTAGAAGCAAATTTTCATTTTCACAAAAAATTATCCAGTTTCGAAATAGACGAATTAATGACCCTTTTGCGCACCATTCTTAAGTACAGACTGTATTCACAACCATGTGGTCTAGCCATGGGCAGCCCGTTGGCAGGTATTTTGTAAGAAATCTTTCTAATTTCTATTGAGTACACTTTTTTCAAAATTACCCTTATTTAGCGAACAGAATAATTTCTTGTGCAAGATATGTAGATGATTTACTTTTTGTAACTGAAGACAACCACGTACACAGAGATCTGATTTTTACCGCGTTTAACAACTTCCATAAGAAAATAAGCTTCACTCAAGAAACTGAAACAGCTAATAGAACTTTGAATTACCTTGACCTAACTTTGGCAATAGTTGACAACAAAATATATTTTAACATTTTCCGTATGACACTTTCTCCGATAATGTTATTCCTGCTGATTCCACACACTCCCAAATCGCCAAAATGGCCTTTTTACATTCAAGTATACACCGAGCGCTATCTATTCCACTTTCTTCATACAATTTAGAGAATGTATTAAAGACACTTGAATATATTGCCCAAAATAATGGTTACAACCCAAATATCGTGAAACAGATCTATGATAAGAAACCACATAGAACCATTACGACCTTACCTACACTAGGTACCGCTTACAAAGATCACTATCAATTTCATTTCCATTCCGTTTATAAGCAAAGCCTCTTACAAAATAGGACGCGTCTTACAGAGTCGAGGCTTTAAAATCGCCTATTCCACTATGAATAGCCTTAAAAACAACCTAATCCACTCCCTAAGTAACACTAACGATAAATTGTCACGATCAGGTGTTTACAAAATTACCTGTAGTGATTGCCCTCGTTATTACATAGGTCAGACAGGAAGAGCTGTATCGGCTAGATACAAAGAACATTTAGCCACAAAAAGTGCAGGTGGCAACCGTGGTTGGATATTTGCAGGACATCTAATCCAAATGGCCCATGTCCCTAACCCACCTATAAACACAGAGCTCTTAAACCAAGAAGCTAAAGGATGCAGGCCAGATACACTTGAAGAAATGCAAATTTTCAAACACCTCCTTTACGATAAAGACAACTTGCTTAATGACCAATTTCAGCTGAAAAATAAAAACTTCTTCGCGAAGGATTTCAGCCCTTGCTTCGTCTACCATGATGATGGGGGACTTTCTGTGTCGCTCGATGCCAGTGCCCTCTTATCTTTCTGTTTACATACGCATTTCACATAATCATTGTTATTTTCTGTAAGTTTAAGGCTTTTTCGTAATTGATACACGTCAAATGGTGCATCTCTAATTATGAGCTTCGTAAGGTTCGCATACATATGACTTCTTATAACTGCCTTTATAATAATTTGTGGCATGGTACGTCTCTACGTACTACGTATTAACCCGTTAAATCTAATATTGTATACTACTTATTACCCGCGCCAATACCTGGCTACGACATACAGCCTTTTTGTTCTTATTGGTAGCTTCAGGTATTCACCGACCATACACAGCATATTTAATACACTAACCACTAATCAATGCTGTTTCACAATTTGTTACACATCAACTGATGTGTTTATATTAAAGAGCTTCATAAAGTTCACTTATAGATCCACTGGCTATAATGTCTTCATAATGATTTGTGGCGTTGCATTCACCTATTATCCGATAATTCCATTACTTTATATGACCTTCTCCCTACGTCAAAAGCTGGCTATGACATACAGCCTACTAGTTTTCTTATGTATTAATTGCTGATCATGTCGGATATCTAACCGATAATCTGTATGAGACAATCGTCCTTATTATCATTTACAGGCGTTAGTTCCTAGCTAAGTTCACATATTTCTGGCACTGTTACCCTTAACTTATGGCCTTTTCTTATTACAAGGTTCCTTTAAGCTATATAACGTCATTTGCCTCTCATAGAATTATACCTTCAGTTATTATGATTTAATTGCCAGTAACATTTTTAGCTGTTGTAACAAAAATGTTATCAATTAATGTTTATTCTTACTTATGTACGGTACACTTGTTATATGTCTTCTGCCTTTTATGGAATGCTTATTTCAGTGAATTAAGGTTTTAATGCCATTAATAGTCCGAACTATTGTAATGAACTATTTTCCGTAATTTATTTTATTTATTTATTTAGCGTATGGCTCATAACATCACAGTAAAAATTACAGAAACAACACGATTTAAAAAAAAATCACATATGTGTAAACAGAACAATAGATAACAGTATGTATATAAGGACACCACCAATTGTAAATTTACACTCACAGAAGAGCAATCACAAACAGACATCCAGCTTAGATAATACATAGTCGATGGCCTCTTGGGTCGCCATTAGGGAATCCTGTGGGTCACCCTCATATGCCCTTAGTGGGCATCCCTGCACGATGTGTGTGTGTGTGTGTGTGTGTGTGTGTGTGTGTGTGTTTGAGGTTTACGGGCGCTAAACACCGTGGTCATCAGCGCCCAAACGCATAAAAACAGGAACACATGCAGTGAAGGGACTAAGACGAACAGCGAACAAGGAGAACGGCTAAAAGACACAGACCTGACGCAGTTCCAAATCCTCACATACAGAGGCAAAACAAGAGGAGAAGGAAAACACTAAAAAGGAAAGCAAACACAAGGAAAAGAGAACAGAAACCGAAGGGAAACAAGGAGGGAATCGTCTGCACCATGTGTTTGACCGTCTGTCTCTCAGCGTCACAGTTGCAAGCGGCCGAAGGAAGTTTACCCCACCTGTGTAAAGAGTCGGCGCATCTCCCACAGTTGGTTCTGATGCGATTAAGAGCTGATCAAACTTTGCGACGGCAATCAAATCCTTTTGGTTTACTACAGATGAATGGCATACTGTGGCAGTTTACTGCTGTTCTGCTCTCCCATTCCTCTTTCCATCGGTCATTTATTTGAAAGTTGGTTTGGTGCAGAGCCTGTGCGGTCTTTAGTGGAGGATGCCTAGACCGGAGTCGGTTTCCTTGGATGTCGTGAGTATCTGCATGGATTTGTAATTGAGGGTTGGTCATGATTTTTTGAAATCCTCTAACCAGAGTGTGTTCTCGGCGCAGGTTAGGAGGGGCTGTGTTACTGACAACGGGCAGCCACACTGTAGGTTCAAAATGGCTCTGAGCACTATGGGACTCAACTGCTGAGGTCATTAGTCCCCTAGAACTTAGAACTAGTTAAACCTAACTAACCTAAGGACATCACAAACATCCATGCCCGAGGCAGGATTCGAACCTGCGACCGTAGCGGTCTTGCGGTTCCAGACTGCAGCGCCTTTAACCGCACGGCCACTTCGGCCGGCCCACACTGTAGGAGTTGGCCTGATTGTGCCTGATGTAATATGCATTGTTGCATTAAGTTGGCTATCTACCATGTGTGTGTGTGTGTTTGCTGTTGAGCCACACTGGGGCACAGTATTCTGCCACTGGATACACCAAGCCAAGAGCGGATGTACTGAAGGTAGGTACTGTGGAACCCCAAGTGGTGCCACAGAGCTTCTGCAATATGTTGTTGCGTGTTTTGAGTTTCGCTGCAGTTTTCGTCAGGTGTTCTTTGAATGTTAGTGTCCTATCTAGGGTAACCCCAATTTTCCGTAATACTCTTAGTTAACATTTTCTGGTTTTAAGTCGGTATTGCTCCTCACGCGCAGCTAAACTCAATGCGTCGCTGCTCGCGGCGCTCATTTACGACTCAGCGCGACCTCGGCCCAACTGTCTGGCCCGTTTGTGCGGCCTTTCGGGAAAACATTACTAGAAGTGACGCAGTCTTATGACTATGTACTGTAGTACTAACATTTTAAGTTTGACAAGGCCAATATCTGACATGTTTGAATTTTAATTTTATATTGTGAAATTTCTGAAGAAGGCTACATTATTATAGCGGAAACCTAGGTAAAGTTTCTTTGCTTATGGAACTGGAGGCTGAAATTTATTATAATTCTCGGGACAATGCTGCAAATGGCAAACTCTGCTTGCACCCTGCGCATGAGATCAGCAGGCCTCACAAATTCCACCAGCCACTTGTATGAAATGTGGATGGCCTCAGGACCCAAGTGACGGGCATCGTTGGAGTTGTTGTGAGCCACTCTTGCAGACGACTGCACGCCCCGTGGCCACAGGCAGGGCCGTCTCCACATTTTGGATGAGGCTCTCCAAGCCGTCATAAGGAGAGCACATTGGCTTTCTTTCAAGCTCTGAATGCTATTTGCTTAGTGGCCTGTACAAATTGCCTCCAAATTACTAGCAAACACCTGTCCCCGTGTGCCTGCTCAGTTCCTGCTAGAAGAGCGGCCACCTGTCCACTCGCAGGGCTAATTGGTGAAGGCGGACAGCTCATCTCCATATTGGCTCTCCTCCTTGACGTGAATGTGTTGCCACCCACCACTCATCCCAGTGTCAGTACCACATTACGTACACTATGATGTGCCTGAGCAGAAGAGCCTGAGGGCGAAACAAGGGAAACCAGTTAACTGCGGCCAGCTCCTCCTGCCTTTCAATAATGTATTCACACATCACAACCCTCCTAGTAATACTAACATAAGAACTGGAATGAGATTTTCACTCTGCAGCGGAGTGTGCGCTGATATGAAACTTCCTGGCAGATTAAAACTGTGTGCCCGACCGATACTCGAACTCGGGACCTTTGCCTTTCGCGGGCAAGTGCTCTATTATCTGAGCTAGCGAAGCACGACTCTCGCCCGGTACTCACAGCCTTACTTCTGCCAGTACCTCGTCTCCTACCTTCCAAACTTCACAGAAGCTCTCCTGCAAACCTAGCAGAACTAGCACTCCTGAAAGATAGGATATTGCGGAGACATGGGGGATGTTTCCAGAATGAGATTTTCACTCTGCCGCGGAGTGTGCGCTACTGTAAAGTTTGGAAGGTAGGAGACGAGGTCACCAATGGGCCTTAAGAGCTGCATAGCTAGCTACTCATAAGAAATGAAAACTGTTCTACTGACTGCTCGACTCTTCAACTTGCAGTTACAGAAACGAAAGATGACCCTTCTTGAATGCGCTTCAGTCTGGAACCGCGCGACCGCTACGGTCGCAAGTTCGAATCCTGCTTCGGGCATGGATGTGTGTGATGTCCTTAGGTTAGTTAGGTTTAAGTAGTTCTAAGTTCTAGGGGACTGACGACCTCAGATGTTATGTCCCATAGTGCTCAGAGCCATTTGAATGATTTGAACCCTTCTTGAATGGAAAAACACGAATGGAATTTAAGAAGTATACTACTAAGAAAATACTGTAAGAGCGAAATACGTAACATGCAGCTGTGCAGGTGTGTGCCAAGAGATAGATGGGGCCTGAGGAATTGAATATGAGAGTAACAATATTAATGGAAGCGGCAGTAATACAGACCAATTAAATTCAAATAAGGATGCTGAAAGGCTTATCCAGTAAAAACGATTATAGAGGTGGAGTGTGCCACAGTAGGTGCAAAAAGGTACTAGTTTTTGTTCCACAAGGCGTAGCATGTGTCGGTGATATCGAGAGGTTTAGCGGGTAGCAGGTAATGGAACCCACAACGTTATACATTGTATGAATAGGGCATAACGATATATTGTCAATGGGGCAGGGAATGATGAATTCTGAATTGGAACGACCAAGTTCAGGCAATGTGTAGAAGTGGTGTTCATGCAAGCGAGGGCTAAGCTTGACCCTACAGTTACACTCATTACATCGGTACCGTGCTATAGTTGACAATTGATGACATGTAGTGCAACTTAGTGGGATGACACTGTGGCTGGAGGAAGCTGTTATCAATGTTGGTCTGTTGCGAAGAGTATCTGTTATAGTATGAAATCCAGTTAAACGCACTCGGGAATTATCATTAAGGCTTAATTCACATGATTAAGTGTTGCATGGTTCCAGGAATTCGCTCTAGGAGAGTGTGAAGCATGACTTTCTCGTGGTATGTTGTTAACAGTGGATATGCTTAAGTGTAGTGATGAACTGGATGCAGCCTGTTGTCTAGTGATGTGAAGTTTTGTACATGTACAGGAAAAGGATGGGAAGTAATACTTGTCAATGTGGATAATTTTGTCGCCGGAAGGGTTAAGTTATTGAAGCTAATGTTACTAGCTCTGAAGAGAACGTTAGTAGCATCGTTAGAAATTGCAGAAGAGCAATACTGCTGCAGTCCCAGGCTCTCATCATTTGTTTGCTGGGTATGGGTGTGGTGATCCCGTGATTCTTGTGGTGGGGACAGTTAATTGCCACCAGTCCTCTGACTCCATAAGCTTCTGTGCATACATCAGATATCAACGTACGGTGTGGCGGTGGAACAATGCGTGTCACAGAAAACGGGGATCTTGACTTTAAGGTCTGGTTTGCGAGGATAATAAGAACCTCATTAAAAATACCTCTGTTTAAAGTGAGCTACCCAGTGATGAGATGTGTGACTGTTTAGACGCCATCCTCGTTAGTAGCCAACTGCAGAGTAACCTTCCTACATCTCACTTTCTTAAATCTTACCTACGCATGTGGGCTGTGTCTAGATGGACTTGTATTTCCCAACTGCTCGTGGAACCGAGATGGAACCCTCTAAATTCTCTTCTTCTCTTTGCAGGACAATGAATGGGCTGCTAATGGATACCAACGCCCAGTCGAACAAGAGGGCTTTTGTAGCCAGTCACAGAACTCGGTAATATTTCATGTTTTTTCTATATCTATACTAACATAATGCAAGCTACTTTTCAGAATGTGTTTTCATTAATTAAAAGTAAAAAAGGGAAGTTTTGAAGATGTCTCATATTTATACATTATAAACAGTTTAGAGGGAATTTCAAGTATGCTAGAATCTGTTACGTTGATACAAGTGTGACTCTGCTGGTCGAAACTTCAAGTTCCCAACAAGTGACAAACCTGCAGAAAGCCAAAATACTTCGAGTATACGCCACTGACACTGTGCTCCATACCGCCTTGAACTGTAGCAAATGTGTTGTGACGTGCAGGAATATAGTGGACATTCCATAAGAGGAATGTAAAGCTGGATTGGTCCAAGAAGGCATTGCTGACTCAGGGTGTGTGCAATATGGATACTTTCAATAGCACGAAACTTCCAGAGCATGTAAAGGTAGTTACTTTGCCTAACCATGCAGCCTTATTTTCTCAGCCCAATGTGTTGTCTTAAACGCCAGCACTTTTGGGCACACAACTCTTCGTTGTAAGGGAGAAGCCCTTTCGAAAAAAGCGATGAGGCCACCTACGAAGAATTTGATTGTTCACGTCAGCCAAAGTGTGGCAACTGCTATGTGGATCACCCTCTCTGGAGTAGGGACTGCAATGTTTCCCTTGATGAAAGAAAAATCCAGGAGATAAAAACAACATAGCGTACCACGTATGATGAACCAACGAAGATCTATACGGCCATGGACTCATCCGCGGTTGCTGCCTCCTCTGATTTAGTTCTTACACAGCCAGTCCAGAAAGCCAATCCTGCTTTGCTATACCCTCCACCGTGAGGATGGCCTGACTGCGGAAAGGCTGAATGAGGAATCGCTTTGTTTGTCAATAACACACACCACTTCCTTGCTCTCTTTGGATACTGATCTACAACTCGTGGCTGTTACAGTTGATGTGGGTCACTTTGCAGCATGTGGTAGACACTGAGGCTCTAACAAACCTTGGAAAACAACTGCCCTGTCCATTTCTCCACGGATGATCAACAGACCCAGTTCCCCGCTGTTAAGTCACTTGCTTGTGTTTGAATACCACGACAGCATCGAGGAGTGGGTAGATTACATCATATAAGTGATCCACCATGACGATGGCTTCTCCATCCTGAAGTCCTCTTTTATCCTAGGAAGGCGCCTGTCCGTTGGTGGACTGACGACTGCCGTTCAGAAATAAAGGTGAAGTGTGCGGCACTACAACTGTTTAAGTACCGTCAAACGATGGAAAACCTTGCAACCTTTCGCTTAGCAATGGCAAAGGTCGACCAACAAGAGAGAGTGAGCCACGTCGGCTCGTGTCGATAGTGGCCTGTATATCGATCTCTGGTTCGTTTCCTCTTTGGTTATCTAGTGGCACTATTACACAGCGTCTTCCGGTTTTAAATGTTAGCGAGGAGGGCGAGTGTGTAACGGACCGTAACTGGGGATAAGGAGGAAGGAAGTCGATTGGAGGAAATGCATCGTTGGCTCGTTGGTTTGGGGAGTAAAGGAGCTAAACCGCTTGGTTATTAGTCTCTTTTTCCGTGGCCACACAGGCCTCGGATGAAAACCACACCTCACCTAAAATATGGCAAAGGAACTAAATGCGTAAAAAGAACTGTGTAACCACACAGGAAGAGAAAAAGAAAAATGCAATCCAAAAGTGAAAACATTAACTAAAGAAAAAAATCTGTAGAAAGTGTAAAACCTATATAGTTGAAGGCCTGAGCTGCCTAACAGAAAGAATGAAAAAGAATGAGCCAGCCACTCTGTAACACACTAAAATCTCCAGTCTAAAAACACAAGTCAAGAGAAACACTTGGTGAAAAGATGAAATCGAAAGCGAACAGACAGCGTCAGAGAAAGCGAGGAAGAGTTAAAATGGAGGTAGGGCGAAGGCTTGGGAGAGAAGGCCAGACACCAACCTAAATCAGCCATTGTGGCATTCTCGCCTACCACCGCAGGTAGTGCGTCAGGAAGGTTAAAAGACCGCCCCAGAGCGTTTAGATTGGGACAGTCCAACAAGATGTGGACTACTTTCAATAGAGGGTTGCAGTAACAATGGGGTGGGTCCTCGCTACAAATAAGGTGAGCCAGAGTCACCCAAGTATTGCAGATTTGGTGCCAGCAGAGGGCAACAGAGTACTTGCGAGTGGCCTGCATCGATGACCTCCGTACATTCGTTACCTCCTTTATAGCGCGTAATTTATTTGGCGTGCTGAGGGTGTGCTGGTCGGTATTCCAGAACCCTAAAATTTTTCAACATAAGACTGATCGGAGATCAATCATTGGAGTGACGATTCCCAGCTTTCAGCTGGGTATATCTTGGTTCCAGATGAAAGCACTGAACGTCCACGGTTTTCTAGGGCATAAACAGACTCCCATATAGTCACTACCAAAGGACAGCAACGGAAGCACTGTTAGAGAGCTCGTAGGCTGCTTAAGGGGTCACTACAGATTAGGAAGGACACACCTGTGCATGAGCAGATACGCTCAAGGCCGCGAGAGATAGCTACCAACTATGCAGCCATCCAGGAAGGAGCGCTGTTCAGTATGTCCACCGTGAGCATTAGCGAGGCAGACGAGACCATCTGCCTTAGAGCCATCAGTGCAGACTATTTCTGATTCCTGAAACTCGCCGACAACAGAGAAAAATTGGCGGCGGTGGGCCTCGTGAGGAACTGAGTTTCTTCGGCCTTGCGATATATGTACACGAAGCTGTGATTCAGGCATAGACCATGGAGGTGTAAATGACCGAACGAAGATGATGATGATGATTTATAGTAGAGATCGCTAAACAGCAAGGTCATTAGCGCCCCTTCATTAACGGTATACCGAAGAAGATTGGGAAAATCTATACTGAAAGATTAATAAACCTGGAAAATAACGTTTCATCCCACCTCAGGAACCGTAAAGCAACCTGAAGAAGGTGAGATTCAGAAAGACCTGTAATTAAATCCCGAGACACAACAGAACATGTAAAATCATTGTCAAAATACCTGTAAAGACGCTGTTAAAATAGAGACAGGAAACCGTGGCTGAATGATGACTTATAAATGATACGTGACTCGGCCACTCTTTGAGGCATTAAGATCTCATATCCAGTATTTTGTGTAGAATTCCTGACAGCATACAAAATCTTAAGACTCGAACAACGCTCACCTCGTTATCAGTTCAAATTGAGGGAAGATCCTGCGAGAGAGACAGTTAAATTCTCAGGTTGGTTCATTGGTTTGCGGGCTGAAGGGACAAGACTACAAAGGTCATTGGCCCCTTATTCCATGACCATGAAACACCCACAATGAAGAGAAAAATAACAATGGAAACGACAAGGAACGATGCACAACAAGAAAGCCATAGACAAAGACCAGAAAAGATAAATTAAAAAACACACAGAGTGTTACAGGTTGGTTGGTTTGTGTGTGTCTGGGGGGGGGGGGGGGGGGTTTGAAGGGACTGGACTACAAAGGCCATCAGTCACTTTTTCCATTAAAACAAAAAAAATAAAAACAAGAAACAGAGGTAGCAAGGGATGACGCAGAACAAGAAAGACACAGACAAAAACCAGAAAACAAGGAATTAAAAACACACAGAGTTGTACAGTGGTTGGCCGGCCATGGAAACAAAAAAGGAAAAGCCAAACACCAAGGAGCACAAAAAAATTCTAAAACCATAGGCCACAGGCTGTACTCAACACAAAAGAGACAAACCCTTAGATCGGGCGATAAAAGCCCCTTCATGAATAATAATCAACACTAAGGCCGCAATGGCACCATCATCCCTTAAAAGTGCAGGGAGTGTATCAGGTAGCGCAAACTTTACAGGCAATTTGCTGTTTTCGAGCAATGTGACGGCTTCCGGGACTGGATGGTTCACATTATAGCCGTGATTCACCATGACACTGATGCATACATGCCAAAGTTAATGGTAATACCTAGGAGGCGACCTGTTCCTTAGTGGAATGGTGAATGTCGTTCTCCATTCAGGGACAGGAGGGCGGCTATGTGCCGATTCATTCGATGCCCTGCAGATGAGAAAATGGCACCCTTTCGAATGGTGCATGCGCAGGCAAGGAGAATAATTCGGGAGAGTAAGCAGAGGTCTGTACTCCATCAATAGATCCACATCCGCAAGTAACGTATGGGAAACCATCTGGAGAATCTGAAGACGCACTCACGAACGGCAATAGCAGGAGTCTCTTCTAACATTGTCGAGAGACATAGCTTAGACAATGACTGAAACACATAATCCCTTACGGCCGATTCTGGCCAGGAACCTAGTTTCCGTCGACATCGGGGGATATAGGGGAAGGCTGGTCTTGATTTCCGTTCCGCCAGCATAGAGGAATACAACGAGCTTTCCTCTCTGTGGGAGATGGATTCTGTATTGTCAGTAGCTTGTAATACGACCCCTGATTACCACCTGATAACATACAGCATGTTGAAAATGTTGGACTCGAAGTCGAAGAAGATCCTCTTTCAGCTCTTTAATGAACTTTGGATGACAGGAAAGTTTCCTTGCTCGTGGAAAGAATGTATTTCAATCCCAGTTTTAAAAACAGGTAAGTACTGGACACACGTCGGTAGTTATCGTAATATTAGCCCGACAAAATGCGCGGGAAAGGCACTGAAGCGTATAGTAAATGGGCGCCTAGTGGGGGTTCTCGAATCCAGGTCACTACTCCGTCGCTCCTTGTGTGGATTCAGGAGTATCACTTCCCACTCGATAATCTCGTCCTGCTCAAAGCAGCAATTCATCAAGCTTTCCATCGTAAGCAACACCTTATCAGTGTTTTCTTCGATTTGGGAAAGGCCTTCGATACTACCTGTAAACATAATATTTTGTCCTAGCTTTATCAGTGGTGATTCTGCGGGCGTCTACCCACCTTCATACAGTCCTTTCTCTCAGACAGATATTTTAGATACGTGGTTGGGAAAGTCCTGTCTGACCGTTTTAAGCAGAAGAATTGTGTCCTTCAGGAGAATCTTTGAAGTATGATGCCATCCGCCATTGCAATAAACAGTATTACTTCCACAATGTGACGTCCCATACCGTTTTCCTTGTTTGTAAACGACGACTTCTTCTGTGCATCCTCCAACCTCGTAACAGCTACTCGCCAGTTGCAACTGACATTCAGGTGGTTTCTTTGGAGAAAACTGTTTGTGTTAGGGTTAACCGTTCCCACTGTGTTTTTAATTCACGCATTTTAAAACTGGGGTACACTGTGAAGTATCTGAATCTTACTTTACATGGAAAATTAGCATGGTTGCCACGCCTTAGAAAACTTAAACTGAGATGTCTTAAGGCCTTAAACATCCTTGAATGCGTCATCCATAGTTCATGGGGAACCGACAGGTTATGTCTGCACCAACTTTATAAGGCCTTTATGCTAACCAAGCTTCATTGTGGATGCCAAAATGGTTCAAATGGCTCTGAGCGCTATGGGACTCAACTTCTGAAGTCATTAGTCCCCTAGAACTTAGAACTAGTTAAACCTAACTAACCTAAGGACATCATACACATCCATGACCGAGGCAGGATTCGAACCTGCGACCGTAGCGGTCTCGCGGTTCCAGACTGCAGCGTTTAGAACCGCACGGCCACTTCGGCCGGCAATATGGATGCCAGATTAATGGACCACCAAGACCTTCATATCTCAAAATGCTGTACAAGGCTCACCACGAGGGTATTAAACCGTCAACAGGAGCCTATCACAAGAGTCCTCTTGCTAGCTAGCATGCAGATGCTGGTGAACCTCCGCTGTCTGTTCGACTCATCTTCTCGCGATGCATCAAGTATATAGGGTTTTTTCCGTTCCTACATCGCCAGCATCCACCTACGTTGTGCAGCTGCCACTGGAACGGATGTTCAATCATCGGCCACAGGAAACAAGGCCATTTTGAATCTGTACAAGGCAGAGCCTTGAATTATTACGAGTGGGGAGATTAAGGCAGAGAGCCAGAGCCCCTGGCTACTACCAAGGCCCAGATTGCTTTTAGAACTGACTGCTTACAAGAAGCTTTGCAGCCCGGACGATGTTTCTACAATTAAATTTAATGAGAATTTACGTCGCCACACAAAATTGATAACTGCTTACTAAGATGCATCTAAGAAGGGAAATTCTCTCTGTTATTCTGCCTAGTTTCCCGACATTGTCCTCAGGATAGGACTCCCAGAGCAGTTTTCAGTTTATGACGCGGAGCAGATGAGACGGCGCCATGACAAGAAACTCCTCATCTGACTTCTCAAAGTGCACTTCACGGTATTGAGTGATGTAGCCAGCAGACTGGATGGTGCAAGAAGTTCAGGACGCTCTCCATATCTTGCAAAGTCAAGACAAGGAAATCATTTTCTGCTGGGTTCCACGACACACCGGGATTTAGGGAAACGAACTCGCTGATGTGGTTGCCATGGAACCTTGCTTCCTTCCTCCTCCTGCTCGCTGTTCAGTTCTCCTGAAGGCTGTCACTTCATTTGTGACCAGGAAGGCCATGTGTTGGTGTGAGATTCAGTGTCTGGAAGTGAGGAATAGTAGACTACGAGCCATAGAACCTCCAGATTTGGAAACTGTCCATTGACACATGGCTCCCTCTTACGTCGGGCGGAGCCTGAAGTAAGAGAGAGATGCAGGACACAGCTATCAGTGCGGTATATTTTCATCTTGTGGTGTTGGAGTTCTTCTTCTTATGTCCGTACTTGCAATGAAAATATGATTGAGAAATTCCGCCTTATGCGTGACACCTTTTGAGTTTTGTTTTACCCAGACATGTTTCAACACTTTTTGTGCTATCTCCAGTGGGTTATTTTTTATTTTCTTACTGTAAAACTGTTGTTACATATTAGCATTTAGCGAAACTTTCGGTACATAATATTTACAATTGTGAATGAATAATTGTTGTAAAATATTATATCATATGTTCGTAGTTCAAAGTTAAGATATGTATTTATGGCCTGATGCACTGTGTGTTGTTGATAACATTATGTCTGAAGTTGAAATTATAGCTTGTTTGGCAAAACAGTCTATGTATGCATTAGTTTACATTATGTCTAAAGTTATAGCGTAATTGGCAAAAGAGTCGTTGTATGCATTAGTTTACATAAACTTCTCCTACCACAGTTCCCACATGCCCATTCCATCTCATATCGCTTTGTGACATTACGTTATAACACTACCGTCTGCTACTGCTATACCATAATCTTAAAGAGGGAGCCGTTAAATAAAAGTATCTTGTTAAAACAATTATGGTATAAAGCAAAAGAGCAATTTTAGCCTCTGAAAGGAATTTTGTTATGTTGACCGTGTTATACCTAACGGAGATGGTTTATCGGAAGTGAAAGTCAGAATTACGTAAATATTTAAACAGAAACAAACAAAAATTTACTTATCCACAGCGTCCAAATGATAATAAAATACGGTCGCCAGCCTGATTAGGCATAAGAATGAGTAACATTCTTGTTCAAGAACTGAAAATAAGTGACTTCAATGGGCAAACACAGCCTATGCTTTTTCACACGAGAGTGCAATGAACTCTGGCCCCTGCATATGTTCACGTTAATGTTGGAGCTGACTCAGCAAAACAAACTATTTGCATAAATATAACAGATAACGAAACACATTATTAGCTTGAGGACTTAGTCAAACTGAACGGTCTCAATAACGTTGCTATTAATATTCACTGTAGTATCGTAAATTGGACATAGGTTCAATATTACTTTTCAAACATATTCCTATCTGACATGAAATACGGATATGGTTCACAGCAAAAGTAGTTATTGTGCATAGATTAAGTCTCTCACTACTAAACACCTTCCTACTTAGAATGAAAATTAAAGGGAGTTCACTAACAAATTACTTCCCACTGTCTTTCACATAAAGAAGTTACTGTTTTCATAGATAGTGGTCTTTCTATTAATCGTTATCTAGCTTGAGCACGACAGACAAACTGTGGATCCTGTTACACCATCAGTATGCACTTTTAATACACAAGAGGAACCCAATATCGTACAGAATATGACTTGAATGGCAATAGTAATTGCAACTTTCTATAATTAAGTAACTTTGTGCATTTGAACTACATTCAATGGAGGGGGGCCCTTAATCTTGACCTCTGTAGCAGAGCAAACTAAACACACTTTCAATACACTAGAGAAACAAGCCCTTAACAAGCATGAACATGTAACTTTCAACAGTAATAGTTCTCAACTTTTACTGCAGTAGAACACAACTTGACGTGGTTATAAGACAATAGCTCACCTTTGGGTGATTTTCAACAAGCTGCACTGTGATCATTTAATTTGCAAAACTCAATAAGCTACAGTTTGGAGAACATTCACTTTTGAAGTTGGCAACAAAATATTAATAAGCAGTTGTAAATGAAAAATTGTTTTCAGCAAGCATTATTTTCTATATTTCTCGGTTCTGTTACATTAACTTAGTTTCTTCTTACTATCTTCAAATGGCATTATTGAATTAATAACTGGGCTTTCCTATTTTCACAATATGGACACTCGGTAAGTATTGTTGGCATGGGAAGGACCCTAAGTATTTGCGTGACTGGGGATAAAAAACATCAAGGTAGGTATAAGAGTTCGAGTATAAGTTATCTTATATTTGAACACACTAAAATATCCAATGAGTTGATCCTTCACTGTACATTACTATAATTTCTCTGTTCCGTTACAGTGACTGCGCAGTGTGGTGGCAAGTACATCTTGACAGGTGGATTTTACAGCTGGTAATGATAAAGCTCTGTCATTTGTTGGTGGCGATGATAGATTACCATTACCAAAACAGAGCTAGCTTACAAATCCCTCCATCGGAGGCTTTGGCACATTGGAAAACGGCACGAAAAGCCTCTCTCGGCACCAGCACAATACACGACTTTTACGTAAGCTGTTGGCAGTTTGGTAGCTCGTTCCCGACTGACTCTTTATTCAACTTTTCTATCCATGCCAACCACATTTTGCGCGTGCTGCGTGCTTCCGTTCCCGAAGGCAACCACAACACCATTTACATACAAAATAACTAAGAACCCTAAGTGAAGGTCAGCAGTCTACATAACAGCAAACAATCACTTTAAACAAATCATATTATTTGCACGTATTTGTAGTTCTACACAAAATTATTTAAATAAAATTATTCACTTTTAAAGATAACCAAAGAGATTATATGAGAAAGACGAAACATATAATTCGCTCATATTGTACATATTACAGAGATTGCACTTATTACACTCTAAAGACATTGAAGTTTTTAACAGAGAAGAGAATAAACACTCCCATGGTATCGATTCAATCCAACAACATTTACAGAAACTCAACGTTATAACATCAAACAAAACAAAAGGCAAAATAAATCAGTAAAGCTTTAGAGCCATGGTGTTACAACGTCCAGTTATTTAAGAGACCTGACTGCATACACACTACTAATACCGTATCCGAACAACGCAGGTTTGGTCTTGCTACTCATCCTCATTAAATTACATTTTTCCACATTTAGGGCAAGCAGCCATTTATCACAACTGGAAATTTCGTCTAAGTCGTCTTGTATCTCCCTACAGTCACTCAACCTCGACACCTTATCGTACACAACGGCATCGTCAGCAAAAACCTCTATAAAAAAACCCTCACTCTTAAAGTTTGTTGTTCGTTGACGAAATTGCTGGCTGTTGAGGTGGAACAGTCGTTAGTGGGCAACCTCTGAGAAACCTGCCGCATCTCAAAATGGTTCAAATGGCTCTAAGCACTATGGGACTTAAATCTAACTAACCTAAGGACATCACACACATCCATGTCCGAGGCAGGATTCGAATCTGCGACCATAGCAGCATCTCGGTTCCGCACTGAAGCGCCTTAGAACCGCTCGGCCACAGCGGCCAGCTGCCGCACCTCAGTTGGTAGGCTTACTCATGTATGCAGGGCTCTGTTGGTGGGACCAAAATGGATCCTTCGAAATTTTCTTTTCTTCCTCCCAGGGGAAAGGGTCAGCTGCTGGAAGATACCAACAACCAGTCTAACAAGAGGACTGAAGTTGCCAGTTCTGACTCAGGAGTTCATTCAGAAAGTACAGTGTTTCTGAACAACCACCTCGGCAGCTTCCTTTCAGGCTCTGCTCCATCGCGGTCTGCTCCAAATGTCAGATGGATGAAGATAGGATAGCGGTCGCTACCATGAAGTTCATCGTCCACTCCTCACTGACAACTGTCTGCAAGGCCAGGGACAGAAGGAGAGGTCTCTGGCTGTACATGAACTCAAAGCGGTGCTAAAATGTGTAGCTTGACCTATCTTCATCTATATGGCAAGTCTTGTGTATCACATCCTCAATTACCTGATCCTTAGGGCATGTGGCGTGAGAAACCCAAATCGCACTGTGAGCGCTGAAGCCCCTTAGATGAAGAAAGGGAGCTGCAGTCCATCAAGAAGATGAGTGAGTGTTCCACTGTCAAGTGGCTCATGGGTAGTGCGTACAAAGAACACACAGTGACAGCAAAATTGGTCACTCTCTGAACAGCAACCTACTTTAGTGTTGTGGTTAAGGCACAGGTGAGGAGAAAAAAGTGTCCTCGAGAAACACTGCTACACCACCTTTTCTCGTCACAAGTTAGGTAGTTTTTTTTCCGTAGAGGTGATAGAGTTCAAGTACAGGTGCGTCAGTCTGCTTAAAATGAATCTCTTGAAGACAGAGCCAGAAGGGTCTGTCCTGTACGAGGAGTCTCAATTCATCCAGATGAGTCATCAGAGTTGTCTTCATATCCCCAGTTGGTTGGTTGGTTGGATGGAGATTATAGAAACTGAACTAGAAGTTAATCAGTCCCTTTCTTCTTAGTCATATAGGTCTTGGGCTATGATCATACCACAAAAGAATTTGGAAAAGAACAAAATGCGTAAGACTAAGGGCGTAACCACACTGATGGAAACAGCTAAAGCAGCAAGTCAAAATTAAAAACATTAACTATAAGGGAAAAAGCGGCAGAAGGCGTTAATACGATATAGCTCACTGTCTGGTTGGTTGGTTTGTGAGGGTCGATGGGATCAGAGGTGGTGGTGGTGGGTTGGAAGTTTAAAGTGACCAAACTGCATAGTGATCGGTCCCTTTTTCCCTTGCACCAAGTCCATGGGTTAAAATAGAAAACATACAAGAAACACGACAGGAGTTCGAGAGGGACAAAAACAAAAAAAAATACACACACAAAGCTGAGCACACCAGGGACAATAGAGGACAAGAAGAGCACAGACATACAAGAAACAGGCAGAAGAGCTTAAAACAGCAGAGCAGATGACCTGGGCTAGCTGATCACGAGGATATAAACGTATGAGCCAGCCACTCTGCAACACATAAAAATCTGTAACCTAAAAGGACTAGGATAGAAAGCACGGGGAGACAAAAAACTGGAAATAAATGTTAAACCGAAGAATAAACCAAGCGTCATGTATAAAATGTAAAACCAAGTTAGCCGTGGAGCCATCATCTCCTAAAATCGAAGGAAGGGTGGCAGGGAGAATAAAATTCACTCTTAGAGTGGCGAGATGCGGACAGTCCATCAAAAGGTGGGACACCGTCAAACGTGAACTGCAGCGACAACAAGGTGGGGCCTCACGCCAGAGCAGATAGCCATGCGTCAGCCAAGTGTGGCTGATGCGAAGGTGGCGGAGGACCACAGAGTCCCTGCAAGGAGCCCGTAGAGGAGACTTCCACTCAGTTGTGCTTTCCTTGATGGCACGGAGTTTGTGGGGCATAACTAAACTGCGCCATTCAGCATCCCAAATCCAGAGAACACCGATCGGAGGTCATGTTCGGGAATGCCAATCTCCAGAAGTGGCTTAGCAGTGGCCTGTTTGGCCAGGCTGTCAACAAGCACATTTCCCCGGATTCCAATATGCCCTGGGGTCCATACAAACACTACTGATCGACCAGATCGTTGGAGGGCATAAACCGACTCGTGGATGGAATCTACAAGAGGATGGCGTGGTTAGCACTGATCAATGTCCTGTAAACCACTCAGCGAATCACTGCATACCATGGAGGACACACTGGGGCAGGAACGAATATGCTCAAGGGCACGAGAGATGGCCACCAGCTGGACAATGAAGACACTGCAGTCATCCGGCAAGGAGCGCTGTTCGACATGGGCTAAGTGAGCATAGGCAGAACCGACGCGACCATCAACCAGCGAGCCGTCAGTATAGATGATTTCAGAACCCTGGGATTCGTCAAGGTTGGATAAGAAGTGACTGCGGAGTGTCTCAGGGGGAACAGAGTCCTTACAAAAGCGCGACAGGTCCAGCCGTGGTTTCAGTCAAGGCATACACCATGGAGGCACTTGTGTATGGACCCGCACAAGACACTGGAAAGGTAAAGACTCGAGTTCCAACAGTAGGGGACGATCACGTACATCGATCGTTATCCCTGACCGGGGCCGCCGTTCTTGGAGATAAACCACAGTGCTCGGGAACAAAAGACGGTAATTTGGATGCTGAGGAGGGCTATGGACGTGCGCTGCATAGTGGGCGAGCAGTTGGCGGCGCCTGATGTGCAATGGAGGGACTCCAGCCTCCGCTAGGAGACTGGCCACTGGACTCGTTCGAAAAGCGCCTGTCGCTAGATGGACCCCGCAGCAGTGCACAGGAACAAGCAGCTTTAATTCCGAGGGCGCTGACGAACCATGCATTACACTCCCATAGTTGAGTCGTGACTGAACTAGAGCTTTGTAGAGCCGCAGCAAAGAAGAGCGATCTGCCGACCAAGTTGTGTTGCTCAGGCAGCGGAGGGCGTTAAGATGCCACCAGCACTTTCGCTTAAGCTGACGAATGTGGGGGAGCCATGTCAGTCGGGCGTCCAAAACCAGTCCTAAAATGCGATACGTTTCGACTACCTGTAGTAGATGGCCATCAAGAAAAAGGGCAGAGTCAGGGTGGACTGTCTGTCGGCGACAGAAGTGCAAAACGCAGGTCTCGTCGGCAGAGAAGTGAAACCCATGGTCGAGAGCCCATGACTGCGTTTTCTGAATGGCTCCCTGTAGTCGGCGTTCAGCAACACCAAACGTTGAGGAACTAAAATAAAGGCAGAAATAGTCAGCGTATAAAGAAGGGCAACACTGACGGCTCTACAGCTGCTGCTACGCCATTTATAACGCCCACAAACAGAGGAACGCTCAATACAGAACCCTGAGGGACCTCATTCTCTTCGATATGGGAGGAGCTAAAGGAGCCTCCTACTTAAACAGCAAAAGGTACAGAGGATGAGAAAGATCCGTATAAAAATCGGGAGCGAGCCACGGAGGCCTCACTCATGCAGCGTGTAAATCAAAAAGATGGCGACAAGATGTTGGCACCTGGAAAATGCCGTGCCGATGGCAGATTCAAGGCGCAACAAATTATCTGTCGTTGAGCGGCCTCGGCGAAAACCTTCCTGGGATGGAGCCACAAGGCTCTGAGACGCCAGAAACAAACACAACCTCCGGCTCACCATTCGTTCATGTAGTCTGCAGTGTACCCGTGGTTTAGGGGTAGCGTCTTTGATTCATAATCAAAACGTCTTCGGTCCCGGGTTAGATCCCCGCCACTGCCTTAATTTTCATAAATAATCAGCATTGGCGGCCGAAGACTTCCGGCATAAGAAGTCAGCCTCATTCTACCAACGGCCTTGTCAAAGAGGGCGGAGAAGCGGATAGAGGTTCAGGGCACTCTCTTGTCCTAAGGGTGGGAAATTGCCCCTAAAGGCGAAAGAATCAGCAATGATCAATGACATGAGGATGCAGAAGGAAATGGAAACCACTGCATTAAAGACACTTAACGTGTATCCACAGGACATGTGGCCTGTAATTGAAGAAGTGTCATGATGAACTCTCAATTGGCATAAGATTCCAGAATCGTTCCCCATTCGGATCTCCGGGAGGGGACTGCCAAGGGGGAGGTTACCATGAGAAAAAGACTGAATAATCAACGAAAGGATAACGTTCTACGAGTCGGGGCGTGGAATGTCAGAAGCTTGAACGTGGTAGGGAAACTAGAAAATCTGAAACGGGAAGTGCAAAAATCTAGGTATAGTAGGGGTCAGTGAAGTGAAGTGGAAGGAAGACAAGGATTTCTGGTCAGATGAGTATCGGGTAATATCAACAGCAGCAGAAAATGGTATAACAGGTGTAGGATTCGTTATGAATAGGAAGGTAGGGCAGAGGGTATGTTACTGTGAACAGTTCAGTGACCGGGTTGTTCTAATCAGAATCGACATCAGACCAACATCGACAACGATAGTTCAGGTATACATGCCGACGTCGCAAGCTGAAGATGAACAGATAGACAAAGTGTATGAGATATGGAAAGGGAAATGCAGCATGTAAAGGGGAACGAAAATCAAATAGTCATGGGCGACTGGAACGCAGTTGCAGAGGAAGGAGTAGAAGAAAAGGTTACAGGAGAAAATGGTCTTGGGACAAGGAATGAAAGAGGAGAAAGACTAATTGAGTTCTGTAACAAGTTTCAGCTAGTAATAGCGAATACCCTGTTCAAGAATCACAAGAGGAGGAGGTATACTTGGAAAAGGCCGGGAGATACGGGCAGATTTCAATTAGATTACATCATGGTCAGACAGAGATTCCGAAATCAGATACTGGATTGTAAGGCGTACCCAGGAGCCGATATAGACTCAGATCACAATATACTAGTGATGAAGAGTAGGCTGAAGTTCAAGACATTAGTCAGGAAGAATCAATACGCGAAGAAGTGGGATTCGGAAGTACTGAGGAATGACGAGATACGTTTGAAGTTCTCTAACGCTATAGATACAGCAATAAGGAATAGCGCAGTAGGCAGTACAGTTGAAGAGGAATGGACATCCCTAAAAAGGGCCATCACAGAAGTTGGGAAGGAAAACATAGGTACAAAGAAGGTAACTGCGAAGAAACCATGGGTAACAGTAGAAATACTTCAGTTGATTGATGAAAGGAGGAAGTACAAACATGTTCCGGGAAAATCAGGAATACAGAAATACAAGTCGCTGAGGAATGAAATAAATAGGAAGTGCAGGGAAGCTAAGACGAAATGGCTGCAGGAAAAATGTGAAGACATCTAAAAAGATATGATTGTCGGAAGGACAGACTCAGCGTACAGGAAAGTCAAACCAACCTTTGGTGACATTAAAAGCAACGGTGGTAACATTAAGAATGCAACGGGAATTCCACTGTTAAATGCAGAGGAGAGAGCAGATAGGTGGAAAGAATACATTGAAAGCCTCTATGAGGGTGAAGATTTGTTTGATGTGATAGAAGAAGAAACAGGAGTCGATTTAGAAGAGATAGGGGATCCAGTACTAGAATCGGAATTTAAAAGAGCTTTGGAGGACTTACGGTCAAATAAGGCAGAAGGGATAGATAATACTCCATCAGAATTTCTAAAATCATTGGGGGAAGTGGCAACAAAACGACTATTCACTTTGGTGTGTAGAATATATGAGTCTGGCGATATACCATCTGACTTTCGGAAAGGCATCATACACACAATTCCGAAGACGGCAAGAGCTCACAAGTGCGAGAATTATCGCACAATCAGCTTAACAGCTCATGCATCGAAGCTGCTTACAAGAATAATATACAGCAGAATGGAAAAGAAAATTGAGAATGCGCTGGGTGACGACCAGTTTGGCTTTAGGAAAAGTAAAGGGACGAGAGAGGCAATTCTGACGTTACGGCTAATAATGGAAGCAAGGCTAAAGAAAAATCAAGACACTTTCATAGGATTTGTCGACCAGTAAAAAGCGTTCGACAATATAAAATGGTGCAAGCTGTTCGAGACTCTGAAATAGTAGGGGTAAGCTGTAGGTAGAGACGGGTCATATACAATATGTACAACAACCAAGAGGGAATAATAAGAGTGGACGATCAAGAAGGAAGTGCTCGTATTATGAAGGGTGTAAGACAAGGCTGTAGCCTTTCGCCCCTACTCTTCAATCTGTACATCGAGGAAGCAATGATGGAAATAAAATAAAGGTTCAGGAGTGGAATTAAAATACAAGGTGAAAGGATATCAATGATACGATTCGCTGATGACATTGCTATCCTGAGTGAAAGTGAAGAAGAATTAAATGATCTGCTGAACAGAATAAACAGTCTAATGAGTACACAGTATGGTTTGAGAGTAAATCGGAGAAAGACGAAGGTAATGAGAAGTAGTAGAAATGAGAACAGCGAGAAACTTAACATCAGGATTGATGGTCACGAAGTCAATGAAGTTAAGTAATTCTGCTACCTAGGCAGTAAAATAACCAATGACGGACGGAGCAAGGAAGACATCAAAAGCAGACTCGCTATGGCAAAAAAGGCATTTCTGGCCAAGAGAATTCTACTAATATCAAATACCGGCCTTAATTTGAGGAAGAAATTTCTGAGGATGTACGTCTGGATTACAGCATTGTATGGTAGTGAAACATGGACTGTGGGAAAACCGGAACAGAAGAGAATCGAAGCATTTGATATGTGGTGCTATAGACGAATGTTGAAAATTAGGTGGACTGATAAGGTAAGGAATGAGGAGGTTCTACGCAGAATCGGAGAGGAAAGGAATTTATGGAAAACACTGATAAGGAGAAGGAACAGGATGATAGGACATCTGCTAAGACATGAGGGAATGACTTTCATGGTACTAGAGGGAGCTGTAGAGGGCAAAAACTGTAGAGGAAGGCAGAGATTGGAATACGTCAAGCAAATAATTGAGAACGTAGGTTGCAAGTGCTACTCTGAGATGAAGAGGTTAGCACAGGAAAGGAATTCGTGGCGGGCCGCATCAAACCAGTCAGTAGACTGATGACCAAAAAAAAAGTTTGCAGAGAACGTTGGTGAGGCTAATGGGGCGGTAGGTGTCCACCTCCAGTGCGTTCTTCCCAGGTTTCAAAACGGGGATTAAGATGCTCTCCCACCATTGCAGCGGGAACTCACCCTCAACCCAGATACGGTTGTAAAGGTCTAGGAGGTGTCGCTGGTAGTCCACTGAGAGGTGTTTCAGCGTCTGACAGTGAAACCAATCGGGCCCGGGAGCCAAATCAGGGCAAGTGGTGAGAGCACTTTGGAATTCCCAGTCACTGAACGGAACATTGTACAATTCAGGGTGGCGCGTGTGAAATGAAAGGCTCCGACGTTCCAACCGCTCTTTCAGGGAGCGGAAAGCCAGTGGGTAATTCACAGAAGCGGAACTCTGCACAAAATGCTCTGCTAAGGGGTTTTCAATTGTGTCGGAGTCAGTACAGACTGCTCCATTCAGTGAAAGCGCAGGTACGCTGACTGGGATCCGATAGCCATAGAGGTGCCGAATCGTGGCCCAAAACTGCGATGGAGAGGTACGGAGGCCAATGGTGGGGCCATATCTTGCCCAGCACTCCTGCTTGTGTTGGCGAATGATGCAGTGGGCCCGCTTACGGAGCCGTTTCAAGGTGATGAGGTGTTACAATGAGGGACGCCGCTAGTGAGGCTGGAGCGCCCGCCTGCGATCTTTAATTGCCTCAGCGATCTCAGACGACCACCAAGGCACAGTCCTGTGCCGAGGGGACCCAGACGAACAGGGAATATCAGATTCTGTGGCAGTAACAATGCCGGTGGTGACCAAGTGAACCACCACATCAATGGCGTCATTAGAAAGAGGCTGAATAGTGGCAATGGAGGGGAACAAGTCACTGTCAGCCATATTCATAACCCATCTGCAGGGGCGACCAGAAGAGTGACGCTGTGACAGTGACAGAAAGACCGGATAGTGGTCACTGCCACACAAGTCGTCGTGCACACTCCATTGGACAGCCGGTAAGAGGCTAGGACTGCAGATCGAATGGTAGATTGCTTAGTACCTGCCATACGCCACACTGACATGTGTGAAGGCACTATCATTTAAAAGGGAAAGGTCGAGCTGTGACAATACATGCTTAATGATGCTGCCTCGGCCTGTTGCCACTGATCCACCCCACAGAGGGCTATGGGCGTTGAAGTCGCCCAGTAACAGAAAAAGTGGCGGGAATTGGGCTATCAGCGCAGTGGGACATCGCCATCCGGTGGAAGATACAGACTGCAGACAGTAACAGCCTGAGGCGTCCACACCTGAACAGCGATAGCCTCTAAAGGTGTTTGTAAAGGGACAGACTCGCTGTGATGGGAGTTAAGGACATAGATGCAGAATCCACCAGATAGCCTTTCATAAGCTGCCCGGTTCCTATAATAACCCCAATAGCCACAGAGGGCGGGGTTTCGTATTGCCGAAAACCAAGTTTCTTGAAGAGCAATGTAGAGGGAAGGATGAAGGCTAAAAGTTGTCGGAGCTCAGCAAGATGGTATAAGAAACCATTGCAGTTCCACTGGAGGATGACACTGTCCATGGCCGAGAATGGCGTGAAGGTACTGGAGAGGCAGTTTACGCCACTGGGTCACCTGCTGCCACCGACTGAGCACCTGTGCAAGTGCTATCCATTGTATCTGAGGGACCGGCGAGATCTAGGTCATCAGCGGACGCCAGGAATCTCCACCTCATCCTCAGACACAGAGCTTGAAGTTCGTGGTGGGGTGGGTGCCACCGCAAGTACTTGGCCTTAGAGGTCTTCCTCTTCGACTTTGCTTGCTGCTCCTTGGGTTTCTCTGGCTGGGAGGTATCACCGATTCAGTCTCCGGGACGAAGGAGTATCGCGAATCCCTATGACCAGGTGCTTTTGGCCACTGTTGGGCGTCATCCTTACTGTTTATGGAAACCTGGGAAGGGTGGGACCCAAGGGACCCCTTGCGAGCGAGAGGAGCCGAAGAAATTGGACGCTTCTCTGGTTTACAAGCAGGGATGGACGTCCCCCATGGGTGGGGGTGTGTTTCTCCTGCCGTAGGTGGCACAGGAGCAACAGGATGGGTAGTGCCCCCCCAGGGCAAGGGACCATGTGGAATTGTACGGCTCAGCGACCCGACTGGAATTCGGTGAACTGAGGGGCGAGCACTATTGTTATTGCAGCGGCATATGAAGAGGTCATTCGCACAGGATGTAACCGGTCATATTTCCTCTTAGCCTCAGTATAGGTCAGTCGCTTCAGAGTCTTATATACCATTATCTTTCGTTCTTTCTGCAAAATCCTACAGTCCAACGAACAAGGGGAATGGTGCATCACGCAGTTAACACAGATGGGAGGCGGACACATGGAGTATTGGGATGCGAAGGACGTCCACAACCTCGACACGTGACGCCGGAAGTACATCGGGATGACATATGCCCAAACTTCCAAAATTTAAAACACCACATTGGGGATTTATATACGGCTTCACATGACAGCGGTAAACCATCACCTTCACCCATTCAGGTAAGGCGTCACCCTCGAAGGCCAAAATGAAGGCGCCAGTGGCTACCTGATTATCCCTCGGACCCTGAAGGAAGCGCCGGACGAAGTGAACAGCTCGTCGTTGGAGCGTAGTTCATCGTCTGACAGCAAAAGACGATACCTGTGGAATATAATACTGTGCACCATGTTTAAACTCTTATGGAGCGTGATTGTAACTGAAACATCACCCAAATTTTCGCAAGCGAGTAACCTCTCTGACTGGGCAGATGATGCTTTTTTGATCAAAACTGACCCGGAGCATTTTGGACAAGCCCTCGACCTCCCCAAACTTGTCCTCTAAATGCTCCACAAAAAACTGAGGCTTCGTCGCCATAAATGATTCGCAATCAACTCACGTACAGATGAGGTACCAGAGTCAATAAACTTCACTGCCTTCTTTAGCCATATGTTCCTCTCATGGAGTGGCCAGGGAGGGAAATGATCTCAGATCGTATTTCTTGGCAGTGAGGTTAGACCTCGATCGCTTGGAGAGTGCTGGTGGAGGCCCACCAGCGAGAGATGACGTACTACGCTTCATTGTAGGTCATGCGCCATGATACCACCCACTCCGAGTAGGGGCTCACCCTACGGGCGCAACCCAGCCACAGCAAAAGCCACCTGGTATGATGGCCTTTGCTGGGAGTCCCAATCACCCATGGAGATAAGCATCTGCTCCTTGCTATACGTGAGGAGGTAGCAGCTCAGGCATCAGCAGTGCGATCCCTCTGTAGTCAAGTGGCTACCACCAAGAGGGTACATGATGACCCCACCATAACAGACTGGCTATTGTGCTGGATTTTGGGTGTCGAATATCTGTTTGTATTGTGAGGGCGAAGATAGAAGCGCACAATGGAGGGAATGTATGCTACACAGTGCAGCCAAAGTGGCCGGAATCTCGGTGCAAGACGAACTCCATGACGATATCGAGTGTGCCAGATCTTAGGGCAAGATGGATTTATGATGCACCACGCAAGGGGTCCTTCTCCAAATGGTATGCACTAACAGAAAATTTTGAAAAGTAGTGGCCAAACCCCTTAGGGGACTATCACATTATGGCCGAAACGTTGGAGACTCCATTTAGTCGCCTCTTACAACAGGCAGGAATACCGTGGGCCTATTCTTACCTCCGGACATGCAGGGGGGCACACCTTGAGACTGAGACTTTTCTTACAGACGTTTATTCTACACTGTCGATGTAGGTGGTCAAGCCAAGATCCCCATTCCTTGAAGCACACAATGTTCCACCGTCGCGCTACACTCTCGTCGCTGAAATATGCCCAGACGTTATGATTATAATGAACTGGCAGCGTTTAGCAGTCCCCAGCTCAAGGACCTCGAGGTTGACAAGCCCATACATAGTAAACAAAAGATAAACCCCTATGGTCGCACTGCTATATAAGTAATGTATCTGTTAAGACGGCATTCACTCGTCAGTATGCCCTGTCGACATGTGCGTCATGTCTGCAGATGGTGTCCTACTATCTACAGAACTGTTTGAGACACTGAGACGGAGTATGATATAAATGTTAATGTTGCTACACTAATCGATGTTTTTTATGGTCAGACAGTTTCTGTGGTGGACGATCGGACATTGCTTTGACAGGTGTTCACGTTGCTCCTGGATAACCATAGTTAACTATTGGTATTGTTCATACTGATTCAGAGCTATGACCTACAGCTACATGATTTGAGAGCTTCCCATCACTTGTCTGCAAGGTAGGATTTACAAAGAGAGAAAATCGATGCCAACTTTCAAGAACAACATAATGATATAGATGGACGCAAATGTAGTAACATCTGCTTCCTCAAGATCAGGCAGCTCTGCTGACCAATTTCCGAGATATCACCTGCACAGATTTAACTTTTCAATTGTTTTTCAACATGTCTGTGGCTAAATGTTTGCCTTAAAGAAGACAGTAGAGACTGTTTTTTAAAAACCCTTCCAGAGCTGCACATGACCCAATAGCCCTCAGTAAACGTATTTCGTTTGTTGACTGCAGCAGACGATGAAAGTCAAATATGACACAAAAAACCTAAGCAGAATATCATCTATTACATCTCATCCAATACACTCCTCGTATATAGCTCCAAATTGTGCCATGCATGCTGTGGTTCCAGGCGTTTTAAATTACAAGTGTCTACATGTATCGCAATTTATTTAAGACCCCGAAAGTGGAGTGACTGACGACTCCCAGTTCTCTGCCCTTCCTTTGTTTGTCTTTGGCAGTAACAGGAAATGAAGTTCCTCAATCAGAGGCCGTATTTGCAGAGACAGGCAGCAGTATTAAAAGCCTTAATAATGCAACGGCCGGGTCTGGTGGAGAGCGGGAAGCACTGGTCGCGAATTATTAAAACGAGCAGCGCCGCTCCGTGCAGTCAGTCCTGCCTCTCATCCCCTCTCCTCTCTTATCCACTACTGTTCTCTCCTCTCCTCTCCTCTCCTCTCTTCTACTCGCCACACTGCAGCTCTGCTCTCTCCGTAATAAGCGTCAGTAATTAACGTACTGGCACCGGGGCTCCCTGGCCAGGCACGAAAGACAAGTCTGCAGTGTGCTGTGTCACAGGCAACGTAACGCTGGATGACTCCAGAGAAAAAAACGAGTGTGTGGTGTTTAAGGCCGTCAGACATCAGCTGGTAAGTACTAGAAAGAAACTGTATTTGTGGGTAAACTCTGCAGTCACGACAACAGCAGGACGACAAAGGAATCTTTAACGTTCCATCACCGATGGAGTCACTAGAGAAGGATCAGAAGCTCGGTGTAAAGGAGGATAGGGAAAGAGGTTATCAATGTCTGTGTCAAGAAAACCATTCTGGAAATTTTCTTACTGTACTCAACGCTTCACTATCGCGTTCGGTATGACAATAGTTAGCAACGTAAATCGACTCCACCGGTAGAACACCTTGCCTTCGCTCCTTAGCTCACAGAAATCTAAACAGCATCCAGTAATTGTTATATACGAATTCCTTTATCATTTTAAAGAGGTGTCCCTAGTCTGTGTACATTACAGAAAAAAAGGCAACTACAGTAAACAAGTTTCTTTGTGTATTAAGGATGCCCGTTCTTTGATTCAGCTTCTAATACATTACTACAAGTTATTGATACAGGGCAATGCTAATGGTTTAGAAGCTGTGTGGAAGCACTGAGGTCATCTACTATAAATAACTCCGACTCCTCAAGCGACAACGTATTGATTCCAAAATCGAGATTAATTAGGGCCAGACAAATTGTTTTTGAGGATATGTAAATTTGTTCAAAGATATTTTACTCAAAAATGATTTTCCCAATTTCATACGTTCTTTTTAGCGTTGCGTACCTCATTCCCTGAAAACGGGAGCCTTACAGACCACTTTGCCACCCGGTGGCCTGTCTGTTCAACTGTAAGGACTTCCTCTTTCTCATGAACAGAAGAAGTAACAAGTCGAAATATGTGACAAATACTAAGGTCTATGTTCCGTTCGTGATGTAAAAAATTTAAGCTTATGAGACAATTAAACACATGGGCATTTACGTCACATATTTTGATACTCGCAAGCTCGCTCACTTCGAGTTGACCTATAATCATAGAATTTGGCGGTGGTCAGTATTTCGCAGTATGAGTTAAGGACAGAATACGAAAACTGTAAATATATAATTATATCGCATAAAATATTTTTTGCCGTTGTTGATGTTGTTGTTGTTGTTGTGGTGGTGGTGGTCTTCAGTCCTGAGACTGGTTTGATGCAACTCTCCATGCTACTCTATCCTGTACAAGCTCCTTCATATCCCAGTACGTACTGCAGCCTACATCCTTCTGAATCAGCTTAGTGTATTCATTTCTTGGTCTCCCTCTACAATTTTTACCCTCCACGCTGCCCTCCAATACTAAATTGGCGATCCGTTCATGCCTCAGAACATGTCCTACCAACCGAACCTTTCTTCTAGTCAAGTTGTGCCACAAACTCCTCTTCTCTCCAATTTTATTCAATACCTCCTCATTAGTTACGTGATCTACCCATCTAATCTTCAGCATTCTTCTGTAGCACCACATTCCGAAAGCTTCTATTCTCTTCTCGTCCAAACTATTTATCGTCCATGTTTCACTTCCACACATGGCTACACTCCATACCAAGTTACATTGTACTCGTCATCCGTCAAAAGCTTAACGAAAAATGTTACTGCACGCAAACATAAAGTTGTAGTAATGTTGTACTAAGTAAACAAAAAACACATTAAGGAACATGACCAACACAAGCGCTGAAACAAAGTATGATATCGACAATGACTGGATGTCACGAGAGTTGTGGCCTTGACAATGATTTCAATAATGTACGTGTGCTGGCTAAGGAAACCAACGTTTGTAGTAGAAGCGACTGAAATTTCTAAGAACGCATGTAAATTCAGCAGAGAGGACGGTTATAGGCTTGCAGTTCCAGGGTTCCCTGCCATTAAGGAAATAAATACGCGGCCGTGGCATGCGAGCAGTACAAACACCGCCCTGGCAACCAACTTTGCAGGCAATAATATTTTAGATAAACACTCCCCCTCTCATGCTCTGCTCGTTCCACTTTCAGCCAATGATGGGACCTATCAACTGCAGCAGGAAGAACTTTAACCAGTAACTCTTCTCCAGCATATGTGCGGGAAAAATCCGGTTCCCAACAATGACGTTGGCCCTCCAGTGGTAGCCACAGGGGCCTTAGCCAATAACTCCCGTCTTCAGCGGTAGCGTCGAAGAATTTCTCTTTCTATCCAGTGACGATGGCCAACCAATGGTAGCCCAAGATATTTACCCAATAACCTCACTTCTCCACCTACAGACTGGGAAAACTTCGCTTTATGAAAGAAGATGACACTGGTGTCTGACGCTGCTCAATCGGTAGTGGACACCTCAAGATCCTGAAGAGGATCCCAGCAGAGGTGTTGAAATGCCAATTGTCTGAAGAAATAAGACGCTACCTAAAAACCGAGAAGATTTTTACTTCAGTGACTACGGCCACCAAAGTCTACTGACTTACGTACATAATAAATATTTTGTTAAGTAAATAACAAGTAACTGGAGGAGCAGCGCTCTGCGGTGGCGGAGTTGTTGAAGATCGCAGATCGGTATTTACCTCGAAAGCCAAGCCACCCAGGACACTGGTGGTTGGTCAAGGGATAGGGTTAGCGCAGTATGTGATAAGCGGCAGATGCTGTGAGTCATTCATACGGGCTCCCAGATGCTGTTCGAACGTGTGACGAGATACATAAAATATGCCGTGCTTATTCGTCGAATTCTTGGAATTTTTCTTTGAACTTATTTATAATTCCGTTTGCTTCCTTATTTATTTATTTATTGTTCCGTGGGACCAAATTAAGGAGAAGTCTCCATGGTCATGGAATGAGTCAATACATGAAATTATAACACGATATTAGAAACAGATAAAATGAAATATAAAAAAAACATATTCAAGTGACAAGTCGTAAGTTTAAATGAAGAAAATCAACAATGTAACATTGGAATTTGCTTAATTTTTTAGCTCTTCCAGGAGCTCCTCGACAGAATAGAAGGAGTGAGCCATGAGGAAACTCTTCAGTTTAGACTTAAAAGAATTTGGGCTACTGCTAAGATTTTTGAGTTTTTGTGGTAGCTTATTGAAAATGGATGCAGCAGAATACTGCACTCCTTTCTGCACAAGAGAAAAAGGAAGTGCATTCTACATGCAGATTTGATTTCTGCCTAGTATTAACTGAGTGAAAGCTGCTAACTCTTGGGAATAGGCTAATATTGCTAACAACAAATGACATTAAAGAAAATATATACCGTGAGGGCAATGTCATAATTCCCAGATTTTTGAATAGGGGTCGACAAGAGGTTCTCGAACTTACACCACATATAGCTCGAACAGCCCGTTTTTGAGCCAAGAATACCCTTTTTGAATCAGAAGAATTACCCCAAAAAATAATACCATACGACATAAGCGTATGAAAATATGCGAAGTAGACTACTTTTCGTACTGAAGTGTCACTTATTTCAGATACTGTTCTAATGGTAAATAAAGCAGCATTTAGCTTCTGAACAAGATCCTGGACATGGGCTTTCCACAACAGCTTACTATCTATCCGAACGCCTAGGAACTCGCTTATAATATGCCTATTCTGTCTGATCGAAACATCGGTTCTTGTTGAATTGTGAGTTAGAAACTGTAAAAACTGAGTCTTACGGTGATTTAGAATCAAATTATTTTCCACAAGCCACGAACTTATTTCATGAACTACATTATTTGTTACTGTTTCAATATTACACACAAGATCCTTCACTATCAAGCTGGTGTCATCAGCAAACAGAAATATTTTTGAATCATCTGTAATACTAGAAGGCATATTATTTATATAAATAAGAAACAGCAGTGGTCCCAGCACCGACCCTTGGGGAACGCCCCACTTAACAGTGCCCCATTTGGACTGAACGTCACTACGACTCTCAATATTGCGGAGAATTACCCTCTGCTTTCTGTTCTTAAAGTAAGAGGCGAACCAATTGTAAGTTACTCCCCTTACTCCATAATGGTCCAACTTCTGCAGTAATATTTTGTGGTCAACACAGTCAAAAGCCTTCGTTAAATAAAAGACAACACCTAGCGTTCGCAATCTTTCATTTAATCCATCCAAAACCTCACAGAGAAAAGAGAATATATCATTTTCAGTTGTTAAACCATTTCTAATACCAAACTGAACATTTGACAGCAAATTACGTGAATTTAAATGCTCCAGTAACCTTGTACATACAACCTTCTCGATAACTTTAGCAAACACCGATGGCATAGAAATAGGTCTAAAATTGTCAACATTATCAATGTCTCCCTTTTTATAAAGTGGCTTCACTACCGAGTACTTTAATCGGTCAGGAAACCGACCACTCCTAAAGTAAAAGTTACAGATATGGCTGAGAACTGGGCTAACATACATAGCACAATACTTCAGTATTCTGCTAGATACCCCGCCATATCCATGAGAGTTCTTGGTCTTTAGTGATTTAATTATTAACTCAATCTCCCTCTTGTCAGTATCATGGAGGAGCATTTCAGGTAACAGTCTCGGAACACTTTTTTCTAAGAGCGCTATATGATTCCCTGTTGGGATTAGGTTTCTATTTAGTTCACCTGCTATATTCAGGAAGTGATTATTAAATACTGTACATGTATGCGACTTATCAGGAACACAGACATTCCCACTACGCACTGATTCTATATCCTCGACCTGTCTCTGCAGACCAGTAACTTCCTTTACTACTGACCATATGGTTTTATCCTGAGACCTAGCTATTCTGTCTGCATACCACATACTTTTTGCCGGCTTTCTATTTAAAAACTTATCACAAATCAATGCCTATAAAATTATGGCTTCTACAGCCGCAACAACTGTAGTATCCTGCCCACTTGTCTAATATAGGCTGCCTAGGAAGCTGTTTTCTCGGATCGATAGACAACAATTCAAAGCACTCCAGCTTCAGGCCACGAATGGCCCATCGGGACCATCCGACCGCCGAGTCACCCTCATATGAGGATGCGGATAGGAAGGGTGTGTGGTCAGCACACCGCTCTCCCGGTCGTTACGATGGTATTCTTGACCGAGGCCGCTACTATTCGGTCGAGTAGCTTCTCAATTGGCATCACGAGGCTGAGTGCACCCCGAAAAACGGCAACAGTGTATCGCGGCCTGGATGGGCACCCATCCAAGTGCCGGCAAATCCCGACAGCGCCTAAATACGGTGATCTCACGGGAACAGGTGTATCCACTGCTGCAAGGTCGTAGACGACAATTCAAGCAAATCATATTAATGGAGTTTATTACAGCAAGTTAAATTGACAATACTTAACTTTGCGCATTCACAAAAGTGTGTCGCAAGCAAATGGAAACCTGCAAAAAATGTCATTCGGTATACAGTATACAATTTCATTATAAATGGGCAGTGGTGCATCGGATACCAACTACTGGACTCCCAAAAGATGTTTCATGTGGCGACCGCAGGCGTGTTATATTCTTGAAGAAAAGACAGCATGGAGATTGAGGTTTTCAATCATGACGCAATTTCTGAGCCGCATTCTTACTGAGAGGGTTATAAAGTTACAGTAATCTGCCAGTCCAAGCAAAACGAAACAGCTCACAAGTCACTACTATAGCGTTGTACGACGGCTAGTCTTCCACTCCGGCCGTGGCTAGGTGGCGCGATGTTTATAATCTCTTCGTGTAGATGCCGCTCCAATCGGGTTGTTGTCCTAGTCGCCTTACTATTGGCTGACGTCGTCCCACAGCCCTCTCTGCTCTTCCGCTCTTCATCGTCGTGCCGGCACTTGTCGTTACGCCGGACCAATAACCGTTAACAAAAAATCCACCCCCTCGCCCCACTGGCAGTTGTTTACTGCTTATTGTTGTTGTGGTCTTCAGTCCTGAGACTGGTTTGATGCAGCTCTTCATGCTACTCTATACTGCGCAAGCTGCTTCACCTCCCAGTACTTACTGCAACCTACATCCTTCCCAATCTACTTAGTGTATTCATCTCTTGGTCTCCCTCTACGATTTTTACCCTCCACGCCGCCCTCCAATGCTAAATTGGTGATCCCCTGACGCCTCAGAACACGTCCTACGAACCGGTCCCTTCTTCTTGTCAATTTCTGCCACAAACTCCTCTTCTCCCCTATTCTATTCAATACCTCCTCATTAGTTATGTGATCTACCCATCTGAACTTCAGCATTCTTCTGCAGCACCACATATCCAAAACCTCTATTCTCTTCTTGTCCAAACTATTTATCGTACATGTTTCACTTCCATACATGGCTACACTCCATACAAATACTTTCAGAAACGATTTCCTGACACTTAAATCTATACTCGATGTTAACAAATTTCCCTTCTTCAGAATCGCTTTCCTTGCCATTGCCAGTCTACATTTTATATCCTCTCTACTTCGACCATCATCAGTTATTTCGCTCCCCAAATAGCAAAACTCCTTTACTACTTTAAGTGTCTCATTTCCTAATCTAAATCCTTCAGCATCACCCGACTTAATTCGACTACATTCCATTATCGTCGTTTTGCTTTTGTTGATGGTCATCTTATATCCTCCTTTCAAGACACTGTCCATTCCGTTCAACTGCTCTTCCAAGTCCTTTGCTGTCTCTGACAGAATTACAATGTCATCGGCGGACCTCAAAGTTTCTATTTCTTCTCCATGGATTTTAATACCTACTCCGTATTTTTCTTTTGTTTCCTTTACTGCTTGCTTAATATACAGATTGAATAACATCGGGGAGAGGCTACAACCCTGTCTCACTCCCTTCCCAACCACTGCTTCCATTCCATGCCCCTCGACTCTTACAACTGCCATTTGGTTTCCGTACAAATTGTAAATAGCCCGTCGTTACTTGTATTTTACCCCTGCCACCTTCAGAATTTGAAAGAGAGTAATCCAGTCAACATTGTCTAAAGCTTTCTCTAAGTCTACAAATGCTAGAAACGTAGGTTTGCCTTTCCTTAATCTTTCTTCTAAGATAAGTCGTAAGGTCAGTATTGCCTCACGTGTACCACTATTTCTATGGAATCCAAACTGATCTTATGCGAGGTCGGCTTCTACCAGTTTTTCCATTCGTCTGTAAAGAATTCGCGTTAGTATTTTGCAGCCGCGACTTATTAAACTGATAGTTTGGTAATTTTCACATCTGTCAACACCTGCTTTCTTTAAGATTGGAATTATTATATTCTTCTAGAAGTCTGAGGGAATTTCGCCTGTCTCATACATCTTGCTCACCAGATGGTAGAGTTTTGTCAGGACTGGCTCTCCCAAGGCCATCAGTAGTTCTAATGGAATGTTGCCTACTCCCGGGGCCTTGTTTCGACACACGTCTTTCAGTTCTCTGTCAAACTCTTCACGCAGTATCATATCTCCCATTTCATCTTCATCTACAACCTCTTCTATTTCCATAATTTTGTTCTCAAGTACATCGCCCTTGTATAGACCCTCTATATACTCCTTCCACCTTTCTGCTTTCCCTTCTTTGCCTAGAACTGGGTTTCCATCTGAGCTCTAAATATCCATACAAGTGGTTCTCTGTTCTCCAAAGGTCTCTTTAATTTTCCTGTAGGCAGTATCTAACTTGCCCCTAGTGAGATAAGCCTCTACATCCTTACATTTGTCCTCTAGCCATCCCTGCTTAGCCATTTGGCACTTCCTGTCGCTCTCATTTTTGAGACATTTGTATTCCTTTTTGCCTGTTTCATTTACTGCATTTTTATATTTTCTCCTTTCATCAATTAAATTCAATATTTCTTCTGTTACATAATGATTTATACTAGCCCTCGTCTTTTTACCTACTTGATCCTCTGCTGCCTTTACTACTTCATCCCTCAGAGCTACCCAATTCTTCTTCTACTGTGTTTCTTTCAACCATTCCTGTCAATTGTTCCCTTATGCTCTCCCTGTACGTTTCTCAATTAATAATTCCACGAATATTCAAAGAAACCAAATTTCGAGGAACTACAATATTCGACTTTGGTAACTGGGAGGAGTTTAATGTATATACAATACTAACAATATCCGGCGATACCTTTCTGTGCACCCCGAGAGTACAAAGGTACGCTGCTTCAGTCCTCCACTGACGGCGGCGTTGTGGACGTAAAGGCACTAGCATGTTTGTTCCTAGCAAGGCTTGAAGTCTATGAAAGTGAATCGGATGCTCTGAGGGGTGTATTAGACAGGGAAGGACATCCAGTAAAGCATATAACTTTTTAAGGTGGTCTGTGGGCATGAGGCCATGATTTTTGTTCGCTAGTAGCGTCCGAAGACAACGAATAATTCAGACAGTAATATGAAAATAAGCTCTATAAATAAAACACGAAATTCGAAGGGAAATCGCCGAGCAGGACGTAATAAAGGTGATCGCCCGAAAAAAGCCTGAGGAATCTCGTTGAGAATAGTTCTAAGAAGCCAATCTGAAATTGGTACTAATTTCGGAGCACATGAATCCATCACCCATAACATATTTTTAAAAATATCCTGGTTAATTACCAAACGTGGCCACGTGTCAATACATTTGGTACGGTGAGTTAAGTTATGTGGCGGCTTATTATACATTTTCAATTAAAACCTCACGTACGTCTAAAGATACATGTGTTCGTAAGTGGCTTAAGTTCTTAAATAGCGATGGTTACACAGGCTCAAACGTTTTTATAGACGTAATAGAGTACAAGATCTTTACGATTTTAACAGAGAGGAACGATATTTGTGACTTATTCTATGATAATATTGTGGTGTCACCGCCAGACACCACACTTGCTAGGTGGTAGCCTTTAAATCGTCCGCGGTCCGTTAGTATACGTCGGACCCGCGTGTCGCCACTGTCACTGATAGCAGACCGAGCGCCACCACACGGCAGGTCTAGAGAGACTTAGAAGCACTCGCCCCAGTTGTACAGCCGACTTTGCTAGCGACGCCACACTGACAAATACGCTCTCATTTGCCGAGATGATAGTTAGCATAGCCTTCAGCTAAGTCAATTGCTACGACCTAGCAAGGCGCCATCACCATGTTATACAGGGTGATTCAAAAAGAATACCACAACTTTAGGAACTTAAAACTCTGCAACGACAAAAGGCAGAGCTAAGCACTATCTGTCGGCGAATTAAGGGAGCTATAAAGTTTCATTTAGTTGTACATTTGTTCGCCATTTCAGCCAATAAAGTTTTTGGTCCCTTTTTCTTCGAAGGTGCTACTGTAACTGGACTACAGTATCTGGAGATGTTAGAGAATCGGTTGTTCCCTCAGCTCGAACAAGAAGCACAACAATTCATATTTCAGCAGGATGGAGCGCCACCACATTGGCACTTATCTGTCCGTAACTACCTGAACGTCAACTACCCGAGGCGATGGATCGGCCAACAGGCAGCCCGTGACAGAGCACTTCATCACTGGCCTCCAAGCAGCCCTGATCTTACCCCCTGCGAATTTTTCTTATGGGGGTATGTTAACGATATGGTGTTTCGGCCACCTCTCCCAGCCACCATTGATGATTTGAAACGAGAAATAACAGCAGCTATCCAAACTGTTACGCCTGATATGCTACAGAGAGTGTGGAACGAGTTGGAGTATCGGGTTGATATTGCTCGTGTGTCTGGAGGGGGCCATATTGCACATCTCTGAACTTGTTTTTGAGTGAAAAAAAACCTTTTTAAATACTCTTTGTAATGATGTATAACAGAAGGTTATATTATGTTTATTTCATTAAATACACATTTTTAAAGTTGTGGTATTCTTTTTGAATCACCCTGTATTGAGATGATAATACTGTATCAACAAAACCAATGTCCACCAATTGTGGATTAAAGTTAAGTATTCCAGAAACTACGTACTTTTCTTTATAGCATTCATTACGTATCCTGTTTCAGACGTCACGCCAGCCTGCGTGAGTTTAAGCGCGTGCCTTTCAGTTTCCTCTCATTGCGTCTGGGCTGTCTGATCTAGACACAACAAATATGAACTACGAAAAGGAGTTTACCGAATTGAGCGATAAAATTCGTTCGGAGTTGGTTGGTTGGTTGGTTGGTTTGTGGGATTAAAGGGACCAGACTGCTATGGTCATCGGTCCCTTTTTCCAAATACTAAAAACACCCACAGAGAATAAAAACGAGGAACAGAATAGATCACAGACAACACAGAACAAGAGAAACTTAGACAAAGACCAGACAAGACGAACTAAAATCATACAGAGTGTGAAGGTGGTTGGCCGACCATAGAAACAAAAAAGGAAAAGCCAACCACCGAGAAACGCATTAAAAACTCAGATTAAAATCGTAGGCCATAGGCCAGAATCAAAACAAAAACACACACACTTCCATCAAGCGATAAAATCCCCCTGCCCGAATAAAACGCAAAACTAAGTCCGCTATGGCAGAGTCGTCAGTTAAAAGCGCAGGGAGCGTATCAAGCAGCGCAAAAGTCTGCCTGAGCACAGTTAAAAGGGCGCACTCCAACAGAATATGGACCACCGTCAAGGACGCCCCACAACGACAAAGAGGTGGATCCGCACGACACAGTAAATAACTGTGCGTCAGTCGGGTGTGGCCAATGCGGAGCCGACAAAGGACTACAGAGTCCCTGCGGTTGGCTGGCTTGGATGACCGCCAAACAGTCGTCGTCTCCTTGATACGACGGAGTTTGTTTGGCACGGGCAGGTTCCGCCATTCAGTGTCCCAGAAATCGAAAACTTTGTGGCGTAATAGTGCCCGCAAATCAGTCGCCGGGAGGCCAATCTCCAGAGGTGGTTGACTGGTGGCCTCTTTCGCCAGGCAGTCAACGTTCTCATTGCCGGGTATCCCAACGTGGCCTGGGGTCCACACAAAGACCACAGAGCGGCCGCAACGGGCAAGAGTATGCAGGGACTCTTGGATAGCCATCACCAGACGAGAACGAGGGAAACACTGGTCGAGAGCTCATAAACCGCTCAGGGAATCGCTACAGATAACGAAGGGCTCACCTGAGCAGGAGCGGATATACTCTAGGGCATGAAAGATGGCAACCAGCTCAGCAGTGTAAACGCTGCAGCCATCCAGCAAGGAACGTTGTTCGGAATGGTCCCGTAGAGTTAGCGCATACCCGACACGACCAGCAACCATCGAACCGTCGGTGTAAACATTGCCAGAGCCCTGATACGTGGCCAGGCCTCTGGCGGCGGAAGGCCTCTGGAGGGACTGAGTCCTTCAGGACCTGTGCCAAGTCGAGCCGAAGGCAAGGGCGAGGAACACACAATGGGGGTGTACACAAAGTGGCCCAGAAAGGAGGTGGAACAGTGAAAACCCTAAGCCCGGAGAGAAGCTCTTTGACGCGGACCGCGATCGCACAACCTGACCGGGGCCGACGTTCTGGCAGATGGGCGACCAATTGCGGGAACAGGAGACGATAGTTTGGATGCCCGGACAAGCTAAAAACATGGGCAGCATAAGCGGCCAGCAAACGGTGGCGCCGTAACTGCAGGGGAGGGACACCTGCCTCCACTAGTATGCTGTCCACAGGGCTGGTGCGGAAGGCACCAGTGGCAAGTCGTATCCCGCAGTGTAGTATTGGGTCCAGTACCCGCAACGCAGATGGGGAAGCGGAGCCATAAGCCAGGCTCCCATAATCCAGACGGAACTGGATTAACGCCTGGTAGAGCCGTAACAAGGTAGATCGGTCGGCGCCCCAGCTGGTGTGGCTCAAGCTTCGCAGAGCGTTTAGATGCCGCCAACACGCCTGTTTAAGCTGCCGAATATGAGGCAGCCAAGTCAACCGGGCAACAAAAAGTACACCCAAAAACCTGTGGGTCTCCACCACAACAAGAAGTTCGCCGTCAAGATAAAGCCGCGGCGCAGGATGGACCGTTCGGGGCCGGCAGAAATGCATAACGCGGGTCTTGGCAGCCGAAAACTGAAAACCACGCGCTACAACCCAAGACTGCGCCTTGCGGATTGCGCCCTATAGCTGACGTTCAGAAGCTGCAATGCCAATAGAGCTATAGTAAAGGCAGAAGTTGTCAGCATACAGGGAAGCGGAGACAGAATTTCCCACGGCCGCAGCGAGCCCGTTAATGGCTATTAAAAACAGGCAGACACTTAAAACAGAACCCTGTGGCACACCGTTCTCCTGGACGTGGGAGGAACTAAATGAGGCCACGACTTGCACGCGGATGGTACGATACGACAGAAAATTGCGGATAAAAATCGGCAGAGGACCCCGAAGACCCCATCCATGAAGCGTAGAAAGAATGTGATGACGCCATGTCGTATCGTACGCTTTCCGCATGTCGAAAAAGACAGCGACCAGGTGCTGACGGCGGGCTAAGGCAGTACGGATGGTCGACTCCAGGCTCACCAGATTGTCGATGGCGGAGCGGCCGTTACGGAACCCACCCTGAGATGCAGCCAGAAGGCCCCGAGACTCCAGTACCCAATTCATGCGCCGGCTCACCATCCGTTCAAGCAACTTGCAAAGAACGTTGGTGAGGCTAATGGGGCGGTAGCTGTCCACCTCCAGAGGGTTCTTTCCAGGTTTCAAAACGGGGATGACAATGCTTTCCCGCCAGTGCGATGGAAACTCCTCCTCGACCCGAAGACGGTTGTAAAGGTCGAGGAGGCGTCGCTGGCAGTCCACTGAAAGGTGTTTCAGCATCTGACAGTGGATGCCATCTGGCCCAGGAGCGGTATCAGGGCAAGCGGCTAGGGCACTGCGAAATTCTCACTCACTGAATGGAGCATTGTAAGATTCTGGGTGGTGGGTGCGAAACGAAAGGCTCCGACGTTCCATCCGCTCTTTAATGGAGAGGAAGGCCAGTGGGTAATTGGAAGAAGCGGAACTAGGAGCAAAATGCTCTGCCAAGCTGTTGGCAATTTCGTCGGACTCTGTACAGACTGCTCCATTTACTGCGAGCGCAGGGACACTGACAGGGGTCCGATAGCCATAGAGGCGTCGGATCTTGGCCCAGACCTGCGATGGAGAGACATGTAGGCCAATGGTGGACACATACCACTCCCAGCACTCCTGCTTGCTTTGGCGGATAAGGCGGCGGGCCCGCGCACGCAGCCGTTTGAAGGTGATGAGGTGTTCAATGCAGGGATGTCGCTTGTGACGCTGTAGCGCCCGCCGGCGATCTTTAATCGCTGCAGCGATCTCAGGCGACCACCAAGGCACAGTCCGCCGCCGAGGGGACCCAGAGGAACGGCGAATGGCAGATTCGGCGGCAGTAACGATGCCGGTGGTGACCAATTGAACCACCGCATCAATGTCATCATTAGAGAGAGGCTCAGTAGCAGCAGTGGAGGAGAACAAGTCCCAGTCAGCCTTATTCATAGCCCATCTGCTAGGGTGCCCAGAAGAGTGACGCTGTGGTAGTGACAGAAAGATCGGAAAGTGGTCACTACCAAACAGGTCGTCATGCACACTCCATTGGACAGACGGTAAGAGGCTAGGGCTACAGAACGAAAGGTCAATGGCGGAGTATGGGCCATGCGCCACACTGAAGTGTGTGAAGGCACCATCATTTAAAATCGAGAGATCGAGCTGCGACAATAAATGCTCAACGGTGGCGTCTCGACCCGTTGCCACTGACCCACCCCACAGAGGGTTATGGGCGTTGAAGTCGCCCAGTAGCAAGAAAGGTGGCGGCAATTGGGCTATCAGCGCAGCCAGGACATGCTGCGAGACATCATCATCCGGTGGAAGGTAAAGACTGCAGACGGTAACAGCCTGTGGCATCCACACCCAAACAGCGACAGCCTCTACAGGTGTTTGGAGAGGGACAGACTCGCTGTGCTGAGTGTGAAGGACATAGAGGCAGACGCCACCAGACACTCTTTCATAAGCTGCCCGGTTCTTATAATAACCCCGATAGCTACGGAGGGCGGGGGTTCGCATTGCTGGAAACCAAGTGTCCTGAAGAGCAATGCAGAAGAAAGGGTGAAGGCTGATAAGTTGTCCGAGCTCAGCTAGATGGTGGAAAAAACCGCTGCAGTTGCACTGGAGGATGATATTGTCCATGGCTGAGAAAGGCGTGAAGGGACTGGGAAGGCAATTTACGCCGCTTGTTCACTCACTGCCACCGATTCAGCACCTGTGTGAGTGACATCCATGGCGTCTGAGGGACCGGCGAGATCAAGGTCCTCAGCGGACCGGTTACTCCTGCACCACCTACCTCAGGAGCAACATCCTCCCACCCATCGGGGACGTCCGTCCCCGCTTCTCAGCCGGAGAAGCATCTAACTCCAGAATCTCGACCTCATCCTCAGACGCAGAGCTCGAAGGGTGCGGTGGGGTTGGTGCCACCGCAAGTTCTTTGCCCTTAGAGGTCTTTCTCTTGGACTTCTCTCACTGAACCTTGGGTTTCACTGGCTGGGGAGGCTTCACCGATTCAGTCTCCGGGGCGGAGGAGGATCGTGAAGCCCTACGCCCGGCTGCTGGTGGGGACTTATGCCACTGTCGGCCGTCAGCCTTCCCGCTGGTGGAAGCCTGGGAAGGGAGGGACCCAAGGGAAACCTTACAGGCGAGAGTAGCCAAAGGAGTTAGATGCTTCTCCGGCTGAGAAGCGGGGACGGACGTCCCCGATGGGTGGGAGGATGTTGTTCCTGAGGTAGGTGGTGCAGGAGCAACCGGTTGGGTACAGCCCCCCACGGGCAAGGGGGCAGGAGGAGTCGTACTGCTCATCGAGCTGGCTGGAAGTCTCAAAACTGATGGGGCTAGCACAGTTGTTGTAGCAGCTGTGTAAGAAGATGTCATTCTCACAGGATGGAGTCTGTCATATTTCCCTTTGGCCTCAGTATAGGTCAGCCGGACCAAGGTCTTATATTCCATGATTTTGCGCTCTTTCTGAAAGACTTTGCAGTCAGGCGAGCAAGGTGAATGATGCTCTCCGCAGTTGACACAAATTGCAGGCGGGGTACATGGAGTATTGGGATGTGATGTGCGTCCGCAATCTCGACATGTGAGGCTGGAAGTACAGCGTGAAGACATATGGCCGAACTTCCAGCACTTAAAGCACCGCATCGAGGGAGGGTTGGTTGGTTGGTTTGAGGATTAAAGGGACCAAACTGCAGAGGTCATCGGTCCCTTGTTTCATAAACACACAGAGCACAGGGAAACCATCCATTAGTCATTCGAAGCACAAGATAAAAATTCCAGGGGAAGAAAATCCTCAAGGTCAATAATAAAGAAATATGGAAAACGGAGCACAGCAACAAAAACAACACAAGAGGACTGTGGCTGGCTGATCACGAAAATAATAGGATGAGCCAGCCACTCTGCATCACATTAAAACCTCCAGCCTAAAAGATTAGGGTGGAGTCGAATTACAACACAAAACAAAGTAAAAGATACAGCACCAAAGAGGGTGACGCAATAAAATTAGAGGGACCTATAAAAGCCACTTGCTCGAAGAAAACCTAAAACACGATCTGCCATAGAGACATCGTCAGCTAAAAGACACGATAAATCACCCAGGAGGTTAAAAGTTCGCCTGAGGGCGGTTAAAAGAGGACATTCCAACAATATATGGGCCACCGTCATGGTTTCACCACAGCGACAATGAGGGGGGTCCTCTCGATGCAGCAGATGACCATGCGTCAGCCAAGAGTGACCAATGCGGAGCCTACAGAGAATAACAGAATCCCTGCGAGAGGCCTGCATGGAGGAACCCCACACAGTCGTGGTCTCCTTTACACGCCGCAGCTTGTTGGGTACAGACAGAGTGCGCCAATTGTCTGCCCACATCCCAAAGACCCGACGGCGTAACACCGATCGGAGATCAGTTGCCGGGAGGCCGATCTCCAACGGCAGTTTGCGGGTGGCTTCTTTAGCTAACTTGTCGGCGTGTTCGTTTCCCGCTATCCCAACGTGTCCCGGGGTCCATATGAACACCACTGAACGTCCACGCTGTTCAAGAGCATGAACGGACTCCTGGATGGCAACAAAAATGGGATGGCGTGGGTGGCACTGGTCAAGAGCCTGTAGACTACTGAGAGAGTCAGTGCGAATGACAAAAGACTCGCCAGTGCTGGTACGAATACGCTCAAGGGCACGAAAAATGGCTGTTAACTCTGTGGTGTAAACACTGCAGCCTTCCGGCAAGGAGCGCTGGTCGACATAGTCCGCATGAGCATAAGCGTACCCCACAAGGCCATCAACCATCGAGCCATCTGTATAGATAACCTCCGAGTCATGGAATGCGCCTAGGAGAGCAAGGAATTGGCGGCGCAAGACTGCAGGTGGAACTGAATCTTTTGGCCATCGGGAAAGTTCCAGCCGAAGCTGCGGCCGACGAATACACCAAGGTGGTGTATGTGAGCGGACATGGAAAGCAGATGGAAGAGTCAAACACTCGACGTCACTAAGGAGTGACCAAACACGTATCCCAATTGCGTGGCCTGGTCGCGGCCGCCGGTGTGGGATATGGACTGCCGCATCGGCGAAAAGGAGACGGTAGTTAGGATGACGGGGAGAACAACCGATGTGAGCAGCATAGTTGGCTAACAATTGTTGACGCCGAATACGAAGCGGAGGAACCCCTGCCTCAGCAAGGAGGCTATTAACAGGGCTGGTGCGGAATGCTCCTGTCGCCTGTCGAACCCCACAATGGTGAACGGGGTCCAGCAGTTGCAACGCCGAGGGCGACGCTGAGCCATACGCCACACTCCCATAATCAAGCCGGGACAGCGCAATGGCTTTGTAGAGCTGCAGCAGCGTATTACGATCTGCACCCCAAGTTGTGTTGCTGAGGCAGCGAAGGGCGTTCAGATGCTGCCAGCACTGATGCTTGAGTTGACGAATATGTGGAAGCCAAGTAAGCTGGGCATCGAACAGCAATCCCAGAAAACGGTAAGTGTCAACAACCCTGAGCATGGCATCCTGAAGATAGAGCTCAGGGTGGGGATGGACAGTTCGACGCCGACAAAAGTGCATAACACAAGTCTTCGCAGGAGAAAATTGAAGCCCATGGGCTAGGGCCCACGCCTGCGCCTTGCGTATGGCTCCCTGCAACCTACGTTCTGCAACACTAATGGTGGAAGAGCTGAAAAAGATGCAGAAATCGTCAGCATATAACGTGGGTGAGACAGACGACCCCACTGCTGCTGCAAGGCCACTAATGGCCACAAGGAAAAGGGGCACGCTCAATACAGAGCCCTGTGGAACGCCGTTCTCCTGGATATGAAGCGAACTATGGGATGTACCAATTAAAACGCGGAATGTCCGAAGAGATAAAAAATTCTGAATAAAAATGGGGAGAGAGCCCCAGAGACCCCACCCGTGCAATGTGGAGAGAATATGGTGCCGCCACGTCGTGCCATATGCTCTGGAGAGGTCGAAAAAGACGGAGACGAGGTGTTGGCGCCTGGAAAAAGCAGTGCGGATTGCAGACTCAAGAAAGACCAAAGCATCGGCGGTAGAACGGCCCTGACGGAAGCCGCTCTGGCACAGAGCCAGAAGACCCCGAGACTCGAGCATCCAACACAGCCGTCGACTCACCATGCGTTCCAATAGCTTGCACAGAGTATTTGTCAAGCTGATGGGCCGATAGCTATCCACATTAATCGGGTCCTTACCAGGCTTCAGCACCGGAATGACGGTACTCTTCCGCCACTGCGACGGAAAGACACCATCGCCCCATATGCGGTTGAAGCTGGCAAGAACACACCGCTGACAGTCTGGGGAAAGGTGTTTGAGCATCTGATTGTGGATGCCATCTGGCCCAGAGGCTGTATCGGGGCACTGTGCCAGGGCGCTTTGGAGTTCCCACAAACTAAATGGGGTGTTATACGCCTCAGGGTGGCGAGAAGAAAAAGAAAGCCGTTTGCATTCCTCCTGGCGTTTTAGTGCGCGGAACGCGGGCGGGTAATTCCCCGACGCAGAGGCCCGAACATAGTGCTGGGCGAAAAGCTCGGCGATTGCATCGGCATCGGTGGATACCGCCCCGTTGATGGTAAGCCCTGCGACACCTGTAGAGTGCTGCAATCCAAAGATGCGCCGAATCTTCATCCACACCTGGGAGGGTGAAGTACGGGAACCAATGGTGCAAACGTACCTCTCCCAGCACTCCTGTTTCCGCCTTTTGATGAGCGGCCGTGCCTGAGCACGGAGACGTTTGAATGGAATTAGATTCACCAAAGACGGATGGCGCGTATGTCGCTGAAGAGCCGCCGACGTTCTTTAATGGCTTCAGCGACCTCCGACGACCACCAAGGCATTAACTTTCGCTGGGGGCACCCTAATGAACGAGGATTGGTATGTTCCGCAGCGGAAACAATCACTGCCTTCAGTGTTTCAACCGCCACATGGATGGTACTGTGGGGGAGAGTGTCAACAGTGGCAGCAGAGGAGAACACTTCCCAGTTTGCCTTGCTAATTACCCATCTGGGCAAGCGTTCAGGGGAGCGACGCTGGGGTAGTGAAAGGAAGATGGGAAAATGGTCACTACCACACAAGTCGTCATGGACTCTCCAGTGGACCGATGGTACAAGCCCTGGGCTGCACAATGACAGATCTATGGCCGAGAACGTGCCATGCGCCACACTGAAATGTGTGGCGGCGCCAGTGTTTAAGAGGCAGAGGTCGAGTTGGGAGATGAGATTCTCGACCTCTCTGCCTCGGCCAGTAACCTTCGTTCCACCCCACAGGGGATTGTGGGCGTTAAAATACCCCGGGAGAAGAAAAGGCGTGGCGAGTTGGGCGACAAGTGCAGCCAATTCGGTCAGGGAGACTGTATCACCTGGAGGGAGATAGACACTGCAGACGATTATGTCCCGGGTAGCCACAGCTTCCAATGATGTTTGAAGGGGCACAGGAGCACTATATACAGAGGTAAGGACATACACGCAGGCTCCACCTGACACACAATTGTAAGTGCTACGGTTGCAGTAATAACCCCTGTATCCACGAAGGACAGGGGTCCGCATTGCCGGGAACCAGGTTTCCTGGAGGGCAATGCAGAAAGCAGGTGTCAGGCTTAGAAGCTGTCATAGCTCAGGGAGATGGCTAAAGTAACCGCCACAATTCCACTGGAGGATCGTACAAAGCGTGTCCTGTAAGGGCATGAAGGTACTGAAAAAGCAAATTGCTTCACAGAGTCACATGCTGCTACCGACTGAGTGACTGACGTCGCAACTGCCATCGTTTCTGAGACGGCGAGATCGAGGTCCTCTGGGGACGCAAAGAGCTCGACCTCATCCTCAGAGGCTGAGCTGACAGGAAGCGTTGGCGCGGGAACCACTGGGTCCTTAGGCTTCTTAGAGAGCTTCCTCTTCTCTCTCTTGTCTTTGGGAGGAGGGTTCGCATGCTAGGAGGGCTTTCCGGATGCATTGTCAGGAACAGAGGAAGAGCGTGAAGCCCTTCGACCAGCAGCTGGTGGCTTCCTCAGCCACTGGCTAGCGTCTAGCGAGACACTGGTAAAATCCTTGGAAGTGACTCCCCCAAGCGTCCCCTTCCGAACGAGTGAGGCCGGAGGAGGCTGTTGCCTCTCCGGCTGAGCAGCCGGAGGAGGCTGTTGCCTCTCCAGCTGAGGAGCTGGAAGAGGCTCTAGCCTCTCCGACTGACCAGCCGGAGGAGGCTGGTGCCCCTCCGGCTGAGAGGTGGGGATGGATGTCCCCAGTTGTTCGGGGTCCACTGCCCCCAAACCGGGTGTTTTGGGAGCAGTGGAAGAGAGCGTGGCCCCTACCAGCGGTGGGGCAGGTGTAACTTTACTGTTCTGTGGGCCAACTGAGAAGGGAGTCTTTGCAGGAACCGGCGGCAGAGTTGCAGCAGCATAACTCCTCAACATAGATGTGGGGGTGAGCCGGTCTAGCTTCTTCCTTGCCTCTTGGTAAGTTAAACGGTCCAGGGTCTTAATTTCTTGTATCTTCTGCTCTCTTTGGTAGACTGCACAGTCTGGCGAGCAGGGAGAATGATGCTCCCCACAGTTAACGCAGGTGGGAGGCGGAGCAGATGGAGCATTAGGATGTGAAGGTCGTCCACAATCACGACACGTGGGGCTGGCAGTGCATCTGGAGGGCATATGTCCGAACTTCCAGCACTGGAAGCATCGCATAGGAGGTGGGACATAGGGCTTGACATCGCACCGGTAGATCATGACCTTGACCTTCTCAGGCAAGCAGTCACCCTCAAAGGCCAGGATGAAGGTACCGGTAGTGACCCTATTATCCTCGGGCCCCCTAAAGACACGACGGACAAAGTGCACACCTCCTCGTGCCAGGTTCTCCCGTAGCTCGTCATCAGACTGTAGCAGAAGATCTTTATGAAAAATAATCCCCTGGACCAAATTTAAGGACTTATGGGGAGTGACATGAACGGGGATGTCACCGAGCTTCTCACAGGCGAGTAACGCTCGTGACTGTGCAGATGAAACTGCTTGTATCAAAATAGCCCCGCTCCTCATTTTGGAAACAGATGCCACTTCCCCAAACTTATCTTCAAGATGGTGAACAAAGAAGAGAGGCTTAGTCCCCAAAAACCAATCCCCATCGGTTCTGCTGCACACAAGATATCGCGGTGAATACGACTCCTGTCTGTCTGCAGCCCTACGTTCCTCCCATGGCGTGGCTAGGGAAGGGAACGACTTCGGGTTAAACGTCACAGCATTAAATTCTGTCTTACCGCGCTTAGAGACGTTGGCGGTCGTGCGACCACCGGATTGAGACTTCACCCGCTTCATTGCGGGGCATCCGCCCCGATGCCACCCACTCCGACCAGGGGCTCTCCCCACGGGCGCCACCCAGCCACAGCAAAGGCCACCTGACAGGACGGCCGTTGCCGGGAGTCCTGATGCCCCAGGGAGACTAGCATCGACTCCTTGGCTTACGTGGGGAGCTGTCAGCTCAGGCATCGGCAGTACGATCCCTGTGTTGTCAGGGGGCTACAACCTAGAGGGTACATGACGACCCCACCACAACGGGCTGGCTACCGTGCTGGATTTTGGGTGCCATGGGTAGTCCATAGTGATCGTGGGTGCAGATGGTGAAGCACTAAGGGCGTTATGTACACAATCCATCAGGTTTGTATGCCCAAAATGACGGATGGAGGGTGCAGTGACGACGCCAAGACGATCAAGAGTGCCAAGGCCTTAGGGCACAGAGGACTGATGGTGCACCACGTAAGGTGTCCTTCCCCAAAAGGCTCGTACTGCTGTGGAATTTGGAAAAATGGAGGTCAAACCCAAATGGGGAGCATCACATTAAGGTCGAAACGTTTGAGACTCCTTTTAGTCGCCTCTTACGACAGGCAGGAATACCGCGGGCCTATTCGAACCCCCAAACCCGCAGGGGGATTGGGGGAGGGATATAGGGCTTCATGTCACAAAGGTAGACCATCACCTTGACCTTCTCCGGTAATGTATCACCCTTGAAGGCCAAGATGAAGTCACCGGTAGCAACCTGATTGTCCTTCGGACCCCAATGAACGCGCCGGACGAAATGAACACCTCTACGCTCTAAGTTGGCGCGCAGCTCGTCATCAGACCGAAAAAGTAGGTCCCTATGGAAAATAACACCCTGGACCACATTTAAACTCTTATGTGGTGTAATGGTAACGTTAACATCCCCCAACTTGTCACAAGCAAGTAACCTGTGTGACTGGGCGGAGGATGCCGTTTGTATCAGTACCGATCCAGAGCGCATTTTGGACAAGCCCTCCACCTCCCCAAACTTGTCCTCTAAATGCTCGACGAAGAACTCAGGCTTTGTGGATAGAAAAGACTCCCCATCAGCTCTCGTGATAACTAAGAATCGGGGTAAATAACTGTTACCTCCATCCTGAGGCTTACGCTCCTCTCACGGCGTGGCCAGAGAGGGCAACGTTTTCGGATCGTACTTCTGAGCATTAAATTGAGCCCGAGAACGCTTAGAGACTGCTGGCGGTTGGCCGCCAGCGAGAGATGATGTACCACGCTTCATTGCGGGTCATCTGCCCTGATGCCACCTACTCCGACCAAGGGCCCTCCCCACGGGCGCCACCCAGCCGCAGCAATAGCCACCTGGCAGGAAGGCCATTGCCGGGAGTCCTGATGCCCCAGGGAGACGGGCATCTACTCCTTGGCATACATGGGGAGTTAACGGCGCAGGCATCAGTAGAGCGATCCCTGTGTTGTCAGGGGGCTACAACCAACAAGGTACATGGCGGCCCCACCACAACGGACTGGCTACCGTGCTGGATGTTAGGTGACATGTGGTCCATGGTCGCCATCAGTGCAGAAAGTGGCACTGCACAGCGTAAGGTGGAAAGTGCACGCAGGAACGTATCCATGCCCAAGAGATGGAGAGCGGGCAGGACAGCAATGCAACGACAAAGAAGCTGGCGAAAGGTCTGATCGGTAGATGGACACAATGCACCAAGTAAGGCGCCCTTCCCCGATAGGCTTGCTCTTCGGAAAAATTTTGAGAGATGGAGGTCAAACCCAACAGGTGACCATCACATACGGCCGGAAAGGTTGAGACTCTTTGTAGTCGCCTCTTACAACAGGCAGGAATACCGCGGGCCTATTCAAACCCCCGAACCCGCAGGGGGTTCGTTCGGAGTATAAAGGATAAAGTTGTAAGCGAGTCTTGGAACCAACAGAATAGCGTCATCACGAAACCTGCGCACCGCCAAATCAGTTTGAGCTGGTGAACGGACTGCTAGGTCAGCTATTTCGCAACACTACGGCGACCACAGATGACACCGACTTCAGAGGTACCTTCCAGCCGACGGTGTGAAGACAGACGACACTTACCACCAACACTTGACACACAATGAAGGACTAGCGCAATCCAGTTACGATAGCAAGGGATCACTGACACGTTCCAGACAGTTCGGCAAAGATTACTAACCGTGGCAGACAACAGAAAGCAGCACGATGGAGCAGTGTTTAAGGACACTGAAAGTGGCCGGTCGTCATCGAACAGCTGGATAGTGATGTGAAAACGAGCCCCTGCTACTCCGCGGCACTTCGATGATGCAGAAGCTTCTATTGCAGCCGGAACTCGACTAGTGCGCAAGCGCGCGCGCGCGTATGTGTGTGTGTGGCGGGGGTGGGAGAAGGAGGGGGGTGTTTGGAGCTTATAGGCGCTCAACAGCAAGTTTATCGGAGCCCTTATCCTCATTAAAACCAACCAATGTGATTTAAATCGGGAAAATGTTTCCACACTCATGCACTCTATTTCAAATGCGCTAAAACAGCGGAGAAAGATTAAAAGTAGCTAGACATCAGATTAAAACCCAAGTAAAACGACAAAGAAAGTAACTGAAAAGCGCAGGCAAATGACACAGACTGACTGCTAACAAAAATGTGGGAGAGCCAGTCACTCTGTTAACACATAAAAACAATCTCCCTAAAATATTCGGAAAAATGTTGGACAATTCACAAAACTTTAAAAACTGAACAATATTCATTAGAACATTACTTAAAATAGAGATCAGATCTGTCAGAAAAACTGCCGGTGGACACCGGTCGGAAAATAGAACACAGTCCAATAAAATGTGGTCTGTACGCCACAACCATCAAACATAGGAGGGTCCTCTCGGCAGAACAAGAAGCGATGCGACACAGGGTTGTGGCCTATGGGAAGGCTAATAAGGAGGACCTCCTCCCGTCAACGTGGTTGGTAGGATGTACGCCACAGTCGCCTTGTGGGCTTTATTATAAAGAACTTTTTGTCTGCCCCTTCCAGCCATTCACCCTCCATCCGCGGCAAGGTTCTGGAGCACAACAGTGAGGCTATTGCGCACTGAAATAGCTGTGGATCACGACACTCCTCGCTGGCTGCTAGATGAGCCCTTTCGTCCCCCTCGCCCCTCCCCCCCCCCCCCCCACAAATACCCGTGTACCCTAGACGCAGCAGAATGGCTGCATCTTCTTCAAAAATATTCAAATGTGTGTGAAAGCATATGGGACTTCACTGCTAAGGTCATCAGTCCCTAACCTTACACACTACTTAACCTAAATCATCCTAAGGACAAACACACACACCCATGCCCGAGGGAGGACTCGAACCTCCGCCTGGACCAGCCGCACAGTCCATGACTGCTGCGCCTCAGACCGCATCTTCTTCCCCAACCGTTGTAATTGGAGGAGGGCATCCTGGATTTTATGGACCACATTAACCCTAGGTACAAATGTTGTGGAGACCGAAGAGCACTAAGAGATTAGGAACAGACAAGAAATGTAGCACTGTAAGAAACCCTCATCTACTCCAGTGTCCATAAAAATTCATATAATTCTGCGTCGAAGATAGTGAAATCTTGAGGCTGTAGGAACTTGAGGACACAACCCGGAAGGAAACAGAAGAACCAACTGAGCTCCCTGTTTAGATACATTCCTATGGACAGATACATAGTTGTGGTGCTCATTCAAAATGTCTGAAAATAACGCATAAAAGAAGCACTAAATCTAAAATGACTCTGCAGTAACCAGGGTGGCAGTTGGTTAAAATCCTGGATTTGGGGTAGCACTTGCTCCACACTGAATGACTCCACACGCTGCACACGGATCGGAAAAGCATTGTGGCTCATGGAAGGATGGAAAAAATGTGAGCCAGAGATGAACGAGCAACATTATGGTGTGCAGGTGAAGTCGGAGCTGCAAGGAACTTACACGTCTGACTTACCATGAAAAGCTGCCGCTTGATGGTAAGTGGCGGTTCCCTGGCATCAGCGCAAAGGCTAGGTATGGGACTGATCCATATAAGCACCTGTGGCCCGCCAGAGCCCCTCATGGTGGACAGCATCAACGATCTTCAAATAAGAAGGCTTCGATGATCCATTGACCGCGCCCCCTTAGTCCAGCCGCGAACACACGAAAACTCTATAAAACTGGAGGTGACGCGTCCTGTCTGCTCCCCAAGACCTGTGACAAAGGCCCTTTAAGATGTTCAGTGCCTTTTGGGTTCTGGATTTCTAATCTCTCACGTTGGGGAACCGTAACTATTGCCAGTCAAACATGAGGCGCAGAAACCTCGCACAGTCTCTAAAATGTAGGATGGTGTCCCTCACATACAAGGCAGGTAAGTTACAAATACGACGAGAACGACTAAAATAAACACACACACTCATCTACAGAAGACTGAAAGCCCGTCCTTGCAGCCCACATCTCAAGCCTTCACACTGTTCGCAATGGCTCGAGTCGAACATGAGCCGCCGAAACCCCGCACAGTCTCTAACATGTAGGATACTGTCCCTCACATACAATGCAGGTAAATTACAAATACGACGAGAACGATTAAAATAAACACACACACTCATCTACAGAAGACTGAAAGCCTGTCCTTGCAGCCCACATCTCTAAACTTCACACTGTTCAAAATGGCTCTGAGCACTATGCGACTTAACTTCTGAGGTCATCAGTCGCCTAGAACGTAGAACTAATAAAACCTAACTAACCTAAGGACATCACACACATCCACTCCCGAGGCAGGATTCGAACCTACGACCGAAAGGTTGCTCGGTTCCAGACTGTAGCGCCTAGAACCGCACGTCCACTCCGGCCGGCCTTCACACTGTAATTTGCAACTGACGGCCCACGGCTTCAACACTGGAGGTAGTTGAGAAAACAGCAAAATCGTCCACATACGAGGACCAATGTACAGGACTTCTTCCTGTAGATGTGATACTCTTTATGGCTATGGGAAGAATGTTAAGAGGATAACACATAAAACACTGGCCTGGGGGACACCATTCTTCTGCAGAAAACGATCTGGCAGAGTGTCACCAACTCGGGTCCTAAACGACCACTGAGACAGGATAGACCGATGAAAATGGAGAGGAGGGCCTATTGATATAGTTCTGTGAGAATACAGTGTCTCCAAGTAGTATCGTACGCCTTACTGATATCAAATATTATGCCAGTACAGTGATATTTACTTAGAAAACTGTGCTGAATATGTGTGTGTGTGTGTGTGTGTGTGTGTTGGGGTTTATGGGCGCTCAACATCGAGGTCAGCTGCGCCCTGACACACATTAAAAGGAACGAATGTGGACAGACCTAAGAAAACTGAAGCACACACTCAAAGAAAGCAGGAAAAGAAAGAAAATGCTATATAAGAAAGTAAAACCGAAGGAAAGGGAAAACATAGCAACAAGAATGCCACTGAAATTGTCACTGGCGGACTACTTACATAGAATATGGGCGAGCTTGTCACACAGTGAGCAAATTAAAATCCTCTCCCTAAAATCTTTGTAAAAACATTTGACATGGCACAGAACTTTAAAACTTTAACCACATTCGTTTGAGTGTTGCCTAAAAGAGTTGGCAGGTCCGCTGGCAAGTCAGCCGCGGCCCGCTGGTCAGAAAATAAAACGCAATCCAAGAGAACGTGGCGCACAGTGACCTGGACGCCGCAAGCACCACACATTGGAGGGTCCTCTCGCCGGAGCAGGAAGCCATGCGTCATAGGGCTGTGGCCTATTCGAAGCCGAGTAAGAAGAACCTCGTCCCGTCGATGGGGCTGAAAGGAAGTACACCACACACGCGTTGTGGGCTTGACTAGACGGAGCTTATTGTCAGTCACTTCCAGCCACTCATCCTCCCATCGACACGTGACTCGTGAGCTCAACAGCGAGGTGAGTGCGTGCAAGGGGATAGCACACTGAGGTACGTGTGGATCGAGACACGCCTCCTTGGCTGCGAGATCTGCCCTTTCATTCCCAGCAATGCCGACATGCCCCGGAACCCAGCAGAAAGCTACAACCTTCCCCAGTCGCTGTAGTCGGAGGAGGGCATTCTGGATGGTCTGGACTATTTTATCTGCCGGATACTAATGGTGCAATGATTGAAGGGCACTGAGTGAATCGGAACAGACAAGAAATTTAGGAGAGGAAGAATGTCTCATCTGCTCCAGCGCCCGCAAGATCGCAGACAATTCTGCATCAAAGACAATAAAAGTCTGAGGCAGTCGGACCTTGAGAACACGATCCGGAAAAACAACTGAGCAACCAACGGAATCCCCTTGTTTCGACCCATCCGTAAAAACAGCTACATAGTCGTGGCTCTCAGATAAAATGGCAGAAAATGTTGCATTAAAACCAGAAGCAGAAGTGCAATCCCTCTTGTACCGCACCAAATGTAAAGTCAATTTGGGCCTCTGTAGTAACCAGGGTGGCAGGCGGTTAAGACCATGGATTTAGGGTCGTATGGGCTCCACACCAAGAGACTCCAGCACACGTTGCACACGGCATCGTGGCTCGTGGACGGTTATAGAAAAGGCGCTCTTGAGGCGGACGAGCAACAGTATGGTGTGCAGGTGAAGTTGGAGCTGTGAGGAACTTACACGCATGGCTCAAAAGGAGGAGCTGCAGCCCGATGGTAAGTGGCGGTTCTCCTGCCTCAGCATAGAGAACAAGGTAAGGACTGGTCCGATAAGCACCTGTGACCAGTCGAATCCCCACATGGTGGATATCGTCAAGGTTCCGCAAATAAGAGAGCCTCATTGACCCGTACACCGTGGACCCATAGTCCAGCTGCGAAAGCACGAAAGCCCGATGAAACTGAAGGAGACGCACCCTGTCTGCCCTCCAAGACCTGTGGTTGAGGCACTTGAGGATGTTCCGTGCCTTCAAGGTTCTGGCTTACAAGTCTCGCAGGTGTGGCAACCGTAACAATCTGGATTCCAAAATAGGCCCAGTAGCAGCACTGTGTCTCTAAAGTGTGGCTTTGTGTCCCCTATATCCAAGGAAGGCAAATTAAAAGGACGACAACGATTGAAATGAACTGGTACACTTTGCAGCTCACTCCTCTAACCGCCGCACTGTAAGTTGCAACTGACGGCTTACCGTTGCAACAGTGGAGGAGGAACAGAAAACAGCAAAGTTCGTTCACAAATAAGGAGCACTGTACTGGACTCCTTACCGCAGATGTTATACTGTTGATGCCTGTGGGAAAGAGGGTAACACTTAAAACACTGCCCTGGGGGACACCATTCTCCTGCTTAAATCTATCACACTGTGTGTGACCAACTCGGGTCCGGAAAAACTGCTGAGAAAGGGAAGACCGAATGAAAATGGGGAGATAGCCACGAAAGCCCCATTGATGCAGTTGTGCGAGACTACAATGTCTCCCAGTAGTATCGTATGTCTTACTGATATCTAAAAATATGCTGATACTGTGATGCTGACGGAGGGATGCCTGCTGAACAGCCGCTTCTACGAGGGTCAGGTTGTCGACCGTGGACCGAAATTTTCGTAAACCACACTGAGAGCGACTAAGGAGTGGCCTGGTCTCTAAAAGCGAGACCAGATGACGGTTAGCCATCCATTCCAGAGTCTTTCCTACACAGCTCGTCAAGGCGATATTCCGATAACTACTGGGGCATGTGCGGCCCTTCCTGGTTCGAGGGCAGGAATTAGAATTGCCTCCCTCCACGAGTTGGGGAAGACACCTGTCTGCCATATTAGCTTAAAACATTCGAGGATGACTTCCTCTGACGCCGCTGGCAGATGTTGATGCATGCAGTACCGGATGTGGTGGTGGCGATTGCAGTGCCGCAGTCTCAGCCAGTGCCGATTCGAGCTCCCACATGGAGAAATGGGAGTTGTAGGCCTCCTAATTGTTCGACCGAAAGTCCAACTTTTCCATCTTGATAGTCGCACGGTAGTGACGAATCGCTGGATCTTGGCTTGCATTTGCAGTAGTTTGTGCAAAATACTCGGCCAGCGTCTGCGCAATGTTTCTAGGTGTTGTTTGGAGGCTCTTCTGGTTCCACACTGCAGCAATCGGTAAACGGCTGTTTTTACTGGAAATCCTCTGGATGGCTTCCCATACTTTTTACGATTTATGGAGTTCAGGAACTCATGCCATGGCCGCTTTTTGCTCTGTTTGATGTCACGGCGAGCCCTGGCTCTCGTGATTCGAATGGCTGAGAGATTGTCGGGCGGCATTTAAACTGTCGATGAGTCGCACGTCTGTGCCGGATGGCTAAATGGCACTCTTCTGTCCACCAAGGGAAAGGTGGCCTTTGACGATGGCCGAAACACGTTGGTATGGATAGATCAGCAGCGTGATGGATCATGTATGTGATGCGATCCACCCATTCCTGGACGCTGTCACGGTTTTCAAACACAGCCAACTGGCCAAACAGCGTCCAGTTAGCTCTTTCAGTCATCCACATTGGTGGATTCTGTTCCAGCAACACACCATCGACTAGATGAAGGCAGCTTGTGAATTGGTCGCTGGAATGAAGGTCGCCAGTGACCTCCCAGTGAACAATCGGCGAGGGCTGGAGAGCAGAGGGATAGGTCGATCGCTGAGAATGACCCAGTAGCGCCACAGAAATTACTCGGAGTACTAGCATGCAGGAGGAACAGCTCTCAAGATGTCAGGAGGCTATCCAAAACTCGACGCCGACGCAAGTAGACGTTGAGCCCCACAGGACTTGGTGTCCACTGAAATCTCCCAGGAGGAGAAGTGGTCAGGGGAGTGTGTGATAAGATCTGTGAGAGCCTCAGAGTCTATTGCGTCCAGTGGAGGTAAACAGAGAGAACAAACTGTAAGCCACTGATGTGCAGAAATTTCGACTGCAACTGCTTGCAGTTCTGTATCCAGGGGAAGAGCAGAGGTGTGGTGCCCCTTATTGACAAACACAGCAACCACTCCTTTGGCTCTTTCCGCAGTCAGGTCATCCTTACGAAACACGGTATAGGCCCATAGCACAGGGGCATCAGATGCTTAAATGTATTTCCTGCAAACACAAGCACTCAGGGCGTTGATGCACTAGAAGTTTCAGTTCCTACATGGGCTTACTGAATCCATTCATGTTCCACTGCATAATGGGAGCCATCTATCAGAGGGGGTAGTCGTTTCATCCTGAATTCCTGGTGGGGAGGGGAGCCCCCAGTAGGTGGAGGCTCAGGTTTGGAGCGAGGTGGTTCCCCAATACGACATCGAGCTCCATAGCCTCTAAAGAGGAATCAACAGAGATGTCAAAGAGGTCGACGTCGGCATTGTCAGGCTGTTTTCTGTCCCGTTCCACCGTTGTTGGACGTTTTGACTTGGATTTTCTCCCTTAGTAGACATTGCAGCCACAACTGCAGTTGAGGGTGTGGCAGCATTTGACAGCGTACCAGATGGAGCCTTCGGAGGGTCAGGGAGCTCCACAATGTCAGCAACCACAGCTTTTTCTGAAGTTCTTGGGGGAGGGAGAGGCTCAGAAGCGATTGCAGCAGCACACGTTCAGGACACACCCAGGTACTAGTGCCAGTAGAAGCCACCTTCATTTGTGTATCAACGTCAGCTTTCCTCATGGGCTGTTTTATAACTGAAGTAAAGGTGGTGGCAAAACACAAATGCAGCATGGCCTTATACAGTTTTTTTTGCCTCAGTATAGCTGCTGCACTTCATAATTTTAAGCTCCTGTATCTTCCATTCTTCCATATACACGTTACAGTCCTGACTCCAGATGGGGTGAGGTCAGGAGCAATTTACACACTTCAATTGAAGCGAACAGTGGACACCATCATGGACGGCCTTGCCAAACTTGCCACAAGTAGCTTCTCCACGACACCCAAGAGTAGTATGCCCAAAGTGTTGGCATTCGAAACACCACATTGGGTTGTTTACTTTAGGCCGCACACTTAAGGAAACCTGCCTTAATATTGTCAGGGAGTTTTGTGTTATTAAATGTCAGGATAAAGGTGTCGGACATCACAAGAACCCCCATCCGCCCTCTTCATGATATTTTGCAAATCAACTATTCCTGCTGGACCCCACTCATCTTTCAGGCCCTTTTTGGGAATGTCCACCAGATCCCTGCACGTCACAACACCTTTGCTGTAATTCAAGGTGGTGTGCAGCTCATTTTCGAAGGTATATTCCCCAAGGGATTGCGCGTTCTATAGATTCTTAGCTTGTTGCGAACTAGCGGTTTCTACCAACAGTGTCCCATTACGCAATCCCTTAAGAGATTTATAACTGCCAGCTATGCTCTCGAGCCGTTTTTGAATCTAGAATGGTGAAACTTTCTCGAAGCCGCCCTCTTTCCTTTTAACGAATAAAAACACATTCTGACCGGTAGAATGTGTTCTGTTGCTATCATGATACACTGAGATTTCGCTCCTAAGTCAGGAGGACTGGCTACACTTGCCCTCTTGTGGGATTGGTATCTAGCAGTAGCCCACCCTATACACTGGGAGGAGACAAAGAAGATTTCAAGCGATCCATCTTGGCCCCACGAGTAGCCAGGGAACTAGAAGTCAACCTAGATAGAGCCCCACATGCCTAGATAAGCGTTATACAACTGAGGTGCCGCAGGTTCCCCAGAGGTTGCCCGCTAACGACTGTTCCACCTCAACAGCTGTGCATCTTATCAGCACACAGCACACCTTGAGACTGAGTGGTGTTTTATAGAGGTTTATTCCATCTCTGTGATCCAGTCGGTCAAGCCAAGATCCCCAATCATTGAGACACACAATGTTCTACCAACGCGCCACACAGTGGTCGCTGAAGCATGCCCAGAGCTTATGGTGACAGGGGCTGGCAATGCTTACAAGTCCCCAGCTCAAGGACCTCGGGGTCGACAAGCCAGTACCCAGCAAATGAATGCCAAGCCCCTGACGGACCGTCCACCAAGTTATAGGTCCCCTCTTAATATCACCTGATGACTGTCGGATGGGTAAGTCAGCAGCAGACGAGTCACCTGCTTGATGTGGTCCACCCCTTCACAGATGCAGTTGTGATGTCCAAACACAGCCAGCTGACTGAGCAGCGTTCTGTGCTGACCACCATGTTTGTGACCTCTATCCAGGATGTGCTCCATCCAGTAGGTGAATGCGGAGTGAGAAGTTGTCACTGGAAAGAAGATCGTCAATGATCTCTCACTGAACAGAATCTTCCAGGACTGGAGGGCAGAAAGAGAGGTCGATGGCCCAGAAGGACCCAGTAGCCCTGCAGAAACGAGTTTGAGTACCCGTGTTTAGAATGCACAGCTCGTGAGACCCTCCACAACCCAACCCGGAGGGTAGGTAGAGGTCGATCCCCACAAACCATGATGGACGTTGAAACTCACAGGAGGAGAAAAGGTCGTGGAGTTGTTCCACAAAATCTACGAGAATTTGAGAATTTTGAAAATCCATCGCATCTTGTGGATTGAGATACAGCTAGATATCAATGATCCTCTGACAGTCATGAATTTCGATAGCAACTGCTTGTAGGTCTACAGGGGGAGATCAGAGGACTGATGCAGGTTATTGACAAACACAGCAACACCTCTCTTGCCTCTGTCCCTATCCATGTCATCCTCTCGGTAAAGGGTATAGCTATGTAACACAGGGGTGTCAGAGGTTTTAAAATATGTTTCTTGTAAACTCAGGCACAGAGGGTGATCCTGTCCTAGTGGTTTCAGTTCCTCCACATGTCTCCTGAACCCATTAATGTTCCACTGTGGTATGGAAGCCTTCTATCATGGGGGTCTGGCAACTGGATGTTTCTACAAACAGACAAATTTCGCAAGTGCTTGACAAATTTTAAGCTTCCAACGATTCCATTTCACCCTTTATATATGTTAAAAGCTTCCAGTACTCCCTGTGGCAACGTCAAGACGGAAATTAACTCGACATCCACAATTTCAGTCTTGACGTTGCCACAGGGAGTACTGGAAGCGGATGGTTTATCCTCGCTATCGTCCGATGTGAGAATGCGGCGATTTTAGGAGGCTAGGGGCGTATACAGTGTGATTTTTTCCACCATGTACAAACTCTAGTCATTGATCGATGAGAATATATGGAACAAAAATGGTCTAATGAACTTATGGCCGAAAATACATGGTTTCCATGCTAAATCATTTGTTCAATTATAGCTCCTTTCTTTCTGTTTAATTATAAGAAACACATTCTAGCCACCAGCATGCCTTCTGTTACTCAATTCTAACAGAGTCTTAGTAACGCCCAAGTCTGGAGGACAGGCTACAGTAGCCCTCTTGTTTGACTGGGAGTTGGTACCTACCAGTGGCCCACCCTTTCCGCTGTGAGGAGGAAGAGAAGATTTCGAAGGATACATGCTGGTCCCACGAGTGGTTAGGGAAATAAAAGTCCACCTAGACAGAGCCCCGTGCACCTAGGCAAGCATTGTGCAACTGAGGTGCTGTGCATTCCCCAGATGTTGCCCATTAAGGACTGTTCCATCTCAACAGCCATGTATCTCATGAGCATGCAGCACACCTTGAGACTGAGGGTTGTTTATACAGGTTTTCGTCATCCTTGTGATCTGGATGGCCAAGCCAACATCCCTGTTCCCTGTGACATACAAAGTTCCACTGCTACACTGTACAGTGTTCGCTGAAGCATACCCATAGCTTTATGTGATATGGGACTGGCGGAGCTTACCAGCCGCCAGCTCAGAAACCTCAGAGTTGCCAAGCTCAGACTCAGCAAACACTGCTCAGCCCCCAAGAGGGACAGCAAAAGATTTGGAAGAGCAGTTGAATGAAATGGACAGTGTCTTGAAAGGTTATAAGATGAGCATCAACAGAAGAAAAACAATGATAATGGAATATAATCGAGTTAAATCAGGTAATGTTGAGGAAATTACATTAGGAAACGAGACACTTAAAGTAGTAGATGAGTTTTACTATCTGGGAGGCAAAATAACTGATGATAACAGAGATGACAAGGGATGACACAGAAAAAGAAAGACACCAAGAGCAGACAAGAGTAATTAAAAGTACACAGACTGTGACAGTGGTTGGTCGCCCATGGAAACAAAACAGGAAAAGCCAACCACCAAGAAACACACTAAAAAAACAAGTCTAAAATCCTAGGCCAAAGGCCAGACTTAACATAAAAATAAGAGACAAACGCTTCGGTCGACTGATAAAACCCCCTGCATGAATAAAACTCAAAACTAAGTCTCCCATTACAGCGTCATCTGCTAAAAGAGCAGGCAGGGTATCAGGCAGAGCAAACGTCTGCCTCAGCGGAGTTAAAAACGGACAGTTCAACAACATGAGGATCACTGTCAATGCTGAACCACATCGACAGACAGGTGAGTCCTTGTGGCGCAATAAATACCAATGCGAAGGTGGCAGAGGACCACAGAGTCCCTGTGAGAAGCCTGCAGAGAAGACTGCCACTCAGTTGTGCTCTCCTTGATGGCGCGGAGATTATTGGACGTAACATTGATCGGAGGTCGGATTCGGGTATCCCAATCTCCATAAGCGGCTTATGAGTGGCCTGTTTGGTCAGCCTGTCAACGAGTTCATTTCCCCGGATTCCAACATGCCCCCGGGTCCATAAAAAGACCATTGAAGAACCAGATCGTTCGAGAGCACAAACCGACTCCTGGATAGTTCCTACCAGAGGATAGAGTGGTTAGCACTTATCAATGGTCTGTAATCCACTCAGCTAATAACTGCAGACCAGGTAGGACACACTGGGGCAGGAACGAATATGCTTGAGGGCACGAGAGATGGCCACCAGCACAACAATGAAGACACTGCAGCCATCCGGGAAGGAGTGCTGTTCGATACGCGCCGAGTGAGCACGGGCAAAGCCCACACGACCATCAACCAGCGAGCCGTCGGCATGGATGACTTCAGAACCCTGGGATTCGTCAAGGATCGATAAGAAGTGACTCCAAAGTGCCTCAAGAGGACTGGAGTCCATATGGAAACGCGGTAGGTCCCGCCATAGTTTCGGCTGAGGCATACACCATGGAGGGGTGTGTGTATGGACCCGCATTAGGCGCTGCAATGTAAAGCAAAGGACACGAGTTCAAACAACAGAGAACATACACGTACAGCGATCGTTATCCCTGACTGAGGCCGCCATTCCGGGTGATGGACCACTGTGTTCAGGAACAAAAGATGGTAATTTGGATGCCGAGGCGAGCTATGGACCTGCCTGCATAGTGGGCGAGCAGTTGGCGGCGCCTGATGTGACATGGAGGGACTCCAGCCCCCACTAGTAGCCTGGACATTGGACTCGTTCGAAAAGCACCCGTCGCTCGACGGATCCCACAGTAATGCACAGGGCCAAGCAACTTCAATGCTGAGGGCGCTGACGAACCATACACTACACTCTCATAGCCAAGTCATGACTGAACTAGGGCTTTGTAGGGCCACAGCAATGTAGAGAGATCTGACCCCCAAGTGGTGTTGCTCGGTCAGTGGAGGGCGTTAAGATGCCGTTAGCACTTTCGCTTCAGCTGACGAATATGGGGGAACCACGTTAGCCGGGCTTCGAAAACCGGTCCTAAAAAGTGATACGTTTCGACTACCAGCAGTGGATGACTGTCAAGAAAAAGTGCAGGGTCAGGATGGACTGTCTGTCACCGACAGAAGTGCAAAACGCAGATCTTGTCATCAGAGAATGAAACCCATGGGCGAGAGCACCACCAATGGTTGAGGAATGGAAATATGCACATGTCATTAGCATATAAAGAGGGCGACACTGACGGCCCTACAGCTGCTGCTAGGCCACTTATAGCCACTAAAAGCAGCGGAACGCTCAATACAGAGCCCTGCGGTACCCCATTCTCTTGGATATGGGATGAGTTAAAGGAGCCTCTGACTTGAACATGGAAGGTACGGAGGGAGAGAAAGTTCTGTACAAAAATCGGGAGTGTGCCACGAATCCCCACTGAAGCAGTGTTCCAAGGATGTGGTGGCACCACGTCATGGAGCAGGCCCTTCGTAAATGAAAAACGATGGCTAAATGTTGGCGCCTGGTGCATGGCAGACTTACGGCACACCAATTTATCTGTCGTTGAGCGGACTTGGCAGAAACCACAGGTCTCGAGACTCAAGTATCCAACTCAACTACTGGCTCACCATGTTTTCGAGCAACTTGCAGAGAATGTCGGTGAGGATAATGGGGCGCTAGCTGTCCACCTTGGGTTCTTGCCAGGTTTCAACATGGGGATTACCGTGCTTTCCCTCCATTGAACGGTAACTCGCCATAAACCCAGAGACAGTTGATAAGTTTGGTTTGTTGGTTTGTGGGATTGAAGGGACCAGACTACAAGGGACATTGGACCCTTTTTCCACGAACTTTAAGCACCCACAAAAAATAAAAACAAACAACGGGGATGACTAGGGATGACACAGGGCAAGAAAGACACAGACAAAGACCAGACAAATGGAACTAAACTCACAAAGAGTGTGACAGTGGTTGGCTAACCCCAAAGTGACACACTAAAAACCACAATCTAAAACCGTAGGCCAAATGCCAGACTCAACACAAGAAAAAGGACAAACATGTGGCTCAAGCGATGAAAACCCAATGCATGAATATAACTCAAAACTATGTCTGTCATTGCAACGCCATCCGATAAAAGTGCAGGAAGCGAATCAGGCAGACCAAACGTCTGCCTGAGCGGAGTTAAAAGCAGGTAGTCCAACAAAATGGGGACCACCATCAAAGCCGAACCACAATGACAGAGAGGTGGGTCCTCAGGGCGTAATAATAACCCAATTGTCAACCAGGTGTGGCCAATGCGCGGCTGGCAGAGTACAACAGAGTAACCTCGCTAGGAGGAGCGCCAAACACCGGTAGTCTCCTTGATGGCCTGAAGTTTGTTGGCTGATGAGAGGGTGCGCCATCCATCACTCCACTTGCAAGAACCTTCGGCCGCAAAACTGACTGCAGATCAAACTCCAAAAGGCCGATCTCCAGGGCTGGTGCACTGAAAGCCTGTTTGGCCAGCGTGTTAACATGTTCATTTCCCAGGTTGCCGACATGACCCAGGGTCTACACAAACACCACGGAGCAGCCGCCACGTGCAAGAGTATGGAGGGAACCCTGGATTTCCATCACCAGACGAGAGTGAGGGAAACTCTGTTCGACAGCCTGTAAACTGCTCAGGGAGTCACTACAGATAAGGAAGGACTCAACTGAGCAGGAGCGAATATGCTTTAGGGCAAGAGAGATGGCGACCAGCTTGGCAGTGAAAACACTGGAGCCAGCTGGCAATGTGAGTTGTTCATAATGGTCGACTAGAGTAAGAGCTTAACTAACACGACCAGCAACCATCGAACTGTCAGTAAGGACCACGTCAGAGCCTTGAAACATGGCAAGGAGTGAAATAAGGCAGCAGCAGACTGAGTCTTTCAGGCCCTGTGCCAAATCGTGCCGAAGGTATGAGAGGGGCACACACCACGGAGGTAGACGTACATGGGCCTGGAAAACGGGTGGCAGAGGGAAAAACTCAAGCCCACAGAGAAGAGCCCAGATGCGAATCACGATCGTACACCCTGAATGGGTCCGCCGATCTGGAAATGGATGACTGAGTTGGGGAACAGCAAACGGCCAGTAATCGTTGGCGCCCGAACCACAACGGACACCAGGCTCCTGAAGCATGCTGTTGACAGGGCTTGTGCAGATAGCTCCAGTGGCGAGTCGGATCCTGCTGTAAAGGATGGGGTCAAGTAACCACAATGCAGAAGGGGATGCTGAACCATAAGCCAGGCCCCCATAATGTAGAAGGGACTGAATTAACGTCTGGTATAGCCGTAGAAGGGTAGACCGATCGGTACACCAGTTGGTGTGACTCAAGTGACGAAGAGCATTAAGATGCCACCGGCACATTTGTTTAAGCTGCCGAACATGAGGGAGCCATGACAACCAGGTATTAAAAACGAGTCCCAAAAATTGATGTGTCTCCACCACTGCAAGAGGTTCACCATGAAGATAAAGCCGTGGCTCAGGGTGAACAGTGTGACGCCGGTAGAAATGCATAACGCAGGTCTTGGCAGCCGAAAACTGGAAGCCATGCGCTACAGCCCAAGACTGCGCCTTGTGGATAGTGCTCTGCAGCTGCTGTTCAGCAGCTGCAATGCTGGTGGAGCTATAGTATAGGCAGAGGTCATCAGCATACAAGGAATATGAGACAGACGTTCCCACGGCCGCAGTGAGTCCATTAATTGCAACTAGAAAGAGGCAGACACTCAAGACAGATCCTTGCGCAACCCCATTCTCCTGAACTCGGGAGGAACTATTGGAGGCCGCAACTCGCATGCAGAAGGAACGAAGCGACAAAAAATTTTGAATGAAAATTGGGACCAGACCCTGAAGACCCCACCCATGAAGCGTAGTGAGGATGTGTCGTCGTCATGTCGTATCGTACGCCCTACACCCTCTGCATGTAAAAAGAAGGCTGTGACCAGATGCCGACGGCGGGCAAAGGCCATGCGGCTGGCAGACTAAAGGATCACCATATTATTGGTAGAAGAGTCGCCCTTATGGAACCCATGCTGAGATGGAGCCAAAAGGCCCCGAGACTCAAGTAGCCAACTCAGCCTCCGGCTCATCATGCGTTCGAGCAACTTACAAAGAAGGTTGGTGAGGGTAATGGGGCGTAGCTGTCCACCTACAGTTGGTTCTTGCCAGGTTTCAACACGAGGATGATGATGCTTTCCCTCCATTGCGACGGGAACTCACCCTCAATTCAGATACGGTTGAAAAGGTCTAAGAGGCGTTGCTGGCAGTCCACCAAGAAGTGTTTGAGCATCTGACAGTTGATGCGATCTGGCCCAGGAACCATATCAGGGCAAGCAGCTAGGGCACTTTGGAATTCCCACTCACTGAACAGAGCATTGTACGATTCAGTGTGAAGTGTGTGGTATGAAAGACCCCGACACTAAAACGTCTAATTCAGGAAGCAGAAGGCCAGTGGGTAAGTCGCAGAAGCAGAACACTGAGCAAAATCCTCCGCAAAGTGGATTGCAATTTTGTCAGTCAGTACCAACTGCTCCATTCAGTGAACGTGCAGGTACGATGACAGGAGTCTGATAGCCATAGAGGCGCCGCATCTTGGCCCAAACCTGCGATGGAGAAGTATGGAGGCCAATGGTGAAGACATACCTGGCAGAAGGCTGCAGACAGTAACAGCCTGAGGCGTCCACATCCGAACAGCGACAGCCTCTAATGGTATTTGAAGGGTTACACACTCGCTGTAGAGAGAGTGAAGGATGTAGATGCAGAGGCCACCAGATAACGTCTCACATGCTGCCTCTTATGAGGCGTGTTGGTAACTGCAACATCCCCCAACTTGTCATAAGCAAATAACCTTCGTGACTGGGCAGAAGATGCTGGTTTGATCAAAACTGATCCAGAGCGCATTTTGGACAAGTCCTCCACCTCCCCAAAATTGTCCACTAAATGCTCAACAAGAAATGAGGCATTGTTGACATAAATGGTTCGCCATCAACCCCCATACAGATCACTTACCAGGGTGAATAACCTTTACTGCCATCTTTAGCCATGCATTCCTCCCATGGAGTGGCCAGGGAGGGGAACGATCTTGGATTGTATTTCCTAATATTGGGGTTAGACCTCAATCACTTAGAGACTGCTGGTGGAGGCACACCAGTGAGAGATCATGTACCATGCCTTATTGCAGGTCATGCGCCTTGATGCTACCAACTCCGACACAGGGCCATCTCCATGGGTGCTACTCAGCCTCAGCAAGGGCCACTTGGGACGATGGCCATTGCCAGGAGTCCCAATGCCCCATGGGGATAGGCATCTACTCCTTGGAATACGTTGGGAGTTAATGGCACAGGTATCAGCAGAGTGATCCTTGTGTTGTCAGGGGACTACAACCAACAGGGTACATGGTGGCCCCACCACAACGGACTGGATGCTGTGCTGGATCTCAGGTGCAAAGAAGTCCATGGTCGTCGTCTCCACAGAAAGCAACAAAGCATAGTGCCTGGTGGAAACTGCACCCAGGAATGTATCCTCTCCCAAGAGATGGCGAAGGAGCAGAACTGCAATGCAACGACAAGAAAGCTGGCAAAAGGTCTCAATGAATGACGGGCAAAATGCACCATGTAGGTGCCCATTCCCCAATTGGCTTGCTCTTCCAAAGAATTTTGAAAGACGGAAATCAAACCCAAAAGAGGGCCATCACATAATGGATAAAACCTGGGAGACTTGTTTTAGTAGCCTCTGACTGAAGTCAGTAACAGCCTAAAGTGTCCACACCCTAACACCGACAGGCAGGAGTACTGAGGACTTATTCTTACCACCAAACCAGCCAGGGGTAAGTTGAAAGGGTTCGGGAGGCGTCGCTGACGGTCCACCTAGGGGTGTTTGACCATCTGACAGTGGAAGCGAGATGGCTAATCTTGGCCCAAACCTGCGATGGAGAGGTATGGAGGCCAATAGTGGAGACATACCTTTCTCAGTACTCCTGTTTGTGTAGGCAAATGAGATGGAGGGGTCGCGCATAGAGCCGTTTAAAGGTGATGAGGTGTTCCAATGAGGGATGCTACTTGTGACTCTGGAGGGTCTGCCTGCGATCTTTAATCGCCTCAGCGATCTCGGGCGATCACCAAGGCACAATCGTCTGCTGAGGGACCCACAAGAACAGGGAATGGCAGATTCTGCGGAAGTAACGATGCCAGTGGTGACCGAGTGAACCACTGCATCAATGGCATCACTTAAAAGAGGCTCAATAGTGGTAATGGAGGTGAACAAGTCCCACTCAGCCTTATTCAAAGCCCATCTACAGGGCACCCAGGACAGTGATGCAGTGGCAGTCACAGAAATATCGGAATGTGGTCACTACCACACATGTCGTCACGCTCACTATATTGGACACATGGTAATAGGCTAAGGCTACAGGTCGAAAGGTCGTGTGCTGAGTACGTGCAATGCACCACACTGAAATGCATGAAGGCATCATTATTTAAAAGAGAAAGGTCGACCTGTGCCCATACTTGCTCGACGATCCTGTCTCGGCCTGTTGCCACTGATCCATCCCACAGAGAATTATGGGCGTTGAAGTCGCCCAGCAACAGAAAAGGTGGCGTCAATTGGGCTATCAGTGCAGCCAGGACATGCTGTGGGACATCACCATCCGGTGGAAGATAGAGACTGCAGACGGTAACAGCCTGTGGCGTCCACACCGGAACAGTGACAGCCTCTAAAGGTGTGTGAATACGGATACACTCGCTGTAAACAAAGGACGTAGATGCAGACGCCACCAGATATCATCTCATAAGCTGCCCGGTTCTTATAATAACCCTGATAGCCACGGAGGGTGGGATTTCGCATCGCAGGAAACCAAGTTTTCTGATGAGCATTGCAGAGGAAAGGGTGAGGGCTGAGAACTTGTCAGAGCTCAGCAAGGTGATGGAAAAAACTGCTGGAGAACGACATTGTCCACGGCCAAGAAAGGCATGAAGGGACCAAGGAGGCAGATTACACTGGTAGGTCACCTACTGCCACCGACTGAGTACCTATGGGATCGACATACATTGTGTCTGAGGCACCAGCGAGCTCTAGTTCCTCAGTCGACGCCAGAATCTCCACCTGATCCTCAGACGCAAAGCTGGTAGGTAACGATGGTGGTGGGGGTGCCACAGAAATTTCCTTTGTCTTAGGGGTCTTTGGTTTTGATTTCTTGTGCTGTTCCTTGGGTTGCTTTAGCTGGGAGGGCTTGTTTGATTTAGTCTCTGGGACTGAAGAGGATTGCAAACCCCCATGACCAGATCCCTGCAGCTTCTTCAGCTGCGGGCGAGTGTCTGGTTTGCCACTGGTAGGAACCTGGGAAGGGAGAGACCCCAGGGACCCCTTCCTAGCGAGAGAAGCTGAAGAAGACGTATGCTTTTCCGGCTTAGAAGTGAGCAGTGATATCTCCGATGGTTGGGGAGGTGCTGCTCCTGAGGTAGGTAGTGCAGGACCAAGAGGGAGGTATGGGCTCCCCACCATCAAGGGGGAAGGTGTGGTCATTCAGCTCTGAGAGCTGTCTGCATTTGGTGCAACGGATGGAGTTGTAACAGGAATGACAGTGGTGGAGTAAGATGTTGTCATGCACACAGGGTGGAGCTGTTCAGATTTCTGTTTAGCCTCAGTGTAGGTCAGTCAGTCCAGGTTCTTGTATTCCATTATTTTCCATCCCTTCTGTAGAATCCTACAGTCAGGCGAGCAAGGGGCATGGTGCTCTCCACATTTAACACAGATGTGAGGCGGGGTACATGGAGTATTGGGATGGGATGGACGACCACAAATTCAACATATGAGGCTGGAAGGACACAGGGAAGAAATATGGCCGAGCTTGCAACACTTGAAGCACAGTAGCGGGGGAGGGATATATGGCTTGATATGTGTTACCCTCGAAGGCTAAGATGAAGGCACTGGTGGCAACCTGATTACCCCTCGGACCCCTGTGGACATGCCAGACGAAATGGACACCTCATCACTCTAAGTTGACGCACAGCTCGTCATCGGACTATGAAAGAAGATCCCTGTGGAAGATAATGCCCTGGACCATATTTAAGCTTTTATGGGGCATGATAGTGACAGAAACATCCTCCAGCTTCATACAAGCGAGTAATGCTGGTGACTGGGCAAGGGATGCTGCTTTTATCAAGACTGACCCAGGCCGCATTTTTGACAAGCCCTCCACCACCCCAAACTTGTCCTCTAATTGCTCTACAAAGAACTGAGGCTTTATGGACCCAAAGGATTCCCCATCAGTTCTCGTACATACTAGATACTGGGATGAATACCTCTTGCTGTCTATCATAGCCTTTCGTTCCTCCCATCGTGTGGCCAGGAAGGAGAACGATTTGGGGTCATACATGTTTGCATTAAAGTGAGCCCTCGAACGCTTAAAGACTGGTGGTGGTTGGCCACCAACAAGAGAACATGTGCCACGCTTCATTGCGTGTCATCTGCCCTGATGCCACCCAATCCGACAAAGGGCACTCCCCACAGGCGCCACCCAGCCACAGCAATGGCCACCTGGCAGGATGGCCATTGCCAGGAGTCCTGATGCCCCAGGGAGATAGGCATCCACTCCTTGGCTTACATGGGGAGTTAACAGTGCAGGTATCAGCAGAGCGATCCTTGTGTTGTCAGGGGGCTACAACCAACACGGTACATGGCGGCCCCACCACAATGGACTGGCTACCATGAAGGATATCAGGTGACAAGTAGTCCATGGTCGTCGTTAGTGCAGAAAGCGGCACTGCACATTGCATGGCGGAAAATGTACACAGGAACGTATCCATGTCCTAGAGATGAAGAGCGGGCAGGACTGCAATGCAGTGACGAATAAGATGGCGAAAGGTCTCAACGCACAATGGACACAATGCACCAAGTAAGGCGCCCTTCCCCAATCGGCTCGCTCACCGGAGGAATTTTGAAATATGGAAGTCAAACACTACAGGGGACCATTACGTAAAGGTCAAAACGTGTGAGACTCCTTTTAGCCGCCTCTTACGACAGGCAGGAATACTGCGGGCCTATTCTTACCCCCAAACCTGCAGGGAGGATAGAGTGTGTAGCCCCATATTAAAAGCATATCAGAGGCTTTACATTGCGTTTCCTGCAAACATAAGGGCAGATGTTTAAATTCCTCCACATGTATCCTGAAACCATTAACGTTCCACTCGAGGATGTGAACCATATACACGGGAGCGATTTATCATAGTGATTGTACTTTCACCCTGTCTTTCCACCAGGAAGGGCAGCCTGCGATGTGTGGAATCTCAGCCTTGTGGCGAGATGATTTCCGCAGTCCAACATCAAGGATTACAGGCTCCGACGAAAAATCGAGAGATATGACAGGATGATTTCGAAATCGGTTCACTTCCTGTCCCTAGTGGTTGACGTTTTGTCTTTGACTTTTTGCCCTGGTTGGGTTTTGGAATCACCACCATGGGTGCGGTAGCAGCAGCACTGGACGGTGCACCAGATGGAAACATAGAGGGGCAGGAAGCTCTGCAATAGTGGTAACCGCAACCTCGCCTGTTGTTCTGGGGTGGTAGTGGTGTTGGTGGTAGTGGTGTGTGTGTGTGGGGGGGGGGGGGGGGAGAGGTTTCGCCTTCGAAATAGCTGCAGCAGATCAAGTACACTGGCAAAGTCAGGCACTAGTGCTAACACTGGAAACCTCCTTTTATGTAGCAGCGTCGATTTTAGGGACTGGCTGCCTAAGACAGGATGAAAAGGAGGCAGCGAACGTTAGTGACTGCAGGGCCTTGCGTATCTTTTTGGCATCACCATATGGGAGGCATTTTGTTCTTTTTATCTCCTGTACGTTTCTTTCTTCTAGGAAGCCACTGCAGTCTCTACTCCAGACAGGGCGATTCCCAGAGCTATTGACACACTTCAGCAAAGGGGAACTGTCGAGTCCTTCTTGGCAGCCTTACCACAGTTGCCACAAGCGGTTTCTAACTTTTACCCGACTATAATGTACCCAAGGCACAGGAACTTAAGACAGCACATTCAGTTGGGGAAATAAGGCTCCACGCTTGGGTGAAGTGAACTTGCCTTGACAGGCTGCGGGAGTTCCGTGCTGTTGAAAGTCAGTATAAAGGAGTCTGAATTCATTACATCGCCATCTCCCTTTTCATTATGTTTTGCACATCATAAACTGCTTCTTCGGTCCGCTCAGATTCCATTTCCTCTAAGGAAATGTTAACTAGATCCCTGCAAGTCATAACACCTTTGCTGTACTTCCAGGTGTTGTACAGTTAGTTTCTATTGCATATTGCCCGAGTTATCTACTTTTCTGGAGGTTAGCTGCTTGATGGGAATTAGAATTTTCCACTAACGGTGTCCCACTGCCGAAGCACTTGACTGATTTTAAAGAGCCATACATTCCCTTCATACTATATTGGATATACTACCCTCATTCTGTTTGTCTACTAAAATCACATTATGAGCAGCAGCACTGTGTTCTGTTATTGTAAATGGCAGGACTCTGACAAAAATCAAGAATCAGGACTAGCTACACGAGCACTCTTATTGACAGCGTGTTGTTGCCTGCTACAGACCCACTGTTTGCACTGGAAGAAGGAAGAGTTGTCCATCTAGGTCCCAGGAGTAGCTAGGGAAATGAAAGTCCTCCTAGACATATCCCCATATACGTAGATAATCTATGTATGACTGAGGTGCGGCAGGTTGCTCGCTAACGACTGTTCCGCCTCAACAGACATGAATCTCATCTGCGCACAGCACACCTTGAGATTGAGGTGTGTTGTACAGATGTTTTTGCCACTATCGTGATCCTGGCAGTCAAGCCAAGATCTCAATCAATGACACACACACAACATTCTACTACCGCGCCGTACAGTGGTCGCTGAAGCATTCCCAGAGGTAACGGTGACAGGGAGCTGGTGGCGCTCACCTATCACAAACTCATAGTACCTGGGATCGTCAAATCTCTCAGATTCAAAAATACTGTGCTCCATGAGGTGCCAGACATTTGGCATGAATAAGGGGATTGAAGGGTGGGGAACGGCGGGGACACCGTGAAACTTATCGAATGTCAGAGATGCAGCGCACATTTGGGTTGATTGAATTCATATATTCTGAAAATCTGCTTAAATTGTGACTTCGTTGAGACCAAACGATTACATTACCGTCTACATTTCTAAAAAAAATCACGCAGGTTTTAGTGTCATCTACTAGGGGTCATTTTCCTCGGAATTTTCCGTAAACAAGGCGGATTCTTAATGGTCACTGAATAAATCAAAGTATGAGTCAACACTTTTCGTAATAGGTCCGTTAATTCAACATTACACGAATCAGACGATTGTGAGAAACGACTGGTACTGCATCATGACTCACTAAAATAAGTTATTTAAACGTAATTTCTCTCAGGAACTAAAGAAATCGGAGCATCATTCACATTAGACGTCTTTGGGGACCCCATCCTTAAGGATCTTATGAGGGGGGGAGGGTGGTTGCAGAAAAAATATTCTTGGTACTCTATTGCAAAAAAGAACCTTCTCCAAAAAATTGACTGTCTTCCTATTAACATTTTACGTCGTGTCAGTCACGAACCTGGGATATGCTGGATGAGGTAGCATACACTACAGCTTTTGAACATAGACCTGTCTATCCAAATCAACTGCATCAACCTCTTGTCCTCGGGTAAGGTAACATTATCAGAATCACCCTCAGTGGACGCTAGGCAGCCTTCTCAGCTGCTGTTACATTGCTCTTGGGAGAATGTGCACAAGACAATACAAGACACACTTCTCGCCTAACCTACTCGGCAGAATCAGAAGGTAGTTTAAAATCAGCGTGTTTGATGTAACTTATAAAACCAACAACTGGTAAGTGTTTGGGCGTCGATGCAAAGTATAAACCTTCACTACGTCAGGCAAAGTTGCATCGCCCAAAGCTTCGTCCGGAAGACGGATCGCACCATCTATAGATATAGTGTTACACTCCGACAGAAACGTTCAAACTTAACCGAATGATGAGCAATTACAGAAAAAAATTTCAGGTCAAACGGCGACCAAGATTTACCGCCCACCAAAAGCCAAAAAAAGGCTGAAACTGTTCGAAACACTCTTTAAACTAAGCCGAGTTACTTCATTTAAAGAAAATCCAGCTACGGGTGAGTATAACGAATCCTTTCACGAACATGGACAGGTTGCTTGACGTGAATAGCCGCATGAGCATTCGTACCTTTGGCAAACATTGGAACACTGGGGTCTCGACGACATAACGAACCTAAAGCGCTCATTGCAGTCTCACTGTCCTACTGCGAAGTTTATTTAACTTCCGCAAGCAACGTTTCATTTCCTAACCGTATAGGTAAACGATATGAAACTTTAGTTTCTCTAGGCGAGTAAAGTGCCCAAACATCTTAACGGAATGCAGACACGTGACATAGAAGAAACCACAGACATTTCGACGGGTATACATTCTGTGTTTTCAAGGCACAAATGCAACTGCACACTTTTCTAGCATTTGTGCTTGGAAAATCACAAAGCGTGCAATTGTCGAAATATCCTCGGTTTCGAAGAAGTCGCGAAATTGCATTCCTACAGTTTGTTTGAACATTTCACATGCCGGGAGAAAACCAGATTCACGTCCCTTGCCTTTGCTTTGCCATAATAGGCGTCTGTCGAACAGAAAGGTTGGGAGTATAATAAGTAACAATTGTGACCATTACTATGAACGTACATCGTACAGTAATAGCATGACAAAGAGTGCGACGTTGACCATTTCCTGTAAGACCTTCGGTACACACACCATCAGATTATTTGACTTGTCGCTCTAGCGAAGTAGGCGAGTGTCAGCAATATGTCTCGTGGTCTTATCGTGGCGTGTTTATCTTCTGCCGTTAGGTCAGACGATAGAAATGCCACTTGCACGCTTAGAGTAGCAGATTGACGGTGGACAACTTTAAACAGAACTTGATTAATTTTCACACACATTTATTAAAATAATAATAAGCACAAAATTACTTCGCTTGATTCTGGATGCTATTTACAATTGACAATCTGAAGTTCCTTTGGTCTTGGTACGTTAATCTTATTCTCACATATCTCTGATACTTGGCAAAGTGTCTATACATTTCTCTTCGTGGCTATGTACAGGAATATGATAATGTTATTAGGCGCAGACTGGAACTTGACTATAGACTGGTGCAGACTAATGTAGACTGATTAATCGGAGGTCTGTACACTCGTTATAATACCTCTCGCGTTCAGGTATCACTACACGAGTGTGATCCGCGAGGAGAAAAGGTTCTACGTTAGCAGCAATCTCATTGGCTGCGTTACATATTAATACGCGGATCGGCGGAAGCAGAATTTGGTTCGTCTCTAAGACAGCGCCATCTCGTAGTGCGGAGACGGACGAGCGCTGCGCCTGCACTGTTGTGCTTAGCGGGGCGCGCTCTATTGGGAAAGTTGTGTACGCGCTGACTACGCGGAACTATGTAGACAACATTTCCACTGAATAGTATATGACGACTTCGCTTCTGACATTGTTCAGTATCAGATAAGAAACGATAGGAGTAGCAAATAAAATTTACTTGGAAGGAGAGACAGCATTGGTCGTATTTTTCTTTTTTTTTTCATTAACCGCAAAATCGATTTTCGGTCACTTAGTGACCATCCTCAGTGCTATAAGTTAAAAATTTTCACATAATGATCAGAGAGTATAAAACAGAAAATCACAACTACATCTGCATATGAACATAACAGTTGGTAGGAACATACCTGTAATATACAATTTAAATTGGTAGGCACTGGTGTCAACAAGCTTAGAGCGATCACAAACTGAGGCCGCTGTATACATGCACTTCTTGAGCAGACCTCGGTATGACAGGGCTTGGAACGCCCTCTATGTGACATGTGTCACGTGAAGACTTAATATTACTGTTTTTGCGAGATATTAACACTAAATAACTCTTGTGCATTTGTGAATCTTGAAGTAATTCAAATTTAAAATGTACGTAAAACACTCAGCAGACGAAGGGGGGAGGAAACATCTAAAATACATTGATGTATTGTTTTTAAAAAACAAACTTACAAAACAAAAAAACAGATCGATAATAAGTTGTCAGAGTGCAGGCCAGGTAAAAGAGAACAAGACAATGGAAAAGAATAGTATATGAATAACATGAAATGAGGTATAACATGAAATGAGGTATAACACAGGTTTTAAAAAAACACAGAATATCCACCATCTGGCGTGGGAAGTTAGAAGTACAACGTTCTTGATTTACGTAAGATGTTACGTTAAGAACAAGGAGTCAAATATATAAAAAGTAGTAATAGTACGAAACTGCCATTTCGTAATAATTAAAATGCCGTGAAACACAACGTTCATTACACAAAAATATTTGTAGGTGTGGATAAACCATTTTGTTGTCATATTTAACCGACATGCTGATGTACGTCTCGTTTGTCCCTTTGAACAAGTTAGCATTGTTATAAAAGTGGTTATAGGCTTCCGCATAAGCACTGGGTCAGAACCCATACATACATGACATAAAATATACACGGTTGCTTACTGTAAAACATAGCACCCACCATTTGGCGTGGGAAGTAGGAAGTATATCGCTCATCATTTACGTAAATATTACGTTAAAACTGAGAAGTCAAAAAAATGGTTCAAATGGCTCTGAGCACTATGAGACTTAACATATGTGGTCATCAGTCCCCTAGAACTTAGAACTACTTAAACCTAACCAACCTAAGGACATCACACACATCCATGTCCGAGGCAGGATTCGAACCTGCGACCGTAGCAGTCGCGCGGTTCCGGACTGAGCGCCTAGAACCGCGAAACCACCGCGGCCGGCTGAGAAGTCAAATATATAAAAATAGTAATAGTATGAAAATGCCACTAAGTAACAATTCAAACGCCATTAAATAATATTCATTACAACAACAAAAAAGGTTTGAGGGTGTAGAGTAACAATTTTGTTATCATATTAAACGACGTGATAATTTACATATCATTCGTCCCATCACTGGTTGTACGCTTCCGCATAAGGACTGGGTCAGAACCCATACGTACATTCACAGGTTGATAAAACAGTAATAACATTGCCAAGCAACCGGTTTTGAATATAAATAAAATAATTTGATTTTACATAACTTATAGTAGCAGTGGGACCCATATGAAATAAAAGCAGACTTAAGAAGTACCTATAAGTCTAATTGTGTTATTGAAATAAATTTAAAAATATAATGTTCCAACAAGTAGTACACATCAAACATCGAGAAACCATCATGAGGAAGGACAGGTAATAGAGCCACATATGCCAGAAATATACATCGTACTTTAGAGAAATTAAACATAGGCTATGCATTATATCCAGCACTTATTCAAACAGAAAAGGAATTGTTAACATACATTAAAAATAATTACGTAATATGATAACCGGTTCATATTACTGTGTTTCAACGCCTAAGAGATGTCGACTGTAGTAAAATTATGTTCAGTAGGCCCTGCAACAGCTACGTACACTTCGTCCTGCGGCTGCCCTGCATCTGACTGCCTTCCACGTCGCGTGGCGGCCGTACACACACAGCCGACACGAGAGCTGGTTGGTCGGCGTGCTGGCCCGTGGCGCCGCAAGAGGCGACAGCGACACAAGCGCTTGGTTGCTATGGCGGCTCCTTGTAGAGGCCGAAAACCAGCTGCGCGCTCTCGGTCCCGCTTTCAACGTCGCTGGACTGGTCACCTCTGCATGAAGGGCACTTCTCTCCGTTTGCAACAAACAATTAATTTCTCTAGTGTTTACTGAGTGTGGACGACAATTACCTACCAGTGTGGACTTTGTTAGCAACAAACTGTTTATAGGCACTGGGGAAATAGTAATCATTCGTTACGAGGAGAACATAGCAAGCGCAATCACATGATTTCCCAGAAACTTAGCTCACTGGAAGACTGGTCAAAATAATCTCTCGGCTTATGCCTAGATGAGAAAACGACGGTTAAAGTTTTCGAGGTAATTTATGTTCCTCTTAGCGAGTAACTGGTTTAACCAATGAGCTGGTACAATGTTTAGCGTCACAGTACACAATTTAGCGCTTGTGTTTGAAGCGCTATTAATATTTTTATTTTTGTTTCTCATTTACCCATCCATATCCTTCACGCATGTTTTACAATGCATACTGAAATAACGTTGCCTTTATTCGTCCACTAACTGTATGACTGGTGAATGAATTTTTTAAAAAGCAGTGAATAAATGGAAAAATTATTTGAAATTATTTACGGTGAAATTCCGGTAGTGCATCTATAAAAACTGCGAGCACCAGTTTTCGGAAAAGTGGCCGTTATGCGTGATTTGCAGCGAAATTTTTGCCAGTGCGCGAAATCTTCAGCGGTGAAACGACGTTCCCTTGCCGTATAAGATTGATACGAGCACATTTCGTATGTAATAGTAATTAAATGAAACTAAATAAATAAATGAAAACAATAATCACCTTTAGTATACGAGACGCAAAACTGAGTTCGTTAAAAGGCGTCTAAATTACGTCAGAAGCTTTGATGGTCGTTTTCTCAGAAACGGTAGTGTATTAATGGACAAGCCGAGACACGTTTTCGCTTATTTTGCCTCCTGTTTCACTGAGCGAAAATTTTGGGAAATCGGATTATGGCACTTCCCATGTTCTCCTCGCTAGACTAAATAATTACTAACCTTATGAGCTGCTCGCTATCACTTGCATGCACGCGCGCGCGCGCTTGTGTGTGTGTGTGTGTGTGTGTGTGTGTGAGAGAGAGAGAGAGAGAGAGGGAAACTGCCAAACAGCATAATATACGAAGAAGAAAAACTGCTGTAAACAGTAGTATCAATTAACTATAAGTGAACTGGTGCACACTGTATGCATTTACACTGTTAAGACGAACATAACAAAACTTACAGGAACGTCACTACTTCTAAATGTGTAATAACTTTCTCAGTTAGAATAAATGTCTACACGAATATGTTAATGTCGCAAAGAACGATTATTACATACACAGTGTACAATAGATCAGATGGTTCAAATGGCTCTGAGCACTATGGGACTTAACATCTGAGGTCATCAGTCCCCTAGAACTAAGAACTACTTAAACCTAACTAACCTGTGGACATCACACACATCCATGACCGAGGCAGGATTCAAACCTGCGACCGTAGCGGTCGCGCAGTGCCATACTGAAGCGCCTAGAACCACTCGGCCACAGCGGCCGGGACAATGGATCCATATATACAGTGAACACTATTATCTGAGATGCTGCTAACAGGATTTGGCAAGCCCTGAATATAACGTAGTCTGTAGAAGAAGTGCCTGATAAGTTTCCATTTAATTTTAGTATCCATCTGCACAATATTTAATCTTACACGTACTGCACCATTAATATCTATTTCCGGTACCAACAGTTAAATTGTTATTAACCCCATAATAGGCAATTTTGAGGGTTTGGAACTCTTTATATGCTGCAAACCTGTTTTAGACTTGTTCATTTATGAGTAACAGCAGTTCAGCTTAGGCATACCCTACTTATTTTCGCCAAACTCAACCGTTATTGATACCTAACGTAAAATGTTCTTCTTCAGACGCAAGTATGTATTTTAGATAATAACTACAGGATAATGATCTATTGATTATCAAGGTCTAATAGTGGTAGTGTATGCAATCTAAATTATGGAATTTCAGCACAGAAAATTATGCACACAATCCTCCTCTTTAATGCCCAAACTTGTTTAAACACGTTCGTGCCATTGTCAGTGGATAGCTGTATACATTTTTAATTTTTAAACGTTGGGTTTCGTAGGTCCCTCTGTATATTATACACTACTGGCTATTAAAATTGCTACACCAAGAAGAAATGCATATGATAAACGGGTATTTATTGGACAAACATATTATACTAGAACTGACGTGTGATTACATTTTCACGCAATTTGGGTGCATAGATCTTGAGAAATCTGTACCCAGAACAACCACCTCTGGCCTAATAACGGCCTTGACACGCCTGGGCATTGATTCAAACAGAGCTTGGATGGCGTGTACAGCCCATGCAGCTTCACACGATACCACAGTTCATCAGGAGTAGTGAATGGCGTATTGTGACGACTCAGCTGCTCGGCCACCATTGGCCAGACGTTTTCAGTTGGTGGAGATGTGGATAATGTGCTGGCCATGGCAGCAGTCGAACATTTTCTGTATCCAGAAAGGTCCGTACAGGACCTGCAACATGCGGTCGTGCATTATCTAGCTGAAATTAAGGTTTCGCAGGGATCGAATGAAGGGTAGAGCCACGGGTCGTAACACATCTGAAATGTAGCGTCCACTGTTCAGAGTGCCGTCAATGCAAACAAGAGGTGTCCGAGACGTGTAACCAATGGCGGCCCATACCATCACGCCGGGTGATACGCCAGTAAAGCGATGACGAATACACGCTTCCCATGTGCGTTCACGCGATGTCGCCAAACACGGCTGCGACAATCATGATGCTGTTAACAGAACCGGGATTCATCCGAAAAAATTACGTTCTGTCATTCGTGCACCCAGATTCGTCGTTGAGTACACCATCGCAGGCGCTCCTGTCTGTGATCCAGCGTCAAGGGTAACCGCAGTCATGGTCTCCCAGCTGATAGTCCCGTTGCTGCAAACGTCGACGAACTGTTCGTGCAGACGGTTGTTGTCTTGCAAACGTCCCCATCTGTTGACTCATGGATCGAGACGTGGCTGCACGATCCGTTACAGCTATGTGAATAAGATGCCTGTCATCTCGACTGCTAGTGATACGGGGCCGTTGGGATCCAGCACGGCGTTCCGTATTATCCTCATGAACCCACCGATTCCGTATTCTGCTAACAGTCATTGGATCCCGACCAACGCGAGCAGCACGTCATCTTCGTGGTGTAGCAATTTTAATGGCCAGTAGTGTAGTACACCCAGCCATCTTCAGAGTTATTTTCGTGGTGTCTGTCCTCATGTGCATCCCGAGCTGTTGCGAAACACATGAAGAAACTCGATATATATTTTTGAAGCACTCCACTTGCTAGCTACACTTTTAAACTTCACACTTCACAAAAACCGATATCTGTGGTGCTCTCATGTATTTGGTCTGTATTAATCTTCAGCAGGAAACAAACTTGTGTCACGGTTCTTCCGGTCCAGAGCTAAATGTTTCAAGCCATTTTCGGAGATATGATACTGCTGGCTCTTCGTCCAGTTAGCTGAAATAAGAAATTTTTCAATTTGTTTTTATTGCCCTTTGTTCTCCGGTAATCGTTCCTGATGGTCACTAAAAGCAGTTTTGAAGTGGGCATTCTCAGTGAGGTCAGGTCTCTCTGTGCTGTTTAACCTAATAAATTTCCATCATCACTGGTCTTCCGTACTATCTGTTATAGGTAGTTTTAAGAGGGCTGGCAACAGAGCGATTTAAAGCTACGTTTATGATAAAACTTCAGAATAAGGAAACGCTAGGCTGAGATGCTTGGAAGAAACTTGTGGAAATGTCATTCAGCCTCGAAAGAACTGGCCCACAAAACACTTCTTTGGCCAATACTTGAATGTCATCTTTACTCTTCTGCCCTTACCAGACTGAATTAAAAGAAAAGATAGAGAAGATGTGAAAATTACCAAACTATCAGTTTAATAAGTCACAGCTGCAAAATACTAGCGCGAATTCTTTACAGACGAATGGAAGAACGGATAGAAGCGGACCTCGGGGAGGATCAGTTTCGATTCCGTAGAAATGTTGGAACACGTGAGGCAATACTAACCTTACGACTTATCTTAGAAGAAAGATTAAGAAAAGGCAAACCTACGTTTCTAGCATTTGTAGACTTAGAGAAAGCTTTTGACAACGTTAACTGGAATACTCTCTTTCAAATTCTGAAGGTGGCAGGGGTAAAATACAGGGACCGAAAGGCTATTTACAATTTGTACAGAAACCAGATGGCAGTTATAAGAGTCGAGGGGCATGAAAGGGAAGCAGTGGTTGGGAAAGGAGTGAGACTGGGTTGTAGCCTCTCCCCGATGTTATTCAATCTGTATATTGAGCAAGCAGTAAAGGAAACAAAAGAAAAATTCGGAGTAGGTATTAAAATTCATGGAGAAGAAGTAAAAACTTTGAGGTTTGCCGATGACATTGTAATTCTGTCAGAGACAGCAAAGGACTTGGAAGAGCAGTTGAACGGAATGGACAGTGTCTTGAAAGGAGGATATAGGATGAACGTCAACAAAAGCAAAACGAGGATAATGGAAGTAGTCAAATTAAATCGGGTGATGCTGAGGGGATTGGATTAGGAAATGAGACACTTAAAGTAGTAAAGGAGTTTTGCTATTTAGGGAGTAAAATAACTGATGATGGTCGAAGTAGAGAGGATATAAAATGTAGACTGGCAATGGCAAGGAAATCGTTTCTGAAGAAGAGAAATTTGTTAACATCGAGTACAGATTTAAGTGTCAGGAAGTCGTTTCTGAAAGTATTTGTATGGAGTGTAGCCATGTATGGAAGTGAAACATGGACGATAAATAGTTTCGACAAGAAGAGAATAGAAGCTTTCGAAATGTGGTGCTACCGAAGAATGCTGAAGATAAGGTGGGTAGATCACGTAACTAATGAGGAGGTATTGAATAGGATTGGGGAGAAGAGAAGTTTGTGGCACAACTTGACTAGAAGAAGGGATCGGTTGGTAGGACATGTTTTGAGGCATCAAGGGATCACAAATCTAGCATTGAAGGGCAGCGTGGAGGGTAAAAATCGTAGAGTGAGACCAAGAGATTAATACACTAAGCAGGTTCAGAAGGATGTAGGTTGCAGTAGGTACTGGGAGATGAAGAAGCTTGCACAGGATAGGGTAGCATGGAGAGCTGCATCAAACCAGTCTCAGGACTGAAGACCACAACAACAACAACAGAGAAGATGAAACGAAGAGCGGCATGTGTATGTTCCTCCCCAACCAAACTATTTAGCCGACCAGAAAAATCGAATCTACTCTGCCGTTGCACAAGTTACGTCCGACTTACTGCAACGAATGTGGGAAGATATTGATTAATGGTGGAATGTTTGCCGCGTCACAAGTGGTAGTCACATAGAACCAAAATGACGTTTGGTACTGTTATGTGAAAGTTGAGGTTGATTGCCACAAAATGACACATCTACCTATTCTGTAACTTATGTCAATTAATTTCTGTATTATTCCTAAGTTGTAAAGTCCTTAATGTTTCATCCTGTATAGTGTTTTGTGAATTTACACATTTAAATTATTTGAGGCTTAAATACATGAATGAATGTTTCTCAGATAACAAGTCAAGGTATTGTGGGTTATCATAAACACATCTTTTGGTTTGTGCTGTCATTACTTGACGAAGTATACTGTTTCAACTGGCTCTGAGCACTAAGGGACTTAACTTCTGAGGTCATCAGTCCCCTAGAACTTAGAACTACTTAAACCTAACTAACCTAAAGACATCACACACATCCATGCCCGAGGCAGGATTCGAACCTGCGACTGTAGCGGTCGCGCCGTTCCAAACTGCAACGCCTAAAACCACTCGGCCACTCCGGCCGGCTGACGAATTATAATTGCCCTCGTTTGCCAAACGAAACTTGGACACGTCACTGGCTTTGGATCATTCCAAAATAAGGGGAGCATTTCTAAGCTGCGTATCGTTACTACAGAAACAGTATTCGTAACGAAATATACAAATGGACCTTCTGCTACAGAATTTGTTCATTAATACTTGTGGTCCAGATGTCGCATGGTCAGATTACTGCTTTGTCAGATTACTGCCGCTCAGTACGTAACGACACAATTACCTTAGTAGGAACCGAGCCATCCGTTGGCCACTAACGGAACCGACAATTCAGAAACTCAGAAATTAAGAAAAGCGCAGTGTCTATCGCGAAGAACTCGGACATTATTGCGTCGAGAGATGAACAAAAAGAGTTGCCAGTGACTGTTGTTATGAATGGCGAATTTCACTGTACAGTCAACATATCACAGTCAATGATCTTCCTTTCATGCTAGTATCAAGCCGAGATTCATGACGAAAGAAGTCTTTTGTTGAGACACGTAATTGGAAGTAGCTGTGTGTATACAAGACCGTGCAGCATAATTAAGTAAGTACAGGGACATGAATGTCGTTAATAACCTTAACCTTGACTTGTGTCATGTAAGATGAGAGGTAGCACTTTCATATTAGCTTCACTATGCTGCAGGAAGGAAAAGTATATCGCTGAGTTACAATATACGATAGTTGTTAAGCATTCTGACGAAATATAAAAATTAGTTTCCTATTGTAAATCTGTCGAAGGAAATACGTACAAAGAAGCTGATCCCTGCAGGTGGAATAATTAAATTTCGAGAGTACAAAAGTAATGCTAAGAAATATATTCACAAGGTTCCTTCATATCTGAATAGAAATGTTTCATTTCGAAGGATGAAATATTGGAGTATTCAGTAGAACTAAAAGATCTTAAGCATTTGCTCGTCAACGACCTCTGACGTTAGCTTACAAGTTACACGATTTTGGAAGTAAAAGTATACTCGATTACATATCAATCATTTACGAAAGAAGTATCTGAAGGAAGAGTCTGCGTCGTATTAGATGGTTTACGGTCAACCTTGGTACACAACAAGCATAATCTATAATAGCTCCCTCTAACATATTACGAAGCATGCTGACCGTCTGACTATATTTGCTATAAGTACTCATCAACGTATAAGAAGAAGTGCACAGGGAATGAGCAGAACGTAACAATACGTTTACACTCTGCCTCAAATAACTAGGTAGAATACAAAATTATTAAAGAGAGTGCACTAAGAACTTACATAAACACTGTCTTTCTAGTTCAAATTGCACGATAATATATTGTAAATTAACAATAATAAATGTTTTGCACTTAAGATGGCAAGGCAGGGCGTTGTTAACTTTAACAGCCATTCTCCTTCATTTGATAATTAAATTACGTTTATCATGTAGATAATAATAAAAATTCTCCACATTTTGCAGATGGAGGTTTATATTACTTTTCAGCCATACGTGGCTGTATTATTCGTATCAGAGCTTCAAAGGTCCATCTAGACGAAGTAAACGTATTTGACAGTGAAATCAAAGTTGTAGTCCCTGTACTTACTACATGTGGAATGTGGTGCATCACGAAAGTCATGCGTATATAGCTGCGGGTTCGAATGACGAAATAAATAAGACGATTGCCGAAATCGAGATACTCTGTGCTAGAAACGACTCTGAAAAATATAATGATATTAAAAAGTAATATGCCGTATGTAGAATTTAAAGAAACATCATTCCCCTCAAGAGAAACTTTTGACAGAGACTGGAATTACTGCACTGTAATACAGTTCGACGAGATCGGAAATACCGTACTGTTTTTATTCACAGGGCATTCTTTCGACACGATAAAATGTATTAGAACCCTTAAATTCGTGTTAAGCATTTCTCGCTACATTTTATATTGCCATTTTTTTAAGTTACAAAGTACTGATCGTCCTGTTTCCAAAAAAGGAAATCAATTAACTTTCTGATACTGTGGCATTCTCTCATCGTGCAGGTCTGTTGTATCACTACAGTTGTAAATGAATTGTGAAAGGCAATATGCTGAGTATCCAATGTATTTATTTACATCATTTACATTTTATGTGGTTGCAAACCTACCACTGAGGCATATGCTGTAACAATATTCGCTATGGACTGCCTATATAGAATATTTGTATCATTTGCTACAGTACAGTAGATTCCATTATCGTTAACGAGAGACAGGAGTAGTGGACTCTACAACTGTTCCCAATTGCTGGATTACTCACTGTATTGGAACTTATGCCGGTTTACCTATAATGGTATATGGTTCATATTTTCTGTTTATTTTAATCTATTCAATGGCCTAAGTAGTTTACGGCACAGATTAGAATGCAGTACGCCCGCAGCAATCAAGTCTGTGGAGACAGGGAGAAAAAATTAAGAACATTAATTTTTTATGGTTGTAAAAACTCCAGTCGGATGTTCATCGATCTTGTACTGTCTGTCTCTTCCCATCCATGATAGAGAGTGAAGATGGCTTTCTGTTTAGTTCGCAAATAAAATGAAATACATTAATTCTTATAGTGAGAAGTCAACTTCATTTACGAATTCCTTATTTCACCTTATCTATCTAACTGCGTTACCGGTATCTAATACTTCGGAGAAGCAAAAAATTTAAGTAGAACAAGCTGGACGCCGTAACAGTGTCTTCAAAGAAGAAATGGAAGTAATGAACTTCACGGCTCGGAGAACTATCATCTAACAACCCAGTATAATATGTTACGCATTTTTTGTGTATACGAAAAATCATAAGTCTGACTGTCAGGAGTACGCGTCGCTGTGCGTAATTTAGCTGAGACGTGTGGCTCCCGAGCGAACTCACTATTCTTGCGCCACTTGTGCGGCTCCAGCAAATTTCCATCGTAATTGTTATTCGTGAAACTATTACTTACTGAGTAGAACTGGCGAACGTTGTCTGGACAGTACCAGAGAGAGCAGACAGATGCAATAATTTAAAAAAAACATGTCATATAACACTCTAGTTTTCTAATTTTTTTATTTACTTCGTTTGATGACTGGAATAACACTGCCAAGAGGAAACCAAGGGCAAACACTACATGCATAAATTGCGAATGGTTAACCGGTGGAATTGTACGAACAACATTTGAGAAGATTATTTATGAGACAGGAAAGTTCTCTAACTCATAGCTCCCATGACTGCGCTTGGTAACGCCTTCATCAAAAGAGGTATCAATACCTTACCCCATCCAGTTTCAAACCTGAAGCGTTCTTTTAAAGCAATTGGGGTTAAAATTATTTTCATATTTTGGAATGTGGGTACAAAAGCTGTAAATGTCAACCTCAACATTGTCAAAAATTTTCTCTAAGTCAGCAAATGTTATAAACATAAGTTTGCCTTTTCTTAAATTATCTTCTAAGATAAGTCGTAGGGTCCGTATTGCCTCGCGAGTTCCTACCTTTCCCCTGATTCCAAACTTACGTTCCGCGAGGTCGGCTTTCACCAGTTTTTCCCTTCATCTGAAAAGAGTTCGTGTTTGTATTTTGAAACGTGACTTATTAAACTGGTAGTTAGGTAACTTTCGCACCTGTCAGCCACTGCTTTCTTTGGAACTGTTATTTTTACTTTCTTCTTAATGTCTGAAGGCATTTCGCATATCTCATACATTTTGCACACCAGATGGGAGAGTTTTGTCGTGGCTGGGTTTCCCAAGGCTATCAGTAATTCTGACGGAATGTCGTCTACTCACGTGGCCTTGTTTCGACTTCGAACTTTCGGAGCGCTATCAAATATTTCTTTCACTATCATATCTCCCATCCCATCTCCATCTATACTCTCCAAAATCTTGCCTTCCAGTTTATATATTTTGTATAGACGCTCCGTATACTCCTTCCACTTTCTTTAATTTTCCTGTGGATGGTATCCACCTTTCACGTAGTGAAACATGCTTCTAAATCCTTATATTTTTTCTAGCCCTTCCTGTCAATCTCATTTTTTAATCTTTTGTATTCCCTTTCGTCTGCTTCATTTGGTACATTTTTATATTTTCTCCTTTCATCAATTAAATTCAATACCTCTAGAATGAGATTTTCACTCTGCAGCGGTGTTTGTGCTGATATGAAACTTCCGAGTTCGAATCTCGGTCCGGCACATAATTTTAATTTGCCAGGAAGATTCAAATTCAATATCTCTTGTGTTGTGCAAAGGTTTCTACTTGGCTTTGTCTTTTTACCTATTTGATCCACTGCTGCCTTCCTATTTCATCTCTTAAACCCACCTATTTTGTCTTCTACTGTACTCCTTTCCACATTATAATCAAGTATTGTCTAATGATTCCTCTGAAATTGAACAGTGTCAGGTTCTTTCAACTTATCCATCTACCATCTCCTTGATTTCCTAACTTTTCCTAATTTATTAAGTTTTAATCTAAAGTTCATAACCAAAAATTGTGGTCAGAGCTCACTTCTGCCCCTGGAAAAGTCTTACAATTTAAATGCCCTCTCTCATGAAACAAGGATCTTACAGTTGGTGGGGTGGCTTGCGTGCCTCAGTGATATATATAGCCATACCGTAGGTGCAACCACAGTGGAGGGTTATCTGTTTAGAGGCCTGACAAACATGTAGTTCTTAATGTGGAGCAACGACCTTTTCAGTAGTTGCAGGGGCATCAGTCTGGATGATTGACTGAACTGGCCTTGTAACATCAGCCGTAACGGCCTTGCTGTGCTGGTACTGTGAACAGCTGAAAGCAAGAGGAAACAATAGCTGTAATTTTTCTAGCTGGCATACAATTCTACTGTGTGGTTAAATGAGGCGTCGTCTTGGGTAAGATATTCCAGAAGTACAATAGCCCCCAATTCTGATCTCAGGCGCGAACTACTGAGGAGGATGTCATCATCAGGAGAAACAAAACCGACGTTCTACGAATCGGGCAGTTAGCTTAATAAAATTTAAAAGGGAAATGGGTAGGTTGGAGTTAGATATAGTGGGAATTACCGACGTAGTAGGAGGAACAGGGCTTCTGGTCGGTGAATACAGGGTTATAAATAATAAATGAAATAGCGTTTGTTTACGTATCATAGAGGTTCGATAATTTAAGTCAAAATCACTCACTTAACCTTTAATGATTTAATATGGAAATTTGCAGATATGGGGAAGAAAGTAAAGGGGGAATTATTCATTGATTTGTCTAAGGAGATAAACAACCTTATCCGTAGACGAGGCGCAAGAGGAAATGGTAAGTAAGCTAAATATCGTAAGTGACGCATAGACTCAGTTACAAAAGGCTCAGTCGGAAATCTGCAAAAATTTGGAAGCTACGGCAGGTATCGTTAAGGGGTTGCCTTCCTTATGTACGGATTTGCCGGAAGGAGTACAGGAACTGTCAGTAAAATTGAGTAATTTAGATTTAAGCAGTAAGTTAATAAATAAACAACAAAAATTCGATGAGGAGGTAGGGAATGTAAAGGACAGAGATGAAGGCTGCATGATGGATAAGGGTACGACCCTCGCACAGAAAGTCGTACGGATGCATAAGGTTTATGTTGAAGCAGTCGAAGAGGCAGTAAAGTAAAGGAAAAACGAAATGATTGCTAACATTAAGCTAGGCTTAAAGGCAGCGGAAGAGATGTTGCAGAGCAGTCTAATTCATGTTGAAGGTGGTCACAAGAGAGGCGGTCAATATAAAGTAATCAGGTTCAATCGTGCAGGATAGATAGCGGTAATACTTATCAACAGTTGCTACCAGTACTTCGGATGGAGAAGAAAGGAATTACAAAATGCAGCAGACACTGCGAATGTCAATAGCATTTGCGCAAATATTTCCATAGTATAATCATGTGCACCTGAATAATGCCACGGCGACAACAGACAATAAAGCATGTTTGTCTACTTTATTAGCTCAAGAGGATCTGCTCCGTCATAGACAATTTCCGACTTTTCAAGAGAGGGTAAGAGAACGAACCTAGAAGTCTTTATCAGAGCTTTTCGCAGTGTGTTACCACGCAACTAAACAGAAGCACAGAAGATCCGGTTCGTTGTGGGGTACACACCAGGACGATGTTTTGTTGTGGGCAACAGATATCGCTGAGAGATTCCATACCTGTGAGCAATTTGAATGGGCTTTCTTGGACAAATATTGGTCCACAGCAGTCCAAGATAAGCCTTGTCGAGACTTTTTCAACCCATCACTATTTACAAGTAACAGAAGTATTTTGAAAACAACTTAAACAAAACCAGGTTTAAGACAAACCTAATTCCTCACGTTGACGTATTGAAAATACTGAAAAGTCACCTGGTAGAAGCTGATCAATAAGACTGAAACTGATGTACAGTATTTCATACAGTACTCGACTCGACTGACGTAATACATGAAGAGGGGCCGTCGCAGCCACAGAACATTAATACGCAGTTGGCGCCTCAACAAAAGGGTCATCAGAATGGCAACGGTGGCAATAAACAACACGATTGCCACCTGAATGCCCCGTGCAACATCAATAATACAAGAAATAATTATGGTAATGGGGGAAACCAAAAGTACAAAGAGGGTCTCAAAGGAAATCACAAAAAGTATTACAGTAGACCGGCTTACACCGGACAGAGGGGCTATGGCCAACAATTTCACAGCCACCACCAGCAGGTGGCAATAACCAGTACAGTAACTGACAAGAACCGCCGGCAAACAGACCATTCTGCAGTCCTCCACCGGTAATTAATGTCAACGGAGTATCAATTATGTATCCAGTAGGGATCAATGTCAAGGAGAATCTAATTTCAGGCAATACAGGACACGAGCTGGCAAGTCATACCTGCAACATGTAGATAGCTGTAGTTACAATGAAAAAGCTAACAACGAAGAACCAATCGGGAAAACTCGAACAAGTCTCGATGAGCCCCTATTTGCAGACCAATAAAACCGGCGGGAAAAATTAGTTTATTCTAAATTACCTTCTCATATACGACCAAGGAATAGATGTGAAAGAAAAACTGTATCAGAAAGATGTAAACAACTTAGACAAGGATAATAAGGAATCAGTGCACGCTGTAATTCATGCCCGGATTTGTGATCTAAATGTACTTGTGGTGATTGATACAGGTGCATCGATAAACGTAATATCACAAGGCCTATTCAACAGAGCTTCAAAGACGGTGTTATATACCATCTTTCCCGATGTAGAATTTTCGTATTCTGGCCGCAGTGGGGGGAGCAAGTCAAACGAAGTTAAACCTCAGGCATTAATACCCACTACGATTAGAAATTTTTCTCTAAAGTGTATTTTTCTGGTAGTAGATAACTTTATTGTAAACTGTGTTACTGGCATGTCAACCTTTAGATAATACAAAATCAGACTGAGGTAGGGCAAAGATAATGGTTTTTTATTCATTAAAAAACAGAAGTTACCAGTAAATGTAATTAGAAGCAGCAGACATTTAGAAGCGTCTTGGGGTAATAGGGGGATACGAATATAAAATGGACATGTAACCAAATGAGACATTCTGCTTTTCTTGGTAGCCAGTTCCCGGGACAAAAAGAGAAGCTTATAAAAAGAATAGGAAACGATCATAAATTGTAAGATACTTTAGCCCTATTTTAGTTGTCCCCAAGCCCAACGGTATTGTCAAGCTTGTGCTTGACCCCGAAGAACATACAGAATCATTCTTCGTATCATGACACGCCCTGACAACCTCGATGAACGGTTACTGAACTTTCGCAGTCTGAAATACCTCACTATAACTCACTTAAAGGCGTCGTATTAGCAAATAGCATTACATGGAGGTAGTAGTAAGAACACAGCCTTTATGTGTGGAGACAACAGCTATGAATTCTGTGTTTTGAAATTCGGCCGGAACATGTGTGAGAGCGTTTTCATTTCCGCCTTGGTCAAAGTTTTTGGGCTAGAACTCCTCAGTAGAGTCACTCTCTATGTTGATGACATATTCTTCCCATATGAGAAGAACATGTGATACTATTGGCACAGGTATTATACCGCTTTGCAGAATAGAGGGTCACAGGTAATTTAACGAAGTCGAAATTTGGAAAAGTAAAGGCCAAATTCCTGGGTCATATTATTTTCTCACAGGGTGTGCTACTTGACCCAGTATAGTATCAAACGTTTTCACCGCCAGAGACCGAAAAACAAATAAAAATATTTTTGTGTTTGGTTTCATTTTATGGGAAATACAATCCAGATCAGAAACACACTGCCGAATCTTTGGAAGAAAAACAGTTCATGGATACGGACAGATCAATGTAAAGCAGACTTCGACAAAATAAAGGAAGCCTTAGTGTGTGCAAACGTACTACACTACCCTAACACGTCTAAGGTTTTTGCTTGAGTACAGATGCATCTTTACAGGTCCTAGGACCATGCTTATTTCAGGTCACTGAAGATTGTGGTGAACCGACACCAAAGATAATCAATTTTGCTAGTCGAATACTTTCTGAATCCGAGCGGTCATATTCAATAACAGTGCTCGAAGCAATCGGGGCTATTTGGGCATTTAAGAAATTTTACTACTGCTTATAGAGATAGCACGCCGAAGTATACTGTGACCATCAAGCACTTTCTTTTCTGTTGTCGTGCAACTAATTTCGTCGTAGGTTAGCCAGGTGGTACATATATTTGCAAGAGTTCAGTTTTGAAGTAGTATACATCAATGGTAAAGCAAACATCATTGGAGTCGCATTGTCAACAATCGTATTATGTAAAGATATGTGAGAGTTTGAAACAACTGCAAGAGAGAGAACTGCGATGGAGAAAGGTAAGGTCGAAATTTGTCTGAAAATACCAGTGAGAATTTGGAAAAATTCTGTATTATATACATGGGAGTCCTGTTTCATTGGCGTATACCGAATGAAAAACCGTTGTGTGTGTGTTTACCGGAAAGTTAAGTAAATGATTTCATTTTGTACACTCACAACATATGGGGTCACAATGGGGTTTCCAAATGCCCCATCTACATAAATATATACTGATATCTTCCCAGCTGACAGGGAAGAGTTCTACAAGCAATTAAGAAGCACTTTACTCGCCAAAAGACGAAGCACTGAAGTGAGTCCAAGTTGTCTGAACTTCATCGTATAGTGCCCATAAGTCTTTAGAATTAGTATCCTTGGTTGCGGTCAGATGCTATCCGCAAGGGATGGGAGGTGTCAAATACGTTCTTGTTTTGTAAGATGTTTTCACAAATTACATTAAGTTTTATGCAGTGTGGTATGTGACTGCGTATTCAGTTATTAGGAGGCTTACAGAAGATTATCCCCCGAGAGTGGGGAAGCAACAGACATTGTTAATGGACAATGCATTTTACTTCATAGGCAATAGCTGGAAGGTCTTCACTAACATAAACGAGATAAAACATATGTTAGAATCCATGTTTGACCTCAAGGCCAGCCCAATAGAAAGGATATTTATAGAATTTAACAGATTTATGTGCTCGTGTATACTCCAGAAGCACACAAAATGGGTTGAACTTATCTCACCCTATCAACAAATCTTTAACAACTAGTAGACACTTCAACCGGTTTTACTGAATTGGTGTTTAAAAGGAAAGAGGTAGGCGAGCAGGCGAAACCATTGTCCAAAGTACCCAATGTCACTTGGAGAAAAAGTCCGCAAGGCTTTGATTGATCTGGAGGAAAAGCCTGAACAGAGGAAAAGTTGTGTGACAAAAGATTAAGGAGCACTGTACAATCGCAATTAGGACAAAAGGTGTCGCTAAGAACGCAAACTAAATCTACGATACAATGCAAGCTCAATCATAGATGGCAGCTTTTGTGCCATTTGCCATTTGTAGTTACTAAAATCCCACATCCTGGTGCATACAGATTAGCCTACCCTAATAGTGGAAAGGACCAGGGACTTAATTCACCCAAGGATCTAAGAGAATTTGTGTGCTAAGCGGACTGGACAAAGGTCAAGTACTGTACATGAACAAGGGAAATATTTCAATATACGAGGATTGAATGAAAAGTAATGCCTCTACCTTCTTTAATTGGGTTTGGATGAGAATATTTTAATAAATCAAACGCAGAAATAATCCTTAGAATATGAAACTCCAAGTTTAAACGCAGCCAAAACCTCTCAGACAAACTGAAGCTAAACGATGTCAAAGTTAGCGTAAGGAGGGCTATGCGTGAAGCGTTCAGTGAATTCGAAAGTAAAATCCGATGTACCGACTTGACAGAAAATCCTAGGAAGTTCTGGTCTTATGTTAAATCAGTAAGTGGCTCGAAACAGCATATCCAGACACTCCGGGATGATGATGGCATTGAAACAGAGGATGACACGCGTAAAGCTGAAATACTAAACAGCTTTTTCCAAAGCTGCTTCACAGAGGAAGACCGCACTGCAGTTCCTTCTCTAAATCCTCGCACAAACGAAAAAATGGCTGACATCGAAATAAGTGTCCAAGGAATAGAGAAGCAACTGGAATCACTCAACAGAGGAAAGTCCACTGGACCTGACGGGATACCAATTCGATTCTACTCAGAGTACGCGAAAGAACTTGCCCCCCTTCTAACAGCCGTGTACCGCAAGTCTCTAGAGGAACGGAAGGTTCCAAATGATTGGAAAAGAGCACAGGTGGTCCCAGTCTTCAAGAAGGGCCGTCGAGTAGATGCGCAAAACTATAGACCTATATCTCTGACGTCGATCTGTTGTAGAATTTTAGAACATGTTCTTTGCTCGAGTATCATGTCGTTATTGGAAACCCGGAATCTACTATGTAGGAATCAACATGGATTCCAGAAACAGCGATCGTGTGAGACCCAACTCGCTATATTTGTTCATTAGACCCAGAAAATATTAGATACAGGCTCCCAGGTAGATGCTATTTTTCTTGACTTCCGGAAGGCGTTCGATACAGTTCCGCACTGTCGCCTGATAAACAAAGTAAGAGCCTACGGAATATCAGACCAGCTGTGTGGCTGGATTGAAGAGTTTTTAGCAAACAGAACACAGCATGTTCCTACCAATGGAGAGATGTCCACAGACGTTAAAGGAACCTCTGGCGTGCCACAGGGGAGTGTTATGGGACCATTGCTTTTCACAATATATTTAAGTGACCTAGTAGATAGTGTCGGAAGTTCCATGCGGCTTTTCGCAGATGATGCTGTAGTATACAGAGAATTTGCAGCATTAGAAAATTGTAGCAAAATGCAGGAAGATCTGCAGCGGATAGGCACTTGGTGCAGGGAGTGGCAACTGACCCTTAACATAGACAAATGTAATGTATTGCGAATACATAGAAAGTAGGATCCTTTATTGTATGATTATATGATAGCGGAACAAACACTGGTAGCAGTTACTTCTGTAACATATCTGAGAGTATCGTGCGGAACGATTTGAAGTGGAATGATCATATAAAATTAATTGTTGGTAAGGCGGGTACCAGGTTGAGATTCATTGGGAGGGTCCATAGAAAATGTAGTCCATCAACAAAGGAGGTGGCTTAAAAAACACTCGGTCGACCTATACTTGAGTATTGCTCATCAGTGTGGGATCCGTACCAGATCGGGTTGACGGAGGAGATAGAGAAGATCCAAAGAAGAGCGGCGCGTTTCGTCACAGGGTTATTTGGTAACCGTGATAGCGTTACGGAGATGTTTAATAAACTCAAGTGGCAGACTCTGCAAGAGAGGCGCTCTGCATCGCGGTGTAGCTTGCTCGCCAGGTTTCGAGAGGGTGCGTTTCTGGATGTGGTATCGAATATACTGCTTCCCCCTACTTATACCTCCCGAGGAGATCACGAATGTAAAATTAGAGAGATTAGAGCGCGCACGGAGGCTTTCAGACTGTCGTTCTTCCCGCGAACCATACGCGACTGGAACAGGAAAGAGAGGTAATGACAGTGGCACGTAAAGTGCCCTCCGCCACACACCGTTGGGTGGCTTGCGGAGTATAAATGTAGATGTAGATCTTTAAGTCCCAACATTCACTTTTCCACATAATCACCAGCCAGTTGAATACATTTCTGCCAACGATAAACAAGTTTTCTAAAGCCATCAAGGAAAAAGTTGACACTCTCTTTCCGAAACCACAGTCTCACAGTTCTCTCGACGTCTTCATCAGAAGCATAATGATGTTACAACTAAATGGAGAAAGGTTTCACTTTCATTCTCTTAACGCGAGAGGAGTTCCTGGGAAATTTGAAGTCTGTGCGCTTTTATTTCAGGAGTCAGCAGATGGGGCACCCATCGTGCACAGATCTTCCGATAGCAAAGCAAAGCAATAATGTGACCCACGCGATCTCGTGAAATGCCGATTGTGCTTGCAGTTTCTCTCTGAGTGGTACGACAATCGTCCTGAATCAATCTGTCAAACTTTTTCTTGTGAAACTCGGTGGTTGCTGTCACAGGACGTCCAACTCTTTGTTTGTCACGCAGGTCAGATGTTCCCGCCTCAACATCTTTAAACGTACTCGCCCAACGACGTACAGTATTCACATCATCACAATCACTATAAACTTCTCCCATTCTCGTATGAATCTCCTTTGGGTTGACACCTTCTGCTGTCAAGAATTCAATGACTGCAAGTTGCTTAAATCGCATTGACTGACCGTCTGCGCAGGGTTCCATACTTTACTCTGTAACAACAAAACCGTTCAGTGCTAAGGCTTCCCGCCAACTGAAGCTGTAGAGAAGAAGGTACAGCTCCCACCTGTTGAAGAGTTACGAAGGTGGAGGCATTACTTTTCAGTCAACGCACGTAATATATATATGATTATTTCGCAGTACGTATATTTCCCAAACGCTTGAAGTGGCATTACGAGAAGGAGAGGACGTGCAGACATAGTAGGAGCTAACTCATAGGTCAGCTACCTCAGCACTTGCACAGAAACTGTTCAGTCGAATATACCGTTTGGCACGCCGGATGCAACGCAAACTTGGCGTCTAGTCGCCAAATTCGCTATAGTCTGGAGGTTTTAATATCATTTAATAGTTATTAAATTGAAAGAGCCTACAACACAAGGATAAAACTAAGACACTAAGGAGATTTAAAATAGAAGAAAGTTTACTGCGGAAGAAAGAATGACTAAGCACAGAAACGCATCTGCACTGGTTCTGCCCGTCTACAACAACACTTATTACCTACGGGTGTAATCGTAGTACGAATATGGAAGGACTGAAAAAAGTAAGTCATCCTCTGAATATTTGCGCTCTTATAAAATAAGGTTGGTTTCGAGAATTAAAAAGGAGTTGATTAACTTATACATCACCATACTTGTGTATGTGAGAAGAAAAATGACACGTTAGTTAGCCATGAAGCGACTGCGTTCTTAGTTTACAAGCCATTATTAAATTTATTTTCTGGGTAAGATCCAAGGACACGCACTGGTAAAGGCAGTATAACGAGTCACCCTCCTCTAATATTATCTTTCTTTTTTTCTTGTAGAGATAACCGAACCATGTGTACTATCCATTCTTGCATAGATTAAAATCATCTCAGCTGTTTCACTAAAAGAATTCATATGATTTTGCATAAGATCTATTATATTTCAAGCTAAAATATATGTACAGAAATGAATGTGTTACAATCGATAGATACTAACAGATAAAATTACTCTTCCTTCAAAAATATTTGTTTTTACGAAATATCTGGTATACTTAAAATTCATATTAATTGTACAATCTAACTGTAATTATTAAATTTATTTCTGGATTTGTTTATAAAATAATGATATAATTTGTTGAGGATTGTTCTTTGGAAAAGAAAGTTTGGAAACTATTTTGCCTTGTAAATTCTTTGGAATAATGTGAGTACCGCACAGAATGCAGGTAGTAGAGGGCTGTGATGGAAGTAGACATTTTCTGAGTTTGTCACAAAATATGTAATTACTGCTTTTTTTAATGTGGAAAATGTAATAAAAGGTGTGATGTTGAAAGATGTGAGAAAGAATAAAATTCATGAATAATACAAACAAATCATCAGTTATTTAATCCTCAAGCACCTGAGAAATTGAAATGTCAGCTGCTAGAATGTACCCCTAGTCAAGACTTTGAGCTATCGACAACAACAACGAGGTAATGAATATAAGTAAAAAGTTGTTGTTTTGTACATTTTACACCTCTCGAAGCTTTTGAAAATAGAGAAGACACTAAGACAATGAATTTAACAGTTATGTGTGGGAGGGTAAGATTACAGCAGTAAGAAGAATTTAGGTAGCTGGTACCAAAGAAAACGGGGCACACCACGATATGAATAATTGTACGAGAATAAATATGCGTATGAATTTGACAGTGTGAGTAAGTGTGTGTATATGAAGAGTTTACAGTCCGTATAATGTTGTTAAATGAAGTTTGGGTCTAGTACCACCAAGGCAAAAAGGGATCGGACCACATATTAAAAAGAGCAAGCTCCTAATATGACGGCCAAATATGAGAATTCATGATGCATTTACACGGGATCGCGACTTATCTGAACGTTCTTCTACAATATTATCTCGGCATAACCTACATATAGTGACATATTTAAGTACATTATACACAGGAGAATGGTATCCTGATAATATGAATATAAGTTAGATCCACTGAATTACAATCACTGCAGGTACTTTCAAAAATATAATATTGATAAATAATATGACAACACAGTCATAAATCTGCAATTAGTTCAGCAAACACAAAGTAAGTAGTTTCACAAAGGTACAAAGGAGTGTGCGCGCAAGGAGTTTACTCAATTATTCTATGGCGTGTAGACGATGACGATCAGCAGCAGATAAAAAACTGCTTCTTTCCATTCCCCGTCACAATTCCTTGTAGATGAGTAGACGCATTCCCAGTAGACTTGAAATAGGCGAGGATAAGTTTAGCTATGTTTCCTTGTGTTGGTAAATGCGTAATGAAGATTTCTTCTCTTTCCTTAGCAGTCTGGATTTACATGCGTGTTAGTCAGACGACATGTGAGGACAGTGATTCGTGTGTATCATCAAATTATATATATGTATATTGTCCTCTCAAGCCTAAAATTGAAAAACCAATTTTAATTGTTCATCTATGTAAGGTAATCCTGTGGCGTGAACTCAAAGATTAAGAGAGTTACCTGCTCATGACAAATCTGTAAGAGAAACCAGGCTTTTAATAATCAGACATAATGTCATGTTTTGTTTATTTAAGATGTCATAAAATGTTGTTATATGCATCCTGCGGGCGAAAATAAAATCTTAAAAGGGCATACTGTGGTACTGAAATTTTGTTTTCTGCACAAGCTATAAACATTATACCAAATCAAGATATGAATGTGGGTAAATTGTACTATATATGTACGCGATATGTCAGCAGCATGTAGATATAGGCTTATCTATGATTAGGTGAAATCAAATGATGTTGAACTTTAATGCTTCTTTTGTATACACTCCTGGAAATTGAAATAAGAACACCGTGAATTCATTGTCCCAGGAAGGGGAAACTTTATTAACACATTCCTGGGGTCAGATACATCACATGATCACACTGACAGAACCACAGGCACATAGACACAGGCAACAGAGCATGCACAATGTCGGCACTAGTACAGTGTATATCCACCTTTCGCAGCAATGCAGGCTGCTATTCTCCGATGGAGACGATCGTAGAGATGCTGGATGTAGTCCTGTGGAACGGCTTGCCATGCCATTTCCACCTGGCGCCTCAGTTGGACCAGCGTTCGTGCTGGACGTGCAGACCGCGTGAGACGACGCTTCATCCAGCCCCAAACATGCTCAATGGGGGACAGATCCGGAGATCTTGCTGGCCAGGGTAGTTGACTTACACCTTCTAGAGCACGTTGGGTGGCACGGGATACATGCGGACGTGCATTGTCCTGTTGGGACAGCAAGTTCCCTTGCCGGTCTAGGAATGGTAGAACGTTGGGTTCGATGACGGTTTGGATGTACCGTGCACTATTCAGTGTCCCCTCGACGATCACCAGTGGTGTACGGCCAGTGTAGGAGATCGCTCCCCACACCATGATGCCGGGTGTTGGCCCTGTGTGCCTCGGTCGTATGCAGTCCTGATTGTGGCGCTCACCTGCACGGCGCCAAACACGCATACGACCATCATTGCCACCAAGGCAGAAGCGACTCTCATCGCTGAAGACGACACGTCTCCATTCGTCCCTCCATTCACGCCTGTCGCGACACCACTGGAGGCGGGCTGCACGATGTTGGGGCGTGAGCTGAAGACGGCCTAACGGTGTGCGGGACCGTAGCCCAGCTTCATGGAGACGGTTGCGAATGGTCCTCGCCGATACCCCAGGAGCAACAGTGTCCCTAATTTGCTGGGAAGTGGCGGTGCGGTCCCCTACGGCACTGCGTAGGATCCTACGGTCTTGGCGTGCATCCGTGCGTCGCTGCGGTACGGTCTCAGGTCGACGGGCACGTGCACCTTCCGCCGACCACTGGCGACAACATCGATGTACTGTGGAGACCTCACGCCCCACGTGTTGAGCAATTCGGCGGTACGTCCACCCGGCCTCCCGCATGCCCACTATACGCCCTCGCTCAAAGTCCGTCAACTGCACATACGGTTCACGTCCACGCTGTCGCGGCATGCTACCAGTGTTAAAGACTGCGATGGAGCTCCGTATGCCACGGCAAACTGGCTGACACTGACGGCGGCGGTGCACAAATGCTGCGCAGCTAGCGCCATTCGACGGCCAACACCGCGGTTCCTGGTGTGTCCGCTGTGCCGTGCGTGTGATCATTGCTTGTACAGCCCTCTCGCAGTGTCCGGAGCAAGTATGGTGGGTCTGACACACCGGTGTCAATGTGTTCTTTTTTCCATTTCCAGGAGTGTATTATAATGAACCTAGATATGAATGTGGATAAATTGTACTATATATGTACCCGATATGTCAGCAGCACGTAGATATAGGCTTATCTATGATTAGGTTAAATCAAATGATGTTGAACTTTAATGCTTATTTTGTATATGTTACATGAAACCGTACATGTATTGACAAAACAGATGTCGAGAGGAACTATTCAATTATCAAACACTTGGTGTGTGCTACAAAAAGGTTATATTTACGTTTGTTATAGTGGGTGAAGGAGTGGGTGCTTAGAATGAGTCAACACCGTTTCCGGTTCGTTTGTAGCTGCGAGGGACGCTAGACTTTGCTACAGGAGACTATATAAGGTAAAAACATTTGTGGAATTAACTGAAATTTATGAGATTTCGACGTGATGCTGACTGTATAGGCTGGCTTGGACACTGAAATATGTAACGCACGACGTGGTTCCAGTACGACAGGTCGGAAATGACGGGATTTTCCGTTGCAGCATGGGAAAATTTCTATCACGCACTCGCCTACGGACGCTATCCTACGAGGATAGTTAGGTAGTTATCTAAAAACTGTGGAAACCAATTGTATCGAACAATCATTTTCGACCACATGACACGAATTTCGTGCGAAACACACATTGCTTAACGTGTTTGAGCGTAGCCCTACAAGAAGCTGCAGCGGTTACTTTGGCTTAACTGAGCAGTGGATTCTAATTTTGAACATGCCCTTTGTCGTGGCGTGGACCTGGAAAATTAAACTTTGAGAATATCTAAATAAAACTGTAAAATAAGAGAGAGCTGACACGTCTAAGGCATACATTAAAATAAGATTGGCCATCAGTAAACGTATTTTAAACCCAGGTCAGGTGTGAGATACAATATAAACTATAGCTGAAAATAAATTTTAATATCTTATGATTGTATGTATAAATGGCACCGGTACTACAAACTGTCGTCCAACAATCGTGAACCACGCCAGTCTACAGTAGGGGGCTGTTGTATCGGACCTTACGCTGGTTCACCTATATGGGTACATGTTTTATTTTTTCTGTTCTTTTTTACCGTTTATTCGCCTAACTAGTTTACGGCAGATATTGAAACGCAGTATATCCGCAGCAGTCAAGCCTGTGGCGCTAGCGAGAAGAGATGAAGAACATTACTTTTCTTATGTTTGTAAAAACTCCTATTGGATGTTTCATCGATCTTGTACAGTCTGACTTTCATGTCCACGTTAGAGGGAGGGCGTGGATTTCTGTTTAGTTTAATAATAATGTGAAATATATTAGTTCTTATAGTACGAAGTCAACTTCGTTTACTAAGTCCTTATTTCGTCTGATCTATCTGTCTGCGTTACCTTTATCTGTAATACGTCGGAGAAGCAAGAAATTTGAGCAAAGCGAGCTGGACGCCGTAAGATTGTCTTCAAGGAAGAACTCGAGGTAAATAATTTCAATGCTTGAAAAACCATCATCTACAGTAATAATCCTGACTGGAGTATGCGGCGCTGTGCGTCAAGTAGCTGAGACACATGCTCACGAGCGAATCCGCTGTTGTTGCCCCGTTTTTGCGGCGCCTGCAAATTTCCATTGTTAATTATTATTCTTAAATTTATTAATTTATCTGTAGATCACACAACTTGAAACGGCGGATTAATTTTTCTGTATATAACACAACTTAAAACGACGGCACCGTATCGAATCCTATTCAGACAAAAAGCAAGCAGCCTTTCATCGCTATTCAACGCCATTTTTGAAGTCATGTTAAAATAATTCCGATTTAATCTACATTGCGGCAGGTACAATTTCATGATAATTAAAGCTGGTGGTGCGGTTCGAAACTAATATCGGAGAAAACCACAATGTTCGATAGCTTGTGATGTACGTAAAATGCAACCACATATTGTCATTACACATGTAATTGAATGTAAGGCAATACAAGCTTTCCCGCCTCATACTTCATACGGATGAATACATTTAAATAAAAATTAAATGATTAAATAATTAAATAACATTCACTTTCTGATACAGTTACGTATAACTAAATAACTTCCTTGACTTTCAGCCTTTGGATCTCCGTTTCACGAGAATAAGTAACGCAATAACGGACTAGGAATGTGCGATGTTGGCCTATCTTAGATAATAAATCCTATTTCACCAATAACATCTAAACATCGATGGCCTTTAATAACTGACCTCAAAAACAATGTTTTTAACAATGGCGTGAAACGCTAAATTTTTAGGATGACGTGAAAATCATCATACAAATATATCTAACTCCACTTTCATTGATCAATAAAAGCAAATATAATTGAAATTACATATACAGTTTCTGCCTACAGACCGTAAGAGAAAAAATTTTGAGATAAGTTCCCCCTTCTGTTCCTTGAATTTTTGACAGAGAGCGTACGTCGTTTCCTGATCGACGGTTCAGTCTACTGACCGATTTCAGAATCACATGAAGGAATGCTCACTACAGACCATCATAAACAGTTTCTGGCATCTTCTACTGTTTTTATTGTTGTGAGACATGAGGTTGTGCTTTGTACAGCTTTCGTAAATATTCTGAGTTCTACTCATTTAAATAATGTAAAATAAGTTACAGCTATTTTGACGATATTGTGCACTCTTCAGTTACAAAATTTTGTAGAGAGTAAGTTTCTACATGTTTATAAACAAGCCACATAATATCTCGATGTTTAAGCAGTAGTTGGTAGATCGTATTCTATCTTGTACTGCACCTAGAAATGGAAGAAGGTCTTCTGCCATGGAACACGTAACATTTCCAAGTAAATGTAATCTCGTTAATGCGATAACAGTTTTACCTGACCTGAAAACGGAAATCGGTGTAAGATTCTAATAGCTCCCATTCAAAAATGAATATCACTTGTAACTTGCTTCTTGTTATATTTGCAAATAATTTGATAACATGTATTCATTATTTGTGGGTAGTAGAGTAATAAAAGAACAGATAGGTTATTCAATACAGTACTGACAAGATTTTGGTGTCTGCAACGCTTTCAGATTTCAATTGCATAGTTGTTCCTAGGGATGTGACCATATTTTAGCTTAGAACATTTTTTTCATGTGGGAAAAAGCTTAGTTTCACATAGTTGTTTCTGTAATTTCAGAGATGTTCACGCCATAGATCAAAACTGGTTTATCTCTTTCCCCATACTGTGCTAAAGATGACCCATTCTCACCGATAATTGTTTCAACAGCTGCAGTCAAATCCTTCAGCGTTGTCATTGTTTTCGAATCGCCAAAACTTCTTGAAAGCCTGTATTTTCGAATCTACAGTCGAGGAACGTTGATGGTTGATATCTTACAATGTTCAGGTGAGAGCAAGATTGCAAAGAATAAAAATAATATCACATAAAAAATCGAGTTCTTCCTTGTGGATTAAGAACTCTGATTCTGAGTTTAAATCAGCTAACTTTGGAGAGAGAAAATACAGGGTCAGTTCATACTTACATAAGTTAAACAAGGTTACTTACTGAGTATTTTGATGTTACAGAATAATTTGATTTGTTTATTAAATCTGCCTTCGATTCTGAATTGCACCGATAATAAGAATATTTGCGCAGCGTGAGGACGTAGTTTGTCTCTCTAGTTTGACACAGACGCTTCTAAAGAGTCAGAAATTAGTTGCACTGTAGTTGTTAACAGACATCTTGAGGAAAAAAAGTTTCTTTTGAATGACGAAAAAATTATTGACAGTGGTAATGAGTAGCATGGTACTTTTTCTTATTTTTTTAATATTAAAAATCTATGATACTATTTAATAGAGACGTTTATGTTGTTCATTGACTTCAATATCGATACTGAAAATGAAGTGTTGGCAGAAGAGCCAACACTGTGTTGCTAGAGGAGGCCGAAATGCACGCTTTTAAAGCTCACGTAGACTGGCGCGAGGTCTGGAACAGTTAAGGGAATTAATAGTAGCAAATAAAGTACGTAGTTGATATAATACTTAACTTTAATCCACAATTGGTGTACATCGCTCTTGACGGTACATGTTATAATCTCAATATAATGCTATGGCGCCTTGCTAGGTCGTAGCAATGACGTAGCTGAAGGCTATGCTAACTATCGTCTCGGCAACTGAGAGCGTAGTTGTCAGTGATCCATCTCTGGCTAAGTCGGCTGTACAACTGGGGCGAGTGTTAGGAAATCTCTCTAGATCTGCCGTGTGGTGGCGCTCGGTCTGCAATCACTGACAGTGGCGACACGCGGGTCCGACGTATATTAACGGACCGCGGCCGATTTAAAGGCTACCAACTAGCAAGTGTGGTGTCTGGCGGTGACACCACAGAAATATCATTTCGAGACATCTAACATCAATATATGCGAAATATCGACGACCATCGAATATCTTTTCAGTTGGTTTGTTCATAGACCACAGTTCAGGGTAGCCCATATTTAATAACTCACCTGTAATCTTTCAGTCAGTATCTGGATCAAGGTCGTGTTTTTGAACACAATGAGACAACGTTTCATATGTTGTAAAACTAGAGGCACAGATCACTGTAGGTCCAGCCATTCATCGTGTCTGTGACATCTTGTTTTTTTTTTTTTTCAGAGTAATTTTACTAAATGTGCTGCCGATTCTTTCCTCATCGTGACTTTTCAGCAGAAACAGCAGAAATGATAATGGCGAGGAAATTGACACTAAAGTTGGTAATAACGAAGGAGACGAAGTTACAGAATTATGATACCTGGGAAACAGAATAACGCGTGATACGCAGCAAAGATGACGTGAAAAGCAGACTAGTCTAGGCAAAGAGGGCATTCCTAACCAAAAAAGGGGTAATAGTATCAAGTATATAATAATTTGAGGAGAACCTACATTTAGTGAAGAGCAATGTATCGTGGTGAGTCGTGGACTGTGGAAAACTTAAAAAGGACAGAATCGAAACATTTAATATGTGGTACCACACAACAATGTAGAAAAGTAAATGGACTGATAAGATAAAGGATGAGGAAGCTGTCCTCAGAATCAGCGAAGAAAGGAACAGATGGAGAACACTGACAAGAAGAAGGAACAGAATGATAACACGCAAGACATAAGGAAATTACTTCGAAAATACTAGAGGGACCTCTGGATGGTAAAAACTGAAACTGGAAGACATCCAACAAAGAGATGAGGACTTAGGGTGCATGAGTCAGACGAGGATATGAGACGAACTGAAGAAAGTTTTGTGCGGAATCCAAGTAAGTCAACCAACAGAGGTGGTACAGAAGTGGAAACTACTCAGTAATAAAAACGGCGAATTTTGAGATGACTTTTGCTGTACAGGCCCTACCACTTGCAAAACGAACGGGCTCTTGTTTCAAATGACAAAAAAAGTGTATTGAACTTCGTGACAGCAATACAAAACATGGGGTATGAAGCGTTTATCCCGAGCTTAATTTTTAACGATGAAGCTACGCTTCATCTTAATGGAGTGTGTTTTGACTTTATGGGCGCTCAACACCTAGGTATGAGGGCCGTGACATATTTTAACAGAAAAAAATCGTTGCACACAGTGAGAATGAAACCTAAAAGACGACACTTCCACCTCAATAGCAGTCACTCACAAAATTACTTTATCTCACGCACCTTAAGACAACGGAGAAAGAGCCAAAAGTGTTATACAAGGGATTCAGACACAAGTAAAACGACGGAGAAGGTAAACGAACAGCAAAGGCAAATATTGTCGCCTGCCCTCTTACAACAATAATGGATGAGACAGTCACCCAGTCAACTCGTTACGACCATCTGCCTAAAATCTTGGGCAAAATGTTGGACAGTTCACAAAACTTTAAAACTCGAACCACGTTAGTAGGAAAGTTACTTAAAATAGACAGCAGGTCTGTGGGCAGTGCGAAAGCAATTAAGAAGGACCTCATGCCGTCGACGTGACTGGAAGGATGTACGCCACAGCCGCGTTGTGGGGTTTACTAGACGGATTTCATTGTCTGTCACATTCAGCCACTCATCCTCCCACCCATACAACATCCTGTACCTCAACAGCGAGACGAGAGCACGCGGGTTGATGGCATAACGAAATAACTGAGATCCTGATACGCTTCCTTGGCTGTTACATCTGCCCTTTCAATCTCCGCAATAACTATGTGCCCTGGCACCCAGCAGAAAGTCACGTCCACAGCTAGCCGCTGTAGTTGAAGGTGGGCGTCCTGGATATTCTGGACTACTTTATCTGCTCTGTACAAGCGTTATAGAGAGGGAAGGGCACTCAGCAGACAAGGAATATATTTCTCAAACTACATCTAATCTGCTCCAGCGCCTGTGTCGAAGATAGTGAAGCTTTGAGGCAGTCGAATCTTGAGAACAAGAGAAGTTACTAAAAACGGAGCAATCGACTGAGTCCCCCTGTTTCGACCCATCTATACAGGGAACTGTAAAATTGTGGTGCTCAGTTAAAAACATACACTAAATCGAAAATCACTCTGGACCTCGGTACTAACCAGGGTTACAGGTTAAATCCCTGGACTCGTGGTTGTACTTGCTCTACACCAAGTGACTACAGCACATGAAACACGTGGACCCCAAATGGCCTTGCAGCTTGTGGACTGATGGAAAAAAGGCATCCCAGAGACGGATGAGCAACAGTGTGGTTGTTGTTGTTGTGGTCTTCAGTCCTGAGACTGGTTTGATGCATCTCTCCATGCTACTCTATCCTGTGCAAGCTTCTTCATCTCCCAGTACCCACTGCAACCTACATCCTTCTGAATCTGCTTAGTGTATTCATCTCTTGGTCTCCCTCTACGATTTTTACCCTCCACGCTGCCCTCCAATGCTAAATTTGTGATCCCTTGATGCCTCAAAACATGTCCTACCAACCGATCCCTTCTTCTAGTCAAGTTGTGCCACAAACTTCTCTTCTCCCCAATCCTATTCAATACCTCCTCATTAGTTACGTGATCTACCCACCTTATCTTCAGCATTCTTCTGTAGCACCACATTTCGAAAGCTTCTATTCTCTTCTTGTCCAAATTGGTTACCGTCCATGTTTCACTTCCATACATGGCTACACTCCATACAAATACTTTCAGAAACGACTTCCTGACACTTAAATCTATACTCGATGTTAACAAATTTCTCTTCTTCAGAAACGCTTTCCTTGCCATTGCCAGTCTGCATTTGATATCCTCTCTACTTCAACCATCATCAGTTATTTCGCTCCCTAAATAGCAGAAGTCCTTTACTACTTTAAGAGTCTCATTTCCTAATCTAATTCCCTCAGCATCACCCGATTTAATTTGACTACATTCCATTATCCTCGTTTTGCTTTTGTTGATGTTCATCTTATATCCTTCTTTCAAGACACTGTCCATTCCGTTCAACTGCTCTTCCAAGTCCTTTGCTGTCTCTGACAGAATTAGAATGTCATCGGCGAACCTCAAAGTTTTTACTTCTTCTCCATGAATTTTAATACCTATTCCGAATTTTTCTTTTGTTTCCTTTACTGCTTGCTCAATATACAGATTGAATAATATCGGGGAGAGGCTAAAACCCTGTCTCACTCCTTTCCCAACCACTGCTTCCCTTTCATGCCCCTCGACTCTTATAACTGCCATCTGGTTTCTGTACAAATTGTAAATAGCCTTTCGCTCCCTGTATTTTACCCCTGCCACCTTCAGAATTTGAAAGAGAGTATTCCAGTTAACGTTGTCAGAAGCTTTCTCTAAGTCTACAAATGCTAGAAACGTAGGTTTGCCTAGGCAGTATGGTATGCAGGTGAATTTGGAGGTGAGCGTTTATGCCTGGCGCATCACGAGGAGTTACCAACGAATTGTATGTGGCGGTTCCTCAGCCTCAGCACAGAGGTTGGATTGGGGTTTGGTCCTGTAAGCACCTGTAGCCAGCCTAATCCTCCCGTGGTACACGGCGTCAATAATTTTCAGGTAAGAAACTCTCGCTGTATATCCGCAATCTAGATATGAACACATGAAACTCCTGTCTGCTCGCCAAGACCTGTGGCTAAGGCACTTTAGGATATTCAGCACCTTCGAAGTTCTGGCTTTCATTTCTCTCAGGTGTGGCAACCACTACAGTTTGGAGCTAAAAATGAAGTCCAGAAAACTCACAGAGTTGTAATGACGTTACTCACTCTTCTAATCTCCTCACTCTAAGTTGCAGCTGACAGGCTGGTGTTGCAACACTGAAGGGGGAACAGAAAACAGCAAAATCGTCCACAAATAAGGAGAACTGTACAACACTACTGACCATGACACGATACTGCTTACGGCTATGGTAAAGATGGTAGCACTTAAAACATTTCCCTGAGTGACAACATCCTCCTGCTCAAAACGATCCGACAGCACGTCACCACTACACGATCTAAAAGAGCAGTTAGGTAGGAAAAACCATATGAAGAAGGGGAGTTGGCCATCAAAGTCCCACTGATGCAGTTGCGTGATAATACTGTGTCTCCAAGTAGTGTGCTACGCCTTACTGACATCAAAGAATTTGCCATTACAGTGACGCTTACGAAGGAAAGACAGCTGAACAGCCACCTACAGTAGGGACAGGTGTCGACAGTGGATCTAAATCTCTGGAATCCACACTGAGAGCGGCTAAGGAGTTGCCTGGTCTCTAACAACGAGACCAGAAGGCAGTTAAACCTTCGTTCCAGGGTCTTTCCGGTAAGTATGTGCAGTCTCTTTCTGGTTTGAGAAGAGGTATCAAAATTTCCTTTCTGCACGAGTAAGGAAAGTGACATGTCTGCCTTATAAAATTAAACCTTTCGATAAGGATTTCCTTTGGTGCTGCTGACAGATTTGGAGGCATGCACTGGATTGCGTCGTGACCGGGTGTTGTATCTCGAGTCTTAGATAGTGCGATTCCTGCACTCACATGGCGAAATGGTAGCCATATCACTCAGAATTGAGGGATCTGAAGTCGAACTTGCCTATCTCTGCAGCCCCAAGGTAGCAGCGAAAAACCCAATCCTGGCTGTCATTGACAGTCTTCGCTGCAAAATGCTCTACCATCGCCTGAGCAAAATCTCCAGGTGTTGTTTGGAGGCAGCTGTGTTTCAGTACTGCTCTATTGGTAAACGACTATGTCTACCTGGTTCCCATACTTTTACGGAACAAGCAGAATGGTTGATGGATGCCAGGAACGCTTGCCATGACTTTTTCTTGCTCATCTTAACAATGCATTGAGCCTTGGCTCTCCATACCGAATGGTGGTGAGGTTGTATGCTATTGGGTTGTACTTAAACCATCGAAGAGCCTCACACCTGTCGCTTATTGCTGAGTGGCATTCACCTGTTGCCCCCTGGAGGACCTTGGGGATGGATAAGTCTGCAGCGTTCGGATCTCTCATTTAATGTGGTCTTCCCACTACTGGACACTGATGCTGTTTTCGGACACAACCAGCTGGTTGACAGAGTCCAGTTAACCTTGTTGACCGTCCATTTAGGCTGCTTCTGTTCAGGTAATGCTCCATCCAGTAGGTGAATGTAGATGGGAAAGCAGTCACCAGAATGAAGGTTAACGATGTCTCACTGAATAGAGTAAACGAGGCCTGAAGAGCAGAAAGAGAGGTAGATGAGTACGGATCACCCAGTAGGAGCATGGAAATAAGCAGGTGTACCTGCGTTAACGATGTACACCTCGTGAAACGTCATGAGGCTCTCCCAAAGCCGATCATGATGGCAAGTACAGGTTGGGCCTCACAAGACATGATGAGCACTGAATTCACCCCATAGGAGAAATGGTCCATATGATCCGTGAGAGCCCTGCATCTTGCAGAGGTAAGAACAGTGAGCCAACACACATGAATTTCAACTGCTTGCAGGTCAGGAGCCAGGGGTTGAGTAGAGGAATGGTGCCCGTTTTTGACTAACACAGCGACCCCTCCCATGGCCCTCTTTCCAGTGAGATCATCCCTGCGGTAGAATGTATATCCCTTTCGTACAGGGGAATCAGACACTTTAAAATGGTTTTCCTGCAAACACAAGCACAGAGAGCATGCCTGTGGGAGTTTCAGTTCGTCCACATTGTCCTGAACCTATTGAAGTTGCGCTGTAGGAGGGCAGCCATCTATCACCGCAGTGGCTGTTTCATCCTGACTTTCTACTGCAGATAGGATGGGTGGAGGCTCAGTAGTGGGGCGAGATGATTGCCTCAATCTGACATCGAGGTCTATCAGGTCTGAAGAAGTTTCGAGAGAGACATCAGAGAGAGTAACATCAACATCGTTGGACTATGTACTTCCCGTCTGTGTCAGAGAGCGATTCTTCACCCTCAGCTTTGAATTTTTGGTCTAAGGAGTCTTTGCAGCCACAACTCTGGAATTGATAGTGGGAGCACTGGACAATGTACTACACTAGATTGTTGGAGGGGCAGGGAGTTCCTCAAGCCCGAAACCATGACCTTTTCTTAAGTTCCGGGGCAGGCTTTGAGATAACTGCAGCAGAAGAAGTTTGCTGACGAATGCAGGTACTAGAGCTGACACTGGCAACCTTAATTAGTGTAGCAGCATTGGTTCTCTGGACTGTCTGTTTGAGAATAGAAGCAAAGGACTCAGCGAACATGTGCGGCTATAGAGCCTTGTATGTATTTTTGCATTCGCGATATGGGATGTGCTTTGTCGCTTATATCGCCTGGACCTTCAAGGACGACACTGCAGGTCCTACTCCAGACAGGGTGCTCCCCAGAGCAGTTGAGAGATTTCAGAGGAAATGAGCAGCCAACTCAGTCGTGGGAGGCCTTCCCACATTTGCCACAAGTGTCTTTTCCCTTAACCAAGAGTAATGTGGCCAAAGTGCTGGCACTGGGTTGCGAAAATCACGTCACATGCTTAGGCAAATGTAACCTACTATGACATGCTTTGGAATGTAGATGCTGTTAAATGTGAGTACAGAAGAATCTGATTTGACAACATCGCCTCCCACCCTTTTCATCATGTTTTCCATGTCAACAATGCCTTCCTGGGATCATTCAGCATTCAGTTCTTCTTGTGGAGTGTCAATCAGATCTTTGCATGTAACAAAACCTTTCCTGTAGTTTGAGGCGTTGAGCAGTTTACGTTCTGCTGCATACCCCTCAAGGCATTGAGCTTTCTAGAGGTTCTTAACTTGTTGGGAAGTAAACTTTTCGACCAACAGAGACCCATTTCACAAGAATTTCACAGATTTTAAGATTCCAGCAATGCTTTCTACCCTTTTTTGTATGTAAAATGATGAAACTTTATCGAAGCTGCCCACTTTCCGTTTAACTGTTATAAACACATTCTGACAAACTGCTTCCTTCCTAAAACTGTTAACTGGAAGAGTAACTGAGCCCTCTTGTTTGATTAGGAGAAGGAAGAAAACATTTTCGTCCCGCGAGCGGCTTGGGATATAAACGTCCAGCTAGACAGAGCCCCACTTGAATAAGTAAGCGTCATACAACTGACGTGCGGCAAGTTGCACAAAGTTTCCCGCTAACGACTGTTCCACCTCCGCAGCGATACGTCTCACCAACGCCCAACACACCTTGAAACTGATTGGTATTTTATCGAGGTTTTCACCATGCTCGGGATCCTGGCACAGAAGCCAAGATCATGTTTCCCTGTGACACATAACGTTCCACCACTGCGCCACGTGATGGTCACTGAAGCATGCTCAGAGCTTACAGCGACAGAGCACTGTTGACACTTACCGACCTCCACCTCAGTAACCTTAGGTCGCCGAGATCATACCCACTAAAATTTTGCTGAGCCCCTGACAGCTATTTTAGTGGAAAGGCGCATAGAAACAGTGTTCGTGAATGCGGTTTACAGAATCGCTGTGAAACACAGCAACATGTGAGAGACTCGGTGGAGCTAACGAGTTTTATGCTTCATCACAAAACAAAGTTTACAGCTCAATCTGTGTTGTGGAGGGTGTTGTTAGTGACATAATGTACACTACTGGCCATTAAAATTGCTACACCAAGATGAAATGCAGATGATAAACGGGTATTGGACAAATACATTATACTAGAACTGACATGTGATTACATTTTCACGCAATTTGGGTGTATATATCCTGAGAAATCAGTACCCAGAACAACCACCTCTGGCCGTAATAACGGCCTTCATACGACCGGGCATTGAGTCAAACAGAGATTGGATGACGTGTACAGGTACAGCTGTCCATGCAGCTTCAACACGATACCACAGTTCATCAAGAGTAGTGACTGGCGTATTGTGACGAACCAGTTGCTTGGCCACCATTGACCAGACGTTTTCAATTGGTGAGAGATTTGGAGAATGTGCTGGTCAGGGCAGCAGTCGAACGTTTTCTGTATCCAGAAAGGCCCGTACAGGACCTGCAACATGCGGTCGTGCATTATCCTGCTAAAATGTAGGGTTTCGCAGGAATCGAATGAAGGGTAGAGCGGGACGTAACACATCTGAAATGTAACGTCCACTGTTCGGGTGCCGTCAATGCGAACAAGAGGTGACCGAGACGTGTAACCAATGGCACCCCATACCATCACACCGGGTGATACGCCAGTATGGCGATGACGAATACACTCTTCCAATGTGCGTTCACCGCGGTGTCGCCAAACAGGGATGCGACCATCATGATGCTGTAAACAGAACCTGGATTTATCCGAAAAAATGACATTTTGCCATTCGTGCACCCGGGTTCGTCGTTGAGTACACTATCGCAAGCGCTCCTGTCTGTGATGCAGCGTGAAGGGTAACCGCAGCCATGGTCTCCGAGCTCATAGTCCATGCTGCTGCAGGCGTCGTCGAACTGTTCGTGCAGATGGTTGTTGGCTTGCAGTTGTCCCTATCTGTTGACTCAGGGATCGAGACGTGGCTGCACGATCCGCTACAGCCATGCGGATAAATGCCTGTCATCTCGACTGTTAGTGACACGAGGCCGTTGGGATCCAGCATTGCGTTCCGTATTACCCTCCTGAACCCACCGATTCCATATTCTGCTAACAGTCATTGGATCTCGACCAACGCGAGCAGAAATGTCGCCATACGATAAACCGCAATCGCGATAGGCTACCATCCGACCTCTATCAAAGTCGGAAACGTAATGGTACGCATTTCTCCTCCTTAGACGAGGCATCACAACAACGTTTCACCAGGCAACGCCGGTCAACTGTCGTTTGTGTATGAGAAACCGGTTGGAAACTTTCCTCATGTCAGCACGTTGTAGGCGTCGCCACTGGCGCTAACCTTGTGTGAATGCTCTGGAAAGCTAATCATTTGCATATTACAGCATCTTCTTCCTGTCGGTTAAATTTCGCGTCTGTAGCACGCCATCTACGTGGTGTAGCAAATTTAATGGCCAGTAGTGTACTTGAACTTGTTGACACAATAGCTTATGCTCAACTTATCAAAGACTCCGAAGCCTTCATTTTTCATCCGGGTTGAGCTGTACCCAATTGGCAGCTTGATGTTTCAGCAGTGTTTAATTCACCCCTTCCTCAGCGATAGGTCCCATGGGAAAAGGTGATCTGGCTCTTACGTTCTGGCCGCTGGAATCTCCTCATATCACACCGTATGACTTGTCCTTGTGGGACTTCGTGAAAGAAGCAGTTCACGTTCCGTCTCTGTCAACAACTCCGGTGAACCTGCGGGAACGTTTCACAGCCGCAGTGACTTTAATAATATATCTGCTCATTCTCGCGCGTGTAACGAGTTCCGGTAATGTTAAAACGTTAGCCATGCATCAGAAGAGGAAAATAATCACCTGAAACTTGTGTTTCTGAAGTTTTAAAGTTCCTGTTTCCGTCTGTAAATAGGTCATTTATATTTATTTTATATATCTTGAAGTAAATTTAATGAAATTGAGTCCATAACTTGAAAAAGGCTTTATTCCAAAGGCAATGAGGATTTAATCGTAATGAGAGGCTTGGATTCAGTCCTAAGTAGAAAGGAAAGAGTTAGTTTTCTCTTCGTAAGCAGAATGAGAGTGGAAAGATTATAATTCTATTCTGGGGACGGTTTAGAAAGATTGAACAAGGTTTCAGACATCCCTTGAGAAGGAAACGCCATGGGATGAAAAGAGACATCAGATTCACTTTGTGCTCATAAAATTTCGAATCAGGATTTATGTTAAGGACTGCAAGAGTTATCCATTGACATTGGTAATGGCCATTAACTGGTATAATCAAATAGGGGGGTGAAATTCAAAAAGTTAAAGAAAGCAGCTAAAGCTTTGGAATCTAGACTACTGGAAGGAAGCACAAATTCAATCTATCTTGTGACAAACAAATAATGATACTTCAGGAAGCTACTGGTGTAGAAAACGGACATAGTAAATGAAGCAGAAATCTACTATGACGAAAAAGGCAGAAAAAGGCAGCCATAGATAATTCCTGAGATATTGAAATTAATAAAGAGACGAAGATCACGTAAAACTGTTGAAAGTGAACTGCAATAACATAAATTCCTCAAAAATGACGTCTCAGTAGATACATAGGAGATGAAGCTGAACGGATTGAGGACAGAAGAACACTAAGCTGAAACAACAATAACACAGGTTCTACACCCAGCATAAAAAACAATCACTTCAGGAAGCAAAAAAATAAGTTGCAAAATACTGGAGATGGAAAAGTTAACTATTAATGGAAGCTGAAAGTAAGGCGAGAAGCCGCAACTAGATAGTCGCCCAAGAGAAATTAGGTCATTTGAAAATGAGAAAGCTATACAAAAAATGATACTTGAGACATATTTATCTTCTGTGAACATCAAGAAATATTAGGTGAATTTGCAAGACCAGATGGCTGCTACTGATTGATCTGAGCGGAACTCTAGCGAGCATAACGTCGAAGGACAAGAAAACAGCAATACAAGCTCATGACCGAAATTTATTTAACTGCAGAAACTTGGCAGATTTGTATAGAAATGCAGTCACAGCACTTCAGAAGAAAGCATTGGTGATTAGAAGTGAAAATGAGTCACAGTCAGCCTAGTATCACATACATTAAAAAAAATATAAGCATACTTTATTGAAGTAACGAAGGACGATTTAGATTAGGAAAGGATCATTTTGGGTTCAGAAGAGCCAGGGGCACCTGAGAATCAAACATGATGCTGTGGTTAATAAGAAGCCCTAAATGTCTTATAAAGAAAAACCAGGGAAATATACATTGCATTCGTAAATTTTGAGACAGCTTTCGATAACGTGTAACGGAATTAAATGTTTTTCATTCTTAGACAGTGTGGTACTAACTACAAAAATAGAAGGGTAATCCATTTATTCATCCGAAGGGGACTGGAGCAGGCAGCACTGATGTAATGATAAGAGAGGGCAATGTCAGGATATTTGTACTGCATGATTGCTTGTTATCGTTACCGACATCTAATTTGGCTGTCGAAAATGCAAGTGGGGATGTAAATGACTAGGTCGATGTCGGAGTTGTTTTTCACTAACAATCATATTGTTTTCATTGTACCTTAGGAAACCGTTCTTAAGGGAGGATAAAGAGAAAATTGACTCACGTGATAGAACTTCCCTTCTGTAAAACTATAGAAAAACCATGTGACGGATTTGCAAAATGGTTTACGTAACATGCGAAAGTTCTCTGCTATTAGATTGTGCAGTACACAGAGAGTGCACTGCTAGAACAACGAATAATTTATTAGCTAAACTCAATCAGTATTAACCACGTATGTCACTGTTCCACATACTTGCAGAAAATAGCTGCAGCAAACTGTACGCCACTGTAATTAAAGGTCCCGCTTTAATCCCATTTACCGCAGTAAAGAATTTCCGATGACTGTGTTGGCTGATGGAATTTCAACTGTATCCTTTGTTCCGTAAACAATAAAATTACACTCTACCAGTTTACCAGTTTCTTTCAGAAAGTATTTCGTTTCGTCCCGCTGAGTTTAGTATGTCAGCTATGAGCAAAATACTTTTACGTACAAAACAAAGTTTACTGCATAATCACAAACAATAGCTACTACGCACACAAGATTCTACAAGGTTGTTAAAGAACTGATAATCTTTGTTCATCCCTTATTGTTACGAGACCAGCTGCTGACAGTGCAACGAGTACCACCTGCAAACCTTCATGTTAAATGTGACTTCAATTGTGACCAGTTCATACGTCATGTCGGATGACGCTGTACAACCACAGTATGCCCCCTTCTGCAGTGAGTATCTTTTTTAAACATTTAATTCACAGTGCCATGTGACAGGGAGTTGGTGTGTAAAGATATATTTCAGTTGTTGCTTTCTGTAATTTTCAAAGCGCCTTTGTCGCTTCCTCATGAGGTTTCACTTTCAGACAAATACTAAGATGAAGATTCACACTGACAAGAGCGTGAAATAAAATTTCTGTCTCACCTCTTGTCACACCCCATTCTACTTCCACATACGCGAACTACTTTGCGATGTCTTCGCAGTAAGACGATTTGTCGAACCTATCACTTGAATTCTGGTTGATTAACTACAGAAGCACTGTGATACAACTAGACTTCGATTTTTATTAATACTTTTTCGTCACACAGTGTCATATCATGTGACACTAAACAGCTGTTTAAGAGTAATGTACGTAGTGAGACAAACATTAAACCGAGAGCATGGCAGGCCAACACAACAGTGGTCGATGAAACCCAAACGGAAGTGATGCTGTGCTAATTGCGACCTCTATATTCTTGCAATGTTGACACAGCCACATTTACTAGCAACTTTGTTGATACAAATAAATATGCTCCCCCCCCCCTCCCCCCCCCCCCCCCCCGTGTTACAGCACGATTATAGAGATTAAGCTACTTATCGTAATCTTCCTGCAGGAGAAAGTTAATTTTTTAATAGATTTTTGACATAAAATAAGGAAAAGGAAAAGGAAAAAATTATACTGCAGTTGCGAATTGGGGAATTACATAATTTGTTAATATTAATGATTATTGTTAAATTGATCGCACAATCGTAGGAGAGATATTCACAAATAAATTAAAGTGTGTAAAATACATCATACAAAATCCGAAGTCAGTAAATAAACACTACAAGTAAATGAGGATATAACGAATTACTTTCTCTGCGTGAACTGTATCTACGTAGGCAATTTTTTGAATAGTTAAAATCGTTATTTCGCTGTTCAAAACATACACACCATGTTCTTCACCTGCACTTTTAAACTATTGTTCGAATTTAGCAGATACAAGGAACGGTATTCCGTTTACGTGCAGTTTCTATTGTGGGCAAGGAAGAAACGTCTATAGTGTTCACTCCACTTGCAATTTACGTTAACCACATGACCGCCACATGTGTGTAAAGTACGAAGAGCATCATAAATCCTAACGCTGTAACCAGTGACTACAAATTAAGTAACTTGAACATGCTGAAAAACTGCTGGCAACCAAAAAGAAATTGGAACAAAAACATATGTTACGCACATTGAACAGCGTCCCTTCCATGTCACTTCAGTTTTATTTTCTTTTTCAGTGCGTTGATATTTTCTTTTTCAGTTCGTTGATATCGTTACAACCTGTGACTTTGCATCAATAAATGTTCTTTATGTTTATTCTAGTAATTCTTTTCACTAACACCTCACACTTTTTTCGATGTCACGGGCGCTGAGGAGAGGGCTACGAGAAATACATGTTGAAGGTCTGTGTGGCTCAGATGGCCTTGCCCGCTATGCACTGTTGTCCCTTGGCACTCCTCAACAAGCACCCACGGTCAATGATAAATACAAGCCTGAGCGTACGTCAGTTTGACGTGATCAATGTAATGTCATTGCCAGCCGACACGAACACATCAAGCCTGAGCCGTGTATCACTCTCCAAAAGATCTTTGTCAAAGGACTCGTCAAACTTGTTTGACCAGACTACTTCACTGGAGTTATTACAGTTTCTTAAATATTTTTGTCGTATTTTTTTGTGATTGGAAGCCAAACTGTTAATCGCCTGTACAACAGCATATATTCGCAGTGACTGTATTACTTGATAAGAAAGAGAAATGGAAACTATTGTGAGTGAAACCGTGGACTGCGAGAACAGAAGCTCGAAGCCTTCACCACAATTTGTTCCGTGAGGTACAATGCAAGTGCATAACAACTAAAATTATTTGAGGATCGGCGAACAAATATTTCAGTTTGCCCTCATGAAAGTGGCTCCTCATATCTGCACACACAATACTCATTTAAGAAATGCCATTCACCGTAATCGATAATTGAGAAGCCTGCTTCTGTGTCATGCACAAATTAAGTAATGAAACACTGCACTAGGTGCGTATTTTTTTCGCGCTCAATATAATGTGTTCCGATAATCTGATCTCATTATCAAGAGGCAACATTTACACAAATATTTTGTGAAGTGCTTGTTTGCGCGCTGCTCTGCCTCTCTTGCCCTTTAGTTGTATTTCCACGGTTTATTGCAACCGAAGATTACTTTTGTATGATTTTCCTAAAAATCTCATAAAATATCCATGTAAATACTTGAACTGGAACGTGACAACAAATTCTCCCAAAGCTTCGTGCAAAACGTGGAAAAAATGTGTAACTGGAGAAATATTTCATTATTTAAATCATGAGTGCTACTTCTGCTAAAGATAATCTGATGGTTGGGTTAAGATTTTTAGCTACGGGCCAAAGCTATTTCAGCTTGCAACGTGGAACTCGAATCCTACAGTGTAACATATCACGTATTATTCCTAAAACATTTAAATCAATATATAAGTCACCCAAGGAGGAATTTCTGTAGGCTAAGTTAGATTATTTACAGTACAAATAAATCACTTACGTCCACTTTGAAAACACTTGGCTGTTCACACCCCCGTCTCCTTCCATACTCTTTTTCTATATACGTAAGTTTAGCATTGTCCACAGTGCAACCATTTCGAATGCAGCTGAATGCTGCAGCTATTTCTTTGCAACATTTCAAATTTGTATTGTGGTTCTTGTGGTCAGCATGCTTTGTGCTGTGAGAAATTTCGTATTCCTTACACTTTGCAACGTCACTGCAATGGCAGCCATGCACCAAACATTCTTCGTTATTTTATAGCTTAAATGCACTAAAGCAGGGAAAGTGACATGTATACAGTGGCGAACTTTCTTTGAATTTTGACACTCACTCTAGCTTGTGTCAAGGATCCTTGCTAAAAGCTTCCCTCGTACACTGTCATTGCTGATGCCACATAAACGTGCATTCTGTATTTACCGTTGGCCACGCCAAGCACCTTGGTGACGTTATCTTTGTGGAATGTATCAGTGTCACCGTAGTTGGCAAAACCTCCACACTCTGGCGTAGGGAAAAGACCTCTGCTTATCAGAACATTCATTGTAATACCCTTCGGCGCCTGTGCACACAAGAATACAACAAAATTGTTCTGGTCCTTGGCTGCTCTACGAAATAATAACAAATAATGTTTCACACAAGCACAGTGGCACTTGTCACCATAATTCCCATATAGTATTGAAAAATAATTATGCCCTTTAAAAATGCGCAGTATGCAATACAAGCACTGTCATCTAACATTGCAGCTGTAGCACGCAGCGTCCCACATTGCGGTGCTAGATTTTTCTCTCTTTTTCTTTTTATACTTCAGACCACCTCAATGAGTCCACGTCAACTACTCTTGGATTACAGTACCCACTATATGATCTCTCAAATATGTCGTCATTCACCGTTATTTGATTTTCTGCTCCTACAACTACTCTCCTCGCTGCTAGTAATGCTTACGGGTAGGTGTGAAAATAATTCACTTTCTACCTTGGAATCTGCATACACATCCGCACATTTTGTCAAATTCTTCGTGGGTTTTTCAAAACTTGCTCAGTTGACGCTGTTGCACCTCAGACAATTCACCAAGCATTTCCACCTTCTGCTCAGTTAGATCGAACACATTTACTTCCCTAGTGGCCTTATGTTCCTTCCCATATTATCTATGTGACTTACCTATTACCTCATATACATTGATTTTTGAGCGACGTGGCGCAGTGTTCAGCACACTGCACTCGCGTTCGGGGGGACGACGGTTCAAATACGCGTCCAACCATCCTGCCTTAGGTTTTCCGTGAGTTCTAAATCGCTTCAGGCAAATGCCGGGATAGTTCCTTTGAAAGGGCACGGCCGACTTCCTTCCCCGTCCTTCTCTAATCCGGTGGGATGGATGACCACGCTGTTTGGTCGCCTCCCCCACATCTATCAACCACCTTTTCAACTGTCCGCAGCTCGTGGTCGTGCGGTAGCGTTCTCGCTTCCCACGCCCGGGTTCCCGGGTTCGATTCCCAGCGGGGTCAGGGATTTTCTCTGCCTCGTGATGACTGGGTGTTGTGTTATGTCCTTAGGTTAGTTAGGTTTAGGTAGTTCTAAGTTCAAGGGGACTGACGACCATAGATGTTCAGTCCCATAGTTCTCAGAGCCATTTGAACCATTTTGAAGCTTTTCAACTCTTTTCCTTCAGCAGTGTCTTCCTCTTTCCCTAAAAAATCCTAGAAACTAAAATTCGATTATTCTCTGCTGTACTTGGCGAATTTTCCCTTTACTAAAATCCAGTCTGGCGCATGTCCCCTGAGAATGTCTGCTCCAAGCACAAAAATAATCCTCGGACACTTAATACGTTCTACTTGTAATATTTCTTTTCAATCTCAAATGTTGTTAAGGCTTTTCCCTTTATCGGTCTTCTGTTGTTCCCTACGACACTAAAGATGCAGATCTGGTAAACTTGTAAGTATTGAATGTTTTCAGTTTTCTTACACTGATTATCTAATGTGGCTGAGAATGCAGTGATCACGCTGCTCGAGTCTGCCAGAAAATCTAGCTTTTTTGTATTATAGTCTCAAAAGCAGGAATTAACACCTCAGTACGAATGTCTCTGTTTTTTGTAATAGATCTCTCCTTAAGACCACCCGATCTTCAAATTTTATCGACGTAATTGGGTGGGTACCGACCCATTGTCAGTGTTCGTTCCCAACAGGGTCCGATTAGAAACTTCTTTCAGTTGCCTAATTTTCGATGTGTTGACAGACATTATTTATCATTCTACACTTGTTATCTTTGGAATTTGAAATCACAGCTAAAGGCCTAGCATGTTTCCGGTTCTATCTCGGTACTGAGTGAGGGAGTGAAACTTCTTACTCCAAATACATCTTAATTCATCAGTGAAAGTGACTTTGACGAATAATTGTCAAGGATCGGAAAGTCGACAGTTTGTTCACAGCTTCAGAGTTATGAAAGAGTTTTATTGGTTCAGATCTATTCTGCAGAAAAAATGTAGGATTGTTCTATTAGAAATAATAGATTCGGTTCTTCTTTGTCAGTGGTGAAGGAGTTTGTGAAAAAATGTTAGTCATTACTTTACGACCCACTTCAGATAGCTCATTAAGGTAAAAGTGGATTATTAATTTTCAACACGTCAGGCACTTCATCTGCATGAGGATGGGAACGAAAAGATGGCACACTGTTTGCTGTGAATTATTTTCGTATTTAAAATGAGAAATAGCAAGAAATCATGAATTAAATTTTAGTTGCAGCTGGTCACTACTGAAAATAGCATTGGTTACACGATTCTGCCAAAACTGTAAATAAAATTGGCAATTTATTTCCATCTGAAGTGTTAGCCGTTTCTCATTTGTAGAAGCATCATCAGTTCCGAGTATCAGCTGCATTTCTTTTGTTGACAGGCTTAATTTTGCTTCTTTTCCCAAAACAAAGAATAATTTGCAGAAATTCACCTTGCAGTAGCTATTGCAACAGAATCCTGAAATGGAATGTCTTGTTATACAAGCAAGTTGTGACAAGAGAGATCAATGAAAATTCTCATTGTGTCGCTTTACAGTAGCATAAGGGAAGAAATTTCTTGTTATCCATACTTACAAATTCTCTTTTTATTAACTGTCGGTGACTTAATAAATTACAATACTGGTTTGAGAAAAATAAAATAAAAACTGTGGTTCCTGTAATATCGCCGTAGATAACGTTCCATATATTTCCAAATACAAATTCTTAGCGATTGCTATATTTCATTGCAAAGTTTTCGAATTTGTTACTTACATGCAAATTATTACAATAACTATAATCATTAATTATATGATGGGCACATTACCATTAAGCTGACATATAAACAATAAGTGAGGTAAAAATAATTTTTTTTCTTAACAGATTCTGTAAAATCGTTTAAGATAGACTGCCAGCCATCGCTTTGATTCTATCAGCACATAGGACCGCCAAGCCTGACCTGGTTTGCGGTGTTACACCAAGTATGCAGAGGCCATTTGTTTAAGAGACAGTGGTTTAAGTTTTGTCCTATTTAGTGCAGGCAAGTAAATTAGCCAGACCGCTATTTTTGAAATACTGTGACTAAAGCAATGTTCGAGTGCATTTCTAAATTGCTTTGTAATTTTTGCCTGATAAAACTGTTTTAAATGAGTGATATTTATTTTGAGCCTCCCTCTTCTAGAGAACCATGTTTCAGCTGTGAACAATCGGACATATGTTTCTGGAGAAGCATTTGTCTCGAAATAAATAATAGCTAGTGAAATTGTCACTTCTGATATTTACTAATTACTCACATCAGAATGGAACAAAGAAGAATTTATAAAAAATATTGGGATAGAAATGCATACCTAGACGACCCAGCAGCGGAGAATAATAATTGACGGATAATTTGATTCACAATTAACCATTCGCCATGTGCTGCTGCACAGTAATGTGGTGAGATCGGCGTTGTAAAACTACCGTAGGCTAACGTAAGTAAGTGCAGACAACGGTAGTTTTCCTAGTAACTTTGGTCATATAAAGTAAAGTACCTACAGCCGCCCTTACGATTTTATTGTATTTTGTTGCAACCAGTTTCAACGCTTCAGTGCGTCAAAAATGGTTGAAATGGCTCTGAGCACTATGAGACTTAACTTCTGAGGTCATCAGTCCCCTAGAACTTAGAACTACTTGAACCTAACTAACCTAAGGACATCACACACATCCATGCCCGACGCAGGATTTGAACCTGCGACCGTAGCGGTCGTGCAGTTCCAGACTGAAGCGCCTAGAACCGCTCGGCCACTCCGGCCGACTCATTGCGTCATTTTCAGGCTATTATTGATGCTGAACGGTTTGATATGATCCCTATATATTTATATCAGTTTCCAGAATTACTGGACACGCAGATAATCTGAAACTTATGTGTCAGCACTCCAACTATCAACAATTGTCTTGGCCTGGAACGTCTTAGTTTAATGTTAGGATCACTGTCTGTATTGTATCCTTTGAATGTTCGTGAGTAGTTTCACTGCTCACAAACAGTTTTTAGTTGCATATGATATATAGTATGTCAAAAAATTCGCAGTTCTATCACAGTTCTTCTGTTCTTAATCAACCGATGAGTCCTCAAAATTCAAATCTTAGATAATGCCTAATATCTTGCTGGGACATCCTCAGGACGTGACCCACGTATGTACTTGGAAGGAAAAGGGGGAGCTGTTACAACAAGACGATACGTGCATGGAACCTCACGGAGTCCTTGGAAACCACCGCTACGCGGAATCAACAAATGGAAAGTGTGAGAGCATTTGCCACGATGCATCTTGTATAGGAAACAGGACTAGAATAGTGTCTGTAAACAATATGTCCACGGAAATAAGAGATAGCCAGTGTAATGGAATGTTTAAGACAACAACCAGTGAAGATGGGATGGTCACCATGATGCGAAGTAAATGGGAAGTAGAAATAACCCAGAACATTTTGGTAAATTCAAAAGTTTCTGGACGTAAAATTGGCTCAGGAACCCAAAATGATAGCCTAATTAATGAGTAGTCCTCAAGTTAAACCTCGACACCCATGACTCATCGTGAACGAATAATAGATGGTGATGGTAGCCATCTTATAATCCAAATTCTGTGCACTGTTGAAGACAGTAATCAGATAATTGGTTATCCTTCACCCATGGACTCTTGGAAGCCCTTAAGAGTGTTAACTATGAACTTCGGAAGACTGTAGAAAAAAAAAGAGCAGAAGCGAAGAGGAAAATTTATAGAAGATGAAGTCTGGTGCCAAGCAACAAAAAATTTGTCCATGCAGAATGAAAAACAAGGCACTAAAATCGCGGAAACGTAATACATCTGCCAGGCAAACAAAGAACCGTTGAAAAACGGTTTGCAGAGTGCAAAGGCACTGGCATGAGTTACATCAACAAATAGATCAAATTCACACATCCATGGTAAAAAAATGTATCAACCGGTTCAGAGAAAGATGAAGAGAAATTGCATAAGGAAATTGCTGTGATGTTGAAGCCACCAGCATCGTTATTGATGATTGTCTAGACGTTAGTAAATTCGTTATTCCAACAAGTAGGAAATATGCGTTCAGTTGCTTGGCAAGACGGGTTAAAGAGACATTTCCTGTAAATTGGGATGAATGGAAGAAAATGAGTTTCTGTGTTTGCAAAACGCAAGAAAAAATGCATGAATATTATAGCAGTGGGAGCGAAATATACAGCACCTATTGAGTCGTACCGGCTAGTATCGATTGACTGTTTTGTATATCTCTGGCTGTGTTTGTATCTAACTCACACGGCTCGTGAGGCATTTTTCTGAGATTTGCTGCATTCAGCGTTGTGAGAGGCATTTCAGTGAACTAGGCATACTGACAACATTACAGGGGAGAATTGTGCATGAGTGTTAAAAATGATATGGTTAATAGGCACTACTTTCGGATACAGTGGACTCAAGAAACCTTAGCACAGTATATGCAACGAATTCGGACACCTCAGATGGCCTTGGATATCCAAACCACTGGAAGTGACGTAGTAGCTAACGTGTTGGATGGTGTCTGACCCAAAGACCGTTCCCATATTTTATTTTCGGACGTACCAAGGAACTTTGTTGAGTTGTTGAAGTTACCTGTTTGTATTGAAAGTATCAGATTAGATGATTAGAGGCGTCACTATGTGGAAGCCAATGAGACTGGGACCTCTGTGCAACAGGTGGGGGAAGTTAGGATGAAAGCACTTCACTGTCTTTGCCATCAAGGGGTATTTTGTCCGGAAATTTCATTCGGGGGGGGGGGGGGGGGGGGGGGAACGCTATCGGGAGTAACAGACGCCGAAGAAAAGAAAGGGGCGCTGATTTAGGTTTCTCCCAAAATATGAAATATGGTGAAGGCAGTAACGAAAGTAAACTCCTTATGTGTACGACACTAACAGTAAAGAACCTGTAGGTGCCCTCTTGCATTTGGGTGGTGGTGTCTCGATTCTTGATTATGACTGATACATCACAAAAGAGATTTTATGTAAGTTCTCTACGTTGCATCCTATGACCAAAGCACGTCCTCGCTGTCAATGGTGGTCCTTATCTCCTATTACTAGAGTAATAATAAAATTGCTAGAGCAATAATAAAATTACCAGCAGCTAAAGGATTAAATGTTCCCCTTCTTTAAGGCTGTGATTTTATCCATTATCGGAGTTGGATTGTGCAGATAGACAGTTTCACTTTAAATTTCTGCCTAGTAAGGGATATAAACTGTGTGATCATGTTGCAGTCTCAGGCATGTGTAATGTATCCAGTGGTTCCGATGAATTTTCTTAAGTAATACAACCCAGTACGTCGGCCTCGATAGTGAGTGTTCATCGGAGGTGAGGGTATCATCTGGAGTGCCCCAGGGAAGTGTGGTAGGTCCACTGTTGTTTTCTATCTACATAAATGTCTTTTGGATAGGGTGGATAGCAATGTGCGGCTGTTTGCTGACGATGCTGTGGTGTACGGTAAGGTGTCGTCGTTGAGTGACTGTAGGAGGATACAAGATGACTTGGACAGAATTTGTGATTGGTGTAAATAATGGCAGCTAATTATAAATACAGATAAATGTAAATTAATGCAGATGAATAGGAAAAAGAATCCCGTAATGTTTGAATACTCCATTAGTAGTGTAACGCTTGACAGAGTCACGTCGATTAAATATTTGGGCGTAACATTGCAGAGCGATATGAAGTGGGACAAGCATGTAATGGCAGTTGTGGGGAAGGCAGATAGTCGTCGTTCATTGGTAGAATTTTGGGAAGATGTGGTTCATCTGTAAAGGAGACCGCTTATAAAACACTAATACGACCTATTCTTGAGTACCGCTGGAGCGTTTGGGATCCCTATCAGGTCGGACTGAGGGAGGACATAGAAGCAATTCAGAGGCGGGCTGCTAGATTTGTTACTGGTAGGTTTGATCATCACGCGAGTGTTACGGAAATGCTTCAGAAATGGGGTGGGAGTCCCTAGAGAAAATGAGGCGTTCATTTCGTGAATCGCTACTGAGGAAATTTAGAGAACCAGCATTTGAGGCTGACTGCAGTACAATTTTACTGCTGCCAACTTATATTTCGCGGAAAGACCACAAAGATAAGATAAGAGAGATTAGGGCTCGTACAGAGGCATATAGGCAGTCATTTTTCCCTCGTTCTGTTTGGGAGTGGAACAGGGAGAGAAGGTGCTAGTTGTCGTACGAGGTACCCTCCGCCATGCACCATATGATGGATCGCGGAGTATGTATGTAGATGTAGATGTAGAATCTCATCTCAGGCCTCTGTCCACATATGAAGTGCAGCATTTACTTCAAATTCTTAAACAATTTTCCGATGTTCTAACTGAGAGATTGGTTCAAAAAATGGTTCAAATGGCTCTGAGCACTATGAGACTCAACTTCTGAGGTCATTAGTCCCCTATAACTTAGAATTAGTTAAACATAACTAACCTAAGGACATCACACACATCCATGCCTGAGGCAGGATTCGAACCTGCGACCGTAGCGGTCTCGCCGTGAGTGACTGGTGCTTACTGATAAAATCAAGTACTGAATACAGTTGTTGGAGAACTTTCCATTGTGCCAGGCCCATTAATGGCCATCACGTCACAGAATGGTGAAGTTATGGCAACCTATTGATCAAATGTTGCGTGATGGTGTCATAAGGCCATCTACATCGGTGTATGCAACACTTATATGTTTGGTGCCTAACCCTAATGGTGTAGCATAAAGACATGTCGTCGTTTATAGAGTCTTAAACCAAAAGGTTAAAAGGTTGCGCCGGTATCGATTCCACTACGTGATCTTCATAATTGCTCTGTTTGGTTTGCTGGAGCTCATTAATTTACGGTGTTGGATCTCAATCAAGCATAACACCGAATTCCATTGTCGGAGGATTCCAAATTGGTTACCACGACGGGTGCCATTATGAATTTTGCAGAATCACACTTGGTTTGTCAATCTGAAAATGAACAGGAACACTGAGACAACGGAACACTGAGACAACGGAACACTGAGACAACTTAGTGAATGATTTGAGATGATCATCTTTGTGCCTGATTCGGTTTTGCTCATGAGTCGAACAGCAGTTGTGGTTCGGCTTCTGCAGTTGCTCATGAATATATGAACAAGGTTTGAGCCAGATGGCCACCACATCAACTGACAAAACCTAACTGGAACTTAAGCAAAGCTAGCAATCACGTGGGGAAGCGGACACTGAATATTCCTTCAGTCGCACAGCAGTCGTTGAAGAGACGTAGCTACATAAGTGTAAACCGTGGAATAAGTATCAGAGCATAACGTGTTAAACACTTTCAGTTTTGTCTATTTAGGTGCTAGAGTGAACAAAGTCAAATTCTAAACTATTGCCAGTCCTTATCACCTTTTTGGTCCTGCAACTGCGTGAATCCAAGTTTTAGTCAGATGACGAGGTTGTGGCGGCGGTTCAAGAGTCGATGCGCAGAATTCTTCAAACGTCTTTCCAGTACAGTTTTAGGAAGGTTATCAAGAATTAAACCAAATACGGGTATCATGTGTAATACTTGCAATGTTTCTGTGCCAATAAAAAGGTTACTTTTCAGTAAATGCCTTTACATTCTAAGTCGCCCTCGTAGTTACCTGATGTATCGGTTCCCTTTTTAAAATGAGTCCAACTGCCGTTGTTCCATTACATCCAAAGAGAATATATCTCTGAAGGCTCCACAATTACTTAGATTTATTAAATACTACAGCTGAATGCAGTTTTCTCCCCAAGAACGTTAGCTGATACGTATGTGATAAATGGAGACTGACAGCAGAAAAGTATGCATGTGTAACTATTCGTATCCATCTGCTTTTCCGTCACGAAGAGGGACCTTCGACAGATCTCCTTTCAAGAAGCGTGTCGAGAGGGGACAGTCTCGACGCCGTGACTGCACTTCTTATTTCCGGCCGGCCACAAATTCGCGCACGCGTCAGTGTATCGCCCGGGAGCGAGCCGTGAGGCCAGAGCTGGGTGCTCGTGTCGCCGGCAGCGCTTGCTATTTCCGGCCGCGGACGGCGCGCGACGTCGTAAACACGCCCTCGCTGTGGAGCCCCTGGCGATTTCCTCGCCCGTCAATGGGGCTCTCGTCGTCGCACGCCGCAGTCACCTTCGGTGCAAAAGAAGAAAGAACTTCCAGATGCGGCAAACCATTTCCGAGAGCCGCAGGAAAACCGCACTCATCTCGGAAATTTTCCTTACTCTTTGGCGGAAATATTCCGTTTCATATAGTTTTGGAATTGAAACACCTTCTCTTTATTTCTTATACAGTCTGAGAATGAAGAAATTTCCCGTTACTCTGGTACATTTGGTGAGCAACTAAAATGCACCTGTGATTCACCTGTCCCTACCGCTGTTGTTTTATGCAACACGCAAAGTTATAGGTTGCCTTCATAAACTACGCACGAGATCTTCATGACCTCACGCTCGCTACGCACAAACAAAAACGAGTTAGCCGGCCGGAGCGGCCGAGTGGTTCTAGGCGCTTCAGTCTGGAACCGTGCGACCGCTATGGTCGCAGGTTCGAATCCTGCCTCGGGCATGGATGTGTGTGAAGTCCTTAGGTTAGTTAGGTTTAAGTAGTTCTAAGTTCTAGGCGCCTGATGACCTCAGAAGTTAAGTCGCATAGTGATCAGAGCCATTTGAACCAATTTTGAAAAACGAGTAAGGCCTTTTGCAGAAAATCTAAGGTACTTAAATTCTGAACTAGAGTATGGTATGCACTGAAGCGACAAAGAAATTGGTATAGGCACGCTTTTTCAAATACAGAAAAAATGGTTCAATTGGCTCTGAGCACTATGGGTCTTAACTGCTGAGGTCATCAGTTCCCTAGAACTTAGAACTACTTAAAAATAACTAACCTAAGGACATCACCCACATCCATGCCCGAGGTAGGATTCGAGCCTGCGACCGTAGTGGTCTCGTGATTCCAGACTGTAGTGCCTAGAACCTCTCGGCCACCGCGGCCGGTCTCAAATACAGAGATATGTAAACAGACAGAATACGGCGCTGCGGTTGGCAACGCCTATATAACACCACAAGTATCTGGCGCTGTTTTCAGGTCCGTAACTGCTGCTACTTTGGCAGGTTATCAAGATTTAAGGGAGTTTGAAATTTTTGCTACAGTCGGCGCACGAGCGATGAGGCATAGCATCTCCGAGGTAGCGACGAAGTGGGGATTTTCTCGTTCGACCATTTGACGAGTGTACCGTGAACATGAGTAATCCGGTAAAATGCCAAATTTTCGACATCGCTGCGGCCAGGAAAAGATCCTGCAAGAACGGTACCAATGACGACTGAAGAGAATCATTCAACGAGACAGAAGTGCAATCCTTCCGCAAATTACTGCCGATTTCAATTCTGGGCCATCAACAAGTGTCAGCGCGCGAGCCATTCAACGAAACACAACGATATGGGCTTTCAGAGCCGAAGGTCTACTCCTGTACCTTTGCACTACCTATACCATTGCACTACACAAAGCTTTACGCCTCGCCTGGTCCCGTCAACACCGACGTTGGACTGTTGATGACTGGAAACATGTTGCCTGGTCGGACGAGACTAGTTTCAAATTTTATCGAGCGGATGCACGTGTACGGGTATGGAGACAACCTCACGAATCCATGGACCCTGCATGTCAGCCGGGGAATGTTCAAGCTGGTGGGGGCTGTGTAATGGTGTGGGGCGTGTGCAGTTGGGGTGGTATGGGACCTCTAATATGTCTACCTACGACTCTGACAGGTTACACGTACGTAGGCATCCTGTCTGATCACCGGATCCATTCATGTCCATTCTGCACCGGGCAATTCCAGCAGGACAATTCGACATCCCACACGTCCAGAATTGCTTCAGGGTGGCTCCAGGAACACACTTCTGCATTTAGACACTTCCGCTGGTTGCCGAACGTGCAAAACATGAACATTATTGAGCATATGTGAGATGCCTTGCAACGTGCTTTTCAGAAGAGCTCTCCACCCTCTTGTACTCTTACGGATTTACGGACAGTTCTGCAAGATTCAAGGTGTCAGTTCCCTCTAGCACTACTTCAGACAATATTCGAGTCCATGCCACGTCGTGTTGCGGCACTTCTGCATGCTCGCGGGGGCCTAACATGATATTATACAGGTGTACCAGTTCCTTTTGGCACTTCAGTGTAGCTGGAGGCCACAGTTTTCATGTTGTTCAAAAAAACGTCCAAAAATGACCTTCAAATGGCCCTCGACCCCACAATCATCACTCACCTGTTGGAATTTCTAGTGCACACATCAAGAAAAGATCTATCTTCTGAAGATAGACGTTTACAGTGGATATTGTATCACAGTCCCTTTGACTTTTCAGAGATGTCACTAAACCCGCCCAAAAATATAAACAACCATGCATGAGCAGCGCCTATTAGACGGAAGGGGTCCGGCGGCCGGTCAGTTCCAGTCATTCCACCAGGAAAGAGGTACACAGCAGGAGTTGTCTGCGGTCCGCCACGTATTCCTCTGCTGTGCCAGCTTCTTCTTCTCTGAGTAGCACTTGCAGCCTACTTCCTCAATAATTTGCTGGATGTATTCCCATCTCCTTCTTCCTCTACAGTTTTTTGCTCTACAGCTCCTTCTACTACCATGGACGTTCCCAGAATGAGTGTTAGTCTTGCAAGTTTCGCAGGAGAGCTTCTGTGAAGCTTGGAAGGTCAGAGACGAGGTACTGCGGGAAATGAAGTTCTGATGACGGGTCGTCCGTGGTCGTTAAGTAGCTCAGTAGATCACCTGCCAGAGAAAGGCAAAAGTCCAGAGTTCGTGTCGGTCCGGTGCTCAGTTTCAATCTCCTGGGAAATTTCACCGTCGAAGTTATTCTGCGATGTCTTAAAGGAAATCTTACCGTCCTATACCTTCTTCTTGTCAGTGTTTTCCATTTATTCCTTACCTTACCTTATTAGTTCACCTAGTATTCAAAGTTCTCCAGCAGCACCACATCTCAAACGGTTTGATTCACTCTTTTTCTGGTTTTCCCACAGTCCTTGTTTCACTACAGTACAATGCTGTGCTCCAAACTTACATTCTCTGAAATTTCTTCCTCAAATTAAAGTCTGTGTTTGATACTAGTAGACTTCACTTGGCCAGGAATGCCATTTTTGCTAACGGTAGTCTTCTTTTTCTGTCCTCCTTACTCCGACCTCATGGCTTATTTTGCAGCCTTGGTAGCGCAATTCCTTAACATCATCATCAACTTCGTGATCACCAATCCCGTTAAGCTTCTTGCTGTTCTCACTTCCACGGCTTCTCAGTACTTTCGTCGTTCTTCGATTTATTCTTAATCCATATTCTGTACTCTATTCATTAAGTTTAGCAGATGCTGTAATTCTTCTTCATTTTGACTGGCAATAGCAATGTCATCAGTGAATTATATCGTTGATATCATTACAAATTGAATTTTAATCTTACTCTTGAAACTTTCTTTTACGTCCTTCATTGCCTCTTCGATGTACGTATTGAACAGTAGGAGCGAAAGGGAACATCCCTTTTTTAATACGTTTTTAAATGCGAGCACTTCGTTCTTGGTTTTCAAATTTATTGTTTCTTCTTGGTTGCTGTACACATTGTACACTACGCGTCTTTCCCTATAGCTTACCCCTATTTTTCCCAGAATTTCGACAGTCTTGCACGTTTTGACGCTTTCTCCACGTCGAAACATCCTATGGATATGTCATGATTCTTCTTTATTCTTGCTTCCACCATAAACCGCAACCTCAGAGCTGCCTCTCTGGTGCCTTCACATTTGCTAAAGTCAAATTGATTGTCGTTTAACATATCCTCAATTTACTTTTCGGCAACTTGGATGCACAAGCTGTTAAGCTACTTGTATGATAGTTCTCGCACTTGTAGGCTCTTGCAATCTTTGTCATTGTGTGGATGATGCTTCTTCGAAAGTCAGATGGTATATCGCCAGGCTCATACATTCTACACACCAACGCAAAAGTGAAAATAAAACACAACACTCTGTGACGAAAAATGCAGTTCGGAGCTGACAGTAAATTTACTCAGGTGTCCAAAACTGAAACAACAAACGGAAATTTTGCAAGGTTGCTTTATTTTGCCACAAAACAATATAAACAGGTGATGGAAAAGTAAAAACAATGTTAAGAACATAGAACATAAACAACAGCAACTTGCATAACAGTAGAAGAAAATATTCTTCCTTTTTTTACGACTTAACATATTTGCACACACATTACGACACCTGGTTAATGTGCTCACTATAAGTGTGACCACCTCTGGCAGCAACGTTCCTGTGGAACTGCTGACAAGTCTTGGAGAACGGTACGTAGATCCTGACGTGACACAACCCGTCTCCCATGTGCTCCCCAGACATGCTCTATGAGGTTTAAATAAGGAGAGCGAGCAGGCCATGCCATGGGTTCAGTGTCTTCCGTTTCCAAGAAAATATAAATCACACATTCTCATGAGAACGAGCACTATCGTTCATTAATAGGAAGTCTGGGCGCACAGCACCTCGCAACAACCGTACATCAGGTCCCAAGACCTTTACGACTCATCCATACAGTTTCATGAAGAGATATTCGACTGATCAACATAATCCCTGCCCACAACATTAGTGATTCTCCTCAATATCGCTCTATTTACACAACGGTCGGATCTCGAAATCGTGTTCCACATTCCCTTCAGATGCGAGTCCGTCGAGACCATCTTTCCAATCAAATCGGGTCTCATACGTGAAAAGAACATTGGCCCAGACTTAGCGGGTGGGATGTTGACGACTCCACTCTACCGTAGATGTTCCCCCCTGTGAAGACGCGTCAGAGACACACTTACAGCAGGTAGTGGTGGTGGTGGTTAGTGTTTAACGTCCCGTCGACAACGAGGTCATTAGAGACGGAGCGCAAGCTCGGGTTAGGGAAGGATTGGGAAGGAAATCGGCCATGCCCTTTCAAAGGAACCATCCCGGCATTTGCCTGAAACGATTTAGGGAAATCACGGAAAACCTAAATCAGGATGGCCGGAGACGGGATTGAACCGTCGTCCTCCCGAATGCGAGTCCAGTGACTTATAGCAGGTTCCGACAATAAAGGCCACTGTGTCGAAGCCTTCTCTACAACATTTGCCTTGATACAACACGCCTACTGCCGGTCGGGGTGGCCGAGCATTTCTAGGCGCTTCGGTCCGGAACCGCGCGACTGCTACAGTCGCAGGTTCGAATCCTGCCTCGGGCATGGATGTGTGTGGTGTCGTTAGGTTAGTTAGGTTTAACTAGTTCTAAGTTCTAGGGGACTGATGACCTTAGATGTTAATTCCCATTGTGCTCAGAGCCATTTGAACCTACCAACACGTCCACTGGAAGCTGCGAGATCCGATGCCAGCTGCTGCTCAATACTAAGGCGGCAACGCCGAGCACTTACAGCCAAATAATGGTCCTCTCTTTCTGATGTCATACATGGACGGCCCTGCCCCGGTCTTCGGGTACAGTTTCGGTTTCTGTAAGCTGTCGCCACATCCGAGAAACAGGAGAACGATTCACGTTAGGCCAGCGGTCCACATGAGTTTGCAACTGCCCTGTTTCTATGCTTCCTGTCGCCCCCCACTGCCGAGAGTTTGGTAGGCGCCATCTCTGTGCGCTACTCCACCGTCTGTGGCTGTGTACACAGCGATTTTAAATGTAGGACTACCCGACAAACACTACTCCGTTTGATAGTGTCCTGACGTCATCTTTGGCGTGGCTTCCCGTTGACCAAATTGCCATCTTTCGTGCAGAACACCATCGTACGGACATCTATTGACAGTTTGTATGATTATATCGTGAATTTGACACAGGACGGGGAAACAGCGATTTATTGCTTTAAGTTTTGACACCGGTGTACATCGGAAGTTATTATATCCGCCACACACCGCAAGATGGCTTGCGGAGAACAGGTGTGCAATTATTATTTCGCTACCACATTTTGCACGTTACTGACATCGACTGATGTTGAATATTCACAAAATGTTTCATCGAAAACTAAAGAAAAGCGTTCTTTTTTACCTGAGTGTCAACAGCGATAACCACTATGTTAGCAAAATATACTCTAATTTTACTGTTACGAACAGAAACAGAACATGATATATACAATATTAAGTCATTACCGTAATTCATACAAACGCCTGGAATTCATTCTGAAGCTGTAGAAGAATCTCCTAGGAATATCACAGTGTACTACCTGTAAAGTATAAGAGGAGGAATAGGAGTGACATTGTGTCCAATCTAGCATACAATAATTTTTCCCGTTAAATTCTAAAGTAAAATTTAGCCATTTGATACTACCAAAAACACTAAGATATTTTCAGGTGATTAAAGTCAGTAAACGGAATGAAGAAGAAGCCATATGTTCAGACTTCAGTATCCATACTGGCACCGATACAAGGGAACTAACATCTCCATTACAAAAACCAACTTGGACTCCAAAAATTTCGAGGAACTCACTTTGCTCGCATTGTTCATGATACCCAGAGCAGTGTAAATAATAGCTCCCAGATTTATTCCATGCTTTTTGACTTGCGAAGCGTGTTCAGTTCTGTTATTTATTGAACAAACTACGAGCTTATCAAACATTGGATCAAATTTGTAAATCACTATGGCTTTCTAACAGAAGAACTCGACATGTTGTCCTTCCTGGAACGAAATCGAGAGATGTAAAACTAATTTCATGAAGAGTACCGCGGAGGGATGTTAGTAATTACAACATATATAAATGATCTAATGGTTTACGTTGGAACATTGGAAGACGGCAACCGCTATGAACATGCCTCCTTGCAAACACAGCGATACGCACTGGTTTGACTTCCCGACGGGTAAACAGCTCCCCATGGCCTCAGCTGCGGCAATGAGAATTGTCACGCATACGGAATAACATCGTGAAAAAACTAGTCCTGGGTGTATGCTCCTTAAAAAAATCGTTAATAATATCAGTAAAATTAAATCGGGAGTAACAGTACACCGAGCAAATAAAACACCTAATCGTTACGGACAACGAGCTATCTAAACTTTGCCATAAGGCGTAAGATGTCATGTGCAACTACCGTACCTAAACAATTTATTAATGAGTCCTAGAGCTCCTATCACAAGTCTCGAAAAACCGGAATTTGACATAGTCCAATACACGCGCCTACCGAATGCATGATAGCTCTCATTCCTGTCGCCTGTGTTGCAGACTCTTACAATGATCTAAGCTTTCTGGTTGAAAAGTGTACACAGTTGTTGACAGAATGGCGACTAGATACCATCTCCTCCCTCAGAAGTAGTACCGTCTCCCACCAGAGTAAGAGATGGAAAACAGTGTGCTCTCTCAAGGGCGTAGAACCTGCATGTTTGCGCAGAGCTCTCACGAGTGCTCCCCCAGAGTTGGCGAGGATGAGCAGCCTGGCAGAACCATTTCCTCTCTGCACTCCCCTCAGTTCACATAAACTGCCCTTTGTCAGTGGCAAACCTCCTTTACGTCCTGGCCCATGAAAATCAACGTAACGTAACTGCCGGACTCCCCTACGCAAAGTTCTACTAGTCAGCCAACGGCTTGCGTTTCCACTAACATAATTCCGCAAAAGTTTAGCTCAAGGTCTTCCTAAATTACCTTGAAAACCAAGTACTATGGTGTCACCGCCTGACACCACACTTGCTAGGTGGTAGCCTTCAAATCGGCCGCGGTCCATTAGTATACGTCGGACCCGCGTGTCGCCACTATCAGAGATTGGAGACCGAGCGCCGCCACACGGTAGGTCTAGAGAGACTTTCTAGCACTCGTCCCAGTGGTACAACCGACTTTGCTAGCGATGGTTCACTGACAAAATACGTTCTCATTTGCCGAGACGATAGTTAGCATAGCCTTCAGCTACATCATTTGCTACGACCTAGCAAGGCGCCATTATCAGTTGCTATTGATATTGTAAATAATGTACAGACAAGAGCTACGTTCAACATTAATGGATTAAAGTTAAGTATTCCACCAGGTACATCCTTTTTTTCTAGTCTAAATTCCTTGTCCTGTTCCAGACCTCACGCCAGCCTGCGTGAGCTAAAACGCGTGCCTTTCGGCTTCCTCTTACATTACTGGGTTGGCCCTCCTGCCAATCCACAACAAGTATTTGAAAAAATAGTAAAACCAAAACAGTAAAAAGTAATATATTGCTGCCGCTATGGTGATGACATAATTTGCGTGGCAAGTGAAACACACTGCCGGATATTACAATTACACAAAGACATCAGTACTGCCCACCTAAAAATACATTCACCCTTGAAAGTGAAACAGAAAAAAAAATTTCGTAGACATCACAATAGTAATGTAAAAATACAGACACCCCTTCTCAATACACATAAAGTCTAAATTAACCAGTACAATTATTCAAAACAGGTCCAGCCCACAAGCACGCCAGCCTGATACCTTATACACTGAATACTATTCCAATGGATAAAGACAGCTACGTACAGCAACTGAAGATAATCAGATAGAGTCTCACAGAAAATGGTTACAAAATAAACACAGTTGAGAAACTCAACCACAAAATAAAAACACAAATGAAAACGAGCACAGACAATAGTATTTCAGCACAATACATCGCTGACAACCACACAACACAGAAAATACAAAACACACATGATGAAGAAACCACAAACAGGAAAACATGCACACACTGACATTTGAAGACAAAATAAAACACAGAATAGAAAAAATTATGAGATGACTAGGTACATGTGTGACATTTAAGCTAAACAACACAGAAAACATTAAAACTGTACCATAGATAAATTCATAAGGCAGAAAGATACCAGCTAATCTACAAAGACTGTGATTTAGTATGCATTGACAGACATGTCGAGCTTTCAGGATAAGATCCTTAGGACATTAAAGAGCACTGAAAAGTGATAACACACAATCCACATTTGCAGGCCGTATCATTGGAAACAAACACCAGACGAGTGGCATAGAAACAGACCTCCAAATCCTAAAACGCAGTGATCTTCTGTACTATTTTTAACAATACAAGAAAATTATGACACTCATAAAGCTGTCACACAGGACAAAGAATTCATCAATGACCAAACAGTGGTCTGTAATAATACACTATTCAACACTCTCAGCGAACTATCACGCAACAAAAAATGAAACACAAAGACACACACACATACACACACACACACACACACACACACACACACACACACACACACATGCTCGCACGCACATAGATACCCACCTACACACACACACACACACACACACACACACACACACACATTCACGCACACACACTAACCTCCTTCCACACGGAGCACGTCCGTATTTCACCTCTGACTTCTAGTATCAGCCGCACGCAGTTGACGTCAACAAGTGTATCGTCCTGAAGATGACGTTGTAACAACGTTGAAACTAGTTGCCAAAATAAAATCGACGCCTTAAATACAGCTGGAGGAATTTCTTCATTTTTAATACAAATTTATACCAGCTGGCGTCCCACTATCCTCCGTTTAAATTATGGATGTACGAAGAACAACGAAATCAGTTACATAACGGAGACGATATTACATAAGCAAGTCCAGCTGACTGACGCCATCATCATCACCAGGGATAAAAGCTAAATGATGTGAAATTCTACATCTACATCTACATTGATACTCCGCAAGCCACCCAACGGTGTGTGGCGGAGGGCATTTTACGTGCCACTGTCATTACCTCCCTTTCCTGTTCCAGTCGCGTATGGTTCGCGGGAAGAACGACTGTCTGAAAGCCTCCGTGCGCGCTCTAATCTCTCTAATTTTACATTCGTGATCTCCTCGGGAGGTATAAGTAGGGGGAAGCAATATATTCGATACCTCATCCAGAAACGCACCCTCTCGAAACCTGGCGAGCAAGCTACACCGCGATGCAGAGCGCCTCTCTTGCAGAGTCTGCCACTTGATTTTATTAAACATCTCTGTAACGCTATCACGGTTACCAAATAACCCTGTGACGAAACGCGCCGCTCTTCTTTGGATCTTCTCTATCTCCTCCGTCAGACCGATCTGGTACGGATCCCACACTGATGAACAATACTCAAGTATAGGTCGAACGAGTGTTTTGTAAGCCACCTCCTTTGTTGATGGACTACATTTTCTAAGCACTCTCCCAATGAATCTCAACCTGGTACCCGCCTTACCAACAATTAATTTTATATGATCATTCCACTTCAAATCGTTCCGCACGCATACTCCCAGATATTTTACAGAAGTAACTGCTACCAGTGTTTGTTCCGCTATCATATAATCATACAATAAAGGATCCTTCTTTCTATGTATTCGCAATACATTACATTTGTCTATGTTAAGGGTCAGTTGCCACTCCCTGCACCAAGTGCCTATCCGCTGCAGATCTTCCTGCATTTCGCTACAATTTTCTAATGCTGCAACTTCTCTGTATACTACAGCATCATCCGCGAAAAGCCGCATGGAACTTCCGACACTATCTACTAAGTCATTTATATATATTGTGAAAAGCAATGGTCCCATAACACTCCCCTGTGGCACGCCAGAGGTTACTTTAACGTCTGTAGACGTCTCTCCAATGGGGCACTGTTAAATGGGGCGTTCCCCAAGGGTCGGTGCTGGGGCCACTGCTGTTCCTTATTTATGTAAATGATATGCCTTCTAGTATTACAGGTGATTCAAAAATATTTCTGTTTGCTGATGACACCACCTTGGTAGTGAAGGATCTTGTGTGTAACATTGAAACATTATCAAATAATGTAGTTCATGAAGTAAGTTCGTGGCTTGTGGAAAATAATTTGATGCTAAATCACAGTAAGACTCAGTTTTTACAGTTTCTAACCCACAATTCAACAAGAACTGACATTTTAATCAGACAGAATGGGCATGTTATAAGCGAGACGGAACAGTTCAAGTTCCTAGGCGTACGGATAGATAGTAAGCTGTTGTGGAAAGCCCATGTTCAGGATCTTGTTCAGAAACTAAATGCCGCTTTATTTACCATTAGAACAGTATCTGAAATAAGTGACATTTCAACACGAAAAGTAGTATACTTCGCATATTTTCATACGCTTATGTCATATGGTATTATTTTTTGGGGTAATTCTTCTGATTCAAAAAGGGTATTTTTGGCTCAAAAACGGGCTGTTCGAGCTATGTATGGTGTAAGTTCGAAAACCTCTTGTCGACCCCTATTCAATAGTCTGGGAATTTTGACATTGCCATCACAGTATGTATTTTCTTTAATGTCGTTTGTTGTTAGCAATATTAGCTTATTCCCAAGAGTTAGCAGCTTTCACTCAGTTAATACTAGGCAGAAATCAAATCTGCATGTGGAATGCACTTCCTTGACTCTTGTGCAGAAAGGAGTGCAGTATTCTGCTGCATCCATTTTCAATAAGCTACCACAAGAACTCAAAAATCTTAGCAGTAGCCCAAACACTTTTAAGTCTAAACTGAAGAGTTTCCTCATGGCTCACTCCTTCTATTCTGTCGAGGAGCTCCTGGAAGAGATAAAAAATTAAGCAAATTCCAGTGTTACATTCTTGATTTTCTTTATTTAAACTAACGACTTGTTTCATTTTATGTGTTTCTACAATCGTGTTATAATTTCATGTATTGACTCGTTCCATGACCATGGAGACTTCTCCTAAATGTGGTCTCACGGAACAATAAATAAATAAATAAATAAATAAATAAACAACATGCTGTGTTCTGTTTGCTAAAAACTCTTCAATCCAGCCACACAGCTGGTCTGATATTCCGTAGGCTCTTACTTTGTTTATCAGGCGACAGTGCGGAACTGTATCGAACGCCTTCCGGAAGTCAAGAAAAATAGCATCTACCTGGGAGCCTGTATCTAATATTTTCTGGGTCTCATGAACAAATAAGGCGAGTTGGGTCTCACACGATCGCTGTTTCCGGAATCCATGTTGATTCCTACATAGTAGATTCTGGATTTCCAGAAATGACATGATACGCGAGCAAAAAACATGTTCTAAAATTCTACAAGAGATCGACGTAAGAGATATAGGTCTATAGTTTTGCGCATCTGCTCGACGACTCTTCTTGAAGACTGGGACTATCTGTGCTCTTTTCCAATCATTTGGAACCCTCCGTTCCTCTAGAGACTTGCGGTACACGGCTGTTAGAAGGGGAGCAAGTTGACAAGGCTCCCACTTTTACGTCTAAAGGATGGAATTTGATTCAATACATGACGAACGGATACGGCTTTTGTTGAAGGGCTAGGGTCTGCACGCGCTGTCTGGCATCGTTTGCAGCACCTCCACTCATATCTGTGTTCTTGTTTTACATAATGCTTAGGCGGTGTCTCTATTGAAGTTGTTATCTGGAAGTCTAGTTTGCACTGCTTTTTTAATCACAGAGACTGAGTAGGTAAGACCGTGGGCCAGAAATATCGTAGCATCAAACATAGTATTGTGTACAATTATTAAACTGTGTTTGGGCACCGCTCATTTCTCGATGTACCTTACTTAAGATGACACTAATATCCATACCTGTAATAAGCAACAGTTCATACACAGTGTCAAATGTAACGATTCGATACATGCAAGGAATGTCATAAATCCCAGGCATTCTCAGGCCGAGATTATCTTCAACAGCTCACAGCAGTTCTTTAGTTTGTTCTTTAGTTTTCCTGAGAGGTGAGAAGACTAGTCTGATTCCTTGCCTGTTTAGGACAACACCTTTCTTACTAGTTACTGCGACACAGGAAGGAAGCTGGGTTTCATTCAAATGCGTCGCATTCTAGTTTCCTCGACAAAGTTGATCTAATGTCACGGACCGAATACCCGTTCTTTATTATCACCGTCGTGAGATAATTACCCTGGGAGACGAAGTGTTCCTTGCGCGAAACAGTCCTGGCTCTCTGAATTAGGGTGTTTAGCACAGCGCCCTTCTGAGTTGGGTGATGAAAGCTATTCCCGTTGAGATATAAGCCCCTATACATCAGTTTTCGATTCACAGAGTGGTTGAGTCTACATCTACTACTACATCTACATACATACTACACAATCCACCATACGGTGCGTTGCGTAGGGTACCTCATACCACAACTAGCATCTTCTCTACCTGTTCCACTCCCAAACAGAAAGAGGGAAAAATGACTGCCTATATGCCTCTGTACGAGCTCTAATCTCTCTTATCTTTGTGGTCTTTCCGCGAAATGTAAGTTGGCAGCAGTAAAATTGTACCGCAGTCAGCCTCAAATTCTGGTTCTCTACGTTTCCTCAGTAACGATTCACGAAATGAACGCCTCCTTTCCTCTAGAGACTCCCACCCGAGTTCCTGAAGCATTTCCGTAACACTCGCATGAGTTACGGAGTAACAAATCTAGCAGCCCGCCTCTGAATTGCTTCTATGTCCTCCATCAATCTGACCTGACAGGAATCCCAAACGCTCGAGCAGTACTCAAGAATAGGTCGTATTAGTGTTTTATAAGCGGTCTCCTTTACAGATGAACCACATCTTCCCAAAATTCCACCAATGAACCGAAGACGACTATCCGTCTTCCCCACAACTGCCATTACATGCATGTCCCACTTCATATCGCTCGGCAATGTTACGCCCAAATATTTAATCGACGTGACTGTGTCAAGCGCTACACTACTAATGGAGTATTCAAACATTACGAGATTCTTTTTCCTATTCAACTGCATTAATTTACATTTATCTATATTTAGAGTTAGCTGCCCTTCTTTACACCAATCACAAATCCTGTCCAAGTGATCTTGTATCCTCCTACAGTCACTCAACGACGACACCTTCCCGTACACCACAACATCATCAGCAAACAGCCGCATATTGCTATCCACCCTATCCAAAAGATCATTTATGTAGGTAGAAAACAACAGCGGACCTACCACACTTCCCTGGGGCACTCCAGATGATAACCTCACCTCCGATGAACACTCACCATCTCCTTTCCGTTCGACCAGCAAGTCTAAGAAAGGTAGCTCCCCGTCCTTCTCCACCTTCACTGTAGATATTAAGCCTGGATGAAGGCTGTACCGTTCATATAGTCGACGAGTTGCTGCGTCGCCTCACTGGCTTGTGAAAAAACAGGATAGTTCGATGTGTGCATTGTTCTATGCCTGGTCTTCGACTGTGACTTCAGTTCGATGTATCCTCATCTGCTTAACAATCTTTACTAACGTGAGAGTGAGTTTAGTATGTGTCTACAGCGCCCAACTATAGGTGCCAATAATTTACAGTAGTGTCCAAGATTAAAGCAACAGACATGTACTTCTCCACGCTGCGTGTAATTCAAGTGATAATCATAGAAAATGTCAACAGATGTCCGTAAATTCGTGCTCTACACGGAAGATGGCATTCCGGTCAATAGACAACAACGTCAACGATGACGACATGGCGCCAATCAAATGGGGTAATGTTTGCCGCATAGTCCCACAAGCATAGTCGCTGTGTATACTCTCACAAACGGTGCAGTATGGCACAAAGAGGACGCCTACCAGATTCTCTGTGGTGGAGGACCATGGAAAGAATGGAAGCAGGACAGTCGCAAACTTTCTATGGCCCGAAGGCTTCTGTTGTTTCTCGGACATGGCGACAGTTTATAGTGATCGAAACAGTATCTCCAAGACCAGGATAGGGCCGATCACGTGTGATATCAGAAAGAGATGACCGTTATTTGGTCGTAAGGGTGCGACGGTACCGCCTTAGTACTGCACGGCAACTGCCATCTCAGCTCTCAGCATCCACTGTATGTGTTTTATTGAGACAAACGGTGTACAGAAGGCTTCGACAGAGTAACCTTTATTGTCGTAGACCTTCTACATGTCTAACTCTGATGTTTCAGAGAAGGGAATGACTAGAGTGGAGTCATCAACATGCCATCTGGACGGTCGAACAGCGGGCCAATGTTCTTTTCGCAGAAGAATCCCGATCTGGTCTGTAGAGAGCATTCGCATCTGGAGGGAACGTGAAACATGTGGTGTCACCGCCAGACACCACACTTGCTAGGTGGTAGCCTTTAAATCGGCCGTGGTCCATTAGTATACGCCGGACCCGCGTGTCGCCACTGTCAGTAATTGCAGACCGAGCGCCACCACACGGCAGGTCTAGAGAGACGTACTGGCACTCGCCCCAGTTGTACAGCCGACTTTGCAAGGAAAGGTTCACTGATATATACGCTCTCATTTGCCGAGACGATAGTTAGCATAGCCTTCAGCTACATTTGCTACGACCTAGCAAGGCGCCGTATTCAATTGATAATTAATATTATGAAGCATGTACCGTAACGAGAGATGTTCTACAATTGTGGATTAAAGTTAAGTATTACATCATCTACGTACTTTCTTTGTAATTCTCAAGATATTGTCCTGTTCCAGACCTCACGCAGTCAGCGTGTAATTAAACGCGTGCATTTCGGCCTCCTCTAGAAAAACAGTGTTGGCTCTTCTGCCAACACTACAGAACACTATTTCGGAACCCCAGAAATGTGGAAAGAGACCGATATCGTGGAGGGTCCTTAATGGTGTGGCTGTAATTATGTTGTCCTTTCGAATACCTCTTCCTGAAACTGTACGGGTGAATCGGCGAGGTTTAACTGCTGTCAGGTATTACAACGAGACTTTGGGACCTAATGTGGTTGTTTGCGAAGCGGTGTGGGCGCAGACTTCGTACTGATGGACGATAATGCTCGACCTCATAGAGCACAGGTGTCTGATGTTTTCTCGGAAACAGAAGTTACTACGTGCATAGCGTGTCCTGCTCGCTCTCCCGATTTGAATCCCAAAGGGCACGTCTGGGACCCGCTAGGGAGACAGGTTTCAGCATCCGCCAACCGCTCTCCCAGACTAGTGAGCAGCTCTACTGGAAGAAAGGGCGTTATTGCCTCAACATGAGACTGACAACATCACTCACACCATACCTCGTCCTTGTCAGGCCTGTATTGCTGCCCGAGGTGGTAACACCCTATGCTGAGCACGTTAACCAGTTGTCGAAAGTTGTGTGCAAATTGGGAAAGTTGGAAAAAACGAAGTACATTTGTTTATGGACGTTGCAGTTGTTTACGGTCTGTGTTCTTTCATTGTTTCTACTTTACCATAACCTGTTAACACTATTTTGTGGCAAAATAAATACAACCTTGCAAAATTTCCGTTTCTTGCTTCAATTTTGGACACAAGAGTAGTTAAATACTTTGCCAGACTACATGTACAGATAGGACAGCCAATAGTGCTGATAACAGGTCTCTCAAGGAAACATGACCTATTTGATCTCATATTTTAAGGAGAAAAAAATTACACTTGCAAGATATCAACCCCAGAAATCGATACTGCGCGAAAACTTGGGACACATTTCTGATAATATGCAGTTATGACGCTCTGAAAGTACAGCTTTCAAACTTTCGCACGCACCGCTAGTTTGTCTGTAACTCTGCCCCACAGAAGCAGGCTAACGTCCCAACTCAAAGTATAAGGGGCAGCGAAATGAAAACGAGACAGATGAAAGAAACATTAATGAAACTGTCTGTTTATTATTTGAAAACTAATCACCATAACTGCTAACACATTTGTCCCACTGTGAGGCAAGACGGTCAATGCCTTCATGTAAAAGTGCTTGTCTACGGAATTATGATTGTACATAGGCCAGCACCTCTTCGTCCGAAGGAAATCGACGAGCACGTATTTCAGGCCTCTAAGTATAATGGAATCCCATGGGACTCTTTTCAAGCAAGAGGTCGTAATAACGACGCTTTGTGTTTGATACAGTCATAGGTTGGAGAACTACTCTTACTTACTATCGGATGCGAAGGAAAATCTTCCTTTCCACCAGAAGTTGTGCGAAGATTGAATTCTAGTGGTGCGGTTCCTGCGAGTCTTTATGGACTTCGAAGGATCCATAAGGAAGATGTTCCTCTGTGCCCGCTAGTAACACTGGCTCTCCAGCCTATGACTGTGTCAAACACTTAGCGTCGTTATTAAGGCCTCTTGTGTGAAAATGCGCTCATCACGTACGTAACTCTGTGGACTTCATTGGCAAAGTAAAATCAATCAAACTGAACAGTTCTGATATACAGGGTGAAAAGTATTTAAACCGACAAACTCTGGGAGGTTGTAGGGGCATCAAAACAAATATTTTTCCCGAATGTCAGTTTTTCCTATGAGGAGTATTTAAACCGGTAGAGGAAGATTTCTCTGGGGGCAAATTAATTAGACCAACAAACACATTTCCCATTCTTATGTCGAAGAGACAACACATTAACACAACCCAATTTCAATTACAGTAGATTTTCAAAAACGCCTCCATTGACATGTAAACACCGTCGAATCATGTTCTGTCTGACACGGGCAAAACCCCCAGGACTATCCTGAATTGTTCCTGCTGCTGCTACTATACGGGCAACCAGATCCTCTTCTGATGGAACAGGAGTTGCGTAAACAAGATTACGCATCTCTCCCCACACAAAAAAGTCCAGAGGGGACATATCTGGGGATCGTGCAGGCCATGGTACAGGACCACCTCTGCCAGTCCACGTTTCTGGGAACCGTCGGTCCAGGAATCGACGCACACGACGACTGAAATGTGCCAGCACCCCGTCATGTTGGAACCACATGCGTTGTCTTGTAGGGAGCGGGACGTCTTCTATCAATTCTTGGAATGCTCTGGCGAGAAAATTGTAATAGTGCCTGCCATTTAATAGCCTAGGTAGCAAATACGGCCCAATTAAACAGTCCTCAACAACACCGACCAACACATTAACGAAGAACCGCACTTGATGAGCGCTAGTGACTGTGGCACGTGGGTTATCCTCACTCTAAACATGCGAATTGTGCATGCTGAAGACTCCATCACGCCCGAACGTTGCTTCATCGGTAAAAAACACAGAGGATCGAAATATAGGATGCATTTCACACTGTTCCAGGTACCACTGCGAAACTGTGCTCTGGGTGGATAATCAACTGGTTCCATGTTGTGGACATGCTGTATGTGAAATGGACGTAACAACTGCTCTCCAAGGACTGTTCTTACATTCGTCTGATTCGTCCCCATGTTACGTGCAAATGCACGAGTGCTGATTGAAGGATCCCGCTCCACATGCTGCAGGACAGGTTCCTCAAATGGCGGCGTTCTTACCGTGCGACGGCGTCCCTGTCCAGGTAATCTGCTAAATGACCCGGTCTCACGCAGACGTTGGTGCACAGCAGCAAAGGTCGTACGATGCGGGATACGGCGATTAGGATATTATTGTTGATAAACCCGCTGTGCAGCTCATCCGTTGTGGTGCGCTACGTAGTACGCACCAACCATATCAGTGTACTCACTCTAGGTGTATCGCTCCATTAGTAAACAGAGACAAAGCACTACTACACTGATGGACAGCAGTTGCCTACAACTGAAGAGCGTAATACGGCCTCCACTGGTTTAAATAATCCTCATAGGAAAAAATTACATTAGGGAAAAATATTTGTTTTGATGTCCCATAAAACCTCTCAGAATTTGTCGGTTTAAATGCTTTTCACCCTGTAGTTGTCAGTTTCGATGTAGTGTCGTTGTTCACAATGGTTCCTTTCCCAGAATCATTATTTCTCATTAGTAAAACGTTTTATAAAGAGATTTCAGCTTTGTTTGAACATGTCTTGACCTCGACATATTTTTTAATTCAAAAACTCATTTTATGAACAGACTGACGTTGTCGCCATGGGTAGTCCTTTGTCCCCCTTGGTTGCCAACTTCTTTACGGAAGACTTCGAGGAAAAGACGCTGGAACCTTCTAACTTGAATACCACAGTATTTTGGAGGTATGTTGACGACACTTTTGCAATGTAGCCCTGGCGATTTTAAAAGAATTTTTAATCATCTGAATTCCATCCACAGACAAATTCAGTTCACGAAGGAAATCGAAAAAGATGGATACCTTCCATTTTTTGATGTTTTGATACGACGCACATATGATGGAATTTTGGGACCTGCAGTATATCGGAAACCGACCCACACGGAATTATATTCACCTGCAAATAGATGCCACCATCCGTCGTAAACGATGAGTGTTATACGAACTCCGGTACAGCGAGCGCACATCATTGCTGACGAAAGCAGTCTGCAGGACGAGCTTCTATACTTAAGAAGAGTTTTTGAAGCAAACGGGTATTCTCCATAGCAGATACATAAGGCACTGCGAATGAAACCAAGAGTGAACATTAGGAATAGTGAAGAAGACATAGAATGTTTTAAATCCATGGCTTTCCTGCCATATGTGGGAAGCCTATCGTCAAAAATAGGACGAATCCTCAGCAAACACAAAGTGAACGTGATTTTTCGCCCTCCACCAAAGACAGCAGCACAGATGGGCTCCGTTAAAAATGATCTGCTGCTTCGGAAGCCTGTGGTTTACAAAATCGCCTGTGAATGTGGCCGTTCATACACCCGCCAAACGACATGTACAGTCCGTGAGAGATGCGCAGATTACCGTAGGTATATCTGGCTCTTACAGCCTAATAAATCGGCGGTGGCACAGCACTGAGTTAACACTGGGCACACTCTGGAGTGCGATAATGTCGAAATTTTAGCATCTACTTCATGTTCCTGGGACTCAGTAGTGAAAGAAGGAATTTTAATTCGTTTGGCGACGAGTTTAGTTAATAGAGATAGCTTCTTCACCTTGGCCAAAAAATGGAATCAGGCACTTTCTGTAATAATCTCTCAAAGCCTTCGAAGTGGTGCAGCTCACAGTGGTACATCGATTTCACAGTGCGGATCGCCCGTGCAGCCGTAGTTGTAGTTCCGTGGATATTTTGTACCTCTTTTCCGTCAGTCAACATCTCTGGCGCCTTGTCTGTGCGTGATCGTATGGGCAGTTGCACGGTCCGCCGGTTTAAAAGGACGGAGCATGTGGTGGAGCACCACTATCCTCGCCTCACTCGGCTCAGTCAGAAATATCAGAAGAAGAAATTTTATAGAATAATTATTGAGCCACGAAAATATGAAGATACACACAACGTGTTTCGTAGTTTCAGTACAGACCCACAGCAGAAACTTATTACTTTACAAGAATAACCTCCAGAAATTCACATGGCTCTGTCTTCTTTCACTGAGTGATGTGGGTGAAGCACGTCAGATCACATGTTAGTTTATTCTAAACTATTTGCAGGGAAGAACCAAGGAAAAGTACTAGAAGTTATATTTAGATCAGTTTAAAAAACAGTTGATAAATTCCTGTATACTAGGTGTTCTAATGCTTTGTAGTGATAAAACTGAATAAATTAGAATACACTTTCTAATAAATATTTCCTTAGCATCATTCCTTTGCCTTTTAAAAATAGACCCCTCCCACAAACTTACAGTAAATCCAAGTGGTTTCGGGCTTATCTACCCCGCTCCTTCATAGCTTGTAGTATCAATATAGTTCATTGAAACTTGAAAATTGACTTTTAGTGAATAATATAAGTAGATTTACTGTCACGCTAGTAAGTCTTGCAAGCCATTAATTGTTGCTCCTTAATAACTTTTAGCATGTGTAGTTAGGTAAGCTTGGATATATTCATTCATCCATGCTGCAAGGTATCATTGTTGCTAAGGGTAAAGTTAAGCACTCCACCACAGAAGACTGATGGACCATGCAGGATGACTTGTTCACCTACATAGTTCTCGCTATTAATAGAAATATTGTCTATTGCTTTGTAAACTGTAAGGCGGGTACTCCTTCTCCTTTTATAATATCGTGGCATATTTTGCCAACTAAATCGCAAAAGGTTTAAATTGCTTTTCCAAAAATATTGGAGAAGGGGGTAGGGGGTAGGGGCGAGAGGGGGGGGGGAGGCGAGGACTCGTCCCTCCTGTCCTCTGGCTGTGACACCCCTGGCTGCAGAGTATTAAGCTGTTCTGAAATAGTAACTAACTCCCCCCTGGAGACCGTAGCTGCAACTCGAAGGATCTGTAGTGACGCGTGATGTGACGTACGCCACGAGGCCCGTATATCTCTTTGGCCTGCAGTACAATGACTTAACGTCAGCGAGATATGGGGGTGTGGACGGGGAGGCGATGGTGGGGCAGGGGGACTCCGATGGTGCGTCAGCTTTACACTGTCTACGGCGTTATAAAGCGACCAGAATGAAAGTACAGGAAGCTGAGTAACATCTCGTACGGTGAGATTACAACGCTATCATTCCCCGGTTAACTTCAAACTTTTGGAACGTCCCTTGCATAACGCTCCGCTAACTATTTCCTCTTTGACCTAATAAGTTGCCGAATGACACTAGTATGGATTAAACAACCTTCCATTGCAGAAATGATATTTGTGGTGTCACCGCCAGACACCACACTTGCTAGGTGGTAGCCTTTAAATCGGCCGCGGTCCGGTAGTATACGTCGGACCCGCGTGTCGTCACTATCAGTGATTGCAGACAGAGCGCCGCCACACGGCAGGTCTAGAGAGACGTCCTAGCACTCGCCCCAGTTAGACAGCCGACTTTGCTAGCGATGGTTCACTGACAAATTACGCTCTCATTTGCCGAGGCGATAGTTAGCATAGCCTTCAGCTACGTCATTTGCTACGACCTAGCAAGGCGCCATTATCATTTGCTATTTATCTTGTGATGCATGTACCGTCAGACCGATGTTCACCAATTATGGATTAAAGTTAAGTATTCCAGAAGCTTCGTACCTTTTTTTACTACACTCAGCTCCTTTAACTGTTCCAGACCTCACGCCAGCCTGCGTGAGCTTAAACGCGTGCCTTTCGGCTACCTTCTAGTGGCTTGGCTGTCTTGCAAAGTCACAACAATATTAATACAAACCACTGTCCCACAATTAGGTATGTATGCACTAAAATCATTTATTCCATTAAACGAATCTCGTAACTTACAACATAACGCACGTATGGATTATACACTACTGGCCATTAAAATTGCTACACCAAGAATAAATGCAGATATACGGGTATTCATTGGACAAATATATTATAGGTACTAGAACCGACATGTGATTACATTTTCACGCAATTTCGGTACATGCATCCTGAGAAATCAGCACCCAGAACAACTACCTCTGGCCGTAATAACGGCCTTGATACGCCTGGACATTGAGTCAAACAGGGATTGGATGGCGTGTACAGGTACAGCTGCCCATGCAGCTTCAACACGATACCACAATTCATCAAGAGTAGTGACTGGCGCATTGTGACGCCCGTACAGGAGATGCAACATGCGGCCATGCATTATCCTGCTGAAATGTAGGGTTTCGCAGGGATCGAATGAAGGGAACAGCCACGGGTCGTAACACATCTGAAATGAAACGTACACTGATCAAAGTGCCGTCAATGCGAACAAGAGGTGACCGAAACGTGTAACCAATGGCACGCTATACCATCACGCCGGGTGATTCGCCAGCATGACGATAAATAATAATGTGCTTTCACCGCGATTTCGCCAAACACGGATGCGACCGTAATGATGCTGTAAACAGAACCTGGATTCATCCGAAAAAATGACGTTTTGCCATTCGTGCACACAGGTTCGTCATAGAGTACACAATCGCAGGCGCTCCTGTCTGTGGTGCAGCGTCCAGGGTAACCGCAGCCATGGTCTCCGAGCTGATAGTCCATGCTGCTGCAAACGTCGTCGAACTGTTCGTGGAGATGATTGTTGTCTTTCAAACGTCCCCATCTGTTGGCTCAGGGATCGAGACGTGGCTGCACCATCCGTTACAGCCATACGGATAAGATGCCTGTCATCTAGACTGCTAGTGATTACGAGGCCGTTGGGATCCAGCACGGCGTTTCGTATTACCCTCCTGCACCCACCGATTCCATATTCTGCTTACAGTCATTGGATCTCGACCAACGCGAGCAGAAATGTCGCGATACGATAAACCGCAATCGCGATAGGCTACAATCCGACCTTTATCAAAGTCGGAAACATGATGGTACGCATTTCTGCTTCTTACACGAGGCATCACAACAACGTTTCACCAGGCAACGCCGGTCAACTGCTGTTAGTGTACGAGAAATCGGTTGGAAACTTTCCTCATATCAGCACGTTGTAGGAGTCGCCACCGGTGCCAACCTTGTGTGAATGCTCTGAAAAGCCAATCCTTTGCATATCACAGCATCTTCTTCCTGTCGGTTAAATTTCGCGTCTGTAGCACGTCATCTTCTTGGTGTAGCAATTTTAATGGCCAGTAGTATATTTGGCTTGCCCCAATCCCTCCACAGGTGTCCTGATTTCACGATAATATGCAATATTCGAGATTTGTTTACCATTTAGACTTCATAGCCATCAGTATTGCGACAGCATGAAAATTGCCATTTTCCCGTTAGCGGTCATTTTCATTCGTTCAGCCTGCAGGGAAAGGCAATGATCCTACTGCCGTCAGTTGTGAATGCTTCCCGGCAATCTCTTTGAGGCTCACTACCATCTGACGATTAATATCATTTACCGCACACAAATAAAACGGATAGAAATTACGTTCCGGATTGAAATGCGGATCGAATAATTGCTCCTCCGTCAAAACCGTCCTACGGACATGGAAAAATTTTACTAGCCGTATGTACAGCACCACTCGTATAGTAAGCTCTGAATACCTTTTGCGTAAGCTGATTTACAATCCGCCTGGTACTTCACTGTCAGATTCCCCTTCCGCCAGGCCACAGGAGCCCTGAAATGTGCGGGATGATGGTCCCATTGTCGCACCGCGGTAAATGGGGCGGGCGTTGTGGGAAGCGAACCGCGAAATGGGTACCTGGGGCGATGCGTTGGGGCGCCAGGCGCCTTCCTACGAAAACGGCACGACCTCGCGATGTACCTCGCTCCTCTCTTCAGCCACGAAATCTGAAGACGGTTGCGAGAGATCTTCGTCAAAAAAACTGTCAAGATGCTTAGAATTGATAACTTCTTCCTGTAATTGCAAGCCGTAGACAAAGTTATAGAAAGGAGCTCTGACTATGAGCTTCCTTCTTTCTGGGATTCATAGATTTTAATAAAGCTTTTAGCTCAGTTTCAACAAGATCTGTAACGACAACATCTGGGCACCAAGTCATTGATTCAGTATTTATTATTATACTAAAGAATACATACATAACAAAGTGGATTACCGATTTTTCGCATTAATGCTTGGTTAGGATTGTGTAAATTTTTTTAGTAATGTTTATACTGTGAATATTGTTATTACTGTTATTTTACTCAGTGAGTTTTATGTCAGTAAATTAATCATAAATGTTTAAAGTATTGTATGTAGACACACTGGAATAGTTGTTGTTGTTGTTGTTGTTTTTTGAGGAAGAAAACCAGACAGCGAGGTCATCGGTCCCATCGGATTAGGGAAGGACGGGGAAGGAAGTCGGCCGTGCCCTTTGAAAGGAACCATCCCGGCATTTGCCTGGAGCGTTTTAGGGAAATCACGGAAAACCTAAATCAGGATGGTCGGACGCGGGATTGAACCGTCGTCCTCCCGAATGCGAGTCCAGTGTCTAACCACTGCGCCACCTCGGTCGGTACACTGGAATAGTCAAGGATGTAACATTATCTGTATGAGTAGCGATCGGTCGGCTTAATTAGTGTCTTTGGACGCGACTGCTCGCGAAGTAGTCGGTGGAGGTGCAGGCATTGCATTGCTTTACTAGATTGCTTCTGGCCAGACGAACCTTGTATTACAGTCAACGTGTGCTGAGATTTGTGTGTTCTTACGATGTGCTGAAATGTTCGTCGTTATGCCACAGTGAGAAGATTATGTAAGGACGGGCAATATTTGGAATTTTATTGTCACAGCACAAAACTTCAAGAGCTTAACTGGCAACAAAGCATAGCATGGGCCCAATGCTGTATATTGTAAATCGACTCCTTGTAGAGCCCGTACCATTTATTGCTACATAATGTTATCCACCAAAGCACCTGAAGAGATTCACCACGAAGTATTGTCTAACCAGCATATCGTAATAGTTTGTTCAGACATTCCAGTGATTAGGACTGATAGTTTTTAAATTATAGCTTTTCATGGTGACAATAATTGTTATGTTTCCATCTGAATATTTTCTATGGTAGGAGCCTTCCTTTCCTTAAGTGAAATTCCGAGTTACATTAAGAGACAGAATCTTATTTAAATGAGTGAACAATAATCTAATAACATTTTTTTGTGATCCGTTTGGAGCAGTAGAAACTTAGACAATGCTTAATATTAATTGCTCTCAATTGAACAACAGTTAAATCATAATGACAGTGTGATTTGTTTTCTGAAAGCACAAGATAACAACCTTAATTTCATGGAATGACTATTCAAAAACTGTTTTACAAAATTAACAGGTCATGTTTAGATTAAATGCTTTTAACCATCGTCAGTACTATCACGTTTCCAGTGATAGCTTTCAGGCTTTTTTTCTTATTAAACATTTCTTCTTAAAAAGGGCATTACGTTTCAATGGTCAGTTTTCGATTTTACAGTATTCGTTACTGATTAACGAAATTAACGTCTTGAGCATGGCATTCAGCATTACGCTATAGCTATTGCTGAGATCACTACACCAGAAAATATATTCAATTACTACTCCTTTTTTCGAAGTTGATATATAAGTGCAAATGCAAACATATTCCCATATATATTGAAGGCAGCCAACGTTAAGCATTAAGGTGAGTAATATTCTGCTGGGTGCGACTCTTTTGCTAATGAGAGCGTAATTGCCAGTGCCAGCGCTTTGAGCAGCTATCCTGTTTAAAAGCCGTTACAGGAATCTTCCTTTCGCCGTAGCATTTATATTTCATAGTTGTGTCAGTGTACTGTGAGTTACGCTGCTACTGTCATTATTTCCGCATACTAGAGTTGCTCGTGCAGTGAGCTGCCAACCGTAACTTTGTTTCAGTTAACGGTGGGTATTAATGAACAGGAAATCAGAATAACTAACTACTGAAATTTCAAATCGACCACTGAACAATATTTCAGTTAACCGAGACTTCGTTTATCGTCATTAGTAGGAAAGTGGGTTAATGACGAATCGGTTGTAATATCCACTACATTATTACAAAATAATCTTACTGCGGATCAGATACCTTATTCCATACTGCAGGGATTCGTAGGAATAAATTTCATTACAAACAATGTGTAGTACGGGAGTGGGTGTGTTATGTAGCTTCTTTCAGCGCCTACCAGAATAGCGAGAAAATCAGAATTGAAGTAGGAGCGAGAAGTGATATTTATCACAGAAAATAGTTTCAGCAGTCCCTGGGGAATTGTTTACTTTCTCATCATCGAACTGGGAAAACTAAAAAGAAATATGTGTTAATGAAAGATACTTCACATCTCTTTTTTACAGGTGTTGTACTTTTCTCCGCTGGTATAGGTATACTTGAACAACGAATCGGAGAACGTAAATGAGCATGTTCCTAAATACCCCCGAAAATCGATTTGAATAATAGTAAACTAGTGTATAGCTGCCGTATCGAAAACAAAGTAACCCGAAGCAATAATTAAGTCATAAAACCTTTGGATGAGTCTCTTTATTTAGGGTAGCGGAACAGAATGACTGGCTGGACAGAAACTGAATAAATAGAAATTAAAAATGGCTGGAGTATTTTTAGTAAACTAAATAGAGTTTCAAAGCTCATCTTCAGATGTGTCCGAAAACAAAAGCTGTAAACCCCTGTCTAAGAATTCTTTTGTGTAAAATTTTGAGTAAAGATTCTGGACCATTTGTGTTATGTGTATAAATAAGCAAGAGCGCGGCTTTCAGCTTTTTCGAAAGCAGCTAGGAGATGCCTGATCGTTCATTTTCGTGTTTCCTCACTTATTACGTAAGCGTCGCTCTCTGTACCTCTTTATAATTTACAATATATTAAGCTAATTTCCAATCAAAAAGTGTTCGAGTAGTTTATTATAATACCAGTCCACATATTTATGCTAACTACCATTGTGTTAACAGCTTCTTTTTTCAGCCCTTTGTGGGAGAGGTGTCACATTTCAGCGTGGCACTTTCCGCCATTGGCGTGACTTCGTTACTAATGTTCAGTATCTCATTTTCGGTTATTTTACAACCTAAAGCTGCAGTCATTCGAAAAAGAAGTCCGAGAATTTTAGCTAATTGCATAGTATAGAGTCATTACCAGATGGTCATATGCAATTAACATTTCAAAAATTCCATCGGTCCACATCTTATGTTGCACTCCTCCCAACACTAATGTGTGACAGTTACATCGTGTATTATAGAACAGCTTAGAAACATATTCAGGTAGCGGAGTTAGCGGAGGTGGAAGCCAACACACGAATATTACAAACAGATTAGACTAATGGCAGTGAGCCTTAGGCTTTTGACGAAATACCCATCCAAAACTGACGGTAGCTCAGCAAAAACCCGAGACGGTCCTCTTGGAATTTGCTGGGAGAAACAAGTAAATGGCGTGAGGAGACGAACGCCCATCCTCCTGCCAATGAAGCAGCCATCGGCTATGGGGTTGTGAGAATGACATGACTTTTGCAAGCAGTCTAGCCGACTAACAATTACGCGAGCGATGGATGTTAAACTCTGTAGTTTCATGTAACAGAAATTTGTACGCAAACATCGGAAGGTAGCTTATTAAAAGTTGAAAGCAGTTAATCAGTGAAAATGACTACTGTGTTCAGCACTGTTCAAAAAAACTGAATTCACTCATTCGATCAATACAGTCCGTTCAACAAAAACAAAGCCGCTGAGACATTGCGACCCTTCTAGGAAATATCTGTAGACTAAGCTAACGAGCTTTCTTGTGTTTTCGTACGGCGTGGTCTCTTCAAATTAGGAGGCATAAATGTGAATTTGTGCAAAGATCAATCCCATGCACTTTCTTTAGTTCGGATTCATGTCAACAGAATGAAATGTTATTGCTAGCGTCTTCTCTGTACTGCTTTGTTAATAGCACCATGTTCCAAAGCTAAGCGTGTTCTGCAGGTCTGAAAAACGTTGATGACAAGCTTCGAGACAGGTTTAAATCAGAACAAAGTCCTGAAGGAAGGTAGTAACCGTACATTTATTCTTCGTCAGCCTTGGTGCAAAAAATTGTTCCTAATAATGATACTTTGGTATATTTCATAAACATATGCGTAGAAAAACGGACTCAGATAATACATGAAATCTTAATTCTAAAGTGAACCTATATCACACAAAGCAAAAATTTCGAGCTCGAAAACGTGGGGTGCTCTCAAATACTTCGCCGTATCAACGAAACGGGGAAACTTCTAACATCTTCCTTACAGTGTCAAAGTATAGATTTCACCCTCAAACTATTCTGATAAATTGAAAGCTTCCTTTTTTAGAGGTAAAACTCTTAAATAAATGAAGACTTATTTGCGAATTCCGTAAACAGCCCAGTAGTACTCAAATACTGAGTTTAGTTTGCTTCATAGACACTAAATAATCCCATAATTATACTTGAATGTTTCAAAAGTTCTTTTACAAATTTTAGGGTCAAGTTCCTTAAACATGAACTAGAAGAAAAGTCCATATAAACTTCGAGAATCCTTCGCTTTAAAATTATTGATGAAAGTTGGCGTTCAGCGGCTTTCCAGATATAACCCAACAACTTCATTTATCTGAGCACCCTTTTGACACATTGCATCATAGATGGTGTTGTTTTGCCTGGGACATTCGATAACATTCATCACTCGCCTTCAACGTATTCAATGTATATACGCACATCAAAAAAAGTTTTGCATCCGGAGCCTGTACAGAAAACAGGAACTGAGATCAACATAAACATCATTTCCGCCTTTTCTTATAGCTCAAGAAAACCACACATTGCATGTGGTACCACCACACAGCGAGACCTTCAGATGTGGTGGTCCAGATTGCTGTGAGCACCGGTACCTCTAATATCCAGTTGCACTTCCTCTTGCATTGATGCATGGCTGTATTCGTCGTGGCATACTGCCCACGAGTTCATCAAGGCACTGTTGGTCCAGATTTTCCACTCCTCAACGGCGAATAGAAGTAGATCCTTCAGAGTGGCTGGTGGGTCACGTCGTCTATAAAAAGCTCTTTTCAGCCTATCACAGGCATGTTCGATAGACTTCATGTCTGGAGAACATGCTGACCACTCTAGTCGAGCGATGTCGTCGTCCTGAAGGAAGTCATTCACAAGATGTGCACGATAGGGGCTAGAATTGTCGATCATGAAAACGAATGCCTGGCCAATATGCTGCCGATATGGTTGCACTGTCGGTCGAAGGATGGCATTCACGTCTCGTACAACCATTACGGCGCCTTACAGGTTCACCAGCGGCGTTCGTCGTCCCCACGTAATGCCATCCCAAAACATCAGGGAACCTCCACCTTGCTGCACTCACTGGACAGTATGTCTAAGGCACTGAAGCTGACTGTGTTGCCTCCAAATACGTCCCCAACGATTGTCTGGTTGATGGCATACGCGACATTCATCGGTGGAAGGCACGTAATACCAATACTGAGCGATCCATTCGGCATGTTGTTGGACCCATCTGTACCGCGCTGCATGGTGTTGCGGTTCCGAAGATGGACCTCGCCACGAACGTCGGGAGTGAAGTTGCGCATCATGCAGCCTATTGCGCACTGTTTGAGTTGTAACACGACGTCCTGTGGCTGCACGAAAAGCATTATTTAACGTGGTGGCGTAGCTGTCAGGGTTCCTCAGAGCCTTAATCCGTAGGCAGCGGTCGTCCACTGTAGTAGCCCTTGGGCGGCATGAGCGAGGCATGCCATCGACAGTTCCCGTCTCTCTGTATCTCCTCCATGTCCGAACAACATCGCTTTCGTTCACTCTGAGACACTTGGACACTTCTCTTGTTGAGAGCCCTTGCTGGCAGAAAGTAACAATGTGGACGCGATCTAACCGCGGTATTGACTGTCTAGGCATGGTTGAGCTACTGACAACACGAGCAGTGTACCTCTTTCCTGGTGGCATGACTGGAAGTGATCGGCTGTCTGGCCCCTTCCGTCTAATAGACGCTGCTCATGCATGGTTGTTTACGTCTTTGGGCGGGTTTAGTTACATCTCTGAAGAGTCAAAGGGACTGTATCTGTGATACAATATCCACAGTCAACGTCTGTCTTCAGGAGTTCTGGGAACCAGGGCGATGCGGAACTTTTTTTGATGTGTGTATGTACTACAGGTAGTGAGTTCACTGGAAGAGCTCCGTTCAAAGATGGCAGGTATTCATTTCGTGAGCAGGCAGACGTAAGTTGTATGTATGGCCACGTAATATTAATGCACACGAGGCCTCTCTGCTGGATCATACAGCATTTCCAGACCAAAGAGAACAGAGTTATCCAATCTTTGGGCTGTGTATCATCGGGTTGCCGAGACAGGATCCGTAGCACCACAGAACAAGAAAAACCACATTTCGCTCGTACGCCTGGCCAGGGAGACTACACTCTACAGACTGTCGCAGAAGTGTCAGGTACCAGCGCAAGACAAGTAGCCCTGGCTTGTCGTACATCTTCAAGTTCACCATAGAGGATACATTACAAGCAACTCATTTACCCGTATCATTTTCAACGTGTGCGTGACCATATGCATGGCAATCACTTTGCACTGGAGAACTTTAGCTGGTGGTTTGTTGCACCGACTGTTAATTGGTTGTTTGTCTTTTCCTTATGTTAACAGAAGAGAAAACTTTTGGAAGAGACTGAATAATAATGTTCTACAGCCAACACATATGGGCCGATCACAGTCATCCTACAGTACAGGACAGACGCCATAATTAGCTTAGAGTAATAAATGGGCTGGAATTGTAGGTGACTGTCTGGTAGGGTCACACGTTCTTTCAGCACGTCTTGCAGGTGCTGTCTACAGGGACTTTATTCAGACCACCCTCCAAGACCTGCTTGAAGATGCGCACTTGCAATGTTCGATGTAGACTGGCTGGTATTACCGTCACAGATCTGTAGGTGGAGGAGGATCAGTTGCATGGCATGCACGTGCCCTGCCCTCAGGTCTTCGGATTATTATCTGTAGAGGCACCTAGAACAATTGTCCTACGTAGAAGACTACTCAGATGCAGAAACTCTTCATCGACGTGTCATGGAAGCCTGCAAAGGCACTGGAAACCGACTGCGAGTATTTGAAAGGGTGCGATAGTCTATGATTTGATAACTACGTACGTGTTTAGACCTTGGAGGAGGGCATTTCTTGTAATTATTATGAAATTATGTGTTGATGAGCTCGGAAAGGAACAATTTTCGAAGTTACGTTTATATGAACTTTTTATTTTGTTTTGGTGTAACATACCCGTCCCTGAAGATTTTGAAAGTATTTTTGGAGCACCTTATATACAGCAGCCCAGTTGAGGCATTCATAAACAAGAGGTAATGATAGTAAATCATCAGCTTCATTATATCTTCAGATTGTGTCTTTCTCCTATGAAAATAATACTGGCACAAGTTCCTCAAACATACTAATCTCAGCCTATGTTTTCTTATTATGTTGCTATCAGTAATGAAGTACTATCAGAAGAAATCTGATACTGATAAATTTTCATAGCGGTGCCTAGATTTCCAGCTTTCTTCACATTTTCAGAAATATAAAATTGTCATTTCTCAAAATGCAGAAACGTGGTGTCCCATGACCACAACACCAGTAAATCACAGCTGTAGTCAGTCAACTGATACAAATGTGACATGAAATCTCAGTAGTAGGTAAATAAAGAGGCAGACTTCGTTCCTTTGGTAGGTTACCAGGAAAATAAAATCAGCGTATAAATGATATTACACATAAAGTGTTGATGATGGCACCGGGTGATGTTTTAATCTTCAGCGAGTTACCATTAGGGCAATGATTATCTAAGGATTCTCGTAGCTCAGGAGTGAAATGATGCAAGACTATAGTAGTGTTATCTGTACATAGATTCCTAACGATCACTGGGTCCCCTGGGACCAATGTCTGCATTTCCTAGTGAATGATATAGTGAGACACCAAGCTTTTGATAATATTGACTGAAATACATTCTTAGAAATTCTGAAGGTAGCAGAAGTAAAATAAAGGAAGCGAAAGGCTACCTATAGCTTGTGCAGAAAGCAAAATGCCTTTATAGGAACGTAGACGGACGTGAAACGGAAGCTTTAGTAGAGAAAAAGTAAGAAAGAGATGTAGCCTACTTTCGACATCACTCACTCTGATCTTTTAGCAAGTTGCGACGGAAACCAATGAGCTATTTTGGAAGGAAAGTAAAGTTCATGAAGAAGAAATAAAAACTTGTAATTACATCAGAGATGGCAATGTATAGAAAGGCTATAGACTTTAAAAGAAGTTACGATATAATTGTCATCAAAATTACAAGAATGGTAATAAAATATAGCCGAATTAAGTCAGATAATGGTGAGGAAACTAAATTAGGAAATTAGGCACAAAACGTTAAAAATGAGATTCGCTGATGGGTAACAAAATAAGTCACACTGGCCGAAGTAGAGATGATATATACTACTGGTCATTAAAATTGCTACAGCAAGAAGAAATGCAGATCATAAACGGGTATTCATTGGACAAATATATTATACTAGAACTGACCTGTGATTACATTTTCACGCAATTTGGGTGCATAGATCCTGAGAATTTAGTACCCAGAACAACCACCTCTGGTCGTAATAACGGCCTTGATACGCCTGGGCATTGAGTCAAACAGAGCTTGGATGGCGTGTATAGGTACAGCTGCGATGCAGCTTCAACACGATACCACAGTTCAGCGAGTGTAGGGACTGGCGTATTGTGACGAGCCAGTTGCTCGGCCACCATTGACCAGACGTTTTCAATTGGTGAGAGATCTGGAGAATGTGCTGGCCAGGGCAGCAGTCGAACATGTTCTATATCCAGGAAGGCCCGTACAGGACCTAGTAACGGAACCTATAAAGGCTTTATTATGACGAAGTTTGTGATACCCTCCTAATTGAACCAGTTTAACTAGCAATTATGATACTAGAAAAGTAACTGTGTATGTTAGCAATGATTGCATAACATGTCTACATAAACAGTCAACCCATTAAAATGTAATTAATAACAGACCCACACAAAAGTTAATATCACTTGAACACTGATAAAGCAGATGTCATTGTGTAAACAAACTATATTCAACTGAAATAATTAATATGAAATACGAATAATATTGGTCAACTTACGTATTTTGGATCTCCTTAAATAAAAATTACCCAGTGAAACCTATTTATTCACTAGGACTGTTTTCACCCGCTATTCACGTAGACACATCTGTTTTAAACGAGAACCAGTGTAATTTTTAATAATTCACGTTATTTTCTTATGTATGCAAATGAGAGAAATCTATTGATGTACCTTTGAAAAATGGCCTTTTTGCAACAGAGAATTGTTTTGACAAGTTGTCAAATCTGTCTGTGATTTTAATGACCTGTTAAATTATGTCACTAGATGTAAATTAATAACTTGTTTGCACCAATTACGATAACAAAAGGATGCCTGACTTATAAACCACATCTCTTCCTAGTAGTTCTTTGACGAGGTTATAAATACAAGCAGCAAGAACCCTCGTCAGCTCAGTGTTGATAGAACTTTTGTAAAGTGTGTATGTTATTGTCTTATGTGGAAAAACAATACAAAGATGTTGTGAAAGAAGTGTTACTCTGTACTGTGACAATGTCTTTGGGTGGTCAGCGGAGTTATGATGGCTACCATGTCAATAAATAGTTGAAGTTCACTTATGCTGTCGTTCATCATTTATCAACAAGCATATCAACAACACGGGACCTCATCTTTTTACCCCTAGACGATTACGTATAAGGCCAACATTAACATTAAGATACAGCTGTGAACCAGCCAGCAGGAGCAGCAACTACTATGATACAATTTAAGGCGGCAACCCAATTCTCTACATCAAGTGCTAACAAGCTTCGTATATTGGAGTGATATAGTGCAAATATAGGAACATCTACGATTGGGCGACCATTATAATTGGGGGCTCGTCTGGGATCTTCAAGCGCGTCAATGATAATAGAGCAGCGATAAATTTCGTAAGTGCTTAGCACTACAGAAAAGTTTAATCGGTGCAGTGTAGCAACAGTGAAAATATTTTAAAGTGAAAAAACGTGTGTATGTGCGACTACGAAAATTATTATCGCACCACTCAGAAGATAAACATCTGGATTATGTCAACGGAATTCATCAATCAAGACTTCAGCTTCGATAAAACCGAATAAAACTGAAGATAGTCAACAAGAACCACCGACCACGACATCATAGCAGAGCTACAGTGAAAAAGAGCAAGGTATATTTTTTTGTTTAAAAAATGTCTGTGCCTGAGAATGATGAGGTCGAAGTAAATGTAAAAACGGAAGATGGGGAGGGCGAAAAAATAACCATGTCAGATTGGTTAACAGGGTATACAACTCAAATTAGCTTGCAACTTAAACAATCGAGTGATCAAATAAATTAGAAATTTAAAGAAAACACAGATAGGCTTGATCAATTAAGTATTCATCTCAATGAGAAATGTGAAGAAATTGAAACTACCCTTAGTAATGACACCAGAGAACAGTTATAACACTCCAGAAAAGAATTTCAAGTTAAAGTAGAAAATTTAATCGGAAACATAAAAGCTAACACAGACAGCATTGTTGCCATTAACAACAGAGTAGATACTGAAGTAGAAAGATTAGATCAGAGAATAGACAAAACATCAGACAACTTTAAACAAGAATACAACCTGTATACCACTAATGTAGATACAAAAGTAGAAAATATAAATGACCAAGTGTCCACTGTACACTCTAAATATACTCCATTGCAGGAGGCTGTGATGTCCAAACAAATTTTTAACAATCAAAAGACAATGTATGGGCACATCCAAGTGAAATGCTTTGGTGAAAATCTGCACCCTGTTGACTTTCTACACCAATGTAAGGATAACTTTGTAGTAGGAATGTCAGATTAACATAACAATTAAGTTAGTAAAATAATGTCTAGAAGGAGAAGCCCTGTCTTGGGCAAATGAAAATAATGATTCTTGAAATACTTTTGAAGAGTTTGAAGCTAAATTTATTTGCAAATTTTGGTCACAATCCGTACAACCCAGATTAATGTCAGAATTTCCAAATGGACCAGTGTATAGAGGAAAAGTAGGGGAATGCAAAAATTTTGCAGAGATCAATTGAAAAAACTTGCTCACTTGAATAACTCTTTTGATATGATGACACAGACTGATGTTTTAAAAAGAAGGTTACGAGGGACACTGCAGTGGGAACTGGTCCATGGACCAGATGATTCAATGGAAGAGTTCCTGAAATATGTAGATAGATCAGATAGGGCCTTGGAAAGACAAAATAATCAAAGTTTTGGTTCTGGCAACAAATAGTATGGCGGTGGAACGGGAATGTAAATAGAGAATTATGGGAGGAGAGACTTTGAAAATTCTAGAAACAATGCTCCAAATAGGGGAGATAGGAGATATGAAAATGGTTTCAGAAACAATACACATGAGGGAGGATGGAGGAGAGAAAACAGGAATGATGGAAATAGGTAGTGGGGAAAAGAACAAGATAGAAGGGGATTGTTGAAATTAATGAACAAAACGACAACTACAAACAGACAGACCAAGGGAACCAGCCTGGAAATGGTGGACAGCCCCCCTAGATGCCCGTAGTTCTGGGGTTAGACAATATTATGAAATGACAATACATAATCGAAACAGGGAAAGGAGAGGATACAATGTAAAGAGAAGGTATCATGAAACTAGTGACGTTATTAGAACAAATAATTAGAATTTAATAATAAATTTTGGGATACTTTGAGTAAAAATGATACAGTTACCAAACACTGTGTTCAAGCACAGGCACTTAGTGAAAGTCCAGAAGTTGAAGGTATTGCAAAGTTCCATAGTGAGGCTGAAAAAGATATTGGTGTCAATAACAGGTCAGACACACCACAGATAGATTCTATTTTTGGGGGTTTATCTGATAAATAGGAGGATGATGAAGTGTTTAATGGAGCCAAAGACTCAGTCGCTGAGGTTCAGATACATAAGGGGGAAACTGAAGATGGGGATGTTGTGGAGAATGAGGAAGGGATAATAGAGGAATATTTAAATAATGATCCTAGGACAAGCGATGTTATTGTTGAGAGTGTGGAGGAAGAAATAAAAGTCTTTGTAGAATTGAAGAGTGATGATGAGGTAAAGGTAAGTGATGTGACAAATATGAGTAATAATGGAGTTATTTTAAATGAAATACAGTCTGGGAATGTGTATCTGATGACAAGCTATTGCCAATTGGGAACTATGAAATACAAATATATGAAAATGGTAATAATAATAATAATAATAATAATAATAAAGAAAATATAAAGGTATGGAACGTAAATGTGTGTTTTCAAGAAAAAGGGGAAAAGTTTTTAGAAGTTTTGTGGGGCAACTATGGAAACTGTGTAAACAAAGATGATTTTTGGAAAGAATTGGCAATGGTAAGTGCAACATTGTATCCTACATTGTGGATAAGAATCCATAGTGGACTTCATAAAAAATGGGGAGAAAACAGTAGTTTGTTAGATGGTAACACAGAGTTAAGGGAACAGATGAAAATAACAGTTTATATTTGAATATCAATGTTTTGCAAACAGAGAGGGGTGTATGTAAGTGTAGAAAAGAGACATTAGACTTAGGGACTAAGGAAACTGAAAGTGATCTATTGTTTGAAAATATAGAAATAGATAAAGATATTGAGCTAGGTTGTCCATATATTAGAGTAAACATTGACAAATGGGAAGGAAGAGTGTTAATACACACAGGAAGTCCTGTTTCTGTCATCACTTCTAGACTTAGAGATAAGCTCAGAAATTTTCAACATTTTCTTGAGATGCCAGTCGTTGGACTAAAAGTAAAAGGAGCTACAGGCAGAGCTGGTAAGGTGGTTAAGAAACAAGTGTTACTTACTTTTAAAATTGATAACTTGAACTTTGAACACGGATGTTTAGTAGTAGACGACCTGAATGAGAATTTCATTGTAGGTATGGATTAGATATTGAAAGTGCATACTGGGTTTAATTTTACAGCAAAACAAATGTGTGTTGTAGAACCTGTTACTCAACAAAGCTGTGTAGCGAATTTGTTAATTTTAAACTGTGGTAACAGCTGTAATCACATTCAATCAATGGATCATGAAAATGAGGGTGTTTATTACCCTGATGAGAACTTAGAGGAAGACGCAGAGATTCAAGAGTTTGATAAATTAGTAGAGAAAAAACTGGGGGACACTGGAAGCCTAAATAGTACACAGAAGGAAAATTGAAAGAATTGTTATGGGAATTCCAAAATGTATTTGATGACAGACCTGGTAGAGTGAAATATTATCAATGTAAATTGCAGTTAAAACCCCATGATCCTTTCTTTATAAAACCATATGGAATACCATTTGCAAAAAGAACTGCAGTGGAAAAATAAATACAAAAAATGGAAAATTGGGAAGTTATTGAAAAAAGTTGCAGTGCCTATAAGAACCCATTGGTCATTGTAGGGAAGAAAGGCAATGGTGTTAGGATTGTATTAGACTCTAGACATCTGAACAAGTATCTCATCAGAGAAAACGACCACTCAGAAAGCATGGATGAGCTGTTAGGTAAATTTGAGTGTGTCAAACATATGACAAGCCTAGATCTCACAGCTGGTTTTCATCAAGTTGACCTTAGTCCTGATTCGAGAAAACATACAACCTTCCTATATAACGGTAAATGTTATCAGTATACAGTCATGCCTTTTGGTCTCAATGTATCAGTTGCAGAATTCATCACAGCAGTAGATTTTGTCCTTGGTCACGAAACTAGTTCAAAATTAATCACTTATGAGGTTGACATTTAAATCACTGGGAAAACTTGGGAAGAACACCTTGAATTGTTAAGGGAGGTATTTATGAAACTCAGAAAGGGGGGAATGACATTAAAATTAGAAAAATGTAAATTTTGGTTAGAGGAGTTAAAATTTTTGGGACACGTCATTATAGAACAAGGGATTTTGCCAGACAAAGGCCAAATAAAAGGCCATAGAAAATTTTCCGCCGCCTAGAAACGAGAAACAACTCAAATCATTTTTCGGCATCACAGGATTTTACAGAAAATTCGTCCGTAATCAGGCATTAAACGCAGTTTGTGTGTATAACTTGCTCAAGATAAATGTAGTGTGGGATTGGACACCAGAATGTGAAAATGCTTTCAACAAAATCAAAACACAGTTGTATAACAGCCAACTTCTACATAGACCAGACATGTCAAGTCCTTTCTGGCTAACTACTGACAGCATTGATGCATGGGTAGGAGTACATTTATTTCAAGAAAAGGAAATAAATGGAAAAATGGAACACTGAACAATTGCATTTGCCAGTAGAATTCTGCAAAGACATGAAAATCACTACACTATGACAGGAAAGAAATTACTAGCTATACATTGGGGTTTTACAAAATTTAAAAAATACCACTTGGGACATAAATTAATAGTACAGACAGACCACAAAACATTAAGCTGTCTCCAAGAGTGCAGGTTATATCATTACAGACTCACCAGATGGGCCATGTTTCTCCAGCAGTTTGATTACGGTGTGAAGTACATTCAGGGAAAACATAATGCAGATGCTTTATTAGGACTACCTTTGGGAAGTGATTTGGAAGGAAGTAGTGGGGAAGAGGAGAGAATTTTCAAAATTATGTATCTACAGGGCATTAAAGAGGAAAATGAAATATAAATAATGTGTAACGACATTAGGAGGTTTCAGAACCACGATGAAAACTGGAGACTAGTCAAATGTTACATATAAAAACTGGGGGAGAAAAGATAGAAGCATACTATAAAGTACACAAGGGGATACTATTCAGAAGTCTTAAACCAGATTTAGACTACTGGAAACTGTGTTGGCCTGTGCAATAAATAGATACGCTCATTACTTATGTCCATGAAAGCTTTGGCCACTGTGCCACCACTAAATGTATTCAGAAAATACAGGAGAACATCTATTTTTACAACATTAGCAGAAGAGTGAAGAAAAGGTTATCGGCATGTGACAGATGTCAGAGGGTGAAAGTGACTAACCAAACATCCAGGGGAATAATGCACAACATATTACCCACAAACAAGCTGGATCTCATTGCAACTGACATCTATGGGCCATTACCCAAGACAAGGGGAGGGGGGAGTTACAGTTATATTTATGTCATGGTAGACATCTTCTACAAATTTATATAGCTTTATCCCTTAAGGAAAGCTGCCAGCGAACAGATCGTTTTACAAATTACAAGAAATTATTTCAACACTGTTGGAAAACCAAAAGCAATACTCTCAGACAATGGGTCTCAATTCACCTCTAAATACTGGAAAACTTTTATTTAAGACACAGGAATCAAACACATTTTAATATCTGCTTACCACCCGTCAAGCAACCCAGCTGAGAGATACATGACAGAGATTCGAAGACTTTGCAGAACTTCCTGTAGCCAGAACCACACTAATTGGTTAGAGTAGAAAATGTTTCGAAGAAATAATGAACAGTTTACAGCACTCTTCCACTGGATTTTCCCCACATGAAATAATGTAAACCAATACCCTGCTAGTTTCTTCACTAAAAACATAGAGTACCCACCTTGAAAAAATATGTCACCCCAAGAAAGGGAAGACTGTGTACGGGACACCATGAAAAAACAAGGGGAATCAAGAAAAAGGAGACATGCAGCTAAAGGAAAAGCTACACAGTTCAAACCAGGGGACCTTTTACTCGTCAAGACACAAGAGAAGTCAAAATTAATGTCAGCTGAACTAAAGAAGTTTTTTTATATTTACATTGGTCCATTTGAAGTAAAAGTAAGCCCACATCCTAATGCGTATAGACTTATCTTTCCCAGATCAAGAAGATTATTTGGATTCAGAAACATCACTGAATTACAACATATAAACATGGCTGAGCACATTTCCTTTTTTGAGTACACTTACTTACCCATTTTCCGCAACGCTTTTTACCTGCAAAGATTTTTACCAGGTGTGTCAAATGGCCACTACCACTCAACCTACAGACCCTGGAAAAGTTCCAGATCTCTGAATGTTTCTATATTTTTTTATTGTCTCTATTGAATATTCAATTTTGAGACATCTTCTTTCTTACAATTGATAAGTTTAACAACACACCCAAAGAGGTGACAAACATTTATTACCTTTTATAGTATCACTGAATATGGGACATACTTGCATTAAATGTAGAAGACAATGTATAGATTGTTGTGCAACACCCATCATTTTTGTTATTGTTCATTTCTTGAGCATAAGATTTGCGTACAAATTTCTACACCTAGCCAGATGATCACCAAGTTTGATGTTTGTGTTGTGACCAAATTAAGTGTCCAATTTTGGTATTAATATGTCAATGTAAATAACATAATTATGTACTTGTACTATCTTGACTATGAGTCTCAAAGGGAGACAATATTTAAAGAACTTTTTCATAATTCAAGTGCATCCTATATTCATGCATGTGACTTGTCTAGTGTTTGTGTATATACCATGTCCATACTTATGATTATGTTTTTTTTTCATTTCTATTATGTGGCTCAAAGAGAGGAGACAGTTTAAATATTTTCTTATGGACATATAACCAGTCCATTTATGTAATATATTTACATCCTTTTTATTTTGATTATTCTGTGGCTCAATGAGAGCCCACATTGAAATCATTTACCTATATTTATATATCTTAACATTGCATATGATATGTTTGTGTCTGTTTTTGATCATTATCCATATGGCTCACTGGGAGCAAAGACTATACAATTTTTTTTAATTTTAAATATTACTAATTATTTTTATTATGCTGACACACAGAGAAGCATAACACAAAGAACATTTGAAACAACACAACTAAAATATCTGCAGGAAAAAAGTCATTTTGAAACTGGGTAACAGTCGCTGTATACATAGACATTATACCAGAAAAAAATTACTAAAATAGAACGTTGCCAAATTTTAGCCATATGACACATTTGTCCTAGTCAACTAATGTCATTAACATTCTGTAAACGATATTACCCTAGGGGGTATTGTAACGGAACCGATTAAGGGCTTTATTATGACAAAGTATGCGATACCATCCTAATTCAACCAATTTAACTAGCAATTATGGTAATAGGAAAGTGATTTTATGTGTTAGCAGTCATTGCATAACAAGTGTACATAAACAGTCAACCCATTAAAATGTAATTAATAACAGACCCACACAAAAGTTAATATCACTTGAACACTGATAAAGCAGATGTCATTGTGTAAACAAACTATATTCAACTGAAATAATTAATATGAAATACGAATAATATTGGTCAACTTACGTATTTTGGATCTCCTTAAATAAAAATTACCCAATGAAACCTATTTATTCACTAGGACTGTTTTCACCCACTATTCACGTAAATACATCTATTTTAAACGAGAACCACTGTATTTTTTAATAATTCATGTTATTTACGTATGTATGCAAATGAGAGAAGTCAATAGATGTACCTTTGAAAAACGGCCTTTTTGCAACGAAGTATTTTTCTGACACGTTGACAAATCTGTCTGTCACTAGATGTAAATTAATAACTTTTTTACACCAATTACGATACCAAAAGGATGCCTGACATATAAACCACATCTCTTCATAGTAGTTCTTTGACGAGGTTATGAATACAAGTAGCAAGAAACCTCGTCAGCTCAGTCTTGATGGAACTTTTGTGAAGTGTGTATGTTATTGTCTTATGAGGAAAAACAATACAAAGATGTTGTGAAAGAAGTGTTACTCTGTACTGTGACAATGCCTTTGGGTGGTCAGTGGATTTAAGATGGCTACCATGCCAATAAATAGTTGACGTTCACTTATGCTGTCGTTCATTATTTATCAACAAGCGCATCAACAACGTGGGACTTCATGTTTATACCTCTAGACGAATACATATAGAGGCAACATTAACATCAAGATACAGCAATGGACCAGCCAGAGGCAGTAGCAACTACTACAATGCAATTGAAAGGCGCTAACCCAGTTCTCTACATCAAGTGCTAACAAGTTTGGTATATTTGAGTGATATATCGCGAATATAGGAATATCAACGATTGAGCGACCATTATAACCTGCAACATGCAGTCGTGCATTATCCAGCATAAATGTACAGTTTCGCAGCAATCGAATGAAGGGTGGAGCCACGGGTCGTAACACATCTGAAATGTAACGTCCACTGTTCAAAGTGCCGTCAGTGCGAATAAGAGGTGACCGAGACGTGTAACCAATGGCACCCCATACCATCACGCCAGGTGATACGCCTGTATGGCAATGACGAATACACGCTTCCAATGTGCGTTCACCGCGATGTTGCCAAACGCCGAGTCGACCATCATGGTGCTGTAAACAGAACCTGGATCCATCCGAAAAAATTATGTTTTGCCATTCGTGCACCCAGGTTCGTCGTTGTGTACACCATCGCAGGCGCTCCTGTCTGTGATGCAGCGTCAAGCGTAACCACAGGCATGGTCTCCGAGCTGATAGTCCATGCTGCTGAAAACGTCGAACTGTTCGTGCAGATGGTTGTTGTCTTGCAAACGTCCCCATCTTTTGACTCAGGGATCGAGACGTGCCTGCACGATCCGTTACAGCCATGCGGATGAGATGCCTTTCATCTCGACTACTAGTGATACGATGACGTTGGGACCCAGCAAGGCGTTCCGTATTACCCTCCTGAACCCACCGATTCCATATTCTGCTAACAGTTACTGGATCTCGATCAAGGCGAGCACCTACGTCGCGATACGGTAAACCTCAATCGCAATAGGCTAAAATCCGACATTTATCAAATCCGGAAACGTGATGGTACGCATTTCTCCTCCTCACACGAGGCATCACAACATCGTTTCACCAGGCAACGCCGGTCAACTGAAGTTTGTGTATGAGAAATCGGTTGGATACTTTCCTCATGTCAGCACGCTGTATGTGTCTTCACTGGCGCCAACATTGTGTGAATGCTTTGAAAAGCTAATCATTTGCATATCACAGCGTCTTCTTCCTGTCGGTTAAATTTCGCGTCTGTAGCACGTCATCTTCGTGGTGTAGCAATTTTAAAGGCCAGTAGTGTAAAGTGTACTCTGGTAGGAGCAAATTAATAATTTCTTCGAAAAGTTGTTAAACTTCTAATATAAATGTAAATGTTTACAAACTTTTATAGATACACTTGTCTGGTCTGTAGTCATCTATAGATGTGAAACTTGGTCGATAAATAATTGAGAAAAGATGAGAATAGAAGGTTTTGATATGTGTTGCTATAGAAGAATGATGAGATTTAGATGCGTTGAAATAATGAGGAGGTACTGAATCGATATGAGAAGCGAATAAATTCGCGGTAAAATTTCATTAAAGGAGATGATCGTGTGATAGGCATCACATGTGGCGTACCTACGCTTGGTGTCAGTTAATAGGTCTGAGCAATCATCACCACAGCACTTGTACGCTACAAATCCAGCTTGGTGACTTTATCAACGTAATATGACGACTTTGATGGCAGCAACTGAGTCCAGGTCTCTGGATCCGAATTTCTCTTATACTGACAGCTACGTGCAACGTAAATAATTTTAAGGAAATTGGATTTCAGTAAAATAAATACATTGTAATGGAAGTAAAGCTATAAGAACGGGTCTTGAGTCGTGCTTCCATAGCTGAGTCGGTACTTACCCGAGAAAGGCAAATGTCCAGCGTTCAAATGTCGGTCCGGCATAGAGTTTCAATCTGCCAGACGTTTCAAGTCAGAGCGCACTCCATTGCATAGTGAAAATCTCATTCTAAGAACGTTGTTTTTCTGAATAATCAGCCACAACATTAACTCACTCTCAAGTGACACTTGATCTCTACAGAAGATGTAATTAAATGCATTACTCGCCTCAGCAGTTACGGATTGTGATGACACAAAACGAAGTATAAGAACTTATGTAATAACAGATTTATGCTGCCTAAATTAACTTTAACTTATCTGTTACTATGAAATCAGTTTGAATGTAATGTTGTAGGGACTATAATGTAGGTACTGTTATATTCTGAAACTATCTGACACTGTAGCACAATGAAATAATTAGAATTACATGAAACTCGATTAGATTTTCAAGTCTCTAACAGTTTCAAAATTTTGGCAGATTCAACATTGTGATTGAAATTTTAGTAATCTTAAATCACCTGATAAGTTTGGATTGAAGTTATATGAGTAAATCTTGTCTTTTGTCGTCCTCAAGATGCTGAACCAATTATTTTTCTACATGGTCTTTTAACATAATGTGAATATTATTCAACAACTTCCGTTGAGAGATTTGGAATTGACCACATGATTTGTTCCTCACGAAACGGTCTTTTGTTGTTGTCAAATTTAATTCGTGGTAGCAAAATATGGGACAATATTTTACAGTGGTTTCAACATTCGACATACGGGTTTATTACAGGAATTCCATAATACAGTTTAGGAATGATTTCTTTGTATCAATACAATCACTAAGAAATCAGCTATACACTGTTGTCATAAATATATCTTATGTAAAAGAAATGAATTCACATGACATAAATTTTTTAATTTGGTTCAAAGAATTTGTGTAGCGATCAACTTTACTTCAACAACTGATTATTAAATTATATCACACAAAGAATGGTCAGTTGGTTATGCAGCAAAGTGTGAGACGTCAAAATTAATGTCAAAATTATGGAGGATCATACCTAACAGATAGGGTACTGAGAGTAAAGATAACACATACTTCAAATAGATCCAAACATTTACTAAAACATTTATCAGAATCAAAATACATTAATTTAGGAGTTCCTCGAGGTAGCATTTTGGGACCATTACTGTTCCTGATATGCCTCATTGACTTTCCCAGTAGCGTTATTCATGGTGAAAAAATTCTCTTCGCTGATGACAGGAATATTATAGTCACTGAGAAAACAAGAGAACTCCTTGCCGAGAAATCAAATGAAACTCTTCAGGAAGTTTATCATTGGTCAATAAGCAATAAAGTGACATTGAACATACAGAAAACTAATGCCATGAGTTTCTGTTTCAAGAGGAAAAATGACAGTGTTAAATTAAATGTAGATGGCACCTTTATAAACTGTGTAACAAATGCAAAATTTCTGGGAATGAATATTGATTCTTAGTTGAAGTGGTGTGAACACACAAAGGTACTTGCAAACAGAATGTCATGAGCATCTTATGCCCTTAGAATCCTATCATCAGTGTGTAACATGCAGTGTCTTTTAGTTACATATTACTCATATGTACACTCAACTCTTAGCTATGGCATTCCTTTTCGGGGAAAAATGCACAAAATATGAACACAGTTTTCAAACTCCAGAAAAGAGCCATGAGAATAATAACCAAAAATACTAGTCGAGCTCATTGTAAAGATCTATTGAAAACATGGGGGATTTTAACAGCTCCATGTGAATACATTTACCAGTCAGTTGTACCCATCAAAAATAACATTGGTAATTACTGCAAAAACACCTCTGTGCATGATCATGAGACAAGAGACAGACTCAACTTACATAAAAAATAAACAAGAAAAAATAAACATAAAACTCAAAACAGCATTTTCTACCAAGAGATAAAACTGTACAATAAATTACTAAAGGAGATTAAAGAAATTGCAAAAATACACTTATTTAAAAAGGGAGCTAAAAAGTACATGTTATGCAATACATTTTATACACTGAAGGATTACTTAGACAAAACAGAGTAGGTGTTTGATAAAAAAATGTCATACAAATAAATAACAATAATAATGATTACAAAACATCCAACATTCCACATAACACCTTCACTTTATGTTTTTTCCCTTCTTTCTTTTTCCTTTCTAGAAATGCTTACCCCCAAGCTATGCACAGCACAGTACTGACACCTCTTCCTCTTTCTGAGCTCAACATCTCACTCATTATGGAGGTATGATGACTCAGTTTATCAGGATAGCAAATAGGGAAGTTGCGGTACAGAAAATGGCGCAGAGATCATTAGTGTGTGTGTGCGTGTGTGTGTGTGTGTGTGTGTGTTTGTGTGTGTGTGTGTGTGTGTGTGTGTGTGTGTAGTGAGTGAAGTGTTATGAAACTATGTGTGTATAGTGTGTGCAGTGACATAGTGAGATATGAATGAACAGTGTAGCATTACATTATTTAATAAGTTATTTGTAAAACAAGTATTGTGTACCAGGAGTAAATCTAATGATTGTCTGTAACTAGAAGTGCGTGAATATATGAGTGAACGAATTAGCTTATTTTAAATTGATCTAAACTTGTAAATACTTTGACAAATCCTACATCCTTGTAAAAAGAGATCTACGGATGAATGAAGCTAGTATGACCAACGCTTGACTGCAGTAATCAGGTCCAAATGGATGCGTGCTGTAGTAGTTATGCAGAGATAAAGAGGCTCACACAGGGCAGGCTTACACAGGGAATGATCATTGGATTTCGGGCCAATTCTGGAAGCACTTCCGAAACGGCAAAGTTTGTAATCTGCTCGCGTCCTGCCGTGGTTTAAGTATATCGCACATGGAAAAATGGCGCTATCCAAAACCGGTGCGGAGGCAACTTTGGCGTATCACAGTCCACAGACGACAGACGTGAATGAAGGTTGCAGCGATGCTTATGGGCGAATAGGCGTCCAAATGAGCAGCTGAACCCCCAGGTGAATCAATGAGCTGCCAACAGTGTCTCCTCAACGACCGTTCCGCGAACGTTGCCGCGTTTGGGCCTCTGCAGCAGGCGCTTGGTTCCTGCAACCATGCTAGCAGTTATTCATCGCCGACGAAAGCTGGAATTTTCGCTCAAGTACCGCAACAGTGCGTGCACTGAATGGTGACAGGTGGACTTTCCAGATGAGCCATGTTTTAGGCTCCATCGGACAGATGGCCGTTGGCGCCCACGGCGTAAAACGCCTGAAAGCGAACGTCTTCCTCCAATCGTCTTAAACGTACAGGCCGAAGGGTGATCTCTTCATTCTGGAAGGGACAGTGGAGCAATACAAGTATGCATCTATCCTTGGGGGCCAAGTCCACCTCCAAATACAGTTTAATTTTCCTCCGCACGATTGCAATGCAACATGTCACATGGCTCGCGGTGTACCTACGAGGTTCAACGAGAAGCAAGGTAAGTTTACCGTAATCTGCTGGCCACCAAACTCCCCTGATTTAAACTCAGCCGAGAATATGTGGGACAACCTCGATCGGGTTGTTCGCGCCATGGATCCTCGACCGAGGAATTTAGCGCAGCTGATCACGGCACTAGAGTTGGAATAGTACCTTCCAGAACCTCGTTTTCCTGCAGGCCTCGCAGCGGTCTGCGTTGCTTAAGGTGGTTACGTAGTTTTCCGACAAGTTGCAAATTTTTGGGAAGTACTAAGGGACCAAACTACTGAGGTCATCGTTCCCTGGGCTTACACACTACTTAATCTAACTTAAACTAACTTATGCTAAGGACAACACACACACACGCACCCATGCCCAAGGGAGGACTCGAACCTCCGACGGTGGGAGCCACGCGAACCGTGCCAAGGCGTCTGAGACCGAACGGCTACCCCATGCTGCTCGTCTTCCAACAGGTACTCGCGTCACTATGACTGGAGAGTGTAATAACCAATCGAACATAATATATGGGAACACTAGCGCCGCGCATCGTACGTACCACCTGTAATCGTGCGACCGAAGTGGCAGTGTCACTTTAAGCCTATTCTCGTTCCCATTTGCAGTGCTGGCCTACCGTTCTCTAGATAATCGATCACAAGTCGTTATTTATTGTGTAGCAAGTGGCGGCAGGTTCAAGAATACTGTGAGGCCGTATTCAGAATCGGACTACAGTGTCATAAATAAAGGCTACAATGTACAACAGTTAATTGCAAGGAACAAACTTCTCAGATATTGCTCCGTTTGGTACACGAACTCTGTGGTGTCACCGCCGGACACCACACTTGCTAGGTGGTAGCTTTAAATCGGCCGCGGTCCATTAGTACATGTCGGACCCGCGTGTCGCCACTGTGTGATCGCAGACCGAGCGCCACCACAAGGCAGGTCTCGAGATACGGACTAGCACTCGCCCCAGTTGTACGGACGACGTAGCTAGCGATGCACACTGTCGAAGCCTCGATCATTTGCAGAGCAGATAGTTAGAATAGCTTTCAGCTAAGTCAATGGCTACGACATAGCAAGGCGCCATTAGTAACATTGCATGTATCTAAAGAGTCTCACTTGTATCGCCACAATCTCCAGATGTACCAAGGATGGATTAAAGTTAATTATTCAAGAAGCTACGTACTTTTCTTTATAGCATTCAATACGTATCCTGTTTCAGACCTCACGCCATACTCCTTTAACTTAGAGCGTGCCTTTCGGCTTCCTCGCATTGTGTCTAGGCTGTCTTGCCTAGACACAACAAACTCCATTGATTAAAGATGTGAAAAACGCCTTTATGTCACGACACTCAGTAAAATCTTTCACATTGATGCTTTAAATCAATGAAAAGCATGATAGTTAATGCTTATCTGGTTTGTAGAATCCTATCGGAAACAGGTCCGCCCCGATAGGTGAGCGGTCAGCGTGACGACCTATGGGCTCGGGTTCGATTCCCGGCTGGGTCGGAGATATTTTCCTCTCAGGGACTGGGCATTGTGTTGTCTTCATTATCATTTAATCACCATCCGGCACGCAGGTCGCCCAATGTTACGTCGAATGCAATAACACCTGCACAAAGGCGGCCAGACCTGCCCCACAAGGGGTCTCCCGGCCAATGACGCCAAACGCTCATTTCACTTCCATTTGAAACAGTACTGATTTGATGATATGCTGTGAGACACATACCAACGCTTCTGCAGCTTGTAGGATTTTCCGTCTAGCCGTTTGTAATTCAGATGTTAAGCCCAGTAAGCACGTGACTCGAACGACAAACGTATTTCATGAAACATCGTTGGAATGCTGCGCACAATTTAAATGGTTGTGCTGCTTCACAGCACGATATGCTGCCGCGGGGAAGAACAGTATTAAAAGTAATAAACATCTGCGACGAGTGAGGATACATGACCGTTACACACCGTCACACATCATTGTAAAGTATATCCTCTGACCGATACAAAGGTACGCTTGGGTACCAGAAACGAAAAACATACGTACCGCCAAATAGTGTTGCCCCAGTACACTGCGAATAAATTAATGTATGAAAAAAACAGACGAAAAACTCCAAATCATAGCAAATAATTGAAAGAATTGCTTATCGACTTTCTAAACGTTGTATCAACGTTCTTCGAAAATCGATTTGAATTAATGAAAACATTTTCTACAAATTTATGAAAATCGTTCCACTTTATCTCCTGAATCGCAGGATCGATTGCAACCAAACGTGGTGAAAATATCACTTACTATCGGGAAACGAGTACTATGTGGATAAGAACGACCTACATCCTATGGGGAGGGGGCGGGTCTGAAAAGTGTGTGACGCAGGAGAATAACTTGGAGACACTTGGAGCAAGTTCATATACGTTTTTTATATCCTTGGTCGTTTATTTGTACAATTATTTGTATAGAAGCACTATGATACGCTCCCTTTTAGGGGTGTGATGGGTGTGTCAATCCATGACCTGTCAAAATATTCGATTACGACCAATCGAATTTATAATGTTCAGTGTCGCTAGAGGCATTGGTTACAGTCCCGATTACGCATCACACCTATAGATGGGATGGGGAGGGGAAAGGGGAGGAGGGCATTGGAGCTATAAAGACATCGACATATCAGCTTATTTCTGTAACATAATTCTGGAGCAATGGCAATCTCAGTTAAAATACTTATACATAGCTTAGAATCTTCAAGCAGTAAAATATATATGTTAAAATGAATAAAACTGATGCAAGCTCGTTAATCCACTATAGTTCCATTTATTAAGGTCCTTGCAGACTCGCATTACCGGTTTCATAACATTTGTAGTTGCGTCTTCTGTTGCATTTCTGTGTAAAATTACCGGTCCTATTATTACAGCGAAACAGTGAGTACACAGTCGGAATACATTATTTGTGGATTGAATAATTTAAAAAAAACGTATGGAATTGGAATCGAATTAACCAGAGTACCAATCTGCTTAGAACTGGTCGCATTATGAGCCTCTGAAGATACAGCAGCGTTCGGCGCACTTACTTACATTGCTGTTAAATGTAGCTATTGCAGTTTACTATCGACAAGGTGCAATGGTCGACGCCGACCCGCAATAGCCTCAGCAACTGCAGAAATTAAAACTTACGTGTGTCGTACCGGCAAGAATCCCTACAAACATCCGGCTTATTCATCCGAAAATTAGTTAAATTAACCTAAAACCAACACCATTAAAAACCAAATGTGCAGAGTCTCACAGTGCAATCAACAGTAATGTTCTTGATGCAATGGGTATCTGCAGGTTACTTTAACGAATTTTCGGGTGAATAAGTCGTACGTTTGTATCGACCATTATACATTTCCAGTTATAAACTACAACAGCTGCGTTAACGCCAATTTAAGTGACTCGACAACACGTCACTCTATGTTCAAAATCAGTATGCAACAGGACACCCTTGTCAGAGGCTCATAATGCAATCACCGTACTCTGGTTAGTCCAATCCAAATTTCACATGTGGTTTTTTTTTCAATTTATTCAATAGACAAATAACGTATTCCGACTATGTAATCACTTTTTCGCTATAATAAGAGTTTTGGTAATTTTATACGGATACGCACCAGAAGATGAAACTAGAAATATTGCGAAACTGGTAGTTCGAGTATACAAAGACGTCAACAAATTAGGCTATGGTGGATTAACAAGCTTTCATCCAGCTAAATGTTAATCTATTTTATTCATTTTGACATCTGTATTTCACTGCTTCAAAATTCTGCAAACTATTTGTCTCTGTAAAACCTGAAGCAGTTCCTACCAGTCTTAGCAGACGTATCTGGAGAAAATAATAGGGCCAGTAAGACACTCCTATGACCCCTATGTCTCAGTGTGGGGAGGGAGAAAGGTGACATCAAAGCAGAACGCAAGATCGTATGGAAAAATTTTAATCATGTTGAATGCAAGCATGCAAACGTGTATGCATTGTATTGTAAAGGCGCCGAATGTCAGTATGTGGACTGGAGTTCCATGCCTGTTGCGTTAAGTCGGCCAACACAGGGACAGCTAATACCATTTGCGGATGATGCTGGAGTTGTCGTCCGATAACTCGATTGGAGACAGATCTGTGATCGAGCAGGCCAAGGCACCATGTCGACATTCTGTGCAGCATGTTGGCTTATAGTAGAGGTATGTGGAAAACATCCCCTGGAATGCTGTTCACGAATGGCAGCACAACTGGTCGAATCATCAAACTGACGTACAAATTTGTAGCCAGGGTGTGTGAGATAACCACGAGAGTTCTCGTGATGTCATACGCACCCCAGAGCGTAACTCCAGTTATAGGTCCAGAGCGTCTAGCACTCGGACAAGTGGCCTTCAATGGCACCGAGGCAGAATCAGGGTTCATCAGAAAACTCAACAGACCTCCACCCTGCCCTCGAGTGAGCTCTGACTTGACACCACTGAAGTCGCAAACGACAGTGGTTTGGGTTCAGTGAAATGCACGCTACTGGGTGTCTGGTTCGGAACGCTCCTTGGTGTAACCGATTTGTAACAGTTCATTGTTTCAATGTGGTGCCAACTACTGCTCCAGCTGCAGTACGATGCGCCACAGCCATACGGCGAACACGATGGTCTTCCCTGTCGATAGTGCCACGTGGCTACGTGACCACTGTTGCCAGCAATCATGTACAGTGGCTACATTTCTGCCGAGTCTTTCTGAATTATCTGATTCTTCTTCTTCTTCTGCAGTGGTCAATCCAAGGAATGGTTTGCAACAGCTATAATGGCAGCTTGTGTCCATTCTGTGCGTCTTTCAGCTTTTCTCTTCATTTCTATATAGGTGTTACATCCCACATCTTTCACTATTTCATCCATGTACCTCAGCTGTAGTCATCCTCATGGTCTTTTTCTCTCGACATATCCCTCAATGACTGTGTTCAGGAGTTCTTTATGTCTTAATAGATGGCATGTAAATTGTACTCTTCTTTTAACAATGAAACTCCAGAAGCTTCTCTTCTCACCTGCTCTTTCCAGAACCACTTCGTTTGTGACCTTGCCGATACATTTTATTTTGAGCATCTGTCTATAGCACCACATTTCAAAAGAATTTAGCTTCTGGTCTTCCTCTGTCCCGTGAGTACATGTTTCACACCCATAGCATGCCACACTCCACACATATGATTTCAAAAATCTTTTCCTGATTTCAAAGCTGATGCTCTTAGATGTTAAGATGTTTTTCTTCTTGTTAAAAGCAGCCTTAGCTTGAGCAATTCCACTTCTCACGTCTGCCTTGCTCCTTCCATCTCTAGTAATATTACTGCCCAGATAAGTAAATTTACCAACTTGTTCAGGCAGTTCATTGCGTACATGAACTTCGACTTTCACTTGATCTTTTCTGTCGCATGCCATTACTTTTGTTTTTGCATTATTAATTCTCATATCATATTTTTCCCCCGTAACTTTATCCATTCTATTCAGTAGGACTGCAAGATCTTCTTTCAACTTGGACAGCTATATCATCGGCATATCTTATCATATCTATTCGTTGGCCATGAATTACTACACCTGTCTGTGAATTTTCCCTTACTTTTTTCAGCTACTCTTCAATGTATAGGTTAAAGATAACACGGGATAGGGCGCAACCTCGTCGGACGCCTTTCCGTATCTGCAGCTCTTCTTCTTTTGCCCGTCCACGGATAACTGCTGTCTCGTTTTTGTACAGGTTCCATATCATTTTTTCTATCTTTATAGTCTATTCCTACTTTTTTGAGTTCCTCAAACATCTTACCCCATTTACCATTATCAAAGGCTTTCTCTACATCTACGAAAGCTATGTCTGTTGTCAGATTCTTATCTAGTCGTTTCTCTATTATTAGGTTTAGAGGTAATATTGCTTCTCTGGCTTCTCTATCTTTCCGGAATCCAAACTGGTCTTCGGAGAGTGTTTGCTTCGACTTTTTGTACTATGCGTTTTAGGATAATTGAGGTTACTATTATAGAGGCGTGAGTAACTAGGCTGAGCGTGCTATAATTTTCACATCTTGTAGTATTTGCCTTCTTTCGAATGGAGATAATAATGTTTTTCTCAAAGTCTGTAGGAATTTTAACCTGCTCGTACATGTTGTAAACAAGATTATACAACTCCTGATTCAGTTTTGCTCCTCCAGATTTCAGAAGTTTAGCTGGGATATTGTCTATACCATGCGATTTGTTGTTTTTCAACTTTTTCAGAGCTAGTTCAAACTCTTCCTTTAATATATAGGTCCACCTATGTTGTGTGCATCTACTTCTGTTTCTTCTTCCATGATGTTTTCAGACACTTCTGATCCGCTGAACAGTTTTCTACATTATCACGGAAGGAATATTCAACTTCTGGTACTCACATTACGCGACCTCGTTCGAACACAGTGAGGTGTCGACAACTGCTTCTTTGTTACCTTAAAGTCAGTATTGACGAATGTCAACTCACCACGTCAAATGTGAAAGGAAACTAACGCTCACAACCGTTAGAGCGTGTATTTAAGGATAATCTGATTTGCACCCTCATAGTTGCGCTGCGAGAACCATTCTCATCAGACTGGCGCCAAATTTTAATATACTCTGACGCCACCTCCGTTTATGTCACAAAACTCCGTTTTGGTGTTCCGATTCTTTTTTTCATCAATACAAATACAGGAAATTTCACCCAGGCTTAATAGTAGGACTGGCAACTGAGCGAACAGCAATGAATGACTCTGGCATTACGTCTGAAGTGCTTCTCGAAATTTCTCTATGAATTTGTATACCTGTTTGTCATTCGTCACCTCACACAACCTTTTACTCTCCTGTTTTATAATCATACCAGTATTAATCGAAAATACAGAAACTTAGATGCTCTTCTTCTATAAAACAGATGTCTTCAGTACGAGCACCCCATCCTCACGACTATGGCATAGCTTCGCCTCCTACTTGGAGCGTGATGCTGTGCCTTCCGTGTGGTGAAGTTTCATCGCAGCAACCGTTAGCGATACTACGCACTGAAAGACGTATCTTGAAGTGGAGCATGGCTGGGCGAGCGGCGTAGTGTAGAGGCGGACGTCCTATCAGCCTGCCCTGACACACGTGGCTAAGTGCTGCGCCAACCTCCCGCTATCGTTTGTTATTTCAGCCTCGCCATTTAATGTGAACGCCGCCGGCTGAGCAGCATTGCCGGCTGAAATGTAACTCCCGAATGCGCCCGCCTACACGCACGCGCACACACACACACACACACACACTCCCACAGAGTCGCGTCACTCACCCCTCCCCTCTGGCCAGCTCGCGTGGTTCCGCCACAGCTGGGAGCGCAGCGCGTGCGGCGGTCGTACGTCGGTTGTCGCAGAACGCGAACAATTCCTCGACAATGGGTGGCTGCCGCCTCGGTCTCCATTAGCTTGTTATTGCGCGGCAGTGGCCGGCGCCCACAGCTCAGACTCGACACAGCCCTGCAAAGGACGGCCGACGGCTGTCGCAGCCGCTGGGCACAGCAGGCGAGTTACGTCGTTTACCGCTGCTCTACGACACGGCGGCAGTAATTTCTTTGGCTCGAACCCGCGCCAGTAACCCACCATAGATGAAGGCAAGCGTACGGGAAACGTATACGTAGAAAAGGCCTGCAAATTTTAATGCCTCCGCGTCGCTCTTAAATTCTGGCACGGAGTGGAAGTATTATGGAATCCTTTCACGTTAGATCTGGAGACTTACCGTTCCTTTTTTCTTGTTACTTCATCACTGATAGTCTGATCTCTTTCATTAGTTACGCTACAAGCCTATTGAAAATGTAAAATGCTAAATAATGCACTTTTCTGAGCAACGCTTAAAATACAGCGAGTTTCTTTCGTAGCACTAATGTACAATTTGTTGTAGTTGGCAATAAAACGCCCATATACTGCATTATGGATTGGAAAGGCAACCAGTAAAAACCAGTACTGGTGTTTTAGTACTGAATAGCCGGTATTTATCGATATTTGTTTGGTCTCGGCTATAACAGGTGTTTTTATATTTCACTAATGACCGGGTAAAGAAAACGAAACATCAATTACCCATAGCAGCAGGGATAAAATATTTCGTTTTTAAAAAACGGGTAATGTTTATTCGTCAAATTTGCTTCGAGTTGAAATATTACGTCACTATATAAAAACGTAAATGCGATCAGAGCTATTTTAAAAACAATGCCGATAGAAAAGAACAACAAACACATGGCAGAAAAACTGGTAGAGCATTGCTGAGACAATAATGTACCTCCTGCAAAGTTGCGTAGCCTATAGGTATGTGTGCACCTGTTACCAAGTGGCGTCGCCTATTAGACGGTGTACATGTACATGCAAAGCGCAAGACTTGCTCCGTCTGGTCATGTTGTAGTTGTCGTCGGACTTCAGTTGTATTACAGAATAGCACCATTCGTAGTCTGTAAGAATTTTACGAAATGCGGTATCAGTGAAGTACAATCCTCCACGAGAAAACTTAGAACTTACCAGTTCATTCATAGTTACAATAAAAATAGAAAGCAGCAGACCTACTGCCTGTGCCTACATAACATGTCATTATTTTCTTGTTGCCCTTCAAAAATAGAGTTCTTCATCTTCAGGTTTCACACTTTAACATTGACTATTTGTAACGTACAAATAATGATATGATTCCCCATTAGAACATGATTTTTGACCTGAATTTCAATAAATGAGAATCAGTGTGGGAATACTGCTGATTTTTTCGTGTTAACCAACCACTTATCGCTTTCTAGGAAAGGAGCGAACAGTGAATAGACTAAGTTTCCGTTTACTTGTCTGTCTAATTTAATATTTTGATTCTATATTTCTTGAAACTGAGGGAGTCAAAATTTTTCGATCTTTGTTCGATTTATACGTTTATTACAGGAAATAATATGAATAAAAAAACCGAAAACCGGTTATTTCAGCAACCTGCTCTGAGCAGTTTTAACAGTCCAGTTAAACTGGCGTTGAAAAAAAAAATTATCGAAATCCAGTTGTTCCAGCGATAACCGCCATCCCTACGTCGCACATGAATTTTATTTATACACCCAATTTACTATAACAAGGTGAATCCGTTTAGTGTTTTGAATGAAGTTTAAATCTCTTGACAAGTTATTGTTTGCGTTAATTACAAATCATTTATTCTGTTTCTGATTACTTAAAGCTTAATAAATGCTTCGCTCAGTTACAAGAGCATATCATTTCACAGAATTAAGAAAGTCTTGTCAAGATTTACTTCAGTGAAAGTGTTAATATGAATAACGGCATGACTTTAGTTTATCAGGGCAGAAAAGTTTTAAGAGTCGATGTTCTGCGTGCTGAAGAAGTTGGTAGAAGTCTCTCCGTTAAAGCAGTAACTCTCAACGACATTTATATCTTAAATTGTGTTTAATCTTCTCGCATTATATCCACTGGAGTCTGTGCTTGTGCAATAACAGTAACCACATGAGAAATGACTAGTTGTCGTATGAATTTCCTTAATCCAAGACAAGAGATTAACTGGACTCTCTTGTAATAACTGTGACTGCGAGAAGGCTCGCCTATCAAATCATTTCACATTAATTCCGAAGGACCCAAGCGACAACGTACTGTTACTCCAGGGAAACCAAGGAATCGTTGAAAATCGATATACAAACGCACCTTCTGTTTTAGAATCTTCCGCTATATCTTTTAGACAACACTTTCCTGCTGCAGACGCTTAAAAGTCATTAATTCCCTAGACACTATTATAACCTGAAATTTGCCAAGACAAAAATTTGTGTAATGGATGTCTTTAACGGTGTACCGCAATTTCATAGAGTCTCGCTACAAGAAATCTCGACTATCTCCTTCACTGGTTTGATTACAAGTGAATGTTGATTACCTGCCTAAGACAAACGAAATTAAAAAACAAAGAATAATTATGAGTGTCTGAGAGCGCTAAAGGCGCTCGCAGGCGAATGTGTTGCTGGTTCATTATAACAGATGAACAAGTCAACAAGGTTTTTCCATCGTTCACGTGTTCCATCGAAATCGTCAGTGTTTGTGCGTCGTGTCAACAGTTTGTAGTGTGGATTATCGTCGAGTGTGAACGGCTCCATGTTTTGTATTCCATGTATACTGTATTTTACCCGCCATTATATCAATTGTGAGTATTCTTTCTGTTTTCTCATTGACTACTCTAAGGCTGAAGAGCAGCGTAGAATGCTGCTGCCAGCCTACCTGTTGTCTGTACAGGTATCAAACTTACAATAAAGGGAAAAAAAACAAGGTTTATTTAGTAAGTTTAAGATAAGAGGTTGAGTTAATATGCGATGTTGTTAGAGGAGTGCATTGTTTACCAAACTAAATCGTTTGTAAGATATTGCTAGTATTACCATTCCCTTACCTTACTAGGCCACTCTCTCCCCAACACAAACATACTATTCCCATTTGTACCATGAACCTACGACAGTAAATTCGAGACATGTACATCATGCTTAAAAAATTTCTATAGCTCCAACACTGCATTACTATTATTATGGCTACTATTACCGGTGACAGCAGTCAGACACAAAGCGTTGACTTGGCAGTCCAAAGTCCGGCTGCTACACTGCTATAGCTCCAACACTGTTTTACTATTATTATGGCTACTAATACCGGTGACAGCAGTCAGACACAAAGCGTTGGCTTGGCAGTCCGAAGTCCGGCTGCTACACTGCTATAGCTCCAACACTGCATTACTATTATTATGGCTACTATTACCGGTGACAGCAGTCAGACACAAAGCGTTGGCTTGGCAGTCCGAAGTCCGGCTGCTACACTGCTGTAGCTCCAACACTGCATTACTATTATTATCGCTACTATTACCGGTGACAGCAGTCAGACAGAAAGCGTTGGCTTGGCAGTCCGAAGTCCGGCTGCTACACTGCTATAGCTCCAACACTGCATTACTATTATTATGGCTACTATTACCGGTGCCAGCAGTCAGACACAAAGCGTTGACTTGGCAGTCCGAAGTCTGGCTGCTACACTGCTATAGCTCCAACACTGCATAACTATTATTATGGCTACTATTACCGGTGACAGTAGTCAGACACAAAGTGTTACTTGGCAGTCCGAAGTCCGGCTGCTACACTGCTATAGCTCCAACACTGCATTACTATTATTATGGCTACTATCACCGGTGACAGTAGTCAGACACAAAGCGTTGACTTGGCAGTCCGAAATCCGGCTGCTACACTGCTATCGCTCCAACACTGCATTACTATTATTATGGCTACTATTACCGGTGACAGCAGTCAGACACAAAGCGTTGGCTTGGCAGTCCGAAGTCCGGCTGCTACACTGCTGTAGCTCCAACACTGCATTACTATTATTATGGCTACTATTACCGGTGACAGCAGTCAGACACAAAGCTTTGGCTTGGCAGTCCGAAGTCCGGCTGCTACACTGCTATAGCTCCAACACTGCATTACTATTATTATGGCTAATATTACCGGTGACAGCAGTCAGACACAAAGCGTTGGCTTGGCAGTCCGAAGTCCGGCTGCTACACTGCTATAGCTCCAACACTGCGTTACTATTATTATGGCTACTATTACTGGTGACAGTAGTCAGACACAAAGCGTTGACTTGGCAGTCCGAAGTCCGGCTGCTACACTGCTATAGCTCCAACACTGCATTACTATTATTATGGCTACTATTATCGGTGACAGCAGTCAGACACAAAGCGTTGACTTGGCAGTCCGAAGTCCGGCTGCTACACTGCTATAGCTCCAACACTGAATTACTATTATTATGGCTACTATTACCGGTGACAGCAGTCAGACACAAAGCGTTGGCTTGGCAGTCCGAAGTCTTCCAATTGCTGCAATTTCAGAAGTAAGAAGTCCAGAAATCAAGTGACTCACAGACACTAGTTCTAAGTATATGGCACACATTGTAATTTGGATGACTGAGAATAAGGGTGCAAAATGGGGCTGAAGCAAGTGTCACTAGAGGATGGAGTGGTGCAGAGGAACCATGTTAGTACCAATTGTCTCACTAAATCATTAATTCGTGATTTGATAAGACAACGATTGAAAATGATTATCATTTGTTTTTGGTCAATTGAAAAGGCAAAGTGTTCAAAGGCAATTCAATATTTATTCGAAAGTTTAGCTTTTAGTTCTTTGACGACAAGGAGCTGGGATTTGGGGAGGGGGAGGGGGGATTGCATGGGGTAACAGTGTGAGAAAGGCTGGGAACCACTCCTGTAGTCACTGTAATATTGCAACGTGTCATTAATTTCATAGTTTAGGTGTATAGCACATCACTGCTTTCCAAATCGTTCTTCTGTCTTTCACTCAATGGTCTCTGCAGTTCCTTCTGAATCAGTAATGGCGTCAAAAAGAAATCCCATTGTGGGTTATAAGTACAGAAAAGTTGCTCTTAAGGGCACTTTTAAGTTTTTTGATCATTTTTCATGTGTTAAACACCCACAGTTTTGTTTCATTCCATACAACAATAAGCTACCTAAAATTTGGGCTCCATAGTCGCTCTTCAAAATCTCAAAACCCAGAAAAAAAATCTATAGCTTCACAAAATATTAGATCTGCAGTTCCCTTAACAGTCTGCGTTCTCATTTCATATATCACATTTGTTTGGTGACGTGAGGGGTCAATAACACCTACAAAAGTATATAGAGGGTAGAGTGACATGGAATGTTCGTTTTTTTATGTCTCAGTCCGCAATACCAAGGTATTCCTTCGCTTTAGAGGAAATGTAGCAGTCCTAGCAAGAACGAGTCGTCCTCTACATTGCGTTTATTGGAGATAATATATTTCTACTGATATTAATCACATGTATGAAATAACTGGAAGTAAACTGCCGTCTGTCAACCAAACGTTAACTGTTTTATTTAATAATTTTTGGGTGTGTAAGTTAACAGGACATCATACTGCCACACGACATTGCAGGAGCTGATGATTTTTTGGGAGAAAACATGAATTCCAACACAGAAACCAAGCTATTGCATACTTAACCCAGACGCTTTGTATTAAGAATTGAGTGAACTACTAAAAGATTGTGGTTCATGAGCGAAAAAATTAAAAAAAATAATAACTTAAAGACGTAGCACATATTAATGCTGTGATGATAATTTTCATTCAAAAAGATACGAATGAAGAGAAAACCAAGATTCATGCATGGAATCGACGATCTTTTATTTGATTTATGTGCGAGGACAAATCGCCATCAACAGACGAGAGTGCAGCAAATAAGAAAATCAACAATTCAGTATATTATGTGTTTGAAAACACAAGACAATAAAAATACGCTTCGCATTCAATGTTGGTAACTTTACACATACAGCATTTCAGTTGGTTTACATAATCTGATAAGAAACGTTAGTTGTGAAACTCTCGTTGGATGGAATTTTAAGTCCTGCGCCAAAATAGTAGTATTTGGCAGTAAAGGGTGGTAAAATTTAAAAACATTATTGAGGAAGAAATGAGCTGTAGAAACACAGTAAAGATTAAACCGTTCTTGAAATACTTTTAAAACTCTGGAATTCAGCATGGAAAGGTTAAGCAACATTTGGATCAAGTACCTCGAATCGTCGATTTTGTTAGAGCAGCAGCTTAAAGAGAATTATATGGAGCTTTTAGAATTATTGCTGTCTCCTTGTGGAAGCGGCGTCTCGTGGAACACTCTTCTGTGAGTCCTCGAGAATATCCAAACGCAAAGGAAGTCGTGAAATATATTTATTGTCCGAAAACATGTTATGCGACGAATTCGCTTTATGACCCCCAATAAGACAATGAAATTTTTTATATGTGTATTTTTATTACTCCTGTGTACCTCATATCATTATTCTCTGCCCTTTCTGAAGCCAAAGCTCCCTATTTGGAAATCAGAATTCCTTGAAAAGATCATAAACTTCTCGTTGTGGAGCAAGGAAAACTGAAAAACCGCATCTGGCAGCTGTGCCCTGTTCTCTCGGCTTGGCCAGCCTTAACCGAAATTCGCTTGCGGGATCAAAGATGATAACTTCAAATGCGATGAATGATGAAACAGAACCATCAAATGAAAATATTAAAAGGCTTCAACAATGAATCGTTGAATAAGAATATATTTTCCAAATTTAACTTAAGTGAATAGTTTCCTCGGGCAGATCATTCGCAGTGCGAAGAAAATGGAGATTTTGTGAATAATGTACACGTGTTGATGAAACTAAATGTTGTAAATGAGCACTAGAGACGTGCCAGGCTCATGGAGCCCTATTACAGATGCTTTTCTAAAAACGCGGAAGAGAAGCCTTGAGTGTTTCAGGATGTATATGAACATCCCTTTAAGTTTCTGGAACATAAAAGGAGACGGTATCAGTTCACAATTATTGTCTCGTCATTTTTACCACCTAAAAGCTACATATAATATGTTTTGAAGTTGTAGTATTAAAGTCAACACAGTAACATTAACAGTTGTGTTGAAAATATAAAAAAAAAAATATTGGTTAATCAGCTCATTCTTCGTGTTTTTCGATTTTATTCAGATCTGTAGGTCTCGTTTTCCCACTGAAAATTGAAAAATGAGAGGCACCTTAACGTACAGAGATGCAAGAGCTAAAATTCAAGACATCTTAATAACGGCCTTCATGAAATTCGCGAACTGACACCATAGATCAGCCGCATTGCCTTACCTGTGCCAAGAACACAAACACCGTCAAAATGTTGTTTTAATACCCAGTTCAACAGTCAAAACAATTTAAAACTAAACATGATAAAAATAGTGAATTATTCCACAATTTATGCGTTATCAAACAGATAGGGACAACCACAGCGAAAAAAGAGCAATGAACACATATTAATGGAAAATCTCCAACCTATCTTCATTTCACCAATGGCATTATATTGTCCACATTTAGCACACACGAAGATCAGCAGCGAGTTGAAGACCTTAATACAACAAGGTATGAAAAGGGCTGAAATCAATTACATAAAGAAGATAGCTTTTGTAATAAGTATACAGAAAAGAAAATCGTAATAACTGACAAAGAAGTCATAAAATTGTTAGTATGTTTAGGAACATGGGTGTGTTACTTAAATAGTTTTCCACCTGGGTTAATGTAGGGCAAAGAGAAATTTCTAATAAGACATGTACCTGTACTGGTCGAGTCTAGATTGGTCTATAGGGTTGGTAGGACCTGTGTTGGCGTACGCTGGCGCCAGCACACCATGCAGCATAGAGGGTTACGAGAGTATCGATAGAGGCCAACGACAAGACACGCTGGAAACGCGCCGCCAGCGCCCTGCCAGGCACCAGTATTTAGGAACACTGCCATGGACTGGAGGGCCAACTGTAGCCTGTTAGTTGGAGTCTGTACGCTGTGGAGTTCCAGGGTGTCATCGAGACAGAGGCGCAGGCTTAGCCTCTAGCATAGAGGCAGGCAGCACATACTGACCCGATTGTGAACTTAGCGGACTTCTACACTACTGGCCATTAAAATTGCTACACCAGGAAGAAATGCAGATGAAAAACGGGTATTCATTGTACAAATATATTATACTAGAACTGACATGTGATTACATTTTCACACAATTTGGGTGCATAGATCCTGAGAAATCAGTACCCAGAACAACCACCTCTGGCCGTAATAACGGCCTTGATACGCCTGGGCATTGAGTCAAAGAGAGCTTGGATGGCGTGTACAGTTACAGCTGCCCATGCAGCTTCAACACGATACCACAGTTCATCAGGAGTAGTGACTGGCTCATTGTGACAAGCCAGTTGCTTGGCCACCATTGACCAGTCGTTTTCAGCTGGTGAGAGATCTGGAGAATGTGCTGGCCAGGGCAGCAGTCGAACATTTTCTGTATTCAGAAAGGCTTGTACAGGACCTTGTAAGGGAACATATTAAAGGCTTTACTTAACCCAAAGTATGTGATACCCTCCAAATTCAACCTGTTTAATGGGTATTTGTGATTATAGAAACGTTATTGTGTGTGTTAACAATGATTGCATAATATGTCTTCATAAACAGTCAACCCATTAAATTATACTGAATAACTGACCACACAAAAGTTAATATCACTTGATCACTGATACAGCAAATGTCATCATGTAAAAACACTAAGTTCATCTTAAATAATTAATATGATCATCATCATCATCATTTAAGACTGATTATGCCTTTCAGCGTTCAGTCTGGAGCATAGCCCCCCTTATAAAATTCCTCCATTATCCCCTATTCACTGCTAACATTGGGGCCTCTTCTGATGTTAAACCTATTACTTCAAAATCATTCTTAACCGAATCCAGGTACCTTCTCCTCGGTCTGCCCAGACTCCTCGTACCCTCTTCTGCTGAACCCATGAGTCTCTTAGGTAACCTTGCTTCTCCCATGCGTGTAACATGACCCCACCATCTAAGCCTTTTCGCCCTAACTGCTACATCTATAGAGTTCAATCCTAGTTTTTCTTTGATTTCCTCATTGTGGACACCCTCCTGCCATTGTTCCCATCTACTAGTACCTGCAATCATCCTAGCTACTTTCATATCCGTAACCTCAACCTTCTTGATAAGGTAACCTGAATCCACCCAGCTTTCGCTCCCATACAACAAAGTTGGGCAAAAGATTGAATGGTGCACAGATAACTTAGTCTTGGTACTGACTTCCTTTTTGCAGAACAGAGAAGATCGTTGCTCCGCGTTTACCGCATTAGCTTTGCTACACCTCGCATCCAGTTCTTTCACTAAGTTGCAATCCTGTGAGAATATGCAACCTAAGTACTTGAAACCGTCCACCTATTCTAACTTTGTTCCTCCTATTTGACACTCAACCGGCTTATATTTCTTTCCCACTGACATTACTTTCGTTTTGGAGATGCTAATCTTCATACCATAGTCCCTAAATTTCTGATCTAGCTCTGAAATATTACTTTGCAAACTTTCAATCCAATCTGCCATCACAACTAAGTCATTCGCATATGCAAGACTGCTTATTTTGTGTTCACATATCTTAATCTCACCCAGCCAGTCTATTGTTTTCAACATATGACCCATAAATAATATGAACAACAGTGGAGACAGGTTGCAGCCTTGTCTTACCCCTGAAACTACTCTGAACCATGAACTCAATTTACCATCAACTCTAACTGCTGCCTGACTATCCATGTAAAGATCTTTAATTGCTTGCAAAAGTTTGCCTCCTATTCCATAATCTTGTAGAACAAACAATAACTTCCTCCTAGGAACCCGGTCATATGCCTTTTCTAGATCTATAAAGCATAGATACAATTCCCTGTTCCACTCATAACACTTCTCCATTATTTGCCGTAAGCTAAAGATCTGGTCCTGACAACCTCTAAGAGGCCTAAACCCACACTGATTTGCATCCAATTGGTCCTCAACTAATACTCGCACTTTCCTTTCAATAATACCTGAGAAGATTTTACACACAACGTTGGTTAAAGAGGTACCTCCGTAGTTGTTACAATCTTTTCTGTTTCCATGTTTAAAGATTGGTGTGATTACTGCTTTTGTCCAATCTGAAGGAACCTGTCCCAACTCCCAGGCCATTTCAATTATCCTGTGTAGCCATTTAAGACCTGACATTCCACTGTATTTGATGAGTTCCAACTTAATTTCATCCTCCCCAGCTGCTTTACTGCACTGCAATCTATTGACCATTTTCTCCACTTCCTCAAATGTGATCTTATTTCTATCATCATTCCTATCCCATTCTACCACGAAATCTGAAACATTACTGATCACATTTTCACCTACATTGAGCAACTCTTCAAAATATTCCCTCCATCTGCCCAAGGCATCCACAGGATTCACCAGCAGTTTTCCTGATCTGTCCAAAATACTTTTCATTTCCTTCTTACCTCCGTTTCGAAGACTGCTAATTACACTCCAGAATGGTTTTCCAGCAGCTTGACCCATAGTCTCCAACCAGTTTCCTAAGTCTTCCCAAGATTTCTTCTTGGATGCTGCAATTATCTATTTGGCTTTGTTTCTTTCTTCAACATAACTTTCTCTGTCTACCTGATTTCTAGTATGTAGCCATATTTGATACGCCTTCTGTTTCCTTTTACAGGCTGCCTTGACTGTGTCATTCCACCAAGCTGATTGCTTCATCCTAATTTAACACACTACTGTTCCAAGATATTCTTTAGCCACTTCTAGTACTGTGTCCCTGTACCTTGTCCATTCCTTTTCCAATGACTGTAATTGGTACCTTTCTGAGATCGCTGTTATGTACTTGTGCCTGATTTCCTTATCCTGAAGTCTCTCCACTCTTATCCTCCTACATATGGACCTGACCTCCTGCACTTTCGGCCTCACAATCCCAATTTCACTACTATGAAGTGCGAAAAATAGTGGCGAACTTACGTGTTTTGGATCTCCTTAAATAAAAATCACCCAGTGAAACCTATTTGTTCACTAGGAGCGTTTTCACTCAGTATTCACGTAAACACTCTTATTTTAGACGAAAACCAATGTAATTCTTAATAATTCATGTTATTTACTTATTTATGCAAATTAGAGAAGTCAATTGACAAACATTTAAAAAAAGCCTTTTTGTACCTAAAAATTAATCTGTCAAGTCAACAAATCTGTCTGTCATTATATTAACATGTTAAAATATGTCACTCGATATAAATTAATAACTTTTCTGCACAAATTATGATAACAGATGTACGTGTGACTTATAAACTATATATCTTTTTAGTAGTTCTTTGACAAGGTTATAAATACAAGCAGCAAGAAGAATCAGGAGCACAGTCGGAATGTCACTTTGGTAAAGTGTGTTTTTGTGTTATTGTTTGAGGTGAATAAACAATGCAAGGAACATGCAAAAGAAGTACTACTTTGTGTTGTGTCATTGTCTTTGGTGGACAGTGGAATTAAGATGGCCACCCGAGTAATAAATAATTGAAGTTTAAATATTTGTTGGTTTCGCTCGTTATTTATCATCAAAAGCACATCAAAATACAGGACCTCATCATTTTAACCCTAGACAACCTGATTTAGAACCAGCATCAGCATCGAGACACAGCAGTGATCCAGAAAGCAGCAGCGATTACCACAATGCATTTTAATGGCGCCAACCTAACATCAAGTGCTAACAAGCTCCGTAAATGGGAGTGAAATAGTGCGATTATAGCAATATCTACAACTAGGTGACCATTACAAAAGTGGGGGCGCGTCCGGGATCTTTAAGTGCATCGATGATAATAGTGCAGCGATAAATTTCGTAAGTGCTTATCACTACAAAAAAGTTTATTTGTGCAGTGTGGCAACAGTGAAAATATTTCAAAGTGAAAAAACGTGTGTATGTGTGACTACAAAAAATTATCATCACACCACTCAGAAGTTTAACATCTGGATTATGTCAATGGAATTCATCAATCAAGACTTCAGCTTCTCTAAAAACCGAATAAAAGTGAAGAAAGCAAACAAGGGACACAGACCACGACCTCATAGTATAGCTACAGAAAAAAGCAAGGTATTTTGTTGTTGTTGCCGTTTAAAAAATTAATAGTCAACATTTCTCTACCTGAGGGTGATGAGATCGTAGGAAATGTAAAAATTGAACCAGGGGAGGGTGAACAATTAAACTTAACAGAGTGGCTAACTGAGTTTGCAACTCAAATAAGCTCCAACTTAAACAATCGAGTGAACAAGTAAATATGAAACTTAAAGAAAACACAGATAGACTGGATAAGTTATGTTTGAATGTTGATCTATTAAGTACTCATCTCAATGAGAAGTGTGAGGAAATTAAAACTACCCTGAGTAAGGACACTAGAGAACAGTTGACACACATCAGAAATGAATTTGAAGTTAAAGTTGAAAGTTTCAATGAAAACATACAAGCTAACACAGATAGCATTGCTGTCACCAACAAAAGAGTAGATACTGAAGTAGAAAGATTATATCAGAGAATAGACAAAACATCAGAAAACCTTAAACAGGGATACAACCTGTATACCACTAATGTAGATACAAAAGTAGAAAATATACACACAAAATATACACAATTGGAAGACGCATTGATGTCAGAACAAATGTTTTACAATCAAAATACAATGTATGGGCCCATCCAAGTGAAATGCTTTCCTGGTCAAAATCTGTACCCTATTGACTTTATTCACCAATGTAAGGATATGGTTGTTGTAGGAATGTCAGATAACATAAAAATTAAGTTAGTAAAAAGGTTTCTAGAGGAGGAAGCCCTATCCTGGGCAAGCGAGAATAATGATTCTTGGAATACTTTTGAAGAGTTTGAAGCTAAATTTATTTGTAAATTTAGGTCACAATCCATTCAAGCCAGATTGAAGTCAGAATTTCTAAATGGACCAGTGTATAGAGGGAAAGTAGAGGGAATGCAAAAATTTTGCAGAGATCAATTGAAAAAACTTGCTCACTTGAATAACTCTTTTGATATTATGACACAAATTGATGTATTAAAAGGAAGGTTACCAGAGAGACTGCAATGGGGATTCGTCCATGGACCAGACAATTCAATCAAAGGGTTCCTGAAATTTGTAGATAGATTAGATAGGGCCTTGGAAAGAGAAAATAACCAAAGTTTCGGTTCTGGCAACAACCAGTATGGGGGGTGGAACAGGAATGTAAATAGAGATTATTAGGAGAGAGAGACTTTGAAAATTCTGGAAATAATGCTCCAAATAAGGGAGATAGGAGATATGAAAATGATTTCAGAAACAATACACATGAGGGAGGATGGAGGAGAGATAACAGGAATGATAGAAATAGGTATTGGGGAAGAGAACAAGATAGAAGGGGGTTTGTTGAAACTAGTGAACAAAACGACAACTACAAACGGACAGACTGAGGGAACCAGCCGGGAAACGGTGGACAGCCCCACAAGATGTCCATAGTTTTGGGGCTAGACAATATTATGACAGGAGAACACATAACCGAAACTGGAAAAGGAGAGGATACAATATAAAGAGTAAGTACCATGAAAATATTGATGTTGTTAGAATGAATAAATTAGAATTTAATAAAAGGTTTTGGGATACTATGAGTAAAAGTGATGCAGTTAATAAAAACAGTGTTGAAGCACAGGTAGTTAGTGAAAGTGCAGAAGTTGAAGGTATTGGGCTGACAAAGATACTGGTGTTAATAACAAGTCAGACACACCACAGATATAATCTATTTTGGGGGGTTTATTTGATAAGAAGGGGAATGATGAAGTGTTTAATGGAGCCAAAGACTCAGTTGCTGAGATTCAGATACATATAGGGGAAACTGAAGATGGGGTTGTTGTGGAGGAGGAGGAAGAAGTAATAGAGGGACATTTAAATAATGATCCTAAGTTAAGTGATGTTATTGATGAGAGTGTGGAGGAAGAAATAAAAGTATTTGTAGAATTGAAAAGTGATGATGAGGTAAAGGTAAGTGATGTGACAAATATGGGTAATAATGGGGTTAATTTAAGTGAAATGCAGGCTACGGAATGTGTATCTGATGACAAGCTATTGCCTATTGGGAACTATGAAACACTAATCTATGAGAATGGTAATAATAATAATATTAAAGAAAATATAAAGAGATGGAAAGTAAATGTGTGTTTTCAAGAAAAAGGGGGAAAGTTTTTAGAAGTTTTGTGGAACGACTATGGAAACTGTATAAACAAAGAAGCCTTTTGGAAAGAATCAGCAAAGGTAAGTGCAACCTTGCATCCCACATGGTGGATAAGAATCCATAGTGGACTTTATAAAAAATGGGGTGACAACAGTAGTTTGTTAAGTGGCAACACTGTGTTAAGAGGAACAGATAGAAACAAAGGTTTATATTTAATTGTCAATGCATTGCAAACAGAGATGGATGTGTCTAAGTGTAGGAAATAGACATTAGACTTAGAAACTAAAGAAATTGAAAATTATCTATTGTTTGAAAATACTGAAATAGACAAAGATGTTGAGCTAGGTTGTCCATATGTTAAAGTGAACATTGACAAGTGGGAAGGAAGAGTGTTAGTAGACACAGGAAGTCCTGTTTCTGCCATCACTTCTAGAGTTAGAGATAAGCTCAGAAATTCTCAACATTTTCCTGCGATGCCAGTTGTTGGATTAAAAGTGAAAGGAAAAGCTACACAGTTCAAACCAGGGGACCTTGTACTCGTCAAGCACAAGAGAAATCAAACTTATTGTCAGTCAAACTTAAGAAGTTTTTTGATATTTACATTGGCCCATTTGAAATAAAAGAAAGCCCACATCCTAATGCATATAGATTCATCTTTCCCAGATCAAGAAGGTTATTTGGATTAAGAAACATCACTGAATTGAAACCATATAAACATGATTAAACACATTTCCCTTTTTGAATACAGTTACTTACCCAATTTCCATAAAGCATTTTACCAGCAAAGATTTTTACTGTGTGTGTCAAACAGCAACTACCACTCATCCTATAGACCCTGGAAAACTTCCAGATCTCTGAGAGAATGTTTTTATATTTTTATTGTCACTATTGAATATTAAATTTTGAGACATCTTCTTTACTTGCAATGGGCAAGTTTAACCGTGGACCCAAAGAGGTGACAAACATGTATTACTTGTTTTTGTATTACTGAATATGGGATATACTTGCACCAAATATGAAAGACATTGTAAAAATTGTTGTGCAAGACCCATAATTTTGTTACTATTTCTTCCTTAGGCATATGATTTGTGTACAATTTTCTACAGCTAATCAGATGTTCACCAAGTTTGATGTTTGTGTTACGTTGTGGCCAATTTTAGTGTGCACTTTTGGTATTAATATGTCCTTGTACTATCTTGACTGTGTGTCTCAATGGGAGACAATATTTAAAAAACTTTTTTTTCCCTTCAAATGCATTTTATATTCATACATGTGACTTGTCTAGTGTTTGTGTGTATATATCATGTCCATACTTATAATTATGTTCTTTGTTTTCATTTCCTTTATGTGGCTCAAATAGAGCAGACAGTTGGAATATTTTCCTATGGACATATGACATGTCCATCTATGTAATATATTTATGTTCCTTCTATTATCTTGATTATTCTGTGACTCAATGAGAGCTGACTTTGAAATAATTTACATATATTTTTTATATATATTAACATTGCATGTGATATATTTGTGTCTGTTTTTGATCATTTTCCATGTGGCTCACTGGGAGCAAAGATTATACAATTTCTTTTCTTTCATATATTACCAAATATTTTTATTCTGCTGTCATACTGAGAGTCATAATACAAAGTACATTTGAAACAACACAACTAAAATATTTGCAGGGAAACGTCACTTTGAAACAGCATAATGGTCATTGTATACATACACATTATGCCTAGTAAGACAAAAATATTTATTAAAGTAGAACTTATCCAAATTTTAGCCATTTGACACATTTATTCTAGTCAGCTAATATCATTAACATTCTTTAAATGATATTACCCAAGGGGGTATTGTAACGGAACGTATTAAAACTTTACTTTACCCAAGTATGCGATACCCTCCAAAATCAACCAGTTTAATGAGTATTTATGATTATAGAAAAGTTATTGTGTATATTAACAATGATTGCGTAACATGTCTCCATAAACAGTCAACCCATTAAATTATACTGAATACCTGACCACACAAAAGTTAATATGACTTGATCACTGATACAGCAAATGTCACCATGTAAAAACACTAAGTTCACCTTAAATAATTAATATGAAGTACGAAAAATAGTGGCCTACTTACGTATTTTGGATCTCCTTAAATAAAAATCGCCCAGTGAAACCTATTTGTTCACTAGGAGCGTTTTCACTCAGTGTTCACGTAAACACTCCTATTTTAGACGAAAACCAATGTAATTCTTAATAATTCATGTTATTTACTTATTTATGCGAATTAGAGAAGTCAATTGACAAATTTCTAAAAAACGGCCCTTTTGTACCAAAGAATTATTCTGTCAAATCAACAAATCTGTCTGTCATTTTAATAAGATGTTAATTTATGTCACTCGATATAATTTAATAACTTTTCTGGACAAATTACGATAACAGATGTACATGTGACTTATAAACTATATCTCCTTTCAGTAGTTCTTTGACAAAGTTATAAATACAAGCAGCAAGAAGGGTCAGGAGCGCAGTCAGAATGTCACTTTAGCAAATTGTGTATGTATGTTATTATTTGAGGTGGATAAACAATACAAAAAACATGTAAAAGAAGTACTACTTTGTGTTGTGTCATTGTCTTTGGTGGACAGTGGAATTAAGATGGCCACCGGAGTAACATATAATTGAAGTTTAAATATTTTTTGGTTTTGCTCGTTATTTATCATCAAAAGCACATCAAAATACAGGACCTCATCATTTTAACCCTAGACAACCTGATTTAGAACCAGCATCAGCATCGAGACACAGCAGTGATCCAGAAAGCAGCAGCGATTACCACAATGCATTTTAATGGCGCCAACCTAACATCAAGTGCTAACAAGCTCCGTAAATGGGAGTGAAATAGTGCGATTATAGCAATATCTACAACTAGGCGACCATTACAACCTGCAACATGCGGTCGTGCGTTATCCTGCTGAAATGTAGGGTTTTGCAGGGATCGAATGAAGGGTAGAGCCAAGGGTCATAACATATCTGAAATGTAACGTCCACTGTTCAAATTGCCGTCAAAGCGAACAAGAGGTGACCGAGCTGTGTAACCATTGACACCCCATACCATCACGCCGGGTGATATGCCTGTATGGCGATGACGAATACATGCTTCCAAAGTGCCTTCACCGCGATGTCACCACCACGGATGCGACCATCATGATGCTATAAACAGAACCTGGATTCATCCGAAAAAATGACGTTTTGCCATTCGTGCACCCAGGTTCGTCGTTGAGTACACCATCGCAGGCGCTCATGTCTGTGATGCAGCGTCAAGCGTAACCGCAGCCATGGTCTCCGAGCTAATAGTCTATGTTGCTGCAAAAGTTGTCGAACTGTTCGTGCTGAAGGTTGTTGTCTTGCAAACGTCCCCATTTGTTGACTCAGGGGTCGAGACGTGGCTGCACGATCCGTTACAGCCATGCGAATAAGATGCCTGTCATCTCGACTGCTAGTGATACGAGGCCGTTTGGATCCAGCACGGCGATCCGTATTACCCTGCTGCACCCACAGATTTCATATTCTGCTAACAGTCATTGGATCTCGACCAACGAGAGCAGCAATGTCGCGATTCGATAAACCGCAATGGCGATAGGCTACATTCTGTCCTTTATCACGCATTTATCCTCCTTACACGAGGCATCACAACAACGTTTCGTCAAACAACGCCGGTCAACTGTTGTTTGTGTATGAGAAATCAGTTGGAAACTTTCCTCACGTCAGCACGTTGCACGTGTCGCCACCGGCGCCAATCTTGTGTGAATGCTCTGAAAAGCTAATCATTTGCATATTACAGCATCTTCTTCCTGTCGGTTAAATTTCGCGTCTGTAGCACGTCATCTTCGTGGTGTAGCAATTTTAATGGCCAGTAGTGTAGTTCAACAGAATTGAGGCTGCGTGGAATATACAGAAGACAGATTGTACACAGCAAATGGAAGCTTAAGATAAGTAGGTTTTTCTTTGTGAATAAAGAATCCACCTATTAATTCTGTGCAGCTTGAATTGCAGAACGAGGATACTGGCCATCAACCAACCTCCTCTTCTTGCTTCCCACTGTATAGCTCTACAAAGACAATGAGACGACGTAAAAGTGGCTAAAGACAATACAACAGGACCTCCTTCCCAAAGCCCTCAGGGTAGCTCAAAGTGACCTTTAGTCGATTCTCCTCCGTTTTCGGCATTCCGTTTCCGGCTGTGGTATAAATGGACGGATTCGTCGCTGGTGTCAATCTGGCTGAATAGGGAAGTTTAAAAATGAGGTGTATTTTAGTTAAGATTATTAGCTCATTCTTTTTCAGTACTATATCATTTAGGATTATGACGATATCACCAATTTCAGTAATTTTTCACCTAAATTCAAGGTTTACGATTTGGCTTTCTAACGAGCCCATTGCGCTCATTTGAAAACAACAGGATGTGTCTGATTGTGTGATGCCTTCAACACATTTAGTGTAGTCCTACTTTATATCATGGTGTTACTCACTTCCTTTAAGTTTTTCGTAATGTAATGTAACGTTTTTCAGTTTACGATGGGCATTTGCCCTTGTCCAGTAGGTAGCGTAGTGACACAGGCTGTTTTGTAGGAAACAGCGTGTCACACTCGAGGTTGAACTCAGTCATAGACCAGAACCGAGTAGCGGTTTCGGTCAACTATTGAAAACGGCGAATAAATTATTTATGGAAATCGAGAGTATTCAGAACACCTGACGAGACGGTGCACGCAATTGCACTACAAAGCACTAAAGTACAAGCTTCAGTCAACCCACCGTGAGGCCGCAGTAGCCATGTGGTCGCTACCACTCTAACAAAGGGGAAGTACCTTCATATAGCTGTTTCAGCTAGAGATATAATTTAAGCAATCGACTGTCGATTATGGAAGCAAAATTGATCGCAACACCTTGCAGCCGACTCCATGATTCTAACGTAGCTAGACATCACGCAAATTCAATTTTTGTTACAGAGAAGATACCTTTCTAACGTCTACACAACATTTCTGAGAGTTTGTTGATCCCTTAGGTACCAAACAAATCTTATTACATCTTTTTTCAGATTTCTGTAAAAATCCATATTTCAAATATTGTAATGAGGTAAATGTATTACTCCATATTTTTCTACCATATATTTAGAATCTATAACAAGAACATATTAGGATAACAAGTTACTTGAGGACCTACTCTGTTGCTCAAATGCAATACTGTATCCCATGTAGACGACGGAATCCACAGCGCAATATCAGAATCCAGTTAAATCATGTTTCCAAGTATATCTGTCATTAATTTCGATTAGCGGACAAAAGATAAGTTGTTAAACCTGCAACTGGATTGAAAACACATCACGTGAACTATTATAAACCAAATATTTAATCATATTAATCTCAATATTTCGTTGCCCATACCTTTGGAATGATTGGGGATACACGAAATCTAAGAGCAGTTTTGCATTCAGCATAACACATGCTGTAAGATGACACGTTTTACAGAACATTTTACAGTCATTTTGCATTTCGTAAAAAGATTTTCGTAAAAAATTTGCAAAGATGGAAGAACGATTTAACACCTCAAATATTGTTGCCACCACTTTCATTCACATTCCAACTGATTTAAGTTGCAAGTGACAATCAATTATACGTTAAGAGTATTATAATTTATAACACTGCTTGTCACCAGTAAGCTTACTTTTACTACGAAGTACATATTTACACTTCGATTTCGTGACTTCATATCCCCTACTCTGGTGAGGAGAGGCATGTCAATACGTACATTTTGGAGAGACACCAACGGCAGTTCTTTGTGATATTGGTGTAGATCGTGTGACTTACCATTCATGTAGTTTTCGCGCGTCAAAATTAAGTCTACTCTGAAAGAGTATGATCGACGTTTTCTTATTGTATTAACTTTGATTTATGCGAACAATGTGAGTGGCGCTTAACGATAAACAAATATTGTGAAATAGTAGTTAGCCTTGTTTATTAATACGCCGAATGTAGCAGAAGTGAACCCAGAGATCAATATCCTGCAATGGAATGCAGCCGTTTTGAGTCCGTCAATATGATCGATGAAAGCCATTATATGGGTCTGTTGCGTCGTTTTAATTTGTGGGAGCTTAAAAATTCACTGATTTTTAACATTCACTGATAGCCAATCCAGCAAGCTCTGATTTCTAGGCTTGTGAACATTGTGAAGTGTTTAAGTAATTTTGCATCTGAAGTTAACTAATTTCAGTTGCTATATTTTGGATGGTTGAATGGTCTTTGTCTACATGCACCCACGTGGACATGAATGCACATACAACGAACTTTACCAATCCTAAATAAAATTAAGGCTATGTAATGCTTCTGTAATTTCGATTACGATCCGGGAACGATCCCAAACGGTAAGCAAAGAAATTTGCGATCGACTGAAATTCATTCACGAGATGACGGCTGCACTGTCAATGAGCCCTTATCGTTCTTCAATATTTTCGTGTTAGGCAATGCATGTGTTCTGTGTTTATTCAAGATTGTTTTAGGATGTATTTATGATTCATATGTTGCTCTATATTGTGTATTTTTGTTTGCTTGGCTTCTTCCTCTTCCTATACGACAGCAAGAGATTACAAGATCACTGTTCTCACCAAAACTATGACATACACCCATCTCGTTCATCCAAATGCTGGAGTAAGTTACGGGACCATTTATGCGTAGATACTGAGGTCTCTCAGTGCCTGAACTATGTATTGTTATTCAACAAGAATTGGGTTATGTTCCTCAGCAAGTTTTACCTTTGAGCAAGAATTACCAGCCTGTTGCTCACGCTCGTAGTTGTACTCAACTTATCACAGTAGCCAGTACGATCCTTTGCTGATTTACCCCCGTTCAATAGGCAAGATCGAGTTAATATTAACAATAGTATGGGAATAGTAATAATGTGAGAGAGAGGTGTAAAGGCTCGCCATACGCTATTTTCTCTGGTTGCTTGTCTCCCCACAGCGTTATCCGCTATGATAGATATTTTAATTCATGGTGTCAGTTGGTTTAGGAACTCTTGGGGCCGACCTATGATGTTTACTAACCAGTGTTGAATCAGAGAAGATAGCGTGATCGTAAAGTTGTCGAAATATTAATGTACTCCCACAGATAACTATGTTAACACAGGTAAGAGTTGTCATAATGTAGGGGTAGCGTCTTTGATTAGTAATCAGAACGTCCTCAGTCATGGATTCGTACCCTGCCACTGCATAGATTTTGAATAAAAATCATCAGTAACGGCCGCCTAAGACTTCCGGCATAAGAAGTCAATCACGTATTGCTAACGGCCTTGTCAAAGAGAGCGCAGGGGCGGACAAAGGTTCAGGTAACCTTGTTTCCCTTGGTGTGGGAAACTGCGCCTGCTGTGACTGCACACTTCGGACATCGTAGCGCCTACTACCCCGGCTTCCCACTTTGCGTCCAACCATCACGGAATGCCTGAATCACAGAGTATATATAAACCAGGAAAATCTACGTCGTCTGCGTAGTCAAAACAAAGACTTACCGGCAGCCACAACACAACACACCACCAGGTCTCCACCAACGGCCGCCATGGACCGCTACTCGTTCGCAGAGCCTGCATAACAGCTTCACCAGAGGTCGCAACTAGCCTAGGAACTACTTTGCTACCTCAGGCAGGTGATCGCAAATACTTGCGGCAGATACGTCCACCAACGGGCTTTATAAGGAGGTGCACTGCCGGCAAAAGGCAGTTCGACGTTCCGCTCGGGAGGATACAGAGCTGCCGCTCCAGTAGCCACGGGCAGACACCTCTTCTAGCTGGCCGATCTCTTTGTATAGTCGATGAACCTCTTGACGTTGTAGAACTGTTTGTGTTCGCTTCCCGTGAATATATGGGTCTTTTTTATCATTATTATTGCATTATTTGCTATTTTGTGTTTGTGTCGATTCGCAATTGGGATCAAGTCTGTTGTTCAAAAAAAATGGTTCAAATGGCTCTGAGCACTATGGGACTTAACATCTGTGGTCATCAGTCCCCTAGAACGTAGAACTACTTAAACCTAACTAACCTAAGGACATCACACACATCCATGCCCGAGGCAGGATTCGAACCTGTGACCGTAGCAGTCGCGCGGCTCCGGATTGAGCGCCTAGAACCGCGAGACCACCGCGGCCGGCAAGTCGGTTGTTCTTTTGGATATTGTATTATTGTTTTGTTTTGGTAAGCCCAATAAATTGTTTTCGGACTTGTGTTTTCCGCATTTTTGTTCTGCTAGCGTTGATACTTCAGCGCTCATAAACCGAAAGATCAGCAATGATCAACGGCATGAGGATGCAGAAAGTACCCACTCCATTAAAGACGTATAATATGTATCCACAGGACATGTGGCTTGTAATTGTAAAGCTGTCATGATCATCTCTCCAGTGGCAAAAGATTCTAGAATAGTCCCCCATTCGAATCACCGGAAGTGGACTGTCAAGTGGGACGTGACCATGCGAAGAGGATTGAATAACCGACGAAAGCGTAACGTCCTACGTGTCGGAACGTGGAATGTCGGAAGTCTTAACGTGACTGAGAAGCTAAAAAAATTTGAAAAGAGAAATACTGCGGCGCAGTCTAGATATAGTGGGGATCAGTGAAGTGAAATGGAAAGAAGACAAGGATTTCTGGTCAGATGAGTGTAGGCTAATATCAACATCAGCAGCAAATGGTATAATGGGAGTAGGATTCATTATGAATAGGAGGGTAGGCCAGAGACTGAATTACTGTGAACAGTTCAGTGATATGGTTGTTCTCATCACAATCGACAGCAAACCAGCACCGACAACGGTACTTAAGGTAGCTTATTCATACCGACGTCGCAACCGGAAGATGAAGAGATTGAGAAAATATATGAAGGTATTGAAAGAGTAATTCCGAAAATAAAGGGAGATGAAAATGTAATAGTCATGGGGAACTGGAATGCGATTGTAGGGGAAGGAGGAGAAGAAAGAAGTATTGGACAATATGGGCTTGGTACAAGGAATGAGACAGGAGAAGGACCAACTGAGTTCTGCAATAAATTTCGGTTTGTAATAGCGAACGCTCTATTTAAGAAGTACAGGACGAGAAGCTGTAATAGGAAAAGGCCGGGAGACGCGGGAAGATTTCAGTCAGATTGCATCATTGTCAGGCAGAGATTCTGAAATCAAATACTGACTTTTAAGACACACCCAGGAGCAGACACAGAGTCAGGCAGTGATGAAGAGCAGGCTGCAGTTAAAGAGACTAAAACGCAAAAAAGAACCAGTGCACAAAGAAATGGGGTACGGGAGTACTAAGGAATGAAAAGATACGCTTGAAGTTCTTCAAGGCCTTGGAAACTGTGGCAAGGAATAGCTCAGCAGACAGCTCAGTGGAAGTGGGCTGGACATCTCCAAAAGGAGCCATCACCTAAGTTGGAAAGGAAAACAAAGATACAAAAAATCTAAGTGCAAAGAAACCATGGGTAACGGCAGAAATACTTCAGTTGATCGCTGAAAGAAGGAAGTACAAAAATGTTCAGGTTGGCTGTTTGATTTGGGTGAGGGGACCAAACAGCGAGGTCATCGATCAACATTCAGGGAAATTTAGGAATGCAGAAATTCAAGTCACTTAGGAATAAAATAAACAGGAAAAGCAAGGAAGTTGAGATGCGATGGCTACTTGAAAAATGTGCAGAAACCGAAAAAGAAGAAATTTTCGTAAGGACTGACTCACCATATTCGAAACTCAAAACAATCTTTGGTGAAATTGAAAGCTAGAATGGTAACATTAAGCTTAAAACAGGTTTGCCACTGTTGAATGTAGAGGAGAGAGCGGATATGTGGAAACAGTGCATTGAAGACCTCTATGAGAAAGAAAAGTTGTCTGATGTGGTAGGAGAAGGAGTCGATATAGAAGACAAATGGGATCCAGTATTACAGTCAACATTTATAAAAATAGCGTTTGAATACTTAAAACGAAATAAAGCAGAAGGCGTAGATAACATTCCATTACAATTTGCGAAACTATTGCTTGATGTGGCAATAAAACTATTATTAACGTTGGTTATTAGAAAATATGAAGCTGGTGATAGACCACGTAACTTTCGGAAAAACGTCATCCACGTAAGTCGAGTATTACAAGAGCTCATAAATGCGAGAATTACCATATAATCAGCTTAACACCTCAAGCATCCATGTTTCTGACAAGAATAATATACAGGAAACTGGAAAAGAAAGTTGAGGATCTGTTAGACGATAATCAGCTTGGCCTTAGGAAAGGTGAAGGCACCAGGCAGGTAATTCTAACGTTGCGACTGATAATAGAAGCAAGATTAAAGAAAAATTAAAGCACTTTCACACGATTTGTCGACCTGGAAAAGGTTTTCGACTGTGTAAATCATGCAAGGTGTTCGGAAATCTGAGAAAAATAGGGGTAAGCTTTAGGAAGAGGCGGGTAATATACAATGTGTACAGGAGACAAGAGAGATCAAAAAGAGTGGAAGACCAAGAACGAAATGGTCAGATTAAAAAGGTTGTAAGACGGAGATGGTGTCTTTCATCACTACTGTTCAGTCTATACATCGAAGAAGCAGTGACGGAAATAAAAGAAATGTTGAAGAGTGAGATTAAATTCAAGGGGAAAGGATATCAAAGACGAGATTCGCTGATGAATCTCCTATCCTCAGTGAAAGAGAATAAGAATTACAACATCTGCTGAGTGGAATTAACAATCTAGTGAGTATAGACTATGGATTAAGAGTAGATCGAAAAGAGACGAAAGTATTGAGGAGTCACAGAAATGAGAACAGTGAGAAACTTAATAGGTTTGGTGATCACGAAGGTGATGAAGTTAAGGAATTCTGCTACATAGGTTGCAAAATATCCCATGACGGGTGGAGCAAGGAGGACGTTATAAGCAGTGTAGCACTGGGAAAAAGGGCATTCCTGGCCAAGAGAAATCTACTACTATCAAACATAGCCTTAATTTGAAAAAGAAATTCCCGCAAATGTGCGTTTGGAGCACTGCATTGTATGGTAGTGAAACATGGACTGTGGTAAAACCGGAACAGAAGAGAATCGAAGCATTTGAGGTGTGGTGCTACAGAAGAACGTTGAAAATTAGGTGGACTAATAAGAAAGGAACGAAGAGATTCTCCGCAGGATCGGCGAGGAACGGAATGTATGGAAAACACTGACAAGAAGAAGGGAAATGATGTAGGACATCTGTTAAGACATTACAGAATAACTTCCATGATACGACAGGGAGCAGTAGAGGGTAAAAACTGTAGAGGAAGACAGAAATGGGAATACATCCAACAAATAACTGAAGATGTAGATTGCAAGTGCTACTCTGAGATGAAGAGGTTTGCACAGGAGAGTAATTCGTGGCGCGCCGCATCATACCAGTGAGAAGACCTCCCCCATACGCCCCCCCCCCCCCCTCCCCCAACACCACCCCCCACAAAAAGAAGAATATCGACTGTCCACACTTGTACCACTTAACCGTGTGTAAAAATGTTTTCCACGGCCACCCATAAGAAATACAGATGATTTCAACGCAGGGCATCGTGGTTCTGACCTGCGAATCAGAGGCGTCAAGAGAAGGGGTGAAATGAGGGTAAGGGAGTTGTTACGACCGTCGCATGTCATACCGTCCACGGTGGCGTTGGCCAGAATTGTGGTTGATCGTGGTGCCAATGTGACACCATTAACCCATCTGAAGCCTCACATGAACTTCAGACATCTGGTCTTCTGGTTTGCAAGTGACTCCTTGTTCTCTGAAGCGTCGCGGAGCCCGACAGTGACGTCGCGGGGCGTCACGTTTTCTCACTGTTAAGCAGGAATGTTGTACGCGCCTTAGAGCCCAATTTCGAATTTCTGTATCACAAAGTGAGAAAATGAGATGATTTCAAATATGCATCCCTTTAATTCTGTTGCACATTTGTGTTTGTTTCCGAGGTATCACTTTCTTTGCGCAACAGATCAACAACCCATCTAATAGTCGAAATGCCGTCCAAGAGAAGATAACTTGACCATAGACCAAAAAATTTGAATCCATCAAAGATTAAATCAGTTGCTGTGACTTGGAAAAGCGTTCGAAACCGTATGCACCGGTAAATTGGACCAAACTGTAGGACAATATTTTCGAAAAGTAATGGAATCATAATAGTATCTACTCTTTGGTTATTACCAGCATAATGGAATAGGAATAAACAAAATACAAGTAACAGTTGTAAGGCGCAAAATACATAACAGTATTCGACGTTCTCCCATATGATTTGCGCTTTTGAACTGAAACCTTCACTAACAACAGTGTTCCTTTTAACAGGGTAGAAAATGCGACAAAAAAATCTACTCCCAAGAAAAATAAATTTCGCTTACGATTTGGACTGGACTGAAAAGCCCGGAGAGACATCCACTAGACCGAATTCTACAAGGATTTCTACGGGTAAAATTACCCCGGTGAAAGTGCTCGTTAGTTTGATTGCACATACATTTGAGGCACCCATCCCACCTAATTCACAGCTGCGAAGTGTCAATATAAAAATAATTTTTAATGTTGTCTCTATAAATCTCAGTCTTCTGTTGCTTATTGTGAAAAGAAGGAGCGGTAAGAGGAAAAAGGAAAAAAACTTGTCTCCATGCGGAAATCTTTCACATCAGCTGAAGAAAGTCCTACTATAACGTGTGCAGTTCGGTGTTGCTCACTAAAACCTTTATTTTCCTCATGGAAACTCGTCGACACACAAGAAATTGTGATGAAGAGATTTCTCTTTATTCAAGGACTGATTTTGTAGCTGAGCTAGTAACTTCTAGCTGGACATAACAATGTTCATGACACCTCAGACAGAACATGAAACCTAAATGAAAGGCAAAAAAAGCAGGAGAACAGTGTAAAATCTGTAGCGGAGAAAACAGAGATATAACTGAGATATATGATTGAGGACGTAGTGTGCAAATCGTACTCTGAGATGATGAGGGTAACGAGACAGCAAGATGAGTTAACTTAGAACTTACGAATCTGAGACTCATTTCAAACGCTGTTCGGTTTGAGATTCAGCTCATTCGTCTTATTTAAAAATAAAGGAACTGAGGTCTTACGAAAACATGTCGTTGTCTCGAGACAGTTTGAACGATGTGCTGTAGGTACGCGCAGTATCTACAATCATATTTGCTATCCGCGTAGCGCTCTGAGGAGGACGACACACACTGTAGCAGTATCATTTTACGCCCTCCTTTTTATTCCTGAATATCGTTTGAGAATTACTTCACCCCATAAGCCTTAATTTTTAAAAATTTGTCGTTATGGTCGCCAAACAGTAAACAGTGTTTCTATTAACTAGTCTTCCGTTACAGATCTTCGGAAGCCTATTTGTACCATGTGGAGATTCATTACTAGACGTCTGTTTTTGAAAGCCTAGAAACATCTAGTCCATCAGGTTATCTTTATCCATAGGTTTTAACATATCAGCCATGTATAAAGCGAGTTTGATTCAGCAAGATTAACGTTTTCCATACACATACTGGTTGACATGCAGAGTATCACTTTATTGGAGCCAGGAAATAACGTTTGAATTCGGAACATCCCCTGCAATTCTGCTGTACGCCGAGGTTAATGACACAGTGTTGTGTGGAACACTTCACCTGATTTGTAGTTACTTTGATCGGAGTGCCTGTGTTGTTTCCATTGACAGGCAACGTTTCTCTATTCAACGAATCTGCCGGAAATCTAAGCTACAGAGAATATTTAATTTCAAATTCCTCTGTGTAAATCACTACGAAATTCTAACAGCAGACACGTGATATAAGAATTACGAAATGCAGATCACTACAACAGCGAAGATGGTCGAGATACATTGACGGACGCACTACAAAAATAAATTTATCTTGACGTGTTTCCACGCGGTAATGCAGTGACTGGGTCCACAGCTGTAGAATCCTGTGCACGCGTAATTTCTTCCCTACAAAATTCACTGCAAAGATTTAAAGATGTACTGCAGACAAAAAAAAAAAGTAGGGGAAACGAGGGAGTAATAAAGAGATGAAGAAGATGAGGTCAGAAACCTGTAAGAGCTCAGATGCATTCAAAAAAAAGAACACATCTGTGGACGCAAAGATCAGGCACTTAGAGGCAATAACGGAACAGGTTCTGCAGGAAGATCAGACGACAGTGATAGGAAGAAGTGTGATACAACTAGAGAAAGAGGAGAGAAATATCTTGAGCATCAGTATGATCTAAAAGAGGGTTTGAAAGATGGAGGAGGAGACCTAGTAAAGGTCTGTAGTGGGAGTGGTGTACCTGGAGTATAGTGTACATGGAAACACATGATATTTTATAGTCGATATTTCAATCTAGTGATCGATTTCAGAATCACCTGGAGGAAAGTACACTAGTCTCCACCATAAGCAGTTTGCGGCACTTTCTGCTATTTTTATTGTTGAGAGACATGAGGTAGTATCTTGTGCAGCGTTCGTAATTATTACGAGTTCCACAGATCTGAGTGTTGTATAATACACTCTAAGACAAGGAAAACGACACACCACGATGCTTTATCGGAATGAGACGGAAGTATGTATACAGATAAACAAACGATTCGAGTTTCAGAAATACTAGATGATTTATTCAAAAGAAAGAGCTTCATTAATGAAGCATTGGTACACCTATGGCCGTTACGCAAGCAGTTATTCGGCTTGGCATTCATTGACAGAGTTGTTGGATGACCTCCTGATGGATGTCGTAGGAAATTCTGTCCAATTGGTGCGTTAGATCACCAAAATCCCGAGCTGTTGGAGAGCCTGCCCATAATGTTCAAATCTCACTTGGGGAGTCATCCGGCGACCTTGCTGGCCAAGATAGGGTTTGGTGAGCACAAAGACAAGCAGTTGAAACTCTCGCCGTGTGCGGGAGGCCTTTATCGTGTTAAAATGTAAGCTGACAATGCTTGCCACGAAGGGCAACAAAACAGCGTGTATAATATCGTCGGCGTACAGCTCAGCTTCGGCCGGAAATGTTATTGACGGGAGTAGATGATGATGTCCGCTTCAAATTGAGCCCCATGATCAGCGAAGGCGTGTCTTGGCCGTCTCGGGCAGTGAGGAGATACCAGCTTCACTGTCGCCCGCCATACGGTCCGATAACCAGGAGCGATGGTGTGACGTGCCGTCTCTTTTCATAGCAGGACTCCATTGTTTGTCAACCGCGGCACCCTTCCAGCAAAGCGGTGCGTCAACGACATTCTACGCCCCGTTTTGTTGCCCTTCGTGGCAAGTCATCCTGGGCTTAAGATATGGTCGATCGCCAGCCCACGGAAAGAGTTTCAAGTGCTTGTCATAGTGCTTGCCAAACCTTGTCCATACGATTGTGTGGAGGATGTGACCTATTCTACACCTTAGTTTAGATCTATATGACGATTCTGTGCTGATTGTATTTATTGTTGTGTCTAGACAAGACAGCCTAGACACAATGAGAGGAAGCCGAAAGGCACGCGCTTAAACTCACGCAGGCTGGCGTGAGGTCTGGAACAGGATACGTAATGAATACTATAAAGAAAAGTACGTAGCTTCTGGAATACTTAGCTTTAATCCATAATTGTAGAACATCGCTCGTGATGATACATGCTTCATAATATTAATTAGCAATTGAATACGGCGCCTTGCTAGGTCGTAGCAAATGTAGCTGAAGGCTATGCTAACTATCGTCTCGGCAAATGAGAGCGTATTTGTCAGTGAACCATTGCTATGAACGTCGGCTGTACAACTGGGGCGAGTGCCAGTACGTCTCTCTAGACCTGCCGTGTGGTGGCGCTCGGTCTGCTATCACTGACAGTGGCGACACGCGGGTCCGACGTATACTAACGGACCGCGGCCGATTTAAAGGCTACCACCTAGCAAGTGTGGTGTCTGGCGGTGACAGCACATTTATATGTTTTGACAATGCCGTTATGGCCTTAGCACTTCTGGACATGTAAAAATGATCTGAGGACGGTCATTACGGACTGAAACCGATCATCGTCTAAAGAATTGAGATTGTGATCAAAGACTGGAATAAATTAAAACATTTGATTCTAAACGTCATTCGTGATTCCTTGTCATCGTTTTCAAGTTGTGATGTCCTTACAGCCTAGCTGTGCTTTCCAGTCGGGATCAAACTGTTCCACGTAATGTGCATTTTCCTTCAACAAAGGCGATAATTTTCCTGACTTCTGCGCTCAATATTAGGGCTCCAGTATTTCATGAAGTACAGTTAGCAACATGCTTCGTCTTTTCTCTCCATGCTTTTACAGAACTGAGCGTAAGTTAGCCGGTGCAGTTGCTGAGAGACCTGGCAGTTTATCACTTAATATAGAACGCGATTACTTTACACTTTGCACTCTCAGGTTTCGAACAGGAAAGCCTGTGCTAACGCAGAAGCCAAGGATGCCCAATGCACACAGCTTAGCTACAAGCTCAGTCACTTACACGCTATTCATATGAGTTCATACGTTTATCACAGCTTGGAATTAACTATTTATTTATGACCATTACTAATATATTGAGGAATTGAAGTTACTTCTTTTCTTTTGTCATATTTCATTAACAGTGCAGTCAGACAGTGTTGCTAATAAATTCATGGGTCTTAATTTAATGTCTAAGAGAGCATTCAGTTAAGTGAGTATTCAGGATACACATTTGCACCTAATCTGAATTTAATAAAAGGAAAGGAAGCTCATAGTGGGATTGATCGAAATTAGAGAGCAACGTGGCAGGGAAGGAAAACTGAAGAAGTGTGTGCACAGCGACCGTTATGCTAGACATCAACGGCAGAGAAAGTTACAGGATAAAAATACTGTCATAACGTAATAAGCTCAAAATGTTCCTGATTTCCTCACAGTTACATGAAATAAATAAGCAAAGATGGAAGCATGAGTAATCGATAATTGCATCCCAGGTGACGGGAAACAAGGCGTAGAAACTAAGTTGAACTTAGTGGCAGTGATTCTAATGAACACACCTGATTCTCAAAGCTACGGAAGTAATTCCTGGTTTGCATGCAGTCATAACACTAGAAGAATGGCTTATAAAATTGTGGCTTAGCAACATTACCACTGAGCCGCCACTTCAAAATCATTCCACGAAGAAAACAGTGAAAATTCATAAAAACCGTAACACACACCTAATTAATTATCGATCATGGTCCACATTTTCCTCAGCTTCGAAATATCTATCCAAGCGCTAGAGTGTAAACTACTCCACTTGTGTCCTTCAAGTGGAAAAGGCATCGGGCCATAGACAGATTTTACCCTGCATATGCTATCAGTGGGTACTAATACTGTTGGATATTGAATTAACGTGACTCAGTAAAGACTTGCGACAGATTATGCAATCACTGAAACTGTGGTAACCAAATAAACGTACACTAGTAGCGCTTCTTTTTTGCAAGAGTATGTGCTACTCATGGTGACAACTGCTCTGAGGTTCTTCAAAGTCTGTACATAGTCACCTTAGTCCTCAAATGGATGGCGTTTCTTTACAGGGCCCGCGGTGGTGTAAGGTCAATCACAAAAACGCCCTGGCAGTACCACACACTCAACCAGACTGGTGCGTTGTTCCCACCGAAGCGTACCAGACAAAACTGAAAGAGAACCCTCAATGCAACTTCCCACAGATTCCCACGTTTACTCTAAATTGGTCAATCACGGGTAGTAATGTTTAAGAAAATTAGGAAGTACTCTGCCTGTAGGCTGTGGCCAGCCAGGTATGAAAAATAAGATTCAACTGAATATTACAGAAAAAATAGAGGTTACGCTGAATGGTATGAAAAATAAGATTCAACTGAATATTACAGAAAAAAAGAAGTTACCCAGGTTGTCTAATTACAAACAAACGCTCAATTACTTATTCTTCCACACATTATGGAACTTGTTCTTGAAAGGACACACGATAAAAGAACTGTAATGGATGTTGTTGTGAAATACAATGAAATGAAATGAAATTAAAGTACAATGATTCCTTAGCCAGTCTTTCTCCCACCTCTTTTATGTAAAGCAAACAGCAACAGATTGACATGCTATATTAAGTGAGCTTAATGTGGATTATCCTGAGAAAGTTACATGAAAGGTGGTTGATACAGCACGCTTTCAACAACTCACTATCAGTTCACATAAAGTCAAGGTGTGAAATGGTTCACTGTGCTATAAGTGATTCATACATCTCACAATACCTATGAACCTTTCCTGCTCTTTAAAATAAATGTTATTCGATTAATTGATCTACGGGATGTAGTAACGCAAAAGTTAAGAGCTGTGTCGTGTAGTGACTTGAGAGGTTAGTGCCCATTTGTACATTCTTTGAAGATTGTATCAGTACTGTTATGGACATTACAAAAATACCAGAACATGGAAGTCACAGGTTGTGTAGTGACCACTTTCTTTAGTTACGCTTTTCGCTTTATCCATCATCATCAGATTAATCTGAAAAAATATCTGTAAAGAATCTGAGTACATAGAGCACGATAATAGCTACTGACAACCTGAAACAAACGGAAAATGTATCAAAGTTCAGTGTGGTTGGTTGGTTGGTTTTGGGGAAGGAGACCAGACAGCGTGGTCATCGGTCTCATCGGATTAGGGAAGGATGTCGGCCGTGCCCTTTCAGAGGAACCATCCCGGCATTTGCCTGGAGCGATTTAGGGAAATCACAAGTTCAGTGTGGAAACATACCAAGGTTTAGGTGAACACGTCATACATGGGTATGAAGTCATCTGCCGTATCCATAATGTAATGCAAAACTAAATCATTACGGCAATTGCGCCGCTCAGGAAAACAACTGGTGCACCACATGGCAGTAATGTTGAGCATCAATATGTAAGAACTTTTAAGGGCGCTTCTCTATTGGTTTCCCTCCCATAAAACATTAGATTTGATTTTGTGTCTAATACAGTTGTTATTTTGAGTTGCTTGATATGATGTAACTCCGGGTCGTGTCATAGTCATTTTCATCGAATTATAGTAATTGCATTAAGTCTTAAATATTAATGCCCTACAATACTGCCACTTAGTGGCCCAGTTGTATTCCTGAACAGCGTAACTGCAGTAACGATTCAGTTTTGCATTACCTTATGGATAAGGTAGATGTCTCCATTCCTATGTATGACCTGTTCACCCATATCGAGGTATATTTTCACACTGCAGTTGGATATACACTGAGGTGAGACAAGTCATAAGTTGGCAATATGCTACATGTACAGTTGGCGGAGGTATCGTGTACACAAGGTATAGAAGGGCAGACCACTGGCTCAGCTGTCATTTGTACTCAGGTGACTCATGTGGAAAGGTGTTCGACGTGATTGTGGCCTCACGACGGGCATTGACGAACTTTGCACGAGAAATGGTATGTAGATCTAGACGCAAGAGACATTCCATTTCGGAAATCGTTAGGGTATTCAATATTCCGAGATCCACAGTGTCAAGAGTTTGCCGATAACACCAAATTTTAGATATTACTTTTCACCACAGACAACGCAGTGGTCGATGCCTTCACTTAACGATCGCGATCGCGATTTGCGGTGCTTTCGTAGAGATGTCAGTGCCAATAAACAAAGAACACTGCGTGAAATAAGTGCAGAAATCAATGGGGGGTGTAAGACAACGTATCCGTTAGGACAACAGGGTATTTGACTGTTTTCTGGAAACTGTCTTAAATGATCAGTAATGTCATTTGACGCCCCTAGCATGCTTCTTTTTCCTATTGAATTTCAGTATTCTTTTATAAAAACGGAAATGAAATTGAGATAATGTGAAAGGCCGCTAAAACGCTCCATTCGAGTCATGCGATGGTTGTGACGTCACTGGCTACCTGGCTGCTCCTGCTGTCATAATGCTTATTCACAGTGATGTCTTGTTACGGCATTTATGTTACGTATAATGTTTATTTATAATATACTGACCCATTTGTAAAAGTTCCACAGTTCCATGGCTTTGAGCGAGTTTAATGATGGTGCAGGGTGCAGGGAAAAGAATGTCCATCGTTGCACACATCGCCGCTCTAAATTGGTGGAGCATAGACGAATCGACATTCGCAAGGCTTCCACCACCATCTTTCGCAAAATTCCTTTCTATTGTTAATTAAAAGTTGTAATTGCCTTTTCCATCACTAAATACTTAAAATGTTTGCAGAAAAAGTAAATAAATACCTCTGCTAGCGCTCGTATAATACACGCATGGCTTCGTCTTACTCCTAGTCGGTGACGTCACCAGAGTATCAGCCAATAATAGAGCGTTTTCGATCACGTGACCATATCTTGATATTTAGTGATTTTTAAGCTTATATTACATAAAAAGTAACAGATATTGTGTGAGTATGTTGATCGTAAATGCTATTTAAGTGTATAATCCATCAGAGTAACAACAATCCGAAACATACTTTAGCACTGGGAAGTAGCTTATACGGCGAAATTTAGAGTTAATGAGCTATGACAGCAGAGGACCGACGTGAGCGCTCTTGCTAAGAACACGACATTATCTGCAGTGCCTCTCCTGAACTCGTGACATTATCGGTTGGACACTAGATGGCCTGGTCAGATGCGTCCCGATCTCAGTTGAGAATAGTTGATGGCGGGGGTCGAATGTGACGCAGAACTCACAAAGGCATGGGCACAGGTTGACAGCAAGGCACTGTGGCAGCTGGTAGTGACTCCATAATGGTGTGGGATGTCTTTACATAGAACGGACTCATTCCTCTGGTCCTCCTGAACCGATAAGTTTAACTGAAAATGGTTACGTTCGGCTACTTGGAGACCGTTTCATGGACTTCATGTTCCCAAACATGTCACCGGGCCACATCAGCTTGTGTTTGGTCTGAAGAACATTCTGGAGAATTCAAATGAATGAGTTGGCCACCAAGACTGCCCGACTTGAATCTCATCGAGCCGTTACGGAACATATTCGAGAGGTCAATTCGTGCACAAAATTCTACACTGGTAGCACAATCGCAGTTATGGCCGGCTATGGAGGCAGCATGCCTCAATAGCTCTGCAGGGGACTTCCAACGACAAATACAGTCCATGTCAACTCGAGTTGCTGCACTTCGCCAGGGAGGTCCGACACGATATTAGCAGGTTCTCCATGACTTTTGGTACCTCGCGGTATTTCCTGTCTGTTTTTAGTGTTTAGTAACTACTGTTATGCGCTTTGTATTATTTCCAGTTCCTTACGGATTTTTTCAAATTAGAGTGACGATGATATATACACTACTGGCCATTAAAATTGCTACATCGAGAAGAAATGCTGATGATAAACGGTTATTCATTGAACAATTATATTATGCTAGAACTGGCATGTGATTACATTTTCACGCAATTTGGGTGCATAGATCCTGAGAAATCAGTACCCAGAACAACCACCTCTGGCCGTAATAACAGCCTTGATACGCCTGGGCATTGAGTCAAACAGAGTTTGGATGGCATGTAAAGGTACAGCTGCCCATGCAGCTTCAACACGATACCACAGTTCATCAAGAGTAGTGTCTGGCGTATTGTGACGAGCCAGTTGCTCGGCCCCCATCCACCAGACGTTTTCAATTGGTGAGAGCTCTGGAGAATGTGCTGGCCAGGGCAGCAGTCGAACATTTTCTGTATCCAGAAAGGCCCGTACAGGACCTTCAACATGCGGTCATGCATTATCCTGCTGAAATGTAGGGTTTCGCAGGGATCGAATGAAGGGTACAGCCGCGGGTCGTAACACATCTGAAATGTAACGTCCACTGTTCAATGTGCAGTCAATGGGAACAAGAGGTGACCGACACGTGTAACCAATGGCACCCCATGCCATCACGCTGAGTGATACGCCAATACGGCGATGAAGAGTATACGCTTCCAATGTGCGTTCACCGCAATGCCACCAAATACGGGTGCAACCATCATGATGCTGTAAACAAAACCTGGATTCATGCGAAATAATGACGTTTTGCCATTCCTGCACCCAGGTTCGTCGTTGAGTACACCATCGCAGGCGCTCCTGTCTGTGATGCAGCGTCAAGGGTAACCGGAGCGACGGTCTCCGAGCCGATAGTCCATGTTGCTGCAAACGTCGTCGAACTGTTCGTACAGATGGTTGTTGTCTTGCAAACGTCCCCATCTGTTGACTCAGGGATCGAGACGTGGCTGTAGGATCCGTTACAGCCATGCGGATAAGATGCCTGTCATTTCGAGCGCTAGTGATACGAGGCCGTTGGGATCCAGCGCGGCGTTCCGTATTACCCTCCTGAACGCACCGATTCCATATTCTGCTAACAGTCATTGGATCTCGACGCACGGAGCAGCAACGTCGCGATACGATAAACCGCAATCGCGATAGGCTACAATGCGTCCTTGTAGTGGGACGTGAAATTGAAGCGTCACCCATCCACCAATGTCAGCCCAGTTTGCAGGTGAATATAAGTTTAATTTAGTTTTGTTTATGTATTTTTGTAATATTTGAAATGGTTGTGAATTGTCTAAAGTTTGTATTTATTTTTTATGTTTCATGAACGGAGAGGGCGGCGCAACAAACGGAGACAGCATCTTCGTTGCCGGGACCAGAGAGAAAATTGCTGGCCACTATACGTCGCGGGTCGACAGCCAAAGAGCAACAGAAGATCTTGAAACCGAGTTGTTGCGTCGTGCTCCTAAAAATTGAAAAATTGAAATTTTTTAATGTTTTGTACAACAATGACGTCATACAAAGTTTAATCATGTGTAAATGTTCAGTCCTATCTTGTCAAGGCTCAGGTTCACGTCTATATGTATGAAGATAAGGAAGTAGTGTATACTACAAAAGTTTAAATACGTGTTCCGAGCATTTATTTATGAAGAATTATGTGAATGAATTAATAATCTATTTGACAAGATCATTAATTTTGACAACATTCATCGCGAGTTTGAGTCTAGAAAGTTTACTCAATGTGGTCCTAATATTTGTTAAATCAGATAACTTGCATTAATATACCTTCTGAGAAGAAACAAACGACATCTAAATTGAAAAATTTTACGCAAACCAATAGGACTGAGTGACGAAATTCTGCGCATACGACTCAAATGATGATATTTTACAGTTTCGTTCAAGAACCATTCTGAGACAATTTAAAAAGAATTTAAATAATTTTGAAGTGTGTTGTAACTGACGTAGGTGACGAAGTCTGCTCATGGTCGTATATCAAAAGAAAACCATTCATACAAAACCATACGTCGTTACACTACACCGTGGCGACCTTATAAACAAGACTTGTGTGTAACTAAGGCACACAGGTAAGAAACAATTAAAACACCAAGAGTCCTTCGGAAGTCAACGCGAGTTTGGTGGAGCCTTCACCAGCCAGCGGCGACTTCGCGGGTGTGGGCATCTGATGGAGCGCAGCCAAGCAGTACGGTCACGCACTTATTCCACGAGAAGGCGCATCTGTTGGGCAGCAGCTGAACGCTGCAAACCCCGACAACCTTTTTCTCCCTAAACTAACAGGCCCAGTACGTCAGCTGGGGGGGGGGGGGGGGGGGCGTTCCTCCGGCTGGTATTAGAGGTGTTGCTGAGGGCTTCGCCTGTCCACGGTGCGGCCGGGCATGGTTGCAGCCAGTGACGTCTCGGGTGTTCGACTCAGCGTCCTGCCGGTTGCGGAAGCGGGGTCGCAGCATCTCAGCGGCTGCATCGACAGCTGTTACTTCTGCAGCCCATAGCAGCACACTGATCACCGAGAACTACAAACTACAATATTAGGGTCCGGTGAGTCTGTTTCAAGTTGAAAGTGGAGTGTTGTACATAGGAAGTGTGCTTTTACAGGATTGTTGATTACAAGTATGCGTGTGTAACTAGTTAATATCTTACAAAAATGTCGGGAAGTGAAATGTCAGACGAAGAGTAGTCCATGTCCGATAGGAGCATGAGATCCCTTTTGAGGGTGATCGCTAAATTGAAACAATCTAAGGAAGAATCTACTGCTAGATTAAAAGAGGAACTAAACCAGGAATTAAAACAGTCTAACGAAGAATCTACGGCTAGATTAAAAGAGGAACTTAAAGGGGAGCTAACAAAATCGACAGACAGGTTACAGGAATATCTTAATGAAACCAGTCGAGAATTAAGTGATAAAATAGAGGCTTCTAAAGTTGAAATGCAGGAAAAACTAGTAGGACTTAGTAATAAGATTGCTGATAATTGTAAAAGGTTAGAAGAACATATCCAGGAATCGCGTGAGGAAAAAGCTCGCATGCGAAATGATATTACTGACTTAACCGAGAGACTAGATAATGTCAATGTCTTAGTTGTAAATGAAATAGAGAAAAATAACGATAAGTTACGAGATGAAATTTCTATGCAAACAGAAACTGTTCGTAGAGAATTATTAGAATCTATTAAAGAGGTTTCTACCAAACCTGTAGAGATTTCTTCAATACATAATGTAGAATAAGAGGCATTAACTCGTCGAGTAGAAAAAGATCATACTGAAATAGAAAACATGAAATTTTTAATTACCGAAATATGCAGTAACCTTGAGACTTCCAAAGATAATAACATTGACGAAGGTACAGAGCGTTCACATCGTGAACACAGTGAAGAATCGATATTAGCTAACCGTGTATCCAATACAGAAATGCGAATACAGGAAATTACTAAACGGTTATCGGAATTGTATAATAATGAAAACATTTCAAGTAGTAGAAGTAATAACGTAATCAGAGACAACAGTCGCATCGTGTTTGCTAGCTCGGACGACAACAATACAAATAAAGAAATCATGGCAAGCAAATCCGACGCAACTCTGTCTCTGCAATCTAAACAAAATCCAACTATGTCTCTCGCAGAATGTTTGGATGATATAACGACAAATTCAAATGTAGCAAGTCGATTTCCTGTATTCAAACCAGGAGACGAACTTCACCCTATAATCTTTATAAAAGCTTTTGAAACTTCATTATCTCCTAAATGGAGTAATGAGAAACGGATTCAATTTGTAATAGGGCATTTAGAAGCAGAAGCTGCGGAATGGGCAGTACTGCATAGAACTGAATTTAGGGACTGGGATGATTTTGTTAAGCAGTTTAGACAAAATTATTCGTCAAGAGGAAAGCAACAATACTTAACTTTAGAGTTGTTAGACCCTCTTCCTTATTCTAAACGGTGGAGAGGTAATAGGAATTATTTCGAATGGCATTTAAACCGTGCTAAATTAATTGAAGAACCAATTATTGAAAGTCATCTAATACGAGTCCTAATTAGTAGGTTACCGTATTATGTAATGGAAAGAAATATGTTATTTTACGAATTGTCCATCCAAACGAGAAAAGGGAGATCTTGAATTAGTACGATCTCATCCTAAAAGTTCCAAGATCAATATGGAATGTAGAAAATTCTTCTTTATCTTTGAAGGTCCATATGTTGTACATAAGATTGTACATCCCAAAGCGTTACTTCTTATGGAACCTTCATCAGGTGTAATTAAAGGATTATATAGTGTCGATCAAATTAAACCCTTCATTCCTAAATAAGTTAATATTTAGTACGTGTTACATACGGAAGAGCGTTCATAGTATATTCCTGTGAAGTTTTTCGTGATAGTTACGTGTTATTTTAAAGAAATGACAGGAAGTTTAAACATGTGTTCTACAATAATCTACCGGTACTCCAAAAAGGGAAAGATAACTAAAAGGGGATTTATATGGAAGAAATTTTGTTATTAGGTCAGAAGGAATTTTGTATATTTTATATTTACTCGGATAGTAGGAACCAAAGGGGATGATTAATAATTTTAGGGACCATGGGCGTCCAGAGCTGTATGGCTCACGAGAACATAGCAGAGTGCCTTTAATAGAGATTTGTAATAGTGTTAATATAGAACACACCAGACTGGGCTGTCTGGCTTGTTTCTCCTGAATAAATGGCCATTATCCAAGAAAGTGTCCGAAGGTAAAGAAAGCCGTGCCGAGATTCTAAAGAAAGTTTTGCTTGATTTCTTCTTGACGTCAGGCATAAATAAAGCATTAGGGAAAAGAACGACATAATGTAAATAGTATTATTAGTTATTGTGAGAAACTTATTAGTAATATACATTAGTGGAAAGAATAACTCTAGTAAATGAATAAAACTGAAACTAACCTATCACAATTTGAACGTTCTGTCCTAATGTAACAACGTTAAAGAACGTACTAAATTATTATCCACTAGCAACTATTAAATGAAAAGGAGTAATCTCCATATATTTGGTTGTGAATTACCGTAATAGCACAATTAAAAGTAAATGACAAATAGCCACAACAATATCGTCAGAAAAGGATTGAATCTATCTGAGAGCAAGGACTTTAGATTACCGAAAATGTGAGAAAAAATGTATAATATTAACAGTTAAATATTGTATATAGAAGAAGTTTTATTTTCGGTTAAAACCTGTCAAACTGCGATTGTGGGTGGGGTATGTAGTGGGACGTGAAATTGAAGCCAGCCCAGTTTGCAGGTGAATATAAGTTTAATTTAGTTTTGTTTATGTATTTTTGTAATATTTGAAATGGTTGTGAATTGTCTAAAGTTTGTATTTATTTTATATGTTTCATATACGGAGAGGGCGGCGCAACGAACGGAGGCAGTATCTTCGTTGCCGGGGCCAGAGAGAAAATTGCTGGCCACTATACGTCGCGGGTCGACAGCCAAAGAGCAACAGAAGATCCTGAAACCGAGTTGTTGCGTCATGCTCCTAAAAATTGAAAAATTGACATTTTTTAATGTTTTGTACAACAATGACGTCATACAAAGTTTAATCATGTGTAAATGTTCAGTCCTATCTTGTCAAGGCTCAGGTTCACGTCTATATGTATGAAGATAATAAAGTAGTGTATACAACAAAAGTTTAAATACGTGTTCCGAGAATTTATTTATGAAGAATTATGTGAATGAATTAATAATCTATTTGACGAGATCATTAATTTTGACAACATTCATCGCGAGTTTGAGTCTTGAAAGTTTCTTCAATGTGGTCCTAATATTTGTTAAATCAGATAACTTGCATTAATATACCTTCTGAGAAGAAACAAACGACATCTAAATTGAAAAATTTTACGCAAACCAATAGGACTGTGTGACGAAATTCTGCGCATACGACTCAAATGATGATGTTTTACAGTCTCGTTCAAGAACCATTCTGAGACACTTTAAAAAGAATTTAAATAATTTTGAAGTGTGTTGTAACTGACGTAGGTGACGAAGTCTGCACATGGTCATATATCAAAAGAAAACCATTCATACAAAACTATACGTCGTTACACTACATCCTTTATCAAAGTCGGAAACGTGATGGTACGCATTTCTCCTCCTTACACGAGGCATCACAACAACGTTTCACCAGGCATCGCCAGTCAACTGCTGTTCGTGTATGAGAAATCGGTTGGAAACTTCCCTCGTGTCAGCACGTTGTAGGTGTCGCCACCGGCGCCAACCTTGTGTGAATGCTTTGAAAAGCTAATCATTTGCATATCACAGCATCTTCTTCCTGTCGGTTAAATTTCGCGTCTGTAGCACGTCATCTTCGTGGTGTAGCAGTTTTAATGGCCAGTAGTGTAAAATGAAGGGCGCAATCAAACAAAGTAGTTACTATGCAACCTGTGAATTCCATGTATTTTTATAGCGTCCATAATAGCAATGCTGCAACATTCAAACAGTGCAAAAATCATCACTAACGGAGATGATCTGCAGCGACTGAATGGAATTTTTAACGTGTGGTTGTTGGAACTTATCGTCAAGTGGCTCCGATGTGTGGGCGGACACGGAATGCGTACAGGTAAGAAGGCAGCCGCGCAGGAACGGGGTTTTGCGTGATGAAGCAGCGCGCAGGCGCCGGGGTAGGCGTCCCCAATGATGCGGCCAGCTTCGCGCCGCGCGCGTTGCGCTGTTCGCCCTACCTCCATCGCCGGCTCCACTTACCGGCGGGCCCGATTGCTCTCCACCCTGCAGGATGTGATGAAATATTCAGGCGGCGCGCCCCTCCGCTGTTCGCGGCGTCTTGCAGATTCATCATCCGCCGAGAGCTGCGGCTCCCTGCCGGCAGGTAATGTGTCGTGGTGAGTGCGTGCCCCTTCCGCCCCCAGCCATTCTCATTGCTGGCATCAGTGTTCCACCTCGCGCCTTAGCGGGTTCCACGGCGCGCGTCAGGAAGCCGCTTCGGAAGCGAAGAGAGCTTCACCGCAGATTTGAATGCTGGCAAGCCATCGCAGGCAGACAAAATCTGAACGAAGCCAAGAATAGCGTATCTACATCTACATCTACATCTACATGAATACTCTGCAAATCACATTTAAGTGCCTGGCAGAGGGTTCATCGAACCACCTTGACAATTCTCTATTATTCCAATCTCGTATAGCGGGCGGAAAGAAGAACACCTATATCTTTCCACATGAGCTCTGATTTCCCTTATTTAACCTTGGTGATCGTTCCTCCCTATGTAAGTCGGTGTCAACATAATATTTTCGCATTCGGACTAGAAAGTTGGTGACTGGAATTTCTTGAGAAGATTCCGTCGCAACGGAAAACGCCTTTCTTTTAATGATGTCCATCGCAAACTCTGTGTCATTTCTGCGACACTCTCCCACATATTTCGCGATAATACAGCACGTGCTGCCTTTCTTTGAACATTTTCGATGTGCTCCGTCAGTGCTATCTGGTAACGATCCCACACCGCGCAGCAGTATTCTAAAAGAGGGTGGACGAGCGTAGTGTAGGCAGTCTCCTTAGTAGGTCTGTTACATTTTTTAATGTGTCCTGCCAATAAAACGCAGTCTTTGGTTAGCCTTCCCCACAACATTTTCTATGTGTTCCTTCCAATTTAAGTTGTTCGTAAATGTAATACCTGGGTATTTAGTTGAATTTGCGGCTTTTAGATTAGACTGATTCATAGTGTAAGCGAAGTTTAACGAGTTCCTTTTAGCACTCATGTGGATGACCTCCCACTTTTCGTTATTTAAGGTCAACTGCCACTTCTCGCACCATTCCGATATTTCTTCTAAATCGTTTTGCAGTTTGTTTTGATCTTCTGATGACTTTATTAGTCCATAAATGACAGCGTCATCAGAAAACAACCCAAGACGTCTGCTCAGATTGTTTCCGAAAAGCCGGCCGCTGTGGCCGAGTGGTTCTAGGTGCTTCAGTCCGGAACCGCGCTGCTGCTACGGTCGCAGGTTCGAATCATGCCTCGGGCATGGATGTGTGTGATGTCCTTAGGTTAGTTAGGTTTAAGTAGTTCTAAGTTCTACGGGACTGATGACTTCAGATGTTAAGTCCCATAGTGCTCTGAGCCATCTGAACCAACTGTCTCCGAAATCGTTTACATAGATAGATAAGGAACAGAAAAGGGCCTCTAACACTACCTTGGGGAACGGCAGAAAAATCTTCTGTTTTACTCGATGACTTTCCGTCAGTTACTACGAACTGTGGCCTCTCTGACAGAAAATCACAGATCCAGTCAAATAACTGAGACGATATTCCATAAGCACGCAATTTCGCTACGAGCCGCTTGTGCGGTACAGTGTCAAAAGCCTTCTGGAAATCCAGAAGTACGGAATCGATCTGAAATCCCTTGTCAATTGCACACAGCACTTCATGTAAATGAAGAGCTTGTTGTGTTTCACAAGAACGATGTTTTCTAAACCCATGTTGACTGTGTGTCAATAGACATAAGAAGGATCATGTGTGAAGTATTTAACGAATTGAAAGTAAAACCTCATCTACCTTTCTCATAGAAAACTCTAAAAAGTTTTGATATTATGTTAAATCACTAAACTGATCAAAGCTATCTGTCCACTATAACGTTCCATCCCAGTCAGTACGCAACAAAGTTAAACAATAAACAAACTAACAGGGTTTAGGGTCTATATAGGTAAACTTCCTACTGTTTAAAGAATCGAACTCTCTTGTACACTACTGTCTGTAAAACGCGAAACGCTCAGAATGAATGATCCGGAAAAGAGAGCGTGTAGAACAGTGGAACCGTAGTAGTGATTCAAAAGGCAGGCAGGTGACGCGCACGTAGGCCTAAATACGCCCTGTTTCGTGAGACATAGTGCCACTTTGCTTCGCCGACATCACAGGGTCGAATATCAGCAGCGTTCGAACGGGATAGAATGACTGGGCTCCGGGAGAGGAGTCTGTCGTTCCACCAGATTGCGTCTGGTACACGGCAGGCTGCTTCGACAGTGAGGCGTATGTCGAACCAGTGGGGAGAAGAGGGTCATACACAGCGCCGACATGGTACTACATGACAAAACGTCACCACAGCGCTACATAACTGCCATCTCGTCCGCTTGGCCGTAAGGGACAGAACAGTTCATCCACAGTGTCAGCGCGACATTGTGGCACGGCAACGAGTGTGGACATGTCTACGTCGACGGTTCGATGTTGTCTTCTACGGGCTGGACTGGTGCAACGGATGCCATTAAGTCGGCTTCCATTGAGCAGAACTCACGAATACCGCAGACTGGAATGGGCATGTGCTGAGTGACAAAATGTAGTGTTTTTGGACAAGACTTGCTTCAACTTGTGCTACAGTGACGGGCGCTGTGATGAATTTTCGGATGAGTCCCGCTTCAACTTGTCCTTTCGTGATGGCCACAGTGGTGAACGCAGTCGTGCAGACTATTATTGGGCGGCAAAGTGGGCAAACGCAACGTTTGATTGTCTGGAACGTAATTGGCTGTAACACGCCATGTAGCCTTCTACGTCTCGAGAACAATTTGAACATCTACTGCAGCATCAGGTAGGCTTTATAGCCCGAGGCAATACCTCTGCTGCAGGTCGTTCAAATGGCCATATTTCAGCAGGACAACGCCCTGCCGCATGTGGCAAGGAACGTGCAAGCCTTATTCGAAGAACAACGGATACCACAGCTTCCCTGGCCTGCCCGTTAGCTTGACATCTCGCCCATGGAACATGTGTCTGACATGATCGATCAGTAATTTGTACATTCAGGTGATTGTGCAGCCGCAGTTCATAATTTATGGATGCGCCTACATAATGCGTGACGCGGTATCCCACAGCAGTATATTCAGGCGCTTTTTGCTTCGATGCCACAACTTCTAGCGGCTCTAATTGCAGCAGCTGGCGGCTCTACTCTGAACGGAATTTCCACAGTGACAGTGCGTGTACTTGTCTGTAATGCGAATCATTTCTATAGTGTCATGTCACTAATCAGTGGAATGAATTTCATTGCAATCACATCTCTCGGTATTGGTTTTTCACTTAAGAGTATATACAAAAGCTTCAAACTTCTTATTACTTTACAAATGAGGTGATGTACAAAATATTTTACTTTAAGCGTGTAAGCGAGAGAAGTTCAGAAAGGTTTGAAATTACGTTGAGTGTTTGCTGGAAGTCGCTAAGCGCTCTCATTATAAAACAGTGAATGTGTATAGTATATATATTTTGCGCTTCATTTAAGCAAAAGCTACTTCTTCTTACATCTCAATGTTTATGACGTCATATATCTTGAACTATGTGTCGTTCAATAATATAATCTTGCAGGTACGTTTGGTGGTGTACATGGATACTGTCTTAAAAATATGATGCGACTAGAGTTGATAGTAAAGAAGTAAACTAAAACGTCATGTATAACGCGCCGGTTTTACTGTATGAACAGCGAAAATTTAGTAAGCGAGAAACTCTTTCCCTTTCACGATTTTGTGGCAATGACAGCGACAACAACTTTCGTAAAGATTTGAAATAATGTGTAAAGTTTTTTGCAGGTAACTAAGAGCTCTCATTCTCAAGTATTAGCTGCATATAATTTGGGTCAGCGGTTGTCAAACTGCTGCCCACGGGCTGCATGCGGCCAGAATCAAGTGTTAGCGAGGCCCAAGGTTCCCAACTGTATTTTATAGTAATAACTAATAAGTGTCTAGCAACTAACATTCAAATCCTAAAACAGGTTCTTAAGAGTGCAGTTTTCTTGCTCAGTAAGAGACAAAAATACTTACTTAGACGGTAATATTTTAATTGACATTGGTGAATACGGTAGGGAGCGAAGTAAGGTTGGCCGCTTACATGTGGGACAGACAGGTGGGGTAGGAACACCAGCACGGAATGACACTTACACGGAGCCTGGGGTCTTGTCGGGCTAACCGGCTTTTCACAGGACAGCCACACTGAGAAGTCTAGCAGTTCAGCACAGCTCACACCATCGCAGTATCACTTCAGGGTGGCACATTAACCCGTTTCGTGGCAAATTTATTGGCTCTGAGCGCTATGCGACTTAACTTCTGAGGCAGGATTCGAACCTGCGACCGTAGCGGTCGCTCGGCTCCAGACTGTAGCGCCTAGAACCGCACGGCTGGCAGCAAATTTTTTTATTTATTTATTTATTTATTTTTTTACGGCTACTGTGTTGATGAGAACTGAAATGCAGTTCAACATCTCTTTTAACATTAAGATGTTGCAAGGAACGGGGAGCAGCTGAGTAATAAATGTGGTATTTCTTACGACTATTGCAGCCTTACGATGACTGCCTTTTTAGGGAGAAATTTAAATTGACAAATTTATATATCCTTATCATTTTATTTAAGCGTTAAACTTAAAACACAGAATGTAAATGAATATTACTTGTGCTTTTCACTTAAGGATCAATGTCTAGTAGCAGTTTTCTATTGATGCTAGTTCGAAGACAAGCTCTTAAACTGAAGACTGCCAGTGAGCTTTTGTGGGTGGATCTGATTCTCTTCATTGTGACAAAAAACAGCATGTACATGCATATCTAAACATCGACACAATCGTAGCAGGAGACTTGTAAGGCAATGAAAGTTTACATTGAGAAACACAAGTCTGCGAGAATAATATTGCTGTGAAATAAATCACACGAACGTCACGCAGTAAAAACCGGAGCCGAGTTTCCATAGTGTCAACATAACCTGAAAACCAGTGAAATTGCGCAATCTTTGCATATTCATGGTGTAAATGTTGCGAAAATTATTGAGACTTTTTTTCTCTAGTCCCTTTTGATGAATACGTTCTTGAGTTACATCGCTTAAAAGCGTTGTTTATCTTTTTTGTTGTTTTCATCCACTTCGGCTTCTCGCTGTTCACCTCCCAAGTGATAATAATCTTCTGCATGTAATCTACCGTAGTGTTGTTGAAAATTGAGTTTTTTCGTTGTGTTCAAAGTTTTTAAGCACGCTAATAGAACACTAAGTGTATCAAGGCACCATTACACAATAAACAAACAGACTAGGTATCCTGCACTGATATGCTGACGTCGATGTGTATCAGCGCTCTGAAATTTCTAACGCAACCATCATGCTGTTTTTCATCCTTTTCCAAACAGCTCCTTTTGAAGGGGAGACTCCATCTTAAAACTCAAATTCTTTTTTTTTTTTAAAATAGTAATGGTTAGTTCACATGTTTGGAGTGTCTACTCTTAAATCCCAAAACTATTTGATACATCTCAGAAATGTTTGAAATATAAATTGCGCAAGGGACTGTTGCACACCGATATACCAAAGATAATTTTCGATTTCTATCACCACGAAACAGAACCATCTTTACCCAGAACGTCGCATAAACTCGAACTGGGAAAACCTGTTGCAACATTTCCAGGAAAACTGAAGCTAAACAATTGGCACCCAGTCACTGGAAATCAATTGCTTTGCCTGTTGACTGTGTAAATATAAATTTAGGAGATACACTGAAGTTCTTTTCAGTACTATCAACAAGCCCCGAGGAAACAGGCATTGGCTTAGAATCAGATATCTCTACCATTGCACCTGCTCAGGAAGTTTAAGGGCAGATTTTTATTGAGAAAGTTCAACGAAAAGACTACTTCCATCTTGAAATTACACGAAGAATCCGCATACAAGTAGAAATGGTAAAAGTTATGGTGCCAGTGAATTTTGATGGTTCTGTTTCTTGTATTAACATTTATTTTTTGGTAATATCTTAAAATTCATTTGACCATAAGTTTGTTTTACTAACCTCAGTACCACCATTTTTAATTAGCCCTCAGTGGCTTGGCGACCCCTGGGTTCCTGCACTGGCGATTGGTAGGTGTCACCAGTTCTCTTTCACCATAAGCTCTGGGCATGCTTCAGCAACCATCATGCTGCACAGAGGTGGAATGTTGTGTGTCTCAGGGAATGGGGATCTTGACTTGACCGCCCATATAAAAAAATCTTCGCTCTCAAAGTGTGCTGTGTGCCAATGAGATGCATGGCTGTTGGGGTGGAGCAGTCGTTAGTGAGAAATCTCCAGGGAACCTGCTGCACCTCAGTTGTATAAGGCTTATCCATGCATGCGGGGCTCTGTCTGGGTGGACTTTCTTCCGTACCTGCTCATGGACACACCATGAACCCTAAACCTCACTTTTCTACTCCCAGCGGTTCAGATGGGCTGTTAGGAAGTCTTACCCCCCCCAAAATCCTAAGAGGCCTCGTCTAGCTATTTCACCTGGGTCAACTCTGACTGTCAACGACAGTATCCACAGTAACAGACCACATCCTGTGGTGGCCAATGTTTTTGTTGTTATAAAACGTGTGGAGATTCTCTTGAAAAGACGTTGCCATTTTACATCCATAAAGTACTCGAAGAACTGGCTGGGCAACCCAGTTCTACCAAGAGGCTAACGAATGGTACTCTTGTGGTGGAGTTCATAAGCTCCCCAAGTACTAAGCTGCTGAATGCCAAGCTATTTGTTACTTACCAGGACATTATGGATATGAATACGTAACATGGGCAACAGGAATAGCCTAGCGCGTGGGTGACGAATGTACAGAACGTTATGAAAGGGGTTGATGGGGAACTCTGTAAGTCAGCATCATTTATCCTGATATTCAATCTTGCGATGTTGCCAGACTATATAGCAGCAGGATTTCTCCACCTTAAGGTCAGACTATATGTACTTAATCCAATGCTCTGCTTCAGCTTCCAAAGATTTGGTCACATCACTAAGGATTGTAATGGTCATGTTACTTGTGGCTGATGTGGGAGCCCGGCTCATGAGCAGTGTTTCCATTGCACTGCCCCCCCCCCCCACCAGGTGTGTTAATTGCTCGCAGGCCCATCCAGTTTGGAGCACGGATTGTCCTGTGTACGCTGTAGAAAAGAAGATTGAGGAAGTTAAAGTCACCCCACGAATCTCGCACTCTGATGCAAAGAAGGAATTTAAGGCCACTTAGCCCTAACTTTCGTCACGTCACCTGTCTCCACACTGACGCAGCGTGCCAGAAGGTCATCGGTAGCACCCAAACGGTGACTGTTGAACAGGGTACCTCTATCTGCGCCTGTAAATGTAGTTGCCAGTCTGAACTGCTGATCGCTATCGCCGAAGAATTGAACATAGCCTCAGCGTCGACAGAAAACCGTCATGGCAGACATTGGACGGGGTTCTGCAAGCTGTTTCTCTTCCATCAGCCTTGCCAGTGTCCCAAAAATTCAAGCTGGTGTCGTAGGCCAAATGGCCAAAGTGATCCGCTCCAAAACCATTGGACCATGCGACCCTGCTGTTGTCTGATGGTTATGACGAAGATCATCCCATCGCTGGTATGGATCTCGAAGTTTGTTCAAGGGTACCAGCAGGACCCTCAGGTGACCCCCACTCTGTTGCTGTATCGCCACGGAAGCAGATCGAGAAGAGGATAGACAGAGTAATCCAACATTGTTGGAGTGGCTTCCATACTGCATTGGAACATCAATGAGTTCAGCACTCTAGGGAAGGAAGTGAAACTCCTTTCATAGGCGCGTCCCTTGTGTTTATGTTTAAAGAAACTCATTTTAAAGATACAGGTCTATACACTATACCATAAGGATGACCTATTTGGGGTAAGGGCCACGAGAGGGATCGCAGTGTTTGTCAATAATGCGCACCACTCCACTGCTCTCCCCCTATCTACTGATTTGCAAGCAGTTGCAGTTCAAACTGCGCTGGAGGAGCACTGTTTGCTCTGTTTTTACCTCCACAGGATGTAATAGACTGTAGCTCTCTCAGATCTTCTAGCACAACTCCCATCACTGTTCCTCCTCCTGGGAGTCTTCAATGTGCTTCATCTCTTATGGGGCGGGACCTCTACTTGCTCACGAGATCGGGTATTGGAGAGCCTCAAGGCGTCTCACGAGCTGTGCATCCTCAACACAGGGACTCAAACAAATTTCTGTGCTGTTACTGGGTCATTCTCAGCCATCGACCTCTCTTTCTGTTCACCTGGCCATGCCGACTCTGTTTCATTCCAGTGGCCACTTCCCAAGTTGCCTTCACCTACTGCATCGATCACTCCCTGAAGATAAGCCACCAAAATGGATGGTCAGCAGAGCTAACTGGACGCGTTAGAGCTAGCTGGCTGTGTTGGAACACTGCAAAAGCGTCCAAGGACGGGTGGATCACATTGCACGAGTGATCCATCGTGCCACTGACCTCTCCATCTCACAGTCCTTACGTCATCTTAGGAGGCGACCCGTACCTTGGTCGGCGGACGAGTTCTGTTACACAATCCGGGAAAGGTGTGCGGCCCTTCGACATTTTAAACACTGACCGACAGCTGACAACCTAAGGGGCTTTCAAGTCGCGAGGGCCAACGCTCGATGCATAATTATGGAGAGTAAGACAAGGTTCATTGCAAGCGTTCCTGGACTCCACCAATCATTCCACTTCTATAAACGTATGGTTTCCAGTAGACACAGCAGTTTATCGATGGCAGCAGTGCTGAAACAGCGATGCCTCCACACAACACCCAGAGACATTGCTCAGATACTGGCCGAGCATTTTGCACAAACTACTGGTAATGCAAGCCAGGATCTGGCATTTCGTCGCTACCATGTGGCTGTAGATAGAGGGAAAAATTTGACTTAGGTCCAATAACTTCTGAGGCCAACAACTCTCTTTCTCCATGTGGGAGCTCGAACTGGCACTGACTGAGACTTATGACACCGCACCTGGTCACGACCACATCCGGTACTGCATTCTTAGACATTTTCCAGTGACTTCAAAGGAAATCCTCCTCGAATATTTTAATGTTTTAATCTAATACAGCTGACGGACAACTTCCCCAACTCGTGCAGGGAGGCAATTCTGACCCCTTTCATCCAACCAGGAAAGGACCGCACATGTCACAGTAGTTACAGTAGTACCGCCTTAACGAGCTATGTAGGGAAGATCATGGAGCGAATGGTTAACCGTCGTCTGGTATGGCTGTTAGAGACCAGACAACTCCCTAGCCGCTCTCAATGTAGATTCCGACGATTTCGTGTCACTGTCGATAACCTGAAACTCCTAGAGGCGGCTATTCAGCAGGCTTTCCTCCACAAGCATCACTGTATTATCATACTCTTCGATGTAACTAAGGCATACGATACTACTCGGACACACTGTACTCTCGCACAACTGCATCTATGGGGATTTCGTGGCCACCTCCCCATCTTCATACAGTCTTCCCTGTCTACCGGTTTTTTAGGACCAGAGTTGGTGACATGCTGTCTGATTGATTTGAGCTGGAGAATGTTGTTCCTCAGGGCAGTGTTTTAAATAGCACTCTCTTTGCCATAGCCATCAACAGAATCACGTCTACAGTAAGGAGTCCTATACAGTGCTCCTTATTTGTGGATGATTTTGCTGTTTTCTGTTCTTCCTCCAGTGTTGCAACGGCAAGTTATCAGTTTCAGCTTACTGTGGAGAGGTTAGAGGAGTGGTTTATAAAGAGGTGTTACTAGTTTTCTGCAGGTAAGTGTGTGTGTGTTCATTTTAATCGTTCTCGTGGTCTTTTTAATTTGTCTGCGTTGAACATTTGAGACACCATTCTACATTTTAAAGACACATTGCGGTTCTGGGCTTTATTTTTGATTCCAGATTGCCGTGGTTGCCACACCTGAGAGCCCTGAAAGCCAGAACCCTGAACACCATCAAGTGCCTTAGCCACAGGTCTTGGGGAGTGGACAGGGTGGCCGGACTACAGGAGCACGGTGTGTGGGTCAGCAAGGCCCCTTATTTACAAACTATAACGCTTTCCGCCATGAGCGGATTCAGCTGGTCATTGGTGCTTAACGGACCTCTATGGTGAGGCAGGAGAATCGCCACTTACCACCCTGAGCCAGATACTCATGGTGAGTCAGGTGTGTCAGTCGCTCGCAGCTCCAATTTCACTCGAACACCATACTGTTGTTCGTCCGCCTCTGGTGCGCCTTTTTTCCCAACCGTCCACGAGCTACGATGCCATCTGGGATCCGTGTGCAGCGTGTGCTGGAGTCACTCGCTGCGGAGCCAGTATAGTCCCAAATCCAGTGGTTTAAACGTTTGCAGCCCTAGTTACTGGAGAGCCCCAGAGTGGTGCAGTACAAGAGAGACTTCACTCCTGCTTCCGTTTTTAATGCGATATTTTCTGACATTGTACATGAGTGCCACAACCATGTAACTGTTTTTACGGCTGTGTCTAAGCAGGGGGACTCCGTCGGTTGCTGTGTCTTTTTCCTAAATCGCGTCCTTAAGGTCAGACTGGCTCCAAAATGTACCATCTTCATGCAGAATTACATGCGATCTTGTGGGCACTGGAGCAGATGAGATGTTCTCCCAATGTTATATTTCTCGTCTGTAGAGATTCTCTGAGCGCCCTTTACTCTCTCCAATGTTTTTAACCAGCAGATAAAGAAATTCAAAATATCCAGGATGCCCTCCTCCAACTAAAACGACTAGGGAAAGAGGTGTCTTTCTGCTGGGTACCAGGGCACGTGCGAATTGCGGGCAACAAAAGGGCAGATCGAGCAGCTAAGCGGGAATTTCGGTGTGCTATCCCCTCTGCATGCTCTCATCTCGCTGTTGAGGTATAAAGTCTTGTGTCGACGGGAAGATGAGTGGCTGGAAGTGACCGACAACAAGCTTTGTGTCGTAAAGGCCACAACTCGTCCGTGGAGTACTTCCTTCCAGCCACGTCATCGGGATGAGATCCTTTTTACTCCTCTTCGCATAGGCCACAGCCCAATGATGTATGGATTCTTACTCCCGTGAGAGGGCTCTCCAATGTGTGGTGCTTCTGGCGTACGGATCACGGTGCGCTACACTTTATTGGACTGCATTTTATTAGCCGATCAGCTGACTGTGGCGGATTTTCCGGCGGATCTGCAGCCTGTTTTATGCAATGATCAAACGAATGTGGTTTGAGTTTTAAAGTTTTGTGACTTGGCCAACGTTTTCTGGAAGATTTTATGGATATATTTTTAAGTGCGTCGACATGGTGGCTGGCTCACCCTAGTATCTTGTAGGTGGTCAGCCAGTCGCATTTCCCTGTGCTTTTCTTTTCGCTCTTCTGTGTTTTGTTTTCTCTGTGTTTTAATGTATTGATTAGCTATCTTCCCTCCTAATTGGTCTTAGTGATTTTTGTGCATGTGAGAGTGCGTGTGAGATAGAGTGACTGTATGGTCATTTAGAGCGCATGCGTGTTCAACAACTTTAGTTCATCTCCACATTCGTTTGTTCTAATAAGTGTAAGGGCGCTAATGACTTCGCCGTTGGGCGCCTATAAGATCCAAACAAATACACACACACACATATACACACATAACACATCACACCTTTTTAATCAGAAATATTAACAAGTCTGAATGATATTTTGGCAGGAAGTAGTGGTGGTGGTGGTTGTTGGGATGTTTAAGGGGGACTAAACAGCTAAGGTCATCAGTCCCCCATTCCAGAAACAGGCGAGATGAAGTCGCAGAGCAGATAAAACCCCAAGGGGAAGGAGACCTCCCCCCCCCCCCCCCCCCAGGTGCTAAAGAACACAAATTAGGCAACGAACACCACAGAAAAGAAGAGTACAGACGAACACCGGACAGAAAGAAATAGAAGAAAAGAAGATGGCCGGAGACTGGTTGACTGACCACGACAACAAAAAAGGGAAAGAGTCAACCATACGAAGACACACCAAAACAGCAACAAATATGGAGAGACACGAGGACAAAAGACACAGAAACGGAAAGGTGCAGGACCCCCCTAAATGGATCCATAAAAAGGACTAGCACGGATAAAATGTAAAACATTGTCAGCCATGGAGGCATCATCGCATAAAAGCAAAGGCAAGGTGCCCGGGAGATTAAAAGACTGCCGAAGCGTGCGCAGTCGGGGACACTCCAATAAAATGTGGGCGACCGTCAGCCGGGACCCACACTGACACAGGGGGGGATCCTCCTGACGCAATAGATGGCCGTGCGTCAGGTATGTATGGCCGATGCGCAGCCGACACAGGATAACAGAGTCCCTGCGAGAAGACCGCAGGGAGGAGCGCCACACATCGGTCGTCTCCTTGACAGCCCGCAGTTTATTAGGCGCCGTCATTCCTCGCCACTCAACAGACCACACCCCAAGCACCTTACGGCGCAACACCAGCTGCTGATCGCGAGCTGTGAGGCCGATCTCCAAAGCTGGGGCGTCGATCGCCCCTTTGGCCAGCCTGTCAACACGTTCGTTCCCTGGGATGCCAACATGACCTGGCGTCCAAACCAAGACCACCGAACGACCAGAACGGGCAATGGCGGAAACAGACTCCTGAATAGAGGACACCAGAGGAGAAGAGGGATAGCAGCGGTCGATGGCCTGAAGGCTGCTCAGGGAGTCACTGCAGATGACGATGGACCTACCTGAGCAGAAACGCATACGCTCAAGAGCGCGTAAGATGGCCACCAGCTCTGCAGTAAAAATACTGCAGCCAGCTGGCAAGGAGCGTTGCTCAACATGGGCAGCATGAGCAAAAGCGTAGGCAGTGCGACCATCAACCAGGGAACCATCAGTGTAGACAGGGTCACAGCCCGGAAATGAGGCGAGGAGCGCAAGAAAACGGCGACGGAGGGCCACAGGCGGAACCGAGTCCTTAGGGCCCTGCGCCAAATCCAGACGGACAGACGGCCAGACGGCCGGGACAAACACCAGGGAGGCGTAGGTGTACGGACCCGGAAGGGAGGCAGAAGAGGGAATGACCCCAGTTCGGATAGCAGGGACTGGACACGGACAGCTACGGAAAGCCCAGACCGAGGTCGCCGTTCGGGCAGATGAAGGACCATGGCAGGGAAAAGCAGGCGACGATTGGGATGGCCAGGCGAGCAATTCACGTGGACAGCATAGTCGGCGAGCAGACGATGGCGGCGAATCCGCAGCAGGGGAACCCCGGCCTCCACCAGTAGACTATCCACGGGGCTAGTGCGAAAAGCGCCAGTGGCAAGCCGAACCCCACAGTGGTGTATGGGGTCTAACAACTTCGAGGGTGACGCAGACCCATAGGCCAGGCTCCCATAATCAAGCCGGGACTGCACAAGGGCTCTGTACAATTGCAGCAGCGTGCAGCGATCTCCACCCCAAGACGTGTGGCTAAGGCAGCGGAGGGCGTTGAGGTGCCGCCAGCATTTTTGCTTCAGCTGACTAACATGAGGAACCCATGTGAGCCAGGCATCAAACACGAGTCCCAAGAAGCGGCAAGAGTCCACCACTTCAAGCAGGTGGCCGTCGAGGTAAAGTTCAGGATGAGGGTGGACCGTCCGACGCCTGCAGAAGTGCATAACTCGAGTCTTGGGTGCAGAGAACTGAAAACCATGAGTGAGAGCCCATGATGCTGCCTTGCGAACGGCGACTTGCAGCCTGCGGTCGGCGACTCCCATAGTCGTGGAGCTAAATGAGATGCAGAAGTCGTCGGCATACAAAGAAGGAGACACCGACGACCCCACTGCTGCAGCCAGACCATTAATGGCCACTAGAAATAAGGAGACGCTCAACACTGAGCCCTGCGGGACCCCATATTCCCGTATATAAGATGAACTAGAGGTGGCACCGACTTGCACCCGGAAAGAGCGGCGCAATAAAAAACTTTGAAGAAAAGCCGGGAGCCGACCACGAAGACCCCACTCATGCAACGTGGCGAGGATGTGATGCCTCCATGTGGTGTCATACGCCTTCCGCAGATCGAAAAACACAGCAACGAGATGCTGACGTCGGGCAAAGGCCGTACGGACAGCAGATTCCAGCCGCACCAAATTGTCCGCTGCAGACCGGCCCCGGCGGAAGCCACCCTGGGATGGAGCGAGGAGACCGCGCGACTCAAGGACCCAACACAAACGCCGCCCCACCATACGTTCGAGCAATTTGCTCAAACCGTTGGTGAGGGTAATGGGACGATAGCTGTCCACCGCCAGTGGGTCCGGACCGAGCTTCAAGATGGGGACAATAACACCCTCTCGCCATTGCGACGGGAACACGCCTTCGCCCCGAATGCGATTAAATATCGCGAGAATGTGTCTCCGGCAGTCCCTGGAGAGATGCTTCAGCATCTGTGCGTGGATGCAGTCTGGGCCTGGTGCTGTATCAGGGCAATCGGCGAGGGCAGCGAGGAATTCCCTCTCGCTGAAAGGAGCATTGTATGTTTCAGAACGACGCGTGTGGAATGAGAACGGCGTCCGCTCGGCTCGCTCCTTGAGAGAGCGAAAGGCGGGGGGATAAGATGCAGTCGCAGAGCTCTGAGCAAAGTGCGCGGCAAGCCGTTCAGCAATGGCGGCAGCGTCCGTGCAGACAGCGCCGTCCAAGGAGAGCCCAGGGACACCCATAGGGGTCTGGTATCCATAAATCCGCCGGATCCGGGACCACACGAGTGAGAGGGAGACATGGGAGCCCAAGGATGAGACATACCTCTCCCAGCACTCCTGCTTACGCCGTGCAATAAGACGACGGGCCAAGGCACGGAGCCTCTTAAAGGCGATGAGGGTCTCGAGAGACGGGTGCCGCCTATGACGCTGGAGAGCCCGCCGACGGTCGCGAATAGCCTCAGCAATCTCCGGCGACCACCAGGGTACAGCCTTCCTCCGAGGGAGGCCAGAAGATCAGGGGATGGCAGCCTCGGCCGCTGAAATGATGGACGTGATTAAAACACGGACCACCTCGACAATGTCACCCTGTGGGGGAGACTCAATGGCTGCAGCAGGAAGTAGTCTTGATGGGTTTGCGTAGTTCTATGCATTAATATTTTTGAAAATGTAGTTTATTTATTTTAGCCGGCCGCGGTGGCCGAGTGATTGTAGGTACTTCAGTCCGGAACCGCACGACTGCTATGGCCGCATTTTCGAATCCTGCCTCGGGTATGGATGTGTGATGGATGTGTGTGATGTCCTTACGATAGTTAGGTTTAAGTAGTTCTTAGTTCTTGTGGACTGATCACCTCCGATGTTAAGTCCCATAATGCTCAGAGCCATTTTTGTTTATTTTATCATCACATCTAAGAACTGATAATCAAAGTAATTTTAAGGCTGAAATTTTAAATAAACTCTGTAAATAAATTATTAATATTTCACACACAGAGAAACGTTGAACTATGTCTTGTGAATGTACCTACAAAGTTTGGCCTGTGAAAATTGTGGTATGATTACCGAAAATGGTTCTCAATAATAGCATTAAAATCATATCAAACATTCAAAACTCGAAAACCAATGAAGTTATGGACTTCATAACTTCGGTACTGCTAAATATTTACATAATAGATAAGATTTCAAAATTTTGTTGTAACGGCGAGAAGCAGAAAAGTTTAATTTTTGGGTGAAGTCTCGGAGCCGTATATACTTTGTATTCGCATCTACGGCTACGCCGAACCTATTTATTGTCGTTCCTCTGAAGGCAGCACGTTGTCTGCACTCCTCCTGCGCTACACTTCGGCCGTGCCCGCTACGTATCGGCGCGTGACCGCCTCATTTTACCGCGAGAGCTCGCAGCCAGGCGGCGAGCGAGCAATGGCGATCCTGCTCGCCTAGCCGGATCCTCATCAGGCCTGCTGTAGTTTACGATGTATGTTACCGGGAATTAGTTTTAACACATACTTAAAGGCTGCAGAATTTCGACCAGTCCTTTTTCTATAATACTTTATTTTGTCCTTACCAGTTTCATTCTGGTTTGCTCATCTTCTAACGGGGGGAAAGGTTATGGATTTAATTGCATGTCATCTGCCGGCGTTTCGGCTGCAAAGATTTTGTTTTCGGTGTCCGCCCCTACATATTTTGATTCTACGAACATCTCAAGGCGAATGCTGCGAATATTCCCTAGAAAAGGCTTGGTGTTTGCGATAGAATTGTTAGTCTTCATTGGAGAATATTTTACAAATTTCAAGAAACAGTTAGCCGACTTTGTGTCTTTCCAGGGAACGGCATGAAGAGGTAGTCTCTTTCAGTCCCCTCTCAAATTTATTTGCAGTATTGCCAATGATTACATTAAACTATTTTCCAAATTTATAAATTTTTCAATTGATCTGACGTTTTCTTCGTCATGGTAACTTCTGTGTAAAGGCCACACAACTCTGAAATGATTTTAAGTATCCATTAGTTTGATGTTCCTTTAAAACCTTTCCAATCGTTCCGTCAGTCTTCATTGCTGACTCCTTTTTTTTTCATCAAAGTTTAAAATCAGCCTGTCAAACTGGTAGCCGTGGTACTCTACATCTTCTCGAAGATTTTTCGCTAATGAGTAAACATTGGGATGAACTTTTGGTATTAATGTATTTTTTCTTTGGTTCTATCCTTCTGAGGCGATATTAATTGTGATAGCATCTTCCACTGCAGTTTCACATCTCTCTTGCCATACGATCGCTATAGAACCACTAGTCCAAAAAATATTTATATAATCCCCGAAGCGTTTGGTTTTCAGGAGTGCTCTTCTGAATATACAGCCAACCATCGGCCAGCATTTTTCAGGAAAGATTTGATAGAGCCGACCACATTCTTATGTGACCGTGTATTTCCTCGTTTCATTATCGAACTTGTTTCCACAAACATTGATTAACTTGATGATTACAACCAGTAATCTCTGATCCAGAAAACAATCTGTCAGATACTTGGGCGATGGCAATTTCGAAGTCCATCATTAGAGACGCAGGGTTCCATCCAAGCCCGTTACTTTTAATAGCTTTACATTGTTGTTCTTATGTTTCTCACTTTTTATTTGTCAAAAAAGCGTAAATAACTGGAATGGTGTTTGTTTCCACCCAAGAACGATTAAACTGCTCGAACTCCTTAACGTTCCATTCGGAAAGAATGATTCGCAGTTTGAAACCACACGTTTCCCTTTTCTCTGGAAAACACTAGTATTCTGTCATTTCGTCCCATGTTATCATCTAAAAGTAAGAAACAGCTACCATCATTGACCAGTAAATGGTTTTCTTGGAAGAATACTTCTCCAGAATCAGTGGGATCTTGTCTGGTTCCCATGTATTTTCGCCTAACGCAATGTAACGATTGTTTCGCTATTCATCGTGTTGGTAACGATTTCACTAAATCGTAGCCTGTTGGCGAGCTGCCCTGCTCCTTCGACGTAAACTGATCGAACTGTATCGCCTCTTACTTCTGCCCGTTTCCCTGCACCGACAAAATGTTTTCGGACACATTCACTGCTTCATCTGAAATACAAACGTGCCTACGTTCCCCTAAAAATGTTATTTTTTGTGAATAGTCTCGTTTTAACCGTGACAGGAACGGTCGCGGGGTTGCCGCTAACGAAAACGCGGCCGGACCGAACGGGAGCGGTCCGCGAACAAACAAGATGGACGAACGGGAATGGAAGGACAAGCACAAAGACAAACGACCGAGCAACCCACCAAGATCAGTAATAAAGTATTACGCAACGGGGTCACAAGAGATAACATCACGAAATCAAAACAACACCCACTCGTAAACGGGAAGTAAGCACACACAACGTAAACACGAAGTCTGTAAGCGAAATATCAACCGACTCAACGCGAATACCAGACGGCCTCGGCCGGCCGGAGTGGCCGAGCGGTTCTAGGCGCTACAGTCTCGAACCGCACGACCGCTACGGTCGCAGGTTCGAATCCTGCCTCGGGCATGGATGTGTGTGATGTCCTTAGATTAGTTTAAGTAGTTCTAAGTTCTAAGGGACTGATGACCTCAGACGTTAAGTCCCATAGTGCTCAGAGCCATTTGAACCATTTTTTTTAACAAGACTGCCTCGCTGAGTTAGAGGCAGCCGCCTAAATACACGACAGGGTATGTCGCTATTTGACGCTGGGACCACGTGCTACACAGTGGCGCCCTCACGTTAGACTCGGGCCAGGAGGGCGCGCAGCCACGGGTTACGGAACGACTGCTGAGACCTCTAGTGGTGCCAGCACGGTACCTCAGCGTATTCGGTCAGAGAGCTGGTTGGCCACTGCAAAAAAGAAACTGAGTGGAAGGATCAACAAGCGAACTTTAACGGATGTCTTGTCACGTCCGCAACGACCAAACCCAACCATCAACAACGAACAAAAGTGGACTAAAAAAAAGAGAAGTGGTCATCAAGTTCCATGCCGTCTGGCGCGGATTCGAAACTCGCGGCGCGCAGTACCAGAATTCTGTCTTTCCATAAATTGTTTTCAAAGCTTACACATCGCCCTTAAATCACTTCTTGTTTGTTTGTGTAGTCTACCAAATACTAATACCCGTTGTAAATCAGTAAAGGCTTTCCTCTGGTGCTCTCGGTGAACTCAGTTATCTCAGCACTAAAACGCGGAACACTACTTGTCAGGAGGAGGTCAATTGCAGTACGAAACTCTGAGAGATACACACACACACACACACACACACACACACACACACACACACACACACACACACTACGAACTGTGGTGAGGCAGGGCAGGAAATGGGCTTCGGCCTTCTGCAGAGTATATCGCAGGTATCGGCGAGCAGGCAGGTGTATCCTTCCTTTGGAACACCCTGTCTACTACGCACAATGTCTTGGGCTCCGTGCAAACACCAACGCATTCCCTCTCTCTGTACAAGCTGTACAAGTGTCTCTCCGTGCACTCCAGACAGGTACGCAGCACGGCCGCGTGAGAAGCGGAATGTTTATCTCGTGTCTTCCCCTACAAAGGACAGTCTGAATCCGTAGCTGATTGGTCAGCGTGGGTGAATGCCATGCTTGGAACCTGTATGCGATTCCTGGTAATGCACGGATGTTCCATTGGTAGGAGGCTTGATACTGGACGCACCCTCCCTCATAAGACTAACTGAGGTGCTCTTCGATTCGGTTAGCAGTCGTCCCAAGATCGATAGACTCGATGACGCTATTGGCAGAGTATGGCAAGGAGCTCAGTCAGACCCTGTTCGTCAGTCAGGACAAGAACTCGGAACGTGCGTGAGCGATGTGTACCGATCACTTCCTACTGTACGAATATTGACACGGAAGTAACAGGGATTCGTGAATGCCCATTAGTGAGATGGTCATCTTCAAACGTGGACCATGTTTGTAGCAGGGAACATAAAATTAAACATAGATGTTGCAATACACTGCAGTGACCAGAAGAAAAGTGACTTTCAAAACGTTTGGTGAGTACATATAAAACCACATTTACTGTTATTAATCATTCGTTCCAGCAGACATGACTACAACACTTCGTTAGGTAAATACAGTGTCGCATCTTGGCGTCGCTGAGGGTGGAAGCAGTCGGAAATGAGAACAGTGCACATGAAGTGTTCCAAATTGTTAACTGTCAACACTCAACGAACAACGGCCAACTTTTCGCGCTCTTGCTATAGCTCGTCTATTGGGGCTTCATTACACACTAATTTATGTCGCTTACAAATTTATTACAAGATTGGTACATGCCCTGTTCGAGATGCAACCGCAAGTGACATTTTTTTGTTTTTGAGCAAAAATTGTATTCACGCACCCATCTCTTCATAGTAGACCACAATAGGTAAACAATGTCGAAATCTGGTAACGATGGTGTCCAAGGGAGATGCGAAAATTTATTCTCGTGCTCGCAAAGCCAGTGCTGAACGACGCGAGCTGTGTAAACTGGGTCGCCCTCATGTCGGACCACAGCATCACCTTGGGTGAACAAATATTGTACCATGGAATTGACCTGGTGAGCCACAACGGTCACATAATGATTGGCAGTACTCATACGACCTTGCAGAGTACTCACGGGCCCCATCATTTATCGTGATATGGCTGCCCTACTCATCACCGAACTGCCGCAGTGTTCCACTCGTGGCTTCTGCACCACATTTTCCTGTTACGAGCATTAGCATCGTTAATGAGTGGTTTTGGAGTTCCAGCTTTCCCTGCAAATTCCCAGCTTTACGGAGTTCCCTTCGTGTTGTTTTGATGCTGACGGGGCTCGCGAGTGTGACATTTAGTTCTGCAGTGAAATCTGCAGCTGTCGTCGTCATCGTAAGTTCCGTTACCCTCCTCTTCAATGACCACCTTTCACGATCACTAAACTTGCACTTTTGTCCGCGTTGTGTCTTAGCAGATGACTCTTGAAACACGAAATACTTGGGCTGCCTTGGTTGAGTAAGCACCCACCATACGAACACCAACAATTAACGCACTGGAATACTATTCTCACCACGCCATTCAGGACATTGAGCATGTACCGTTCTCAGTCAAGTACAACAACACAATCTGCAGGCTTCGATATCATCAGCATTTATGTGCAAACAAGCATTTGTCGAGATGTTTCCATATTTTTGTTCAACCCTGTACCTCTTGATGAGTAGATTATGGCAGCATTTTAAACTTCTAAATTCGCTCAATAATTGTACAAAATACTGAAAATCGAAGTTTTTTTGCCGCTGGAAGCCGTTAGATAGGCAGCTTGCAAATGGGCTTGTGCATCATGAACTATGACCCATGACTACGAACAGAGTAAAGTGAATAATAATATACATATTCACAACCCTTGCACTACTTAATTATCGTGGGAAAGAAGTAATTAATATCAAAGTGTGTTATATTTTTCTTCCTATCTAGAGTCCTGCTATCGTCTGGGAACGGATTTCTTCAAATTTTCTTCATTTGTTGCTGCTACCTGCACATGAGACGAATGAGAAGCATCTTCAGGGGAGTGGCATAGTTCTTGACAGGTCGAAAAGTAAATAGGATTCTACGAATTAGCGTGCGGCTCCCGTGTTTATAATCTCTTGTTTCCCGCTGGAATTCTCAAGAAAAGAAGCTTCCTATTTACAATAATTTTACAACTAGCACTTTCTTTTTCACAGAAGTATACTGTTGTAACTGGGACCAGGAGGGTCGCGGGGTAGCAATGACGGAAAGTGCGGTGGGACCCTCGAAGAGGCCCGCGAACAACAACACAACGAAAGAGGACGGGCACGACCAAAGAAGGACAGAACGAATACAACACGAGCGATCAAGAGAGTCACAAGGAAACAAACACGTCCACTCGTACACGAACCAGGAAGTAAGCACTCTAGCGCAAAGTGAGGTGTAAACCGACGTACGCGAGATTAGACTGACTGGTTGAGCGCGAGGCAGGCGCTTGAGTACGCTATCGGGGGCGCCGCTATTGGCCGCTTGGACCACGTGTTCCTCTGTGGCGCCCTCACACTAAATGCGGGCCAGGAGGCGCGCGCCGCCTCAGCTTACGGCGCGATGGTGCAGAGACCTCTAATGGGTCTTCGACGTCCATGACGTCTGGCGCGGATTCATATTCCGCGGCGCGTGGTACCAGATATACATTTTTAGAATGAATGTCGCAAGAATATTAGATTGGTTACTCAAATCATATTTAGTTTTACAAAAGAATATTACAGAACGCAAAAGCCTTTATCATCAGCAACATTTCAACAGATTATTATTTGAAGAAGGAAATTGTTCTTGCAAGACTAAATTTGGTTTCTCTTCATGCATAATTTTAACCTGTGTAAATAGTTCAGTCAAAACATACTTCGTAGGTATTACAATTTTTTTATGTTTCTTTAAGTAAAATGTTTTAATAAAACTTTTTGCACTACCACAATTAGGAAATTGTTAACTTAATACTGAATAATAAAGTCCAACGTGAAACATTTTTGTAATAAGATTCTGGCAATTTCTGGAGCAGACTGACAAGGTGAGAGGTCTCCACAATGCATCGATTCTGTCGCCAGCGTTCAGCAGCACGTGCAAGTCATCCTGGTCCAAACTGAGGCGACGCACACATGCGTGCAATCTAACGAAGCGCCATATCGCACCGCACCACACTGCGACTTCGCAACAAGGTAGAGACACTCTCGCTCCGGAGGTATCATGAAGCAAGGCTACTATCTGGCGTGCCGTTATGTCGTCTTCTGCTCACGCCCCAACATCGTGCAGGCCGCATCAAGTGGTGTAGAAATTGACGCTTGTAGAAGGACGAATTGAGACTCGCAGTCTCCAGTGATCAGAGTCACTTATGTCTTGGTCATATGCGGCGCCGTGCAGATGAGCACCAAGATCTGGAGAATATACGACAGAGGCACACAGAGCCAACAAGCGGCATCGTGGTGCGGTGTATTAAAATGGCCGTTCTCCGATGGTGATCCTAGAGGGAACATTTGAAACGTCCCCTTTTTGAAGAATCATACATGACTGTGCTTATCCTGACACACAATATTTTTAGCGCAACGCAATCTGACTTTCAAAAAATCCTTACAAAAGAATGGCCCTGACTAACATTAACATATACCTTTCACAAATCACTTACCTCACAAAAATCTTCGTTACTGGAACTACTGCAATACAGCGAGCGCCACTACTGCCAGCTAAATAAAAGATTCAAACTACGGAAGGCACTAACTACTGATAGGTGTAGTTAGCAAATGAAAGATTTTAATAGAGAACAAACAATGTATTTACCTTAAAAGTCATAATATATATAGCAGTTCATGACAGTCTTACAAATTTCAAAACTCCGCCATCTCTCTCCCCACATCCACCACTGCTGGCGGCTCACCTCCAACTGCGCAACGCTACGCGCTGTTAACATCCAGCTGCCGCTGCCCAACAGTACAATGGCAGACAACAATGCAAACTAGCCACAGACTGCACACAGCACAGCCAGGGATTTTCATACAGAGCGCTACGTAACGTTTCCAATAAGAAAACATAAACAGCCTACTTACATAGCCCCCATGCTCCCCACAAAAAATTTTACAAATTGTTTTGGGCACTGGCCAATACAGATTTGAAAAAATTTTCATAATTACAGTAAGAAAGATATCAAATGCACACACTTATTAATACAACGTTGGTCAAAAGCTAAAATTTTGTCACAGTCCATAAAGACAGTCCTGATCATTCATCACAGTAAAATTGCAGTGTTTTTCTCAAAGTCTAAGCAGTAAAAGAAAATGCACACGGAAGTAGTGGATTTCCAAGCAGTCTTGAAGAAGTAATGTTGTCCTTCCAACGGAAAAACAGTGCTGACTCTTGACATGCAGACAGGTAATGGGCCACAACAGAGCAAACCCACAGCAGAGTCATTCGACATTTTGAAGAATATTGGTAGGTAGGTCATCACAGAGCAGACCCACTGTAGTCCTGGTACATATTATGGTATTGGTGGGCCACCAAAGATGCAGACCCACTATAGCCCTAGTAGAGATAATGGTATTGGTGGGCCATCAAAGATGCAGACCCACTGTAGTCCATGTAGAGACGCCCAGCAGCCATCTGTTGCGACAGTACAGGTGCACAATCACCATTGAAGAGTCTTGCGGACAATATAGCAAGTCCATAAACCACCACTTGTGTACTCACAAAACTTTTTGGAATGTCCTTAGAACGTGCAATGCTGTTATCCAATCCCTTGCTGAATTATCAACACACGTGCAAACACTAACAGTCCCTACTTGTCACACATTGTCCATATACTATAACCAACAGAAACGTGTGCAGTGAAATGTAACTTACAAGTTACTTAATTTGATGAACTGGTGTCAATTACAATTTTATAACATAAGAATACAATAACAAAGGTACAAAATACATCATTAAAGAACATAACAATACAGATAACATTTGTGGTAATGCAGGCTTTACATAAGAATAGAAATAAACATGTACATCAGTATTACAAGAATTATGACATAAGTACATACATAAAAGATCAGAATAACTTTCGAAACATCAACTTCACATATGAGCAATAGAACAGCACAGATAAATAATGTCTAAACATCTTTACCAAGTAAATAACATATTATTTGAAAAATTCTACAACATAACTCTTATTAGCTAAACACATAAAGACAGGAAAAACACAAATATACAAGAGTACACAAACACATAGTGGGATAACACAAAAGGAAAGGACGGGGTTTGTTTTCAGTGTAACATTTGGTACTGCAGTCCAACCCAAAACTTCATTCCATAGATCGTCCCTCTTATTTCAACATTTGCTCCAGCAAAAAAAAAAAAAAAATCCTATCCAAGCATGCTTTCTGTATTCTGTTCATATCCCCTTTCAAAAATAGTTTTTCTCCACTGTACACTACTTTTTTGGCCAAACCATTTTCTTATAGCTTCTCAATGCATTTCTTCCCATTCATCATAGTTAGTTTCTTATATAGTCTACCCCCTCTTAAGCTAACTTAAATCTACTGACCTCAGATATATATACCAAGGTACGAGGCAATGCAGCAGCATATAACAAATTAACACAAACAGCAATCATAAAAAATACAAATGCCAAAGCAAACAGCATAAATTAGCAGAGCAATTGCAATATTACAACTAATATAAGGCAATGTGCAGCAAACAATAAAAATAAATCAGTAGTAAAACTGGCTTAACAGAGTAATACAAAGTCAAATTCAGTAACACTATGCCTGGCAAACAGCAGCAGCAAATGCTATAACTAATACCTAAGCATGGCAAAGTTCAAGGAGAAAAAATATTACACTGAAGACAACAATGCAGAAAAACGGAAATGTCTATTCACATCTTAATATCTATGTCATTAAAGTGGTGCACCACAACTTATGCTACAAAATAAATTACCAAGTACTTGAAAAGAAAATTATATATGCAAGTCCTGTGACGGGAAATGTCTTTTTGTGCTCCTTCGGTTTTTTTTATAAGTAGATCATAAATTTTATTATCTACTGGATCTGTAGGCATAAAATATTTATGTTAGTACATCTATAAAATTTTGTTTTAACCAATGCTGCAGTGCAGCTAGAAACTAGATATTAAACAAAATGAGCAAATATGTACACAGGAAGGCATGAAACATCATTCATTCGCCATATGGCATTTCATAATGCAGTAAACAGTCTTTCAACTAGCAAGGCAATAGATGTGAAATGTTTCTCATCATTTCATTAGGCATTTTAGTAAACATCATAAATTACGAGCTCCACAGTGTAATCAAATGTTTTCAAGTTTGAGCGTGTCGTATTTGCGATGCTTTCTACAAAGGAATGTCAATAGCGAGGATAATGGCCTCCTTTTTTTTCTCTCCACCTAATGGCTTTCTTTTGTCAGGCAACAACCTCTTAGCTAGGCGCCCAAAACGCATTACGTCAAGGTCACTTACCTTTCTTACTGAAATATTTACGATAGCAGTGTCCGCTACAGTGACAGTCTCATATAAAAATATTTCACATGTCAAGAACTTGCGTTACAAATCTGTAGAAACAAAATCCTATTGATATAACAGTGTTCAAAAAAATTTTCGTCGGCTTTGTAATACATTCACGCATTTACATACATTGCATAACTCTTAAAGTACGATTCTTGGTTTCCAACAACCTTTTTCACATACCAGAGTCCCTAACCACTACTCATTATTCCTTACCTCATTCGTCGACACTTCTTCAATATTTCATCATAACAGATACGTAGCATAATCAAATAACTCATATACGGTAGCATCATCTTATTGATCATAAACATACCTCAATAGCATAATACACATCGTCATCATAATAATAACATCATAACACCTCAGTCAAATCCTGAAATCGTCCTAGCTTCCTCCAATATTTTCAAAACCTAAAAAAAATCTCTGCCACTTCAATAGTGTCATCTACCTCAAACGTACTTTACAAATCATGATCCCATACCAAATACATCATTCAAAGCTCTCATAGTATCACAATGGTTCCGAAAAAATATGAACAGTTCACAAAGTACAGACAAAATACAATTTCGTAAGTGTGAAGTTATCCAAAGGTCTAATTACGTAAACATCTGTCACTGCCGTAGTAAAGAAGTTTGTCTCTCTCAGTTAAATGATCAGATAGCTGTGTAATTATGTGTTAGAGAAATATGGTACCGATGTGTAAAGTTGTGTAAGCATATACCATATTAGCTAGGGCTCCTTGTGCTTGCCAAACACATGTTACACAAAGTAAGCGTGTAGCCCCCTGAGGATTAATGTGATTATACCCTCAGGTGTTACAGATTACAGCAATGGAATGAAATGTATCATGGAAAACTTTCTTTGTAATTCAAAAATCCTTAAAAGTAAATGTTTTAAGTACAAAATTAATCACTCAAATATGTGTACTGTAGCGCTAAACTGTGCGTCTTGTTGTAAGATAATCTCTGTGGAAGTGTCGTAGTTATCGACCTCTGAAAGCCAAGTTCTGCAGAAGTCAATGTATTTACCTCACGATAAACAAAAGTGAAATGCTTTGCGTATATATATCTTAGTTATTATGCTTATTTCCGTGATGAAGAAAGTACTGTGCTGTAACGTATTGTTGTGCTACGGAAAAGGCTGTCTCATTGTAGCTATACCACAAAAGTTACTGCTAAAACATGTTTTACTTTCCAGAATAATTCAGAAAACTGTGCAGATATAAAACAGATGCACCACAAAAGCAACATTGTAAATTGTCACTCATTAGTAGCGACGTGATATAATCGTGTAGCTGTCACATAAACTAACCACTATGTCATCTGGTATCTCACTGAAAGGACTTTAAATCCAGAATGTGTTTTCAAGTAAACCAAAATATTGCATTAAAATCTCATTAGCAGTACCAGTATGTGTTCTAAGTATGTATTATAGTCGTTATGTAATCGTACCAACTAACAAGCAAGAATGTACACACACAATAACACTCTGTCGTCTGTACACAATAACACTGCATTCGTAATTTCTGTTTAAATAAGTTCTCTTGGTTCTTGACTGGATATTTAACTTCAAACATTGTTGCATGTTAACAGATTCTAAGTCTGACAAAGCATACTAGTAATGTAAAGTGAAAAATTTTATACCAGAGACTAAGTTAAAAAACAGATTATCTTTAAATAAACGGTTTTACATGTGAAGTGTGGAGATATCCTTTACTCTTCGTAGTACTCACAGTTTGATTTGAATGCAATTATCATGTTGTATACGTCGGTAAGGAATGCTAAAATTTTTATCAAGGTTAGCATGTATGCTATTTTTCCCTGAGCCAGCCGGCGCAGGTGGCTGCCTGCGGTGCGAGTCATTGTCTGTTTCTTTGTTGGTGCGCGCCGTTATTGGGATTAGGAGACCGAACTTCTACAAATTCACCTTGACGAGAAGGCCCTGCCCAGTTTGAAGCTCGACAGTTTTGATGGAATTCAGGTCTGTCGTTTTGTCGGTAGTTAACATAGTTTCTTGTTTGTCGGTCATGTGGTGGAGAATTTCTCCCTGAATCGTAACTGCGCGCTGAACTGTTGCGTCTGAAAGTATTCTGTCTCCCTTGATAATAATAGTTCTGGTTACCATATTGTCTGTTTCTATGATTGTCTCTGTCATATTCATTACCGCAGAGAGGTGATCTTTCCCTGTAATTATTACTACTCTGCCAACGGTTGTCATACGGGTGGTGTCTGGTTTGGTCACGATTTGTGTTGTGAGAATAGCCTTGCTGTGTCCAGTTATTATTTCTTTCATCGCGAAATTGCGACGGATGTGACCTGTAATTGTTGTGTTCCTGTTTTCGCGTTCCGCGATTGTCAGTGTCAATTTCTAATTCTTGTAAAAGTCCTTGAAAAGCTTCAATGTCGTCTTTGCAACGTCCTGCCAAAATAATGTGTCGTAAATGTTCAGGTAATTTGATTAAGCAAATGCGGATGAGTTCTGAGGGGCTGTATGGGTTTGACAGGTACTGATTCTTGTGCAACATGTCTTCAAAATATTTCACAAGACTGTAGAATTCAGATTGTTCGAAATGTTTCCTCATTATGATACTATGTTTTACTCGGTCTTGTGTAGCTTGAGACCAGTATGCTGAGAGGAAGGCATGATAAAATTCTCCTTCACTGTGACAGTCGTGAATGACCGATCGCATTCTTACAGCTGGTTCATTCTCTAAGTAGCCACACATAAATTCTAATCTGTGTTCTAATGACCAGTTGGGAGGAAAACAATGAGAGAATTGATGAAGCCACGCTTGTGGATGAATGTCGTTGCCAGAATTCTTAAATGTTTTGAAATTACGTGTAGTAATGAACAGCTTATAGTCAAAATCATCGTGTCGGCGAGTCGCATATCGGTCATTGTTAGGTCGTGTCGGCGGTTCCATCTCAAAATTCGGTGCACATTGCCAATTTCTTTCATAACTTCCGAAATGCCCTGTGTTATTATTTTGCGTCTTTTCCGTATTTCTAAGTCCCTCTTCCCGTGTTGGAGCGCGAGTGTCCTCTGAAATTCGTAATTTTTGTATTACTTGTGCCAACTGATCTTGTACTTCCCGGATTTCTCTTTTGTACTGTATATTGATTTGATTTTCATTGAATTTCCTAATTTGTTCGCACTCTTCTGTGTCATTAAAGACTACCGGTTTTGTGTCATTCAGATTATCATCTACCTTCGTAGATAAATTAGTGAACTGATCCGAAAGTTCGGCTACTTTCTCCGATAGTGTACTTATTTCCTCAGTGTGTTTTTCTGAACCAAGTTTCAGAGTATCTACTGTGTCCTTTAAGTTTTCCTGAGTTTTTGCAAGTTGCGTAACCGAATCGGTAGATGCAACTGAGTCAAATTTAGCTTGCAAGGTCTCATGAACAATAGTTTGCAGTTCTTTTATGGTTGCTTCGTGATTCTGTAATGCATTTTCATGCCGCGAAAAAATAGGTTGAAAATGCTCACAAATTTGAGTTTTTACGTCATTGCAGACTTTTTGACATTTCGATTCAATGTTATGTAACTCAGTAGTTAAATCTTCAAGTGTTTGTTCAAGAGTTTGTTCCAATGAGTCTAACTTTTGAAGCTGTTGCTGTGTTTGTCTCTGATTTTGTTCCATCGTGTCTAACTTTTGAAGCTTTTGCTGTGTTTGTCTCTGATTTTGTTCCATTGTGTCCAACTTTTGAAGATTTTGTTCCATTGTGTCTAACTTTTGAAGCTTTTGTCCCATTTGTTGCATTAATTGTAATAACAATGCACTGGTGTCTGAAACATGTTCCTCAGTGCTTTTCGGCAGTGAATTTGCACCGGCAACATTCACATTTTGACAAGCGGAAAATGTGTCTTGACTCATTTGAGAAAACGGTGAGAACCCAAAACCTGAGTCTACAGTATTTGCAATATTGTGTTCTGTCATTCCCGATTCCTGAGGCGAGCTGTTGCCGACCGATCGATCGATAACGCTTCCCTGTTCACTACCTGTTTCACTGTCTACACAATTATTTGACGCCCGCTCCATTTCCCTATGCACAGTTACCAAATTACTACTTTGAATGTCTGTTACTTCATTACATAGTGGTGCTGATAAGCTACACTCGTCGCCACTATTATTTCTCAGTTTACTTTGGAGCCTAGTGTTACGTTTTTCACACGCCATTATTGTCACAATATTTCACACGATAACACAGAAAAGCACAATTTGAAGAGCAAAAATAAGAGAACACATTAACATAACACTGAAAATAATATCTAGTTTATTGCAGCTGCGAAATACTTGGTGCAAATCTACATGCATTCCACAACTGTTTTACTGTACAACAACGAAAGACTGCAACTACAAAGGAGATTTTCTCTACAATTACGCGCTAGCCATAAACAAAAGCTACACTAATTACGCAAACTACAAGAAAAAATCAGAAGATTCCAGTGAGATATCCTCGGCTAAGGGTCGACATATGAAACGTCCCCTTTTTGAAGAATCATCCATGACTGTGCTTATCCTGACACACAATATTTTTAGCGCAACGCAATCTGACTTTCAAAAAATCCTTACAAAAGAATGGCCCTGACTAACATTAACATATACCTTTCACAAATCACTTACCTCACAAAAATCTTCGTTACTGGAACTACTGCAATACAGCGAGCGCCACTACTGCCAGCTAAATAAAAGATTCAAACTACGGAAGGCACTAACTACTGATAGGTGTAGTTAGCAAATGAAAGATTTTAATAGAGAACAAACAATGTATTTACCTTAAAAGTCATAATATATATAGCAGTTCATGACAGTCTTACAAATTTCAAAACTCCGCCATCTCTCTCCCCACATCCACCACTGCTGGCGGCTCACCTCCAACTGCACAACGCTACACGCTGTTAACATCCAGCTGCCGCTGCCCAACAGTACAATGGCAGACAACAATGCAAACTAGTCACAGACTGCACACAGCACAGCCAGTGATTTTCATACAGAGCGCTACGTAACGTTTCCAATAAGAAAACATAAACAGCCTACTTACACATTGAACAGTGAACAGTACACTGAAACCAACCTGTCGTGCCCCACCAACGCTATGTACTTTTTTTCAACAAGTCAATGCATTTCGATATTTATCCCGTGCTACCCTGACCAGCATATTTTAAGATCTGTCCCCCATCGAGCATGTCTGGGACTGCATGAAACGGCGCCTTCTCCGTCAGGAAACGTGGCCCAACTGCGGCAGCAGATGGAAATAACATGGCAGGCTATTCCGCAAAACTACATTCGACATCTCTACGACTGGCTTAGTGAGACAGCTGCAGCCTGCATTGCTGCATAAGGAGGATTTACAGGGTACTAGCGCTGACATTTCGCACGCCCTGTCGACTGTGCTCAGATTATTGTAATCTGTCGGTGTGATAGTTTGTTTTTATGCATCCTCAAGTGTTTGTCAATACAATTTCCCTCTGGTGGGTTTACAATTCCTGGTGCTCTTTTTTCCACTAGTGTATTTCTACGTCGAGGTACCTCAGTATTCTCATATTTAGGAGTGAAGGCCACCATTGCTGGCTGAAACTGATAACCTGATAAATAAACATTGGTGCATGACTGAACTGATAACTAAATAAATATTTTCTTGAACACTGAAACACTTTTCTTAGACTATATCGCAACTTGTCAAAAATAGCTACCAAGCGAGGTGACGCAGAAATTAGCACAGTGAGACGCCCTGCTGAACCCGCAGAATAGGACAGGTATTTTAACTTGTGGAAAGGGGCCTAAACAAGCTGCAGTCAGTTACACTCGAACATACAACTTTATATATTTGATCAAACATTACAATAACCAAGAAAATTTTTTGAAAGGACAGCATTATTTTTTGGAACTTAATTACCGGCTGAATGTGCCATACAATACCATGCCTTAAGAGCAAGACCACTTTAATTTAAAATAAGCTGAAGACCAATAACTTAAGAGTCAAACCAAAATCATAAATTTAAAAGGCAGAAGACGTTATCTTAAATCAGTTCTTTCAATTCGGCTGAAGGCCCTAACAATCTCACACCTTAAGAGCAAAACAACGTTAATTTTTAAAAAATCGGCTGAAGGCCCATCTCTTAAGACTCAAACCAAAATAAATTTTAAAAGGCCAAGGCCTTACCTTAAAACATTATTTAAATTCGGCTGTAGGCCCAAGTAATCTTACGCCTTAGGGTCGAAACAACCTTAATTTAAAAGTCAGCCAGAAGCCATAAAAATACAAACAACAAGAACAAAAAAGAAAAGGCAGTACACACAACGGCGCTCAGAACTTTCCGAGGGTGGACCTGGAATTCAAACACTAACGCTCGCTTAGGTGAGACAGGCAGTTCGCCCAACCATCCTCGATCTGACGACATCCCAACCGACAGACAGTCAGCGGACACACCGACAAGATAACTTCCGCTCCACCTGACCAGCACACAACAGGGAGTTCAATGGAACAACGTAGAAGGTATCGGTGCCCACAAACAATTATACATTGAGCTGTCAAACTACACACCGTGCTGAACAGCGACAACACGATGAAGAAACTACGCTGCCTGAATTTACGTCAACGGCCAGGGCAGGTAACCGGAACGTTAACGGTCACGAGATTCCGCTGGTGCACTTCAATTCAAAATAACCAAATACAGTGAAACTCCACCGCAGGGGTGGCTAAAATTTGCCATCTTGAAAACACATGTTGTTGCTCGCGGGAATGTCCCAACAGCCGACAACGAAATCCAAACGACACAATGTGAACAGTCGTGACTTGCTGGTGGATTAAGTCAAAACTCAACTTTCGTGTCCAGGATCGGTGAGGCACGGACTTCGTAGCAATGGGAACAGCACCACACACTCCGACCGCGTGTAGACGCCGGCAGCGGACTCGGCCAAACTACGCGCCGCGGAGATTTCCTCGTTGCTCCATGCCAACCGACCAACTGCTAGGCCCGAAAACGGTGATAGAACCAAATATATGTCGGCCGATGAGACGATCAACCGAACGACCAATCAACGGTCGTCCCGCTCCAGTCTCCCTCCTTCGGACCTTCATGTGTGTCGCCAGCAGTCGGCGAGCACTGGCTGTCGGTGCCTCACCGGCGCTCCGTCCCCTACTGCACTGCTGGTCCGTCCCCGAACAGACTGCCAGACAAACGACGACGCGGAAATACTATCGGTCGCTCCAGAGATGGTACGACAGTGCACTTATCGATACGCGCTTCTGCTGCCTCTCACGGGCAAGTAAGACAGGAGGTTAATGATTCCAGTAAATGGAATAAGAAAACGAGGCGGCAGTACAGTAATAGAAGATGACAAACAAGAAATGGCATGAACACGAGCCGTCCACGGCTCATACAGTTTACTCGCATTCTGAAGGACGGTGATTCAAACTCACGTCCGGACATTCAGATTTAGATTTTCCGTGAATTCCTTAAATACTCCAGGCAAATGCCGGGACGGTTCCTTTGAAAGGGCAAGGTGGATTTCCTTCCCCATCCTCACCATAATCATAGTTTTTGCCCCCTCTCTAACGATCTCGATGACGCCAGGACGTTAAACCCAATCTTCCATCCTTCTTTCCATCAAACGGCTGTCGTGCTTGAGTGTACCTCAAAATAAATGCTTTTTTAGGAGCTGGATCACCCCCCCCCCCCCCCATGAACCATGGACCTTGCCGTTGATGGGGAGGCTTACGTGCCTCATCGATATAGATAGCCGTACCGTAGGTGCAACCACAACACAACGGAGGGGTATCTGTTGAGAAGCCAGACAAACGTGTGGTTCCTGAACAGGGGCAGCAGCCTTTTCAGTAGTTGCAGGGGCAACAGTCTGGATGATTGATTGATCTGGCCTTGTAACACTAACCAAAACGGCCTTTCTGTGCCGGTACTGCGACGGCTGAAAGCAAGGGGAAACTACGGCCAAAATTTTTTCCGGGGGCATGCAGCTTTATGGATAAATGATGAAGGTGTCCTCCTGGGTAAAATATTCCGGAGGTAAAATAGTCCCCCATTCGGATCTCCGGGCGGGGCTACTCAGGAGGACGTGGTTATCAGGAGAAAGAAAACTGGCGTTCTGCGGATCGGAGCGTGGAATGTCAGATCCCTTAAACGGGCAGGTAGGTTAGAAAATTTAAAAAGCGGGATGGATAGGTTAAAGTTAGATACAGTGGGAATTAGTGAAGTTAGGTGGCAGGAGGAACACGACATTTGGTCAGTTGAATACAGGGTTATAAATACAAAATCAAATAGGGGTAACGCAGAAGTAGGTTTAATAATGAATAAAAAAACTAGGAATGCATAGTGAACGCATTATTGTGGCCAAGATAGATACGAAGCCCACGCCTACCACAGTAGTTTAAGTTTATATGCCAACTAGCTCCACAGATGACGAAGAGATTGATGAAATGTATGAAGAGATTAAAGAAATTATTCAGATTGTGAAGGGAGACGAAAATTTAATAGTCATGGGTTACTGGAACTCGACAGTATGAAAAGGAAGAGAAGGAAAGGTAGTAAGTGAATATGGAACAAGAGTAAGGAATGAAAGAGGAAGCCACCTGGTAGAATATTGCACAGAGCATAACTTAATCGTAGCTTACACTTGGTTCAAGAATCATGAAAGAAGGTTGTATACATGCAAGAAGCCTGGACATACTGGAAGTTGTCAGATAGATTATATAATGGTGAGACAGACATTCAGGAACCAGGTTTTAAATTGTAAGACATTTCCAGGGGAAGATGTGGACTCTGACCACAATCTATTGGTTATGAACTGTAGATTAAAACTGAAGAAACTACAAAAAGGTGGTAAATTGAGGATATGCGACCTGGATAAACTGAAAGAACCAGAGGTTGTAGAGAGCTTCAGGGAGAGCATTAGGGAACGATTGACTAGAACGGGTAGCTTTGAGAGACGAAATAGTGACGGTAGCAGAGGATCAAGTAGGTAAAAAGACGAGGCCTAATAGAAATCCTTGGGTAACAGAAGAGGTATTGAATTTAATTGATGAAAGGATAAAATACAAAAATGCAGTAAATGAAGCAGGCAAAAACGAATGAAAACGTCTCAAAAATGAGATCGACAGGAAGTGCAAAATGGCTTAGCACGGATGGCTAGAGGACAAATGCAAGGATGTAGAGGCGCATATCACTAGGGGTAAGATAGATACTGCCTACAGGAAAATTAAAGAAATCTTTGGAGAAAAGAGAACGATTTGGATGAATATCAAGAGCTCAGACGGAAATCCAGTAATAAGCAACGAAGAGAAAGCAGAAAGGTGGAAGGAGTATATAGATGGTCTATACAAGGGCGATGTTCTTGAGGACAATATTATAGAAATGGAAGAGAATCTACATGAAGATGAAATAAGAGATATGATACAGCGTGAAGAATTTGACAGAGCACTGAAAGACCTAAGTCGAAACAAGGCCCCGGGAGTAGACAACATCTCATTAGAACTAATGACAGCCTAGGAAGAGCCAGGCCTAACAAAACTCTACCATCTAGTGAGCAAGACGTATGAGGCAGGCGAAATACCCTCAGACTTCTAGAAGAATATAATAATTCCAATCCCAAAGAAAGCAGATGTTGACAGATGTGAAAATTATCGAACTATCAGTTTAATAAGCCACGGCTGCAAAATACTAACGCGAATTCTTAAGAGACGAATGGAAAACCTGGTAGAAACCGACTTCGGGGAAGGTCAGTTTGGATTCCGTAGAAATGTTGGAACACGGGAGGCAATACTGGCCCTACGACTTATCTTAGAAAATAGATTAAGGAAAGACAAACCTACGTTTCTAGTATTAGTAGACTTAGAGAAAGCTTTTGACAATGTTGACTGGAATACCCTCTTTCATATTCTGAAACTGGCAGGGCTAAAATACAGGGAGCGAAAGCCTATTTACAATTTGTACAGAAACCAGATGGCAGCTATAAGAGTTAAGGGGCATGAAAGGGAAGCAGTGGTTGGGAAGGGAGTGAGACAGGGTTGTAGCCTAGACCCGATGTTATTCAATCTGTATATTGAGCAAACAGTAAAGGAAACAAAAGAAAAATTCGGAGTAGGTATCATAATCCACGGAGAAGAAATAAAAACTTTGAGATTCGCGGATGACATTGTAATTCCAGCCGGAGTGCCGAACGGTTCTAGGCTCTACAGTCTGGAACCGCTCGACCGCCACGGTCGCAGGTTCAAATCCCGCCTCGGCCATGGACGTGTGTGATGTCCTTAGGTTACTTAGGTTTAAGTAGTTCTAAGTTCTAGCGGACTGATGACCTCAGCAGTTAAGTCCCATAGTGCTCAGAGCCATTTGAACCATTTTTGTTATTCGGTCAGAGACAGCAAAGGACCTGGAAGAGCAGCTGAACGGAATGGACAGTGTCTTGAAAGGAGGATATAAGACCAACATTAACAGAAGGAAAACGAGGATAATGGAATGTAGCCGAATTAGTTCGGATGATGCTGTGGGAATTAGATTAGGAATTGAGAGTCTTAAGGTAGTAAATGAGTTTTGCTATTTGGGGAGCAAAATAACTGATGATGGTCGAAATAGAGAGGATATAAAATGTAGACTGGCAATGGCAAGGAAAGCGTTTCTGAAGAAGAGCAAGGAAAGCGTTTCTGAAGAAGAGAAATTTGGTAAGATCGAGTATAGATTTAAGTGTCAGGAAGTCGTTTCTGAAAGTATTTGTATGGAGTGTAGCCATGTATGGAAGTGAAACGTGGACGTTAAATAGTTTGGACAAGAAGAGAAAAGAAGCTTTCGAAATGTGATGCTACAGAAGAATGCTCAAAATTACATGGGTAGATCACGTAAGTAATGAGGAGGTACTGAATAGAATTGGATAGAAGAGAAATTTGTGGCACAACTTGACTAGAAGAAGGGATTGGGTGGTAGGGCATATTCTGAGGCATCAAGGGATGACCAATTTAGTATTGGAGGGCAACGTGGAGGGTAAAAATCGTAGAGGGGGACCAAGAGATGAATACACTTAACAGATTCAGAAGGATGTAGGTTGCAGTAGGTACTGGGAGATGATGAAGCTTGCACAGGATAGAGTAGCATGGAGAGCTGCATCAAACCAGTCTCTGGACTGAAGACCACAACAACAACAATCACATACTGGATGCAAATGTATTAAATGTGTTCTGGCGTAACCACAAGTGCCAGAAAGAAGAGCAAGAGCAGAGAAGGCGGTGAGGAAACGGCGGCCAATGGTGCTCGGAAGTGGACCGCTCCGCGCTTAGAGAGGCACCTAGGTGAAGGGAATATGAGTGACGCTCCTGCTAGCCTCGACCACGGAGATCGGCACGGGATTGCGGGTGTTAGTTATTAGTGACGTTTGTCAACTTACCCGAGCAGTTCACATCACATGGACTCTAAATTATATTGCTTGTCACCCCTCGTTTGCGACTACTACTCGTAAATCTCCGAAGTTAATTATTGTCAACTGATTTATAGAAATAAAACTACTGATGTTATTTGATTGAATTGTTGTATAGCATAATTTACGCACTCTATTAGCGACGAGTGGGAAATAAAACTACTAATGTTATTTGATTGAAATGTTGTATAGCATTCCGAGAACGCTGCATCCTTTACGCACTCTATTAGCGACGAGTGGGTAAGACCCACAAAAAGTATCGCGCAATTCAGAGATAAATTAGTATCGAGAGCATTTTTACAAACGATGGTATCGACTCCTATAGTAAAGGACATTTATGTGCTCCTAATTTGCATTTCACCTGAGATTGAGCAGAAGTAATGGCATCGAAGTACAGAATACTTTTTTTCCGAAATCGTTTCTAGCATTCAAGCTAAAAGCATCGTTGATAGCAAAACAGCAGCCCAATCAGAACGCGATCGCTCACTTAGCGACATCCGGCTAGCATTGGGTACCTCTTACACTGGCGCTACGTCAGTCAAGAAAGGCGATGTGAACTGCAGTCTATGTCGGCATTGATCTCAGCTACCTCTCCTGGACAAGTTGACGTACTACGTGAACTTTGATTTATTAGGTACCAATGAGAAGATTTTCTCTAAAAATTGTCACATGGCCTTTTAAATTCGGTACCGTATCGGAGACCCTTGCAGTGATTTCTAGCACAGAGATAATAGGAATGACTGCTTACGCCCTCGTGTTTACAAAAGAAACAGTTCATTGAGCTGCTGCCACCGGTTTTTCTTCCTTCATCAAATAACTGAAAGTGTAGCTCTTACTGACTCGGCTGTAGTGTAGTCGCTCACGCACCCCATCTTGGCCTATTCTCGCAAATCAAGGAAATTACGGATCGTTACAGAAAACGAGCGTAGAGTGCAGTCGCTTACACACGCAATTCTGTGGTAGTGTCGTAATTCGAAGAGATTATGGAAAAGCGCGATCGTTGTAAAAAACGAGCGCAGTAGCAGTTTCTCACCCACCAGTACTGAAATCAGTAGCTGCTGCAGACCTCCGGCTGTTTACTGCGTTCGTCCCATGTGTAGGAGGGCGGTCTGGAATGGCAGATAGCAGAGACGTGTCACAGGCGACGTATTTTCGGCGACCTTTAGATTCACTCTCGCCTCCGTGGCCCTTTGCCACTTTCACATTGTTTTCTGATTTCTGATAATGCATTCAAAGTCTTCTACTAGTAGAGGGTCTTTGGCATTCCAGGAAATATGTCGTTGACAAATGACGATCAGATATTAATAGGAAGAGACGCATGGCACTATTTCGAGCACCAAACTGCCCTGGTTCTTATTAGCGGGTGGTCCGGAAGACGAACCATTCAGCGTGGTTCTCTCCAGGTGAATCCCTCCTTCTGTGACCTCCAAAAAAATCAACAAGCCGCTAACCATACAGCGTTGATCCTTTGTTTCCACAGCATGCCCTGTCGTCTTAGATAATCAAAACCGGCATAGAAATAACGACCTAAAAGTTTCTACTTTACTCAATGAAATGGTGTTCTCCACGACGTTACTAGTTTAAAATTACACTTGGTGTAACAGGCTACTGTCGTTTTAAATCTTTATTTAGTCAACGATCTCATTTGCATTGTGCTCTGTCAGTCGAGAAATACAATCAGTCAGTTTTTTTTCAATTTTACTCATATTTTCTCGCAAACCAGCGTGAATAAGCCACCACATAGTGAGAAAGAGAGAGGGGGGGTAGGGGAGAGGGTTTCATTATACCGTATAAGGGAACAGCCATCCCACTTCCTCTGACTCTGCTTCAGGTATAAGCAAACAATTGAAATAATTTTTCTGGCATCTACGATCTTAAGTGTAACAGAAAAGTGCTTACGGATTACGTCCGGGATAGTGTGACAGGAGGTACACAGTAACAATGAAAGACAATACTCTTATTTTTATTGTACAGGAATGCAGTATTTTCACTCACAAAACAACGAAAAAAACATACATTAAGTCTATGAAACACACTCATAATAACAACCGTACGTTACAGTTCTTAGGCAACGGCCAACATTTCGCACAAATAATGAGGAATGAGGAATCCCCAGTAATGTGAGGGAAATCGAAGTATCTTGGAAAGCACACAGTTGTAAATCGTCGGTTGGAGAAACAGCGGTCACGCGAGACACACCTGGCCCTCTTTCTGCATGATATACAACAGGCTCTAGATACCGGCTCCCAGGTTGATGCCATATTTCTCGACTTTCGAAACGCGTTCGACTCAATTCCGCACTGTCGCTTGCTCCAAAAAGTGCGCGCTTACGGTCTATCCGATGACATATGCGGTTGGATAGAAAGTTTTCTAACAGACAGGGAGCAGTATGTCTTCCTGAACGGAGTGACTTCAACAGAAACAAGCGTAAGTTCAGGTGTGCCCCAGGGCAGCGTAATAGGTCCACTGCTTTTTACGATTTACATAAACTATCTGGTTGATGGTATTGACAGCGGCCTTAGACTCTTTGCTGATGATGGTGTAGTCTACAGGAAAGTAGTAGCACACAAAAACTTGGAAAAAATTAATGAGGATTTGCAGAAAATAAATGTGTGGTGTAATGACTGGCAGTTATCTTTCAATATTAATAAGTGTAACCTACTACGTATAACAGGCGAAAATCCCCATTAATGTACGAGTACGAAATAAATGCCCAGTCTTTGGAAGCGGTAACATCTGTCAAGTATCTGGGTGTGACTATTCGAGATGATCTCATATAGAATGATCACGTTACAAGTAACGGGTAAGGCGAACTCTAGTTTGCGGTTTATTGGCAGAATCCTGAAGCGATGCAGTCCTTCAACAAAGGAAATAGTTTACAATAAGTTAGTTCGTCCTGTCTTAGTGTATTGTTCGTCTGTATGGGACCCTTACCAGTTGGGTCTGATTCAAGAGATTGAGAAGGTTCAAAGAAGAGCGGCAAGATTCGTGACGTACATTTAGCCATCGCGTGAGCGTTTAAAATCTCATAGAAAGTTTGAAGTGGGACACACTTGCAGATAGACGGCGCGCTAAACGGAAGGTGCTGCTCACTAAATTCCGAAATCCGATCTTCACCGAGGATGTAGAGCATATTACCACCAACTTTCAAATCGCGCAATGATCAGCATACAAAGATAAGGGAAATTAGAGATCGTACTGAGGCGTTCAGACAGTCGTTTTTCCCTCTCGCGATCCGCGAGTGGAACAGACAGGGGGGGGGGGGGGAATATGACTTTGGCGCGAATTGTAGCCTCAGCCCCACACCGCTTGGTGGTTATCCGAGTATGTATGTAGATGTAGATGTAGACTTGCTACTGGAACATACAGGACAAGGAAAATAAAGTTCAAATGGTTCAAATGGCTCTAAGCACTAAGAGACTTGACGAGGTCATCAGTACCCTACACTTACAACTACATAAACCTAACTAACCTAAGGACATCACACACATCCATGCCCGAGATAGCATTCGAACCTGCGACCGTAGCAGCCGCGTGGTTCCGGACTCAAGTGCATAGAACAGCTCGACCACAGCGGCTCGTGGAAAATAAGGAAGACACCAGAAAGACCTTTCTCTACGACAAAAATTAAATACAAATCGACGCTCCACGAATGAATTTTCCGAATAGGATGGGAATCGGTAGATGTGATGCCCACATGCAGACATAGAAATCATCACGGTTTCATAAAAACTTGATGCTTTATTCAAGAGAAAGAGATTCACAAATTGAGAAACTCAGTAAGGCTTTGGTCCACCTCTGGCCTATATGAAAGCAGTTATTCGGCCTAGCATTGATTGATAGAGTTGTTTGACGTCCTCCTGAGGGATATCATGCCAAATTTTGTTTAATTGGTGCTTCAGATCGTAAGAATCCCTCGCTAGTTGGAGAGCACTGCCTATAATGCTCCAGACGTTCTCAATTGGGGAGAGATCCGGCGACCTTGCTGGTCAATATACGGTTTGGCCAGCGCGACGTCGAGAACTGCTAAATGTTATCTCAGGGCAGCGAAGACATTCCAACCTGACTATCGACCGTCATACAGCCGACAACAAAGAGAGATGGCCATAGGTGTCATTTCGCATCATAGGAGGACCCCTTTGGCGGTTATATGATGCACCCTTACAGCACATCGATACACCGTCGCTATTCTAAGTCAACGTTTGTTACCCTTCATGGTAACTCACCCTGGGCTTAAATTCCAACAAGATAATGCCTACCGTATACGGCGAGAGTTTCTACTGCTTCTCAGACCCCAGCTCGGTAAGCAAGTTCGCCAGATCTCACTCCAAATGACAACATTCGAAGCATTATGGGAAAGGCCTTAGAATCATCTCGGCATTTTGACGACCTAACGCACCAATTGGACAGAATTTGCCATGATATACTTCAGGAGGACACCCAACAACTCTGTCAATCAGTGCCAACTCGAATAACTACTTGTATAAGGGCCGAAGACGGAACAATGCGTTATTGACTCGTTCAATTTGTGAAGCTCTTTCTCCTGAATAAATCATCCAATTTTTCTGAAATTGTAATCAGTTGTCTGTCTGTGCATGTACATCGCATCTACCTGTTTCCGTCCCATTCCGATAATTCCTTCGTAGTGCATCAGTTTCTTCTTTTTTTTTATTAGAATGTAATAGCTTCGGTGGTTCAACGTTATCAGAGTCGAATGTAAGTAACTACATAGCAAAATATAGCAACTGCACTGTCGTAAAGCACAAGCCATGTTTGTTCTCAGAGACAGTAACAACTCGGAATCAAATATAATCCTAATTTATTAAAGAATAACAAGCAAAATCTCTTCTATATTGTACAGAGGGAAGCAATAGACTGTGAAAGCATTGGTATGGAGCGCATCTAACTGAAGCCCCTACACACTGCTCACCACACAATAAAACAGCCATAGCTTGCCATTAATTCCCACAGACCATTTACAGAAAATATGTACACGCTATGGATATAGTTTCTATATCCATTATGGCATCCATACAGCATAAGTTTATGGCACAAAAGTCAGAAATCCTAACTTCATCTTTGTGGTAGGTGAAACAAAGACATACATCAGACTCTCTTAGCTCGGAGTAATAAGCCTTCCCGAACACTCCACTGACAGCACATTCCTACAACTTAAATAGTACTAATCGAGATACTTAATCAAACCTTGCCTGAAAGGCATCCCTTACGGTTCGCAACAGAAACACTCGACATTAACCCTACACAATTATTCCGCATTCATAAAACATATTAATATATCCGCAGAAGAAATTCCAAGCTGCTACAGGATTCTCACACAAGAGACATGCCTCAATACGAGCAGAGTGCTCAAATACGTCCAGTCTCTCCGGTGTCTCATTCGACAGCACCACAACAGCCCTTGTTCCTAATGATCCATAATTCCGCTGCAACAATCCACCCAGCTAACAGTTACTGCCAGTCTTGGTTCATAACCGATCACGACTTTTCTGCCTCGCTATTGTGTCTGCAAAACAGAAGATGAGACACATTGTCAGTTACTTTGGAACTACTGCCGTGACTTGTGAAGTCGCTTTTATTCTGACGAAAAGACACCACAGTGATGTGTATATTGAACTTGTCTGAGTAACAATGTCTCGATAACGATGCATTTATTTTTACTAGTGTAGAGCAACTTTAGATCTGGTTACCTAAAATGTAGTTACAGTAACTCTAGCGCGTTCTGAGCTGTTCGAAAGATGGGCTTTACTGGCTGAAACCAATCCTCAGAAAGAAAAATGTTGTGACCTAGACTGTGTTACTGAGACAAGATATTTTAAAGATATCTAGGAGGTGCAAGTTACTGTTAGTACCCATGTATAGGGAAAATAGGAATATAATTATTCAGAACAACAAAACATGTCATTTCTCCGAACGAATTGCTCTGTTATCACTTTATAGCAGATGGGAGCCAAAAGTACATTAAATTTTGAGACGCCGACGTTTTCCATGTGATAAAATCACTTACTGCACAGAACCGTCTTGCGTCTGTTAGCCAAAACACTCAGAAAAACTGAGAGAGCGATTGATACGCAAATGGGGACACGTTGGGCGCCGAAGTACGGTATATCAAATTAAAAAATTATAAATACTTCTTACATTGAAATATATTCACAGACCGACAATACAGTTTTAATCTCAGAGTCGATCTGAGTGCGATCAGACCGACTCAGTAATCAGGGAAGCTCTCTCAGGCCGATTGACCACCTGCCTAATCCCTCTCCTGGCAAAGCGCTCCCCGGTGACTGATACAGTCTATTGTCCTCGCACATGGCATCTATTGTTCGAACTGATTGGCTCGCAGGGACAGTGTCAACGTAATACTTGGAAGCTGATCTCAGACAAGGGATAGACAGTTGGACGCTTGGTGACTCAAGCAACAGACCGCAAAGAATTCCATCTGACATGGGACGTAAAATAAGGCTGACACAGAGTGAAAGCAAATGTGTAAGTGAATGCAGGGACCTGATTCACAGTTTGAAAACTTAGTCGACATTAGGCTGATATGTCTCCAAAAGACAAAATTAGAACACCTTACTAAGCATGACATGTAATTGATCCATCTGAAGAAAAAGATGTCACTCAGTCGTCACTGCTCTCCCATTGGCTGATTTCACTAAGTTCTCATTTCTCACGTACGGATCATACCACTCAGTTCTTTACTCCTCCTCTCAGTCCCCTCTCACTGCCCGACCTTGCAGCAGAAACTGCTATGCAGTTTCGTTCATCACATTGTCTTCGTCATTGGTGGGATAAGTCTGCAATCTCACACATTAAACGATCGATGCTGGATAATTACACCTACCATTCGCCAGGCAGGGTTAAAAATTCTCGTATTTTGTGCGTCGAAAGATTCCAAAGTTGAGGTTGAATGTGACATGGGAACTGCTTCATTGATGTCAAATGTTCATAGTTGATCCATCAAGTTTTGAAGAAAATGTGAGCACCAGTTGCACTTTTATTTTTAACCAAGAACTGTTTCGACCCCCAAAGCCATTATCTACTGTTATCTGTATACTATCAACCGATGAGGTACAACATAATTAGTCAAATGGTGAAATGATTCAAACCTCGCCCAGAAAACTGTGTGAAAAATATCAATCCTTTAAGGTGAAGCTCGACAAAGACGCCATTATCAACACCTCGCTGAGTTTGAACGAGGGCTAAGAGGTGGACGTTTCTTCTGCGACATTGCAGAAATACTCGGTAAGAATGTAGTCGCTGTACATGAGTGCTGGCAGCGGTCGCCACGCGAATGTACAGTCGCAAGAAGAGGGAGCTACGGAGGGCGACGTGGCACTACCGAGAGAGAAGACCATCGTGTCCAGTGTATGGCTCTGGCGCGTCTGTACTGCCTCTGCAGCAGCAATTTGAGCAGTTACATGTCGGTTACTTCAAGGACAGCTCTGAGACCGAACTCCTGTATCGTGCATTCTACCGCCATTAGCGACGCCAGTGGTGTTAAGCGAGAGCTCGTTGGAGGGCAGGTTCGAGGTCTATTATCTTTTCTCATGAAAGATGGTTCTGTCTCGGTGCCAGTGATGGCCGTGTGTTTTTAGAAGGAGGCTTGTTGACGGTCTCCAACCAATCTGTCCGCGTCCTCGACGCACTTCGCCTACACCTGGAGTTTTGGTCTTAAGCACGATTTCGTATGACAGCAGGAGCACGCAGACTCCAAATCTATATGTCAGTCTGGTGCTTCAATCTGTTATGTTGTCATTCGTGAACAGCATTCCAGGGAGTGTTTTCCTACAGGATAACACTTGCCCACATGCCGCTGTTGTTATCCAACATGCCCTGCAGGGTGTCAACACGCTGCCTTCACCGCTCGATCACCAGACCTGTCAACAATCGAGCACACACTGGACATCATCGGACGACAACTGCAGCATTAACCGTTCCTTTGTTGACTGACTAAGTGCAATAGGCATAGAACTCCATCCCCCTAACTGACATCCGGTACCTGTAAAACGCCGGCCGACGTGACCGAGTGGTTCTAGGTGCTTCAGTATGGAACCGCGCTGCTGCTACGGTAGCAGGTTCAAATCCTGCTTCGGGCATGGATGTGTTTGATGTCCTTATGTTAGTTAGGTTTAAGCAGTTCTAAGTCTAGGGGACTGATGACCTCAGATGTTAAGTCCTATAGTGCTTAGTACCATTTGAACCTGCAAAACACAATGCATGCACGTTTGCATTACTGCAGTCAACGATCTGGTGGTTAGATCAGTTATTAATGTGCCAGCATTTCATGTTTGCAGTGGCTTATCTCACACTTACGTTAAGGGGCTCCGGAACGCTCTATACTTGCAATGTTAAAATAACGCTTATAAATTACATCTTTCCTCACAAAGTATTTGAGGTAGGAAGTTGAACTTTTTACAGATTATTTATTGGAATATGGGCTACAACTTAACACAGGGATTTTACAAAATTTTAGTTCAGTTATTAAAGATGATTTTTTTTCAATTGTAATGAAAATTCACAACATTTTTTTGCAATTTTTTATTTATATATACAAAAATATACAGTTTTTTGGAAAAAGGCTGTGTTAAATTATGCAGAAGGTACTGTGTAACATTTACTGAAAGTTTGAAACAAATATGTTTGGAAGATCCTTAGAAAACATGTAATTAGTATGAGAAAATAAAAGTTTTGGGAATCGAGCGACAAAGATTGGATTAACTTTTTAGTGCATTCCAGGTCCATAGGATGGATTATCTTCATCCTCTGCAAACTCCTCCTCCAGCTTCCTCTTCCTCCTCCTCCTGTTTACTCTTGCTTGTATTTCTAGACTCTTTACAGCCCTGTCTGCAGCCCGAAGGCGTTCCTTGTCTAAAGCAAGCATCGCTCGTTGTTCTGTTCGTAGATTTTGCTACCATTTTCTTCAGTTGCAGTTATTGCAACACTGTTCCAAAAGGTGGTCATGTGTGAACACTTATCACATTTCAGTTCTATTTCACTAGTAAGTCCTACGTGCTTTATTATGGAGAGTTCCGGACCAACTTCACTACAATGAATACATCTTACACAGTTTGAAAAAATTCCTTTGAGGACCGACATATCAAATACTTCATTCACATCCGATTCGCCCATAAAACATTCATAGTTTTCACTCATTGAACCTAGCTTCTTCTGTGAAGTGTTTTCCTTCCCACTTTGACTGCTATGGGCAGGTGTACTTGAGAGGTTAGGTTCACTCACTTGGTTATCGTCTTTTTTGTTTACAGTAATAACACATACCTTTGGCTTTCCAACATTTCTCCTTTTCTTAAAAGCCTTCAGAGGATTTCTAATAACTTTACTTTTACTCATTATTATACTTCAACAAAACAGAGACTCAAGAAACAGAATTAATTACGAATATTTTCGAGATAACGACAGAGTAAATAAACATGAAACAATCGACAATCACACCAGCGATATGTATTGAACCATCACAGGTTAGCCACAACACATACTTTATCTCACATCAGTAAAATGTACCTGATGAACACGGACGTTAATAATAACACCATTTGACAGCAGTTTAACAGCGCCACAGTAGAACACATTTCAAAAAAAATTTAAAAATAGTTGTAGTCTTCGGAATTGAATAAATTATATATCTATTAAAAGGTAATAGTCTGCAGATTCAGAAAACGCAAAAAAGTAAAAATTGAACTTTTCATGATTTTGAGCCTTTCCGGAGCCCCTTAACCTGTGATCGTGCAGTGTTAATCTTTTATATATGTTGCCTAAACAGACGTATGTCCGAAATTTGATTACTCCACATTTATAATTTCTAGTGGTGCGATTTTCTTCCGTCATTGCATTTCGCCGAAGATTGTTTCAAATTCGGTTTCCTGACACGAAAAGTGATATAGAAAACATGGCAATGCTATGTGATGGTGCAGAGAGAATTTTACTTTGTTGAGAACGAATGTTTCTGTTGGACTGTGCAGATAGTAGAGTAAGAGTCGAAGACAAATAAGAGGGACTGGAATGCTTGAGAAGACGATATAGCAACCATAGGGCGTGGTATTCTCTATGCTTATCGGCACGTAAACATGGCAATTGTTCGCAGGCTGGGGTGATATGGTCGGAAAAAGGTACTTCACAAATGTGTCGTACGCAAGCATTCATCAGCAGTTACAGCTTGTGTAAGATCGCATCAACATAATAAAGTACGGGGAATATTCGTGTGAAATTACAATGAAATGAATATCCCTACATGCATACAGGCGTTGATATAAGTCAACGGCCACAGTTGAAAATGTGTACCCCTACCGGGACTCGAACCCGGGATCTCCTGCTAACATGGCAAACGCTCTATCCATCTGAGCCACCTAGGGCACAGGGGATAGTGCGACTGCAGCGACTTATGTTTGGCACACCTCCCGTGAGCCACACATTCCCATCTTATTGTTCCGCACTACATTCATAGTGCCCCTGCCCATTACACTCATTACTCGCGGATTTTGGCCGATTCCCGTAAGAGTTCGGGCACTGTTTGTGTATCCGCACAGAAGATGGTAAAGTGGCCGGTGAGCCTTAACTATATGTGTATCTATGAAGAGAGAGTATTAGTGTCATACGAACTTCTTTTTAAACTCGAAAAGAAGTACTTTTTTATATTTCGGGAGTGAGCGAAGTGACGCTCACGCCTTTTTGCAGACTGTTGTGTGTCCAGTCCAGTCCAAACGATCGTCGGCATTGTCCCCACGCCTTCGCAGAAGAAGAAAAGGTAATATCTGTGCCTCTCATATTATTGGTGGAAGAGATTCTCTGTAATTAGGGGTAATAAGTCATTTGTGGGCGATTAAACTTCTTGCACTTTAGCTTGGTTAGGTTTCAAACGTATGCTCTGCGCCCATACTTATAGGCCAAGTAAATCGCAATTTACATGCTGGATGGCTGTGCACAGATCTGTTGGCCTTGCCCTTAGATATAACTGAATGTAGACAGCGTGTAATTGCTATTTGCAGTGGTAGAGAATAGTTGACACATCATTAACATATGAGAAGACATATCGGCTGATACTTGCAAGCCCTTGATTCTACATCCCACCATTGTGACCCCTTTGCTCTAATCATTACACAGTGTTAAAGAGACGTAAGGTATTGTAAGTAGGCTGTTTATGTTTTCTTATTGGCAACGTTACGTAGCGCTCTGTTTGAAAATCACTGGCTGTCCTGTGTGCAGTCTGTGGCTAGTTTGCATTGTTGTCTGCCATTGTAGTGTTGGGCAGCTGGATGTGAACTGCGCGTAGCGTTGAGCAGTTGGAGGTGAGCCGCCAGCAGTGGTGGATGTGGAGAGAGAAATGGCGGAGTTTTGAAATTTGTAAGACTGGATGTCATGAACTGCTATGTATATTATGATTTTTCAACACTATTAAGGTAAATACATTGTTTGTTCTCTATCAAAATCTTTCATTTGCCAACTATGCCTATCAGTAGTTGGTGCCTTCCGTAGTTTGAATCTTTTATTTGGCTGGCAGTAGTGGCGCTCGCTGTATTGCAGTAGTTCGAGTATCGAAGATTTTTGTGAGGTAAGTGATTTGTGAAAGGTATAGGTTAATGTTAGTCAGGGCCATTCTTTTGTAGGGATTATTGAAAGTCAGATTGCGTTGCACTAAAAAATATTGTGTGTCAGTTTAAGCACAGTCATGTATAATTTTTCTAAGGGGAAGTTTCATAGAGTGGAACCACTGCATAACCTTGAAGAAAAATTTTGAATTGTGAGTTTAGAAAGTAGAATGTCAAACGACAGTGTCAAAAGCTTTGCTGAAATCCAAATACCACACAATAGTCACCGGTTGTTTATCGAAAACTTGTTTTAGTTCATTAATCACTTTTATAAAAGCCGTCATCGTGAGGACTAGTACTCTTTTAAACGGGTTATTTGAGGTTAAACAGTTTCTGAAGACTTGGACAATGCAAATGGGCCTTTAGTCGCAGTAGGAAGGTTTCTTACGTCTACGCTGTCGGAAGGATGCCGGACGTCAGAGAATGGTATAAATGTCCGTTATTTTGGGCACTGGAGGATCTACGAGAAAACTGATCAGTTGCATTGTTATATCATCGTGTCCTACGAATTGTTAAAACCGATACCGGTATTTTAGTTCAGAATGACTTGCATGTGTCTGCATTTGTTTGGTCTCGATTATAACAGACGGTTTTCATTTTTTGCTAATAACTGAGTAAAAAAAAATCTATTAATCATAGCAGCAGTGCTACAATTTTTAAAAGTAAAATCTGAGTTATTTTGAAATATTGCGTTATTACGGAAAATGGGAAAAGCGTTCAGTGGTATTTTAATAACAATGCCGACAGGAAAGAGCAACAAATACAGATGAAAGTTATTGGCTGTCGGCGCCGGACATCTGTTGTACTGCAGAATGGCAGCAATCCCAGTCTGAAAATATTATTACGAACTGACGTAACAATGAAGTGCAATGATTCATTTGCTTTCAAAATCAAAGATTTGTCAGCCATTTCCATAAAAAAATAGAAAAGAAATCAGATTGTGGTAACAGTAATAAATTAGAAACTTAGAAACTATTCACTCCTAATGCGCAATAAAAATGCAAAGTAGCCGATCTGGTGCCGGTGTCTACGTAATGCGCATTTATCTGCTTGTAGCCCTTGAAAACGGAAAAATTAACACGAAAAATAGACTTCTTCCTCTTCTGTTTTCATCCTTTAGCACTGACTATTGCTAATGCCCAGTCCGCAGCTCGTGGTCGTGCGGTAGCGTTCTCGCTTACCACGCTCGGGGTCCCGGGTTCGATTCCCGGCGGGGTCAGGGATTTTCTCTGCCTCGTGATGACTGGGTGTTGTGTGATGTCCTTAGGTTAGTTAGGTTTAAGTAGTTCTAAGTTCTAGGGGACTGTGACCATAGATGTTAAGTCCCATAGTGCTCAGAGCCATTTGAACCTAATGCCCAAATACTGGTATTACCCTTGATTACGATATGATTTTTGAGCAGAGTATCACAAAATTGGAATCAATACGAGGATACTGATGATTCTTTATTGTATTCAATCACTTACCTCTTTTCTTTGTTCGATTTCTACGTTTTTTTCAGGAAATAATAGGAAAGAAAACTGAGAATCGGTTATGTCAAAAACCGTTTATTTTGAGCGGTTTTAACGGTCAGGTTAAAGAGGCGTGTAAAAGAACGAAATAATGGAAAACCGATTGTTTCAGTGATAACCGCCGTCCCTTCGTGATCTGCAGCTAAAGGACGATCTCGCGCAGTTGACTTCGTGTTTGGGCTTACCGACCGCAGAAATAATTTTTTGTTTGTAATAACTACTGATCCTTTAAGAGAGTCGTTCGTGTGCGCCCTCATACTGGTGAAATAAACATACCGGCTTAGCGAAATACAGATTTAGATCCTCAACTGGAACTAGAAATTCAGGTGAAGATTTGTGTTTGCCTATTCCTAGAGGTCGTAGATTTTTTCACAGGAAACCAGGTGTGTGAAAGTCCTCAGTTAACAAGAAGGTACACGTGAGCTTTCCTCACATACTGACAAACTCGGTTGCCTAGTCGCCCGGAGAGGAGATGAGTATCAGAGATTGGGTGCCGCTTGTGTATCCTGTGTGCCGTATCTCTGGTGCAAGTTGTCTGAGGTGGTCTGTAAGGCATAGTGAAATTTTTATTGTAACTCTCACTGCTTCTGGAGGACCGTGTTTGTCGTATAAATTATTTGAATCTGTTAGTGAAGTTGGATAGTTCCTTGTTTACGTCGGTTATTTTCTGCAGTTCTCTGCCAAGAAACATCATAGGCGTCAAATGGCTCTGAGCACTATGGGACTTAACAGCTGTGGTCATCAGTCCCCTAGAACTTAGAACTACTTAAACCTAACTAACCTAAGGACATCACACACATCCATGCCCGAGGCAGGATTCGAACCTGCGACCGTAGGAGTCGCACGGTTCCGGACTGCGCGGCTAGAACCGCGAGACCACCGCGGCCGGCTCTTAGGCGTCAGCAGTAAGCACAGATATATTCATCCGATTACAATCCCTAAAACATGCCATTCGTCGTTTATTCTCTGGGCTCTGCAGTGTGTAAGTCATGAATATCACATAATGAGCAGGCAAGCCAGGTGTAGAAATCTGATCGGTGCGAATAACGCGATTTGGAGATTCGGTAGCGAATATATAGATGAACTATTAGGATGCGTTGTATAGTGAGGAAACTTTGCGTGTGAGTTTTTATACGGAAGGATTGTTGCTTAGGAAATTTGTGTTGATATCTCCGGTTAGAATTACGTGTTCATACAAAGATTCAAGACTTGACTGCGCATAGTCTAAGCTAGAGAGCTGTTCAGCTTTCGACAGAACGTATATTACACAGACGAGACACTTTCTTTTGAGCAGTTTGATCTAAATGAATATCTATCAGGCTGTTTGTTCTCGTTTTATTCGTGAACACGACCTTGGGGAACAAATTTGCGTGCACATACACCACCCTAGTGTGTTACATCTGTCATGTCTCAGAAAATGTACCTGTCGTGGCTCGCAGAACTGGAAGGGATACTCGGCTTCAGCAATGTCTCCCGCAGGAGTATGGCATGAAAGCAGCAAAGTTCCCTTTTAGGATCTCAGATAGGCTGGTAAGGACTGCACACTTGTGTGGGCAAGCTGTAGAATAAAGCTATCACGACTCGTTTCCGCTATTTGACGGCACGTAGGAGGGACAGCTGCCCCAGAGTCATCCACAACCTAGTGCTTTGTTGACTGCGATGAGCAGGGTAAGAGAGAGACGCTCGGCAGGTAAGAAGCAGGAGAAAGAGGCCAGAGGAAGTGGAGGGTTCAAGGTCACGTACACTTCTCCAGCACAGGGAATCAAAGTTGTAGTTGCGTGAGTTTTCTAGAGACCGAAGAAACACGACGACAAGATGAGCAGTGTGTAATATGAGACAAAGGTAATAAATGAGTGGTTATACGTACTGAATCAAAATCCTGTGAGACTAGTGAGGCAGTGAAATAAAGATTACAACTACTACTAGAACCAAGCCTAAACAAATACATGATGGTAACAGAAAACTGTTTACAAGGAAAAATATGGAAATGAGCGTATGGTGTCGTTGGCCGGGAGGCCCCATCTGGGGAAGTTAGGCCGCCGTGTGCAAGTTTCGTTTCAGTTTACGCCACATTGGGCGACGTGTGCGCCGGTGATGAGAATGTAATGATGATGGGGACAGCACAACATCCAGTCTGCGAGCGGAGAAAATCTCCAACCCGGCCTGGAATCGAAGCCTGGCCCGCTTGCATGGGAGGCGAGCAAGTTACCACCCAGCTAAGCAGGCGGACTGTTTGCAAGGAAACTGCTTCAAAATAAAGTGTTTCTTTACCAAAGATCAATTCTAGCTCGCACAGCCTAGTCTTCTAAAATCGCTATTATCGCTAATATCCTTTAGCGGGCTTTACGATTGTCCTACTATCCCTGGTCCATACATTCTGCAGCCCGAACTGAGAATTCGCATTAATACTTTCATCCTTTTACGTATACACTGAGGTAACAAAAAGTCATGGGATAGTGCTATGCACAAATCCACATGGCCGTAGTATCGCGTACACAAGGTAAACAAGGACAGTGGAGTGGTGGACCTGTCATTTGTACTCAGGTGAATCATGTGAAAAAGTGTGCTACGTGATTATGTCCACGAGAAGGCAATTAAAAGGGTTTTAAAGCGGAATGATAGCTGGACACAGACGTATGGGACATTACATTTTGAAATCGTTACGAAATTCAGCATACAAAGATTCACAGTGTCAAGAGTGAGCCGAGAATACCAAATTCCAGGCGTTACCAAAAATGGCTCTGAGCACTATGGGACTTAACATCTGAGGGCATCAGTCCCCTACAACTTGGAACTACTTAAACCTAACTAACCTAAGGACATCACACACATCCATGACCGAAGCAGGATTCGAACCTGCGACCGTAGCAGTCGCGCGGTACCAGACTGAAGCGCCTAGAGCCCCTCGGCCACCGCGGCCGGCCCAGGCGTTACCTCTCACCACGGGCAACGCAGTGGCCGACGGCATTCACTTAACGACCGAGAGCATCCGCGTTTGCTAGAGTTGTCAGTGCTAACAGGCAAGCAACACTGCGTGAAATAACTGCAGAAGTCAATGAGAAGCGTACGACGAAAGTATCCGTTAGGACAGTGCGGCGGAATTTGGCGTTAATGGGCTATGTCAGCAGACGACCGACGCGAGAGCCTTTGCTAACAGCATGAAATCGCCTACAGCGTCTCTCCTGGGCTCATGACCATGTCGGTTAGACCCTATACGACTATAAAACCGTGTCCTGCTCAAATAAGTCTTCCAGTGGTAAGAGCCGATGGTAGCGTTCGAGTGTGGCGCAGACCCCACGCAGCCATGGATCCAAGTTGCCAGGCAATGTGCAAGCTAGAGGTGACTCCACAATGGTGTGGGCTATGTTTACATGGAATGGTCTGGGCCCTCTGGTCCAACTGAACCCTTCATTGACTGTAAAAGGTTAGTTTCTGCTATTTGGAGGCCATTTGTCGCCATTCATGGACTTCCCGTTCCAAGCATAGATGGAATTTTTATGGATGACAATGCGCCATGTCACCAGCCCACAGTTGCCCGTTATTGGTTTGGAGAACATTCTGGACAGTTCGAGTGTATGATTTGGCAAGACTTTGTAACCTCAGTGTAAGGCTCTCACGTATGGTCATCACTGGATTTGCTAATTTCTTTTTTGCCTCAAAGGCTTTGGAGCATTTCCGATAAGACATGAATTTTATTATGATGGTCCTCGATTTTTTTGAACTCAGGCATCCTGCGTCATACTCTGTGACTCCTATCAACATTGAATTCTGAGACTTGTATGCCTAATTTTTCATGGTCGACTCTGAAGAATACTGTTATGCCAGGGCCAAGGTAGCCCCTGAGGATCGGCAACCCATATTACACCACAGAGGACGGGGATGTCTATGTCCAAGGTGTACCAATAGCACCATGGTAAACACCGGTTAGTTACATACAAGGTAATGGAATCAGACACTCTGAGAACTACTTCCTGCAGGGGGAGCTCGAGTCACGGCCTGAAGGAAGTATCACTACGCCAAAACCTGATTGGCTGGAGACAGCTATTTAGGGGCTAGAACCAGCCCCAAAGTTCAGTTCACCCCAGATGTCAACCTCGTGGACTTCGACTGCTGAAGACTACGTCTTCATCACTGAATTGGACTCTTACTAGTGTGTGTGTGTGTGTGTGTGTGTGTGTGTGTGTGTTACCACGAACTTTTATGGAAAATTAGAAGTGAACTTTTGATTGCCTCAAGTAGGAGACTTTTACTGGAATCGTTATCGTTACCTTTCTTTTGTTGTTCAGTCATCAGCCTTTTAAATTTACATATATAAAAGTTGTGTTTGTGAAAAATTTCGAATCGTCAGTCACAACAAATACCTAATCCGAATTTTCACCTGTTTCTCCTGGTACACCGAGGCTCCAAGATCATTATGTCTTTGGTACTGTTGAATGCAATTCGTCCCGTCAGTGATCTGTTTCTCAACAATATGTACTTCCACGTCAGCTTGGGCGAGGGACTCCTCTGGGTCACTAACTCTGTTGTTGTTGAATTCAGTGATGCTCTGAATTTTCTCGAGCACTGCAGTGAGACAGAATCGACGATGGCTTGTACGACTGGGTCTAATATGACGGAGCGCTTCAGTGCAGCTGTCACCTGAGTCTGGACGAGCTCACCCATTAAGATACACAGGAATTAAAGCCATTAACTGCCAGCGGGCACTGATTTATATCGGAGAGGGAAGTTGAAAATTTGTGTCGCACTGCGTTGAGAACCTGGGTCCCCAGCTTACTAAGCAGATGCTGTGACTACTGTGCCATCCGGACACAGTGGTCACCACAACCACACGGACTACCCTGGCACGTCTCCCATTAGACCCGAATTCTCAACTTATACCACTGACTACGGATGAAGTGTCCCTGCTCACTCTGTTGTGGATTGGCAAGAGATCCAACCCACTATGAGAGGAAGCCGAAAGGCACGCGTTTTAGCTCACGCAGGCTGGCGTGAGATCTGGAACAGGTCAAGGAAATGAGACTAGCAAAAAAAGGACGTAGCTGTGGTGAAAGGGTACAGTACCGCACGACATTGAAAATAGGTACAACATACTTCATTATTTTTATCAGAACAACACATTTTTTTTGTAAAATAACTCAATTTCAATTAATACAGCGAAGAGTATTATTCATACAGGAGGATAATTTGTAACTTAATTGAGAGTACGAGAGTTCATATTACTCGATAAATAAGAATGTCTCAATTAAGTTACAAATTATTGTCCTGTATGAATATTAAGCAACGGAAACGCACATCTGAATATTAGTAATTTACACTACTCTGACTGTTCACTACGCACTGGCAATACCACATTTTCTTTTTGTCTTTTATTTAACGGCTTTTATCAACACGTGACCACCGCGCTGAATATGAATGACGCACACATTATAAATTCGGGACATCATGACAACATACAATTCGAAAGAAAAGTCCACCAATCTTTTTCTTTTCACTATCTTATTTATTCCGATAAATTCTATAACCTAAACACACAAATTCTATAACCTGTAACAATAACACATGAGAAATTCCGCCCAGTGGGCATGGCTTTACAATGGTGATTCTCTACCTTATGGTCTCGTAATTATTTAACGCTACAGTGCACTTTCTGGATAGGATGGTGGATCTTTTATTATATCTCACACTTCGACTCTCACAATCATCATCACGAAACTTTCCTCCAGACCGAACGGTACAGAAGGAACAAACATAACCCACTAATCTTTTGAAACTACCTTGCTACTCTCCCATGCAAACCACACATACCCAAATTACATGACATACACCACACTACAACATGGAATACAATACAATAAATAGTCACAACACTATCACTTTCAGCTTTCCCACTTCAATTAGTATTTATCCCAGTTTCACACGACACTGCCCCACTTTGTAATTCTACTTTCCTACTATGAACTCTGGAGATATATGCACGTCTTCCTGTGCAATGCAAGCCAAGTGGCGTTGCTGGATAGACGGCCGACTCACCTTGCTTCTCTCTCAGAGTTTGAATCTAGCGTCACACGGAATAATATCACGCAAAGTAATATTAAAAACATATTCATCACACACGCGAGTCCTCAACTGATACCATGGACGAGTACTTCTCTTTATCCTTTGTCTCATACACAGATTGAGACTCACACAGTACTCACCACGTGGAAGTACTCGCCTCTAATTTCAAGTCATGCACACGCTATTTCTTAAATATTTCAACTTATTGTACACACGCTAGTAATTCAGCTTAACTTAAGCACACGGAAGTATTTCAACTTACTGCTACACGTGGTTTCATTGTGACCGTTGGTCACTTCCGAAGATTACTACGATCCCATTAATATTACCTGCCTGATATTTAATTATCCCCACAAAAGTTCCTGAAATAGAGAAATTATTATTTCAAACTACTCTTAAATATTCCACATGCATACCATGTCTCCACTCTTTTGTCTTTACGGAGCACACCCAAGACAGTTCTTTACAGCACAAGATCCAGCGGCAGAGTGCTGAAACATGGCCGTTCTTCAGGTCCTCTCGAAGTGGGGGAGCACCTTGCTACCGTATTGGTCAGCCACATTTCAGGCGCTCAAAGCTCAGGTAAATTTCATCTCTTTGGTCCCACCAAAGGTGGCCAAAGGATCGTCTCAAAGATGATCATATATTCACATTCACTATCTGCGGTTAGCAGACGACCATACATTCATTCATTTCACAAATCTCACCAAACTGGATGTAGGGATTTATTTTGTGGGAGTGCACATGTGATCAATTAAATAAATAAATTGTCATTCTTTCCCACACTGGTATCCGGCTTCGCTGTATTAATTGAAATTGAGTTATTTTACAAAAAAATGTGTTGTTCTGACATAAATAATGAAGTATGTTGTACCTATTTTCAGTGGAATACTTAACTTTAATCCATAAATGGTGAACATCGCTCTTGACGGTACATGTTTTACAGCATCCATAGTAACTGGTAATGGCGCCTTGCTAGGTCGTAGCAAATGACGTAGCTGAAGGCTATGCTAACTATCGTCTCGCCAAATGAGAGCGTAATTTGTCAGTGAACCATCGCTAGCAAAGTTGGCTGTACAACTCGGGCGAGTGCTAGGAAGTCTCTCTAGACCTGCCGTGTGGCGGCGCTCGGTCTGCAATCACTGATAGTGGCGACACGCGGGTCCGACGTATACTAACGGACCGCGGCCGATTTAAAGACTACCACCTAGCAAGTGTGGTGTCTGGCGGTGACACCACACACTCCATCTCGCCTATTCTCGTAAGAGTTCGAGCTTATGTCCGATTAAACAGTTGCCACATAAATGATTAAGGCAATGGCGACCAGTGGTCCCTTTACTCCAGATGGACACCAAGCTCAAACTCTTACAGCAATCAGTGAGATGCCAGGAGTAATGAGACTAACGAGCAGGGGCACTACAATGCACACACACTGAGTGGTGCCTTCAGTGGCTCTTCATTATGAGTGCTTTCTGCTGCCACAATATAGTACAACCGGCGGCAGCCACTGAACCCAGTTCCACTTCGAGTCTCATTGCAACGACACCATCGTTCATGCTTACTTTAGAGAGCCTAATCATAGTTGACACTGTGAGAGCTGGACTCTGCTTCTTGCTGTATTACTTGTAATGAGTCTTGGTACGCTTGGAGGAATACAAGTAAAGTAAATCTTCTGTTTGTTATCTTACTCGCTAATCACTTCTGCTCTTATCAAGCTTTACTAAGATGACAGTTTCCAAGCTCTTCTGTAGCCCACCTCTCTTACCGTTGTGTACGGAGTCTTACACAACAACGTCTACTGTGAGGATATTAGTCCAGTTAAAACAGCTGCTGCCCGGCTCAATTAACATTGTGGAAAATATTTGAATGACAGAGACCGCCGATGCGCAGCTAGGACAGAGGTGTTGGTACTTGGGAAGGACGGGTTTCATTTCCTGCTCATCCATCATGATCTTCCCATCATACTCCATATAAACGCGAAGATGGTCCTTAAAAGAGACCACAGCAGATTTCCTTCCCATCCTTGTGTAGCTCGGGATTTTATTATGATTGCAATAATCCGTTGGTCACCAGACTCTAATTTTTCTGTTTTAGATAGGAATATCCGGTAGATATTAAGAACTATACTTAACTACCGCCACGACTCATCCTTTCAGTGATCAAGTGTCGATATGTCACCATCAAATGGCAGTAGGTTCACACCACACATAACGTCAACACAACGTTAAGTCAATGTCAAACATTAATCTCAGAAGTCAGCAGAAGTGGATTCACGAGAGACGGTATGTTTTACGAAAAGACGGAATATTGAGAACTGAGATGATGGTGTGAATGAAAACATCACGGTTATTACTAAAGGAACTAGGAATGACAGCAGAACGATCTTAATTTTATCAGCAACATCCGGCGAAAATCATCAGTTTGGTGGCTTAAGTCTTTTACATTTTCAGAGACAATACATCTTTTGTAACTACATCATTCATTACTTATGATCATTGTGTATGATCGTAATTACTTTGTACAATTATTTTATAATTATTCGCTTACTGCCATACGTGTCAAATGAGCTGCGGTTTTTTGTAAGCACTGGCACCTGTTCCCTTTCTGTTGCGCATCATTGTGCTTTTAACATTTATCTGTGTATTTTTTTTTTATTGATTGTGTGCGTCTTTACTTTTTAATATCAGTTCTGTAGTTAAGGTGTTGACACTGCTTGTAATGGCATTCATTGCAATATCGAATATCGCGATGGAGGCTAAGCACTACGTTTCCATGTTTACCTCTCTCGTGGAGCGGAGCGTCTGGACAGTGTAATGTATCCGGCATGCCATACCTGCTCGCCATACTTCCGCCAGGCGGTCGGCACAATGTCCGTGATCATTGTTTCTGGATTTGGTCTGTAACATTACATACGACAACTAGACCATTCATATCATGACTTTAGCGCAACTCAGTGTGCATTTAGTACGAGACTGTTGTCAGTACGCGTTTCTTATTTTATTCGTTAACATGCTGTACTTAGCCTGCAGGTCTTCTGAAGACAGCGTTGATTGTGTTCTAGTTTTCATCTAACTTCCTGTGTACATCGCGAAGAAAATTAATGTTCTTAGGAAAAGCGACAATTTCTTTATGGATGAATATACGTGAAATAATATTAGTTTTCAGACAGTCATGAATCTGTATTCCTTGTGGTTCATTTGTAACAAACTATAATAATAATGTCGTGTGACTAGGGCCACGCGGCGGGTAGACCGTCAGCCTGCCGAAAGTCTTTGGATTTGACACCACTTCGGCGACTTGCGCGTCGATGAGGATGAAATGATGATGATTAGGACAACACAACACTCAGTCCCTGAGCGGACAAAATCTCCGACGCAGCCGGGAATCGATCCCGCGCCCTTAGGATTAACAGTCTGTCGCGCTGACCACTCAGCTACCGGGGGCGGACCTGTAACAAACTGACAAAGAGAGAACGGCAACTTAGGCTTTAATGTATCGCTATAAGTTGGCTATACTGTACCGGTACATTTAAGAAGTTTCCTCGGATACTGAGCATTAAAAAATGCATTTATAAATGATATAGTGAATTTGCTCATGCGTTCTTTATCACTAATTAAATGATCATTTAGAATTACAGTATGGCAACAGAAAGGCTTTATGGGAAGTAGACAACAGATGAACTGCATTTAGCATTTGCTAAGTCCGCCCCCGGTAACTGAATGGTCAGCCCGATAGAATGTCAATGTTGAAGGCCCCTGTTCGATTCCCGGCTGGGTCGGAGATTTTCTCCGCTCAGGGACTGGGTGCTGTGTTGTCCTGATCATCATCATTTCACCCCCATCAAAGTGCAAGTCGCCGAAGTGGCGTCAAATAGAAAGACTTCCACCAGGCGAACAGTCTACCCGATGGGAGGCCCTAGAGGGAACGTGGATTAAATGAATGTTCCTAAGCCAACACTTAAGAGACGTGCCGAAAACAAAAACAAAAATACATATTGCAATATAAAAATTTTAGGATGCAGTCAAGCGTTTTCCAACGAAGTTGCAGAAGAACTGATACAGCACAGTCTTGCTTTTGTACAGCTGATGTCCATTTTAAGGGGGCAGCCCTCTTTGAACGAATGAAACATAGGTTATTCGCGTGAGTTTTTCGACTGAAAGAAAAAGTAAAGCTTAATCTGATGACATAGTGTTATTCCTTACATTTAGGTTTGTAAGAAATCGCTTTTGTCTCTATACCGGATGCTCCCTGTAACTGCTGCACCAGGTGGAATGACTCTTTGCAGCCGGAACTTCAATCATCCGCTGGAATGCCCGAAGCCGTTCAATTGCACCTTTAACAAAATAATTTTTTGTAAGTCATTTTAAATATATTTTCTATCAACATACAAAGTAATATTGAGAAATATTATGTTTTACAAAACCCTGACGTGTTAAAACAAATGTCATTTTCTTCACCCAAAAAATCGAGACAAAAGCCTGCACAGAAAATAGACTTTTGAAGATATCGCAAAATGATCACGTATGCTATTAGAGAATTTAATTTAGAATCCGGTATGAGATTTCCATCAGAATTGTGTGATCGTTCTCAAGTTACACACAAGCGTCAAAGAAGCTGATATAGCTACGCGTATTCAAATACAGAGACTTGTAAACAGGCAGAATACGACGCTACGCTAGGAAACGCCTTCATAAAACAACAAGTGCCTGGCGCACTTGTTATTTCGGTTACTGCTGCTACAACGGCAAGTTATCGAGATTTAAGTGAGCTGAACGTGGTGTTATAGTAGGCGCACGAGCCATGGGACGCAGCATCTCCAAGGTAGCCATGAAGCGGGGATTTTCCCGCACTACCATTTCACGAGTGTACTGTGAATATCAGGAATAAAGTGAAATATCAACTCTCCGACATCGCTGCGGCCGGAAAAAGGGAACCAACGACGACTGGAAAGAATCATTCAGCGTGACAGAAGTGCAACCCTACCGAAAATTGCTGCAGATATCAATGCTGGGCCATCACCAAGCGTCAGCGTGCGAACCATTCAACAAACCGCCATCGACACGAGCTTTCGGAGCCGAAGGCCCACTCGTATACCCTTGATGGTTGCACGACACAAAGCTTTACGCCTTGTCTGATCCCGTCAACACCGACATTGGACTATTGACAACTGAAAACATAATGCCTTGTCGGACGAGTCTCGTTTCAAATCGTAACGAGCGTATGGACGTGTACGGGTATGAAGACAAGCTCATGAATCCATGGACCCTGCGTGTCAGCAGGGAACTGTTCAAGCTGATGGAAGCCCTGTGCTGTTGTGGGGCGTGTGCAGTTGGAGTGATATAGGACCCATGATAGTCTAGATACGACTCTGACAGGTGACATGTTCGTAAGCATCCTGTCTGATCACCTCCAACCGTTCACGTCCATTGTGCATACCGACGGACTTGGGCAATACTTGCAGGACAATGCGACACCTCACATGCCCAGAATTGTTACGGAGTGGCTCCAGGAACACTCTCCAGGTTTAAACACTTCCACTGGCCACCAAACTTCCCAGACATGAACATTATTGAGCATATCTGGGATGCCTTACAACGTGCTGTTCAGAAGAGATCTCTACCCCATCATACTCTTACGGATTTATGGACAGCCCTGCAGGATTCATGGTGAGAATTCCCTCCACCACTACTTCAGACATTAGTCAAGTCCATGCCACGTCGTTTTGCGGCACTTCTGAGTGCCTGCAGCTTGGGCGCTGGCCCTCAGCTGTCCTCTTTCTAACCAAAACACGCCCGTCACTGGCACCGAGGCAGAACCAGCTTTGATCAGAAAGCACAAAAGACATCCAACTTGCCCTGCAACGAGCTCTCGTTTGACACCACTGAAGTACCCTTTGGTGGCAGTTTGGGTCCACTGAAATGCACGCTATAGGACGTGTGGCTCGGAGCTGTCCTTGAAATAACCGATTTCACGATTTATAAACATAGTGTCAGTGTGGTGCCAAATGCTGCTCAAATTGGTGCTTCAGATGCGGTACAGACGCGCCAGCGCCACACGCCGAACACGATGGTCTTCTCTCTCGGTAGTGCCGCGTGGTCCTCCGGAGGCCGGTCTTCTTGCGAGAGTACATTCTCGTGACGAACGTAGCCAGCAATCATGCACAGTGGCCACGTTCTTGCCAAGACTTTCTGCAGTGTCGCAGTAGGAATATCCAGCATCCCGTAGCCCTATCACACGGTCACGTTCGAACTCAGTGAGGTGTTCATAATGGCGGCCTTAAAGACATTCCTGACTAACGTCAGCTAACTACGTCCGACTCTCATATGTAACTACAGCGCGTATTTAAAACAAACCTAATTTGCATTTCATAGTGGCGATAGCAGCAACGCTCTTCTGCGACTAGCGCGAAATTTTAATAGACACCATCTTTCAGATGCAGATACATGCCTACCAACTTTCGTTTATGTTGCAGAGACCCTTCTTGGTGTTGCAATACTTTTACGTAAGTATATTTGGAACGACATTTGCTGTAACAAGTATCTGAACTGACTTTGCCTATGTGCTTCATATTGCACAGCTTTTTGCATGTGTTCCCTTGACTGAAAAGTCAAGTATTCACGAGTATGAACCATTTTACAAGAAGCTTCGGTTATAATGCTTCCAGAGCAAGTAAACAGTCATCCCTACTGGAAAGCTCCTACACGCTCTCCCAAAACCTACAACTGAACTTCCGTGTCGAACTCATTCGATAATAAATATCCCTGAACACTCACTCTTTATTCACTTCGAAAACAATCCTAATTTATTATTCCGGCGAACCTTGCAGATAATGTGCACCCTCGGAGAGAGGGAACTGTTAACAACGCAGGAATAATTCTCGTAATTTCTTTAAACGATGTCCGTGTAATAAACGCTCGAGGGGCGGCCGTGGAGCGCTTATCGATTCTTCGACCTTCTTTTATCCCGCGCCGCGGTTCATTAGCAGGCCCGCCTGCGATGAGCACATAATGGCCGCCCTGATTGCGTTTGCTTTACCTAATGAGTCTTCGTTATCGCTACTTTCCTCCGGTGCGTGCGCCAGTCCGCACAGACGACGCAATTTCCCCCAACATTGCTCGGCGGCAGTCGTCGCCCATTGGAAAATCGCCCATACGCCCACTTCTGCTTTCCACTCCGCTGGAAGTATTATCGGCATAATGATTTTGATATCTTCTTCCGTTCATTAGGAACGTCGTTAACGAGCTGCCACTAGCAAAGAAGTGTTCCTTAATCTTAATAACATACGTAGTGAATAACAGCTGCATTCTAACCTTCTACCGGCCAATATTTAACTTCATCGTACTACCCTATTTGCTGAAAATTATTTTCTCGGAAGCAACGACTTTAAGGGTGTGCAGGAAATGTAATGAGACTGCCTTTTTATCCATCAAAGTTTTTATTTATATCAAACAAAGATATAGTTCCCTTCGGCAGCTACCCACCGGCGGAGTCAATGTTCACAGTATAGGTAGCACTGCTGAATTGCTTCAACCGGTAGGGCCTTCAACAGGTCGGTCAAATTCCTTTAAATGTTCTCCAGATAGTCCCAAAATAAAGTCCTTTCAAGGAAAGTTTCGGGAAAAGAAAAAAGTCACAAAGACTCAGATCAGGTGAAGATGGCGTCTATGGAACAACAGGAAAGCCTTTTGAAGTCGAAAATTCCGTGAGGGAAGTCCCCCTGTGACATGGGGCGTTATGATTAGACCACGGGTTTTTAGGTCGTAAAAAAGTGTGTTTTAGGCACCTAAAATAGGCTCCTTCAGTACTTCATTTAGGCTATATAAAACCTAAAATATGCTCTAATGAAAATGATGCAGAGAAAATAAAAATAAATTAAAATACGCAGTGTTGACAGTACGAACATCTTATTAGTCATTAAAACAAGGTGAATGAATATTTACACAGTTACAGACAGCAATCTACAACATTAATGTTGAACATAACTCCTGCAAGATAAAGATCTCCGTAAAAAAGATATGGCAATGGTTTAATTAATACATTCGTAGTTTCACATATTCTGACCTAGTTGGCTTCACAATAAATAACCAGAATCTTTTCTAGGTTTTCTAGTGAAAACTGTGGCGCTTGTCAGTCAGAATCAATTTATACGCTGAAAAAGAACGTTCTACATCAACAGATGTGACAGGGGCGTACTTCATTTTCGGCACATGTTGGACAGGAATGCTGCAGTCAGGAGTGCTGGATTTTCCACTAAGCATGTCGGCAGCTGCACACAACTCCTTCAGGCCAGTGTTCTTTTGCAAAACCGTTTGCATTTTTGCCCGTACTTTTTCCCATACGTCACCTGGCGCTTCATTAATTTTCATTTTGACTTCTTCAATCAAAGAAATATTGTCTTAGATAGGTCTCCCTGAGCCTCCTAATTGTGAAATTATTCTTGCCATAAATGTGCAGTGGGCCCTAATATAAGATAAGACCCGTTTTAAAGAAGAATCTTTGAATAACTCCATTGCTTCAGTTACGGATGCAGCATCCTCCGGTATATTTTAAACCACCTTCTGGCCAGCTGAGAGATGCGTACTATAGTATTTTGCTGCTATCAGCCACGTGCCCCAGCGGGTGACAACAGGCTCTGGCGGCAATGGGACATCTGGAAGCTGTTCTTTGAATGCCGGTATTCTTGATGGTGCCTTAACAGAAATTTTCTTCACCATAGATATTACTTTATTTACTTTAGGAAATTGTAGCCTACCTTGATCTGCTGTGCGCTTGATCCCATGCACTACACAAGTGCAGCATCAATGGGTAGAATACTTTTAATAATTGAAACGCTGCTATCATATATGTAGCAGCATCAGTGACGGCCAGAAGCACCTTATTCTCATCCACTCCGTTTGGGTGTAGCATCTTAAGCCCATTGTTCACAAACTGTGCTATTGTTTGTTGGTTAGTTTTTGCAAGCTGTTTTGAGAAAATCAAATGAGCCCTGGATGGAGCATCTGGATCTCGCTTGCCAATAATCAGGTTTGCAATGTAACGGCCAAGACTGTCAGTAGTTTCATCCACAGAAATCCATATACAAGATTCTCCAACATCTTCTCGGCTTCTGTGCAATGTAGCATTGTAAGCTGAATCCACATAATTCTTACGTAAAGTTGACTATGCAGGAATAGACTGATGGCAGTACTTCTCAACCTCTGAAAATAGGGTTTTCTAGTTTCCGAAAGGGGATGTTTTCTGCCAGAAGTGCATGACACAAATCACTGCAGAACTTGTTTTCTTCGGAGGATTCACCAAATTTACTGGTTAAATGAGTATGCTTCAATTTTGACTTTCGTTCAACATTAGCTTTATGTGCAATTCCATTTACATGCTGAGTTAAGTGAGATTTCTTAACACTCGAAACCTAATATGAGAGAAAAAGGAAATGCAGTTTAGAATAGCATATAAAGAGTATTTCGTATTACTAAAGGATAGCGATAAAAAAGAATCCTAAGTGACAGGAAAATAAAAAGCCTAAGAAAAACATCAACTAACCTCCTTGTTGCATGCTTGGCAGAAAATAATTTTCCCATCTGTTGTATAATGCGGAAAATCTTGCAGCCACTGCCTTATATGAGTAGACTTAGAACTACCTGTTTTCGGCATGGCGTAGTATTCTCACACAGAAACTAGAGTTTATTTTGCACTTAGAACGCCAGTAACACTTAACACGTCGGTCGCTACACAATGTACTGATTTGTTTTCGCTGGAAAAAAATGAACGATGACCTGTTTTTTTTTTTTTTTTTTTCATTTTACTGCGGTGCATGGGAGCGGTAGGGGAAGTACTCGTTGCTGGACATATGGCACCTGACAGATGGCCGCCCCTTCTGAACAAGCGAATGGAATCTACCGCTGCTTCAGATGAAAACATCTCACTACTGGCAAATTATTTTTCGAACCGGAAAATTCACGTATAATACCTTTCACGAAACAGAGTAGTTTGGTAGAACTGCCTGTAGACAGCAGCGAGAAATAGCGCGAAGGGCAGCAATTTAACTATAGAGGGCGTCTACGATTAACATTGTAATTTTTTAATCCGTGCTCAGCTTAAGGCCTATGAAACCATTTATTTGCGAAAATACACAGCTGGCCAGAATCCTACGAACGAAATATTTTCAAATATAACATTTAGTACCCCCACGTTCGATTCTAATGTGTAACTCAAATCTTTGACCGCTTCCCATTCGCTCACCGAAGTCAAGTACTGTCGCGCTCGGCGCGTACTTCGAAGAAGTGCCAAGTGCTGTTGGTAGTGAGGCTAGCAAAGGAATTGTAAACAGTCTCTAACGACCTTCGCCTTCGACGAGACGTAAAGCCCTAAGTTTACTTCCTTTTTCTAATCTTTGAAAACACAAGAACTCTAAGTCAGATGAACGAAATAGGTACTTTTTAGGATTTTGATGCCGAAATAGGCAAAATTAGGCGTCAACGTCCTATAGAACTAATGGTATTCAGTTCAGTTAGTCATGAAACGGATAAGTACCAACTTATAGGCAAATTGGAGCTTAGTAAAAAAAATTGGTTTTAACCTAAAGATCCGTGATCTAGTTTTTACATATGAATAATAAAACACCTATAAAGTGTATTTGGTATTAACAGGGATAGCGATATAAAAAAAAAGACCGAAGTGTTAGGCAAATACGAAGCATGAGCGCATATCAACTAGCCACCTTGCTGCACGCTGGGCAGAAAATATTTTTTTCCATCTGTCGTATAGTGTGGAAAAACTTGGAGCCACTGTCTTATATGATGAAATAGGCGCTTTTTAAGATATTAAAGCCGAAATAGGCAAAAATAGGCAATAACGTCGAAATAGGCTTTTTTTAGGTCCTATAGACTTAACGCTATTAAGTGTAAATAGTCATGAAACGCATAAGTACAAATTTTTACTCGAATAGCAACTCAGGAACAAAACAGGTTTTTACCTAAAATCCGCGGTCTAATTATGATCACGCTGCATCCGCTAGTCTTCAGTGAACTGTCTCACTCGATTCTCCCTTTTCCTGAGCCTTTCAGGGACATCTTTCTAAAACTCTTGGATGACAGTTTGACGTGCAGAAACAAATTCCTTGAGCATGAGATCCTTATTGACAAAAAAAAGAAAATATCTCTGTTTTGGCCTTTGATTTGCTCAGTCGATCTTTTTTTCAGTCCAGGAGATGTCTCAGTGTGCCACACCTCACTTTGCCACTTTGTCTCAGGATTGTACTCAAAAGTCGATGACTTATCACCTGTCATCACAGGACTGAACCTTTCGTGATCACTGACGTTCCTCTGAAGAAGATGTAAGTAGGCTGTTTATGTTTTCTTATTGGTAACGCCACGTAGCGCACTGTATGAAAATCACTGGCTGTGCTGTGTGCAGTCTGTGGCTAGTTTGCATTGTTGTCTGCCATTGTAGTGTTGGGCAGCGGCAGCTGGATGTGAACAGCGTGTAGCGTTGCGCAGTTGGAGGTGAGCCGCCAGCAGTGGTGGATGTGGGGAGAGAGATGGCGGAGTTTTGTAATTTGTCATGAACTGCTATATATATTATGACTATTAAGGTAAATACATTGTTTGTTCTCTATTAAAATCTTTCATTTGCTAACTATGCCTATTAGTAGTTAGTGCCTTCAGTAGTTTGAATCTTTTATTTAGCTGGCAGTAGTGGCGCTCGCTGTATTGCAGTAGCTTGAGTAGCGAAGATTTTTGTGAGATAAGTGATTTGTGAAACGTATAGGTTAATGTTAGTCAGGGCCATTCTTTTGTAGGGATTTTTTTAAAGTCAGATTGCGTTGCGCTAAAAAATATTGTGTGTCAGGTTATGCCCTCTAGTATAATTGTTCAAAGGGGACGTTTCAAAGATCAACGCACACGTTACTTCGATTGTCCATCTGCTCAGTTTGGAGATTTTTCGGCACCATTTTGGCACATTTGGTGTATGGTGAAAGTGTTAAAGTTTAAAGGGTCATCCATCATCTTTATTGTTAAACGTCGGTCTGATCTCACAAGAGCACTCACAGGTTCGACGTTTTCGTCGGTTTTCGAAACTGCATGTATCTCTGAGCGAGATTCATCTTTAACGCGCTATCTGCCTTAACAAACATAATCGTTGCTAGCAAAAACTTATATTCATTATAACGAATGTCTCCAACATGTCTGTTTCAACTTTTTGTAGGTTATAATATTAGCTTCGTTATATGCCACTCTTCCCTAACAACCTAACCTTAAGTCCTGTCACGGGAAAAGCCACGTGTAACACTAACCTGCTGTGAAACAAGCTAATGTTACCCTCTCAGGGGATTTGTGAATTTTGACTGCGTGTGTGTATCGGACTGTAATATTGAATATAGTGCAATTAATATATTAACTAAACAGACTTTAACTTCGGGGGTTAATGAAAGTAGTAAAATTCATATATGAATGAAAGAAACGAACAGTCGCCAGCCTAATCAGGCACATTAATTTGGAAATATAAGTTTAAGAAAGCTGAATATCAGTTATTGAAGTTACTCTCATGAATACTTTCCTTTGCAAAGCGCACAGGATACAAGCGGACACAGGGCATTCTAAACTGTGGGTGGCAGCAGTTGCAATGCACTAACTAGTAATCATAGAAAGAAAAAATTGTACCAAACTTATTCCAATAGCAGTTACACTCAATATCATTACCTGAAGCAGTACTGTAATGTTAATGCGAGAAGTGCAGGACTAAAGATGGACCTGAGGGGCCTCTGTTTTAACTGGCATGTAAGAACCACAAATAATGGTAAATGATACCACAATTACGCTGTTCGTATCCCTCTGCTTATATCTGTTTTCCTTAGCAGCAATAATATTCCAATCATCTTTCTAATATGAGAAGAATATGGTGGAGACCCATAAACTGGTATAGCATCACTTGTTAGACTCTATGATTATTTCAGTAGCAACATTTAATTTGAACAAAGTCATTTCTTAACTTCACTTTCAATAGTTTATATTTTACTTTTGAAGCCAAATTATTCAACACTGAGCTCAATTAACTTAAAAAAATCGTTGATGATAGTAATCAAGGCTAAATTATGTTTCAAACGGGTTTAATTTATTTGCCTTCTTTATTACGTGTGAAGCAGGTATTTTAGACAGTAACATATACACAATCTGGCACAGTACTTTTGCAAAACGATACTTTGTAATAAGCTGAGAGTACTTTAGCAAAATTCTAACTTCAACTTTGTTGATCCTAGCACATTTGACAAACATAAATAAATCACTTGTTCATTTGCAACAGGATACTCGGCTTTATAAACACTTAGGAGGGAACCCTGCGTAGGTTCATGATGAGGATAGAGGATTTATAACATTTGGATTATTATTAAAATGACTCACACAAATTAACTGGTCCATGCCCTGACACACGTCTGTATGCATGAAGTTGGTCGAGCAGTGGCGAAGTTGTGGTGGCAGGCGACGTGGCGGTTAAACTGTACTCACGGCTATTGATGTTTGAATGCTCTATAAAATTTCTTCTTGGCGACGGCTATTCAACTTATTAGAGCCATTCCTTACTGCAGAGAGTACCAACGAACAGCCAAATCTACATCCGGGGCAAAATTCCATGCAAAGCTGCCCCAGTTGCCTCCCATGGCATCGTCGATGTGTACCGGGCAACGGCTAGTTATTGACTGCGTACCGTTCACACAAACGAGCCGCCCAGTTCGACAGCCAAAACCGCCTTTTACATCGCGCCGTGCCACTTCCGTTGAGGAGGGACTTCCCTACATCTTTTACATTTTACAGTACAAGTGCTGTAAGCGTCAACCAGCTTCCAGTACACATTGTTTATCATATAAGCTTACATATATTATAAAATTACATTATAATAAACGATTATTTATCTTTTTCCATATATATATATATATATATTACAATACTTTAAATTTCCTGGCACAAATCAATGACTTTTACTAACAAACACTTCGTAATTAGACACAAGTTACATAATATAAACCTACTTCTAATCGATATAGGTGTTACAAAGTCACACTAGGAATATTCCCCAAAGGCCTGTTTCAACTTTTCGTGGGTCACTCGCAGATTCCACTAGTTTAACACAAAACTTGACAGCATAACGTTGCTATAAATTCTGGTGTTCCATTTTTGTAACGCATGAGAAAGCACAACTTCACGGATGGCGCTCTCAATAAATCACGATGTCTGTACGGAGCTGACACTCGAATTCAGCATATGGGAGGGATTAACACACTGGTCTACATAGACAGAACAACTCAGCGTCGCCACATCGCTCGCCGTGTTGTCAGTTTACTTTTATCACATCCCTTACGTGTTGTTATTGTGGAGTTCAGTGTAAACGCTAGTTTGATGTAACTCTGCTTGCTAGCCTGATCTGCTTACTACAGTCAAGGCCTTGCTCCACCGTCACAACTTTGAACTGACAAATTTTGCTACAAAATATGAGTGACTGTCTCCAGAAGGTTCAGGGTATGTCCTATCAACTGTTCCCTCCGGATTATAGAGCTGTGCGGTAAATTTATTTTCTATCAGATTCGATTAAGTACCTTGTCATTAGTTAATGTGTCTACCCATCTCGTCTTTAGCAGTCACCTGTAGCACTACACTTGAAAAACTTATTTTCTCCTCTTGTCTGAATGGTTTATCGTCCATATTTCACTTCCGTACATGGATAAACTCAGAAAAAAACCCTAAATTAAAATTTATACACGGTGTTAATGAGTGTATCTTCTTCAGTAATAATTTTCTAACTTTTGCAAGTACGAATGTTTGATCCTCTCCGTTTCGTTCACAGTTCATTGTAGTGAAACTAGCAATACTGCAAGTGATCTGGCAATCCTGTGTTGTTCTGCTTATGTAGACCGGTGTGTTCATCCCTCCCATATGTTCAGTCCGAGTTTCAACTCCGTACAGACATAGCGTGATTTTTGAGAGCGGCATCAGTGAAGTTGTCTTTTCCTAACCTAATTACAAAACTCTTGTCTTGTTTTTAGTGTCTCACTTCCTTGTATAATTCCCTAGCACCGCCTGATTTAAATCTACTACACTCCGTTAATCTCATTTACTTTTATTGATAGTCATCTTACAACATCTTTCTATTTCGTTAAACTGATGATCCAAATCCTTTAACACCTGAGACAGAATTACGATATCACAAGCAATTCTCTGAGTTTTCATTCCTTTTTCCTAAACTCAGACTTGATTTAAGAATTCCTCCTTGCTCTCGTAGAAGTAAACCAAATATTTAGTTGTCTTCTATTTTTGAGGGATGTTGCTTGGTCTCTTTGCAGCATGCACTGCGATAAACTGAGCAAAGTGACGCACCAGCTAAAATACTGGTCAGTAGAACTGCAGTTCATGTAGAACCACCTAATGTTTCGCACAGCATTTTACAAGGTGTGACTTGGGGTAAGACTGACATTTTTCTCTAGCCTCAGCCACACTCAGTAACGAAAACTCGTTTATACAAAACGTGAACGCTTTTATTTTAAAAAAAAATGGTGTGTACCATAAAGAAAAGAAAAGAGAGAAACAGAAATGGAAGAGTCGCATAGAAAGTAGTTAACTGTATGTGAATGTTTTGGATAAAATATATTGCCGATTATAAACTCTTTACTTAGTTAAGATTCAGTTTATCAAAGCCTTGTTCAGAGCTCTGTTGACAGATTTATATTTGGAAGGAGTTCCGAGTTGCTCTTGCGTAGCTATAAGACTGAGCCGAAAGAAGAAGCTGCTGCTAATAGTTGTCTAATTAGGAAAAGTCATAAACGGCACTTAAGTGAAGTCGTGAAATGTAAGCTAAGAACAGAGTTAGATGAGAATTGTTGTTGTTGTGTTGTTGTGGTCTGCAGTCAAGAGACTGGTTTGATGCAGTTCTCCATTCTAATCTGTCCTGTGCAAGCTTCTTCATCTCCCAGTACCTATTGCAACCTACATCTTTCTGAATCTGCTTAGTGTATTCATCTCTTCGTCTCCCTCTACGATTTTTGCTTTCCACGCTGCCCCCTAATTCTAAACCAGTTATCCCTTGATGCCACAGAACATGTCCTACCAACCGATCCCTTCTTCTAGTCAAGCTGTGCCACAAATTCTTCTTCTCCCAAATTCTATTCAGTACCTCCTCATTTCTTACGTGATCTACCCATGTAATTTTGAGTATTCTTCTGTTGAACCACATTTCTAAAGCTTCTATTCTCATCTTATCTAAATTATTTATCGTCAATGTCCCGTTTCCATACAAGGCTACACTCCATACAAAAATTTTCGGAACAGTCTTCCTAACACTTCAGCCTATACTTGATGTTAACAAATTTCTCTTCTTCAGAAACGCTTTCCTTGCCATTGCCATTCTACATTTTATATCCTCTGTACTTCGACCATCATCAGTTATTTTGCTCCCAAAATAGCAACACTGATCTACTACTTTAAGTGTCTCATTTCCTAACCTAATTTCTTCTGCGTCACCTGATTTAATTCGACTACATCCCACCATCCTCGTTTTGCTTTTCTTGATGTTCTTTTTACATCCTTCTTTCAAGAGAATGTCCATGCCGTTCAACTGCTCTTCCAGGTCTAAGCTGTCTCCGACAGAATTACACTGTTATCGGCGAACTTCAAAGTTTTTTTTTCTCCTCCATGGACTTTAATTCCTATTCCGAATTTTTCTTTTGTTTCCTTTACTGATTGCTCAATATACAGATTGAATAACATCGGGGATAGGCTACAACACTGTCTCATTCCCTTCCCAACCACTGCTTCGCTTCCATGCCCCCTCGACTCTTATAATTGCCATCTGGTTTCTGTATAAATTGTAAATAGCATTTCGCTCCCTGTATTTTACTCCGGTCACATTCAGAATTTGAAAGAGAGTGTTCCAGTCAACACTGTCAAAAGCTTTCTCTATGTCTACAAATGCTAGAAACATAGGTTTGCCTTTCCTTAATCTACCTTGTAAGATAAGTCGTAGGGTCAGTATTCCCTCACGTGTTCCAACATTTCTAAGGAATCCCAACTGATCTTCCCCAAGGTTGGCTTCTACCACTTTTTCCATTCGTCTGTAAGGAATTCTTCTTAGTATTTTGTAACTGTGACTTATTAAACTAATAGTTTGGTAGTTTTCATACCTGTCAACACCTGCTTTCTTTCAGTTTGGAATTATTATATTCTTCTTGAAGTCTGAGGGTATTTCGCCTGTCCCACACATCTTGCTCACCAGATGGTAGAGTTTTGTCAGGGCTGGCTCTCCCAAGGCTATCAATAGTTCTAATGGAATGTTGTCTACTCCTGGGGATTTGTTTAGACTTAGGTCTTTCATCGCTCTGACAAACACTTCACACAGTATCAGATCTCCCATTTCATATTCATCTACGTCCTCTTCCATTTCCATAAAACTGTCCTCAAGTACATTGCCCGTGTATAGATCCTCTATATACTCTCTCCACCTTTCTGCTTTCCCTTCTTTGCTTAGAACTGATTTTCCATCTGAGCTCTTGATATTCGTACGTGAGGTTCTCTTTTATCCAAAGGTCTCTTTAATTCTCCATAGGCAGTATCTATCTTATCCCTTGTTATATATTTCTCTATATCCTTACATTTGTTCTCCAGCCATCCTCGCTTAGGCGTTTTGCACTTCTTGTCGATCACATTTTTTAGATTTGCCTGTTTCATTTACTGCATTTTTATATATTCTCCTTTCATCAGTTAAATTAAGTATGTCTTCTGTTATCCAAGGATTTCTACTAGACCTCGTCTTTTTACCTACTTGATCGTCTGCTGGCTTCACTACTTCATTTCTCAAAGCTACCCATTCTTCATCTACTGTTTTTCTTTCCCCCTTTCTTGTCAATCGTTCCCTAATGCCCTCTCTGAAACTCTCTACAACCTCTGGTTCATTTACTTTATACAGGTCCCATCTCCTTAAATTCCCACCTTTTTGCAGTTTCTTCAGTTTTAATCTACAGTTCATAACTAATAGATTGTGGTCAGAGTCCTCATCTGCCCCTGCAAGTGTCTTACAATCTAAAATCCGGTACCCAGAAGTCTGTCTTACCATTATATAATCTATATGAAACCTTCCAAAGTCTCCAGACCTCTTTCAAATATACAACCTTCTTTCATGGTTATGCTCTGTGCAAAATTCTACCAGGCGGCTACCTGTTTCATTCCTTACGTCCACTCCACATTCACCTATTATTTTTCCTTTTCTTTCTTGTCCTGCTATCGAATTCCAGTACCTATGACTATTAAATTTTCGTCTCCCTTCGCTATCTGAATAATTTCTTTTATCTCGTCGTACATTTCTTCAGTCTCTTCATCATCTGCGGAGCAAGTTCGCGTATATACTTGTACTACTGTGGTAGGCGTGGGCTTCGTGTCTATCTTGGCTACATCAATGCGTTCACCATTCTGTTCGTAGTAGCTTACCGCGCTCCCTTTTTTCATTCATTATTAAACCTAGTTCTGCAATACCCATATTTGATTTTGCATTTATAACCCTGTTCACCTGCACCGAATTTCGCTAATTCCTACCGTATCTACTTTCATCCTATTCATTTCCGTTTTTAAATTTTCTAACCTACCTGCCCGATAAAGGGGCCTGATATTTCACTCTCCTATCCGTAGAACGCCAGTTTTTTTTCTCCTGATAACGACGTCCTCCTGAGTAGACCCCGCCTGCAAACTGGAAAGAGGGACCATTTTACCTCCGGAATATTTTACCCAAGAGGACGCCATCATCATTTAACCATACAGTATAGCTGCATGCCCTCAGGAAAAATTAGGGCTTTATTTTCTCCTCGCTTTTAGCCGTTCACAGTACCAGCACAACAATGCTGTTTTGATTAATATTTCAAGGCCAGATCAGTCAATCATCCAGACTGTCACCATTGCAGCTACTGAACAGGCTGCGGCCCCTCTTCAGTAACCTCACATTTGTCCGGCCTTTCAACAGATACTCCTCTGTTGTGGTTGAACCTACGGTAAGGCTACCAGAATCGCTGAGGCACGCAAGCCTCGCCACCAACGGCAAGGTCCATGTTTCGTTGGGGGAGGGGGGGGGGGGAGGAGAATGGGAATTAGTAATTCGGAATCGAAGATTTTAGTTTTCCTCGAGAGAAAATTAAAATATGAACTGTGACTGTGGACGACTAACTCGTATACCGCAGTCCCGGGCTGAACATATAGAAGGATGCCACTGTATTTCGACTGACACTAGTGAGTTACATGTAACTCTTTCAGTTTTGTGCTCTGGTTGTTGTCAATAAGTCACAGAGTCAGCTGACCACACTTCTAGTCAGTGAACATTCTACAAGTGTTACATCAGTGAGTATTCAGTTAAGCACCAGTCGCGTCCTGAGTATTTGTGGAAAATATATCTGTACTTACATAATGATAAAGCATCATTATTATAATTACGATGTAGTCACAGTTTTCCCACTTAGTTGCACATTTGTTATCCCTTTCACGTCCATGTTTCAGTTTTATAAAGTCTAGCTGCATATTTCACTATTACGACGTCCACTAGTGAAATACACTGTGTTTATATTCAAACATGTAGGTTATGGTCAAAGAACTTAGCCATAGGAAGTGCAAGGATGTTGCACATATAAAAAGTTAAAAATCTATTATCAACTGCGATGGTTTTTTGAGCCACATTATGAAATGTTTTGCTCCACTTTTTTGTCAGAAATCTTAGATCTAGGAAGCACAATGATGTTATATACAAGGTGTACAACTTTGTTTCTGCCGTTTTTTCCCCAACATTTGAGTCTTTAATGAAGCCAATTGGTTACATATGTATCATTCAAATTATTTTCTACCGCTGAGCACTAATTTCTCCCATCTTTCGCGCAGTGTACGAATCCCACGTCGAAAAAGTTGTTCACTTTTTGCAGCGATCCACGAATCGATCCAATTTACGACTTCTTCATGAGACCGGAAGTGTTGATCAGCCAGGCCATGCCATGCGCCCTTGTTCGAAACAGATGACAGTCAGAGGAATCAAAGTCTGGAGAATACGGCGGTGGGGGGAGGGGGGGTAGGACTTCACATTTTAACGTTTCCAAGTACGATTTGACCTCTTTTAAAACGTGGGGTCAAGCTTCGTCGAGCTGCAAAATCACTTTATCGTGCCTCTCGCTGTATTGCGGCCGTTTGTCTTTTAATGCTCTGCTCAAATGCATTAATTGCGTTCGATAACGAGCACCTGTGATTGTTTCACTTGATTTTAACACCTCATAGTACACGACCTGGTCCCAGCATATGCAGAGCATGATCTTGGAGCCGTGAGTATTCGGTGTGGCCGTCGACATGGAAGCATGGCCGGGATATCCCGACGATATTCTGTGTTTAGGGTTATCGTAATGAACCCATTTTTCGTCCCTGGTCACAGTGCGATGCAGAAATCCCTTCCGTTTTTGCCCCTGAAGCAACTGCTCACAAACACACAAACGTCGTTCAACGTCTCTTGGTTTCAGTTCACACGGGAGCCAAGTTCCTTCATTCTGAATCATGCACATTGCCTTGAGACGTTTTGAAATGGCTTGCTGTGTCATTCCCACTAATTATGCCAATTCGTCTTGAGTTTTAGGCAAGTCTTCACTCAGCAGTGTCTCCAATTCTGCATCTTCGAAAATAATTCTCTCTTCCACCACTATGTCGGCCTACGACATTAAAGTAACCGTTCTTGAAGAGTTGTAACCATTCACGACACGTTGTTTCACTAATGGCGTCCTTACCATACGTATTTGAGAGCATTCGATGAGACTCAGACTTCTTGTGAATCTGATTTAGGAGGTTTGCCTTGTTTCTTTTTGATTTTGTTGTTAAGTTTATCAGTTACATCTGGGTTGTATCCAATTCTACATGCAGTTTCTTTGATAATGTAAATTTCTTTTTCTTCCTCATAGGAGCTGAGTGGGATGATATGTATATGATTAAGTGTGGACCTGAAGAATGCCACTCCATGTTGTACTGGATGATATGAGGAGTTGTTGCTGGCGATATTGGTAGTGGTAGGTTTTCTGTAAATCTGGAAGGCATGTTTGTTGTTTTCAAGAAAACCACCACTAGTGCTGTTGTCATTAACAACCCCTCATGTCATCCAGTAAAACACAAAATGGCATTGTTCAGATCCACACTTGATCGTATATTCAAAATCGCACTCAGCCTCATGATGAAGAAAAAGAAATTAACATTATCAAAGAAATTGCACGTAGAAATGGATACAACAAAAATGTAATTGATAAATTTAACAACAAAATCAAAAAGAAGCAATGCTCATCTCCTAAATCAGACTCACAAGACGGATAAAAACACATTTGCCTGCATACCCTTTATAGGTAAAATTTCATACCAAATTGTCAGCCTCTTTCGGAAAACTGGTATTCAAATTTCTTTCAGCACCAACAACAAGCTACAATAGCGCATCGTCCACAACAGTCAGACAAACAACCAAGGCCACCACAAATCAGGTATTTGCAAACCATTATGTGACAATTGCCCACAGTTCTACATAGGCCATACTGGAAGTATATTTACTATAAGATACAATGAGCATATGGATGCCTTCACCTTTACACTGCATCCAAAAGACCGTCATTCAGCCACAGCCATTACAGACAACCTACAAATACTACACACTGTCAACAAAGGAAAGGAAATGAATCTGCTCGAAGAAGTAGAAATTTGCATCAACAGCTGTGACTCACCACACCTTATCCTCAACGAATAAGTGGAGCTCGCAAACAAATCTTACCTCCACATATTTCATGAAATATTCAAAAACAAAAACTCATTATCGTCTGATTTAATAACAAAGTAATATGCTTTGGAAATCCAATGTAGCAATCATACAACAGTTCACGTGTCATCATTGTCATTTGTAAAAGTAATATTGTAAACACAGGCCTTAATTATCATTTTCGTAATTTGTAATAGCTTTCAAAATTTCATTTGTATATCATCATTGTTCTTCCTAGAGCTAAGATCTCTGACAAAACTGTGGGTTAAAACATTTCATAATGTGGATCAAAAATACTTCGTAGTTTATAATAGCTTTTAAAGTTTCTATATGTGCAGCATCCTTCCACTTCCTATGGGGTTCTCTGGCCGTAATACACATGTTTCTGTATGAGCAACATCTTTAGACCTCCTACGTCTACGTTTTTTGACCATAGCCTACATGTTTGTATATAAACACAGTGTACTTTGCGAGTGTACGTCTTAATAGTGAAATACGCATCTAAACTGTATAAAACTGAAATATAGACGTGAAAATGATTACAAATATCCAATTATGTGGAAAAACTGTCACCACAGCTGAATTATAATAATGATGCTTCATCTTTATGTGAGTACAGATATATTTTCGACAAATGCTGCTTTGCCACTTACAATTGTTCCACTCATATCTGTTTAGTCACCAGCAAAAAAAAATTTTTTTTTGTATTTCTAAAGTGATCTCTAGCGATATAAACATGTACTTGAACGTAAAAACATCCGAGGATGGGCACAAACTCGAAACCGGTCGTGTGTCGAATAAATAATCTTTTATTGTGACTGGTAGTGGAAATTTTTCTACACCCTATACAGGAACATTGACGGAGTTCAAAAGCATCCGCTATGGATTAAGTTCAGTTCTTTACACATGTTCTAGAAAATTTATTTGATTCACTCAGTGTGTTTCTACGTTATTGTTCACTGAGTGTGATATGGGTTGTGTTCGTTCAAAAGATATTGACGCAAGGCCTGATTCTGATGTATCTGTCATCATTTGTAAAATTTTACAAGACTGTGGCGACTTATTGCATACCGACTCTTCTTCAGAATTTATTTTTTCACTACTCCTCGTTTATTCGGTATCATCAGCTGTCACTAAGTTGTTTGGTTATTACAAATCCGATATATTTCCTGCGACGCCGTGTAAATTTCTAGTTGTTGCTGACTGTTGATAGTGGTTCGTTTCATTCTGTACTGAATCATTATTTTGCAACATTCGCTGTTGTCTTGTGCTACGACGAAATTTCATGATGTTATCCGTTTGTCAAACACGATGAAATTGTATTATGAGATAAACAAATTACTCTCTTTCAAATTCTAAGGGATGCAGGGGTGAAATACAGGGAGCGAAAGGCTATTTACAATTTGTACAGAAACCAGATGGCAGTTATAAGAGTCGAGGGGCACGAAAGGGAAGCAGTGATTGGGAAGGGAATGAGACAGGGTTGTAGCCTCTCCCCGATGTTATTCAATCTGTATATTGAGCAAGCAGTAAAGGAAACAAAACAAAAGTTCGGAGTAGGTACTAAAATCCAGGGAGAAGAAATAAAAACTTTGAGGTTCGCCGATGACATTGTAATTCTGTCAGAGACAGCAAAGGACTTGGAAGGGCAGTTGAACGGAATGGACAGTGTCCTGAAAGGAGGATATAAGATGAACATCAACAAAAGCAAAACGAGGATAATTGAATGTAGTCGAATTAAGTCGGGTGATGCTGAAGGAATTAGATTACGAAATGAGACACTTAAAGTAGTAAAGGAGTTTTGCTATTTGGGGAGCAAAATAACTGATGATGGTCGAAGTAGAGAGGATATAAAATGTAGACTGGCAATGGCAAGGAAAGCGTTTCTGAAGAAGAGAAATTTGATAACATCGAGTATTGATTTAAGTGTCAGGAATTCGTTTCTGAAAGTATTTGTGTGGAGTGTAGCCATGTATGGAAGTGAAGCTTAGACAAGAAGAGAATAGAAGCTTTCGAAATGTGGTGCTACAGAAGAATGATGAAGATTAGGTGGGTCGATCACGTAACTAATGAGGAGGTATTGAATAGGATTGGGGAGAAGAGAAGTTTGTGGCACAAATTGACTAGAAGAAGGGATCGGTTGGTAGGACATGTCCTGAGGCATCAAGGGATCACAAAGTTAGCATTGGATGGCAGCGCGGAGGGTAAAAATCGTAGAGGGAGACCAAGAGATGAATACACTAAGCATATTCAGAAGCATGTAGGTTGCAGTAGGTACTGGGAGATGAAGAAAAGAAAAGAAAAGAAAAGAAAAAGACACTGCCGCTAGTGCAGCCGACGAAAGATTTGGAACATTCCCACACAAAATAACCGTCATGGGTGTTAGTAAATTATTTCTTCCGCAGCTTTCTACTCTGTCTTCGGAAACACCAAGGCAAATTGGGACCAAAATTTAAAAAACGGACTGTTTACTTGAAAAAACTTCCAATCGGTGTAGCAAAATCTGGAAAAATGGGATAGCATAATTTTCCGTGTTACATCCGAAACACCTTCCTACCATTTGCAGAAAATAATTCATTTCTTTTGTTGGACTCTTGGCCTAGACATAGCGACGAGGAGACTGTTAATATAATTCGGATTCCACCGGGAACTAAAAAAAAAATTTCAACGCAATATAGCATTTTTCAGAAAATTGTCGGTCAGTGTAAATTCCATTAGCCCTTTGTCTCTTCAGATTTATCAACGAAACAGGATTGTTAGGCTTCAGTAATTTCTGCATTGTCGGTTTGCATCACCCAATTTTACGAATTTAATCAAGTATGCCTGTTACGCAGCACAATATGCAGAACAATGGCCACGACCATTTCGGTCTAAATAAAACTGTGAAGTGCCGGAAAGCGTCTAGCTGGTGTAAGAAAAATGTTTGTTTCCATCACCCAACAAATACTTCGTCGTCCTGTGACGACGAAAGGGGATAATCAAGTAACAGTTTTATTGTTAATAAAACATACGTTGTTCAAAAATTGTCAGAAGAACTGTGCTACACAAAGTGTTATACTTCATGTCACCAAATTAAAGTTTGGTTTCATGGGGGTCGTCTGTAATGTGACCATACACTACTCTGATTTTCCTTCTTCTGTTAATCACTTGTATAACAATTACATATGAAACCGTTTAGCTGTCGGTTTGAACTGCAAGTTATTCAGAAAATTAAAGATTTGAAATATTTTTGATATGGCTAACTGCCAAAAATTCGCATGTGTTCACTTAGGACTTAACGCTACGCGTCGCTACTTCCTCTAGTCACGGCAGTTTGTGCTTATTCGCCGACTTGCGCGCTAGGCACGAAGGGCTGTACAAACCACAGTTATAAGCGGTTCTTCATGCTGCAAAATTGAGTAACTTTAACAGTTTTTTAAATACTTGCAGGGCGCCTTAGCAGATAAAATTTTGACACTGCATTTCCTTGGGTATATTCTTCCTGTGTGAAAAATCTCAGGGTTTAGGGTTGGTCCTGACATGTCGGACTGGACCATTCCTTTCCCATTTGTACCCTGGATTCCTGATTTCCTCTCATAAAGCTCACAGCTCCTAGTAACTGACGACTGATCATCCAGTGAAATCGAAATTTTATCTGGGAGTCCCCAAGAGAGTGTTACGTACCCTCTGTTGTTCTTAGTCTGCATAAATGGTTTAGGAGGCAATCTGAGCAGTCCTCTTAGACTGTCTGTAGATGACACTGTATTTTATCGTCTAGTAAAGTCAGTAGACTAAGGAGAAGACTACTTCTTGATTCTTGGCTGCCGGGGAAGACACGTACATCAGGAGAATGAAAGCGTATGGTTCGACCACAGATGTAGGGATGCGTAGGAAACAGGTGACAGTTTGCTTCCACATAGCCCAGATTTCGCAAACAGTGGCGCACTTCAGGCGATGGGCATCATCATCCAACCAGGGACAGGAGGAGTATAAAGGAGTGTCGATCAAACCAGTCGCATGTAAACGCTGGGTAGTACCGAATTTTCACAGGTGATATCATATCGGTCAGAAAGATGTCGAGAGGTACAGTTGATGAAGGATGCACTACACCACTGTCTACTTCTTTAGTATGTACTTTATCTCAACGTTGTTGCAAAATACGCTACACAGTAGTTGAACGTAGATATCCTTTGGACGTGGGGGTGCGTACATGAGAGACCAGTGCATACATAGCGAAGACCCACATCAGAGGTAGACAGATGCGTGAATAGAGGCACATCGTGTCGTACCGGCACCGGTAGGGATATGGAGACCTGAGTGTAAATGTTCAAGAATTTTCACGTAAGTCATTTCTCTGTGACCGACCACGGTTTGATCATGTTGTTCAGATACTCGTATAAGGCCGACTTCCGGTCGAGGGTGAGTTTATCTTATTTAAGTGAGTTTATCATACTTGAGCTTAGAAATGTTACCAGAAGCCAGAAAGTAGCCCAATGCGGCCTGTAGGCAGAGTCGAATCGCAGACGTCATCGAAAAGACCTGTACTATGGACCCCAGCTTGGGAACTACATGGACCTTCAGGTACTACACACACAACAATGCATCAAGGATACAGAGTCAATGATACCGAATGATGGCAGCGGTCACTTGGAGGTTAGGCTGCAAATTGACTGCAGTGGTCCTCTGTTCAGTGAATATTACGCTCCGAATGATCCGTTGTCAAATATCTTGTAATTGCCGTTGATTAAGTTTAGGGAGTGGTAATTGGGAACCGTAGCCTCTGTACACATGTCCTCCATGCTCTTGTTCTACATTATTCTTTATTTACATGGTAGAAGAATCTGTTATTAAAATCAACTTACGTTTCATCTTCTTTGTAATGATTTTGCTAAATGCCATGTGTAAAAGTAAATGTAATATGCTTGACTATCAAACAAACTATGATGCGAGAGCTATATCCATAGTCGAACAGTGAGTCAGTGAATAAGCAGTGTGGTGGCATGCGGGCGTATGCCTTGTAATCGTGCTAGACAGAAACACACGAAAATTTATGGCCCCAGTCTCATGTTTTGGTGACGGGCTGAACCAAATTTCGACGCGGAGGTTATGAAACAATATCTTCGACAGTGTGAATACGGTGAGATTCGTGTGGTACAGCGACCAGTGTGGCCGAGCGGTTCTAGGCGCTTCAGTCTGAAACCGCGCGACCGCTACGGTTGCAGGTTTGAATCCTGCCTTGGGCATGGATGTGTATGATGTCCTTAGGTTAGTTAGATTTCAGTACTTCTGGTCTAGGGGACTGATGACCTCAGATGTTAAGTCCCATAGTGCTCAGAGCCATTTGAACCATTTTTTCGTGGGGTGCTATAAACAGCTGTGACAGTATACGCACGAATGGACAGTGATTATTGCGAGAGCCTAACTGTTTTCAGCTAACCAAACTGCACAGTCTAATGTACTTCGGAAACTTTTATTTTTCTTGAAGCTTAATGAACTTCGTGTGCATTGAGACATTAACTATCCTTTGTGGATCATATAAACCGTTTAATACTTGTGGTACTGTTTCCGTCGGAACTGTGAATTTATGATCGTGATATTCACCTTAAAAGCGAATTTGCCGCAATTTCCCAATCGGCGAGTTAAAGTGATAAATCTTCTGTTTTAAAACTTTGAACTGAATATTAATAATAGCGTCAAGTTTGTAAGAGACATACGAACTGTGATCGTCAGGGCAACGATTATGACCAACTGACTTGTGACAAACGGAATGCGTCGCAGGGCAATATCGTCACCAAGAGAATAATGTACCAAGGAAGAGGAGATATTTGCTACAGTTTCAAGAGTGATGGAGCAGCAATAAACACGCTACTATAGCCACGAGTGACGTCACAACGCGCAGACTACGCAAAGGTAAGCTGAGCTGCAATATGTACTGCTCTTCCCTTACAAAGACTTATGGCATTTCATATAGTTTCAGTTGTAATTCTTTTTCTCTTGTGACGAACTTTTCTTGGATTTAGTTTCTCTTAAGTAAATGTTTCTGCAAAGAGTATTCGTAATCTATGTTGACACCGTCGACCCACTATTAACAAGAGTCATTGCTATTTAAAACCAAACTCTTTCTCTTTTATTTTGTTGTAGATGTTGTTGCATATGCATTTACGCCTCTTCTGAAGGGAAGTGCTTCTACATATGTGGGCCGTGTTTCTATCAGATGCACTTACATGTTTTGTTGTGATCTGTGGTAGGTTGCAGCGTCCGCCATCAGATTCCGAGCTCTGACCAATCATAGCACCGCTGCTCGTTCGCTATTGGTGCAAGGCACGCTGTCGATGGGACTTTTAAACATGACAGCTACGCAGCTACAGAAATTGTGTTTACATTCAGCAGAACGTCATATTACAACATAGTAATGCCCAAGTACGAATTTGTTTCGCGTTCCAGTTATAACTACCATTACAACCTGTTCCATTAATACTTACGAAATTATTTATGGGATCTTTCTTGTTTTGATTTGTATTCTTTCAGAGCTCGTTAACAAACTCTGGTATGGTTCCTTTCGTTAACCCTGGAAGCAGAGTGGGTTCTTTTGAGTTTCAATAATCAAAACTCAAGGTCAAAATCGCACAGATGAAATCTCTTAGAACCGCTGTCTCCACATATGGCTCAGTTCATGACAAGACTGTGTAACATGGCATGCTACAGCTGTTACGGTTAAATGTAGTAACAGGATATTGACACAATCTTCACACCCTCCACGCGAAAGCTAAAATATTCCCTTAAATTTCGGTTGCAGGATAAATTACACAAGTTTAAAAGTTTAGCTGTATACCTAGCGATTAAAATTACAAACTGGTACCATGACAGAGAAAGTGTTGTGGGGAAGGCGAAACAAAAAGTGTATTTTATTGGCAAAACACTCTTCTGTCTGTAATCTTCACTAACTTGAGTAGAACTGTGTGCACCGCTGACTCCTACTTCGAAATGAGCCCCGGTGACCGGTGAAGACGTGTCTTGAGACGCCCTGGACAGCAGTGCGATACCAACCTACCTGTCGCCCGCTTTACAACCCGACAACCAGGTATGTTGGTCTTGGGTGACATCTCTTTTCATAGCAGGACCCCTTTAGTTATCATCCGCAGCACCCCGAGTGCACAGCGATACGTCTTGTTGCCCTTCACGGCAAGCCATTCTGGCCTTACATTTCAGCAAGATAATCCCCACCTACACACTGACAGAATTTCTACTGGTCATCTTCGTCCTTTCCAAAGACTAATTCGATCACCAATATCGCCCAATCTCTGCCCAAGTAAGAACGTTTGGAGCTTATGGACAGACTCAGGATTCTGACGATCTAACTCACCAGTTCGATAGAATCTGTCACAGTATCGGACATAGGACCATCCAGCAACTCTCTCAATCAACGCCAAGCCGAATAACTACTTGCGCAAGGAACAGAGTGAACCAACGCGTCATTGACTTCCTCAGTTTGTGAAGCTCTTTCTCTTGATTTAATCATCCTATTTTTCTGAAAACGTAGTTATTTAATTGTCTGTACATGTACAGCACATCTACCGTTTTCCGTCCCATTCAGATTATTCCTTCGTGGTGTGACTTTTTTTCTTGGAGTGTATATCAGTCAAACAGTTGCGGAAAATTTTTGGCACCATACATGACTGTATGGCTTATTGTGTAAGTTATTTAAGCAGCATCACTATAATAAAATATAACTTTGTTTCTAGACGATGTTCTTATTCTGGGACGTATCCCACCGAAGATATTGCAAATAATTTAAACTGATTATTTCAATTGTTCCGTCACCACTTCTCACATCAAAATCCACAGCCACATACTACTTCGTAATATCGACCTGTTGCATTAACTGTCGTAGTTCACAAAAGCTTTGACATATCTGTACAGAAATGGGTCGATGATGACAATTGCTGTATTGTAAAAAGGATATGCCGTCCTTTTCTAAGACGGCTGATCCTAGAGATATACGCATTACGTTCATGACTGAAATACTGAAAGTAGCTGCAGCGGCGTAAAATAGTAAGAATTTAAAGCTATAAAATTTTTAAATTGCACAATTATCTCTTGAAACTCATGTATTTGTTCTCAATTGCTGCGCCATTTCAGAACGTCAGTTTCGCTATGAACAGCCCTTTCGAAGCAGAAACCTTTTACGTCTCGGGAAATCACGCTGCATCGCATGTCCGCAAGTACTCATGACCTGAAGTGTTTTAACTCGGAGCTCAATATGCCACTTCAAAACCAGTAGCTACTCTTTTCCACAGAGAGAATGTTCAGTGCTTAAAGAACCCTCCAGCTCCAATTACCTGCTTGTACGCCCTTGCGTTACGAGTGCCACTTACCTACCTTGTAACTCAGCCACGCAGAGCGTTTTCATATTCGCTCTGTCGTACCACATTTGCTGTCCCGACGCACCCACTATAGCTTCAAATACTATTGTAACGGCTGAAGAGAGTCCTGAGTGACGCTGGAGCTAACAACGGACGCTAATCACATCTCGTGCAGACATTTTAATTTCTAATTACCCTCTGCAGCGCAGGTATGCTGGTATATTTGGTATATCTCAGCCGATTTACCCCGTCTGTTTGTTATTTATGGTGACTTACATTTTATCATGGCGATTGTTAAAAAAGATCCCTTAGCAGTGACCGACCAGATATCTTTGTACTAGTATCTACATCATCGTATTTACTGTGGAAGCCACTGTATAGGGCATGGCAGACGTTACCTCATAACAATATGATCAGTTTTCTGTCCTATTCCATTCGCTTATGAAGCGTAGACTGTCTCTTAAATCCTCTTAATCTTTCTTATTTTCATTATAGTACTAGAGATTTTGGATTCTGGCAACTTCGATAAAAAGTACTCTAAATTTATCTAACACGGTTTTGACAAGAACTATTCCCAGTTAACTTCTCCGAGGATTTATGTAACATTTCCATAAAAGCCCTACCAACCTGTAACGACCCTGACTGCTGTCATGACTACTTGATAAGTACTCCAATCCCTGGAACAGTACTTAAGAATTAGTCGCACTAGTGTCTTGCATGCGATTTGCATTACGGATGCAGTTCATTTTCCCAGAACGTATCCAACAAATTTAAGTTTTCCGTTCGCCATCTCTAATATTGGTTTTACTTGATACTCAGCCGAACAGTAGAGGTGGCTTTGTATCGAATTTGACCTCTCAACGTTGACCTTGGTCTTGCTCCTCTCCACCCCTACTGACTTTTCCGCTGCCTCCACCCAGTCTTCACCAACCACCTCTGCATCTCCTCCCTCTACCCCCCCCCCCCCCCTTCTTCCAGTGCCATTCCTTTCCATCCTTCATAATCCATTTTTATTCAATGTCTTGTAAATGGGCTGAAAAAATGAAACAGCCAATTTGAGGTTTCCCGACAAGGCTGCATTCCGGATCTGTAGGGGAAATTGTCAACCAACTTACGGAGATCCCTCAGTCACAGCTAAGTATTTATTGTCATAAAAATGATAAAGGCATTTACAGAGCTTTCTACTTTATTGGTGGAGTGGGAGTTAAGATTAATGATAAAATATCGATGTATTGACCTTTTTTTGAAAAATCGGTATCTAAATGGCAATAACGAGTGTCGATATTTCTGTTTTATGTTTTTTTTTTTTTCTAAATTTTTGATAAATATTTGAAATTGTAGTAGAATGTAATTTTATTTTCACTATGTGGAGGAGTGTTACTACTTTTTGAGCTGTCGTCAGGTCCAGTCTTTCTCTTTTACTGTGTGAGGCAAGTATAGATGACACAAAGAAGAAGTCCGATTTCACTGGGGGGAGAGGGAGCGATTGGCAATGTGAATGGAATCCGATTTAGTGTGATATTTATTAACAACGGAACTCTTCAAAACAGCTGCTGAAACTGGTAAATAAAAATCTAAATCACAAAGTTGGTCTTTGCAGAGGGCGGAGGCGTCTCAGGGGAAATTCTGACGTCATTGGCGCTCGGCGCTACCAGCAGAAACTGCAACGTTTAACTTCACCACGCTATTTTGACACTACAACTGCTAGGTTGCTAGAGTTTGCAAAAATGAGAAAAAAAATACTGGGAAGTCCACATCAAGTATTCCAGACAAATCCGATATGTTAGGAAACGAACGACGGACCCATCGGACACGTTTTATTGTGCATTTACTCAGGTCCCATTGTTAGCAATATAGTTATCGCCAAGCGTGAAAGTGCACCGTTTTCCCTTCAATTCCTGCTCTGAGTAGGATATGCAGGCTGCTAGCTTGTTAATATACAGAATATCTAATAATAAATCATCACTTAAATATACAGCTCCAAACCTGGCAGTATATTTACAATGTGCAACCGATATTTCTTTTGGCCGGTACGTCGATGTATCCCGTCGATATATCGATAGTTTTCCGATATATAGAGGGCCGATAATGAAATTTTTTAAATATCGATGTATAGGATTCCTGATATTTTTAAAAACATCAACGGTCCTAGATGAGAGGAATTAAAAAACTGAGCAAAATGTGTCATAATATGTCATCATTACTACCCAATGGCGATGGCTGCTACTAGGCAGCTGCACAGTGCGCTTAACTTGCTTTTACATGTTCGAACTACAGGGTGACCCAAATGTCTGTTAACATTTCAAAATTGGATACTTCACAGAATACTGTAGGTAGAAAAGTAGAAATTGACTTACGTACTTGATACGACTAGGAGTTTTAGTGGAACAAAAAAAAAAAAAAATGCACAAAATAACCGACGGATGGCGCGTAATGTGATACAAAAGCAATAATTAGCAGAGCAACTGATTTTTAGCAAAGGCGATGTTCTCTGTAACATATGCTCAGCATGTCGGCCGCCATTCATCAACAATGCCTGTAATCGAGGGACAATGTTGTGAACAGTACTGTACAGATTATCATTAGGTGTGGCCGTCTGTTAGCACCCTCAATGGGGTCGGTCGAACGTGGTAGACTTGAGACTTTCGGTAACCCTCAGCCAATAATCCCATGGACTGAGGACTGGCGGCTGAGAGGCCGAGCATGACGCATGTGCCGACTAGGCATGTGATCCTCACCAACTATGTGTCAAAAAGATCTTTCACATGTATAGCAATATGGGATGGAGTGCGATCCAGCATAAAAGTTTTGCTTTACAGCAGGTGTTTAGCAGCCAGGCTAGGTAATGACATAGCTCTCTCATACTACAGTTCGAGTTATACACTATTCTGAAGAAGGATCACCGACTTGTTGCTGTCCAGCGTCATTTGTTGGCCAGCATTTGCATTCACTCTTTGTTTCAAGAAAACCTTCTGTTATTTCAGGCACGTATCCAGATTTTTACATCCATACCTATATTATTCAGTGAATTGGCGCATTTTCAAATGTTAATCGACCATTAGGTCATCCTGCGTGATGAAGTTCCTCGCAGATGTGACGAAGTTTTGCTGCTCGAAAAATAACTTCCTCTATGATTTTGATACAGAATCTTTGTTTCGCAAAAATAACTTTCTTATATTCCAGGCAATCAGATAAAGCTGTTTGCTAAGCCATTTCATATATTTGCACTTGCCCGCGAGCCGGCCGCGGTGGTCGAGCGGTTCTAGGTGCTTCAGTCCGGAACCGCGCGACTGCTACCGCCGCAGGTTCGAATCCTGCCTCGGGCATGGATGTGTATCATATCCTTAGGTTACTTAGGTTTAAGTAGTTCTAAGTTCTATGGGACTGGTGACCTCAGATGTTAAGTCCCACAGTGCTGAGAGCATTTTTTTTTCTGCCCGCGAAAGGCAAAGGTCCCGAGTTCGAGTCTGGGTCCGGCAAACAGTTTTAATCTGCCAGAAAGTTTCATATCAGCGCACACTCCGCTGCAGAAAGAAAATCTCATTCTGGAAGTATTTCATATTGTCACTCCATCGTTTCTACTGAAGCCCAAAACATTTGTCAATGTAACTGTAGTGCAGGTAGAATGCAAATACTGTGTTCTTTATACACATGAATTTCGTCAGTAGTACTCTTTTGTGCGAAGTAATTGATATTTACGTTTATGGCAAATGGTAACTTACATTTCTTGTTTAAGTTTCAAGTTTATATACTGTTTTTCTGCACTGAACGTGTCACTTTTTACTGGTTTGAGCTGCAAATAGTCAACTAAGTATCTTGCGAATATCTCATGAGAATAGAACGAACAGCACTCACATGCACTTGCAAGTGCATGGTTTTTGATGCGACAGAAATGGTAAGTTTCCGTGTTTTCAGCAAAAAGCACTAACAGATTTATGTGCTTCTCACACTTACGTGACATACAATGGAACCACCTTAAACTCTTTCCATTCATAGTCTTTCTTCCTACAGTCATTGACACGTGCTTATAGTACTGAATACCGTTCACATTAATACACAAATATTTATAAATTATAGAGCGCAGCAATCAGTCGTCCTTTTTTTGTAGGCTTTATTACACAAATCCAGATTTCGGATAGAGCCTAGCCATTATCAGTGTAACATTTTCTAATATCGATGCATTTTAGTTCCCTGTTGTTCGGGCGTCAGTCAACAGTTCTTTGAATCTCAACTGTGACTGACGCCCGAACAACAGGGAACTAGCATGCATCGAGATTAGAAAATGTTGCACTGATAATGGCTAGGCACTAGTCGAAATTTGGATTTGCGTAATAAAACCTACAAAAAAAGGACGACTGATTTCTGCTCGCTATAATTAATAAATTATACAACAGTCGCTGAGTGCACCCTGTGGTGTCACCGCCAGACACCACACTTGTTAGGTGGTAGCCTTTAAATCGACCGCGGTCCATTAGTATACGCCGGACCCGCGTGTCGCCACTGTCAGTATTTGCAGACCGAGCGCCACCACACGGCAGGTCTAGAGAGACGTACTAGCACTCGCCCAGTTGTACAGCCGACTTTGCAAGGAACGGTTCACTGACAAATACGCTCTCATTTGCCGAGACGATAGTTAGCATAGCCTTCAGCTACATTTGCTACTACCTAGCAAGGCGCCATAGCTTTGATAATTGATATTGAGATTCTATTAATGTATCATAAAGAGCGATGTTCTACAAATGTGGATTAAAGTTAAGTATTCCAGAAGCTGCGTACTTTTCTTTATAGCATTCATTATGTATCCTGTTTCAGACCTCACGCCAGCCTGCGTGAGTTTAAGCGCGTGCCTTACGGCTTCCTCTTATGGTGTCTAGGCTGTCTTGCCTAGACACAACACACCCACTTTCCTAATGGAAGGTAACCTGATGAACACACAAATAGTGTATTGCCGCGATCCAGTCTTTGAACAGAGGATTACACGTTCTTAACGAAAGTTAGGAGGAGCAGCATGAAAGCCGCCGCGGCGACAGGTGAGTCACAGTAGCAGATGTGCCAGTGGATTGCGAAGCAAAGATAGCCGACCTCAGTGGCAGACGGCGCCATACAGCGGTAACCGTGTAGCAACTCGGGTAGTCTCATCATACCAGGGCAAGACTCTTGTTTTGGCGTCGTGACTGGGTGCCGGGTCTTAGTGAAACAAATGGGCACTGGGGGCTTATGAATAAGTCTGGGTTTTGCGGTAAGGATCATGTCTCGTCGCCAGAAACCAGCAGGTATACCTTGGCGTCAGAGTAACGCCAGCCAGGCAAATGTCTGGGCGCTGTCAGCAGCAGCCATGGGTCCAAGACCAGCCTGTGCCTGCCATCCACGCCAAGTCCTTCACGGGCCTTGGCGCTACTGTCTCGCCGATCTTCCGTCCACAGGTATCATCACCGACACTGAATTCCTAATGGGGCTTAGTACCACAGCGCCAGCTGCCGTCTATCTCCTGTCGGAAGGAAGCAGGTTGAACCTCATGCACAGCAGCCTCCACCCACTACTATTGCATTCCCATGGAGAGCTGAAGAGCCATTTTCCGAGTGGAACGCCGCCTTAGCGTAACATGTGTCACCACCGATGTCAGTGGCCAAGGCTTCCAAAGCCTGCCAACCCCAGCAGTGCAAGGGGCCAGCTCCTCAGCTCTGGATGGGAGCCAATGCACTTTCAACAGCCGCAGCTGGGGACAGCGAGGAGAGGCATTGCTGTCTCACAACTTCAATGAAAGTCAATTACAACTGTTAACAGTGTTGTTGCCGGCCACTGTGGTCGAGCGGTTCTAGGCGCTTCAGTCCGGAACTGCACTGCTGCTACGGTCACAGGTTCGAATCCTGCCTCGGGCATGGATGTGTGTGATGTCCTTAGGTTAGTTAGGTTTAAGTAGTTCTAAATCTAGGGAACTGACGACCTCAGATGTTAAGTCCCATAGTGCTCAGAGCCATTTGAACCATTTTGTTAACAGCGTTGGTCCTGGTCTCCACCGCCCATCGCCGATCACTCTGACTCTTCGACATTTATTGTTTTTCACAAGTAAGTGCGCACGTTTCAAGTCGCTAGGGAAGTACAATTTAGTAAAATGTAATGCATCTGATTACCGAATATAACTTGACACATCACTCATACTGTCATTTTCAAAGTACAAACCATCTGTAATTGATCATTTGAGACAAAAATTGTCATTCTTTGAAACAACCTTTAACAAAGAATATTTATTAGCAGTCACTTTTGATAATTTTCTTTGTCTTCTTGCATAAAAATATTTATTTTTACTCACGTTAACGCATAATTTCAAAATTTCTTTCAACCTCCTATCAGAAACATGCACTACGGAAGTGTAGTATCGATAGTTCCGATGCCACAGTGTAGGTACACGTTCGTAGGTTGGCACTACGAGACCGGACGAACTACGCCGATCTCAGCGCCCTCTAGCCGACGCTGTGGAGCTTTATTTTTTTTTCGTTGTGTTTGGTCGTTGCGGACGTCATGTAACATTCGTTAAAGTTCGTTTTGATAATCCTTCAACTCAGTTTTGGTATTACAGAGGCCAACCGGATCTCTGACCGAGCACGCTGAGCTACCGTGCTGGCGTTCATCAAGAGCAGACGGCCTGGATACATCGCTTCGACTTCAGAGTGTGTTGGCTTGCTATTGAGACTTTGTACTACTTACGACGGGAGTACGGCTTCTCACCTATGTGCTCATCATCGCAAAGTTATGTAACCATTTATTAACTTGTTTTTGCTTGTAGTAAACACCTTTAAATTTACACGCAGTACCGAAGTGCATTACATCTCCTGCTCCTACTCCCTTCCTTCATTCTGCCTATTTTGCAGATCCCAGGAGCAGACCCACGCGCCGCCTTCCAGGCGGGATACAAAAGGAAGTATTTTTCTTTCTTAAGTCGATTTGTAACATTCGTTTAATATCATTCGCTGATGCCATCAGATAGCACCAATGACACATTCGTACTTCTCAAATACAGTCCTCTAACATTGATCTTCACTTTGCAGTAGGAATATACAGACAAGTGAGACATTTATCTTAAATAGCCAGTTGAACTCATATACCGTGTTGCCGAATACTTGAAGGCTATAATCAGCCAAATGATTATGATCCTTACAACCATCAGTGAACATTCACGTTTTTAAAATAAAATCGACGTAAACTCACTGCAGAACCTTACCACTGATTTTAATTTGTTTTGACGTGGCTCATCCATTATATTCTTCTCCATGCAACTACAACAATAGCCACAAGATTGCAGTAGCTGATCAGTATATTGTAATACTTCCGGTCACAAGTGATCAGTGAGGAAGACGTGCTACAGGTAATTGAGTGTTCCATAACAATGGTGCTGCAGCACACTGGTGGGCCTCCACAAAGGGAAGGGAGTGACACCAACATTCACGTATTATTTTAAGAAATTAAGGGACTTGGATTTTTGACATAAATCGAATTTTTATGTCTTTAAATAAATTGAATGTTATTTATTTCTTTCCATTTTACAAGGTCCAGTCTTTTCATGGGACCACCGAGTATGTTCAACGTTAATGTGGGACAACCATTTGCAGTCGTCAGCTGCAGCACTAGCAATGGAGAGTACGTAAAGCGTGTCAGGGGAGGGGGAGGCCACTGAAACAGAGTGGTCATTGTCATAATGCATAAAATGTCAGATCTATCTGAGGTCCCAAAAGGGGTGATCCCTTAGTTTGCAAATTGTTCGCATGACACCGCGGTGAAAGTATATCGTGCGTGGCAAAACGGCGGTGTACAAAACCGGCGCTGAGGCAACTATGGTGCTATTGGCGCCATAGATGACAGGGATCAACAACGGTGGCAGAGACTTGTATGGGCTAACAGGCGTGTTGAGCAGTTGACCACCAGAATGAACCAAGTGGCTACCAGCAGTATCTCCTCAACGATCGTTCAGCGGACATTACTATGTGTAGGCGTCCACAGTAGGCGCCTGGTTTATGCACTGTTGCTAACAGCTGTTCATCGGCGACGAAGGCTTGAATTTGCACACCATTACGGCAACTGGACGTCCACTGAGTGGCGACAGCTGGACTTTTCTGGAAAATCACTTTTTATGCACCATCTGACAAATGGCCACTACAGTGTACAGAGCGAAACATCTGAAACGAAACAGCCTGTAATAATCGTCGGATTGGCGGTGTGTCGTGGCATCCGTGGATGATGTCGTCGTTCTGGTAGGTAAAATTTTTCCACATAAGCATGCGTCTATCCTTGAGGACCATGTCCACCCCCACATGCAGTTTGATTTTACTGAGTATGATGTTCTGTACAACCAGTACACTGCAACCTTTCACACAGCTCTCAGTGTACGTTCATTGTTTGAAGTGCACCATACGGCAAGATAGGAAGAATGAATTGATTGTTGGTGTTAATAACGATCATCCTCCTTTACCTCCTCTGCATTACTGCAGACGACGTGTCACTGAGCACATTTGTTCTGTGCATTCAGTACACGTGAGGCGCCTAGTTGTTTCCACTGCACTGTGTGGAATACGAAGGTTCTGTTATAGTTCACTAGCGTGCTGTCTTCAAGTTGATGTCCCCAGCGCAGAAAACAGCACACAGGTTCTGCATCTTGAGGCTGAAACTGACTTTTAGCGAGGTTCTGTTCTGAAATAATGTATCACTTCTTTGGGATGCCACTCGCGTATTTAAATACAGCCACACGAGAAGACTACATGATCTTAACACAACACCTTCTCATACAGCAAAGTACATGATCAAACACAATGTTTACGAATATGTATCTTTACACTATTTGTGGCACGTGTCTGTTCCTCATGACTACAGGAGTGAATCTTTTAATACTGAATACTGGCAAACACATCCTGCCACAGACAACATGTCTGTCCTTCTCGACTGCCTAATTCCGAGTGACGAACAGGAACTTAAATAAAAATTGGATACACATCCTACGACAGACAACATGTCTGTTTTTCTCGACTGTCTAATCCAGAGTGACGAACAGCCCGAAACACTTCGCGCGCCATACCAGAAAAGGCGTGACCAGAACGCTTCCGAAGTGCTTCGTCTGCAATTTCGTCAGTCTTTTGTTTTTGATTTAAATTGTTTTTAATAATTCTAAAATGACTGATTGATAGTCAGCTGTTGAGAGATATTTATATTAAAAAGTGAAGTCATTCCAATGAGTAGTTTAACTAATAATAATAATAACTATACTTTAACGTTTTGGTGCCCTTGCTCCGAACACAGCAGCCAATCACAGAGGAGTAGCGTTATCCAGGCGGTCTTTCTCACGGGAATGGTACCGAATCTAACATCTCTCACAGGTACCTCACACCACATTTCGTCATCTATATACTTCTTGCCTCTCCACTACTCTAGGAACAGCTTATTGGAGCCTAATATGATGGCTGACTAAGCCAGAGATATTACACAAATATTACAACCACTATGACTTTTCCCTAACCCTCTGGCCACCAAACTCCCTGGACTAAAAACCAGTCGATAATCTGTGGGACCACTTCGATTAGGCTGCTTATATAGACATTGTATAATTGCATACATTGAAATCATCAATGATGTATCCATGCCTAGACAGGCTAAAAGACGATAAAAAATGTGTCCCTCCCTATGCGGTAATCACGAAATGTGCGAGTGCAGGGTTGTGGAATCTGTGGCGTATTAAAGTTGGAATCAGTCCTGGACGCGTGCTAGGGTAGCCGAAATGGTTAAAGCGACCGCTCCCGTTATGTGAGATATCAAGTTTCGAGTCCTGGTCGAGCACAAATTTTCCTTTGTCACAAACAGCTGACGTCAATCCAGATTTGTGAAATGCGAATCCATTTTGTAGTAGTTTTCACAGCTGTAAGTATCAGAACAGTATCTATTCCTTCTGACATCCATGCCTGTCTGAATGAGTTTTTAATATGAAGATACAGACACTTTATGAACATAGATATTGTAGATGAATAATTATGAAACTTCCTGGCAGATTAAAACTGTGTGCCGGACGAAGACTTGATCTCGAAACGTTCATTCTGGAAGCATTCCCCAGCTGTGGCTAAGCCATGTCTCCACAATATCCTTTCTTGAAGGAGTGCTAGGTCTGCAAGATCTGCTGGAGAGCTTCAGCGCAGTTTGCAAAGTACAGGACGATGTACTGCCGGAGTTAAAGCTGAGAGGATAGGTCGTGAGTCGTGAATGGGTATCTCCGTTGGTAGAGCACTCACCCGGGAAAAGCAAAGGTCCCGAGTTCCAGTTTCAGTCCAGCACGCACTTTCAAAATGCCAGGAAGTTTCATACCAGCGCACACTTCGCTGCAGAGTGAAACGTTTCATTGTGGATGAGTAGTTATCTCCATTAGCTCTCCTCCAGAATTCCTCTGTGGTATAGACAGAGCTGTTAAGAAGAAATTTGTTTAGTCTACGTTTAAGGCACTTCTGCAATCTGTCACATTTTATTTCCGTTGAAAGACTGTTAACGAGTTTTATAGCTGCAAATTTCACCCCTTTCTGTGTCGAAGTTCCATTCATTGAAGAGTAATTCAGATCATTTCTCCTTGTAGCGTTGTACTTGTGAATGTCTCTCTTATTGTAGAACTTAGAATTATTGTTGCTAACGAATTTCATAAGTGATTAATATTTCTAGCAGCTTAAAGAGATACTTGCAAGACTTACATGTGTGAACTCCACACATAGTTCTAAGTACTTTCTTTTGCGCAATGAACATTTTCCGTAAGTGAGAGATCACCAAGAAGGTTATCCCATAAGACATCAGTGAATGAAAACATGCAAAATATGTTAACCTGCTGATATCCACATCCCCAAAGTTGGAAATTATCCTTATAACAAAAATATGTTTGCCAAGCCTACCCTACGGGTTTTTCAGTTTATCTTTTCAACAATAGGTAGGCTTAAGAATTTTCAGTTTTACCCTCTTTATTATTTCCTGTTACTTTACTAGGTTAATTGGAGGTGGGATACTTGTGACAGTGCAAAATTGAGCAAAATTCGTTTATTCATAGCCAGTTTTGGAATCAATTTTTGTGCAAAATCATTCAGTAGCTCAGATAAAAAGTTCATTTCCTATTTTCTCTGTTGAGGTTTCTTTGCTCGACTTCACAGCAGTGCCTGTATCATTTGCAAAACAGGACTCATTCTGCCTCCAAAATTAATTATAGTGGCAGATCATTAACACCGAGGAAGAAGAGTTGTGGCCCAGTGATCGGACGCTGTGGTACTCCCACTGCAATTTATCCACTTGCAGATGATATACCGCCTCTCTTCTATTACTTAAATAGCCTAGGTAACTTTCGCAAGTTCGAATCCTGCCTCAGGCATGGACGTGTGTGATGTCCTTAGGTTAGTTAGGTTTAAGTAGTTCTAAGTTCTAGGGGACTGATGACCTCAGATGTAAGTCCCATACTGCTCAGAGCCATTTGAAACATTTTTTTTGCTCATAGGTACCAACACCCAATCTCACAAAAGGGCCCATGTAATCAGTCGTTCTAACTCACGGATTATACAGAGCTATTCAGTATACAGTAACAGAATAATTGCTACTCGCCAGCATATGTTTTTGATTGTGTGAAAAGGGCCTTTTTCAGAAGGTTCAGCCGTTTTATACTCAGAAAGGTTAAGTGGGAATCGCAGGTACACTGAAATCAATCGCGTGATTGCGTAATGGAACATTGTTGGTTGAAACCTAATCCCCAATAAGCAACCAACCTCCAGACACGGAGCTCCACAACCACAGCAAAGGTATTGTGTCATGTAGAGATATGGTTGACATGCCCAAGCAGGAACTAAAATATGACTGGGCTCAGAAAGGGATCACTGATCCGCAAAATATATTGAAAACAATGCTGGGTATCTCATAAAATCTGACTTCTTTACACTTACCTTCAATAAAACACCCATTACATATCAAGGCAGGTTTCCTTCGCCTAAGCTTACAGCCCTATGTCCTCGACCCATTGTGTTGTTTTAAATGCCAGCACTTTGGGCATACCACTTTGGGATTTAAGGGTGAAACCACTTGTGGCAAATATGGCAGGGACACTCACAGAGGAGTTGATAGCTCCTCTTCTCTGAAGTATTCAAACTGCTTTGAGGATCAACCTGTCTGGAGTACTGACTAAATGTCTTTCTTGCAGACAGGGAGATACAGAAGATAAAACATCAAAACACATCCCATATGGTGAGACCAGAAAGATCTATTAGATCGTGCAGCCTCTCACATTCACTGTTTCTTTTACATCTGTCTTATTTCGACAATGAACGCTTCTATATAAACAGAGGTTGGTGGTGTCAGCACCAGTACCTGTGTTTGTCGGTGCACTTCTAAAGCTCCTATTGTTTCACAGCCCATAGCCCTACTGAAAACATCAGATAAATCCACAGTTCCATTGCGGAGCTCCCAGTATCTGCAAAGGCAGAGCCTTGTGAAATAATCCGACACTGCCTCCACTGCTGCTGAGGTACCTCATACAAAGCCCTCCCAGACCAGAAAAGCGAATGGGAAGCTTTCACTGTAGGCGAAAATCAGCTATAAACCGTCAGATTATGTCGATGTCATTAGACTTGACGGTTATACTGCTTCTGCTTCAGAGCCAGTGGACTCTGAAATCCGTCCAGGACGACCATCTTACCCCATATCTGAACATCCATCTGTTGTGGGCTTCTAACACAGGCAGAAAGTCAGGGTAAAAGTGTAGCCCCGTGATAAATGGCTCCCTTACTACAGTAGAATGTAAATGGGTTCAGTACTTACGCAGAGAAACTGAAACTCCTGGCACAGGCACACCCATTGTGGTTGTGTTTACAAGACACTGACTCCCCTGTGCTATGCGGATATACCCACCACTGAAAGCCTGACCAGACTGGGGAAAGAGCCCATAGAAGGGTTGCTGTGTTTGTCAATATGACAAACCACCTCTCTCCTCTCTCCCTGGTTACTAAACTACAAGCAGTATCCGTTGCTCTACATGTGAGCCAGAACTTTACTATCTGCTCCCAGTATTTGCCTCAACAGGGTGCAATAGACACTGAAGCTTGTGCAGGTCCTATTGCACCAATGTTGTTCCTATTTCTCCTACTGGTAATTTCGATGCCCGTATTGTATTACGGCCCTCAAACTATACTTGCCCCAGGAGTTGAGTCTTGGAGGACCTCATGATGTCTCAGGATCTGTGCATTCTCAACACAGGCAGTCCCACTCATTTCTTAGCTGCTACAGGGTCGTTTTCGGCCATCAACCACACTGTGTGCTCTCCAGCCTTTTCAGACTCAGCAGAGTGGGAATAAATTGATGAACTTTATTCCAGTGACCATTTCCCACAGTGAATCCACCTACTGGATGCAGAATTACTTCAACAAAAGCCACCGAAATGGATAATCAGTGGGCCTAACTGAAGGTCATGGCAAGCGTCTCTGGACTCCATCAACAGTTCCAATTGTTCTACATAAGTATGGGAAGCCATACAGAGAATTTAGAATAAACGCAATAGTTTACCAGGAGCAGCAGTACTGTAACAGGGGTGTATTCAAACACTCCTGGCGACATCGCTCAGATGATGGCAGGTCGTTTTGCGCAGACTATTGGCAATACCAGCCAGGATCCCACATTTTGCAGTACCGTGCGACTGTAGAGAGTGGCAAGTTGGACTTCAGATCTATAAATCTGGAGTATTACAACCGCCCTTCCTCCATGTGGGAGCTGGAATCGACACTGCCTGACAGGCACCTTCTAAGCTCATGGAGAGAGGCACTGTTGATACCTCTCCTGAAACCAGGAAAGGACTGCACATATCCCAGTAGTTACTGGAGCCTTGGCTTAACGAAGTGTATAAGATGGACCCTGGAACACATGGTCAACCGTCGCCTGGTCTTGTTGTTACAGATCAGGTGACCTCTCAGCCATTCTCAGTGTGGATTCTGAAGTTTTCTGTCCACTGTCGACAATCAGACCCTCCTAGAGGTGGTTATACAGCAAGCTTTCCTACGTAAACATCATTGTCTCTTTGTATTCTTTGACATTAGAGAGGTGTATGACACTACTTGGAGACATAGTAGTCTCATGCAGTTCCATCATTAGGGCTTTCCTTGCCACCTTCTCATCTTCATTAGGTACTTCCCCTCTAAACGTCCCAAGTTGGTGGTATACTGACGGATCATTTTGAGCAGGAGAATGGTGTTTCTCAGGGCTGTGTTTTAACCTCATTTCCATAGCCATAAACAGTATCACGTCTACAGTAAGGAGTCCTGTAGAGTTCTCCTTATTTGTGGACGATTTTGCTGTTTGCTGTTCCTCCTCCAGTGTTGCACCAGTGAACTGTCAGTAGTAACTTACAGTGCGGAGGTTAGAGGATTTGGCAGCGAAGATAGGTGTTCAGTTCTGTGTCGATAGATGTGTGTGTATTCATTTTAAACTTCCTCATCGTGTTTTTAATTTACCTGACTTGCATATGAGGGGCACCATTCCACATTTTAAAGACTCTGTGAGGCTTCTAGGTCTCATTTTCTATTCCAAACTGTCGTAGTTACCACGCCTTAGAGACCTGAGAGCTAGAACACAGAAAGCACTGAATATCAAAAAATGGCTCAGACACAGGTCTTGGGGAGAAGACAGGGCGCGTCTTCTCCAGTTTTATAGGGCTTTTGTGCATACATGGCTATACTATGAACGCACAATGCATTGGTCAGCGAGGCCTTCTTAGCTGAAGATTATTGACGCTACCCGCCATGAGGGTATGAGGCTGGCCACAGGTGCTTACAATACCAGTCCCATACACAGTCTACGGGTTAGGCTGCAAAACCGCCCACTCGTCATCTGGAGGCATACTGTTGCTCATCCACCTCTAAAACACCTTTTCTCCAATCATCCACGAGCAACAAGGCCATTTGTGGTCTGTGTGCTGCATGTGTTGGAATTACTTGGTCTGGAGCATGTACAACCCCAAATGCAGGGTTTCAACTGACTCCCACCATGTTTACTGCAGAGACCCAGAGTAATTTTAGACTTGATGCAATATGTTTTCAATACATTACTTCACGATATTTTAACAGGACACCGCTACTCTACAGCTGTCTACAGAAACAGGGGAACTCCGTTGGTTGCTGTATTGACTACCCTGATCATGTCCTCAAGGTCTGACTGCCTCGAGAATTTTCCACCTTAGACGTGGAATTATATGCTGTCATGCGGGCACTGGAGCAGAGGAGATGTACTTTTTAAGTTGCAAATTCCTTGTCTGTTCCGATTCTCTGAGTGCCCTTGACACTCTACAACGCTTGAACGCAGCAGATAAAGTAGCCCAGAATATCCAGGATACCCTTCTCCCGCTACAGTGGCAGAAGAAGACGGTGTGTTTCTGCAGGGTACCAGGCCACAACGGTATTGCTGAAACGAAAGGGCAGATGTACCGGCCAAGTAGTCATGTCGTTATCCTCAGTTATTTCAGCGTGCCATCTCCCAGCATGATATCTACTAACTGTTGAGGTACAAAGTCATGTGTCGACGGAAAACGAGTGACTGGAAGTGACATACAATAAGCTCCATCTAGTAAAGCCCATAAATCAGCTGTACGCATCTCCTTCCAGCCACGAAGATGGGAGGAGATCCTCCTTACTCGTCTTTGGATAGGCCACAGACCTCTGACACATGGTTTATCGCATTGGCGAGAGGACCCTGCCATGTGTGGTTCTTGTGGCGTACAGATTACTGTGCGCCACGTTTTATTTTACGACCAGCAGTCTGATTTGCTGACCAATCTGCAATCTCTTTTAGGTAATAAAGAGACGAATGTGGTTAGAGTTTTAAAATTAGGGAGATTTTTTTATCGTGTTTACACATGACGGGCTCTCCCACGTTCTTTGTAAGTGGTGAGCCGGTCACCATATCCCTGTGCCATTATTTCAGTTCCTCTGTTGCTTTTCTTCCGTTTTAATCCCTGGTTTTAAGATGTGTGAGGTAAAGTGATTGTGCAAGTCATTGCGAGTGATGTGGGAGTGAGTGCATGAGTGTCGTTTTGTAGATTTCTTCCTCACTGTGTGCAACAATTTTAGCGATTTTACCACATTGGTTCCTTTTATAATGTGTCATGCCACTGATAACCTCTCTGCTGAGAGCCCATAAACTCAAAACATATGAGTAATGTATTTTGGGACACAATAAATGTGCAGTTGAAATAGCTGTTCTAATGGACAACCACCTGGTATCTACTCACCACACCCCTGTGATCACGCCATGGGTGGAGAGATGAAAGCCTTCCTGACCACAAGCATCCCAGCTTCAGCACCCACTTTAGAGGTCATGGAGCTCCAGACTTCGACGTACTGGAAATACAATTCAAAAATTTGTAAATGAGCTTAATATTTTTCCAGAAGAACAAGCCATATTCAGTTCTGAACATTCTAATTTAGACCCTTTTAACAGACTAACTGCGCCAGAGTAAGATGTCGCCAGGACACCAGTCGGCAAAGATGTAGCGCGAAAATCGATAGTAGGCGCGAGTGAGGCCAGAGACAGAGTCGTAAGCAACACGCCGCCAACGCCCACTCGACAACAAGTGTTTAGGCTGCCGCCACTGACCGGAGGGCCTCAGTCACTAACTCACTGTCTCACTGACTCAAACTCCAGTTTGGCGTCTGCCAATTAAATAGCAAAGTGGGTCACAGGCTACAAAAGTACTTGGCGACCAGTACTGTGTCTCCAGCAAGATTACCGATATTGTTTGCAAGAGGGATATTATGCATGAGCTTGTATCACAAAACATGGACTCTATACTAGTTCAATGAAACTTATAGTTCATGTAAATAAAGAACAGTATTAATACAAGTGTGCATTTGTGTAGTAGAAAGAGGATACTGGCCACCCGTAACAACTGTAGTGGGTGAGTGCCAGGAGGTGCCGTATTAAAACTCGCCGAGAACTTTCCAAGTCAGTTATTGTTTTTTAGATACAGTGCCCTCGTTCCTCTTGGTCTGCATAACAGGGCCCCCCAGTGCTGAGGAAGCACCCCAGCAGCCTGTGTAATGCAGTGCTGTGTCAAGCCGGCCTTGTACGCCAGCCGAGTTGTGTCACCGTCATGATGCCGGGAGATGGCTCAGCGGTCTGCATCCCTGCCGACTCAGCGCCACTCGGTGTGAGCTGCAGGTGGCCAGCTGCATCCTTCTCGCCGGCGTGGCTAAGATCATGTTGACGAACAAGCGCCCGTGACCCGGCATCCGAATCTGTGGCCCTCGCCTCGGGATGCCTCCGGTGTGTGTTCGAAGCCCGGATGACCGCCCATGATAGTGAGCTGTGGAGTGGCCCACCGCTGGCTGGCTAGCTACGGACACCACGTCGGCCTCATGGGGTCGAATCAACAACCTGCTGTGGATTGGAACGCTGACGCGTCCATCTGCTGCTGTGTGAAGCTGGTGGTGTGACCCGCCCGGCCGCCCAGGAGAGCTGCCACACTTGAATAAATCTCGTAAGAAACCCGCACCTATTTATAAGCGGCTGTGCGCCTCTGTTTTGATAATGCGCTGCTTCAAATCATATACTCACCACGCACCGGTTGTGCCAGTGGGCCCCTTCTGCCTGTTGCTTGCGCCAAGCGAACCACTGTGTTTACGATTTTCAGTGGTTCGACAGCCGTGTGGCCTCCATTCTACCTCGCAACCACTGGCACACGTAGCTCACTACAATCTGGCCCGCACCTGGCTGCAACTTGTGCTCCGAATATCGCACAAAACTAACATTCCCTATCCTAAACGGTGGTGCCGCTACACAACATCCTCTCCCCTGCATCCTTGCGACAAGTCTCTACAGTGTCGACGAAGTTATTACAGTGGCGATGAGGATAATTCTAAGTTAATCAACTGGCCGAAGATTTTGCTTGCTTCTCTTGTGTTTTAGTTTCCTAGGATGATCGTTTTAAAGTGTTTCCAACTACTAGTTTATTGTTGTGTTTTTGCATGTATTCCAGGAGGGCAGCCACAGAACTAATCAAATTTCTCTTTCCAGAAGCTTTGCTTGCTTTTTGCTATAACATATTTGTGTAAACTATTAATTCTCCGCCCCCTCCACCTCCTGCCCCCACACCTCAGCCGCAGACGGCCAGTATGATGGATGCAACACAAGTTTTTCAGATTCAGAACCAACAAATTGCTATCCTACTGATGATGGTACAACAAATACAAGTTGCGTCGGTCGGACAACCGACTACCCAACTAGCCCAAGTTACTCCGACCAGTATACCACGCCGGCCGAAGTGGCCGTGCGGTTAAAGGCGCTGCAGTCTGGAGCCGCAAGACCGCTACGGTCGCAGGTTCGAATCTTGCCTCGGGCATGGATGTTTGTGATGTCCTTAGGTTAGTTAGGTTTAACTAGTTCTAAGTTATAGGGGACTAATGGCCTCAGCAGTTGACTCCCATAGTGCTCAGAGCCATTTGAACCAGTATACCACCATGCCGGCAATTTGAGGAATCAGAAGAAAAATGGCTTGAATACCTGACTCAGTTCAAAGCAGATTATCAAGTTCATTGCGTTCAAGGTACTGTAAAGTTACAATACTTCCTTCCGAATGCGGGGTCGGAAGTGTTCAGGTTAATAAAAAAAATTGTTCCCAACCGCGTCTCCCGACTATCTCATCTATGACCAAGTAATCACTGCGTTAACTCAATACTTTGACCAGCAAGTCGATGTAGCTGCAGCCACATATCAGTTCTTTCGATCGCAGAAAAAGCCGAAACAGAATTAACGGGCATGACTGGGAACTGTAAATTTAAGCCGAGTGCTGTGGCCGAGAAGTTCTAGGCGCTTCAGTCCTGAACCGCGCTACTGCTACGGTCGCAGTTTCGAATCGTGCCTCGGGCATGTATGTGTGTGATGTCCTTAGGTTAGTTAGGTTTAAGTAGTTCTAAGGCTAGGGGACTGATGACCTCTGATGTTAAGTCCCATAGTGCTTAGGGCCGTTTGAACCATTTTTTTAAAAATTGAAGTGTAGTTGTAGTAACTTTTACAGTGATTTAATGATAGGGGACGCGATGACATTCAGTGTCCTAGATAGTAGAATACGGGGACAGATCCTAAAGTATGTTGATACATCGCTTCCTCAAGTATTGCAAATCTTAGATCAACATGATTCGGGTGCCATAGTGGCCGATATGTTTGACCAGGCCCCGATCTGTTGGGGCGACAGACAGCCACATAGACAGGTTAACAGACCTGTGAATCTAGTGATGTCTTGCCCTAGATGATCTCGCCTTCCGACTGGCCCAGACTGTGAGGTTGATGCATCTGCCACAGCTTCTTGCCAAGTTGATGTGCAGGACTCTAAATTCGAGAGGGACCATCATTGGCGGAAATTCTACGTAGCCGCCACTATAGGACGCTGGTACACTTGCTACACCCACGGCAGCATCCGGTGCCGCCAAGGGTCCGTTATTATCGCTTTGCCTCGCGCGATCTTGTTCTTTTCAGGGTTATGGAAACAATGGGTGCTGGGAAAGAAGCGTGATCTAGGAACGCATTGGCTCTTTTATGTACTTGATTGCAGGTCCCGATAGTTTGAAGTGCCGCCACCAAAACGAAATTCATGCGTGTCATTTGTCTCATGATTCTGCTGCTTTTGCTCCCCCACATTCACTGCCTCACGGGACCGCATGGCCTTCGCAGCCGCCCCAGTAGGAGAGGATGAAAGATGCGCCCTCGCCCCCGCCGTCGCCGCTCGCCGACCCGATGGACGTGGACCAGTCGTCGCCGTCATAGTCGTAGGACACCCCCTCAGGCCTGGACGTCTGCCCTGGCAGCAGTAGTCCAGAGGATGCTCCTTGCCTGTTGCCTCACAAGCCAGATCGTGGGGTATTGTCGGGAATGCGCAGTCCCCCACATTCAGGGCTCCCAGCTCGTCTCTACATCCAACGTCCTGCTTCCCTCCCTGTTGTCGTTCACATCTTCCCTAAACGACAACGAAGTGGCATTTCGAGGGGTGGAGAAATGTGCTGGTGTAAGCTACCGCCAGCACACCGGTCGGAAAAGATGTAGCGTGAAAATCGATAATAGGCACTGGATCAAGTGCGTCTTTCGTGAGAGAGGCCAGAGACAGATTCGCAAGTAACATGCCGCCAACGTCACTCGACATCAAGTGTTTAGATCGCCACCACTGACCAGAGGGCCTCAGTCACTAACTCACTGCCTCACTGACCCACACTCCAGTTTGGCGTCTCTCGGTTCATTCGTAAAGTGAGTCACAGGCTATAACAGTACATAGCGACTAGTGCTGTCTCTAGCAAGAGGACTATTACAGATGAACTTGTATCACAAAACATGGACTCTATTCCACTTAAGTAAAACTTAAAGTTCTTGTAAATAAAGAAAAATAAAGAAATATATTCATACAAGTGTGCATTTGTGTTGTAGAATAAGAATACTGGCCACCCATAACAACATCTTCTCCCATGCTCCCTTGGTACAAGACACTAGGCGACGAGGATACTACACTAATGAAATCAACAGAAGCAACTGCGTCATGGCACTGTTTCTATACACCTGGGGGATCTTTAACAAAGCGTAACACAACAGGCTCATTTATAAAATGTGCCTCTTTACCTAATTGACAGTATTGCTGGAGTAACAGTGGGAGGATAGCTATCAGTCACAACTGCACGCGGAGTGGCTCAGGGATGTGTTCTGTCACTCACAGTCAACATCTTTTCCATGGCTAGCATACATCACCCAGGAAGGTGGAATACTGTGGCGATAGCACTTACCTCTGCTCGGCGACTTCCGTGTGCGACACTAAACCTATGACTCAGGAAATGCCGCCAATACCAGAGATGTTGTTGTCCAAGTGGGTTCTGATTCAATTCTACCACCTCATAAACTAAAGACTTAACGTTCGGTCTGAGGCATGAAAAAATAAAAATCGCTAGGTTTTTAGCAGTACATTGCTGATTCGGATTTTCGTCTGCTCAAATTACAACAAAACACCGAATATTTCTACAAAATTGTTGCGGAGACACTTTAGCGATGTTAGATTATGTAACCTTCCTTGGGTATGTTCCAGGCCTATGAAGCCCTCGAGATATTTATGGTGCTGCTTTGTCACCACTCGTGACGAGATTAATAAATGAAAATGGCTACAATCGTTTCATGGTAGAAGTCTAAATTAATGTGGAAATGGGATGGTTGAATCCGGTCGATCATCACAGGCATACCTGCAACTCTATCAATCCTTCCTGCATTTTTTCAAGTAAATTATAGCCTACCTGAATGATCTGCCTCTCCCTTAGACCATTCAGCACTGGAATTCTCAGTCCACTGTAGTGTTTCATCAGTGGCAATTTTGAATTATAAGGGACAGGGAGAGGCTACTGACTAACACAGGTGCTGCAGCTAAAATCGAAATCCGTATATTGATCTCAAAAATGTGGGAAAATAAGGTGAGGCAGCTTTCACGATGTGGAATAGGCCATGAATGCAGAATTCTGGGCTACTACTGGCCCAAACAAATTATCAATGAAAAAGAGTGCATAAAAGCGCACAAAGAAAACAATGGTGGGAGTTCGTCAGGGGCCTCAAAAAACATTACTTGATGTATCAAGAGAGAACTAATATGAGGGAAATAAGTAAGTATTTAACGAGCTATGTGAGTAATGGAGACATCCTCGGGAATGTAGGTGCATATCCATGTATGATAGTTGCCCAGTTGCACTGCATTTTTTTTCTAAGCCGAAAAAAGTTATACGAATGCGAAACGTTACGGCGTATTATCTGAAGTCTCCTGAGTGAGTACCCCAAGTTTCTGTCACTTCCGACAGATAGCGTATCTGCAGGACAGTTTCAAAAAGGCGTCTGTAGCTGATGTACGTTACAAGCAAGGTGCTGTCATTGAATTTCTCACTGCAGAGAAAGAAAATGTGTGGAATATTCAGAAAAGCTAGTACAAAGTTTATGGAGCATCTGCTGTCTACAGAAGTACAGTTAGTCGCTGGACACGGAGGTTGAGGTCATCAGAACGCTGTTCGACGGAGCTCCACGATTTGCAGCGGTCAGGGAGACCATCCACAGCTATCACACCTGACTTGTTGCAGCGAGCTGATGTCATTCGCGTGGACAGACGCCATTAAAGGATACCATTCGTGGAAAACATTTTGAGGACGACGAGGAGGTGGCTCCGCCACCAGGACAAGGATTTGCACCGCCACGGCATACACACCCTTGTTTCGCGCTGGAGGAAGGCTATAGAACGGGATGAAGGTAATATGGAAAAATAGGGTGTGTAGATAAAACATCATTCGTTCGTGAGTGTAATTCGCATTACGTTCAATAAACAACTGTTGAAGAAAAAAATGTGGTACATTACTTTCTGGGCAATCCTCGTAGCTTACACGGCAGCATCAGCTTCCAGAACAGGTAGCGATATTGTAAAAGCAATGTTTATCTTTTAAGATATGGCCATATTACTATTGAGTGTTTCCATTACACGTCTGATTCCAGGCAATGAAGTTCAACACCTGTTGCAACTAAGATGGTGATACCCCTCCACTTCAATCTACATGATGAATGGTCAACAACCGTCATCAACTTGATACTGCTTCTGAGTGGGCTGGAGAGCTTGCCACCATCTGATTTATTTCCTTGTCTGATGTATTTCCCATGCCAAATATAGTCAGGGCCGCCATCTCACATGGGTAGTGTCACTGACCTCTCCAGCTGATTTATGACTGAGCAGCAGGTCAGAGTGGCATCAATGCAGAGACACTAAAAAAAAAAAAAAAGGTGTTCTTCCATAGCAGCGTGGCCAGGAAGTAAATTTTAATGCATCATCTCCTACCTTCCTTCTTAATGAACATGCTAGCTTGAGACTATTTTAATAAATTGATTTCCAGTAATCCAAAAATTATTTGGACCTTCTCATCCTGTGGTCCTTTTTCTTGCTAACACCTTGGTCATTTCAGAATCATGGGAAAGTTTTACAGAGGAAATTTGTCAGTAAGGTTTCCCAGCTCATTGATTACACACGCAGTCAACTCATTATTGCGGCCGTTTCACTCGTAATCTCTTCTACAGCTCGGAATTGAGTTGGATTTTGTATTAAATCCATATTACGTAAATTACTCTCGGTAACTGCAAAACTAAATGGTCACTTGGACCTCTCCATGCATGTGTGAGAAAGATCAAGAAAAGTCTCGTTCTCAGATCGAATCTTTGGAGGGTATTTGACGTTCTTCCCACAAAACACTTTGGGAAAACATGTAAAGAAAAATAAACTTACTCAGGATAGAATTCTCCTTGCATCATTCATCGTGGAAATACCATAAGGGAGATTATGATGGATATGGGGAAATATTTATGTGATTGTTTTTCCCAGATCTGTCCCATGACCTATATAAAATCAGAATATAAAGTGTTATTAGATTAGAATAATTGATAAACGCTGGTAAATTGAATGCACATTAGTACCAGTGATTGCCAGTAGTTAATTAATGTGATTTACATTTTTATCCGAGATTGCGTGCTTTATATAAGTAAGAGCACTCTGGAAGCCCACTGGAATGATGTGAAGTGCACAGGCAAACAGTGGAGCCAGGCAGACAGACAGAGGACCACCCTTGAGCAAGTTCTCAGAAGGACATGACAGGAGGGGTTCAGGTCGGTGCCACGCAATCTAGTGGACTTCCTTTTGTAGTGCTGTGACTGTGTGCCGTATGCACCACAGGCAATACAGATACGATCTCCTGTGGTGTAAGGCCTCCAGCAGCGAAAAGACGTGAACATTTTTTTGGAAATTTGGTAAATTCTATGGGACGAAATTGTTGAGGTCATCGGTCCCTGAAAAGAGGTGAATTTCTGTTTTTAGCAAGGTCCAGGAATTGTGCACAAAAAGCAGAGAGCCATGTATCCTTGAAACGCACCAGACACTAAACAAAATATCTAGAAAATGGAGTGACAACCCACAGTCTGGAGTGCCTTTGAAAGCATGGAATGTCACTGAATGCCGACTTCATAAAACACAATGCTTATATAATATGAGAACTGCCAGAATTGACTAACGTAAATAAACCCAAAGTCAGAGAGAGATACTTGACTCTACTGCCGAGGAAAGAGAGTGATATGGCTTTTTTCAAAATTAAATGTTAGGTTACATGTTACCAGTTAACCCCCTGAAGAAGGGGAAGGGACCAGAGTCTTCTGAGGAATGTTTTTTATGGTTGGTGCTCAGTGTATCTGTAACCCAGTCAATTCGAACAGAGTAAAGATTGCAGAACACAGAAATATGAGTTTGCTTTTTAGTAAGCACTTGGTACAAAATCACTTCATTTCTTTACTTCCAGGAATCCACTTTATCAGACTTCAACCTCATGAAGGTAACGGATCAGTGGTGTCACAGAATTTAAATACATCATGCGAAATAGTATCTCCTTGAACAGTGATTTATCTAGAGCTGACCGTGTTAAGTTGCTATGGCAGATGGAATCTCGATCTGTCTCATTTAATTTCTCATGCACAGAAGTTCTAAGGTAACTGAAACCTGGAATACTCAACTTTTTCCACAGGAGAGCTGAACAATACACTAACGCACTTAAACTATTACCCAAAAACTATAATATGGTGAGTATTCACAAATCCACAAATTATTCCCCCTAATATATTTATCCACTAAACACTCTGGGCATGATTTGGTGAGCTACTATTTGCCGCTGTAATAGTGGAGAATGCTCAATTGATCAACATACAATAACCCTCATGAAAACTGGCACAAAAATGAAATAACACGCAAATTGTTGTGTACAACATTGTACACAACGGTAAGAAGAGGTGGGCTACACAGTGGTGAGTGAAAAAGTAATGCATCAAATAGATTTACTTACCTTGTATTTCCCCAAACATAAGAAGACTGATTATAAATGATGCAACACCTCATACAATAGCAACCGATATGAGACTCGCTGTCCTAAGCATGAATGAAGATATTATAGTACAGTGCCTCGAAGCTTAAGTAGGCTGAGCGGCTGCCACCAGCCACTCTATATCGTGGTGGAAAAGGGTGACCATGGTACCGAGCCGCATGAGGTGTGGCTGAGTGGGTGGGCTCCATTGGGTCCATTCGATCCTGCACAACCACCATCAGCTTTAAACGGAAACTTGCATTTCCGGAACCAACACTGATATGCCGGTAGGGTGGTAGCGATCATGATACCACACACATAAAACAAATAATACCAGCAAACAACACGAATAAATATTCTTAAGCAGCTAAGAAACGAATGAAAAATAAAAACGAAATGAATTTAGACTCACCGATTATGACAGCAATTATTTGTAATAATGAGGGCTAAAAAAACTGTAAAAATCAACTGAGCTATTGAAGAAAAGTGCATACAATTTTTATATGTGAGAGTTACTGAAAAATACTGTTCAGCTTAATTGGAATATTCATTTACTTCAAAAACAGTGCGCAAGATACTTGCATAACGCTCACTCAATTAATAAGTTGAACATGCAGTTGTTCTTTTAGCAATAGCTCCCTTTGTTTGTGTGCTTACAAGGGAACCTCCCCATAGCACCCCCCTCACATTTAGATGTAAGTTGGCACACTGGATAGGCCTTGAAAAAGTGAACACAGATGAATCGAGAAAACAGGAAGAAGTTGTGTGGAACTTTGAAAATGTTGTTGTTGTCGTTGTTGTTGTCTTCAGTCCTGAGACTGGTTTGATGCAGCTCTCCGTGCTACTCTATCCTGTGCAAGTATCTTCATCTCCCAGTACTTACTGCAACCTACATCCTTCTGAATCTGCTTAGTGTATTCATCTCTTGTTCTCCCTCTACGATTTTTACCCTCCACGCTGCCCTCCAACGCTAAATTTGTGATCCCTTGATGCCTCAGAACATGTCCTACCAACTGGTCCCCTCTACTTGTCAAATTGTGCCACAAACTTCTCTTCTCCCCAATTCTATTCAATACCTCCTCATTAGGTATGTGGTCTACCCATCTAATCTTCAGCGTTCTTCTGTAGCACCACATTCCGAAAGCTTCTATTCTCTTTTTGTCCAAACTATTTATCGTCCATGTTTCACTTCCACACATGGCTACACTCCATACCAATACTTTGAGAAACGACTTCCTGACACTTAAATCTATACTCGATGCTAACAAATTTCTCTTCTTCAGAAACGCTTTCCTTGCCATTGCCAGTCTACATTTTATATCCTCTCTACTTCGACCATCATCAGTTATTTTGCTCCCCAAATGGCAAAACTCCGTTACTACTTTAAGTGTCTCATTTCATAATTTAATTCCCTCAGCATCACCCGACTTAATTCGACTACATTCCATTATCCTCGTTTTGCTTTTGTTGATGTTCATCTTATATCCTCCTTTGAAGACACTGTCCATTCCGTTCAACTGCTCTTCCAAGTCATTTGCTGTCTCTGACAGAATTACAATGTCATAGGCGAACCTCAACGTTTTTATTTCTTCTCCATAGACTTTAATACCTACTCCGGATTTTTCTTTTGTTTCTTTTACTGCTTGCTCAATATACAGATGAACAACATCGGGGACAGGCTACAACCCTGTCTCATTCCCTTCCCAACCACTGCTTCCCTTTCATGCCCCTCGACTCATAACTGCCATCTGGTTTCTGTACAAATTGTAAATAGCCTTTCGCTCCCTGTATTTTACCCCTGCCACCTTTAGAATTTGAAAGAGAGTATTCCAGTCAACATTGTCAAAAGCTTTCTCTAAGTCTACAAATGCTAGAAATGTAGGTTTGCCTTTCCTTAATCTATTTTCTAAGATAAGTCGTAGGGTCAGTATTGCCTCACGTGTTCCAGCATTTCTGCGGAATCCAAACTGATCCTCGCCGAGGTCGGCTTCTACCAGTTTTTCCATTCGTCTGTAAAGAATTCGCGTTAGTGTTTTGCAGCTGTGACTTATTAAACTGGTAGTTCGGTAATTTTCACATCTGTCAACACCTGCTTCCTTTGGGATTGGAATTATTATATTCTTCTTGACGTCTGAGGGTATTTCATCTGTCTCATACATCTTGCTCACCAGATGGTAGAGTTTTGTCATGACTGGCTCTCCCAAGGCCGTCAGTAGTTCCAATGAAATGCTGTCTACTCCCGGGGCCTTGTTTCGACTCAGGTCTTTCAGTGTTCTGTCAAACTCTTCACGCAGTATCATATCTCCTATTTCATCTTCATCTACATCCTCTTCCATTTCCATAATATTGTCCTCAAGTACATCGCCCTCTATATACTCCTTCCACCTTTCTGCTTTCCCCTCTTTGCTTAGAACTGGGTTTCCATCTGAGCTCTTGATATTTACACAAGTGGCTCTCTTGTCTCCAAAGGTCTCTTTAATTTTCCCGTAGGCAGTATCTATCTTGCCCCTAGTGAGATAAGCCTCTACATCCTTACATTTGTCCTCTAGCCATCCCTGCTTAGCCATTTTGCACTTCTTGTCGATCTCATTTTTGAGATGTTTGTATTCGTTTTTGCCTGCTTCATTTACCGCATTTTTATATTTTCTCCTTTCATCAATTAAATTCAATATTTCTTCTGTTACCCAAGGATTTCTACTAGCCCTCGTCTTTTTACCTACTTGATCCTCTACTGCCTTCACTACTTTATTCCTCAGAGCTACCCATTCTTCTTCTACTGTATTTCTTTGCCCAATTCCTGTCAATTGTTCCCTTACGCTCTCTCTGAAACTCTGTACAACCTCTGGTTGTTTCAGTTTATCCAGGTCCCATCTCCTTAAATTCCCACCTTTTTGCAGTTTCTTCTGTTTTAACCTACAGTTCATAACTAATAGATTGTGGTCATAGTCCACATCTGCCCCTGGAAATGTCTTACAATTTAAAACCTGGTTCCTAAATCTCTGTGTTACCATTATATAATCTATCTGATACCTTCTAGTATCTCCAGGATTCTTCCATGTATACAACTTTCTTTTACGATACTTGAACCAAGTGTTAGCTATGATTAATCAAAATATCCGCGGGTATGCTGCCGGTCTATAGTGTCCAACGGGCACAATATTTCGGCGATCAAACATGTCGCCATCATCAGGTGAACTGACGGACTGAGCTCCTGTGAACGTGCCGGCACGGAGATCCGTACGCTATGGCTGCTCAGAGGGAACTGGGTTCGGTCGCGGCGGCGGCCGATTTAAATACCCTCCGCCCGCGGCGCGCTCCCTCCGCCGTCCGCGCCCAGCGCCACGGTCGCGCGGTGAAACAGATTGCGACGGCGTCTGAGATGACGTCGGTGTGATGGCTCTGTCCGCCGTGGTCGTCACAACTATACGTCTGCTCGATTTACTCTTGATTAACCCGATCGCTGGTTCCCAAGCCTTGCTAAGAGTATAGCCACAGTCACGGTTTACGAGGTCGTCATTGGTGCGAATTTCGATGGCCTCTCTAACAACGCTGTCCCAGTATCTCGACGTCTGTACCAGAATCCTCGTGCGGTCATACTCCATGGCGTGATTTTCCGACAAACAATGTTCAGCGACCGCCGACTTGCTCGGATACATCAGTCGAGTGTGCCTCTGGTGTTCACGGCATCGATCCTCGACGGTACGCATCGTCTGACCAATATACGACTTGCCACATTGACACGGAATCTGGTACACGCCGGCCTTCCTCAAACCGAGGTCATCTTTGGCGCTCCCCACCAGTGCACGAGTGCAAATAAAACTCAAGAATCACAGCTATGATTAAGTTATGCTCTGTGCAAAATTCTACCAGACGGCTTCCTCTTTCATTTCTTAGCCCTAAACCATAATCACCTACTACGTTTCCTTCTCTTCCTTTTCCAACTGTTGAATTCCAGTCACACATGACTCTTAAATTTTCGTCTCCCTTCACTACCTGAATAATGTCTTTTATCTCATCGTACATTTCATCAATTTCTTCATCATCTGCAGAGCTAGTTGGCATATAAACTTGTACTACTGTAGCAGGCATGGGCTTCGTGTCTATCTTGGCCACAATAACGCGTTAACTATGCTGTTGGTAGTAGCTTACCCGCACTCCTATTTTTTTACTGATTATTAAACCTACTCCTGCATTATCCCTATTTGATTTTGTATTTAAAGCCACAGAACTTCACTAATTCCCACTATATCTAACTTCAACCTATCCATTTCCCTTTCTAAATTTTCTAACCTACCTGCCCGATTAGGGGTCTGACATTCCACGATCCGATCCGTAGAACGCCAGTTTTCTTTCTCCTGATAACGACGTCGTCCTGAGTAGTCCCCGCCCGGAGATCCGAATGGGGGACTATTTTACCTCCGGAATATTTTACCCAAGAGGACGCCATCATCATTTAACCATACAGTAAAGCTGCATGCCCTCGGGAAAAATTACGGCTGTAGTTTCCCCTTGCTTTCAGCCGTTCGCAGTACCAGCACAGCAAGGGCGTTTTGGTGTTCCAAGGCCAGATCAGTCAATCGTCCAGACTGTTGCCTTTCCAACTACTGAAAAGGCTGCTGCCCCTCTTCAGGAACCACACGTTTGTCTGGCCTCTCAACAGATACCCCTCCGTTGTGGCAGCACCTACGGTACAGCCATCTGTATCGCTGAGGCACGCAAGCATCCCCACCAACGGCAAGGTCCATGGTTCATGGGGGTAGGAAAATATTGGAAAATAAAGATATCATTTATAAATATCACACTAGGCTTAACGATGGGTTACACTGTCCGCAACTTAATCTTACTCTTGCACAGCAAGGAGAAGAGTATGCACCCATAAAATGGTAGAGCACCTCCTCTATTAATTAAACGTACTGGAAATAAACTGTTACGGTTTTTATAAACTCTCAAAGTGTTTAAAATATGATCTAGAAACATGTAACTGACTAAATTAAGAAATTAGCCAAGACCGAATAATTGTAACCTACATTTATTTTTGAATTTTTTACGGATACGATTTACCACATTAATTTCAGTACATATTTGTTACATTAAACAACACAAAATCAAATAGAGGTATTGCTGGAATAGGTGTAACAATGAATATGAAAATAGAAGAGCCGATGGGCTATATGAACAGCACCGTGAACGCATTATCGTAGTCAAGCAGCCAAGACAGATAAGGGTGCATCTAAATCAGCATCCATACTCTGCAAACCACTAAGAAGTGCATGGCACATGGTACTTCCCATTTACCTGTTATTAGGGTTTCTTCCCATTCCATTCTAGTTTGGAACCCTGGAAGAATGATTAAACGCCTCTGTGCGTGCTGTAATATGCCTACTAGCTCTGAATATAATAAAGACACTGAAAGAATATGCTCTGACGTAAAATAAACTATTCAAACAGTCAGGCGAGATCATAATATAATTGGATCGGTAATTGTAAAAGCAATGCATGTCCACTTTTTGGCAAAAATTAGATACATGCAGAGAAGCCTTCAGGACACTTAGATACAGCATCTATGCAAAAATCACACTTGTCCCACACATATTAATGCTTTTACTGGCATACAGTTTTTCGTGTTCTTTGCAGTAACAACACGAGTCCAGGACTTATATCATTATTGCAAGAAATGGCAGATGGCAGCGCCGAACGAACAGGCTCGGATCATGTTTCATTTAGTGAATAGAATGCATGTCAGATGGCAGCACATCTGACGCCTGTGACCTTGTTACCTGTGTGCATTGTTGTAACAGCTGCGTATACATTGTCGTTTAGTTTTGTTTATAGAACACGTTTCTTTGGATTATCTATGTACAATCTCGAAGAAGAGAGGTGCGCAACCGGAACTATATATAAGAAATGTCATAAAAGCTGCCAGAACGAAGGGAATTGGTTACGTGAATCACAGTGGAAGAGAAATTAATGCGGTAAAAATAGGACCTGACTGTGGGTAAGTTCAAAGGTTATGTGAATTAATCTCTTGTCTGTGTATTTTTTACTTCTTAGAGGTTCCCATCTATTATAAGTTTTATGGTACATAAATATCATATGGATAATTTACTCTATCAATAAAAAATAATTGATTTTAGGTAAATAATTTGTTTGCAACTTTTTTACATTTCCTGACATTGGTATTCGTGTATTAATATGTTTCAGATGTAAGAAACTGTGTTTCAAGAGGATCTCTGAACATGAACAGATAGATATATCTGTTTTGAAGACGTGGTACGCAGAAGACCCCGGAAAAGTGATGGCCAACCTAAGCCAAGAGCACTAAATTATCGATATCACGTGGTAATTGGAGATGCTGGGCGGGTCGAAATGTGCAAAAAGGCATTTTGTAGCCTCTTTGGCATTACAAATGAACGTGTGCGACGAATTTGTAACTGTGTGAAAAATAATGTCCACCCATGTGACAGTAGAGGATGTATTGCTTCAACCAATGCAACACCACAGGAAGTCCTATCGATAATTGAGGAGCATATTAAAACATTCCCTACGAAAATTTCACATTATTCAAGCAAAGAAATGTCTTACTTAAATCCTGAATTATCTGTAAAAAGTATGTACGAACTGTTCATGAAGTTATATCCTCATACCAGAGTGTCATATGGAATTTATTTAAGGGTTTTCAACGAGCGTTTTAACTTACGCTTCGGGCGGCCGCAGATCGATACTTGCTGCTCTTGTGAGTCACTTTCAGAGAAGATTAAGAGTCCATCATTTAACGATACTGCAAAGCGTGTGGCTGTAGCGGAACTCATGGTACATAAAAGAAGAAGCAAAAAATTCTATTTAAAGATGGATGCTGTTAAGGAGAAGTGTGCAGAAAATGAGCATGTGGTAGCATTGTGTTTCGATTATTTGAAGAATCTGCAGTGGCTAAGCTCCCAGTACAGGAAGCTTTTTATTTACGGCAAATTAACGTTAATGCATTCTGTATTACTGACCTAAAGAGCAACAAATCCAAGGTATATCTGTACCACGACGATACTGCCCACAAAGGACCTAACGAAGTATGCTCGTTTTTGGTTGATTACACCAACACAGAGATACATGATAGTGTTACTCAAATACACCCGTTCTCGGATGGGTGCCCTGCGCAAAATAAGAACAACACGGTGGTTAGGGTAATGAACCGCCTTGTAAGTTCTGGCAGATTCAAAGATGTATTCCAGCATTTTCCTGTGCGTGGCCATTCATTTTTACCATGTGATCGTACATTTGCTTCCATAAAGCGGGTGATAAGAAAAGACAGAATATATTCTTTGCATGAGTATGTTGAATGTATGGTGACATCATCCAAAAAACAAAATATTAAAGTAAAGCTTTTTACCACGGAAGAGATTTATGGTTACAAAAAATGGTCTCCCAAATTTTATAAGCGATCCTGTTTGTCTGACGACAGTTATGGGACGAATGTGGACAAAAGCAGTTAAGTGAAATTCACAATGTCCTCATTTATCAGCTTCCGTCACAATGAAATGTTTCCAAGTAAAGTTGACTGTTACTATCATATTGATGGTCTCGTAAAACAGCGCTTTTCATTGCGACATTCATTACAGACAGAACCAAAGTTACCTGCAGAAATTGCATATAATAACAAAGTTGCAATGAATGTCAAAAAATTGAAAGATGTGGGACAATTAATGCAATATATTCCTGATGAGCACAAAGCCTTTTATCTGGAATTGACTGAGTGGCCTTCTGTGGACACTCCTTAAGATGATTCATAATAAATTTTTGGTGTAAAATAACCTGTATAATGTAGTGTTAATCCTTCATTGTCCTGTTAGGTGAAATAAGAAATTTAATTCCTAATGTCACGAATTACATCGTCATATCTTTAGTCTTTCTATACCATGTGTGCATACATTAACAATATTTTTCAATTTCTCTGTAAAACAATATTAGACAATGTATAAGTAATACTGTATATTAAATTTATACAATAAAGTAATTTTTGATAACATAAACAAATGTTGATGTTAAAATGTGAGTCCAAAATGTTCATTCTGCAATAACAACATAGGTCCATACAATTAAAAAAAATCATTCATGCAAAGTTATTACATTTAAAGTACTTTGTTTTATTGTTAATGCTTACCTAACATACACAGTCAATATTAAAATTAATGGATTTATCCTACTGTCCATTATTTAGCCTGCATACAGTTTTTTGCTTCTCCTGAAAAATTTACTTTTTTGAACTAATGTTGTTTTTGGAATTACTGGTTCAATTGTACTTGTGAACTAGAACTCCACTGTAGAAAAGGAAATCAGTAGGATAACAAAGACTGGGGGCAAGGAATGACAGGGAAAACCGACTGGTAGAAATTGTAAAAGCACAGTTTGATTACTTGATTTAAGAATGATTGAGAAGGCTGCATATGTGGTAGGGACCTGGATACACAGTGGGTTTAAGATGACACAGTGGTAAGAAAATTATTTCAAAGCGCGATTTTACACTGGAAAACATTTCCATAGGCAAATGTGGACTATGACCACAATTTGCTCATTGTGAACGAAAGACTGAAGCTGAAGAAATTCCAGAAAGGCAGAAAATTAAGGAATTGTAAGATCCAGAGGTTGCTGAAAGTTTCAAAGAGATCTTTAGGCAACTATTGTTGGACACATGGTGACGAACACAACAAAGACGACAGTGGAGCATAGCGAGCTTGTAGAGTAAAAGGAGCAGCGATACAATCTGGCAAAGAGACAAGGCCCAGTGCGTATCCTAGTACAACAAACGAGACACAGAATTTAATCGACGAAAGAAGAAAATGGAGGACGACCATTAGTCAAAGGAGACGTCTAAACAAACAAAACTGAGGGGAAGGGGAAAAGGCGAGGCGTTGATAGTTCAAGAGAAATCCACCGCTGTAGAATCCTTCATAACTATGAGAAATTTAGATGCCTTGCATAGGAAAATAAAAACGGCCTTGCCGCAGTGGATACACCGGTTCCCGTGTGATCACTGAAATTAACTGCTGTTGAGCGTGGCCGGCACTTGGATGGGTGACCAGCCAGCCGCCATGTGTTGTTGCCATTTTTCGGGGTGTACTCACCTCCGTGATGTCAATTGAGGAGCTACTCGACCGAATAGTAGCGGCTTCGGTCAAGAATACCATCATAACGACCGGGAGAGCGGTTTGCCCACGGGCCTCCTATCCGCATCAACCTCTGAGGATGACACGGCGGTCGGATGGTCCAGATAGGCCACTCGTGGTCTGAAGACGGAGTGCTTATAGGAATATAAAACAGCCTTTAGGAGAAAAGAGAAGCTGCTGCGTGTATAACTAGACCTCTTGTGATAAACCAGTACTAGCCCAAATGGGAAGGCTGCAAGGTATAAGAAATAGAGAGAATGTTAGTTCAAAGGAAACGAACCTTAAGATAACGTTATGCAAAGGGAAGGGAAACTGGATGAAAATGAGGGGGGGGGGGGGGGCTGGGAATACAATAATCCGAGCAAAAATTGACATAGCTCTCAAAAATATTACTGGAAACATGGCACCTGTAGTACATGATATACTTTCGGAATACTTGAGGTTCTTAGGAGAGAGTAACCCGACAAAACCATTACACCAGGTACGCAAAACAGACGAAACACCCTCACGTTTTAAGAAGAATATAATAATTCCTATTCCAACGAAGATACGTGCTGACAGGTGTGAATTTTAGGAAATCATCAGTTTAACAACTCATCATTGCAGAATAGTGGCAATATTTATTTACAGAAGAACAAAAGTCAACGTCAGGAAAGATAGATTAGTCTATGATGAACCATACGAAAACGACAGGCTGCGCTGGCCCCACGACTTATCTTGGAAGGTAGGTTGAAGGAAGACGGAAGACAAAACCTAGATTTATAGAATCTCTACATTGACATGAACGTTCTCTTTGTAATTATGAAGGTGAAAGAGACAAAACACTGGAAGCGAAAGATTGTCTACAACTCGGACAGAAAACCATACTGCGGGTATAAGAGTCGACGTACATGAATAGCAGTAATTTCAGAAGAGAGTGGGAGAGGTCTGTAGTGTGTCCCTCGTTTCATTCAGTCTGTAAATTGTGCAAACAATACTATAAACAAACATAAATTCGGAAAAGTAATTAATGATCGGGAAGAATAAATTAACACTTTGAAGTTTTGTGATAGTGTTACAATCCTCTTAAAGATGGAATACTGTTAAGAGATCGTAAGAGGAAAATAATTGAAAGTAATTTTTTGAAAAAGGATAATGGAATGTTATCGTATTTAATCAGACTACACTGAGTAAATTAGATTAGGTAAGAAGATGCTAGAAGCAGTAGATGAGTTCTGCTATATGGGCTCGAAAATTACTGAAAGTGGCATAGGTAGAAACGAAATAAAATGCAGACTGTCAATAGCAAGAAAAGCGTTTCTGAATAACAGAAACTCGTTAACCGAACACAAATTTAAGTTTTATGAAGCCTTTTCTGAAGATACATTTTTGAGGTTCTGCCTTTTACGGAAGTGAAGTGTCCAGGAAAAAAGAGAATAGAAGCTTTTGAAATGCGATGCTACAGAAGAATGCTTAAGAACCGATGGGATAGTTCAGATAATTAATACAGAGGTACTGAATTGAACTGAGGAGAAAAATTAATGGCACAACTTGACTGAAAGAAATGGTCGGTCGACAGCACGTATCCTGAAGTATCATGAGCGTGTCTACAATGTAAAAGGCATATTACTACAAAAAACTAGGTCTACTTTGCGTCTTGGGATCTATTCCACAATGCCAGGTCTTGTAAGCGATGACATCTCGGTCGTCGAACGATTCAAGTCTAGGTAAAGAGGCATTGTCACAACGAACAATGGCTAGGGTAAACCAACCACTACAGGAATTTCCTGTAGCAAGATCGAGCCTAAAATTAACGACGCAGCCACGGAAGAATATAGGTCCATTTAGTATAATTGCTGCAGGGTTAATTTAATCTCGTCTAAACATTCTGCGTGGTGTCTGTTCGTTCTATATCGTGTCTCCCTATCACTTTTGCGCAATGAAGCTCTGAGCGTGTTTTTTAGGGAATTGACTAGTTTGAACCTGGGACCTGTTGCTGGTAAGGAGACGCCAGACCATACATGACATGTAGAATTGAGAAGAGTTCAGTGAGACTAGCGATGATATAACCAAATACTTAATGATTTCAGCGTCAGCTCCACTGCACTCCCTGTAAAAGAATCTTAATACTAACTAAATTTAGTGGAAGGGGTTCAAGGCTTTCCTATTTTTAGTTAGCTGGTAAAATAACGTCGAAAAAGCAGATAAGTTTACCATTGGAAATTTTATTCTACTCAGAAAACAGTGTTTATAAATTGCACTATTGATAAAAGGAAATGTTTTAATACAGGATGGTAGAAACCAACTGCATTCAACAAAAATGTGAACGAATATTCCCTGAATGGGTTTCCAAGTTCTACAATGGATCGAAAGATGACCTATGCCATATCACATCTATAATCTAGGTATAAATTAAGTTTCACAAAAAAGCAAATTATCAAAATGATTTACAGTGACCCTCAATTATCTTTAATTACTTATCTAACTTGTCGTAAATTACAGTGGCTGATGTGGCTTCTCAATAGCTACATAACAGAAAAATCATCGCGTTTCACATTTTTACTTCAAGTGGCAAATGTGAACACCATGAGCTTTAGTTGACGATCGACACCAGTATTACGCAAAAAGGGGTGTAACAGATGAGACTTCTGCAGTTCTGAGTGAAGCTTTATGCGCTGTTACGCGGTATCGCGTGCGTTCATTACCTTGTCGGTGTTCGTCAGGGGGCGGCGGACAGCACAGCTCCGCTCACCTCTCCGTCTCGGAAGTAACTTTCCCTTAACTTCTCCTTATTGCAATTTACCGAAGTTGGTTTAAAACAAACTATCTGGCTGTGTTTTCATCTGACCAATCAGGGTCTCAATGTGAACCTTAAGCTCTGCCTACAAAAATTCTGTCTATCCAATGAGAAACGTTATACTTTTCGTGGTGGGGCAATGTTTTTAAAGCTTGCAACTTAACAGAGACGCGAGAAAGTCTGACGCTAAAACTTGCAGCTGGTGTGGTCCTTTAGTGTTATTGTAACATCTATACTGTTCTTTTGGAGGGCTCTATCTTTTAACATGGGCTGGGGGGTAGTCCTAACGTAACAGAGACGCGAAAAAATCTCATGCTAAAACTTGCGGGTGGTGTAGCCCTTTTTGTGTTATCGTAAGATCTATACTGTTCTTCTGGAGGGCTCTAGCTTTTAACATTGGCTTGGGGGTGGTCTTGACGTAACAGAGACGCGAAAAAGTCTCACGCCAAAACTTGCGTGTGGTGTGGTCCCAGCAGTTAGCTGGCGATTTTGGTGTCCGTCCGTCCCTTATCATAGGGCCTTGCAGCATAACACGGTTCTGCTCTCAGCTTCTATTCTCGTTTCTCCCCTCGGAACTGCATCTGTTCTACGGTGGGCAGGTATGACATGCATTTAGGCATTCTTGTGTTAGTCTGTGGTATTCCATTTGCTCACCCGATACTCGTATTACTTTGGTTAATTTAATGTCATAATTTATTCGGAACTAAGTGACATACTACTTGATTTGCTTATCAAGTCAGGGTTTTCATGGAAGGTGTTCGATTTGCCTGACACCTTACATATCACCACCATTCGAACTTATTTTTTGCACTGAATTTAGGCAATGATTGAATCGTTGTCTAAGTCAGTCAAAAATTATTTCTTTATTTAAATTTTGTTGCCTACTGTTCAGCCACGTTATTCTGTTCTATGCTAGTTTGTATTACTACTTTATCTTTTTATATTCCTCCACATTATAATTAAAAATGACAAGAGAAGAATATTTTTATGCTAGTATTAATTTTTAATTATTTTCTTTCTTTATTTAAGTGGGAAGTTTGTTTTTTTAGAAGTTTGTTATCGAAAGTGAGGAGTCTTTCACATCGATTTTCTTACAAATATTGTTTTTATAAATGTAGTAATTAAGTAAAATCTATTCCTAACACATTTTCTAAATATCATGTACGAGTAAAAATGTTTTTGTTTCTAGACACTCATTTCAACATTGTTACACTAACAAATAAGAATTATTTCCAAGAATTGCTTTGACAAAGAAATATACATGCACAAGTATTGAGATATTATCCTAACAAATGGTACAAATATTAAAAAAAGGGAAAATATCCAACAAGATAATTTTTTGTTCTTTGTTTCTATAAGGAGAAAATAAGTAAAATATAGTTATTCTTTTATTTTTATGAGGAGAAAATAAGTGGCATACAGTTTTAGTGTTTATTATGCCTTACTTTTGTCCCTTAAATACTTTCCATTTCAGAACCAATGACTAATTTTTATCGGTAGTCTATTTTTTATTTAAGTCCATAGTCAATGACTGTTATTTTGTAGTTTATTATCTGTCTGGTGTGCTTAACTTATTTAGTTTTTCACACGTTTCTTTTGCACAATTCCTACATCGCATAATTTAATTTCACACATTCACACAATCCTATGAATGTTGAAGCATGAGGTTGGCGAATGTTTTTTGCACAAAGGTGATGGACTTGAGCGAGATGGATGTGGGCAAGTGTTTGATGTACAGCTTCGTTCGTCATTCCTTGTTGGCTTTGCAAGTGTGTGTTGCTGTTGTGGAGGTCCCAACATGGAATGGAGCTGTGAGTGCAGAATCTCGTTGTTTACTGGCTTTGTGTGCGTGAAAGTCATCGTTATGTGTCGCTGAAAGCGGTCGTTTTTCGTTGTAATACTTCGCTGACGACTAGTTTACAATAGGATAGGGATTTGGGAAGGTATGTCATCTATTCTTCACCCATCTGCTTTCTTGGTCTCAATCTTGCGAATCTTCAACTTCTGTTCTTCCTGCTTTTTCTCTGCTTCTTACTTGATTCTTGGTTCTTCTCTGGGCACAATATGGAAATATTTATTGATAACTAGTTGCTTTGAAGTTCTCCTCCTAGTAACAGTTTCATAAATGGTTTAGACATGTCGTTTCTACTTTGTGGACGTTTTCTTCAGTTTCGTGCATCAGCGCTCTATTTAATAGCGGTAGTGTGACTTTTACACATATTTTTTGCCAGTGGTGGCTTTCCCAAGCGGTCTTCTCGTCGGGCCATTTTTTTGCTCGCTCTGCTGAGTGGGAGCGCTCGGATATCCTTCAGCATCCCGTCACGTCCCTGCAGGGTTCCGTGTTCTGTCCCAGCAGATATACAGCCCACTTCAGCAACAAGGGCCTTCTGTTGGTCTCACTGTCCTTTCCCTTCTCTCGACACTTCTGCCTTGTAGGAATCGTGTCTTGCTAATTACGTCCTTTTGTTTCTTGATACTTCTCTCGTTGCAACTTGTGGGTCGTTGCATCTCGTCCTTGCTGGAGTTTTTACAATGGTTCTTACAAAAAGTTTTACTTATAGTCATCTAACATATGTCTAGTACCTACATTATTTTGCGCTTTTTAAAAGCTTTACAAATTTCGGCGCCCTTTCCATGTTACACTTATAAGATATTTTGAATCCTAACTTCTACAAAAATCCTCAAATTCGTTTTTTATTTTTGTGTAGTGTCATGGTGTATAGCATTTTAGCATTTCATGCTGTTAGACTATCTACGCTTTACCCCTTCACTTTGATCTATGATACTATTGGTGTTTTTTCCCATCTTCCTCTCTCTTCATTCTTCTTTCTCCAGACGATCTTATCTGCAACATAATCTTGAAATATTGTGCTGATTATTTACCAGTAATAAATTTAATCTTCAAACTTTTTGATATGGCTCACATGGTGAAGTCCTAAGGTTTTGCCTGTTTTTGGGTTCATTAGTTCCACAGCATTATCATGAGCAATTCGGCTATTTATGACAGGTCCTTTGTATGCAGCGTAAAACTTATGTATTTTGTGTTTCTGTTTGCTGGAGAGATGGTGTGTATTTACAAATACTTTCTGGCCTACTGAGAATGTTCTTTTAATTGCTGTTTTATCTCCTCTTTCTTTTCTTTTAATGGCTGCCTTTCTGATGTTGGAGAGTGCTGTTGCTATGACGTGTTTGTGCTGTCTATGTGGTACAATAGGAAATCTAACATTTTCTCTGGTTATGTTTGGGGGTTCAATATTTTAAAGTACAGTAACTGGAGGTAGTAGTGTAGTGCTATGTGGCATTTCATTTATTACTTCTTGAAAATCTTTAAGGTATATATCCCAAGTGTTGTGTCTTTTGCCTGAATATAATCGGCATAAAGTGCCTATGTCCTTCATAGATCGTTCTGCTGGATTTACGCTAGGTTTGCACTTAGATATGTAGATGGGTTTTATTTTGTGTTGTTTTAACGTGTTCTGCCATTGCACTGATTTGTATTGTGGGCCATTATCCGAAATTATTCGTTCCACTCGACCTACTTGTCTGATAAAATCTTGTCTAAATGCTTTACTTATAGTAAGACCTGTTGTCCATTTTAATGGTGTCAAGGTAACATATTTAGAAGTAAGTTCCAAAACGACAAATATGAAAATATATCCATTTTTTGTGCACGGGCAGGGCCCCATCAAATCTGTGGCAGCTATTTGTTTTAATCTTTTAGGGATTATTGGAAATGTAGGTGGTTTGGTTTGGAAAGTGACGTGTTTAGCCCTCATACTAATACTGTTCTAATTCGTCTTTCCATATTAGGAAAATGGCTTGTTTGTTTTATTTTTAAAAAGCATTTCTTTGGTCCAAAGTGGCCATTACTTAAATGTGTATGCCATATGTTCTTATTAATTAGTTCATCTGGGATATAAAGTAACCATTCATTCGTTGCAACATTTCGTCTAAAAAATAAAACATTGTTTTTTTACGAGATAGTGCTGTCGAGTGTCTGGAAAATCCTTACTTCTCCACTTGTGTTTGATTCCTAGTATTTCGGGATCCTTGTCCTGTTCTTTGTCTATGTTTTTCAATGCTGTCGTAATGTAGTTTTTGAAAGGTACTTGTTTCATATAGTACATTGTAAACTGGTCTTCTGCTGCTTCCAAACCTATGTTGTTGGATGCACCCTGTGGACATCGTGAAAAACATCTGCTAATACATTCGCTGGTCCTGGTATGTGTGTAATAGTGAAGTCAAATTCTTGTAGTATTAACATCCATCTGGCTAACCTCCCATGAGTTAGTTTGGCGGATAACAGAGATTCTAATGCTTAGTGGTCAGTGTATATTTTGTTTTTCTTCCGAATAGGAAGTATCGAAAACGTTCGAAGCCCCATACAATGGCCAATGCTTCCATCTCCGTGACTGAATAGTTTTTCTCGCATTTTGTGAGTACCCGACTGGCAAATGCAATTGTTCTATATGATCTTAGCCCTGCCTGTTCGTATTCTTGGAATAAAACAAACCCTAAACCTATTTTCGCGCTATCAGTAGCCATACAAAAATTTTGTGTTCGATCAGGATGTGCTAATATCGGTGCTGTTGTTAGTGCGTTTTTCACTTTTAAAAATTCTTCACTGGCTTGTTGATCCCATACCCATGGCGCGTTTTTTCCAGTCAATGCACATAGGCGTGGTGTGGCGAGAGAGTCGATCCAAATAAATTTTTTATAGAATCCGGTGAGACCTAGAAATCCTCTGAGAGTTTTCTTATTATATGGAGTACAGAATTCTTTGATTGCCGTTAGTTTTTATGGGTCGGGCATTACCCCTTTCTCGGAAATTATGTGTCCAAGAAATTTGACCTCTCGCCTTCCACATTTGGATTTTGTTATATTTACTGTGACCCCATGCTCTTTCATGATCTGTAAAAACTGGTTTAATGTGTCGTTGTGATGTTCCCAAGCGGGTTCTGCTATAATCACATCGTCAACATAACAAGTAATTTTTTGTAAAATTTCAGGACTGAGTACAGTATTAAATCCCCTAATAAATGCTGCTAATGATATGTTTAAACCAAATGGCAATCGTTTAAACTGGTAACATCTACCGAATACGATAAATGCTCTAAATTTTCTATATTCTGGGGCCAATTCTATTTGCCAGAAACTACTCCGTGAATCAATTGATGAAAATATCTTAGCACCGTGGAAGTTTTGTATCAATTCCTCTAATTTATCTGGGCGATCTGTCTCAGTGATTATGATTGTATTGATCTGTCTGGAATCAAGCACTAACCTGATGCTCCCATCTCGTTTTTGTACAATATGGAGCGGGCTGTTATATGTGGAGGTAGCTGGTTCAATAATATCGTCATCTAACATTTTAGATATCTCCTGGAATACTTTATTCCTGTAGCTTAATGGGATTGTATACGGTGGCACTCTAAATGGTTTGTGCTGTTTTACTTCAAACTTGTACTGAAAGTGGTTAATACTGCCAGTCTTAGGTAAAAATACCTCTGCTTTATCTCGTAACATACCCTCTAATTCTCTTTTACTGTGTTCCGAAATACCTTGAACTTCTTGCAATTTTTCGTCGATTTCTTTATGGACTTCTAACGTGAGTTGAGGCGATTCTCCCTTTTGTGCAAACTATTCTAATTCTTCATCCTCTTTACCTCGCATCATTCCTAATTGTTTGTTTATAACTGGTATTTCTTCTAATTTTAGCTTTTGCTCAAAGAGAAGTGTGACATTCCCGAATGTTACGCTACCTTTCCCCATATCTATTATCGCTCGCCTCTCATTTCAAAAATCTGCACCTATAATCAAATCTACAGTTAGTTTAGGTATAAGCACGAAGTTGGCTTCGATCTTTTGTCCTTGGCACGATAGAGTTAACCTTGTTTGTCTCTTAACTTCCGCAGCAATGTTTCTAATAGGACCTCTTACTTTAATCTTACGTGTTTTCAGAACTGGCAATTCCTCATTGGCATTACACTGCATGAATAAATTTTCTGAGATCGCAGTCAGTTCACTTCCGCAATCAATTACAATATTGACTGGGATATGCTTTACCATGGCCTTCACAATAGGTTGAATTTGAAAGGGTTGGCTCTTTTCTTCATCTTCTTGCATCAACGAATCATCCACTGAATCATACATGAGTCTTTTTAGGAATTTCCCTTGTGAATTCGAACTTTCTGTAGGATAAGCTTCGACTGCTACTTCTCTCTCTTTTATTTCCTCTTCCCTATATCTTCCTTCATTTGCGCTTTCTTCAACATACTCTACTTTTTCCTCATCCTCGTCTATCTTCTATTTCTTCGTCGCTACTTCTACATAATCGCATCTAAATGCCTTAATTATCGCATCATAACTTCCTTCATTGTATACGTGGGTTGTGTACCCACTCGTAACTTATTTTCAACTTCTGTCGACTGCGCATTATCCTCATTGAATTCGCTTTCCCTGGTTTCCATCTCAAATTGCTCTGCAATACTCATTACTTAGTCCTTTCCTCCTAGATTCGTTGTGCATGCCTCTGGTAATTCATCTTCCTCGTCAGTATTCTCCCAATTAATTTCGTCCCAACACGATATTGTTATTTTCTTGTCTTCGTTTTCATCTGGTCCCTGCGGATTTGTTTCTTCCTTCTTCTCTTCTCGTGTTAAGATTTTTACTTCTCTGTTCAAGGTGGTGCAATTGTCCTGGGTCGGTGCGTCATTCTCTTTGGCATGGGCGCTTAGCTTTCAATTCGAACGTTTATCGGGATTTGGTGGTCTTACCTCCACCTCTTCTATGTGTATTCTCTTTTCTTGTTCAGCTTGTTGATAGTGGTTTCTTTGTTGATAATTTGTCGGTCTATTGGTTCTCTAGTACCCGTTCCGGTTGTCAATGGTAGCTTCATCGCGCATAATTTAATCAACTCTCCGTCACTGTATGGTAATCTTTGCATTGATTTTTTTTGCCATTAATTCGAAAAATTTCACGGGACTCTTCACTCCCGAATTTTCAAAATATGGGTCCTGTAATAATTCGTACTTCATTCTGTTCTGTGCTTCGCTAGACCAATATCGTGAGAGGAACTTCTCTCTGAAATCTTCGTACGATCGGCGTGTCGCTGCAACATTCTGCATCGTTTCTGCGACTCTTCCTGACATGTGTGCACATATAAAGTCGAATTTGTGTGCTAGCGTCCAGTGTCCTGGTAATCCTACTCGGAATTGATCAATAAAAGTTCGTGGATGTAATGACTTTCCTTCTCAAAAGTGTTGAAATTTTCTGACTGTGAGAAAATGATCGTTGTCGTACTTCGTCATAGTTCCATATGAAATTCGCGATTCTTCGCCACTTTTGTTTCTAATCATTTCTTCCGTCATTCTTTCCGGTTGTGGTAGATCCATTGGATATTGTCCACTGTAACTTTCGCCTACCCTTGCGTAGTATCGTTGGAGTGGTACGCAATAATTTTCTTCCATCGGTTGTGAACGTGTTGCTGAATGCATTGCACTGTCCTCTTCGCTACCTGACTTTCCATTGTCACGTATGTTACTTTCCGCCTGTGACTGGAATCGCAAATGTGTAATATCTTCGTTAATTGCTTGTTTTTCCGGTGCTGTTTCAGATACCGATGTGGTTGCAGCCTCTGTGCTTGTTCGATCCTGTTCACTACGCTCTTCAATGGTTTGCAACAACTCTGTTCGCAATTTCTGAAACTGTCGCTTCTTTTGCACTTCTATTTTGACTATGCGGTTATCATATCTTTTCAGCGCTGCTTTCGTGATACGTTTGTGTAACACAATGTTTTCAACTACCCTCCTGGAAATTGAAATAAGAACACCGTGAATTCATTGTCCCAGGAAGGGGAAACTTTATTGACACATTCCTGGGGTCAGATACATCACATGATCACACTGACAGAACCACAGGCACATAGACACAGGCAACAGAGCATGCACAATGTCGGCACTAGTACAGTGTATATCCACCTTTCGCAGCAATGCAGGCTGCTATTCTCCCATGGAGACGATCGTAGAGATGCTGGATGTAGTCCTGTGGAACGGCTTGCCATGCCATTTCCACCTGGCGCCTCAGTTGGACCAGCGTTCGTGCTGGACGTGCAGACCGCGTGAGACGACGCTTCATCCAGTCCCAAACATGCTCAATGGGGGACAGATCCGGAGATCTTGCTGGCCAGGGTAGTTGACTTCTAGAGCACGTTGGGTGGCACGGGATACATGCGGACGTGCATTGTCCTGTTGGAACAGCAAGTTCCCTTGCCGGTCTAGGAATGGTAGAACGATGGGTTCGATGACGGTTTGGATCTACTGTGCACTATTCAGTGTCCCCTCGACGATCACCAGTGGTGTACGGCCAGTGTAGGAGATCGCTCCCCACACCATGATGTCGGGTGTTGGCCCTGTGGGCCTCGGTCGTATGCAGTCCTGATTGTGGCGCTCACCTGCACGGCGCCAAACACGCATACGACCATCATTGGCACCAAGGCAGAAGCGACTCTCATCGCTGAAGACGACACGTCTCCATTCGTCCCTCCATTCACGCCTGTCGCGACACCACTGGAGGCGGGCTGCACGATGTTGGGGCGTGAGAGGAAGACGGCCTAACGGTGTGCGGGACCGTAGCCCAGCTTCATGGAGACGGTTGCGTATGGTCCTCGCCGATACCCCAGGAGCAACAGTGTCCCTAATTTGCTGGGAAGTGGCGGTGCGGTCCCCTACGGCACTGCGTAGGATCCTACGGTCTTGGCGTGCATCCGTGCGCCACTGCGGTCCGGTCCCAGGTCGACGGGCACGTGCACCTTCCGCCGACCACTGGCGACAACATCGATGTACTGTGGAGACCTCACGCCCCACGTGTTGAGCAATTCGGCGGTACGTCCACCCGGCCTCCCGCATGCCCACTATACGCCCTCGCTCAAAGTCCGTCAGCTGCACATACGGTTCACGTCCACGCTGTCGCGGCATGCTACCAGTGTTAAAGACTGCGATGGAGCTCCGTATGCCACGGCAAACTGGCTGACACTGACGGCGGCGGTGCACAAATGCTGCGCAGCTAGCGCCATTCGACGGCCAACACCGCGGTTCCTGGTGTGTCCGCTGTGCCGTGCGTGTGATCATTGCTTGTGCAGCCCTCTCGCAGTGTCCGGAGCAAGTATGGTGGGTCTGACACACCGGTGTCAATGTGTTCTTTTTTCCATTTCCAGGAGTGTATTTCACGCGCTGTACCTGCTGCTTGTCTAGTAATTCCGTTTATCTGTTTCTCTAGTTTCTTGACTTCTCCTTGGGTGTTGTTACGTGATGTTTTGATCTCGTCCTGAGTGTCATTACGAAATGTTTGTACGTCCACTTGTACCTTGTCAATGTCTGTTCTCAATTGATTGTGAACTGTTATTAAGTTTCCTATCACTTCTCGAGATTCTTTTGCCTCGTCTTCAATATGACTTAGGTGTAACTGAATTTTTTTGTTTTGTTCTTTAATCTCACGCATTTGTCTCGTGGTTTCTGTGGTGTCACCGCCAGACACCACACTTACTAGGTGGTAGCCTTTAAATTGGCCGCGGTCCGATAGTTTACGTCGGACCCGCGTGTCGCCTCTGTCAGTGATTGCAGACCGAGCGCCGCAACACGGCAGGTCTAGAGAGACGTCCTAGCACTCGCCCCAGTTGTACAGCCGACTTTGCTAGCGATGGTTCACTGACAAATTACGCTCTCATTTGCCGAGACGATAGTAAGCATAGCCTTCAGCTACGTCATTTGCTACGACCTAGCAAGGCGCCATTATCAATTGCTATTTATCTTGTGATGCATGTACCGTCAGACCGATGTTAATCAATTATGGATTAAAGTTAAGTATTCAAGAAGCTACATACCTTACTTGCTAGTCTCAATTACTTTACCTGTTCCAGACCTCACACCAGCCTGCGTGAGCTAAACGCGTGCCCTTCGGCTATCTCATAGTGGCTTGGCTGTCTTGCAAAGTCACAACAGTTTCTGCAATTTGTTTCGCGTTTCTGCATTTTGTTTCGTCATTTCTGCATTACTAGGGATTGTGCTTTTGAGCGTGAATGTGGACTCCCTTATTCAGATACTATGGTACGTGATGCTATTACACAGAACGTTTCTGATGTTCGTATACAGCTCGGTACTTGGTTCGGAATCGATGCTGCGATTACAAATATGTGCTCTTCTTGCATGGCGTGTGCCGAACAACAATCCGCACCACCGCGGAAATTCTTTGCATGGCCGAAAGGCACTACCCTTTGGCTACGCTTACACATCGATTTTGTTGGTCCACTCTGGAATGCTCGATGGTTGGTTGTGGTAGATACATTCAGTAATTTTCATTTTGTTGTCCGGATGTCTTCCACGACGTCTTCTGCCACCATCCAAGCGTTATCCGCTATCTTTTGCATTGAAGGTCTTCCGCAGACTATTGTTTCCGACAATGGCCCGCAATTCATGTCCGCAGAATTTCAGTCATTCTGCAAGGCCAATGGTATTCAACATCTGACGTCCTCGCCGTTTTCGCCACAGTCAAACGGTGCCGCTGAACGATTGGTCTGGACTTTCAAGTCACAGATGTTGACGTTAAAAGAGTCGCATTCTCGGGAGGACGCGTTACTGCTCTTTTTGTCCTCGTATCGCTCTCAGCCCCGAGATGGTCGCTCGCCGGCTGAGTTGCTCCACGGTCGTCCTCATCGAACCTTGATGTCTTTGCTGCATCCGCCGCATCAGGTTCCTGTGCAGCGGCAGTCACCTGCTTTTGCCCCAGGCGACGTTGTATACTATCGCAACTATCAAGGTTAGCGGCGTTGGCTCGCAGGGCGCATTCTCATTCTTCGCTGCCTCGGCCGTGCTATGTATCTGGTTTTGGGGGCCTCTGGTGAGGTGCGTCGGCACCTCAATCAGCTGCGCCTCAATCGTCGCTCGGGTTCTGCCACTCCCCGTCTGCTTTCAGCGACGGTGCCGTCCGGTCAGCGCCCTGGGGACCCATCTACTGGCTCGCCTCAGCCCCAGGTGTTACCGACGATGCCTTCCCTTTTGCCCCATGGCGACGCGCCGCCACCGCCGCCGCCGCCTGTTCTCCCGCCGGCGACGCCCGCAGTGGACGCGTCGCTGCAACCGCTGGGCGCCTCCCTGGGTCATGCGCCGCCGATCGCTTCCCGTGACCCGTTGTCCTCCGCCATGGAGTTCTTGCCCGCTCCAGACTACATGGCGTCTTCGCCCGTCGGGTGCCCCGACCCGATGGAGGTCGACCCTTCGGCCCCTCCTGTCTCTCTATGGGCACGTACACCGCACGTTGGCGTGCACCCTGGACTAGGTTTTCAGGCGTTTCCTAGCTCCCCTCGGACCGAATGGCAGGGTGCGGGTGGCACAGCCTCGCCTGTTGTTAGGCTCCCCACCTCGTCGCATACATCAACATGGAGTCCTCCACACGGCAGGCAGAAGCCTTATAACACAACCATACGCCGATTTGCTAGGGAGGAATGTGGTGTCACCGCCAGACACCACACTTGCTAGGTGGTAGCCTTTAAACCGGCCGCGGTCCGGTAGTATACGTCGGACCCGCGTGTCGCCTCTGTCAGTGATTGCAGACCGAGCGCCGCCACACGGCAGGTATAGAGAGACGTCCTAGCACTCGTCCCAGTTGTACAGCCGACTTTGCTAGCGATGGTTCACTGACAAATTACGCTCTCATTTGCCGAGACGATAGTTAGCATAGCCTTCAGCTACGTCATTTGCTACGACCTAGCAAGGCGCCATTATCAATTGCTATTTATCTTGTGATGCATGTACCGTCAGACCGATGTTAATCAATTATGGATTAAAGTTAAGTATTCAAGAAGCTACGTACTTTACTTGCTAGTCTCAATTACTTTACCTGTTCCAGACCTCACGCCAGCCTGCGTGAGCTAAACGCGTGCCCCTCCGCTATATCATAGTGGCTTGGCTGTCTTGCCAAGTCACAACAGTTTCTGCAATTTGTTTCGCGTTTCTGCATTTTGTTTCGTCATTTCTGCATTCTGAATTTCAATTTGGTTCGTAATTTCTTTATTTTGTCTTGTCATGGTTTCCGTCATTAATTGTAATATTTCTTCCAGATTGGTGGGTCCTATTGCGTTTTCTTCCGACGTCCTACGCTCTGTGTTTTCGCCCAAGTGTTGGTTTGCTACCGATTGCATTGAACTGTGCGGTGACACGTTTCTGCTCGCATTGCTTGTACTCTGAGGTGAGGGTGCTCTGATTACTCTTACTTTGAGTTCTACGTATTCAAGACGCAAGTTAGAATCCTCATCGACTCTCTACTTTTCTGCTCCTCTGTCGTATGCTGACCTAGGTTTTCTGTGCCTTGACGTACATTATCCTCGTTATGGAGCGTTATGTATCCTATTTCTCGCGATACTGCAACGTCTGTTGTACTGTCCTCTATTCCCTGTCCATTTTCATGCTGGGTCTCTATCTCAACTCGGTCAAGGTCTCGATCTGCCATTGCTAATCTTTCCGAATCCCTTATTTTCTGTTTTAAAAGCAATTCACGCGCCCTACTTCGCGTCAACATGCACTCATACGACCTCATGCGTTTCATAAACTTTTTGCACACACGACTTGACAAACCATTCACTTACTTGTTGGGTCAGAACCAACTTGTAACGATGTATTCGCCACCTGTGCGCTTGCATTGAGGGGAAAACTTAATTCTAACAATTTTTAAAATTCATAACTTAATTATGCTATTCTTTCTGCCAGACTCACTTTCTATTGAATACTTTTACTATCTATCGCTGCAGCTAATGTTTTCGACTATGTATAACTTTAGGGAAAAAAAATTTTTACTACGAAAATTTTTCAACAGGATATTTTTCTGACCTAGTTAGGCATGTGGTCGACCTTCAATCATGGTATTTTACCGTCCTGACAGGGTCGCCATTTTCTAAACATTCTGCGTGGTGTCTGTTCGTTCTATATCGTGTCTCCCTACCACTTTTGCGCAATGAAGCACTGAGCGTGTTTTTTAGAAAATTGACTAGATGGAACCTGGGACCTGTTGCTGGTAAGGAGACGCCAGACCACACATGACATGTAGAATTTAGAAGAGTTCAGTGAGACTAGCGATGATATAACCAAATTCTTAATGATTTCAGCGTCAGCTCCACTGCACTCCCTGTAAAAGAATCTTAATACTAACTAAATTTAGTGGAAGGGGTTCAAGGCTTTCCTATTTTTAGTTAGCTGGTAAAATAACTTCGAAAAAGCAGATAAGTTTACCATTGGAAATTTTATTCTACTCAGAAAACATTGTTTATAAATTGCACTATTGATGAAAGGAAATGTTTTAATACAGGATGGTAGAAACCAACTGCGTTCAACAAAAATGTGAACGAATATTCCCTGAATGGGTTTCCAAGTTCTACAATGGATCAAAGGATGACCTATGCCATATCACATCTGTAATGTAGGTTTAAATTAAGCTTCACAAAAAAGCAAATTATCAAAATGGTCTACAGTGACCCTCAATTATCTTTAATTACTTATCTAACTTGTCGTAAATTACAGTGGCTGATGTGGCTTCTCAATAGCTACATAACAGAAAAATCATCGCGTTTCACATTTTTACTTCAAGTGGCAATTGTGAACACCATGAGCTTTAATTGACGATCGACACTAGTGTTACGCAAAAAGGGGTGTAACAGATGAGACTTCTGCAGTTCTGAGTGAAGCTTTATGCGCTGTTACACGGCATCGCGTGCGTTCATTACCTTGTCGGTGTTCGTCAGGGGGCGGTGAGCAGCACAGCTCCGCTCACCTCTCCGTCTCGGAAGTAACTCTCCCTTAACTCCTCCTTATTGCAATTTACCGAAGTTGGTTTAAAACAAACTATCTGGCTGTGTTTTCATCTGACCAATCAGGGTCTCAATGTTAACCTTAAGCTCCGCCTACAAAAATTCTGTCTATCCAATGAGAAACGTTATACTTTTCGTGGTGGGGCAATGTTTTTAAAGCTTGCAACGTAACAGAGACGCGAGAAAGTCTCACGCAAAAACTTGCAGCTGGTGTGGTGCTTTAGTGTTATCGTAACATCTATACTGTTCTTTTGGAGGGCTCTATCTTTTAACATGGGCTGGGGGGTGGTCCTAACGTAACAGAGACGCGAAAAAATCTCATGCTAAAACTTGCGGGTGGTGTAGCCCTTTTTGTGTTATCGTAAGATCTATACTGTTCTTCTGGAAGGCTCTAGCTTTTAACATTGGCTGGGGGGTGGTCTTGACGTAACAGAGATGCGAAAAAGTCTCACGCTAAAACTTGCGGGTAGTGTGGTCCTAGCAGTTAGCTGGCGACGTGGGTGTCCGCCCATCCCTTATCGTAGGGCCTTCCAGCTTAACACGGTTCCGCTCTCGGCTTCTGTTCTCGTTTCTCCCCTCGGAACTGCGTCTGTCCTACGGTGGGCAGGTATGACGTGCATTTAGGCATTCTTGTGTTAGTCTGTGGTATTGCATTTGCTCACTCGTTACTCGTATTACTTTGGTTAATTTAATGTCACGATTTATTCGGAGCTACGTGACATATTACTGGATTTTCTTATTATGTCAGGGTTTTCATGGAAGGTGTTGGATTTGCCTGACACCTTACACTCGATCTTGCTACAAGAAATTCCTGTAGTGGTTCGTTTACCCTAGCCATTGTTCGTTGTGAAAATGCGTCTTAACCTGGACTGGAATCCTTCGTTAACCCAGATGTCATCGCTTACAAGACCTGACATTGTGGAATAGTTCCCAAGACGCAAAGTAGACCTACTTATGTTTATAATAATATGCCCTTTACATTGTATACCCGCTCATGTAGAAAAGTAAGTAATAATTAAAAAATTCAGATATGGATGAAAGGACCTGGTGTACTTGCTGAAAATGTAACTGTAACTGGAGATATCACTTTGTACTAAAATTACTAATAATGTGTGATCCTTGACCTCTGTAACCGGGGAGCGTACATCGCGAACCGGAGGCTCAAGGATGCAATAGTTAGAAAAAAATTTGAAAACATAGGGCCGCACTGCCCGCTGAGCGCCTAGCGAGTCGGTTGAAAGTTTGGCAATGGAGGAAATGTGTGACCGTCTATGGCGAGGAGGGAGGGGTGGGGGATAAAAACTTAGCAGACCAATTCTTGTCTACAGCAAGCAAGTTCACAAGGGTACAGGTAGAAGTAGTTATGTAGCGCTGAAGGGACTTGCTCATGATAGACTGGTATGGAGAGCTGCATAAAAAGAGCTGTTCGAAATAACGACATCTGGAAATCTTCTGATGGTGTTCTTCCACGGAAACTATTGAGACCTCGATATGACAGTCTCTCATTCGACGAAACGGCTGTGAAATGCAAAGCTTTGAACTCGTCGAGAAAATAGTACCGGATAGGCGTTCTAGTAACTAAACTCGATCTGATTTTCTAGTGAGTAGACACCTAGACGTGGTGCAGGTTAGCAGATTAACTCCCCAGCCTGTACATTACTACAGTGAGGTATCTATCACTAGCTGCTGTGGAAGGACGACTGTTGCTCCAATGCCATATGTTCTGCGTATCTGCGGTCGATTTAGCATCCCTGCTGGGTATCACTGTAATTGATTCCCGGAGTCAAGAGGAACAAGGCGCCTTGGCACCGCTTCAAACTGAGTTACCCACGTGGGGCAACCCCGGTGTGGGCTGCGCTGGGACTACGCCAGCATCCGTCCGGGACGCTAGCGGCTTTCTAACTACTGGGCAGGGCTGGTCTCCGTGGTACAAGTACGCGATGCGGTGCAGCAAAAAATAACGTATCCAGAAAGCAACTGATTTTGTTTGTAGAACGAAGCATTGTTCCTAATCTAACATTAAAATCTCTTGATGTCAGCCCGTACATACACTACTGGCCATTAAAGTTGCTACACCACGAAGATGACTTGCTACAGACGCGAAATTTAATCGACAGGAAGAGGATGCTGTGATATGCAAATGATTAGCTTTTCAGAGCATTCACACAAGGTTGGCGCCCGTGGCGACACCTACAACGTGATGACATGAGGAAAGTTTCCAACCGATTTCTCGTACACAAACAGCAGTTGGCCGGCGTTGTCTGGTGAAACGTCGTTGTGATGCCTCGTGTAAGGAGGAGAAATGCATACCATCACGTTTCCGACTTTGATAAAGGTCGGATTCTAGCCTATAGCCATTGCGGTTTATCGTATCGCGACATTGCTGCTCGCGTTGGTCGAGATCCAGTGACTGTTAGCAGAATATGGAATCGGTGGGTTCAGGAGGGTAACACGAAACGCCGTGCTGGATCCCAACGGCCTCGTATCACTAGCAGTCGAGATGACAGGCATCTTATCCGCATGGCTGTAGCGGCTCGTGCAGCCACGTCTCGATCCCTGAGTCAACAGATGGGGACGTTTGCAAGACAACAACTATCTGCACGAAGATTTGGACGACGTTTGTAGCAGCATCGACAATCAGTTCTGAGACCATGGCTGCGGTTACCCTTGACGCTGCATCACAGACAGGAGCGCCTGCGATGGTGTACTCAACGACGAACCTCGTTGCACGAATGGCAAAACGTCATTTCTTCGGATGAATCCAGGTTCTGTTTACAGCATCATGATGGTCACATCCGTTTTTGGCGACATCGCAGTGAACCGACATTGGAAGCGTGTATTCGTCATCTCCATACTGGCGTATCACCCAGCGTGATGGTATGGGGTGCCATTGGTTACACGTCTCGGCCACCTCTTGTTCACATTGACGTCACTTTTAACAGTGGACGTTACATTTCAGATGCTTTACGACCCGTGGCTCTACCCTTCATTCGATCCCTGCGACACCATATATTTCAGCAGGATAATGTACGACCGCATGTTGCAGGTCCTGTACGGGCCTTTCTGGATACAGAAAATGTTCCACTGCTGCCCTGGCCAGCACATTTTCCAGATCTCTGAGCAATTGAAAACGTCTGGTCAATGATGACCGAGCAACGGGCTCGTCACAGTACCCCAGTCACTACTCTTGATGAACTGTAGTATCGTGTTGAAGCTGCATGGGCAGCTGTACCTGTAGACGCCATCCAAGCTCTGTTTGACTCAATGCCCAGGCGTATCAAGGCCGTTATTACGGCCACAGGTGGTTGTTTTGGGTACTGATTTCTCAGGATCTATGCACCCAAATTGCGTGAAACTGTAATCACATGTCAGTTCTAGTATAATGTATTTGTCCAATGAATACCCGTTTGTCATCTGCATTTGTTCTTGGTGTAGCAATTTTAGTGGCCAGTAGTGAATTTTTGTTATGATCTTGAGCCTGAAAACTGATTTCATGCAACCATCCTCAGTAGCCTATCCTGTGCAAGTCTTCATTTCTGCACAGATATTGCAACCTAAATCTACTTGAACATGATTACTCTTGTCAAATCTCGCTCTCCCCATGCAGTTATTACACTCTGTTACCAAATCGAAGGTTCATGGTTGTCTCAGATGAGTCCTATCAGCCGATCCCTTCTTGTCGTCAAGTTGACCTGTAAATTTCTTTTCTCCTCGTTTCTCTCCAGAATCTTCTCATGAGTTGTCACATACCTTTAGTTATCGAATCTTCAGTATTCTCGTGTAACTTCATATTTTGAGAGTTCCTGTTGTTTTCTTCTCTAAACAATTTTGTTCACTTCGGAACAATGCTGTTCTTGCGACAAATATCTTGAGGAAAGAGTTCCTAACATCCAAATTTGTTTTTGGGAAAAACGACATTTTGCCTATGGAGTGCGTGATTGCTACTCTTGTATAATTTTTTGTTTATTTGTAGACACAATCACATTTTTATGGCACAGTTTTAGTTTGACAACGCATGAACATGAGTTCAGTGTATGCCGCCTTTAGCATCTGAAGATGGTCATTGTATGGCCGATACCGGTTATGACTGTGCCATAAACATGTGATTGTGTCTATAAATAAACAAAAGATTTTTACATTTAAATTTGTGTTCGATGTTAACAAAGTTCTGTTTTGTGTATCCTCTCTGTTTCCCCTATCGTAACACATTTTGGTGCCCAAATAACAGAGCTCATCTACTGCTTTTAGTGTCGCATTTCCTAGTTAATTCCCTCGGCATAATCTTTTTTATTAGGACTGCATCCTATTGCTCTTGTTCATCTTATACCCTCTTTTGAATACGCTGTCTATTCCGTTCAACTGCTCTTCGAAGTCCTTTGTCACCTCCGACAGAACTGCAGTGTCATCGGCAAAGTCAGTGCATTTATTTCTTCTCCTTGAAACATAATTCCAAGACATTTATCAAAGAAATCTCGTCCAAAAAAAAATGTCTCTGAGCACTATAGGACTTAACTTCTGAGGCCATTAGTCCCCTGGAACTCAGAACAACTTAAACCCAACTAACCTAAGGACATAACAAACAGCCATGCCCGAGGCAGGATTTGAACCTGCGACCGTAGCGGTCACGCGGTTCCAGACTGTAGCGCCTAGAACCGCTCGGCCACCCCGGCCGGCGAAACATCGTCCATTTAATGTTTCGAAACAGGTGGTCCGTCATGTGTTCAAAAGTGGAGCGTTCCATGGACCAAACGGCATAACGGGCTAACTTTCAGAAGAATGGAAGAGAAAGTATATACCAGTTAATTAATGATCAATTTGCCTTTAGGGAAGACGAAGAAATCGGAGAAGCATTTCTGACGTTGCTTGATAATGGAAGCAAGAGTTAGAAAAAGACAACACACATTCATAAGATCTGACGACCTATAAAGAGCATCGGATACCACAGAATGGTGGAAGATATCCGTAATTCTACCGAAAATAAGTGTACGATACTGGGGGTAACGATTAGTACATGGGTAGTAAGCAATATGTATAATAACCAAGTGGAACAATAAGAATGGAAGACAAGGAACGAAGAGCTCAGATTAAAAAGTGTGTAAGGAGGGACGTAGTATTTCGCTCCTACTTTTCAGTCTATACATGGAAGAAGCAATGACGGAAATAAACGAAATTTTAAAGAGTAGGACTGCAATTCACGGTGGAAGAATATCAATGATAAGATCAGATGATGACACTGCTACCCGCAATAAAAGTGAAGACGAATTATAGGACCTGTTGAATGGAATGAAGAGTCTAATGAGACCAGAATAGTTGACTTAGAGTGAAAATAAAAAATAAAAGTAAGAAGGAGTACCATGAATGAGATAAGCGGTAAACTTAACGACAAAATTCTTGACCACAGATTAGATGAAGTGAAGGAGTTCTGCTACCTCAGAAGCAAAAATAGCACAATATGGGCGTAGGTAGGGGGATATAAGAAAGCAAACTAGCACAAGCAAATAAACTATTCCTGGTCAAGAGACGTTTGTTACTATCAAATATAGGCCTTAAACTGAGGAAAACATTTCTGCGAATGTACGTTTGGAGCACAACAACGTATAGTGTGAATCATGGACTGTGGGAACAACGGAGAAAAAGGGATTCGAAGGGTCTGAGATGTGGTGCTATATAAGAACGAGATGTTTTTGTCGTAAAAGGACTTTGAAAGTTACGTGATCTGATAAGATAAGGAATGAGGAGATCCCGTGCAGAATCGAGGAAGGGAATGTAGTATGGAGAACACAGTTGGAAATAAGTGTTAGCGTGATTACACAGGTGTTATGACATCAGCGTACTGGAGGGAGCTGTAGAGGGTAAAATCTGTTTGGCAAGACAAATATTTCAATATATCCAACAAATAAATGAGACCTTTTGGTGCTAGTGCTAATGTGAGATGAAAAGGTTACGCAGGAGAGGAAGTCATGGTGGGCCGCATCAAACTAGCCATAAGACTGTTTACAAAAAATTCTTGTGTATGTACATGTAGTCTGGGTGAATAAACTTCTGTAGTAAGAAGAACAACCATGTTTAGATTTTCAGGTCACAACCCAATATAGCTGATAACATAAGGTAATCATCACATGTTACTCTCTTGGAAAAAACTCAAGTTTTATGGAACCGATCACTTTACACAAAAATATTTTGAATCTTACTTAACAAACAGAATGGAAAGGTTGAGAAGGGAGTCCCACAGGGTTCAATTTCCAGTCCACTCCTATTCCCTATATCTGTGAATGATCTCCTACTTGGCATTTAGCAGGACTGGTACTTTTTGCATACATACTAGCATTATAATAAATCCCATTAGAGAGAAAGTAACACATGGGATGGTAAATGATACACACATCACAAAAACTTTTGCATCATCTCTGTTCCGAGAGTTCCAGAAGCTCACAGAAAATTGGAATAAACACTATACACATAAACATCATTTCTTGCATTTTTATTGCTCATGAAAACCACAAATAGCATGTTGTACCACCTTACAGAGAGACCTTCAGAGATTGTGGTCCAGATTGCCGTACACACCGGGACCCCTAATACACAGTAGCACGACGTTTTGCATTGATGTATGCCTGTATTCGTCATGGCATACTATCCAAAAGTTCGTCAAGGCACTGTTGGTCCCGATTGTCCCACTCCTCAATGGCGATTCGGCGTAGATCCCTCAGAGAAGTTGGTGGGTCATGTCGTCCATAAGCAGCCGTTTTCAATCTATCCCAAGCATGTTCGATAGGGTTCATGTCCGGAGAACATGCTGGCCACTCTAAACGAGCGATGTCGCTATCCTGAAGGAAGTCATTCACAAGATGTGCACGATGGGTCACGAATTGTCGTCCTTGAAGACGAATGCCTCTCCGATATGGTTGCAGTATCGGTTGGAGGATGGCATTCAGGTATCGTACAGCCGTTACGACGCCTTCCATGACCACCGGCGGCGTACGTCGGCCCCACATAATGCCCCTCAAAACAGCAAGGAACCTACACCTTCCGGCACTCGCTGGACAGTATGTCTAAGGCATTCAGCTTGACCGGGTTGACTCCAATCACGTCTCCGGCGATTGTCTGATTGAAGGCATATGCGAAACTCATCGGTGAACGGAACGTGATGCCAATCCTGAGCGGTCCACCGAGCGAGGTGGCGCAGTGGTTAGACACTGGACTCGCATTCGGGAGAACGACGGTACAATCCCGCGTCCGGCCATCCTGATTTACGTTTTCCGTGATTTCCCTAAATCAGTCCAGGCAAATGCCGGGATGGTTCCTCTGAAAGGGCACGGCCGACTTCCTTCCCCATCCTTCCCTAATCCGATGAGACCGATGACCACGCAGTCTGGTCTCCTTCCCCAAACCAACCAACCAACCTGAGCGGTCCACGTGGCATGTTGTTTGGCCCATCTGTACCGCGCTGCTTGGTGTTGTGGTTGCAAAGACGGACCTCGCCATGGACGTCGGGAGTGAAGTTGGACATCATGCAGCCTATTTCTCACAATTTGAGTCATAACACGACGTCCTGTGGCTTCACGAAAAGCATCATTCAACACGGTGGCGTTGCTGTGGCGGTTCCTCCGAATCATTATCCGTAGCTAGCGGTCATCCACTGCAGTAGTAGCCATTGGGCGGCCTGAGCGAGGCATGTCATCGACAGTTCCTGTCTCTCTATCTCCTCCATGTCCGAACAACATCGCTTTGGTTCACTCCGAGACGCCTGGACACTTTCCTTGTTGAGAGACCTTCCTGGTGAAAGATAACAATGCGGACGTGTTCGAAACGCAGTATTGACCGTTTAGGTATGGTGGAACTACAGACAACACAAGCCGTGTTCCTCCTTCCCGGTGGAATGTCTGGAACTGATCGGCTGTCGGACCCCTTCCGTCTAATAGGCGCTGCTAATGCATGGTTGTTTATATCTTTGAGCGAGCGTAGTGACATCTCTGAACAGTCAAAGGGAGTGCGTCTGTGATACAATATCCACATTCAACGTCTGTCTTCACGAGTTCTGGGAACCGGGGTGATGCCAAACTTTTTTTTATGTATTTCAAAGAAATGTAAAGTGGTCCTCAGAAAATGGAGCCTCCTCAAATTTTGGAAATACACACTATAAACAGTCCTGGACAAAAAACTGAGTCATACCAATAACTTATTTCGCACATTAGTAGTAGTCAGTATATAGAGTAATATGCTCGAAATTTTTAGGTCTACATATTAAAGAAACCCTGAAATGGAAGAAGTATATTACTTAGCTTGTCAAACAATTACATTCAGCTAGTTTTGCTTTTTGTATAATTTTCAATCTCGGAAACAAATAAATTAACCTCCCAACATATCTTGCATGTTTCCAACCAGTAATGCCTTATGGAATAATTCTCTGGGGTACCTCATCACTTAGAAAGAAAGTACATTTCACCGACGGACGTTATCCTCTTCAGGTAGCTAGGTACATTGTAAGACCCCTTCATCAATATTATTTTTTGTGTGTTAAATTTTATATTTGCTTGTGTAAAGGAACGTGTAATTGATATTTTGATTGAGGACCACAGAGTCCTTATGCCAATATTTATACAATCTGTACAAATAAACGAGGGCACCTAGAAGACACCTGGCTGCAAGCTTTTGTCTTTTAGTTCCCCGATTACGTCAAGTAAGCTTCAGTCTCTGTAACACAGTGAACTAAGTTTTAGTGAAAATGTGTTTAGATACTTTATTACAGTACCAGTCCACATATTTACGTTAATAATCATTGTACTGGTAGCTCAATTTTTCAGGTTTTTGTCGGAGAGACGCAACATTTAGACGAGGCAACGATCCCCCATTGGCGCGACTTTGTTAATAATTTTCTATATTTTTTTTCTTTAATTGTACAACCTAAGCCTGCTGTAATTCTAAGAATAAGTCCGAGAGTTTTAACTTATTCCACAGCATAGAGTGATTATCAGAATGTATATGCAATTTGCATTTTCAGAAATTCCATCGGTCCACATCTTTAGTTGCGTTGCTCCCAACACCAGTACATTACGTACATTGAGCATCACTTCATTGTTTCGGTACTTATTTAGTAAGCGGAGGTGGAAGCGCCGGCTGGTGTGGCCGAGCGATTCTAGGCGCTTCAGTCTGGAGCCCCTCGACCGCTACGGTCGCAGGTTCGAATCCTGCGTCGGGCATGAATGTGTGTAATGCCCTTAGGTTAGTTAGGTTTAAGTAGTTCTAAGTTCTAGGGGACTTATGACCTCAGATGTAAAGTCCCGTAGTGCTCAGAGCCATTTGAATCATTTGGAGGTGGAAGCCAACTCACAATATTAACAGTGCCGTCACAATACATATACTTCTTATTGAAATTCGTCATAAATAATCCAGCACAATTTGAGAAGAATCATACCTATAACACTAGCGGGAGAAGTAACCTTTATCTTCCATGGCTCAGAAAGGAGTTGAATATGCAGAAACTAAAATATGTGATTATTTGTCCAATACCATGAGACGTCTGACAGAAAGCAGAGAAAGTTTTAAATCTAACTTAAAATCATTTTTCCTAGACAACTCCAGCTATCCGTTTACGAATTTCTACTTAAGAATTGGTAGGCAGTAAATAAAAGCTTGTTTTTAAGTGTAGTGACCCGAGGAGGTCTAAAAAAAATAATGTGTTAAGAAATGTTAACGCTAATCATATACACATATCCTGTAAACTGACTCGTTCCACATCATTTCGATCAAACAGTCGATCGGATGAATTATGGAACGTGTAACCTACTAATTTCTAGCACGATCATGCTAGTTCGGCAAAATCTCTTCATCCTGGAGGAAGTGGATTCAATTTAATTGCACCTAGCGTCCCCAGGAAGCGTCAGCAAACATTTCGTCCGTAACGAAAGTGATTTACTATGCTTTCCCCTATCAGCCCTAGACCTTGAAACACCCTGTCTAAACACAGGTACAATTTTAAGTGAAAACAAACATAGTGGTATATGAATATACAATGAAATACAGACTTTTAGCGGCTTACAGGCGTAGATAAATATCAACGGGGACAGCTGAAGATGTGTGCCCGCGGTCTCTTGCTTAGATGGCAGACGGTCTATCGGTCTGAGCTAAAGAGAACACAGAGGACAGTCCGACTGCAGGGACTTATCTCTGGCGCGCTCCCCGAGAGACCCACATTCTCAGCTTACTGCCCACACGCTACATTTGTAGTGTCGCTGTCCACTACGCTCATTACTCGCGGCAGTCAATCTACCGATTCCCGTAAGAGTTCGGGCAATGTGAGTGCATCCGCACTGAAGAAACCATCTTCATATAGTGGTATGTGGACAGCAGCTGTACAGGACTGATGGTAAGTCTTATCTCTGACAGACAACAGTTCTATAGTTAAATTTCAGTTACACTGTATATCGCATAAATCTAAAGTCTGTAACCTCAACTAAATACTTAGGAATTGTAGTTAGGAATAATTTAAATGGGAACGATCATACAGACAATATTGTGGGGAGAGCAAACCAAAGACTGCGATTTATTGGCAAAACACTTAGAAAACGCAACAGATCTACTAAAGAGAAGGTTTACACTACACTCGTCCGCTGTCTTCTTGAGTACTGTTGTGCAATGTGGAATCTGCATCACATACAATTAACGGAGGACACTGAAAAAGTTTAAAAGCAGTCAGTTCGTTTTGAATTATCGCGAAACGTTTGTTGGCGCCCACCTGCATGTGGAGGGATGATCATTATAATAAAATAACAGAAATCAGAGACCGCACGCTAATATTTAAGTGTTCGTTTTTCGTGCACGCTGTTCGAGAACGGAATAGTAGAGAAGTTGTGTAATGATGATACGATGGCCCATCTGCCAGTCACTTAATTGTGAATTGCTGAGTAATCATGCAGATGGAGATGCAGGTGGAGAAGTTTTATCTATGACAAGGAGTATCTCAGCCGATGACGAGAAAACTTTTCATGGTATTTACGTAACTCTCCAATGTCCGACTAGTCACTCGACAAGACTAATATGCAACTCTGAACGAAACTGCGGCACAGAAGTTTCATGGGCCACTACCATACAGCTCGGAAGATTCACCAGCAAATGAAACGACCAGTAGTGAAAGCCCTCACTGTATGTAGAAGTTTCGCCACAAGCTCCCCGTCGGCAGGCCGCCACTTAAATTTAGAGCTGCCCTGTCGTCAGAGCACATTGTACTCCGTTACAATAGACCCGTCGTATCGGTACAGGGACCGTAAACGTATGGGTCTTCCATTGTAAGGTGTCAGTGGCCTGTACCAATATGAGCGAGCGAGACTTCACATCAAATAAAGATCAGTGAGGAGGGATTCTGTAACAAGGTTAAAAATCACGATAACGGAGTCAGAAAATTAAACAAAAGAATGTCCGGGTGTAGCTTCGGCGAATGGAGCTTTGAGAGGCTGGGGATGGGAGAGCGAAGTGGAGCTGAGAAGTAGGGGAGGCAGACGGAGTGAGGCGTAGCGCGCATGCTCAGGCGCCGCCACTTCGCACTTGTGGGAGGCGCCGCCCACGTAATTGATAAGTTCTGTGCAAATACAGCGCCGGAATTCTGGGGACACACAACACGGGGCGGAGTTGTCCCGGCGGAGCACTTTGCCTCTGTACATACTCTGCTGCGTGAGAGCTTTCTGCAGGAAAGCTCTCATCACAAGTAACAGTCTTGGCACACTTCTAGCAAAGACGCTGAAGCTGTTGTGAGAAAAGGAGTGGAGTGTAAATAGGAATATCTCGTTCAGTGCGAACGGCCAAGCCAGCAAAAGATTGGCTGATGCTAATGTTCAAGACGGGTTCCATTCTGAGGTCTATACTATTGTTAGTTACGTAATTCTCATTCATCTAGATGTAATGTCATAGAATACCTTATATACTTCATAACATTATCACAGCTTACAGAAAGAAAAGAAGACCAAACGTAACATAAACAAGTACCAATGATGTACTGGGATGAAAATACCTCTGATAACACCTCAAATGACAAAATTTTAGAACATCATCAGTTGTGGACACCTCACGTAACGCTTGAGCAAGGAACGTTTGTCAAAATTGCACTACCGGCATAAGCCTTGACTGTTCTACAAAATGGATTGACCAAAGAGAAGATTCCAAATCAAGTATGCAATTTACAAAAGATGGAAGAGCTTAATACAGGAAGACGATAATAAGAATGTCAGACACTTCAAGTATGTCGGTAAGATCATAGAATCAACGAGACTAAAAAAGGAGGCACAGGGAACCAAGTTACAGAGAAATGAAAAGATCGTGGTGTCTACAACAAAAAATGTTTGTCCACAAATATGAAGCCTAAACTTTACAACACTGTAATGAAATCGCAATCTCTGTAAGCGAGAGAAATATTAATTCTCATCCGAACAGGTAATACAGAAATCATCTTAAAGGATTGAGAGGAAAACGCATGACAAATAAAAGAAAAAAAAAACAGAGGAAGTAGAAAAACTTGGTAGTAGACATTAATAACCGAAGATTAAAATGTTATGAACATGATGGAACTACAGTATGTAGCAGGGATTTAACAAGTTAAAAATGCCCACGAGAAATCCCAGGTAGATGCACTGAAAGTTGAAGACAGTAATGTGTTCAAGCAGAAGTTAAACTAATATATATATATATATATATATATATATATATATATATATATATATATACTCCTGGAAATGGAAAAAAGAACACATTGACACCGGTGTGTCAGACCCACCATACTTGCTCCGGACACTGCGAGAGGGCTGTACAAGCAATGATCACACGCACGGCACAGCGGACACACCAGGAACCGCGGTGTTGGCCGTCGAATGGCGCTAGCTGCGCAGCATTTGTGCACCGCCGCCGTCAGTGTCAGCCAGTTTGCCGTGGCATACGGAGCTCCATCGCAGTCTTTAACACTGGTAGCATGCCGCGACAGCGTGGACGTGAACCGTATGTGCAGTTGACGGACTTTGAGCGAGGGCGTATAGTGGGCATGCGGGAGGCCGGGTGGACGTACCGCCGAATTGCTCAACACGTGGGGCGTGAGGTCTCCACAGTACATCGATGTTGTCGCCAGTGGTCGGCGGAAGGTGCACGTGCCCGTCGACCTGGGACCAGACCGCAGCGACGCACGGATGCACGCCAAGACCGTAGGATCCTACGCAGTGGCGTAGGGGACCGCACCGCCACTTCCCAGCAAATTAGGAACACTGTTGCTTCTGGGGTATAGGCGAGGACCATTCGCAACCGTCTCCATGAAGCTGGGCTACGGTCCCGCACACCGTTAGGCCGTCTTCCGCTCACGCCCCAACATCGTGCAGCCCGCCTCCAGTGGTGTCGCGACAGGCGTGAATGGAGGTACGAATGGAGATGTGTCGTCTTCAGCAATGAGAGTCGCTTCTGCCTTGGTGCCAATGATGGTCGTATGCGTGTTTGGCGCCGTGCAGGTGAGCGCCACAATCAGGACTGCATACGACCGAGGCACACAGGGCCAACACCCGGCATCATGGTGTGGGGAGCGATCTCCTACACTGGCCGTACACCACTGGTGATCGTCGAGGGGACACTGAATAGTGCACGGTACATCCAAACCGTCATCGAACCCATCGTTCTACCATTCCTAGACCGGCAAGGGAACTTGCTGTTCCAACAGGACAATGCACGTCCGCATGTATCCCGTGCCACCCAACGTGCTCTAGAAGGTGTAAGTCAACTACCCTGGCCAGAAAGATCTCTGGATCTGTCCCCCATTGAGCATGTTTGGGACTGGATGAAGCGTCGTCTCACGCGGTCTGCACGTCCAGCACGAACGCTGGTCCAACTGAGGCGCCAGGTGGAAATGGCATGGCAAGCCGTTCCACAGGACTACATCCAGCATCTCTACGATCGTCTCCATGGGAGAATAGCAGCCTGCATTGCTGCGAAAGGTGGATATACACTGTACTAGTGCCGACATTGTGCATGCTCTGTTGCCTGTGTCTATGTGCCTGTGGTTCTATCAGTGTGATCATGTGATGTATGTGACCCCAGGAATGAGTCAATAAAGTTTCCCCTTCCTGGGACAATGAATTCACGGTGTTCTTATTTCAATTTCCAGGAGTATATATATATATATATATATATTTTAATGCTTGGTGTCTGTTTCTTCGAAAGAATACAGACCATGAAGATCACGCAGCTGTGAAACACTATGTGTAAAGTGAAGGGGGATCACTTCTATGAGTTAAAGCGGGATATTAAGCGAAATCTGTGTGGTGTTCTTTCGAAGGATCGGACACCATGCATTCAAATAACTGATAAGCCTCGTTGGGCAATGGATCAAATGGTTCAAATGGCTCTGAGAGCACTATGGGACTTAACTTCTAAGGTCATCAGTCCCCTAGAACTTAGAACTACTCAAACCTAAGTAACCTAAGGACAGCACACACATCCATGCCCGAGGCAGGATTCGAACCTGCGACCGTAACGTTTTCGCGGTTCCAGACTGTAGCGCCTAGAACGGCTCGGCCACTCCAGCCAGCGGCAATGGATCCACTTTCTTCACTGTGGAGGCATAATACGACCAACTTCCTGAGGGAATCTACAGGGTAGCCAACAGGAGTATAATGGACAGGGGCTGAGGATAAGTGGAGCACGGAGGCAGTGTGGATTGGTCGTGCGGCGTACCGAAATCGTCCGTGCTCCGGATGCCGCAGTGGCTACCGCACCTGCTTAGTCAGCAGGCAATCCCGGGTTCGAATCCCGGTCCAGTACACATTTTCACTCATCGCCGCTAATTGCGCTTAATGTCCCACTGCAGCTGATAGCAGTGATCCCCCTTCGATTTATAGAAGTTAAATTGTTGGGTAGTGCAGGTAGTGAGTGAGTGAGTGAGGTTCCAAAAATACCAGAGACTAAGTGGAATGAAGAAATAAAAGTAGCCCACAGAATGAAGAAGATTAGAAAAAGAAATCTAAAATTACTACTTGATGCAACATGGTCCATATACAGATAGTAAAATAATACTGACACAGAATAAGAATTTAGTTAATCGAAACTCGTGTTTGAGCACCTTCAGCCGCTATGAAAATATTTCTTATTACTAGAAGTTTTGACTGTAACGATCATCAGGCGCATGAAGTTTTTCGAGTACAGCATGTGTGTAAATACGTCCGTGACGTATCCACACAGTTGATGTGATTGATAAACCTCGTTTTCCTGACAATTAATAACAATCGAGAATAAAAGTTTCATAGGAGATGCTTATGGTGCAACACGATTTTTGATAAATTTATGCTCGGAAGGTAGCACCAAATACTGAAAATCTGCAGTGGTGTCCAAAATTAAAGCAGCAAACCGCTAATTTTCTATCCTGTATCTAATTCACGATATAATAATACAGACTGTCAAGAGACGTCCGTAGGATCGTATTCTGCACGAAAGATGGCTTTCCAGCCAGTGGCCAACCACGCCAACAATTACGTCACGGTAACTATCAAACGGGACAGTGTTTGCCGGGTATTCCCATATCCACGATCGCTGTGTATATAGGCACAGACGGTGCAGTATGGCACAGAGAAGACGCCTACCAGACTCTCTGCAGTGGAGTGCCAAGGAAGAATGGAAGCAGGACGGTCGCAAACTTATGTGACCCGATGGCTTAACGTGAATCGTTCTGTTGTTTGTCGGATGTGGCGACATTGTATAGAGATCGAAACTCTATCCCGAAGACCAGGGCAGGGCCGACCACGTGTGATGTCAGAAAGAGAGGACCGTTATTAGGCTGCAGGGGCAAGACGGTACCTTCTTGGTGCTGCACGGCAAGTAGCATCTGACCATGCAGCATCCACCGAAAGTGTTGTAACGAGGCAAACGCTGTACAGAAAGCTTCGGCAGAGTGGCCTTCATTGTCGGAGACCTGCTGTGGGCTAATGTCCTTTTCAAGGATGAGCGCTATCGTTATGCGTGTTGCAAATTTTTATGTTCTGTATTTTTTACACACGTTTCTACTTTATTATTATCTATTTATACTGTTTTGTGGGAAAATAAAAGCGACCTTGCTAAATTTCCGTGTGTTGCTTGTAAAGGGACTTGAATTACTTAACCATTACGGCACCTCACCTCAACCTCTCGATACCAACAATATTCTACTGTGTTTCTGTAAAATAGTTAACATATTTCTGTGACAATATTCAGATTTGATTTCATTAAACTTCGGTATATCGATATGTATATATTGCAATGATGTTATTCTTATGTGTATTCTTTCTTTTGTCACTATGATCATTGACGTACTTGTAACTTTGACTTTTGGGCGCGTAAGCGGTTATTAGAGAGTCAGGCTTTGGTCGTCATGTTAAAAAGACGCAAATTGTAGTCAGTTTATGAACTGTGAGCTTTAACAGTGAGAAAGATATTTTTAAGTATGTTTTATATTGTGAAGTGATGTTTTGGAACGAGTTACGTGATGTTGCAACAAAAGTAATACAAAAGAAGTGTAACTTAAATTCGGAGTGCTGATTACTTTTTTACACCACCATTGTCCTAACTTGCAAAACTTTAATCTTCAAGAATGGTTTATGAATCACATCTATAAAACCTTTGAATATCGCAGAATAACACCTAGGCCTCTTTGCATCCGAGCTTGGAATCATCACTACCTAGATTTTCGACGATTGAGCCATGAGTTCACAACGAGACCTGCGTGGGAAACACGAAAAGATGAGTGCCTAGTTTATCCGTTATTTCAAGAAATGACTTTATTAACTGTGCTCTAATGACACCTGCCACATAATATAACTTTGTTGTTGCCCGAAAATGCAATATTTAGCAGCGTGAGCAACACTAAAATCACAATTAATTTTTGACCTTTGTTGTGGTAGGGTTATTAGATGCTTTAATTTTGGGCACCAGTGTACTTCATGATACGAATTTTAATCATTCGTAAGAGATATTGAAGCATCATCTCTGTCCTATTAGCAGAAACCCTAGTGTAGCATTTCCTGGGGACGATTTGTGGGAATCCTAAATTAGTAGGGCTGTATCAGCTTCACAGATCCATATCTTCTTAACTGGACAGCTTCAGTACCTACATTGCTAAGCAGTTAACACAGTGAACGCAGTACTGTTGCGGGTTGTCTGTCTAGCCGCGCACAGTGGTAACGCAAATCTGATTCTCAGTATTTCACATGGTGTTTTAAAAGATTGATTTGATATAAGAACGCCATGTCTTCTATTTGAATGAAGACAGATTTTTATTTTCATAAGCACAATCCAATTGAAAAGCGTATATATTTTACATGGATACACGTACAACTGTGGTGTTCCTTTTTGCCATTACATTCAGATCGAAGGTCGCACTACCTTCCGCAAACGTTCATTGTGGGTTCCACTGGACTTGCGACAAATATGTCTCGTGCCAAACTTTTGCGACAATGTCTCGAGGTACTGCATTCACTGCTTTTTCTATGTAGAGTCCCACTTTACGCACAACTGATGGAAGAGCATAGAAGGAGCCTTTCAAAAACCCTCACAATATGTCACATATCGCGGTGTCAGCCGGTCTTGGTATCCAGCGATACGATAGGAAATCTTCACGCGCTTTACGGCAGTCAATCGCTGAGGCAGCTCATTGTTAAAAAATGTTCTTAAGTGCAAAGCCCAGAGCTCTGCTACTCCGTCCGGTTGAAAAAGAAATTTTTCAGCATGTTATCCCAATTCTGGAGAAAGCCAGATCTGTAACACATCCACGCGTGTGATGCGGGGAACCGTCCTTTCCGAAAAAAGTACGTGCATGAAATCTTTTCTTAGGGAACGGTGCTAAACTTGTTAAGCTTACGAGTGTCTCGTGCATGACTACGGTACACAGGTGTCCTGGTCACAATACTCTTAGACTGTTGCTGTTGACTTTTCTGCTTCGATGAAACGTAGCCTCATTCTATTTTCTCATTACCTAAGCTTTCTACACGTCAGTGAAATCCCCACTAGTAACAATACTTTCTCATTAGATTAAATACCGGTAGCTTTCAGCTTCGGGCAATGTTCTTGGTCTCCAATATATACTGTTCATGTTATTAACAAGAGTTGTAATTAAACCAGAAAAACAAACTATAACCCGAGGGAGAATAATTATAACTGAGACATAAGTTTAATGGGACTATGTACTTGAAAGATGGCCAAACATACAGCACTGGTGACCCAATTTCGGACACACGTCAGTATATTAAAATTTCTCATTTATTTCCTACAATCCTTTAGTTCTAAGAGTTCTTGGCGTAAGTTGCTAAAACGTTTACCTCCTCAATTACGTCACTACCATACAGAAATATTCTCTCTTTAATTTCAGGGTTCCTGTTGCACATTTTCTCGTTTCTTTATTTTAGATGTCCTGTATAACATTTACCGGTCTGCTGTCTGTTTATAGGTGCTTGGGTAACATGAGATTGCATGTATTGTTGTATCAGCCATTGTAGTTTTCCCATAAATTTTGAATATGCATGTGCTGTTGTGTCGTGTAATATTTAGGTACATGTAACTGATGGTATTGTCTTGCTCATGTACGACTGTAGATGTTATTTTCTCATGTCAACTACTGAAGCAATCTAGAATGTCTGTTGTGTCTTTGGCGTCCCGTTCCCCTAGGAGCAGTGTGTCGTCTACATAGAAATTGGTGGTCTAACAGTATATATCTCGTCCCACACCTGACATACACTCCTGGAAATGGAAAAAAGAACACATTGACACCGGTGTGTCAGACCCACCATACTTGCTCCGGACACTGCGAGAGGGCTGTACAAGCAATGATCACACGCACGGCACAGCGGACACACCAGGAACCGCGGTGTTGGCCGTCGAATGGCGCTAGCTGCGCAGCATTTGTGCACCGCCGCCGTCAGTGTCAGCCAGTTTGCCGTGGCATACGGAGCTCCATCGCAGTCTTTAACACTGGTAGCATGCCGCGCCAGCGTGGACGTGAACCGTATGTGCAGTTGACGGACTTTGAGCGAGGGCGTATAGTGGGCATGCGGGAGGCCGGGTGGACGTACCGCCGAATTGCTCAACACGTGGGGCGTGAGGTCTCCACAGTACATCGATGTTGTCGCCAGTGGTCGGCGGAAGGTGCACGTGCCCGTCGACCTGGGACCGGACCGCAGCGACGCACGGATGGACGCCAAGACCGTAGGATCCTACGCAGTGCCGTAGGGGACCGCACCGCCACTTCCCAGCAAATTAGGGACACTGTTGCTCCTGGGGTATCGGCGAGGACCATTCGCAACCGTCTCCATGAAGCTGGGCTACGGTCCCGCACACCGTTAGGCCGTCTTCCGCTCACGCCCCAACATCGTGCAGCCCGCCTCCAGTGGTGTCGCGACAGGCGTGAATGGAGGTAGGAATGGAGATGTGTCGTCTTCAGCAATGAGAGTCGCTTCTGCCTTGGTGCCAATGATGGTCGTATGCGTGTTTGGCGCCGTGCAGGTGAGCGCCACAATCAGGACTGCATACGACCGAGGCACACAGGGCCAACACCCGGCATCATGGTGTGGGGAGCGATCTCCTACACTGGCCGTACACCACTGGTGATCGTCGAGGGGACACTGAATAGTGCACGGTACATCCAAACCGTCATCGAACCCATCGTTCTACCATTCCTAGACCGGCAAGGGAACTTGCTGTTCCAACAGGACAATGCACATCCGCATGTATCCCGTGCCACCCAACGTGCTCTAGAAGGTGTAAGTCAACTACCCTGGCTAGCAAGATCTCCGGATCTGTCCCCCATTGAGCATGTTTCGGACTGGATGAAGCGTCGTCTCACGCGGTCTGCACGTCCAGCACGAACGCTGGTCCAACTGAGGCGCCAGGTGGAAATGGCATGGCAAGCCGTTCCACAGGACTACATCCAGCATCTCTACGATCGTCTCCATGGGAGAATAGCAGCCTGCATTGCTGCGAAAGGTGGATATACACTGTACTAGTGCCGACATTGTGCATGCTCTGTTGCCTGTGTCTATGTGCCTGTGGTTCTGTCAGTGTGATCATGTGATGTATCTGACCCCAGGAATGTGTCAATAAAGTTTCCCCTTCCTGGGACAATGAATTCACGGTGTTCTTATTTCAATTTCCAGGAGTGTATTATATAAATCAACTGGAACAAACATTATTTAATAGCCAAAAATCCTACCTAAGGAAAACTGAATCCCATACATTCACAAGTTATCACAGGAAACTGCTAACATTTTATAAAACCACAAATTAGAAATTGGTTTTTCTACATTAGTCTGGGATTTCAACACCATGTATACAGAGAATACTAAAGCTCATACAACAGACATACAATGTGAGCAAGAACCACACAATAAAGACCAACAATTTCGACAATCGAGCAAAATGGCGCAATACTCCGTCGACTAAATAAAGGGCATAAAATGGATTTATTAGAATAACCGGAGATACATATCCACTTTACAAAAAATTTGAAGATAAAATGTTTAAAAAATTTAAAGTGAATCAGTAAATTTCCTAATACACCTCGATATGTATTCAAATAACTATAGTAACATATAGAAATAAGCACCATTGTAAATAGATCTAAAAAAATCGTTGTCCAGACGTTAAGGTAAATCCCCACTGTACAAAAAATATATCATTCGCTGTGGAGGACCTATAGCATTATCTCTGTTGACTATACCTACAAAACTTCGTTGTAATAAGTTTGTTATTCTTGATGCATGCTGTGCATGGAAAATTGTTTGTGATGTTTAATATGTGTAAGACTCTGCACAATGTAAGCACAACTTCTCCCAAATTTCAGCATTAATTGTATGTAACGATCGACAATCAACTAAAAATTATGTATTTTTATATACTGCAGTAAAGGCAACAGAGCGATGCAGTACCTCACACATGAAAATCATTAGTAGAGAATGGTACAGTACGCAGAGTAAAGTCGCTTGAAAGTGGGAATCATTTCAAAAGCCGTCGTGAAATTCATGGTACAGTAACATTGGTGTGACTATTGCATATGTTCGATCTCAACGAGAAGACGGTAGGTGGTTGCACTAGCAGTGAAGAGTATATAAAGCGTGTTGGGAAGACGTGGAAAACACTGTAGTCGTTGTCATAATGTGGCAATGGAGCGATTTATCTGACGTCCAGAAGGGCCTGAATATTGGCCTTTTAGCCGCTGGTGGAAACATTGCCGAAACTGCTAAGTCTGTAAACAATTCGTGTGCTACCACGGTTAAAGTATACCGTGCCTGGCAACGTTGGTGCACGATGGATGACAGGGCTGAATAACAGCTGCAGAGATGTGAATCAGCGAATAGACATGCAAATGTTGAGCAACTGACCTCCCAGATCAACCAAGGGGTTACCAACATATCTCCTCAACGACCGTTCTGAAAACATTGGTTCGCATAGGCCTCTGCAGCAGGCTTGTGGTTCACGAGCCCATGCTGACTGCTGTTCATCAGCAACGAAAGCTGGAATCTGCACGCCAGCACCGAAACTGGACGCCGACTAAGTGGTGAGAGGTGGTCCTTTAGATGAATAATGTTGTATGCTCCATAGGACAGATAGCGCTGGCGTGTACGGCGTGAAACGTCTGAAAGCAAACACCTAGGGAGCGTTGTGGTCAAGGGAATGTTTTCGTGGCGTTCTCTGGGTGATCTTGTCAATCGGGAAGGAACACTGGATTAAGGCAACTATGCATCTATCCTTAGCGACTACGTACTCCCTTACATGCACTTTGTTACTCCTCGGCACGATGGCATCTACGAGCAGGATAATGCAACGTGTCAGACAGCTCTTATTGTATGTGTGTGATTCGAAGAGCACCAGAATGAGTTTACCTCACTCCCAAGGCGACCAAACTCTCCGGACTTAAACCCAATCAAGAATCTGTGGGACCACTTGAATCGGGCCGTCCTGTCAATGGATTCTCAACTGTGAAACCTGGTGCACTGAAGTCAGCAGGGCTATATATACCTGTCAGTACATTCCAGAACCTCATTTACTCTATTAATATATGTCTTGCAGCGGACCAAGCTGCTAAAGGTGGTTATTCAGGCTTTTGACATATGGCCACATTAATGAACCGGACAGCATATAAATAAAAGAAAATCATGACTGGTAGAAAAATAAATTATTTGTAAACAAACCCAAATTTTTGTTATTCATTCTTTTTACTTTTTGTATGAACTCTCTATACAGTTTATTGTTGAAGCCATATTTAAAGTTCAGCGACCTTACCACTCCGTCGGTTTCAGCGTTTTCGTAACATTAATCGATCGCAATGTGCCTAAATAGCACACAATTTCGAGTTGTCATAACTCCCATCTACTTTGTAATTGGAGGACGTCCCTTCTTCAGAACTGAGAGTATGGGATTAAAAACAGAACTACAGCAAAAAAGATTTTACTACCGAAAACACACGATTTCCAAATTAACCCTTTTTATAGCCCTCTGAATGGTTACCGAGACGTTAAAAGAAAACACACAAAACAACAGACAGTTCAGTCGGATCCCAATAAGCTCAGTCCTCCTCAGCTTTTCTGATTTGCACTCCTCACAAAAAGTTAGAAGGATGGCCACTTTGCACTCATTGCAGACTTCGTTTGCATGTTCATAGCAGACTGGCTTGGCATGATACAAACATCTCGAAACGGTAAGCCTTCTCAAGCCAGTTTAAGTCATTTCAGCGGCCTCTTGATGCATAGTTTGTCCTTCCGATCGTCGCTTGGAAACTTTCTCGTGGGTTTGAATTTCTTCAGTCGGATTTGGAGACGGGAGGGGATTACATGCCTATCTTGGTTTCTTTTCTGCAGCTCTGGGAGAGTATGCTCATCGGCCAAATTTCTGAGAAACATACTCCTCTGCGTAATGGTTCAGGACCTTGCCAAGACAGACGAGGAGGGAGTTGGTTCCAGCCCCATTCATCATCGAATAAAAGACTCCTATTGATCAACGAATGTTTTTTCTCTATACATCATAAGCCGAACACATTTGGTCTGCACTATCACTCCACTTTTTCTGGAGTTGTAGAACACTATGACCTTTGACCTCTTGGCATGTCCATATGAAGGGAAGAACCTAAGACAGCTTTTTTATTTTTCTTTTTTATTCTCTTCGAATGACCCTGTGGTTATAATTAAAAGACAGCTACTCACGGAGGCCCAGTTTTGGCTGTAAGTCTCGGATGCCGGAAAAGCTTGATAAATATGCTCACTCGTTAACGCTGAACCGCTTTACGCTGGAAAATGCTACCTGGTGCATATCTGGCTCTGTACACCATTTTCATGACGGTATGACATCCACACTGTCATCTGACAAGCTATAACGTGAGTGAACAGTATGGCTATCAAGGCGAGAGAGAGCGCACATTTATTGAAACTGTTTTATGTGAACGACAGCAATTACAGTGCTGCATTGTGATAGTATCGCCGACTGAAAGGTCTGAGGAGAGACATGATGTCATTAAATAGCTTAAAGGAGATGATAATTAATTCGAAAACACAGGGCAGCTTGGTGTGGAATGTGGAAGAGGTGGGAGTCCTGTGCCGGTGGAAGCTACTGACGAAGTTACTATTGCATCACGTCCCCTCGGTAATGCCAGTGCTTGTGAAGTGTCACGAGAATTGTCCACCACATGATCAGTTGCTCGGAAAGTATTACGGTCTATTTCACACTGGCGATAGTAAAATATCCAGTCTGTGCAGCAACTGAAACATCATGACCCGTAGCAAGTCCTGAATTTGCTATTCAGTTTCTGGCACAGATCGAAGTTGATGACATGTGGTTGGGCAATATTCCATGGGGTGACGAGGCATTTTCTACACTGCAGGCTGTAGTGAATACACAGAACTGCCGAAATCGAGTTACTATTAAACCACTTGTTGTCCACGAAGAGCCAATGCCCTGGCCGTAAGTGACTGTCTGGCGTTGATTCACAAGCACTTTTGTTCTCGGTCCGTTCTTCTTTGTAGAGAACACACGCAGGTGACCCTGGCAGGTGTACCGTGACGTTTGTGCGTTATCGAGACCTCTTTGTACCGCATGTGATTCTTGCTGTGGAAGAGCGCATCTGCGTGGGAAACACTGCTTTCATGCCACATGGGGTAACATCTCAAGGTTTCCTGATACATGGCCTGCAAGATCTTATCTGATCTGAATTCATGCCACTTTTGGTTCTGGGGTACCTAAAGGATGCGATTACCAGGGACACGCTCGGTTCGTACCACATGAGAACGGCAATTTAAAGGAAAACGTTACTGAGAGTCCACCGGAACTGCTGCGAGAAACTGTTGATCACGTCGTTTTATGGATGCTGCATCTCTTCGACATCTCTGGTGCTCATACTGAACTCATTGTGCAAGCAGCAGTTAATAATAAAATCAAAATGATGCCTGTCTCCCTTGTTTGACTTGTTCTGACCCTGTCCCATTTCTAACCTATTGCATATAGAAACATTTCTACACTCTTTCTTGTACTCACAGAACCAGATTTGTAACTGGTGATCCAAATTTGAATTTCGAGAGTAAATCGGCTCCGCATTAACGCATTACAATCTCTACCAAGTTGTGCCGTCATACAGTAATTACATCCTACACTGGAACTCTGTGAGTAACTCCTCTTTAAGTATAAGTACCTGGTACAACACCGGAGCGTTCGCATCGCTGAACTCGAACATAAGGTCGCACTCCTTCCTTACTTTCACTTTCACAAAATTTCAAGTCAACTGTCTCTTGTTTTTCTCATCGTACCAACGTAGGTGAGATTACGCTTTTTTGAGCTCATCAACGAGCGCCAAGTAGATAAACCAGTTGTTTGACGTGCTATTTTGTCCGCTTCGCAATAAGAGCTCAACATTTCGTTTGACGTCCAGTCGGCTTCTGGGAACGGGGGCACAACCTCCTGCGTTTAAGAAGAGAAGCCAACTGAAAACTATAACTGTACTTTTTTGCACAGGTGCAACCGGCAGATGGTTACATAGTCTGTACAGAGACTTGTTGCACGTAATTAAGGTATAACTCAGAAGTGACTCACGGAACAAACTAATTTGTACTTCACAGCATCACGACTCTTCAGACCTTTCACATTTTCCAATAACGACTCCCCGTATTTAAGCGTACGACTGATATCAGCAAACCGCGCGGGGTAGTCGCGCGGTCTAAGGCGTCTTGTCGAGGTCCGCGCGGCTCTCCCCGTCGGTGGTTCGAGTCCTCCCTCGTGCATGGGTGTACGTGTCGTCCTTATTTTAAGTTAGGTTAAGTTAGATTAAATAGTGTCTAAGCTTAGGGACCGATGACCTCAGCCGTTTGGTCCCATAAGACCTTACCACAAATTTCCAAAACGTGTCCGATTGGTCCGTCGTTCGTTTCGCAACATATCAGATTTGTCTGCAACACTTCATGCCGACTTCCCAGTTTTTTTTCTCATTCCTGCAAACACCAAAATCATAGTAGTTGTAGTGTCAAAATTGTGTGGTGAAGCTAAACGTTGCAGTTTCTGCTGGTAGCGCCGAGCGCCAATTACACCAGCATTTCCCCTGACACGTCTCCGCCCTCCGTAAAGACCAACTTTCTCATTTAGATATTTATTCGCAAGTTTCAGCAGCTGTTTTTGAAGAATTCCGTTGTGAATAAATAGACACTGGAAGAGGGGGGGGTGCAGAGGGAGGAGATGGGGTAGGGGAAAAGTGGGTGGAGGGAGTGGAAAAGTCAGTAGGTGCAGAGGGAGGAAGACCAAGGTCAACGTTCAGAGTTCAAATTCGATCAGCAGGAAGAAGGAAGATGTTGATCTTACACACGGTCAACTTAATTACAGAGTGAGCATCAACTTGCAGCGAACTAAGAGGTAGAAAGAATTGGTCACGTAATTTTCAAAATAACCATTCTCCATTCGTTTATGTGAAGTTAGTGCCATCACGGGAAATCTAATCCAGAATCATCGAACTTGGATACGGACCTAGCCTGTTGAGTGCCAATGCAATACCTTTAACAACAAAAAATATCATCACAGTTCAGGGTGAAGCAGTGTAGACAAAGCATCCGAAATTAATCAAATGGTTCAAATGGCTCTGAGCACTATGGGACTTAACTTCGTAGGTCATCAGTCCCCTAGAACTTAGAACTACTTAAACCTAACTAACCTAAGGACATGACACACATCCACGCCCGAGGCAGGATTCGAACCTGCGACCGTTGCGCCTAGAATCGCTCGGCCACTTCGGCCGGCCGAAATTAATCCTTGACGAGTAAATGTACCGAGGTGATGTTTTCGCTAAGCTATAGAGGAAAATATGGAGAACTTTTTGAGGCGGGGAAGTAATTTCTAATGTTTATAACTGACAAACTATGAAAACGAGTTTTTCGGAGGTGTATGTCTTTTTTCTGTGGCAGTGGAAGGATCTACATCTACATATACATCCATACTTCGCAAGCCACCCAACGGTGTGTGGCGGAGCGTACCCTGAGTACCTCTATCGGTTCTCCCTTCTGTTCCCGTCTCGTATTGTTCGTGGAAAGAAGGATTGTCGGTATGCTTCTGTGTGGGCTCTAATCTCTCTGATTTTATCCTCATGGTCTCTTCGCGAGATATACGTACGAGGGAGCAATATACTGCTTGACTGTTCGGTGAAGGTATGTTCTCGAAACTTCAACAAAAGCCCGCACCGAGCTACTGAGCGTCTCTCCTGCAGAGTCTTCCACTGGAGTTTATCTATCAACTCCGTAACGCTTTCGCGATTACTAAATGATCCTGTAACGAAGCGCGCTGCTCTCCGTTAGATCTTCTCTATCTCTTCTATCAACCCTATCTGGTACGGATCCCACACTTCTGAGCAGTATTCAAGCAGCTGGCGAACAAGTCTACTGTAACCTACTTCCTTTGTTTTCGGATTGCATTTCCTTAGGATTCTTCCAATGAATCTCAGTCTGACATCTGCTTTACCGACGATCAACTTTATATGATCATTCCATTTTAAATCACTCCTAACGCGTACTCCCAGATAATTTATGTAATTAACTGCTTCCAGTTGCTGATCTGCTATTTTGTAGCTAAATGATAAGGGATCTTTCTTTCTATGTATCCGCAGCACATTACACTTCCTTCGAAGTGGTATTCAGCGAGGCTTGGGCAGGTTAATCAAATAGCAATAGCGCTTCAAACCAGTGTCCCTCTATCAAGAGAAGACCCTTACACATCCGCCCCATTTTCCAAATACAAGCAAAGGCATAACGCATATTCTTTTCGTTTTGTATTTGTTAGTATGACTGTCATATCAAAAGTTCAGAATCTTGACTATGAACGTTGATACATACTACAGAGCGACTCCGGATAGACAATACTGAATGTAGAACTTCTTCACCTATCGCAGCAGAGACCCGTGGTGTTCAGCATTTGATGTTTTTGATGTGTCTTAGCAGATATCTTGTTTTATTTTCCCGACAAACCAAAATTCGCAATTGTTATGTCTTGTCAACGTGCAGGCTATTTTGCGTTTTGCGAATGAAAACAGGAAATGTCTACATCCTGCTGATTCTGAGTCGCTCGAAAGTCTAAACATTAACTGATTTCGTGCAACAGTCTGGATCTCAGCGAAATCAGTGTTGTATACTGCCTACTCGTCAAATATGCGGTGCCTACGAGACCTGGTTTCTCGGATCGCTAGACAACAATTAAAGCAAATCGTATTAATGAATTTTATTTACAGAAAATACGAGGGTTGTCTAAAAAGTAAGTTCAGATCGGTCGCGAAATGGAAATCAATGGGAAAATCCGGTAAAGCTTTGCACAGATGCGTTGGGCAGTGTCTCTATCTAGTAAGCAGGTAGATCGTGTCGCGTCGCTCTTTTCAGTTTTGGGTGATCAATGAGTACGTAAAGATGCGTACGGAATAGTGTCTCCCGCCCAGTATGAGGGCCTGGTTAGAGATTTCGCCTGTGTCATGCAGTCCACATAACACAACTGTCGAGCAGTTCCTTCTTCATGCCAATCCTCGGCCGCACACTGCAGGGGCAATAAAGACGCTCCTGCAGCGTTTCCGATGAGAAGTGTTTGATCACCCACAATACAGTCCGTAATTGGCTCCCCCTGAGTCTCATCTCTGCTCACAAGAACGCTCGCTATGAAAACAAAATTTTTCCACAAACAACGAGCTGCAGATCAGTGCAGATAACTGGCCGAAAGCACAGGCGGCCGCTTTCTATGACGAGGGTGTTGGAAAGTTAATAAAACACTACGAAAAAACTCGAAGTTGGAGCGGTGACTATGTAGAGAAGTAGGTGGAAGGTGTACCTAACTGTTTCAAATAAAACGTCACAGATTTTCGCTGTGGTTTCCATTTCGCGACCGATTGGAACTTACTTTCTGGGCAACCCTCGTAAATGACAGTTCTTAACCTTGAGAAATACAGATGTTTCGTGAGTGAAGAGCGACAGACAAACAAGAAAACTCTTCAGTATACACAATTCGTAATGCTGGAGAAGTAATACAATGGATGCTTCTCATCCGGTCACTGGTCTTGACGCTTCTGTAGAACAAGTAGAAATGGGCCGCGGCCAGTCGGGTGCAGCGATTATGTTCTCTTCGCGTAGAGGGCGCTGAGATGGCTCGGTCCGAGTGCAATTGGCTGCCCTCTTCTTCACAGCCTTCTCCGATCTATCGTTCCCAGCTGTCGTGCCGGCGCTTGACTTTACGAAGGATCATGCAGATCTCATGGGTGTGGATTGTGTGGAGACTTTGGAGTTTAACTGCTGATGCAAAGGTCTTTCTGGTTTCTGTGTTTAGATATTCAGTGGTCCAATAAGTGCTTCTCCTGGTACACAAGACTGACAGAACTGTCAAGAGCGTTTCTCGTGTGTAGGGTATGGAGTGTGTAAAAGTTTTTATCGTTTTGGTGACAAAGTGTTGCAGTTTAGTGAGCAGGCACAAGCTTAATAGGAAAGACAAGAAGCTGGTTGGACGGTTGGAGTTTAAGTAAGTGAGACAGACTAGGAGAAGTCTCCATTGAAGCCAATAAATGATATCCGTTTGCATGAAAATTTTAATGTAGTGTTTTTGTGTCACACATCCCCTATTGAATTTAAATGGTACTCCTGTATTTTTGTTGTGGACATCATTGGCGGTGTAACGTTACGAGTATGTGGGCAAGTTATTCGTGCACGTAGGCCTGATATTGAAGAGAGATAAATTTGTTGCACTGCTGAATGCTAGCTGGACCACGGTACAGGGCGCGCCGCGACCAGCGTGGCTGGTTGATAGTTTCCAGCCCAGGCCAGCTCAGGTGCAGAGAGAATGAGCGCGTCGTCGAAAACAGGTAAATGCCAGAGCTGGGAATTTGGACGCCTAATGCTCGCATTGCCTTTGTGCCGAATGTACTCCAAGAAATGGAGGCGTGTCAGATACTCTTAAAGAAAGTCAAGTTCAGCTCTTTGAGATTCGACAATTACTCACATCAAATATTAATGCATATCTGAATACGTTTGCGATCTCAGGAAAATTATGCACATTCCGTGACACAACTATATTTTAGTATCTTTAATACAACAGAAGTTAATGTTTCACAGCTAATAAACATTTCCCCAGTGACTCTTTGACTCAACAACTTTTAATCACTTCGTGCCATTTCAACAAACATTATCTCAGATGACAGCAAAGCACTGTAGCTATCATTCCTAGAAGCTACGTATCTGTATGTATTTTAGTTATTGATTTACAACATCCTAAATATCTTCTTCATTATGCAAATGTTTGTCAGAACTGATGACCTTAGCAGCTAAGTCCCATAATATTTCACACACATTTTTTTGTTTGTCAGAACATCTTATTCTCCACATTTACACAGCAAATGAATGCAGCGTGAATACCTCACATTTTTTCATACTTGTGTTTTTATGTAATGAATAGTTTACTGTTGTGGTAGTAACTTTATTTAAATGTTGGTTGCAAGTGGTATTAGAGAACGGTGCCAATTTAAAAGTGGTCAGTCGCATGTATTAGTGAACACTACAATTGAAAAGAGAACCAAAGGTCGCCCCTGTGGAGAAGGCGTCAGTTATTGTTTCAGTAATATTTAGTGACAATCTGTAATCATTTAACTTGAGCACACTTGCTCAAGAATACTGGTTTATTTATTTATGAACTACCTATTACTTATATTTGTAAATGCTGTGAATGTAACTGAACGTTTATGACGTTCCTTTATTTAAATGTTGTTGTAATATATTAGTTTAGTGGAGGTAGCGGTCATGTTGAGTAAGATCATGTCTTTAGAGCTTACGGATGATGTATTTTTGGTTGGAACGCCCTGTAGCCAATGGCAAAGCAGATAGTAGTGGAACACTACGGGAGTCAATTGGAGACTTGAACTTTCCGAGTGAAGCGCTCAAGGGACAGATTCCGAACGCCTTATGTCGAGTGCTGTAAGATGGCAGATCTGCCTGTGGTAATAATCGTGATTCTGTCATGGAGGTGTATGATTCAGGTCAATGAAGGCCCGTATCACACTCCTGAAAGGACTTGATAATTCGAGAGATTTGAATGTGTTCCAGAGCAAAGCCTTAACATTTTCCGCTTGCACTACTGAACTGCGCATAGGTACAGTATGAGCTGCTATTCTTTGTATCACATGTGTTAATTTGTAAATCATCTCTGAACTACTTTGAACTGGTGAATTTTTCGTGTATTACGATCATGAAATGGACTTAGTATTCGCGAATCTTTGATGACTATTAGTTTGGGGAGTTTGCTACCATTCTCTTAACGCATTCAATGTAACTTTGCTGCGTTTGATAAGGATTTTTCTGTACCTATTTTAACTGAATATCGTAGATCAACTTCCCGTCTATTTGAGATGTCCTTTCTTGAATAAATATTACACAACATAAATCTCTGCCGTCTACATCAATTACAGATGTTAGAAAAAACCCTTGCTATTAAATTATTCATTTACATTCTGTTTTGTATACCTGTGTATTTTATTATCTCGCAAATGTAGCCAGTACATTGACTATTTGAAATCACAGCTACAGGTTATTATTTACAGCGAATTAGCTGCAGGGCATGAAAGCAGATATCTGTGTCTTCCCCTATGACTACATCTAACTACTCCTTTTTAAACAGAACCGTGCGTAGCCCAAGTACCTAAAGTAAGAATGACTACAGGTAAAGACGCAACTGGTTTGCTCGTATGGACTACTGTTAGGAAGAAAGACGATACTAGGATGTAACCATAAAGTATCGTTGCAGCAGAAGCTACTAGGAGCCACATGGAGATGGCGTAAGAACTGTAAGTGATATACGTATTCTAAGACACTGGTCAGATCTCGCAATCTTCCTGAAAATGGCTAGATTGTTACAAGGCTATAAGTTAATGATTTTTGGGGTGGTGTAAACTTTAAATTTTTAATGCTTGTAAATATGGTTGGCGACCTTTATTTATACTGGACAGTGTAACGGTGTAACAAGTTAATTTGGGTCTACAAATAAATGCTTCAGATTAAATCTGTTAAACAGTGCCTGACGTAATGTCACCTGCAGACCACACTATGTCAAGAGTGTGTGGATTCAGGCCATGGCCAGAAGTGGAACTGGATACGACACTTGCGGAAGCTTCGAAGTATGGACTCGAGAAGGTCAGAGTCAGAAAGATTGATTTGTGATTTTCCAAATCGTTTTTATGCCCCTGTGCCTTAATTCATTAAAAGTAGCGGCAGCGTGGTTGGGGCATCCGCTTGCCTCCGACATGTGTTTCTGTGTGTGGGCACGATGTCCAGTAATATTGACAGATATCAACATGGCTGAGCAGTGGCGTAACGCCTCTGCCTCTGACATAAAAATCCCCAGACTTAGTAGGTAAGGCGGCGGCGGTCGAGGTGTGACTGACGTCTCCACTGCTGCCGAACTGGCTGCAGTAGGTGACGCCATGATGGTGACCATCTGTAGAAGAGCTGGGTCGACATGTCTCATGCCTCGGCTGACGCTGCGGCAGTGGCAGTTCTGTGTCTCGTGTCTTAGGGGCGGGCTGCCCTGACTCGAGATGAACTGTGTCTCATACAGCATTCCAGATGGTGCCGCAAGTGTCACAGCCCCATGGTGCTGCCGCTGCAATACTAACAAAAATGATGATTTCTGTACGAAATTGGATAGGTATTTATACGTTCACTGGCTGCGCTTTCTTGGGCTTTGCTATGCCTTACAGAAAATATACCGGACACTTCGGTGGTTGCTGGTGTGTAAAGCCTTCCATATTCTTCCACCTAGGTACTGCTGTGTCAACTACCCCGCCTGGCAACGAGCGATGGCTGTGCTGTGTTTCGTAAAGCCGGTATTACGCTATCAAATTTCTTTGTCAAAGATTTGATCAGCTATTCGCCAAATATGTTTGACAAAGGTCTTTGACCGCAGCAGTTGCATGTACCACAATTGCACTGTGTGTAAATACAGAAGAAGAGGGAGGAACAAAAAGGAAACATACCTGGGTGAAGTCGTGGGTTCTACGACGACACGATAAAAGCATTCAACAAAACGTGTAGTTGAGCTTATAGTGTAGGAAGCCAAGTCGTACACCAATTACTTAAGAATGGATGAGCATACATTTCAGTATGTGCTCAGTGAAGTGTATCCTCATATCACAAAGCACTTAAGAACTGCAGTACCTGCAGAAGACAGGCTCACGTAACACTCCAGTTCCTTGCTACAGGAGAGAGTTAGGTTAGGTTAGGTTTGGCTAGGTCAGGTCTCCAATCTTCTTTATCTATTTATGTATTCAGGGTGCCTCACGTTGAAAAGCGCCTCATCAGCTTCATATATCTCTATTAATTTTGTAGTTGTCGGCACACACCAATTGTATTTTCCGGCAATGTTTATAAAAACGCTACAGATGACAGAACGCTGCAGCGATGCTAGCGCTCCACGTGGTAACATGTCACATTGTAGTGAACAGAAAACAAGCCACTTCTTTCATCAAATCTACAGCGAGGCCCTAGATTTGATCAAATTTATTTGACTGCAGACGAGATTTGACATAGTTCCCCATTACACCATCAAATTTCTTTGACAAAGATATTTGACAAAGAAATTTGATAGTCTCACCAACTGCGACATAATCGCGTGTACAAACAGTGATCCAATACTGTAAAATCCGTTTTTATTCCAGTCTATGACCACAAATGAATTCTTTAGACGATGACCGGTTTCAGTCTGTAATGACCATCCTCAGATCTTTTTTACACCTAGGACATGGTGTAAAAAAGATCTGAGGATGATAATTACAGACTGAAAGCGGTCATCGTCTAAAGAATTCATTTCTGATCATAGACTGGAATAAAATAGAAATTTGATAGTGTAATATCGGCCTAAGGCATAGCATCAACACTCGCTTGTGGCTGGATCTGCAGTAATCTACTTCTGCTGTATGCGTTTCTGATCGAATACGGTCGATGTGGTATACGGCTGTTAATTATTGACTGTGGGATGGTGTAAAATTTATCCGTGGCCTGCATGTTAATGTGAAGTTGACGATTCGTATTTAGACTGAGTGTGCAGTGTGACAGCATAAAGAAGTAATCATCGTCTGCTAATAAAAGATTCCGGTTATATCCGCAGAGCAGTACCTGATGTAATGTCTGCAGTACACCTGTCTACAACAACAGTCTATGGATTCAGGACATGGCCTGTGGTGGAATTTGGTACGACATTTACGCAAATTCCCAAAGGAATGGACAAAATGAACGTTTCGCAGTAGTACGCACTCATCTTTCGACAGCATCGTAGACTTACATGCTAAACCCGTGCCTTTATTCGACAATCAGAAGAGTATGCTGAGATCGGCAGCAGCTTACATTATTTTCTTCATTTCTGTCCCGAAGAGTAGCGTCCAAGTTGTTGCCTCGCTCAGCGCTCTCGAAGTAATTGACGGGCTGACCCGGTTGCCCACTTGTTTACAGGCCGCACCGGGCCCGCGGGCTGCGGCGCGGTGAGGTGCGGGAGGCTGGCTGGCTGGCCAGGCAGTAGGCGGCTTAATCAACTCTGGCGGGCGGCTCGGCGCAGCTCGGAGCGCCCCGGTCTCGCAGGGACCGCCCCCAAAAATTTCGCATTCGAGCCGCACTGAATTAAAAAGTTTCCCGGCCACACGCTACGCTGTTTTAAAATTCTATCAATAATAGAGGAGCATAGCATTCCGCGGCGCGCTTTAATATTAAAGCAGCCACTTCGACTTTTCTATTTACGTCATTGGAGCCGAATGGGTCAATGGATCCTGATTTAATTACCGCGGTAAATTAATTTAAATATTCTCTTTGTCGCGTGACTTGCGTGATTTACCATGACTTCCGACGTGTCTATCGGTTCATTCCGTCATGTCTGCATAATCCGTTTAATATTTTTGTTAGCGATTCACATCCCATCGCCCGGCGAAGAAGATACAGAATGAAATCACATGCTTATGACAGGGTGTGACTGGAGTACCCACAGTATAAAAACTATCAGAGAATTAATGAACTGAGTGCATACCGGCACTAAAGTCTGAGGCTGAACATTGTTCAGTAGTTGGTGCATTGGTTACAAGCTTCACATGCAGTTCAAATGGTTCAAATGGCTCTGAGTACTATGGGACTCAACATCTGAGGTCATCAGTTCCCTAGAACTTAGAACTACTTAAACCTAACTAACCTAAGGACATCACACACATCCATGCCCGAGGCAGGATTCGAACCTGCGACCGTAGCAGTCACGCGGTTCCGGACTGAAGTGCCTAGAACCGCAAGGCCACCGCGGCCGGCCACATGCAGTTCATCTAATAACTCGCGTGCAGCCAGTTTCCTGTAAGGGCACAAATAAATAAATAATAAAGTGGTAGGCTACAGTAAATTACCGCAAGTGGGACAAATTGTTTGTGGTAAAACTGAAAGTTTATTTAAAACGCTGTTCCCTGCTGCCTATTGTAAGTCTAATTGGTACAAACAGCTAAGTCCCTCACCAAATGTCCGAGTGTGGCGTGTGGCTACCGCCAACTGTCCTGTATCACGGCGACATAGGGCCCTCGTAATGTGGAGCAGTGGAGGCATGACTCAGCGTGTGTACTCCATTGAGGCCGCCAGATCCTGCGCGACCGCTACCGGCGTCTGACACAAACCTGCAATTACGATGCCAACTCTGAGATACACGTGGGGTGATAACGATACGAGATAAATGATAAAATGAGTCACTGTTCGACAAATGGGGAATAAAGACATGTTGTGGTGTCAACGCCAGACACCACACTTGCTAGGTGGTAGCCTATCAATCGGCCGCGGTCCGGTAGTATACGTCGGACCCGCGTGTCGCCACTGTCAGTGATTGCAGACCGAGCGCCGCCACACGGCGGGTCTAGAGAGACTTCCTAGCACTCGCCCCAGTTGTACAGACGACTTTGCTAGCGATGCTGCACTGACAACTACGCTCTCATTTGCCGAGACGATAGTTAGCATAGCCTTCAGCTACGTCATTTGCTACGACCTAGCAATGCGCCATTATCAATAGATTTTTAACTTGTGATGCCTGTACCGTCCGACCGATGTACACCACTTACGGATTAAAGTTAAGTATTCTACCAGTTACCTCCTGTTTTGCTAGTCTTATTTCTCTGACCTGTTCCAGACCTCACGCCAGACTGCGTGAGCTTAAACGCGTGCCTTTCGGCTACCCGTCATAGTGGATTGGCTGTCGGGCCAGTCCACTACACATGTATTGATAGTTCATTGAATCAAAAAACAAACATCAGTAGCAACTGTGACTAACAGAAGTATCAAAGGTCACGATTGAAACACCACTCACAAACAAATGCAAAACAAACAATATTTTTAGACAAGATACAAACAAAACAGGGTGACACAGAATAACGGGAATGTTGGAAATGAGTAGTGGTAGCCATGGGCACGTGGCAGCACTGCGGGTTCGTAACAGTTAGCGAGTAAACAGTCCGCCATTTCAGTAATCATGGATCAGTGGAACGGATAACACCGTATGTTAGCTATAAAAACGTTTTATAAAAACATAGTTTGCTAGTGGCGCAGATGGAGTTTCGCGTTTTTATTATTTAGGACTTCATGATGCCTTTCTGTCAAAACACGCAATAAAATATTGGATTAATAACTTTGGAGAGACTGGATCTGCCCTCAAGAAGAAACGAATAGGACGACCAAGAAGTGTGCGTTCTCCAGCAAACGTTGATGCTGCACGCGAGTCTGTCTTACGGAGCCCAGGGCGTTCAACCTGTAAGCAAGTAGTTAGTACTGATTGAAATGTCCCGGGAGAGCGTTCGCAGACTTCTTCATCTTCATTTAAAATTTCATCCGTACAAACTACTGATGGTGCAACAACTGAAGGACAACGATTACCGCTTACGAATAAGGTTCTGTCAGCAAATGACAACTATAATAAACAATGACGATGAATTTCTAAACAACTTGTCGATGCCAGACGAGGCACACTTTCATCTCACAGGTTACTTCAATAAACAGAACTACCGTTAGTGGGCAAACACAAATCCTAACGATGTTCATGAGCGCCCTTTATACGCTATTAAAGTGACAGTATGGTGAGGTGCTTCATCACATGAGATTATCGGACCGCATTTTTTCGCAAATGAACAGGGAAACACAATAACTGTCAATGCCGATCGTTTTGTGGAGATGTTACGAACTTTCGTTACACCTGCAATGAACAACTTTCGAAACGTTCAAGAAGCCTGGTTTGAATAGGACGAAGCGACATCACACACTGCACTGCATTCAATGGCGTATGTGCGAGAATTGTCTGCCAACAGTGTGATATCACGCTTCGGTAACATTCCCTGGCCCCTAGATCGCCTGATTTATCCTTTTGTCATTTTTTCTTGTGGGGCTGCTTCAAGAGCAAAGTCTACACGACTCGACCACGAACCCTGGATGAGTTAAAACCGAGAATTCGGGATGCAATTCACAGTATCACAGCTGAGACAATGCAGCGATCAATGAGTAATCTTAACACCAGATTTCACGAATGTATTCGTACAGGAGGACGCCATCTAAAGGCTGTAATTTTTAAAAAAATGATAAATGCCGTCAGTGTTTCGTAAATGGCAAAGTTGTAAGGTTTCAATTACTATGTATGCAATTTCTTTTCTTCGTTGCTCCTAGTTTTATTCTATCCCTGTACTAATCCAGACTGTGTTTAACTCAAGGAAAACTCAATGGACCAGCAGCCTCAACTAGAAATGCTCCACGTTCACTATTAATTTATTTGAGCCGTTACAGGAAGTTTAGTGCAGTTGACTTATTAACCGACCTGCATGTTAGGCATGCAACCAACCGACTAGAGCCTAATAACAAGGAGCAAGATACAGCATTATTTGAATACACCCAGTTCAGCCATAAACGTAAACGAAACATCAATAAAGCCCTCGAAATCAAGATATAAAGTTACTCCAAATGACAAGCGCTGAAAGCACGCCCAAGAATAATACCAAATTCTAACCGAGATGTGGGACGATTCACTACACATTGTTAACACAGGTCTCAGGTTCTGCTAACTGACTCAGTCTAACAATCTTAAGTCATTGTTCTAACTATTTACATTATTGTTTCCCGCTCTCTCTTTCTCTTTGATGGACAACTTAGCAAAAACTTCAACGCCCCCTTTAGTCAAATTATGATTTTTTTCTTTGGACAGAAAGAAACAAGCATCTTCAGATCATCATACCTATAGACGGAGTAAGTTTTTTTTTTTTTTTTTGTTCTTCCGGAGCGTACCAACTAGAGTTTTCTTTTACTTAATTCTTAAATAAATAACGCACGAGAAGAACCAGTTGTCGCTCATCACATTTCTGTTGGTTTCTTTCAGTGGATCAGTAAGATTTATAACATACCGTGTTGGCAAGAGTAAGGTACTTTCTGCTCTACCCTCGCTGGCAACGTAAGGACCCCCTCCCCCCCCCCCCCCCCACACACACACACAAAAACCAAACATTCTCACATCATACATTGAGGTTACCTTAACATCATATTTATCTAGTTTCTGACATAAAGAAAAAGTATCTTCCCCTACAGCAAATGGGTCTCATCAGCGCTGACGTATTCTGAGGGGCTGTGGTATTCCGGCCAATCTTGACTGATCGGATTCCAGAATTCCCGGAATGTAGCAATTTTATCGCTTTCTTTGCCAAGATCCCCCATAGTTTTTGTGTTAAAACTATGCACCCAGTAGAAATTCAAATCTATTTTTTGTCATCGTGCATTGAAGCAAAGGTGGACCATAAATGTGAGAAAACATGTCTGTTATATTCAATCCAGATATTTTTAGGCTCCCATCTTTGATCGCTGTTGAATCGATTCTACCAGTGTACTATTGCGTGGACTTGTATTCCTCTGCTGTAGAGTTGCCAACAGGTCATCGTTCCGTCATTGCTGAAACGGCATTTTGCTCTACGTAAACGTCCTGGAAGATGGGTAATTATGTTTTTTCGAGGATTACGTGAAAACATATATGACCAAATAGTTTCTAAATCTCGCCCAAGTCCTATGTTTACCATGTCACTCGTGGAAAAAATTTTGTTTGCAGAAAGATTTGATATAGCGTCCTCAGAGAGTGAATCATTGTCTTCCACATCATCATTATTTTGTAAGATTACATCCCTCGTTTCACTACACGAGTCGCTGATACTTTCGAGTTCGTTATCTGTATCTTCAACCTGTTGCCGTGACAATTGTTGATGAATTTCGTTTTCCATAGTAAACCGTTGTTATTCTGCCGTAGTGACCTGCAAAACAACGGCAAATAATCCAGAAGTAGCTCTTTAGGCTTCTCCTACATGATGATAAATGAAAACGTAGATCACCTGGGGGTGCCGTAAGCGATACCGGGGTAGGGTACGCCCGAACAGTACCGAAATTACGGGACAAACTGTTGGTCAGCGACTTAGTATCCAGGTCGCTGTCTTGAGAACTATTGACTGATACGGTAACACAAGGTCGCAGCGTCCAGCACTAGTGCTGTTTCCTACGCAAACTGAAACAAACAAAACGTGTCGGATCCGACATCGTCATGCGGTAGGATTATTAAAATGGTTCAAATGGCTCTGAGCACTATGGAACTTGACATCTGAGGTCATCAGCCCCCTAGAATTTATAACTACTTAAAACTAATTAACCTATGGACATCACACACATCCATGCCCGACGCAGGAGTCGAACCTGCGAGCGCAGCGGCCGAACGGTTCCAGACTGAAGCGCCTAGAACCGCTCGGTCACACTGGGCGGCTGGGATGATTAACTTTACGCACATTGAGCCATAGCTGGATTCTTCAACCTGCGAGCGCAGCGGCCGAACGGTTCCAGACTGAAGCGCCTAGAGCCGCTCGGTCACACCGGACAGCTGGGATGTCAGACTAAAGCGCCTAGAACCGCTCGGTCACACCGGACGGCTGGGATGATTTATAACTACTTAAAACTAATTAACCTATGGACATCGCACACATCCATGCCCGACGCAGGAGTCGAACCTGCGAGCGCAGCGGCCGAACGGTTCCAGACTGAAGCGCCTAGAACCGCTCGGTCACACTGGGCGGCTGGGATGATTAACTTTACGCACATTGAGCCATAGCTGGATTCTTCAACCTGCGAGCGCAGCGGCCGAACGGTTCCAGACAAGCGCCTAGAACCGCTCGGTCACACCAGACGGCTGGGATGTCAGACTGAAGCGCCTAAATCCGCTCGGTCACACCGGACGGCTGGAATGATTAACTTTACGCACATTGAGCCATTGCTGGATTCTTCATTTTACAGTCACTAAAATATCGTGGTTTCCTTACGACTGCCTGCGAGAGTGATTGAAGCTTTTTAAAATACACACACACGTTTCAAGTGGAAGAAAGCAGATCTCATACCAAGATTTCTAGTGCCATTAACAAAACTGTTATGGTTGAAAATCGTCTGAAAATTACTGTCTTTGACAGAGATCTCTTGACTGAGACTTCTATTTATTATGAAAGTTTTGGAATAATCAGAAATCAAACACGTTTCAGCCACTATATGGTGTATTCAGTTCCGGAATAAAATGATAAACTCAAACATAGGTTTTAGAGGTACGTAAATGGTGTAATAAAGTAACGAAACAAAAAGCATAGCATGCGAAGTCTGTTTTATTCCGGGTACGCGATCGTATACACAGCCCCTACAGCAGAGGAAATTTTTATTCTCAATATTTGTCCGGCAAGGGGATGATAATTAGTGGTGCGCAATTCCTATTCACCAGACGTATCTCCTGGGGCAGAATGTATTTCGTGACAAGAAGCAGGAAAAACAGAGCTACTATGTTTACAGAATGGCGTATTATTCTTTACTCTGATGCGCTCTCTCTCAAAATATCTACACTGACAAAACACAGAAGATGGACATCCGTTCCTTTACTTGAAGGATAAAAATTAGTTGTCCCTCACTTTTCATTCCGCACACACCAACTACATAAGTTGGAGAGACTACTGTTTCAGTAACATTCGTAGCTTGTTAAAAATGTAAAGCCTTCATAAATCGAAAAGTTAGCCTGAGCACCACACAGTGTGCGTCTGTTGAAGGTAGTACAGTCTTTCCCTCCTCCGACATGTTTAACAAACTTACCCACCCGTCTATCTACTGGAAGGGCTACAGTTTAACATGAACTTTGAACATAGTGAAACGCCATTTTTCGTATTACAAATCATTGCCAAAGGTAACATAAATGATAAGTGTCAGGTCGTGATTTTCTTAAGACTTATAAAAGCGATCGTTCTGAATATGTGTGGTGTCAATTTGAGTTTCGTTAAACTGTTCTACTACGTGTTATTTCTGCTTTATGCCACAAATTTACAGTCTTTGCAAATCGCCACTTTACAGTATCGCATACATCATTACGTGCATTAGATGGATAAATACAGATAGGTGCTAGCAGGACTGGTGATCTAGCGCGTAGTTGGTGAACCAGTAACTAGTCAACGACTCACAATTGTAGATGGAGACAGATATAAGTGAATCACTAGCGTATATTTGACCATAAAGCCGAAAACAGAGGACAGCGTCATCTAACCTGGAGATAGAGTCAATTTGCCAGTGCTCATAAACTTTCTGGTTGCCTAAAACAGTAGTAGTGATACTGAAGTCAGATGATGGGTCGGAGGGAGACTCACCTGATGCACAGCTGCTGCTTTTCTGCTGATGTCCGATCGTGAAATCCTCCAGACAAACCAATCTAATTATTCTAATTGTAATCACGTTACTGTAAAATTTCTGCGTTATTATTTGTTACATGTCTACAAATTTCTTGTTATTGCTAAAATATGGTGTTTAAAGAACTAATTTCAGTTCTTTGTGACCCTAGAGCATAGTACCTCTCATACAGCGTGACAATTACTAACCTATACAAAAATAAAACGTAAATTAGTTACAAACTACGGTGTGCACATACTTTATTCAACATGTAAACGTCACTACAAATATTCAGATTTGGGTTACGACATGTTCGATGTGCCTTCCGTCATGGGCGATGATGTGGCGCAGACCAATAACGAAATTCTGCGTGACCCGCTGAAGTGTCGGAACAACGATGCCGTCGATGACCTCTTGAACGGCTGTTTTTAGCTCAGCAATCGTTCTGGGGTTATTGTTGTACATCTTGTCTTTCATACAGCCCCAGAAACAAGGAGTCACATTTGTTCAGATCTGGAGAATATGCCGGCCAATCGAGGCCCATGCCAGTGGGCTCTGGGTAACCCCAGAGCCAGAATGTGGTCCCCAAAGTGCTCCTCCAGGACATCAAACACTCTCCAGCTTCGATGGAGTCATGCTCTATCTTGCATGGACCACATCTTATCGAAATCAGCGTCGCTTTGTATAGTGGGGAAGAAATCATCTTCCAAAACCATCACGTATCATTCGGTAGCCACCGTGCCATCAAGGAATGTCGAACCGATTACTCCGCGACTGGATATTGCACACCACGTAACCGCCCGTTGAGAGTGAAGAGACTTCTCGATCGCGGAATGCGTGTTCTCAGTCCCCCAAATGGGCCTGTTTTGCTTACTCACGAATCCATCAAAATGAAACAGGGTTTCGTCACCAAACCAAACCATACAGGTGTATAGTAATTTCCATCATGCCGCGCGGCCAACGGTGCAGTTTGAACATCCTAAAGCAAGCGGTTCAGAAGATATGACGATTTTATTTCACATAGTTCCACAATTGTCACCCTGTACATAGACTGTGTAGAGAGTAGACAAGCAAAAGAAACAGCCCAGACGAAATGGCTGGAGAAATATGCCTGTCAGTATGTGAATGAGTAACCAGTTGTTTACACTCATCAAGAGGCACTGCTTTCTTAAGATCCGAGACTGAACTCCCTAACTAGTGTTGGCCATGCTGCCAACATGAATTTAACAACGACACCATCTTCTTCTGTTGGATTGGAATGCGTTATCTGGATGCCACACTGTCAACAGAACAGCTGCATACCTTACCAGCCTTGAGCAATATCTACATCCGCATTAATAACAAGCCGCTGTGAAGTACGAGGCAGAGGTACTTCGCAATGTGCCACAAGCGCGCCAGGAGAAGTCTCGGCGTCTTCTGGGCATGTCAGCTGGGTCCTGAACTGCCAAACTGTTCCACTATAACGCTAAAAATGAGGCGGGTGGTACTTCGTTACTCGTTTTGTGTATATAAACACGACAGTTTCCTTGTACTATGACCTTCTATCAGACACATCATGGCGCGACCATAGTAGATGTTCTTCCGGTTTGATTCGCGTAATGAAGCACGGGAAGAATAACTGTTTAAACACCTCGGTGCCCACGGTAATTGGTCTACTCTTGTTTTTGAGGCCCCTACTAGAGTGATATATATAAAGAATAAAGTATTGTAACTAGCTTTCCTATTTTGATGCTAGCCAATTGTCAGGATGAGCACTACTGCAAAGGGCATTTGATTCTAAAGCATTATGTTAGGGTGAGAAACACTAAATAAATTACTTTTTCTCTCTTAACAACATGTGGGCAGGGTGGGTTCTTCCTTGGTTCGGGTATGAGGTAGAATGAAACAGCATTTTTACATAAGATAATTTTTATTGAAAGTTCTGTACAACGGTTTCCTTACTAGATTGTTCTGGCTGGGAGAGTGGCAGCTGTGTTGTCTGCGAAGCCTTCTGCTGCGTGGGCGGCGGCGTCTGATTACGCCTGGCGGTGTATATCTCGTGTTTCTGTTTTGCCCAGTTGACAGGAGACGCGCATCGTGAGATGGCCCGTTTAATTATTGAGAACGAAGTCGTGAATCGGATGGTGATACCTTGGATGTGGCGTCCCAATGTTTCTCTTCTCTATGCGGCCGCGTGTGTTGTGCGTCGGCCAGCGGAGCGGCGCAGCGGGTGAAGGCCAGTGTCCCGGACTCGAACAACGGACTCCAGCTTGCCAGTCTTCGGCTGTCAGATCTTCATCCCCAGCTCACAGGTGACTGCTGATGTGAGGCCGCCTCCTTCCCATTTTCACGAGTCACCCGGGTACGTAAAAATCAGTCTTCAAATACCTTATAACTTCTGTCTTCTGGCGGCGAGGCTGCTGCTTGCTATTCCATTACAGTGGCGGACTTGGTGCTTCTGTGTGCGATGTAGTCTCTTCCTGCAGGACGGTCTTCAGCACTGAAACTGAACTGAAAACTACTCTGTCGGGTTCAAATGGTTCAAATGGCACTGAGCACTATGTGACTTAAATTCTGAGGTCATCAGTCGCCTAGAACTTAGAACTAATTAAACCTAACTAACCTAAGGCCACCACACACATCCATGCCCGAGGCAGGACCCGAACCCGCGACCATAGCGAGTCGCTCAGCTCCAGACTGTAGCGCCTAGAACCGCACGGCCACTCCGGCCGGCAACTCTGTCGGGTCCACTGCGTCTCGCGTATTTATTTACTTCAGTTCACTGGAGGTGAACGACTTCACGGTCATTGCCTCTTCTGTCACGTTGAAAAGCTTCTCGAAGAATCTTCTTAACGTCGGTCATTGGCTCTTGGCATGTATGCGAGGGCCTTTGATCACATGTGACAATTGAGAAACACGTGAGCCGGTCGGGCGATGCCCTGACGGCTAAATCAACAGCGTCCGCTTATGTGAGGAGGGGGATGGCTTCTCCTGAATGTGTTGACTTCACGGTCATTGCCTCTTCTGCTCTGCCCACTGTTTGCCAATGTGTAACTCTTCTAAACTAATTTAAGTTTCTCATTTATTTTCTAATTTCTACTTCACTTCACATTGATTTCACTAATTTATTTACCTATCTTAAGTACCACTCAACAGTATAGTCTTAGAGACATGCTTAATACTGGTCATTTTAACTTTGAAAATAGGCGGAAGAATTGGCGTACATCTTCAAGTGTCTTCCAGTTCCGTTTTTCCAGAATCTCTGTGACACTCTCCAGGCGTGAAAAAACCTATCGGCAGACTCCATTTTGCTGGTGTGCCACCAATAAACTGAGGTCTCCCGTCCCAACCACTACCTTTGCAAGGCACTATTTCCAGTCTAAGTGTATCCTTTAAGTCTGCGGAGAACGACCGCGTGGTTAATCCGGACCTGGTGACGCGACTTGCGTCTGTGCGTGCACGCACGCCCCCACGCACCGGCAGGTGGCGGCCTCCGCGGCTTCGACAAGGGGCCGAGCTGCGCGGCGGACCGCCTGCTCGCCGCTGCGCCACACCTCGGAGCAAGCCTCGCGGGACTCATAAATCGCCAGCTGGAAATTGCTGCGATAACTCAGCCGTCCCGCTGCCGGAGTAACAAAATTCCCCTCAAAACGACGGTTGTTTTGCTACTTAGGAGACGGCGGGAAATTTATTCGCATTCAGCTGTGCACGGGGGCGCGCGGCGGAGCTGCCGCCTCCCGTGTGGGAACAGGTGCGCGGGTCCGCCGCTGTTCCTGCTGTCCTCTCTCGAGTCGTTGCATGTTCGCTTGCATTTTTGGGAAGTTATCACCCTTTACGTAGATGTGTCCAGAAGCGTAAGTATCACACCAACTACAAGACATACAACGAGATTCAAGGAATCGTGAAATTTGAGCGCTGGCCAATTTCTTATTGGTAACTAACAGAAAAAATTAAAAATCAGTAAGATTTTGCAGGAGCAACATTGTGACTAGTACCTTTATAACACTACATACAGTGTAACTCACTTTTCACTTTATTTTCTTTTCGCAATTTTCATAGTAATTTCGGATATCTAATATATATTTCGTCATTTTACTGTAAATAATAATTATTTGAAATATTGCAGTGCAAACTTATACAAATAATTGCAAACTACATTCTAAGAAATATAATAATATAATAGGATTTTTGTGATATGTTCAAATGGTCCTAATGGCTCTTAGCACTATGGGACTAAACATCTGAGGTCATCAGTCCCCTAGAACTTAGAACTCCTTAAACCTAACTAACCTAAGGACATCACACACACCCTTGTCCGAGGCAGGTTTCGAACCTGCGACCATACCAGCAGCTCGGTTCCTGACTGAAGCTCCTAGAACCACACGTCCACATCGGCCGGCTTGCTGTATGTATTGTGGCAATAAAAATAACAATAATGGTAATAATAATGATAAGAAAAAATAACAGGGGTTCAGTTAGGAAAAAGAAATAATGAATGGGTATGGCTGGATGTCTCCTGTCAATACACACCAACAGTAGACAAGTAGCACAAGAAGCACTGGAACACTTACGTGATATTTGTGTTCCAAAGAAGATTTACAGATACAGTACGACTAAACGCAGTACATGGAAAGAAAAAAACAAGACACAAGCCATGCACATAAAATACGGAAAGGTTAAAGGGGTGGAAAAAGTCAAGTATCTATGGGAATATATACTGATAGCAGTATCAAACAAGGCATCCAAAGTTGGACGAAGAGAAAAATTTCAGAAAGCGTACAAACTGACATGTACTCACTATAGTAAAGGAAACATATGAAAACAGGCCAAACTCAGGCACTACAATACACTTATACTACCAGAAGCACTCCACGCATTAGAGATGACCACACTCGGAACCTTAGGCATCACAGAGACAGAAAAAGTAGAACGGATGGTCCTAAGAAAAAATTTTTTTAAACAGTACACACAAATGGTGTCACTAACGCCGACTAACATTCTATGAAAAAATAGATTACTTAGTACACATCTCAATCAAAAAAGCAACTGGTTTCATTTAACGGAAGACCTAAAACAAGTAGTAATCACTAAGGCACGATAAATGAAAGATAGGAATTCAGAGACAAGATTATGAAAACGGTTCAAATGGTTCTGAGCATATGGGACTTAACATTTGAGGTCATCAGTCCCATAGAACTTAAAACTACTTAAATATAACTAACCTAAGGACATCACACACATCCATGGCAAGATTCGAGCCTGCGACCGTAGCGGTCGCGCGATTCCAGGCTGAAGCGCCTAGAACCGCTCGGCCACACTGGCGGGCTATGAAAACGGAATTTGAAGTAAAAGGAAGGAGGAAGACAGGGAAAATGTGGACAAAGCTAAGGAAAACGAACCCAGTAAACAAATCAAGAGATTCTGCAAAGAGAAAAAGAAGGATGAAAAAAGATAAGTCTTAATAATCATGTAACATTCAAGGTAAACACTATCCTAACGGTAAAGTGTGTAATAAAAATAAGAATGATTATTAACCAAAGATATTGCCAGCATGGCACCAACATCGTTGGTACATGAGAGCACGCACGAAGAGAGTTGTTGCAAGTTGGAAGAGTGTGAGTTGGACATGAGTTACTGTAAAAGTGAGACCAAAAATAAATGTATGAACTCCTTGGAGATAAAATGTTAGGCAAGGCACCGTCAAGATAATGAGAAATAGTATGGACCACAGTAAACTAATTATTTGGAAACAGTTTCAATATTAGTAATGGAAAAGAATACTGTGTGACCTGCTCTATTAACTTAATTCTGCTCACAAAGAGAATAACATCCTTTTACCTACTAACTGTTGCCATCAAATCATTTCGTCCTGTCTACAGTACCTCCACGTCAAAGTAAGACTGTATGAACCTGTTCCAATGATTGTAATAACCGTGTGTCACATTAATGAACAAGACTTGCACACTAGATTCACGAAAGAGCCAGAAATTAAATTTTAAATTTAGCCATTTCAACGAAAATAGAATTTCTTAAATGTAATTACTTGTAGTTGCAGGGGCAACAGTCTGGATGACTGACTGATTTGGCTTTGTAACGTCAACCAAAATGGCTTTGCTATGCTGGTAGTGCGAACGGCTTAAAGCAAGGGGAAATTACAGCTGCTATTTTTCCCAAGAGTATCCAGCTCCGCTTATGGTCAAATGATGACAGCATCCTCTTGGGTAAAATATTCCGGTGGGTGATAGTATCCCATTCGGATCACTAGTCAGAGACTGCTCAGAAGGTTGTCGTCGTCATTAAAAACAAAATTGGCAATCTGCAGGTCGGAGCATACAATGGGGTAGGTAGGTTACAAAATTTAGAAATGGAAATGGGGAAACTAACGTTATATATAGAGGGAGTTAGTGAAATTTGGCGGCTGGAGGAGCAGGACTTCTGGTCAGGTGAATACAGGGTTACAAACAGAAATTCAGTTGGTATAATGCTGGTGATGGTCGAAGTAGAGAGGATATAAAACGTAGACTGGCAATTGCAAGGAAAGCGTTTCTGAAGAAGAGAAATTTGTTAACATCGAGTATAGATTTAAGTGTCAGGAAGACGTTTCTGAAAGTATTTGTATGGAGTGAAGCCATGTATTGAAGTGAAACATGGACGCTAAATAGTTTGGACAAGAAGAGAATAGAAGCTTTCGAAATGTGGTGCTACAGAAGATTGCTGAAGATTAAATGCGTAGATCACATAAGTGATGAGGAGGTATTGAATAGAATTGGGGAGAAGAGGAGTTTGTGGCACAACTTGACTAGAAGAAGGGATCGATTGGTAGGACATGTTCTGAGGCATCAAGAGATCACCAATTTAGTATTGGAGGGCAGCGTGGAGGGTAAAAATCGTAGAGGGAGACCAAGAGATGAATACACTAAGCAGATTCAGAAGGATATAGGTTTCAGTAGGTACTGGGAGATGAAGAAGCTTGCACAGGGTAGAGGAGCATGGATAGCTGCATCAAACCAGTCTATGGACTGAAGACCACAACGACAACAACAATACTGGACCAGGTCTAGTACAGAATAAAAAATAGGAGTGTGAGTAAGTTACTATGAACAGCATATAGATAGTAGCGAAAGCAATAGGCGCCACAATAGTACAAGACTACTTGATCTGGAGATGACGAAGAGCTTGAAAAAATGTATGATGAAATAAAAGATATTATTCAGACTGTTAAGGGAAAGGAACATATAAGTGGGTCGAGGAACTAGAATTCGGTAACAGAAAGAGGAAGAGTAGATAAAATTGATGAATATGGACTGGGAGAAAGGAATGAAAGAGAAGGCAACCTGGCCTAATTTTCCACAGAGCATTATTTAATCACCTGTAACAACAGGGTGCATAGGTGGAAATGACCAGGAATCATCACATGGTTTCAGACTGATTATGTAATGGTAAGAGATAGATTACGGATCTATATTTTAAACTGTAAGACATTTCTGGGGGTAGATGTGAACCCTGACTACAATATGTTGTCTATTGACTGTAGAGAAAAGCTGAAGGAAAAGGTATAAAAAGAAGAGGATGGGACCTGAATAAGAACCAAAGGTTGTCGAGAGTTTCAGAGGGAACGTTGGGCGACGATTGATTGAAACGGAGAAAAAGAATGCAGTGGAAGACGAACGGTAACTTTGAGATATTAAATAGTGAAGGCAGCATAGGATCAAATAGGTAGAAAGACAAGGCGTAATAGAAATCATTGGGTAAACCAGGAGACACTGAATTCAACTAGTGAAAGAAGAAAGCGTAGAAATGCAGCAAATGGAGCAGGCGAAAGGAATACAAACTTCTAAAACTGAGGCTGACAGAAACGCAAAATGGCTAACTAGGATCGTCTAGAGGACACATGCGAGGATGTAGAAATAGCGGAGAGATAGATCCGGTCTACAGCAAAACTAAAGAGACGTTTGCAAAAAGGAGAAGCAGTTGTATGAATATCAAGAGCACAAATGAAAAACCTGTAGTAACCAAAGAATGGACAGAAGAAGGGTGGTAGGAGTGTGTACAGGGACTACACAGAGCAAATGAACTTGAAGGCAGTATTATAGAAAGTGAAGGGGACGTGGATGAAGATGAGGTAGGAGATAAGGTACTGCGAGTAGAATTTAACAGAACTCTGAAAGACCTAAGTCGAAACAAGGCTCCTAGAGTAGACGACATTCCCTTCACGACTACTGATATCCTCGAGAGAACTACACCTGGTGTGTAAGATATATTAGACAGGCGATAGACCCTCAGTCTTTAAGAATAATGGAATATTTCCTATTCCAAAGAAAACAGGTGCTGACAAGTGTGAACATTAATGAACTAGGAGTTTCATAAGTAATGATTGTAAAATACTAACCTGCATTATTTACACAGAGATAGAAAAGCTCATAGAAGCCAACGTTAATGAAGATGAGATTTGATTTTGGAGAAACGTAGAAACACTGACTGCAGTTTCTCTTAGAGAAAACAGGTTAAGGAAAGTCAAGCGTACGTTTATAGCTTTTATAGATTTGGAGAAAGCTTTTGCCAACGACTACTGGAATACAGTCTTTGAAATTCTCAAGATAGCACGGGTAAAATACAGGGAGCGAAAGGTGATATATGACTTTTGAAGAAATCAGACTGCAATTATAAGAGACGAGGGGCATGAAAGGGGAGCAGTGGCTGAGAAGGAAGTGAGACAGAATAGCAATCTATCCACGCTGTTATTCAATCTGTACAAAATGGTTCAAATGGCTCTGAGCGCTATGGGACTTAACATCTGTGGTCATCAGTCCCCTAGAACTTAGAACTACTTAAACCTAACTAACCTAAGGACATCACACACATCCATGCCCGAGGCAGGATTCGAACCTGCGACCGTAGCAGTCACGCGGTTCCGGACTGAGCGCCTGAACCGCTAGACCACCGCGGCCGGCCAATCTGTACACTGAGCAAATTGTAAAGGAAACCAAATAAAATTTGGAGAATGAGTTAAAGTCCAGGGCGAAGATATATAACTTTGGGGTTTACCGAGGACATTGTAATTCTGTCAGAAACAGCAAAGGACTTGGAAGAGCAGTTAATTGAACGGAACGGGCAGTGCCTTGAAAGGGGATAGAAGATGAACATTTAGAAAAGCAACTCACGGGTAATAAATGTAGTCGAACTGAATCAGGCGATGCTAAGGGAGTTAGATTAGAAAACGAGATGTTACACATAACAAATGAGTTTGGTTACTTGGACTACAAGATAGCTAATGCTGGTGAGAGAAGAAAGGGTATGAAATACAGACTGGAAATGGCAAGATTTCAGAATAGAAATTTTTTAACTTTGAATACAGATTTACGTTAGGAAGTCTTTTATGAAGGTACTTTACAGGCGTGTGGCCTTGTATGGGAGTGAAATGTAAAGTTCATACAAGCAGAGACAGTAGTATGGTATTCTACCATATGGCAGGTCTCGTCACGGGTTAAGTCTCTTGCACTTTTGTCTGTCCATAGCCGGTCTTTCCATTTCTGAATATTTGTCTCCTTTGATATTGTCCAGCATTTGATATCTTCTATTTCCTCTTCCCCTTTTTCATTCCGCCATTCCTTCTATTGCTCCCTTCAGTAATCAGCCCAGTCCAGCTCCGTTTTCTCTTTCTGATGACTTTCAGCAAGTTTCTTTCTTCTCCAACTCTTCTTAATACTTCTTCATTCCTTACTCTGTTTTCCCATTTCACTTTTTCCATTCTTTTCCATATCGACATCTCTAGTGCCTCCAATCTTCTTTCATCTTCCTTCCTCAATGTCTAGGTCTCCAGACCATACAGTGCGATGCTCCAGATGTAACTTTTGGCAAGTCGTGTCCTCAGATCTTTGTTTAGAGGTCCACAAAGTAATTCGTGTTGCCTCTTGAATCCTTCTTTTGGCATTGCAATTCTTTTCCTAATTTCTGTTGAGCAATACATATCATCCATTATTACACTTTCCTAGCAATTGGAGTTATTCACTCGCTCAATATCCTCTCCCCATATTTTAATATAGCATTTTCTCCCCTTTCCTCCAATTACCATGCTTTTCGTTTTCTTCTTCTTATCTTCATTCCATATTCTTCTAATTTTGTGTTTAGATCATCTAACATTTGTTCCTTCTCTCTTGCACTCTCTACCATCACAACCATGTCGTCTGCAAATCTTATACACTCCACTCTCCGACCCCCTGTAGAAACTCCTCTCCTTCCATCAAAACTTGCATTAATAATTTCCTCCAGATAGATATTGAACAGTGTTGGTGATATACTACGACGTTGTCTTACACCTCTTCCCAGATCAATTTCTTCACTCACCACACCTCCTATTCTTTCTCTTGCTTTCTGGTACAAATATAAATTTCTAATTAGCCGTCTATCCCACCCGTTAACTCCATGTTTTCTTAGGATTTCCATCAGTTTGTCCCATCTGTCACAGTCAAAAGCCTTCTCAAGAGCCGGCCGGTGTGGCCGTGCAGTTCTAAGCGCGTCAGTTTGGAACCGCGTGACCACTCCGGTCGCAGGTTCGAATCCTGCCTCGGGCATGGATGTGTGTGATGTCCTTAGGTTAGTTAGGTTTAAGTAGTTCTAAGTTCTAGGGGACTGATGACCTCAGTAGTTAAGTCCCATAGTGCTCAGAGCCATTTGAACCATTTTGAGCCTTCTCAAGATCAATGAACACAACTTACACCTTCCTTTTCTTCTCCATGTACATTTCCCCTATCACTCTCAGTAGCCCAATGGATTCTCTAGTTCCCACTCCTCGCTTGAAACCAAATGTTCATTTCCTATTATGCGTTCGATATAGCCTTCTGTTGAGTGTCCTCAGCAAGACTTTGGCCGCATGCGATATCAGGTTCACTGTTCTACGTTCAGCACAATTTTGTTGTTCTTCTTCTTTTCTATAGGTATTAAGACACTTCCTATAAAGTCCTTTGGCCATTTTCCTGTCATGTATATTTGATTACACAATTCATTCAACTCCCTTTTCCCTCCTTACTCGAATGACTTTAACAGTTCCGCAGGAATCTGATCAATAACCATCGCCTTTCCATTTTTCATCTCCTTCATAGATTCTTCAATCTCACTGGTTAGTATTGCATTTCCTTTGTCATCATCTGCAACTTTATCTTCTTCTTCTATCCCACGGTCTTCTTCACTTGGTCGGCTGTCTGCAGTGTATTGCCACTCTATATATTCTTCCCATCTTCTGATTATTTCTTGTGGTTCACTCACCATTTTATTATCTGCTGCCTCCAGTTCCTTTAGTCCATTGTTGTTTCTCTTTTACCTGAATTTCAAATCCGTTGCTTCTTTGTACATCAAATCATATTTTCCTTCTTTCTCTAATTTCGCTATCTTGTCACACTTCTCGGTCAGCCATTTCTCCTTTGCTTTTTCTGTCTCCCTTCTTAATTCATTATTTAACTTCCTGTAGTTGCGCTTCCCTTCTTCTGTGTTTACAGTTTTCCATTTCCTGCGATCATCCATCTTGGTTATCATATCTGGTGTTACCCACTCTTTCTTTACTTTTTTCCTCTTCTTGACTCCAACCGTTTCCTTAGCTGCCTTTTTGATACCCGTTTTAAAAAAAAAAACCACCTTCCTTCTGTGCATTCCGTTTCCCGTCCTTGCATCACGATTTCACAATATGGATTCTCTAATTTTTGCAATTGCCTTTGTCTTTCAGTTTCTCAAAGTTAATGTGCTCTCTCTTCTGTCCTTTCCAGGTTCTTTTCAATTTAACTAGAACCTCAGCTACAACAAATATATGATCTGAAAGAAGAGAATAGATCCTTTAGAAATGTGGTGCTAGACACGACTGCTGAAGATCGTATGGGTAGATCTGGTAATCAATTAGGAGGTACTGAGCAGAATGGGGGACAACAGAAATTTGTGGTATAACGTGACTAAAAGAAGGGTCGGTAGATAGGACTCAATCGGAGACGTCAGGGTATCACAGATTCAGTACTGGAGGGAGCTGTGGAGGGTATAAATCGTAGAGGGACGAAAGGAGGTGAATACCGTAAGCAACTGCCGCAGGATAAAGATTGGAGATGACCAGGCATACGTAGTATAGAGTAGCACGGAGGGCTGCGGCAAACGAGCCTTTGGACTGAAGGCCGCAACAAGAACAATAAGTGAAAGTACAATTTCAAAACTTTTGTATTTCACTGCATTCATTAATCAACTTGTACAGAAACTTGTGAGACCTGTTCTTGAGTACTGATAGAGTGTTTCGGGTCCGTACCAAGTCGGACTGAAGGAAGATATCGAAGCAATTCATAGGCGCCCTGCTAGACTTGCTACCGGTAGGTTCCAACGACACGCAAGTGTTACGGAGATGCTTCGAGAACTCAAATACGATTACCTGGAGAGAAGGCGACGTTATTTTCGAGAAAAATTTTTGAGAACCGGAATTTGAAGCTGACTGTCGAACGCTTCTACTGCCGCCAACGTTCACTGCGCGTAAGGGCCACGAAGATATGATACGAGAAATTAGAGCTCATACCGACACATATACATAGCCGTTATCCCCTGTCTCTGTATCTGCGAGTGGAACAGGAAAGGAAATGATTGGTAGTGGTACAGGGTACCTTCCGCCACGCACCATATGGTGGCTTGAGGAGTGTCTATGTAGATGTAGGTGTACTTGCGAGAAAGCACTAACAATGATTTAAATTAATTCTTCTCACAAGGCAAAGTTCAAATTACTATTTAACAGCATTATACAATTGTATTTTATATTCGTGTGATTTGTACAGACGTTATGTTTCTGGTAATGAGTTTTGTTTATTGACAGGTAATGGTTAGCGAAACCTGGAGACAGTTAACATTAAAGTGAAGCAACTTCTCTTAATCATTATCACATTACGATTTGCAATTACTGAATTACTTTTGATTTTAAATTATTACATAGTGTTCAGTGACATTCAGATTGCCTTTCAAACATTACATAAGATCTTACTATTTCAACTGAGCTCTCGTATGCGTCCTGCCCGAAACACAGTGCTACACGTAGCTACCTGAACAATTTTCAGTAATTGTTACGTAAATTCATGACATAGTTTCATAACACTTGTCTCTAGTCGGACTTGAGACAGTGTTATTTCATGAAACTATTACAATTTTCCTAAATTCCAAATTTTTAATTAATAACACTCTCTTTAACTATTCACGATGAAATTTGCAAAACCCTGCAGTATGTGGTTTAGAGATCGTATAACAGAACTACCCGATTTCGTCACACACCCCTTAAGACCTGATCTTAATTTCTAATTGCCCAAGAGAACTACTATCTCTAAAATGACCCTAACATGGAATTGTAAGGTGGGGAAATGCTATAAAAACTTACTGAATGACTATTTTTACTCAATCGACAAATAATAATAATAATGATGATGATGAATGCAAGGAAGCTATTGGTTACTTCAAATGAAATATAAATAAAATTAAGCTGACGTTTTATTATATTAAAGCAATGACACAGAGTAAGACTTAGTGACATGAATATCAAAAAAGTGATTGCAATAAGGCATGAAGCAGTTGGGGGAGAGTATTATCGTATCCTAGCTGCTCATTCAGTCACTACTACGAATGCCACCCCCCAAATGTCTTAGTTACTCCACAGTTGACTGAATAATATGTGATAACGATACTGTTACTGCAACTGGGGCATTAACCCTAGTGCAAACACCAAAGCCCCGCCTGTGCTGATGCGTGCTCCCACTAAAAGCTGTGGCAGTCAGCCGTCTCTGCGTGGTCATGGTAAAGAACCAGAATCTCATTCGTCAGGATTCCGACACCATGAAGTCCCATACACCGTCTCAACTTAGCGTCCTCGATGTCTAAAACCAAGAACCTTTCATTAAAATAAATAACGCTCTTCGCTATAGACAATGTCCATGTACGCAGTGGATATGGATCACTAATAACTGTTCTGCTGGTGCCGGTCTACTACTCGTTTATTTTCTCTTCTTGTAGAGGCCGCTCCTGTCGTGATACGGTCCAAGTCAGCGGGCTATTGGCTGACGTCGCCTCAGAGCCTTCTCTGCTCTTGTGTTCTTCATCTTCGTGCCGGCACTTGTCTATACGCTGGAACATTCCTCCCCCACAAAGCGACGGGTTGTCGTCGTGTAGGGATTGCGACCACGGCGTGGGAGGCAGGAGTGGGGCACAACATCGGGCCGGAAGCTGTGGCTGCAGGGGATGTCAAGCTTTCGGCCGCACCCCGCCATCCGGCTTGCACTCTGGCGGAAAAGTCCCCCGAAAAACGACCAGAAGGGTACGTGTCCATCTCCTGCTGTCATGAACCGTATGAAGAAGGCGGCGAGTGCTGCGGAGTGGGTGGGTCCAGCTACATCGGTATGACGAGAGGAGGTGAAGCCTCCGTCTCCATGGGGTCGTCCCGCGGTGTCGTGAAGACACCCTTCGGCGGCTGCTGTGGCCGCGCTGTTCTCTGGACCCGTGAATCTGTCGGAAGAGACACCGCAAGATCATCGTGCACATGAAAGAGTCGAAGTTGATATTCATGTCGGCGCTACAAGCCATCTGGACCAGAAATAAGATATATGCAAGTGCGAAGTCAAAGGACAATCTCGCATCGCGCCCACAGTCTGCTGCCGCTAAAAACCCTATAAGAGACGATATCATACGGCGCGAAACGATACTTGCGGGCTTCTTTCGGCGCCGGATGCTGAGGAGGGTGGAGCAATGTCCGATGACAGCGGCCGTGAAACGATTCCGCTGGCGACAGTCCATCTCGTGGGTGTGAACGATATGAGGCGAGATACAGTTGCAATGCTTGATCCCTAGCGTGTGCGGAGTTAAGTTTGGCCATATGCTACTCGAAGGCTCTGCCAAAACGTTCCGCTTCGCCGTTAGACTATGGATGGTATGGTGCACTAGTTAGATGCTGTATGAAATTGCGTTCACAGAACGTTTCAGATTCATTTGACGTGAACTGAGGGCCGTTGTCTGACACTATCTATCACTTCAGGTAAACCTTCGAACCAAAAAAAAAAAAAAAAAAAAAAAAAAAAAAAAAAAAAAAAAAAAAAAAAAAAAACCAAAGAGGACAACACCAGAATTGTGCTACGTGACGTTGTCAAGTTCATTGCCACAGCAAAGGAAACTTACTATAAGAGGCTACCACAATCAACCAATCAGTGTTCCAAAAAGGTCCCGCAAAGTCTATGTGAACACATTGCCAAGGTTATTGCGACTTAGGTCAAGCAGAGAATTTTTGTGGCGGAGAGGACTGATTTTCCAAACTTGCGAGACACTGTAACGTCATCTGTTCTATTTGGGTGTCCTTACCCTGCCAAGTAAAGTGTCGACGAACTAACTGTTTCGTACGAACAATCCCCCAATGCCTTCGGTGAAGTAACTACAACACTTAAGTTTTTGAAAAGCTACTCAGCACTCATGTGTCCAAACAAAGGGGACATTCTTGCGATGCAAGCGATGCAATGGAGCCGGTATTTGCGCTGCATTTGGTATGAACCGAATATAATAGTTCATTTTGCCTAAGACTGACTGCAATTCTGTGATATTGCCAGGAACTGGCAAATCTCGTATGGCTAACAAATGCGACTTAAGAGGATGTACACGTCGACTGTTTATGACATGACCAAGATACTGCAACTCTGGTTTCAAAAAATCACACTTTTCCAGTCTACACTTAAGTTCTACATCAGATAATACACGAAACAAAGCATGTAAATTTGCAATATGTTCTTCAGGTGTATGAGCTGCTACTACAATATCGTCCAAATAGTTTCAAGAGTTTGGCACTTGCTGTTCCAAATACCATTGGAAAATGGCGGGTGTGGAAGCACTGCCAAAAAGCGAACGTAAATATTTAAACAAACCCAAATGAGTATTCACTACACATACTTTTTGAGATTCTTCATCGAATGGTATTTGAAGATATGCATCGCACAAATCAATTTTTGGAAAGTGGCGATCAGCGCCTAATCTACGTATCCATGAGATCTTCCGGGGATGGCAATCGATGAGTATCTATCACGGTTTGTGGGTTGACTGTAGACTTAAAGTCGAAACAGGGGTGAATGCGAGCTGAAAGTTTGGGGAGCAAAACCAGTGGACTTGCCCATTTATTAGCTGATATGGGCGCAATAAGTAGGCTATTTTGGAATTCTTTAAGTTCAGCGGCGAATTCGTTACAACTCGTTATTTGCAATGGGAACAGTTCTGGCCCAGCAAAATTTCCTGTTAGCCTTGTCTTTCAACGCATATGAGCAACAAAATTGTTAGTTTTGCCTAAACAGCCGGCCGGTGTGGCCGAGCGGTTCTAGGCGCTTCAGTCTGAAACCGTGCGACCGCTACGGTCGCTGGTTCGAATCCTGCCTCGGACATTGATGTGTGTGATGTCCTTAGGTTAGTTAGGTTTAGGTAGCTCTAAGTTCTAGGGGACTAATGACCTCAGATGTTAAGTCCCATAGTGCTCAGAGCCATTTTTTTGCCTAAACATTCAGAAAATAGTTTCAGGAATTCTTTTAGCTACACTGTCTTGTGCATGGAATGCAGATACTGACAACACATTGACCTGAATGTTAAAGCCAAACAAATCAAAAGAATCAAGATCAGTTATGTTCTCACCATCAAGTGATCGTAGCAATGTAAAAGTCACTGTACACAAATGCGAAAGAAACATCAGGTAAAGTACATGTTCCGAGAACGAGAATGTCTTGTCCATTATGAGCTGTCAGTTGCGTGCTAGTTTTAGACTGGTGTAGGGAGCCTAACAGTTCATATGTGTGACGATTTAGTAGTGTGACAGAGGCACTCGTGCCCAACTGAAATTTCCCGCGTTTCCCACAAAGAAGTAGGTGAACAATAAGTTTGTTTCACTGGTGTATCACTGAATAAAATGCGCGCTTGCCTGTTACAAACTTTGAATATACTGCATTACTGACATGGGCCTTGTGACTAGAGTTTTGTGAGTGGGCCGAATTCTTATGATTGTGCCATTGCAAATATACCGATTGTACATGTCCTTTCTTACCACAAGGTTAACCCTGAGCTCGTTGGGAGGCGCACTCTTGGCGTTTGTGCCTTGAGTAACACCGAGGGCAAGACTAAATTCTGTTCGCCTACGTAGCCGCCTGTGTAGCGAACTGCTTACGCGGTGTGGAAGTTTGTTTACTCAGCGTGGCGAGCTGCTGTCGACGCCAAATGGGTCGATCGCAACTAAGGGACTCAACCCGACAAATAGCTGGGCGCTCAAATTTATGAGCCGACAAGGCACCTGAATCGTATTGCCCTACCTGATGAAATGATGGATCGGACTGTTTCAATATCTGTTCTCTGAGTTTGACATCAGGTGCACTGTACACAATCGCATCACACAACATAACATCTGGATATAAAGCACCGCAAGCACATTTGAATTTGCATTTCTCTGTCATATCCTACAAATCTGTTACCCACTCACGATAAGTTTGTTCTGACCATTTCTTGGAATTAAAGAATTGATACCTAGCTGCTACCATGGTCACTTGTTGGTCATAGTAGTTAGCTAGCGAAACAATAAGCTCTTCAGGGGACAGTTGACTCGGAGTGGCGTTAGGGAAAAATTTGTTTATTAGGTGGAACACTGCAATTCCTGCCGTGGATAAGAAATAATGGCTTTTCACAGAACGTGGTACGTTGTGAGCGACGAGGTGAGCCTTGAACTGGGACAAACATTCGAGCCATTCCTCGTCTAGTTGACGAAACTGTCGAAAAGGTGGTTTGGGAACTATAGTAGGTGGTGCTTGTTCGTCGGGGGCATAGCATTGGTCAGTAGCTGCTCCGCCTTATTGAGTAGAGCAGATACCTGCTGTGTCGGAAACTGAAATGTCTGCATTAGCTGCGAGGCATCTAACGCTTGCGGCTGTGGCGCCTGGGCAGGGCGCGGAATGGGCGGGGTGGATATTTTGGAAGAGACAAATGCAACAAACAGCCAAGGCAAACAAGAAAAAAGACAAAAGCAAAGAAAATATCTGCAATGCCCAACTCAAAACACATATTAGAAAAAACAGCAATAAACTGTTAAAGGGAATGAACGCCCCTCCAAAGTAAAGACAAAGAAGAAATTAAGGCGCCAGTAAAAAAATAAAAACAGAAAAGAAAAAAAAATCCGTGGCGCGGGTTTTGGCATAGAGCTCGTCGTCTATGTGGGGTCCTGCCCACTCGCCGCTTATAGGGTGCCTAATGGATGCTACGTTCTCGGATAGCTATTCAGCAATTCACATTAATAGTTTTTATTACAATAAAGAAGGTTGATAATACTTAACTTGGGGTTTAAAGGAACGTGTCGCAAGCGATGGGCGACATGCAAGTAAGTAATGTTCTTCACTATAGACAGTGTCGATGTAAGCATTGGATGTGGATCACTAACAACTGTTCTGCAGCTCCCGGTCTACTACTGTGCGGCTGTGGCTGGCAGGAGCGGCGCTTATTTTCTCTTCTTCTAGAGGCCTCGCCTGTCGTGGTGCGGTCCAAGTCAACGGGCTAGTGGATGACATCGTCTCACAGCCTCCTCTGCTCTTGTGTTTTTCATCTTCGTGCTGGCGCTTGTCGGTACGCAGGAACAGAAGACGAAGAACGAAGTGCTCGGGTCCAAAAAGGGTGTAAGACAGGGATGTGGTCTTTCACCGCTTCTCTTCAGTCTATAGATCTAAGAACCGATGACGAAAATAAAAGAAAGGTTCAGGAGTGGAAATGAAATTCATGGTGAAAGCTTATCAATGACACATTTCGCTGATGACATTGCTATCCTGAGTTAAAGTGAAGAAGAATTACGTGGTCTGCTGAATGGAATAAATGAGTACAGAATATGGACTCGGAGTAAATCGAAGAAAGGAGGAAGTAATGAGAAGTAGCAGAAATGATAACAGCGAGATACTTAACATCAGGATCAACAATCATAAGCAAATGAAGCTAAGGAATTCTGCTACCTAGGCAGCAAAATAACCGATGACGGACGCAGCACGGAGGACATAAAAAGCAGACTAGCACTGGCAAAAAGGGCATTACTGGCCAAGAGGAGTCTAAGTATCACACATAGGTCTAAATTTGAGGAAGAAATTTCTGAGAATGTGTGATTGGAGTACAGCATTGTATGGTAGTGTGTGAAAACAAGGGTAGAAGAAAACCCAAGCATTTGAGATGTGATGCAACAGAGGAGTGTTGAAAATTAGTGGACTGATAAGGTAAGCAATGACGAGGTTCTGCTCAGAATCGGAGAAGGATGGAATATATGGAAAACATTGACAAGAGAAGAGACAGGATGGTAGGACCTTGTAACGCCGGAAATGCATATCCTCCTATTTCCATTTACTGTACTATAATTTTTTTTCCTTATTTTGTTACCTTTATATATTGTAATTGTTTTACTGTCTATATATATATATATATATATATGCAATTATGTCGATGTATAATTGGTTTGTTTTGTGTTGTAAATATTATTTGTATTTTTACGCTGGGTCTGGCCTAGGGAAAGCTATGCTATCGAACGATTACATCGACAGGTCGTGTGGAGAACCAAAGTGTTTAGGGTCTTTGGTAGTGTGAACTCTGCCGCGTGGAGCGCGGGCAGAGGGGAGTCTGGCTGGAATAGGGCAGTGGAGCAGGTGTGTTGTGTGACGCTCCCGCGAGTTGCCGCGCTTTTGGGGTTTGGCAGCATGTAATTGCGCTCGACTTGCTATGATAGTTTCTGACACGGTGTCGCGGACGGGAAGCATTACCTGGCGCACATCAAGAGCCCGTTTCGCCTGGTGACAGTGTCGAGAAGAAGGTGCGCCAACATCCAGCTTCTGCAACAGCGACGGCCGACAATGAGTGACTGTCGCCACCTTCCCGATCGACGACTTCAAACCTTCAATGAACCAACAAGGATGACTGGAAGCACGTAAAGTTTTAAAACTGTATGGCAGACCTCAGCTTTTCAAACTGTTTCAAAATTACAGCAACGTAGCATGAACCTTTGTTGCCCATTGTCCCAATTGCATTACCAAGCAGGGTCCCTTCCTTTTCCGGAATGAACCTGAGTGTCGTTGAAATTCAAACGCCAGCATTAAAGCAATATCGTTCCATTTCACTGCTTTAATTTCAAAATTCGGTTAAAGTATTGATAGCTGGCTACAATATTTAGATTACACAAGCACAAATTAAGAATGCGAGTTTTGTTACCATATTTTAGCTTACCTGTGACTGCAGCCCAGCTTGGTACGTACTAAATTTTACTATTGTTAATTGTTCAGAATCATTTAATTCAAGTTCAAAGTTAAATCTCTTATTTCTGAATTGCGTAGATTCAAGTAGCTTTTGAAATGAATGTTGAGGTTGCCCAAGACTAACCTTATTTTGTTGAATTTCGTAGTGCCTCAGAAACAAAGTTCACTATTATTTTCAGTCACTAAATTAACTTTCAATTTTCCAGTTTTACTAATTCTTTTGCTAAATTAAGACAGAGTGTAGCGAAATTTATTACTTGTGACAGACATTCAGTTTTCACACAACACGTGTCAACCTTCAGTTGTCACGCTTTTAGTGCTAAATATATGTGCATTAATCTTTCATTTTCAGTTATTTTAGTAGTTGTCCATGGGACTGGCGGCCGTAATTTTCCTCAAATCTCAAATATCTAATTAACGCCAATTAATTGTTAACGTAACGACCGGAGATTTACGTTCTTTATTAACTTTACTGCTTTTCAAAATTAATTTCCACCAATTTCATTTGCATTTTTCCTCTCATTTTGATGTAACCCTTTCCTCCCTCTTTACCGACATATTAACTTCGGTGACGATTGCTTTTGTCAAATTTCCATTAGGTACACGCGGTTTAATTTTTCACTGTCATTAAGGTCGATAAGTGAGGGGGAGGTTACAACCTTTTAAAACATCGTGGAATAGCGTCCACGGTATTAAAGGGAGCTGTAGAGGCTAAAAACTATAGAGAAAAACAGAGATTGGAATACATCCAGCAGATAACTGAGGATGTTGGTTGCAAGTGCTAGCCTGTGTTAAAGAGGTTGGCACAGCAGAGGAATTCGTGCGCGCCGCGATGATTCAAGGGTGACTCAAGGAGGAGGAAGAAAATCAGATTCCAGTTGGAGAATCAAGGGGACAATGTTTAAGAAACGTAATTCATCCCCAAATGAAATGGTTTACAAAACATCCTCATGATCACTTCTGGGGTATTATTGGTCAGTCTGGGTGCGTTACCAAGTAGGAGTGACAGAAGATTAAGGGAAGATACAACGAGGAGCGAAGCGTTTTGCCACGGGATCATTTAGTCGGGAGACAGCGTTATAGTGATGCTAAAAAATTCCATTGGCAGTTGCTACAAAGAGATGTGTTGTGTATCACGAAGAGGGCTACTGTTGAAATTCCGAGAGTGTCGTTCGATGAAGAGTCGGGCAACATACTACTTCACTCCACATATTGTTCGCGAAATGACTAGTAACAGATATAGATTGCGAGGTCAGTTACAGATTTATAGCACAATTTAATTAAGATGAGTAGGCTGAAATTTAACAGAATCGCCAGAAACAATCTGTGTGTGAGGAAATGGGATATTGACTTTCCAGGAATAACGACTAGCGTTTGAAGTTCTCTGAGGCTGTAGATATTGTAGTGTTGAACTCTATAGTAGGCAGTTCAGTTACAGGGGATTATCCTTAAAAAGAGCAATCACAGAAATCTGACGTACAAACACGGAAGCCAAATGCGAAGAAACCTAGTGTGAGATAGAAATACCTCAATTAAAGGATAAATCTTTTACTGGTCAGCACAGTTTGCTCTGTTTTGAAAATTTCTTGTGGCATTAAATTCCGACCTGGACTCGGTTTCGAACAAGAAACTTTGACTTACGCGGGCAATGTTCTTACCCTCTGAACTGCCCAGGCACAACTCACTAACTCCTCACAGAACTGCTTCCACCAGTACGCATCTCTACTTATAAACTGAACAGACGTTCTCCAGCATACCAAGCTGGACGCTTACTGGGAAGAAACGATGTTGTCGGAAACTGACTTAGCTGTCGTCTTGGCGATTGCAAATTTCTGAAAATGTAGGTCTGGTGGACTACGTATTACGGAAGTGAATAATGGATTCCGCGAAATGTAGTATTACAGAAGAAAGTTGAAAAGTAAGTTAATAAATGATGAAAATCAACGATTAAATGTAAATACGGCGCACACTGATTGAAAAAAGGTACATGATGATGGTGCATGTGTTAAGACATCACAAAAGAACTACCTTGCTTCTAGAGCGTGCAACAAAGCACCAAAACTGCAGGTGAAAACAAATATTGGAATAATTCCAACGACAAACTTAGGACGTTGAGTTACATGACACTCTGACATGAAAAGGGTGTCGCAGGAGAGGAAATAATAGTTGAATGCATCAAATTAGAAGACTGACTACCACTGAAAAAAGTTTTATACTTTGAGACAAATTGTATTCTCTAAAGCCCAGAAGACAAAGGTTACGGATTTTGACTGTACTGTTATAATTTTCACTCTCGTCTATTAGAACTAAGGGTTTAGTAGGCAATCGAGAAAATACCTGATAAAATGTTGTTTACAAAAGAAATTTTCTGCTAAATTAAGTTCATAAAAATGAAAACACATCATGGAAAAATTTTCTCCAGCGTTCTTCCCGGGGCGATGATGTCAGATAAAATATTTCCTGCAAGTATTGCCTCTGTATAGAAACAGTGAATTTTTTTTGTTTTCACATCCCTATTAGGTTAACAACTAAATCATTATGAATTTATTTGTTTCTGTCTTTAGCCTTTCGGCCGTTTAAGAACAAGGGCTCTCCTTACAAAACGGTTCTGCCGCAATGAAATGTTCCGGGATCAGTGGATACATTTAGTTGCTCTAGTCCACTTCTGGGACCGGAGGAAGCTAACGGTGAACAAAATTGCTTTTCCTGGTACAAAATTCTCTACCGTGCTACCTTTTTGTCTTCACTTCCGATGAGTTTTGGACAACCGAGCCACTTGTCGTGCTTGTCACACATAACTGTCAAAGAAGTACCACGTTTTGATAGTAAAATTCCTGGTTCTAGTAAGACCTTGTGAGGTCTGCATCGTTGACTTCCATAATCGATGCCTTCTAACCCATTTGGATGTTCTTCGCAGTGCATGGAAGTCATAAATTTCATTCTGTAATGATGCTAAGGTTAACAACGTAGTTCGAACCCAAATCGCGTTTCGGGGTTTGATATGATTTTTAAACTTGTTATCTTAAAAGAAAACACTGGTGATTTATACATACCAGGTTTTACCGTTTCCTTCTCCTTTTCATAACTTGAAATTTTGCCACATCGATACACATTTCGTGAACGCCCATATTTTTCTATTCGAATGTAAAATTGCTGATTGTAGTATACAGAAAACAATGTCGATAAGAAAATCGTGACAGTGCGTGGAAATATACAGCACACATAAAATAAGAAGGAGAGTGTAACGGATACTTTAGACAAAAGACAGTGAGCAAATTAGTTATTAACATCACACACTAAAAGACTCACAACAATATTCGAATAACACACTGCGTTGCTAGGCATCTACATAGAGTGTAACTTTCCTCACTACATGTCAATTGTGATTTTGACTTCAGTTAATTGCTGCCTCTCACGTTCGAATCGATACGAAATTTCACCATAAAACAGAAGTGGATCCAACATAAGATGACTGTCGACAGAAGGTAAGATAGCACAGCGATATCCTTCATCCAGAAGCACGCGTACTTTAACTCAGCGCATTAAATGGTGTAATTAACCTCTACGTGTATACGTCTCATTTAAAAGTGTATTCCGATAGCTGAGAAACATAACCTGAATTTTACTTGAAGTCTAATTCACAAAATATTAATTTCTAAAACTCATACCATTCAATATGGTTAAAGATCGTTCCTACTGTAAAACTATCACTAGAAATCTTCGTTTCCCTCCCACATCTGTCGTTAAAAGTAGAAAAAACTACATCAAACAGCAAGTGTTCGCTCCTCACGACATTTTCTAATTTTTCTCTGATTACGATCTGCCCGGTTTGTTTATAGCTTAAGAATTTTATGATTTCCAACCTTTAAGTGACATTATTATTCACCACAGCATATCGGATTTTCGTAATTTGCTCCACTTCCCCACACTCTGCTAACTTCATAAGTACGCCTGTAGCGTATGTGTGCTTCGGATGAAAAAGAAAAAGTGAGAGACCGTATTCAATATATCTTGCTACAAATCCAACATTTGGATTTAATCAGTGTAATGTGATGAACTTTATGACTGCAGTCGATCCCAGGTCTCTAGTCCCGAAGACAATTTGTGCTGTCATACTTAGTAACATCCTACACTATCGCTAAATATGTCTTATGCGTTTATTCTATAAACAACTCATACAAGTTGCACTTGACTAACATAAGACATGTTCGTGCTCTGTTGCCTACCTATATCTGCTCCACATTCACAAAAATTCAAGGCACAGAAGATCTACTTGACGTATAGTATCAGCTCGCCCTCAGATCTACACAAAATGTTTTTGAAGAAATGCTTTTCCTCAGCAGTTTAAGGAATATGAGGTGACAAAACCTAGTATACAAAAGAAACCCAACAATGGGTTTAAGCTGCCCGAAGGCTGCCTCTATATTATTTTATGTTATATTAACGTAAGCGTTTTTCTATTGCATGTTAAATTTGTTTGAATGTAAGTCAGTGCTGTAGATATCTGAGTCCACTGCTATTTTCACCAACCTGTGTGCCATCTTAGCAAAATAAAATAAGTAAAACTTTTATGAGATTTAAAACGACTGAGAATATATATGTATAAAAACCTAGTCTTAAAGGAATTTTCATACTGGTACCAAAATTACTTTTAGATTTTGTAAGTCTGTTATATTGCGAAGTTTTGTAGGGTTTAATATTTTGATTATATTTTAGAAATATTAATTCAGCTGATATGTTTGGCTTACAACCTTGCGTGTAAAAAAATGTCTTTTGTCTTCCAGCATTTGCTAAATAAGTATCACTTGTCAGAAGACTCCATTAATTTTATTTCAGTATTACGCAACAGTTTTCTTTGTTCTTACCTGATATAATTTTTAAATTAGCCAAATGAGTTAGTTCCCCATGAAATTTACTATGCTTTTACGGTCATAAGTTGCTATCGATCCTCTTTTCATGGTAGCAAAATGTAGGTAATATATTAAAGTGATTTCTACGTTCTAAACATGAATTTCCCGCAGTAATTCCAAAATATAATATTTGAAGGATTGTACGGTATCTATGAAATCGGTAAGCCATCGGTAATTTTGTTCGATTATCACAAGTAAGTCTTAAGCATGTAAAAAATAGTTTAGTTGCTAAAAATTTTGGTTAGATACGAAGAATTTGTTGTTAGGTGTGATGACAGGCTTTGCTTCGATGATCGTTATTCTGTGACAACGTTACATCACAAGCAGATGATATAATATAAGGAGTAGAAGATATGGCCAAAAGGTCAGGAAACATTCCTCACTCATAGAGGAATAAAATGTGGTAAATAGGCTTGGCTTTTTTTCCTTGCGGAACCTCATTTTCTACTTCTTCTACTTCTCTTCGTAATAATCCTAACGTACCAGCAGTACATGAAATGTTTTCTCACATGAAATGTTTCGAAGTCAACGTTCGACGCATAGGGAATTGAAGAGAGAAAAGGAGATTAGAGTTTACTGTCACATCGACAGCGAGATCATTAGACATCGAACACAAACTCGAATTACGAAAGGATGTGGAATGAAATCGACGGTGCCCTTTGCCATGAGCGGTTTAAGGAAACCACGGGAAAACTAAATCTGGATTGTGGGACAGGTCTTGAACTGTCGTCTCCACGATTTCTTGGTTTTCACGCTCTCCGGCCCTAAACCCACTAGACTTTTACTTGTGGGACATTTGAAAGCTCTTGTGTACGGAACCCATATACAAGCTACACGTAGTCATCCTGCCCGTTTTGTGGAAGACTGTGAAAGGCTGTAAAACAAAAGTAGTTCTCCAGAGATACATCAGTGCATCAGGAATTCAATGCGACAATGACTTGATGCATATATCGTTGCTCACGAAGGACACTTCACAAATTTTCTTTAGTATTTGTTGAAGGGCTATCGTAACTGAGCTCCGACATGGAAATTACACATATCTGCACCCATGTCCATGTAACATATTTTCTTCCTCTACGTGTGTGTAATGTTTCTCGGAAGTTTGGACATATGTTTTTGTTACATCTTGTATAGTTACCTGTCGCCTGACCTTTCCAAGGCGCAGTACTCCTTTGATTTTTGTCAGGCTGGTAGAAAAAAAATTAAATTCTTGAGAACTATGGTCAGCCTGTCACATTGTGGAGGATGGAAGGAATGTTTATGTTTCACCCTTTTTTCGTTATCATATTCTGGTAAACAGCAATTTTATGTAGTAGACATGCATGTTTCCTGAACACAGCTTAGAGACATTTTATTTTGCAGTTTGTCTAAAATTATGCCATTGTCCTGATATGTCTACTTTAGATATTTTCAAAACAAGTTCCGATGTGTTATTTGACGCCTACTGCAGAATGAATATGGCTCCTGATCACACTCTCTACTATGTGTTAGTTTCTGTTAGAGTTTATTAGACGAAGATAATAGTGTTTTTCCTTGTGTCTCCTCAAGATATTTGCAGTCTTGTGTACACAGTGCAAGTATACGGGCTGCCTGATATGCCGAACATTATAATCTACGTCTATACTTCGCAAGTCATTTAAAGGTGAGTGACAAAGAGTACTTGGTTTACCACTGTTACTTCCGTATTTCTCCATTCCAGTCAACTATGGTTCGCAGGAATAACGGATGCTGGTAAAGCTCCGTGTGGACTCAAACTTCTCTAATTCTATCTCCATTGTCTTTTCGTGAGGTATACATAGGAAGAAGCAACATATTCGTTGACTCTTCTATGGGCGTAAGCTCTCGAAATTCTAAGAGTAGATCATACCCTTGTGTAGAACGCCTCTCTTGCAGCGAATACCACTGGTAAAGTCCAGTGGAAGACTCTACAGGAGAGACGCTCAGTAGCTCGGTACGGGCTTTTGTTGAAGTTTCGAGAACATACCTTCACCGAGGAGTCAAGCAGTACATTGCTCCATCCTACGTATATCTCGCGAAGAGACCATGAGGATAAAATCAGAGAGATTAGAGCCCACACAGAGACATACCGACAATCTTTCTTTCCACGAACAATACGAGACTGGAATAGAAGGGAGACCCGATAGAGGTACTCAAAGTACCCTCCGCCACACAACGTCAGGTGGCTTGCGGAGTATGGATGTAGATGTAGACGCATTAACTGATTATCTCCACCATCCATTTACTACGTGAACCTGTAACAAAACGAAACGAGCTGCTCTTCTTTGGATCTTCTCTATTTTATCTTCAATCCTATTCGCGACGGATACCACCATGAGGAGCAATATTCAAGTATGGGAATTGTTGCTGGACTACTTTTCCTTAATTTTCTTCCAGTGAGTCTTTCTGATATCTGGAGGATACTGTAATATAATTTCATAACCAGTTATCGATCACAGGAACATTTTCTTTGATAAAATGAATGTCTCAAGGTAAACAGATGTGTGTATTCATGCTCGATACACTTTTTCCTCGAGGCGCTTTGTGGAAAATATGTTGATCGTCGCTTGATTACACTAATTTCTTCTAGATGAGAGTCGCGCTATGGTTCAGCAATCTTTTACTGGATGTATCTAGCCGTGGCTGGATGTAGCAGCACAGGAACTCTTCATCTTGGGTCTCTGGGTCACTTGGAGTTGTTTGGTGGCTCATCAAACTTAAAACAAAGCCAAAGTATACCAGCGAGTTGCAAGTGTTGCCTGCGAATTTACATTACACTTTACATTTCACTGTTTACTTGTAACTGTGTTGCGATTTCACGTCTATTCAGTCGCTTTTTGGCTAGTATTTGCTTACACCTACTATGGAGCATAATCTAACTGGGTAGTGACCAGGGCCACAGAGTGCGACATCAAGCCATGTTGAACTCAAAGCTTTTCCTACCCCGATCTGATGATCTTTCATAAACCAGTGAGGATGTCTAACGCCACTTTTGTCCACACTACGATACATTTCCCAACCAAGACAAAAAAGTGATGCACCATGGAGGAGTTATACAAACTGGTCACAAATTGATATTAATGTAGGTAATGATGGAGAACACAAAAATTCACATTTTAGCAGGCAATGGATGAATGTGTGATGCTGCAGCACACTTTCGTCGCACAGCTGTCACGAATATTAAACAGAGCACATGTCGATACCAGAACTTAGAGTTTAGCGAATTTCATTACATTGTAGCAGCACCACCGTTTAGGATAGGGAAAGTTGGTTTTGTGCAATATTTTGAGCACAAGTTACAGCCAGGTGGCGGCCGGATTGTAGTGACTTGCGCATACCAACAGTTGTGAAGTACAATACAGGCCACAGCGCCGTCAAATTGCAGAAAGAGTGTATGTAGCTGTTTTGCGTGTGGCAAGTCGCAGGCAGAAGGGGCCCACTGGCCAGCCTAGTGTGTTAAGAGTACGTGACGCGAAGCGACGCACTTGGCAAAGCAGAGGCGCACAGCCGAGTATAAATACGTGCCGTTTTCTAACGAGATTCATTCAAGTGTGGCAGCTCTCCTGGATGGCAGGGCATGTCACACAACCGGCTACACACAGCAGGAGATGGGGCGCCAGCGTTCCAGTCCACAGCGGGTCGTTGGTTCGACCCCTGAGGCAGACGCGGGGTCCGTAGCCAGCCAGCCAGCCAGCGGCGGGCCACTTCATGGCTCGCTACCGCAGGCAGTCATCCTGGCTTCCAACACACGCAGAAGGCATCCCAAGGCGAGGGCCGCAGATTCGGACGCCGGATCACAGGTGCTTGTCGTCGCCGGTATCTCAGCCATGCCGGCGAGAAGAAGCAGCAGCTGGCCACCTGCAGCTCACACCGAGCAGCGCTGAGTCGGTAGGGACACAGACCGCTGAGCCAACTATCGACACATCCTGACACTGTCACAATTCCATGGCTCTCCAAGGCCGGCACGACACAGCATTCTGTTACACGGGCCGCTGGGGTGCTTCTTCAGCATTGCGGGGCCCCGTGATGCAGACCAAGAGGAATGAGGGCACTGTAGTTGGAAACAATAAATCGATTGGAATATCCTCGCCGAGTTTTAATACGGTGCCTTCTACCTCTTCCCACTACACCATGTATTTCGTTGGACAGTAGCTGTGGCTTGCAGACAAGCGAGTGAAAAGTATAAGCAGATGTCTGCATTTGAGAGAGGACGTGTGGATCGGTTCAGTGAAGTGGGCTGGAGTAATCATTTGTCATCTGAACAGGATAGATGCTCCAGTTCTGTGATTTTGGCATGAATGGGTGAGAAACAGCTGAACCCAGAGTCAAGAAGGAAGCGGTCACCTGGAGTACGACAGAATGTGAGGACCGAGCACTCAGAAGCCTGTATTCATCATTATCATCGATCTGACGTGGAACTGATACTTCAGTGACCACAAAGACCATTATCAGGCGGCTGACAGAAAGGGGGATGGGTTCACGGAGTGAACTATCATTGACCTCTGTACACCAACACGCCCATTTGCAGTGATGTTGGCCACATTCAGCCTGGAATCTCATTGACTGGAGTAGAATTGAGGACCTAAGGTTATAACCGTGCTAAGGATATAACAAAAGAAAACGATATTGTATACCATACGAAATTAGCACGCACGTTTTTATAGTATTTAACAATTATCATCATCCACGAAATATAAACTGTGCAGCAAGGCGAGAGAAAATTGCATTGAATAGTCCAGGAAAAGAAAAGTAAAACTTGAAAGCAGGAGTCTTACACATTACGCTATTCAGACTAGATATAATGCCATACAGGTTGCCAAAACGTACCTAAATATGAACATATTAAAACATGTACACAATACGAAACAACAGTTGTCAGTTTGCAGCATTATTAAACAAACTAGTAACTAACTGCCTATGGTGATGTGGTATAAAGGGTTCCATAACAAGGAAGTCCTTTTTCTAGCTGACAAACGTGAAGTATTTTGTACTACTGAAAGTCGTGTAAGTATGAAATCGCAACAGTTTTGCCATTGTTTAGAATGTTTACACTTTTCCACTGTTCAGTATCACTGAATCTCCTTGTGATATGCATTATTCCAGGTAAGGTGTTACTAATTTGTGCAGCAAAACTGATGTGTAGCTTTGTTACGTGATGACGTCGTCAGCAGCAGCTTGGAATTCAATAAAGTCCTGTTCCTCTAATCTGAGTGTGTTGAATGGTAAAAAAAAAAATGGTTCAAATGGCTCTGAGCACTATGGGACTTAAGTTCCGTGGTCATCAGTCCCCTAGAACCTAAAACTACTTAAACCTAACTAACCTAAGGACATCACACACATTCATGCCCGAGGCAGGATTCGAACCTGCGACCGTAACAGTAGCGCGGTTCCGGACTGAGCGCTTTAACCGCGAGACCACCGCGGCCGGCAATGGTAAAGAAAGGCATGCTGATGTAATTGCTTCTTATAAATCATCATGTACATAACACTTTACTACTTTCTTATGCTTTTCTATTAAGACAAAATTTCTATCGCAAGATAGAAAACTGTGGTCTGAAACCAAATACTTATGTTTTACGCAGTCAAACAGGTAACAAGACACTACAAACATGTACGCACATATATACAAGTGCATAGGTTTTTTTCTTTTTTTACAGCAGTTGTCACTCCAAACCACAAGTTTCCTTTTGTTACCAGTTACATTGAAGGTAGTCAGAACAGGAAATAGAAGGTGATACTCCGTTATTGGTTCCACGAGACCCTTCACCCTCAAGCCACAATTACATTATATCCTCACTGTTGTCATGTACATGAACACGGAACACAGCAGAACATATCCGAGTGTGTAGGAGTTGGAACAAACAATACTTTTTGCTGATCGAACGCTAATGTACAAGTGTTGCTTCCATAAAACACAGACAATATGGTAGATATTACGCTCGCACGATTAACTAATGTAATTCAATACACTGCCAAGCACGTTTAGAATGAAGAAGGCCGTTGAGTTTTTACCGGCTTGTTTTGTACGTAGCTGATGCGATTAGTTATCTTCGTGATACGATGAACCGCTTTTAGTATAATCTACTCGCTTTGATGTAGCGACACTAGAGCTAACAAATCAATTTTTAAAGAAATGATACTTAGTACGTTGAGAATATTAGGTCTTCACTTGTCTTCACCTTTGGGTCCTGCTTCGAAATGAACGATGACCAGTGAAGACCTGTCTGGAGAGGCACCTGGACAGCAATGGGATTTCAACCTGACTGTCGACATCCATATGGCCCGACAACCAGGAGTGATGATCTTGGGTGTCATTTCATTTCATAGCAGGAGCCCTTCGGTTGGCATCCGTGGTGTCCGTAGATCACAGCAATATATCGACGATATCCTACGCCCCGATTTGTTGCCCTCCATGGAAAGCCACCATAGGTTTACATTTCAGCAAGACAATGCTCGCACACACACTGCATGATTTTTTTCTGCTTGTCTTCGTGTTTGTCAAACCCTACCTTGGCCGGTAAGGTTCCCGGATCTCTCTCCATGTGAAAACGTATGAAGCATTGTGGGCAGGGTTCTCCCACCAGCTCGAGATTTTGACGGTCTAAGCACCAATTGGACAGAATTTGGCACGATATCCTTCAGGAAGACTACCAATCAACGCCAAACCGAATAACTGCCTGCATAAGAGCGAGACGAGTGCTTGACTTGGCCAATTTATGAACCTCTTTCTCTTTAACAAATCACGCAATTTTTGTGAAACTGTAGTCATTTGTTTGTATGTACATATACGTCACATCTACAGATTTCCGCGCCATTCGGATAATTCGTTCGTGGAGCATCGTTTTCCCTGCTTTAGAGTGTTTATTTTTCGCATCCGCGCACCTGCAGCGTAAAGTGTAGTAAACATAGTAGTGAACGATGCGTCAAATTAAAGAGGGGAGTAACACGATTCTGCCAGTATGCATATATAAATTATAATCAATATTTGTAAAAAGATACCACTCCGAAAAGTTTTTTGTAACCGTAATTCAGAAAATCCTTACCAACTTTATTTTATTTAATGTACGAAAGGGACGGAGCACTCAAACTGTAGCTCTCAGTGATGCCCTTCGATAGAGATTCTCAAATATTGTCTAACACAATTAATTAAGCTGTGAAACGCATTTTAATTCGATTTTAATTAAAGATCTATACAAAATCTGATACAAGACTAACACACATCCAGCACGGCAATATGTGGACGTTGCTGCACAGCATGTCCAAGTTTGTATTTTTTGTTACGAATTTTTTATTAATTGTTTGTAAATTTGCGTAATTTCACTCATAGCTCGAAAACTGTTATGGGTATCTTAATTCTGAATAATACATTAGAAAGAGAATTGAAAATCAAATAAGAAGGTGCTGCCATATCCATATTGGTGTAATATTTAACGGTACAGAGAATGTGGACTTATTGTATTCACTGCAACCAAGTTTGCAGTTGCTGAACTTTAATTACTTGGCGAACTACCGCGCGTAAAAATAAACGTTAAATATGAGCATAGACTAGAATTTCAGCTCGCAGCTAATCGCGCAGTCAGAATTTCGATAGCAGTTATGCATCAAAAGTTGTAAATTAGGATGGTGAAACTGCAGAACAATTAAGTGACGTAGATACTGGATTTTTCGTGGAGAGGTGAATCGAAGCCATAAAAGGGCAGCAGCTGTTTTTCAGTAGAAAAGTTTTGCGGATGAGTTGAGTGAAACAACATCGGTGCTAATCTGAGAGGTATTTCAGCCGCGTAAATTTTGGATCGTCACACGCTACACTTTGAATTATTTCGCACGGGTTCGTTGTGGGCTTAGGCACTATTCCGGACTCTAATTTTTCGGAAAAAGTTCAACAGACTTTTTGATTTTGTTTTGTTGTGTAGGTTTGTCTGGGACTCCCATTATGTTCATTGACGCTGGACTATCTCAGTTTGCCATTGGGGTACTTAGAATTTTTGTGCTACTAATTGACACTGATGTCACGGCATTGTTTGTTGGTTAGACTCTGATTAAGTGTGAGTTGATGTAGCAGTTACCCTCACTTAACGTTTATCTGTGAACACAGTCTGTGTTTTACTGCTGGTTTTCAATTTATTTATTTAATACAGCGAGTTCTGTAACCACTATACTAAAGGCACAATTTCCAATCACCTGATTGAGTAGTGGCCTTCACCAGCCGGCATAATGAAGTGTGGCTTGCTTAAAGCCATAAACTCTTATTAGTTAAAACTAAATCATTGTAATTTCTGCTCTTTATTTTTCGTAATTTTTATCTATGTACGACCTGGTAACGATTTGTATGAATGATTAGTAACATCAATGTATTTGTTTATTTTAAAAGTTCAATTAACGGCAAAAGAGACGACATATCATCCCCTTCACAGACCAGGATAGTCATCGTCACAGAACCATTCGGTTTCTTCGTACTCATTGATCGTTAATTTTCGGTCTCATTAAATGGCAATGCTCAGGTGCTGTCTTCATTACTGTATTTCTGAAGTGAATGAATTATGGAGAAACTGATAATAGCCACATGGCGTTGAGCTCTACATATGGAAGAATCGTTCCTTGTGTTCTCCTCTGAAAGAGAATGACTGGCAGCTTGTATCATAGGTGAAAGCAGGATTCACTTCTGGATATCGTAGAAGTATGTCTGAGCCCGTGTCCATATCGTGTACAAACAAACAGTGCTTCGCGGTAGAGGACCGGTAAAGGCGCTTTAGTCCACAGAACGATGCCGTAGGTTACAATTACATTGGTGCTACGGAACTTGGTTCAAAAATGGTTCGAATGGCTCTGAGCACTATGGGACTTAACTTCTAAGGTCATCAGTCCCCTAGAACTTAGAACTACTTAAACCTAACTAACCTAAGGACATCACACACATCCATGCCCGAAGCAGGATTCGAACCTGCGACCATAGCGGTCTCGCGGTTCCAGACTGTAGCGCCTAGAACCGCTCGGCCACTCCGTCCGGCTCGGAACTTGGTCACTGAACGATCTGATAATAGGGCAAGCTGCCTGCTGAGATATTTTAGGCTTGCTGCTGCATCACGTCAGCAATCGCATTACAAAAGTCCATCGCCAGGAGTACGCCAGCGGGATGGTTACAGTACAGGACGTCCAGTGACAGAAATGATGCTGTAGTGTATCTTACTTATCATTTACCTGGCTCTCCGTGGAAGATACTGTTGCTTCACAGTGTAACATAAAATGAGTAATTACTGTCAATAGTGTTTTGAATTTGAAACCGTTGCTCTTTAGCTATTTAGCTATTTCTAACTGTGTTGGTAGAGAAATCGTGACACGATGCTAGGCTGCACTATGTTCTAGCGTATATTGCCGTAGACAATCCACTTGTAAATGGCGAAAGGTTGGGTGAAGAGATGAACATGTGCGAAGGACATTATTAAAAACATTAAGGTATGTCTGCTTGATTATCATACAGTTGGACACGGTGAGCACGTGGTTACAACCGGTAACTGCTGAAGTGAATGGAAGTTGCGTACTGCACGGAGCTGTGACACCGTATTGCAGAAGTAAAATTTTCGTAACAGCAGCTGGTGTAAGCTCTGTTGGAAGACTGAACATTAGGCTAGGTGCTTCATCGATCTGACGAAATATGTAGTCACACATAAAAGGGAAAAAGTGTCATATTGTGTACAAAAGTGGCGTGAGAAGCCCTCACTGGTTTACACGAATTCATTAGACCGGGGTAGTAAAATCTGCGAGCCCAACACGGCTTGCTGTGCATGTATTTCTCTTACACACACTGTGGCTCTGATAATTCCCCAATTAGACAGGTTATACTTCGCAATTCGCTCAAACGAGTTTTAGCCGAAACGCGATTGACTAAAGATTAAATCGCAATACTATTATAAAAAACAGCAAAATTGAAAACGTAATTCGGCTTTACAGACGATACTTGCAGCTCCCTTGTAAATGTGGCTTTCAGTTACGTCTAATGCGCCACCACGCAACTCCAAGCGACGCAGCGACCCAGGAGGAATAGTTACCTCGCTGCCCACCCAGCCACGGCTATATACATCCTACCAAAGACTGCTGAACCATAGCGCGACTCTCACCTCAAAGAAGTTAGAACAGTCAAGACAAAGTACGCTCTAGCAGCAGAAATGACGTCACCTGCGCTAGTTTGAATTTTGACAGGAGGGTATGGCTTTGCCACAGTAGGTCACCTGCCGGACCGGAGCCTATGCACTCCCGCACAGGGAGCTGTCGCCAGCCGGTAGAAGTCACGCCCACCACACGCTCTTCCCAAGTCGCCGCCCCCCCTCCCCCCGCCCCCAACATCCTCGTCGTAACGTAAGACGCGTGCAAATCAAACACCACTCGCGACCAAACCCCACTCTTCATCATTAAATGAAGACCGCTGTGCCACAACATACAACAGTCTAGCCGTTTCCATTATATCTGCCACCATTGCATAATTACGGAATGTCCTTCATCAGAATCACTTGACTCAGGTACCTCGAAGCTCTCACAGCATCTGTAATATTCCTCACCTCTGGCATCATTGTCTTCCACCTCGCCCATGACGTGACATTATTTATAGGAGAAGATGTATCCGACTTAGGTGCAGATCGATCATAAATGTCTATCTTATCGTACTGGGGTTTTCACGTGGATTAAATCTTACAAGTCACGTTTCACCTTACCGTGGATTTGTGTCGCAGGTATACTTCGAAGTCTGAAGGCGGTTGTAACCTTCTTTTACAGAATTAAACTTTTTAAGATTACCTTGGTCGACTGAATTGTGGAATGGGTACAAAACTCGAATTATCGAGTAGCGCCTTGTAACTGCAAGTTTTGTGCTTACTCTGTGTTATTGTTAGCAAAACTTTAGACGGGTCGATTGGGCAATGCAACTCCCAATACCAATACAGAAATACAGTCAGTGCAAAATGCATTCAGCACTTTAGGCACTGAATCCGATGGCCCTGTTGAAAATTAATAACTTTGGTCCCTGTGCACATAACAAATAAAATAAACTGTCTTACCTCTAGAGCAGCAACGGTGGAACGCGATGTATTCTGGACTCTCACAAAAAAATAGAAATATGCTAGTTACAGCCTCAGCGATGTGCAATGCTGGCTGTAATACTTTGAAATGCACATGAAACTGTTTTCGCTGATAAATGAAAACATTTATGAAAGACCGACTTCTTCAAAAAACATTTGACCCGGACAGGGAGGTGGTACTGATTGTGGTGAATTACGAACACAGATTTTTTTTTTTAGCAAAATTATATTGCAAGTTAGCTTTGTCTTTTCAAAACGATCTGACAATTTAAGTTACATTACTCACAACTGATTCACAAACAATGAGATTTAAACGGCAAGTATTAGCTAACATCATTAATCCAACATAAATGCATATCATCAACTTAAATATAGCTCTGTTAACAAATATTAGAAACATTACAAAGTGAAATCTCTAGCAAGCCTTTTTATCAAGACGGTATATGTATATTGTAGTGTTACTCAACAATTACAAATTATCAGCCAACTCACCTATACCAGCGCGCTGGCAAAAGCAGAAATCCTAATTACTGTATTTTACATGTTTACCTTGCTTTCATGACGATTTCTGCTTCCAAGTTCAACAATATTGACTACCTAAATTATTCTAACAGTAGGTGCCTTCACACAGCACACCACAAAAACTGCCTACTCCATCGTCCATCCTCCACAAACAGGTATCTACAACTGTGCGCCCAGCACTCTCTTACTCCAACATTACCACCTCAGACCAGAAACAGTATCTTTGGCTCTGCTGTCGCGCACAGTCAGCGATCAGCTTTATAAAACCTATCAGAGACATACATCATCTGTAGTATACTAGTTTCATTTTAATTTATATTAATGTTCTTATCACATTCTGGTGCGACATACAAGTATGCCCCAGTAGGCTCCTTTAACGGTATTTACCTGTGTTTGGCCTGTTAACTGACTGGCACTCGTATTACTACTTTGAAACGAAGCAGATGCGAATCTTCAGTTTCGATCAGTGTGGGGAGGTGGGGATGGGGGGAGGATTGTACAATTCCTTAACTTTCCCCTCTCCTCCCCCACCCCCAATAAAAACATAACTTGTTGTCATCCCCAGTTTTAATCTGAGCCATAAGAGTACAATTTAAATATTAGGGTTGGATAAAGAGTTATGGCAAAACTGCAGTAACATGAAGGACGTGCATTAAATAGCACTCTCGCTGTCTGTGGCCGATAGTAGAACGTCAACCTAGTAGATAGTGTCGGAAGTTCCATGCGGCTTTTCGCGGATGATGCTGTAGTATACAGAGATATTGCAGCATTACAAAATTGCAGCGAATTGCAGGAAGGTCTGCAGCGGATAGGCACTTGATGCAGGGAGTGACAATTGACCCTTAACATAGACAAACGTAATGTATTGCGAATACATAGAAAGAAGGATCCTTTATTGTATGATTATATGATAGCGGAACAAACACTGGTAGCAGTTACTTCTGTAAAATATCTGGGAGTATGTGTGCGGAACGATTTGAAGTGGAATGATCATATAAAATTAATTGTTGGTAAGGCAGGTACTAGGTTGAGATTCGTTGGGAGAGTCCTTAGAAAACGTAGTCCATCAACAAAGGAGGTGGCTTACAAAACGAGCGTTCGACCTATAATTGAGTATTGCTCATCAGTTACGGAGCTGTTTATCAAACTCAAGTGGCAGACTCTGCAAGAGAGGTGCTCTGCATCGCGGTGTAGCTTGCTGTCCAGGTTTCGAGAGGATGCGTTTCTTGATGATGTATCGAATATATTGCTTTCCCCTACTTATACCTCCCGAGGAGACCACGAATGTAAAATTAGAGAGATTCAAGCGCGCACGGAGGCTTTCCGGCAGTCGTTCTTCCCGCGAACCATACGCGGCTAGAACAGGAAAGTGAGGTAATGACAGTGGCACGTAAATTGCCCTCCACCACACACCGATGGGTGGCTTGCGTAGTATGGATGTAGATGTAGATGTAGAAATGCAGTGAGCAGCAACGACTGTGTTTGAGTCAGTTGTAGTGCGCACACTCTGAAAGGGCGGGAGGCCAGTTGATGCGCCTTTATAGACGGTCGCTGCAGCCCAATACTGCAGTTCCTAGCAACATCATGTTCGTCCCACACTGAGAGGAAAGCGACGGCACCCGCAGGCACTATACCCCATCACCTTCCACGAAAATCCACGGCGCCACATGGAAGAACCCCGTGCACGAGCTCCGGCGTACGAGAGGGTGGGAGATACTGCAACATCCAACGTACTCTCCCAATATGAGTCTATGCGATGATGACCTGCTTGTCAAAATGAAGGAAATAGTAATAATAATAATAATTTTGCTTACTTCAGCTAGTAGTAGTTTACTTCAACACCATGTTCACAAAATTGCACATCCAATAAATATAACCTTTGAAAAGCACATGGCCGAAGATTTGTGAGGCACAGGTGTCACACAATTAATTTAAGAACTATAAAACCAGCGAACTCTCACAACTCTTGTAACGCCATAATTTATGCAATACAAAATTATAGTTTTCAGTCACAAATGTCAATATTGCATTAAACTGTAACACTGTGAACACTGCTCTGCAAACTATGGCTATATGAATGTGCGAATGAAGGGACTACTGTTTATTTCAGTCGTTTTCGTTTTGTTTTTGTTTTTTTTTGTTTTTTTTCTTGGTGGAGGGGCTTCCCTTTCCGTCTTACCCCGCTCACCTTCCTGTTCTTTACCAGCTCTACCTGTGGATTCACGAACCATGTTGGATTTGTTGTTATTAGTAGGTATATTGTACATATGATTTCAGCTAGCTAGAATGTCACCGGTTAGTTTGCAAGCCAATACACATAAGCAGGCTCTCATGCAAGGAACTGGTAAGTGTCCTGTGTCAAAGGTAACTTGTAATGTCCGGATTCCCTGCCATTTTTGAGACTCCTGGTTTTCATACTACTGTATTCTCCTGGAGATTTCTGCTCTGTTTGGAAACTGATATATGTAAAAGTAGAAACATTGTTGCAATTTTTTGTTAGGGGGATGAGTCATGACCCCCATGGGACACGCCCTCTCCTTCCTCTACCCCTCCTCCCCTCTTTTTCTACCTGAGGTGTACGCAAAGTTCAAACGCCACAACCAGATAAATACATATCACCTAAGTTCATTTCCTACCGAGCTAACCTTTGCTATATAGTTAGTGAAATTTTTAATTGATATCTCGTCTGTTACAGTTGTCCAGTGGGCGTAGCCTGCCCTTCAGGTCCTCGCTGTCCTTGTAAATCAAAGGTAAGATAATTCACAATAAATTTAATGAAGACGGAAGATAGCCTACATGACGTTCCTCCAGTTTTTGTGATCGTCTGATCTGCAACAGAATTAATAGCAGTACCCATTCATGTAATTTTGAGTCAACACTGATGACTGAATCCTAAGATAAACGTCAAAGGTCATTCTGAGACATCTGTATTTCATTGGCTCAAGAAATTATTGTGTTTAAGATGCGTGAAAGCTATACAAATATTCATTCAGCAACCTACTATGAATGTTGAATGTCTTTCCTTACTTTCTGTGTTCTTTTATTGATTTGTCTCAGAGATATCCATACATATCATAAAAACAGATGTCAGTATGTACACTGTGTGCATATATGTATGTTCCACACCTTAACCTAAACCACTGGGCCGATTTCAACAAAACTTGGTACACGTTTACCTTTTTGTCAGGCAACATTCGCCGTTGGGGGTAAGAAGCAACTAATAATCGAAGGGGTGGGAGTGAGAGCGAAAAAGAAGCGTAGCTCGAGACGTGTCAATCCCAGACTTTATTCACCCAGTATTTGAGAATGGGGGCGCTTAGCGACTTGTAATAAACTTTACATATAATTTCAAATCTTTACGAATGTTTTTCTCGCTGACAACCTCAACACAATGACGAAAGGTACAAAATTTATCGCTTACTGTTTTTCCGCTGATCATTCAGTAAACGTATAGCATGAGGCACAACGTCATAATTTATTGCTTCTTCACTGGTAACTGTATTAGCGACACATGATGCACACAGTGTATACATATAGCACTAAATTTAAATGCAAAATTATATCACTGTACAATAAGTAGTTCATGAGCTATGACACCATAAACAATGAGATACGTAAAAACGGCAGCATCATTCATGACGTTTAAATTTATTACATCTGCACTATTTTGTTCAGAATAAATTTAGCAGACAGTATCAACGTATGTCGCTGAATTTACCTACAATATTATGTCCTTGTACGATACAAGGTTCAGGAGATATGACGCCATGTACAGTGAGATCCGTGAAGAACTTCCGCATCATGCGTGGCGTCCAAATTTGCTACTAGCTCCACTCGCAATACATTTTGCAGATAGTATTTGCATGTTACGCAGAATGTAAATACAAAATTGTATCGTTGTGCGACACATTGCTCAGGAGATGTGACGGCATGGCACAGAGCAGCGTGTATGGTCGCGGGGCTACAGCTATAACAAATAGCTGGGTAACGGCGGGTTTCTCTGGTAGTCATTCATAAAAGAACCAGACGATGCAAACATTAACAGAAATTAAGAAAATTGATGATCACTATACATATGTTAACATTCAAAAATTTTGCTGCTGCAAATAACTGACTTAGCTAATGCTAGGGTTCATGAATCTTGATGAGAAGCTGCACACAGAACAGCCAGAACTTTATGACCACCGACCTACTACTGATGTAAACCCGTCCAGGCTATAGCATCGCCACCTGGCCAGGAATGACTGATAGCCACACGATGCATGTACGCGGGATAAATGAGAAGTAATGCCTCCACCTTCGTTAATTGGGTTTGGACGGGAATGTTTTAATAAATCAAACGCAGAAATAATCCTTAGAATGTGATCTTTAATTACCGATATTCACTTTTCAACATAATCACCAGCCAATTGGATGCATTTCTGCCAACGGTGAACAAGTTGTCTGAAGCCGTCATGGAAGAAGTTGACAGTCTGTTTCCGCAGCCACAGTCTCACAGCTCTCTCCAATGTCTTCATCATAAGCATAATGATGTCCCCGCAGATCGTCTTTCATTATTGGGAACTGATGGAAGTTAGTCGGTGCTAAATCTAGACTATATAGAGGATCCCGTAAGGTGGTGAGATTCAGTCTCTGAAGTTCTGCTGTGGTGGCACGTGTAGTGGGTGGTTTGGCTTTGTCATGCTGCAGGAAAACATTTCCCTTTTTCTTTCGGGCCCTTGTTAGCCGTCGTTGCAGAGTTCACAGCGCTGTGATGCAGCGTTTCGAATTTATTGTTGTTCCACGATCAAGGAAACCAACATGGATAACACCATCTGCGTCCCAGAACACTGTGGTCATGATTTTTCCACCTGAGGGCTGGGTCTTGAATTTATTTTTCTGGGGCGAGTCTTTGTGTCGATATTCCATAGACTGACGTTTCGTCTCCGGGTCGTAATGGTGTACCCACGTTCGTCTCCTGCACAACTGAATAGAGAAAGGTATCACTTTCATTCTCGTAACGCGAGAGGAGTTTCTGCGCTTCATTTCAGGCGTCAGCTTTCGGGGTACCCATCATGCACACATCTCCCGATAGCCAAGCAAACCAATAATGTGACACATACGTTCTTTTGAAATGCCGATCGTGCTTACAATTTCTCTCTGAGTGATACGACGGTCGTCCTGAATCAATCTGTCAACATTTTGCTTGTGAAATTCGGTGATTCCTTTCACAGGACGTTCCAACTCTTTGTTTGTCACGCAGGTCAGATGGTTCCGCCTTAACATCTTTAAACTTCTAGCCCAACGACACACAGTACTCATATCAACACACTCACAATAGACTGCTTTCATTCTCCGATTAATCTCCTTTGGGGTAACACCTTCCACTGTCAAGAATCCAGTGACTGCACGTTGCTTAAATCGCATTGACCGACCGTCTGCGCAGGGTTCCATACTTTATCCTGTAACAACACAACCGTTCAATGCTATGGCTTCCCGCCAATTGGAGCTGTAGAGAAGAGGCTGCGGAACAAGCCAGTACCTGCCGAATACCAATGATGCCAACTGTTAAACAGTCACGAAGGTGGAGGCATTACTTTTCAGTCAACCCTCGTAGTGTCAGTGAGTGTTCCGTCAGTGTGTAGACTGGGGAAGGCACGAGATCTAGCTGAGGTTGACCGAAGGCGGATTGTGATGGCCCGGAGCCTCAGCACGGGCATGTCGGGAACTGCATAGCTTATCGGATGTTCAAAGAGTGCTGTGGAGTCTTCAACATATGGCAAAACCAAGGTAAAATCACGTCCGAACGTCGTGGGGTTGGGCGATCACGCCTCATCGCAGATGGTAGGACGTAGTACGTTGGGCAGACTGGTAAAACAGAACAGGCGGCGAACTATGACGGAACTAACATCAGACTTTAACACTGGACCGAGTAAAGGTGTGTCTCAATATACGGTGCACCTAACACTCCTAACGAAGGGCCTCTGCAGCCGACGGTCCATGCCAATGTTAACGACACGACATCGACGACTACGACTGAAAATGGCAGGTGACCATCGGCACTGGACGTTGGTGCAGTGGCAGAGCGTTGCTTGGTGTGATGAATCCCGATACCTCCTACGCCATGCCGATCGAAAGGCGAAAATCCATCGTCTTCCAGTCGAACAGCTCCTTGACACCTGTTACTGGAGGGGGGGGGGGGGCAAGAATAGCTGGCGGCGGCTCCATAGGTCCAGTGGAGCTCGTGCAAGATTCCGTGGCGGCCAAAGAGTATCGTACACTGGTTGCAGACCACGTACACCCCTTCATGACGATCATGGTTCTCGACGGCAGTGGCATTTTTCAGTAAGATAATGATCCATGTCAGAAGGCCAGGAATGTGATGGAGTGACTCAAGGAACACAGTGGCGAGTTCCAATTGATTTGCTGGCCGCACAACTCGCCAGAACTGATCCCGACCCAGCATAACTGGAGTATGATTGAACGTGACGTGAGACCGACTTCCTCCCCGGAATTTACGGGAATTTGGTGACTCATATGTGTAGATATGATGCCAACTCCCTCTAGCGACCTACCTACCAAGGCCCCGCTGCTTCCATGTCCAAATGCGTCTCCGCTTGTATCTGTGTCAAAGGTAGACACACAGCTATTGGGTGGGTGGTCGTAATGTTCAAGCTGACGAGTGCACATCGCCTCAGTCTGCACAGCTGAGAGGAAAAACCAAAAATTTCCTCCCAATAACTTAGGTTGGACTCACAAATTGAACAAAACTGCCTTTAAAGAATCAGGTGTTGAGTGGGAAATACAGTATGTATGTAAAGTAAATGCAATAACTTTCATCTATCTTATACAGGTATGAACAATATCTAATGAAAGAAAAAATTAAGAAATGGCCACCACTTTACAGTTTGGTTCATTGGTTCTCGTCACTGCAGGCCTCAGAAAACGGAAACTATTTTGTTGGTGCATATACCTTTTGCTAAGTACTCCTTGCTTCACTTCTTCTAGTTTCATTCGCCTAAGATTAGCGCCTCGTTGATATGCCTTCGGTCGGAAAAGTCCTTTACTTTGTGTTGGCTGAAACACGTAGCCTGTAAATTAATATTTGCGAAGTATTTTACTTGTATGCTCAGTTGCTCTAGTAACGAATGGCAACCTTAAAGAGTGAGAAGGTCGTTCCCTGTTCTTCCCTTTCGCGTTGTTAATACCACTTCACGTGAAGGCTTTGTGTGTGGAAATGTCGACATAGCGGTCGGCCATCAAAGTTTCATTAAATAAATTAAGCTCCGATTCATAGCTGTTCTTGTCACTGTTGCGAAAGTCACGAGAAGTGACTCCTGGGCTGGGTGGTGAGGCGAAAAAGCTTCCAACATCCACTACTTGCCATTGCAACGCTGATAGGCGTAGAGTACCTAAAAACTTACTCTCGAACGGTGAGCCTACGAAAGGTGTTCAGAAACTTACACTGGATTTTGTGATACATTTAATCACAATTAAATTGCATTCTGTGAATAACCACAAAGTTTCAACGAGTTTCTTGTAGTTTTCTTCTAGAATTCCGAAGAGCTGACACGATCAGAATAATAGTGTTTTATTGGCGTACCTTATTTGAGATATTTCAATGATTTCTGTATTTTTAATTTCATTAAGTAATCTGACTGCGGTCAGGTACAATCTTGCCCCTGCCATGCTTTTCCTTTCTCTCTGTTTTTGACGCGTCTTATATGTGCCAAGTTGGGAAAACCTGGCAAATTACTTTGATATATTAGTTTTTGGAACCCAACGCAATGAAACCAAAAATCATTGGCAAAGACGTACGTAATCTCCTTCATTGAGTTCAAAAAAGTATATGATTCGATTGACAGAGAATCTCTGTTATCAGTCCTGGAAGAAATGGGTTTGGATAAGAAAACAACTAATATCATAAAGCGGCCCTTACAAAATACATTTTCGAAAGTTAAATTTATGGGCCAACTATCGGAACCCTTCGAAATAAAAACGGGAGTGCGACAGGGGGTGCGCTCTCGCCGCTGCAGTTCAATTGTGCACTTGAGAAAGTAGTCAGAGAATGGAACACAAATATTAAGATTGGTATAAGACTGGCTTGCAAAAAGAAAATCCTTAAATTAAATTGCATTGCTTTAGCAGATGATATGGCCCTGTTTGCTGAAACAATTGAAGAAGCACTAAAGAAACAAGCAGCTAAAATAGATCTTCACATCTTCTCTGAAAAAAGTAAGATATTGATAGACATCAAGCACTCATGTAAATACCTCAAAGTTCAAGAACAGAAGATTGAAATAGTAAAAGAATTCAAATACCTAGGAGAATGGATTAGTTGGAATGTTGAGGAAAGCAAAATAATGGAATCCAGAAAAAATAAACTTGAACTGCCCTTCCAACTAACAAAAAATACATAGAACAAAAAATCCCTTTCATGGGAGTCCAGAATTGCACCTTACAAGATAGCGATTAAGCCTGAAGCACTTTATGCAGCAGAAATACTAAACATGAATTTCAAAGGCCAAATGGAGAAACTTGAGGTAAAGGAAAGAAAGATTTTAAGAAAAATCATAGGACCAAAATTTCGAGACAATAAGATTACTTACATCAAAAATGAAACTCTCTACAAGAAAATTGAAAAACTTTCTGATACTATGCGAAGAAGGAGGATAAATTCTTATGGTCATCTTCTCAGAATGAATTCCAACAGATTAAACAAACCTATTACTTTTTCCGTAACTGCAAAACGAAACCAAACTGGTTTAAAGAAACCGAGAAAGACCTAGTAGAATTAAAGATTTCAGAAAATTCACTTATTGATCGAACAGCTGAATTATTTACTAAAGATGAAAACATAAGGTTCTAAGACAAATCTACAGAGAAGTCCATACCCTTCATCTCGGAAGAAGAGGGGAAAAGAAGATCAGAAAGAATGAAGAAATACTGGGCCATAAGAAAAGAACAACGCACAAAGAAATGATTGATCCAGCGTACCCCAAAGAAGGTGAAACGAAATAAGAAAGAAACAAAGTGAGAAACGCAGGGAATGTTACGTCTATATTGGCGAGGTGTTAATCTCAGACGAATTCATCTGTAACAACTAAAACAAGGAACTTGGAAACGTACGTAACTACCACCAGAAGTTATTCAATATCAGTGGAAATAAGGTATATCACAAGATGATAAATGCAACGATGACATGAAACACGTAAGTGTTATATAACTTTCTTGAGTGTAAGCTTCTCAAGATTCAATGGAAGTGATATTAAACTATTTATTGTGACGTTAGTTACGGGATAGTTCAACGAAAATATCCATAATGACAATAATAATAATAACAATAGTAATAATAAGTAGGTAATAATACTGTAACTCAGTTATATCTGGTATTTGTGTGTTCTACGGTTGAATTAAGTATTCTGTCTTCTAGGAATGCATCGTGGAGTACGTCCAGCCACCACGGCCTGATTCGTGCAGGCCGCCCCCTAAGGTCAGTTCACAGATAACGTAACTAAACAATCACCGTCCCTATTTACTTTAGACAAACAAGTACTAATATCGTAGTTGCAATATCGCTTGATTAGCGAGCTGTAGTTAAGCACATCTTGAGCCTTTAGCGACGCTGTTCTGTGTGGACAGGCGAACGTAATTATAAGCTGCAAATGACGTTGAAAACTTTAAACAAATAACTAGACGAACCCCTTTCCTTATACATCCTTCAAAGTTCACTACATATAGTTGCTTACTTTAAACCGAATGTATTGTATAAGTCTTACAATCATGATCACCTTTTGGCAGTATAATCGTCTTTGAATACACCAATCATTCTCAATCACATCTATAGTTACCGTATTTGTCACTTCATTCTCTGTATGTCAAAGTATGTAGGAGAAATACAATACAGGCACATGCACCTAGCGTGTAGCTTCCCTCTTTCTGCAAATGGAATGATAGCAATATTTTCTTATGGAGTATTTACCTAATTCAAAATAAAAATAGCAATTACAAACGGCTGTAACTGTTTAATGCATTGTGTTACAGCGGTAAGAATTCCAGAGAATGTAAAACATAGTTCAAAATTTTGATCACAGAACAAGCACAGTGAACTGGAAGCCTTCCCATTCACAGCGATCAATGAGGGATGAGTTTCATGTCACAAATCAAAATTTTCACCCCACACAGAAGACATCCAGCAGTTGTCCCTCTGCCATCACAGTACAGAAAAGATTTGGTCAGCTATGCATTCGAGCACACTCAAATTTTTCGAACTACTTCGGTAGTCTGAAGGAACAGATGCTTCAGAAAATGAAAAATTACCAATCGCTATATGTAAAAGCACAAAGTGTTTCATGACTTCACCTTTCAACGAACGTAGTTGATGGAAATCGATGTATGAAGGCAGCAAAGAGCTATAGATATCACAAACAACGGTTTGGTGTGGTCTCAATACCACTGGATCGGTCGTATTGGACATGATGACACTGTATTCTGCTGTTGGCCACCGGTCTGCGACCGATCTATCATGAATTTCTTTTTGTATGTTTACTAGCGACCCACCCCGGCTACGTATCTATAGCTGGATAAGTTTGAACTGCTAGGGTGTTAGGATCTGGGAGTAGTGAGGTGCTGAACGAAAATGAAATAATGTCTCAAAAAAATCAACGGATTTATCCCAGAGGGGGATTTTTAAATTACAAAAACAAGTAATATTTGTTCGCCACACAGATCAAGTTTTAAAACATCATGGTGTTATGAGAAGTACTCAAAAATTTACGATAAATTTTCACAAACTGACACTGGAAATAATATATCAGCAAATAACACAACACAGGTAAAATAATCGCGAAAATTTTAAAAAAAGCTACATATGTAGCTGAAAAGTAGCCAGAAGACTTTTGCACAAAAAACTTCACTCACAGAGATGAGACTAGCAGTATTAACATTTTAAAGCCTTGCATTCTCGGCTGTGAGGCAGCCAAAAGGAACTGCTATTTCACTGATATGTGTAATCATAGAAAACAAAAATATTTAAAATACTGTACACATCTGTGAATCAGATTGAGGGTGTTAACACCCACTTCTATTACCAACAAAATCTTAAACAACACAAAGGCCTAGAGCATATGAGTTAGTCAATTACTTTAACGGCTCTTTCTAGGCCGATCTCTCATACAGCTGCTCGATAAAAGTCCAAAACATACACACCGAGTACAAACTAAATTTACACAGCAAGTCAACGAGAGGCAGTGCGCGGACTGTCAATCACAGCAGGAAGATGAAGGCCGACAGCTGAGTCCATTTGGGCCAGCTAGTATCAGAATAAAAAAAATAATATAATAAGGCACTTAAATAAGGAGACAACAGACACTCAAACTTTAATTTACAAAACACATAGCCCTTATGAAACTCATAAACTCTAATAATTAAATGGTTATCTGCTGTAATAGCCACGACACTTATCCACGTAAATGCCTCGGCCAAAAACGGTCAGTAAAACGATTGGAATCATTCTGCTGTCCAATTAAAAAAAAAACACACTTTGAAATGACTGCACAAGGCAGGCGTTGTCTGGCGAATCATGAAATGTATTTAACATCCACGAAAAACTGTGCTCACTTTCGTTCATGTATCAGGCCAAAGCGAATCACGGCCAGTGTGTGAGTCCATCTCCACCAGCCAAGGCAGCAGGAACATGCCCTAAGTCCAACTCCAGAATATAGCTCGTCATCTCACAGGCAGGGTAACGTTGCAACTTCCTAGCAGGGGAAAGCTCGGCCAGCGATGTAAACATCAACCATACAGATACGATGAGAAGCCACCACGGCTCTCTTGTACACGCCGAGATACGACGCGAGGCTCCATGAAAACAGGCAACCCCCATTAGGCCATGAGTGAACGCACGAGCGCTTAAATCTATTCTGAGTCGCCAAGACTAAGCAAGCGTAGTTAAGCACAGCTAGGCAAAGAGTTTCCCCAGGCACAGGAATCGATTAACCCCCGCGCACGGCTCAGAGTTGCCTGGCGTAACGGTAATGAATTACACAAACAAGCCTTCGTCGTGAATCTGTTTGTCTATTAGTGAAAACTGCATCAGAATCTCTACAGTTACTCCTGAAATTAGCCTTCACGACAGTGAAAACTGCGCCAGAATCTCTACAGTGGTTTCTGAAATTAGCCTTCACTTATAGACAGAAAAAAGCGGTGGAGTACTCCATTTCTAGAAAACAGTGATGTGGAAGGCCTTGTGTATGAACCTCCCTTCCGAAAAAAATTCTACACATCAAAATGAGCATTTACAATTGCTTGCGTTGGGGATTCCATGTATGCATCAGATCGTATCACTTACATGTTTTCCATGGAGACCAGACAAACATTTGGAATAAATTTTGAACTTTCTTCTGCATTCTCCGTAATTCCTATCATTGTAGCGTTGCGCTTTACATAGTAATAGCCATTAGTATTAGTTTTAGTATAACGGCATGGATATTCATAGGAAAATTAACATTGTCAGTTGGAATAGTTGTGCTCAGCGTGTATGCAATAGTATGATGTCCAGTATACTGAGCAATTGCAGTCAAATGGTGTCGTATTTGATGACAGTATTACAGTATACGCAAAAACGTTAACGATTCAGGTGGCAGAAGGTGAAACTCCGTACAAAGACAGCCGGCTGTTTGTGATGTTAGTGTGCTTGTATGTGCCTCGACTGCATACAGGAAACCGACACCATTACTGACAGAGCGTGTCGCGTACGTGAACCACGATTGTGAGAATGACCCGCGGAAAACAATTACCATGAGATTAAAAAGAAAAATTTGCTGCATACAAGAAAATGGGAATCTCTAATCGTCAAATCGCCAAGAAGTGCACTGATTAATAATTTCGTTAGACTGGGCGCATGATATGGACAAAACACAAAATACGTACAAAATTATTTGAGGCGTCGAAAAGGTTTCTTTTGTGCAAATTAAGGGCCATAGACCGTCAATCTTCTGAACTTGTTGCTTATTTACAGTTGTTAGTAACTGCCAGATGTGTACAACCTATTTTGTCAAATGACGAACATCCTGCATTCAAGAAACGACTGCAGCAACCTGCTCTAACAACAAAGTATAAACAGGCTACAATAGAGTTTGCTGAAAAATATAGGTCATGGACTTCAGAATGGGATACACTGATCATCAGTGATGAGAAGAAGTTCAATTCAGACGGGCCAGATGGATTTCAGTATTATTAGCGTGGTCTGAGAACAGAACAGCATGTAGGAATGAGCAGAAATTTTGGTACTGGAAGTGTTATGATTTAGGCAGCCTTCTGCGCTAAAAGTAAATCACGCAATCTTTGGTTCAACACTATAATCAACTCTAACATGTATTTTGAGATACTAGAGACAGAACTGATCAGAGTACATGAAGGCCTAGGGTGTGAAAGTCTGATGTTTAATCGATATAATGCATCAGTGTAAGTCTCTGCTACAACCAAAATTGATTTGAAGATAAAGATATCGATATCTTGCCCTGGCCTTCACGTATCCCGGATATGGACCCTGTGGAAAGCCGTTGGGAAATACTTGCAAGGCGCGTTTATTGCAATGGATGGCAATTTGAGACCGTATGTGACCTGAAAAGTGCGATTCATAGCAAGAACTGCAAACCCAGATAAAATCAATGTTGAAGAGAATTTTTGAGGTAAGTAGGAAGAATGGAAGTTGGGCGAAGTACTAACAATGCAGTAACACAACAGGACAGTGAGTGCCTTTGTACCAGTTTCCCCGCAGGAAATACAAACGCATTACTTTGTTCCTCGTGTTGTGAAACAAACCACGTAATTCCGTCATGATTGTTTATGTATGTACTACTTCCGTGATAAATTCGATGCAATAGGGTAAAGATATTGTACTATTACTTTCGTAGGAACCCTTTCTACTAACATATCTGCATGCATGAATATACAGAAACCAAAGTAAGTTGTAGTGTTGTATATGTACAAGGTGTTCGGAAATTCCCGTTACATACTTGTAGGACTTGTAGTGGCTACTGAATACGTAACATTTTGAATTGGAATCCATTACCGGAATCGAAGTTGCTATAAACATTTGAATGTAAGTTGGTAACGCGACGACATCTCCAAGTAACTTATTAGGTGAGAACCAATACATCACTTGTTTTAAATTCCACTCATTAATAACCAGAGAAAGAAAAAGGAAACTTAGTAAGTTTGCACAAAAACTGTTGTTTACAGTTAAACTTCTCTCCTTGGAGCACCACCGTCACGCCTGCTGGCGATGACGGTACCCCTTTCTCGAAGCCGTTGCGTAATTGTGGCTAAGAAGGTGCGCGATGGAGTCGGACATTGTGCATAACAATATTCACAAAGGCGACGAACAGCTCTTCCATTATCGTGAGCTTCGCCCAGCAGGAGGATCTTGTCGGTGTGTTCTGTAAAAGTGTAGCCATCCATGTTGCTTTAACATTCACAGAAAAGTGAATGAGGCTCGAACTACGTCAGGGTGATAGGGCAGACGTCAGACGACATCAACCAATCCCACGTAAGCACCCACCACCATAACTACCCTATTGCAAACCTACCTGTCAAATGGGTTTTCAAACGACTGTGGCAAGGAAAAGGTACGTTTCCAGACATGAGTTCCTATTCAAAACATAATGTACTCCCTGCACTCTACAACTCCTAGAAATTTGTATTGGGAATTTCAGAACACCCTATATGTACATCGCTACAGGTCCGAAACTAAGAACTTTGCCCTGAAATTCAGCCTTAGATAATAATAACAATAACTGTATAACGCTAATATGAATTGGAAATTAATTTGTATAACACCAAGGTAGTGAAAAATGCGTAACAGAATGGGTCAAAAATCTTTTGTAAGGCCGAATGATACACAAAATCTTTCCTGTTAGAAAACATAACTGCCTAAATGAATGAATGTATATTAAAATCCCAGATACCGATCGGATACAAACTCCAGAAAGATGTTTCGTAGTAATGCACACAAACTGAGATTAAATCGAGCTCGCAGCAAATGATTCCGCCAGCAACTGAGATCTTATAAGCTGAAAATTAATCATTTGAAAGAAATTATTGCCTTTACCGACATCGTGAATACAAAATTTTCATCTGTTGTTTCAAATCTGAATATGGTATTCGGCAGTCAGAGGCAAAGCTTCGTTTCAAATACCCAAAACGGATGCTGATTCTACCCCTGGCTGACATGTTAAATGAATTTCAAAACAAAGGAGTTTCGACAAGACTTTAACATGCAGTAATTGTACATTTATTTTGTCACAGTTAATCACAAAACAGCCTCCAGGAACTGAAAGACAACATTAATTTCCGGTAGCTATTTGATATCTGCGTAAGATAACAAATTTTGAAGATGAGAATCTAAATCCCTCAAATTCAAACATAAAGAGCAAGTGAGGTGTCTTTTTAAAGCTGAGTCACTTTGAATCAGATTCCCTACCATTTAAGACGGGTCACGAAATTCGCTCATAAAGTGAACCGAAGCTGCGCGGTTGGCGCGGCAGTTTGCTAACCGAAAACGCCCGGATTGGATTTCTGGCCGGGTCGGAGATTTTTCCGCTTGCGGACTGTTTTGTTGCCCTTACGTTCGTATCACTATGACTGACATTTCGCTGTTGAGATGGCTGTAAGAGCACGTCCTGGAAGCCAGTAAATTACAAAAAAAGTTGATCGAAAACAGACGCATGTTGAACAAATGCGAGAGTGATTCGAACACTTTTGTACAAATAACTCGCGAAAATGTTCTTAAAGAGCATTAAGAAAAACTAAAATCCCACCAGAAATGAAAACGATCGGAAGAACTGAGAGGCGACTGGAACTTGCCATAATTTTACCTGAGCGGCGGCACAAAATCTCTGGCACCATGCTAATCATACCAATTTCCAGCCCAAACTTGACTCGAAGACAAAGCAGGCTGCCGAATGCCACACTTCTGGCCCACCTCGTGGGTCACCCTTCAGCCTAAGCTGTGATTCATTGCTGATGGCCTGATTCGAAAAATCACCCTAACGAGGCGTGCATTTTACTTGGCTTCAGAGAAGTGTACATTCGCGTGGATAACAATATTAACCCGGTGGTAAATATCAAGTAACGATAAAGGACTGAACTTAAAGAGTACGTAAGTTACAAAGGTAATGAAAGGTGAACCTTACCAGAACGCACTCCTTTTACCGTATGTTCTGTGGCACGTTTTGGTGCAAGATTTTGTTTGTTCTAGATTATAGCTTCGCTATCTAAATTAGATTTATCATATTTGCGCTCGAATAAGTGAAACAGTCCCTAGAGCTGTCTGTCGTAGTGAAGTACTCCAATTACACTAAAAAGAAATTTCACTCATACGCAGTGGTCGCAAGCTTACACACAGTAATAAAGAGCTCAAGCTTAGTTAGTGGTCGACACTGACAAACGTTTGTTTTCTTGTCGCGATAACCAGAGCCTTTTCGATAGAGAAACGAACGTTTTCCGTTCGTGAAGAAGATTTTAATTCAGCAAAGACAGTAAACTCATGCCACGGCTTCATGTGAAGAGCTAGTACAACAGCAAACTAAAAATAATTTGAAACGTAGTTAAACACACAGTGTATCCTTGGTGAAGCAGCGTTTTACTGGAACCGACGCTAAGCAGTGATGAAGTCGGCGAGCAGCTGAAATAACAGGTACCCGTGCGCTAGACTATAAGACTGAGCGTCACAGAGGACGCCACCGACGTAGACCGATGCCCACACCGAGTCGGTAAGCATCTGAAAAATGTCGGCGTTTAGTGCCACCCACGTACCGTTTAAGGGAAACAGTGAGAGAAAGCTACTCCTGCGATGTAGAGGGATGCAGGGAGATTTGCACAGTGGAAGGGATAACCAAGTTCATCCCCAATCCTGTAGCTGCCAGCAAAAGGAAGTAAGTACCTCGCGTTTTGATCTTGGGGCAGAGAATGCGTCAGTTTAAAGCTCAGAACAACTTAAGTGTTTCACATAATTGGATTTAGGATTGCGTTAAGAACAATGGTATGTGGAAGGTAGTATCGTCTTCATTTATTACCAGCATTGGATAACTCCCCTTCTCCTACTACACGAACTGTATATTCATCAACATGTAGCCTGGCATCCAAATAACATTGCAGTGTAATTTGCAATGATATTTTAATTACTTGTAATTGTTTTCCTAGGTGTTGAACTCATTATACTCCTCAAATTTTAAGCTCTTGAGTGAAAATAATTGACCCTTCTGTGAACAGTTTATTCTGGCATTCACAATCATTGACGTCATATTGAGGAATCAGTTTCACACATATTTCCTCATTCTTTTACCAAAGTTTCTTTTAATAACCCATTTCATTTTACTCTAATTCGTTGAATTCTTGTAGATATTTATTAGATTTGTTAATTTCAAATATGTGTACTCAAATATGAAAACTGTGTTATCTGCTCTCTTATTTTGTTGTTAATTTCAAAGTTTACTCTTGAAAGACCTTTTCCAACTGCAGCCATTCCCTTTGTTACATTTTCGTTTTGTACGAAGCTAATATGTTCTGGTACGACATGATATTACAGAGCCTGTGTTATTCCGAATTAGAAATGCAATGTTCCTTTGGACATACTTGCATGTACTGAGGTTTGTACACAATCTCCACTTTTAGCCACTACTATCGTTCGCAGTAATGTCACTTTGTGTTTCTATTCCACGTGATTTTGGTCATCTCCACTACTGGATCATTCGGTCCACGTATATAAAATAATTAGTAACGGCGATAGATTACATCTTTCAAGTCCATGATTAATTTCTACGTTCTCGGTATATTTTTATACCATCTAATTGCAATTATTGTTTAATATACGTAGAATACTTTTTAATGAAATGGATGGTCTTCCTATACAATTTTTTCAGCGTATGGATGGTAACAGCACAACAGAAGTGACAGCTTTCTGCAGTGTTTTGTTATAGGTGGTACACGATCAGAAGATTTTGTCCAGACTGTGACTGTCCTAATCCTCAACAAATCGGGTACCAAGAAATGCACAGAATACAGAACAATAAGTATAACCGGTGACTCTGCCAAATTGCGTTGAGGGGACTGAATCGTCGTTCGGTACGTATAGTGGAAGAAACAGTAGGGAAAAACAATTCGGTTTAGGGAAAGGGACAGGTAGGTACAAGAGGTGTCACTCGACTAATTAAAATGATTGTTGAAAGATATGCTGGATAAGAAAAATGACTTGACTTGTGCTTCATAGTTCTGTGGAGCACTGTTGTCGAGTGAAACGGCAAAAGATGATGGAAATTTTAAAAATGAAGAAGTGGAACTTGAAGGACTGGAGAGTAACTAAGAAATTATAAACAAGGCATGTAGAAGACATGAATTTAAGTAAATAGTCCGAGAGACTGGTTCGAAATTCGAAGTGGCTGTAAGAAACTATTATTATCTTTCTCAAACTTTTCATTCAAGACTTGATTATGAATAAATTAGAAGCAGAGAAGCAAGGAGTAAGCCTAGGAGGTCAACAGATCAACTGCATCGGGTTTACTGATGGCAAATTACTGCTTGCAACAATACGTTTTCAAAAAACACTATCCAGATCTGAAGACGGATTGAAAGAGTAGAGAATGAAAATGAGCACAAAGAAAATTAAGGTGATGAGAGTACGTGGACAATAGAATCTCATAAACTGCCAGTTTGCTTCTTTCTCGGGTTCTTTGGCTGACGGTTGTTTGATGATTTGTCTGACGTTTCGCCAGGCGAGTGGCTGACATTGTCAAAGCTTCACCCTCCACTGCTGGTGTTGGACTGCAGTCCAGCTCGCGGCCATAGATCATAAGCACCTGGCGCGCTAATGGCCAAGGCCTTTTCCGTGATCGTTTCCGGTGCGGTTCTCTTCTCGCTACTTGCAACGGTCGTTCACTGCAGCACGGGAAGCCAGGATCCATTCACCTTGAGGTTTTGTACTTTCTTGTTGAATCTGTTTTCATGTTTGTGTATTTCTATAGCTTCTCTGAAAAAGTGAGTGTGATAGCCCTTCTCTACAGCCACAACTTTCGTATTAGCGAATTTCACTATGTGGTCGGCCCCATAAAGCGTGTGCAATTTCTCCACTTGTCCCAACTGCAATGCCGCTTATGTTCTGTGATTCTGGTGTTGATTGATAGCCCCGTCATTCCAATATTAACTTTTCCGCATGTGCTTCGTATGCGATATATTCCCGAAATTGCATATGTTCTAATGTGTGTGAAATCTTACGGGATTTAACTGCTAAGGTCATCAGTCCCTAAGCTTACACACTACTTAACCTAAATTACCCTAAGGACAAACACACACACACCCATGCTCGAGGGAGGACTCGAACATCCACCGGGACTAACCGCACTGTCTGTGACTACAGCGCCCAAGACCGCTCGGCTAATCCCGGCCCGAAATTGCAAGTGGGTCCCTTTTCTCCTTTTCCGTTCTGAGATACTCAGGGATCTTCTTTGTCGGTTTATAAATAGTCTTTACGCCGTGTTCCCACAGTATACGGCTGCCCAGTATACGGCCGATTCTGTCCGTTACTCTGGGAATGTACAACAGAAAGACCATGCCTGATATTTCTTTCTTCGATGTCTCACTTAGCCAAGTGTTTGATTCTGTTACACTTCTTATATAACTGGTGGTGTACTCATTGCTCCTCAGAAAACTTTCCAGTTCATCCATTTCGCATCTGAATCTTCTTCACGTTACGAGAGAACGACCGTCGTAGACAGCAAGAGGAGAACCACACCGGAAGCGACTACGCAGGCCGGCCGCGGTGGCCGTGCGGTTCTGGCGCTGCAGTCCGGAACCGCGAGGCTGCTACGGTCGCAGGTTCGAATCCTGCCTCGGGCATGGGTGTGTGTGACGTCCTTAGGTTAGTTAGGTTCAAGTAGTTCTAAGTTCTAGGGGACTTATGACCTAAGATGTTGAGTCCCATAGTGCTCAGAGCCATTTGAACCATTTTTTTTAAGCGACTACGCAAAATCCCTTGGACGTTGGCGCGCCAGGTAGATACAGTCTGCCGCCTCGAGCTCGACTCCAGTCCACCACCAACAATCGAGGGTGAAGCTTCGACAATGCCAGCCACTCGTTCTGGCGAAACGTCAGATAAACCATCAAACAAATGTCGGCCGAAGAACTCGAGACACAAGCCAACAGGCAATTTGTCAACAAGTCGCCACGAAATCCTTAAGAATTTAATAGAATCTCAGACTGTAGCATTCTAATTGACAACTGGTCGAATTCAAAAAAAATGACTGCAACGGCATAGCAAGCTTTCCAGAAAAAGAAACGCTTGGAGTTGAAGCTAAGAAAATTATAGTTTAAATGACTCATGTCAAGTGTTTTTCTGTACAGATGTGGCAGCTCCACATTTAAGAAAACAGAAAGAGAAAAATTGGAATTCTTTGAGACGCGGGCTTGTAGGCGAATGGAGGAAATAAAATGAATGGATAAAGTGGACAGTGATTAGTGGAAAGGGTATTGGAACAGAAAATTCTCCTGAACCTGGTGAAGAGGAGGAAGAATAAACATACTGAATTAAGTGAAAAGAAAAAACTAACAGCCCACGAAACAGTTGTCCTGGAACAGAATCAGATGGTGACTGGAATGGTGGTACGAACCTGCCAAACTTACAGTGATGAAGTGAATATTACATGTGTTTTATTGCACTGATTTAATTATTTGAAACTTGAGAATGTTCTAGTATCTACCTCAGTATGTGTTTGCCCACCAGCAAACCAAATTAGATCCTGTAATACCAGATAAACTAAATTAAAAATGGAACAAATCTTTTAATTTTCATCGGAGTGTTTGCTGTTTGAAATATTCAAGACTTTAAAACAGTGCTCCGAAACGAGACTTCGATGTAAACCCTTGCCATACATGGGCAACGCTCCGACTGACTCATTTGGATTGTGTTCGGCATCAACCTCAGCTCTACAATTCATTATCCGTCAGTATAAAGTGACCAGACGAACTTAAACGATTAAACAGCGGTCATCAGCATTTCCGGACATGAGTCTAGTTTCCTACAACGATCCGTTTGTCATCCTCCTCAACGTAATACGAGTTTTTCAGACGCAGTCGGTGCGTTTACTTCATACTGATGGTTAATTGGCTGCTTAGCATATTGGGCTTTTGTGAGATTAGTGTAAGTTACGAATGAATAATATGATTTTACATGCATTTTAAAGCCATAGTTGTTTCTGTTGCTGTCTATTTGTTACTGATTATACGTTACGTTAATGAAACATTAATAATCCGTTTTGAAGAATCTTCTGACGTACCTTTTAGTAGTGAATAGTGGTGAAATATAAATATTAGTCTGTAATTGACATTAAGTGACAACAGTTGTGATAGATGATCAGCGATTTTGGTATTTCTGTTGCTCTTTGTTTACTAATTATATTCTTCCGTTGCTATTCTAGTAGTAATAAGTTGTGTCTTACTTTCTGATATTTCATTAATAAAGGTCATAAATAAACTTAATTTCGAACCGAAATTAATTGACAGCAATTACGTTAGAAGATTAGTGATATAGTATGGTTACATCTGCTTGTTGACGATCTTACCAGTAATGTCCTTGGGTTATACTGAATGTATATCTGTGGTGTTATGTTATTTAAGTTAAATGGTGTCTCAGGTTGTATTACAGTTTATCTTGCATCTTGGTGGAACAGACAAAATTTAACTTTAACTTAAACTTAACTAAAAGTTACATTTTGTCTCTATTTCATTTATGGTTTACCTTGGATCTTGGCGGAACAGAGAAAATTTAACTTAAATAACACAACACCATAGATACTGAGAGAGAACAGGTCATTCTCTTAGTATACTTCTTATTCAATGCTACTCTTAAATGTTGATCTTACACCCTAGACATCATTTTTGTGAGATGACAGGAAATATCCTGTTATCTGCATGAGTGGGTGTAGAAGGTAGTACGTACGTTGTTAAAACATGTGGGACCTTTCCAGTGGCTTTGCTTTTGAACAGTATGTTCTGGAGTTGAGATAAAGCTTGCAGTTTGGTCATTTAACAGTATATCTTGAAGTGAACGTTTGGGGCTTGGAAGCCAAGTGCAGCTATTACGGAACGGAACATCTCGAGGCACTTACCGGGGAAGAAACAGGTGCCAATAATTTTTTGCACTGGTGTGCAGATAGTGCTTTCCGTTGCAGAGGTGGAAAAACTTTCTACGTGGATCTGTCTGTTAGGCGCCTCTAGCCATGGTAGAGGCAGGAGCGTAAGAGAAATTTGGGTAGCCTGACCAAGGCATTTCGACAGTGTCTTAAAGATCCTTTGTGAACAGTGATGATGGGCATAAAAATTGGCGAGTTTCCATGTTCTTAATGGAATGGACGCTATTAAGGGAGCTGTCAGGTGGTGCCGTCCCTTTGCCTGCCAGGATTTTGAGAACCCTCAAGCCTTAGAAACAATTTTAGGATGGAATGCAACATCTATGTGGCTCTGAAATGGTCTATTATGGGACACTAAAGCACTTCCCCTAGTTTAGCCGAAGCCCCTGGTCAGACACATTGTAACGTTTGGGCCGTCCAGATAATGATCTCTGTGATAAATGTGCTATTGACTTTAGGGCTAAATGGAAACTCAAAACACGCTGCCTAAAGTGGTCGTAGGAAAAAACAAGTCAGGGGCACAACGTTTTCTCCTCTCTGCGCAGGAATTTACATGTCAAGGATTGGCTGCTTCTTCATAAAAGACAAGAATATTGTTAACTTTGGTAAGGATTAACCAATGGGCAGAGCAGACGAGTTAGAGGGTAGATAGCTTTTGTGGAGCTTACCAAGGTTTGATGGGAAGTAAGGAGAGGAGACATTAGGTCGTGTGATTCGGATTCCAGTGTGGACAAGATTCTGGTCTTGACACTTGTTCTGAGCGGAGTGCACTTGGGACACTTGTCCTGTGCGTGGCTTTGTACCGGCATTGATCTTGATTGGTGAGCCCGTGGTGAGGACATAGCTCTATCCACAGTTTAGAGGCCAGTCATCTCGGAAACTCGCTGTTCCAAGGGCACTCTTATTCGTGTCAGATCTGCTGCCTTGACGTTTGATCTCCCTGTACACACTGCAGTATAATTGAGTCAAATTGATCCATGGTATGACTGGCGAATGGGAATATCACACACTGGAATTTACCGAGTTTTGAGGGCTCCATTAAAGAGTATTTGCAACCCGTCTAACAGATTGCCAGCAGTGAATTTACATATTTCGAGCCTGTGATAATGAATTACAGGCGCCACACATCGCTGCTCTGCAGACGCTTGAACCACAACCGTCACCTGAGACAGCACTACACATCGAGAAAGGGATACAATATTGCTGCTCCAGCTTGTTAGGGCAAGCAGAATCACAGTCTCGCCACTTGTTCTCAGCTGTACCGACTTAGTATAAATTCTGTGTAGAATAAATCCATCAGAGTCTAATTCAGCATTAAATAATTTCAGATTGTGTTATCCATGTTTTGAGCCACAGTAAATAGTTTAATCAGAGAAACCTTAGTCTTTGCCAAACAATTGTCAGCCAGTGGAGAGTTAACTAGTTGTGGCATCTATTTGTGTTGCCAACAGTTCATGATTTATTTGTCATCACGTGTAACTTGTATTGTTTGTCCTTTCTTATGATCAATAAACTTGTGCCACAATTTTTATAAAAGATCAATCCCATGTTGATATATTAATCACCACCAACATTTGACTGCTATAGTGACAGGCCTACCATTTCATTGAATTATTTCAGCATTCAAGTTCATTTAGATTCCGATAAACGTGATAACACCTAATGCACGCAAACAATAACAATCACCGTCAAATGGAAAAATCAGTTTAGCAGACGCATGGGCGAGGTAGTTAGATGGATTGCCCACTGCTTAATGTGATTGCTGTCAGGGCATAAACTCATAATCACCTGTATCCTTTCAAATCATACCGCAAGACCACTGTAGTCCTGCAACATCTATTCAATATAATCCAATAACATCGCTGGTAAAATCGCCTACAAGCAGATGTATCGCTGATTATCTGACACAATTGCTGTTACGAAATTTCAACAGAAAACTAAGTTTATTTCTGACCATTGATAATGAAATGCCAGATCATAAAACACAGCTGATTACTACTAGAACAACAACAGAAGAATATAACAAGTAAGGAAATACACAGCAAAGGAAATAACAAAATCGCTGATCATCTGTTACAGCTGTTATCACTAAATGTCAGACTGTACTATCCCAGCTCCAACGCCTTTAGATATTTAACCTACATCGGAGTGTACATGCCCAATGAAGACTGTAAACTATCTTCTGTTATGCAAGGATCTTTTATTAACGTTAAATTATAGACTTACAGACTTCAAAAGGGCAGGGAATAGTGACACTCTAATTTGATTTTGTGACCAAGTGAGATACGTATGTAACGAAACGATGTCACCATAAGTTCTACTGTTTATTTTTAATTCTTACACAAAACTAGTGCCATAGTTGCACTAAAGCATAACACGAACATATGTAATAAAATCCTATTCACTGACAAACAAACACAAGAACATGAAACATTTGCAAGTAGCTGAGGTTGGCTACCATTCAAGACACAGAACTGATAGGTAGGTTACTACATTAATAGCAAACTGATCCATTTCTGCAATCTGACAATAGTGATTGCCAAAATTTGAGTTCATAAAATTAAGCTTGCCAAAACGGCGTCCCCCACCTACTCATTAACACTCTAACGTTTATTGAGTACATTGCGACGCACGCACCCCGAATCCAATTTGAGATCTCACCATTCCTTACAACAGCGTCGTTGTGTTGTCCACCAGTGCTGCTGTCGGCGGCCACTGTGTCGGACGATCGCTGTGAAACCTGAAAGCTACCTGACGCAAACTTAACATCATGCTCCAGTTGGAGCTACAAAGTGAAATGATTACTTCTCACACCAAATTCTGCAAGGAGAATTCGGACGAGTCTCTCACTAGTTGCAGACGAAGTGCCACCCTAGTTCCTCCTGACTTGCCTCGTAAAATTCACCCCTTTTCCGAGAGTCAGTATTAGTTTCTCACAAACAGTCATCCAATAACAAGAGTCAGTTCTCCTGGAGCGCCCTCCTGCTTGTCAAAAATTTTCCAAAACTGTTAAGTCAGACCAGGCTGACGAATTAAAGTCGCGTATTTTCGCACGTAGAGGCCTAGAGCTAAAGAAAGGAATGTGTTTTGGCTCTGTCCTGTGGGTGCCTCAAAGGAGTGTGTTAACACTTTTTTTTTCTTACGAGCTCTCTAAAATTACTATTTGCCATATATGTACACTACCCTCCATAAGTTTGGACACACCTAGTAATTATAGACAATGGAAAGGAAATACAGTATAAAAATACATTTTGCTGTTTTATAAATGTTTATTAAGCTCAAATAATGCACAGGAAGATGCAACAATTAAATTTTCGATTCCTCAAAATAGTCACCCTTAGCTTTCATCACTGCCTTGCACACTCTCGGCATGCGCTGCGTCACTTTTGCCAAGGTTTCAGTTGGAATTAATCACCATTCTTTCTGTAGAACATCCCACAATTGTGACCCACTCATGGTTTCCCGTTTTCCGATTCTCCTGTCCATCCCATAGCAGCTCGATTGGGTTACAATCATAGGATTGGGGCGGCCATTCCAAGTTTTTCAATATTTTACGAACCTCTAGAGACTTCACGTAGTTCTGACACAAGCGAGACGTATGTTTCGGGTCGTTGCCTTACTGCAAGACAAACCCTTTCCCAATTAGACGCAAACCAGATGTCTCAGCATGTCACTGTAGAATGGCATGATACTCATTTTGGTTCAGTTTTCTACCTATTTTCACCAAATCTCAAACTTTATTCCCTCCAAAGGATCCCCATATCATAACAGAACCCCGTTCATGCTTTACAGTTGGAATTACGCACTGAGGATTCAAGTGTTCATGGGGTAAACGGCGTACAAATTGACGGCGTTTACTTTCAAATATTTCGAACTTGGATTCATCAGTGAATAAGACTCTTTCCCAATCCCCTGCTGTCCAGTGTTGGTATGTCTTGGCCCACTGAAGCCTTTTATTCTGTTTAACAGGGCGCAACAGTGGTTTCCTTGTTGCTACATAACCTCGGAGGTTGTTGTCTGCCAGGCGTCGTCTCACTGTTGACTCACTCATCGAGGTATCCCTCGTGCGTTCAGTTCAGCAGTCAATTCACGGACAGTTTTTAATCTGTTATGTTACTGGTCACTACCAAATACTTTTCCTGGGTTCTGATATTTTCCTGGGTGCTCCTGAGCGAGGACGATCTCCATAGGAGATTGTTTCTCGATGCCGGTGTATGGTTTCGACAACTCCGCTGATGGAAATCGTCAGTTTCTTTGCTATTAGTCGGACACTATTGTCTTCTTGGTGCAAAGTGATTATCATTACCCGTGATTCATAAGGAATCTGGCACTTTGGGACCATTTTCAGTTACTTTCGCGGCGTGTTATACCTTTATCCAAACACAACTACAAGGCAACAGGCATGTAAACATCGTACCTCTACGTAGCCGTGCAGTCTACTCGCGCCACCTGGCGTGTCTAGTGGAACTGCTTGGACAGTTAACGTCGGTTTACATGGAACGGAGCAATACTAGTATGTTCCAATCTGTATGTATATGTACAATCTTTAAGTGTACAATACTGTACGTGTCATTATTAACCGTTATTTGAGCTTGCCATTCCATATTCTAACCAATCTTGCTCCGTTTTAATCCAGCAAGGTGTTTCCTAATTTATGGAGGGCAGTGTATATGACGGACCAGCTACAGGTATTTTTGGGATGAGAAAGTTGCAGTCACACATTTACAGATTCCTCACACTTCGCCTGGCGTGTTCTGCCAAGAGCGTATCCAGAGATACCTGTAGCTTCCACAGAGCCTGTAAAGCCTCCACCGGTACAATGCTCACCTAAAGGCAGACTGGCGCCGTATTTTCTGAGTTCTTCGTCCAAGGCTCATTGATACCCACCTTCCGGGACCTTGACTGTACTTCACAACGCCCTCACCTCAGAAAACGCTTTAGAAACGCGAAAGCGGCGGTCATCTCGTGCAGATTGCAACGATTCCTCTGCTGCCGTCTGGACGACCGTGTCGATACCTGCTGTCGGCATTGTGTCGCCACCCGACGGGCGGTCCTTCGTCCTCTGCACTGCACATGACAGCATTCGGTGAATATTGTCCTGCCTGGCGCCGGTATCACCTTTTACAATCTGCGTTAAGTTAATGTTGCCCTTCCGCCCGCTTTGATCTGCTGTCTGTCTGTTAAACTACCAGTCCAGCCAAACGTAATTCTCAAGAAATAAAACGCTTACAAGTTCTTTATGTATTGGGAATCACTATAGGATAATTTAAAACAAAAGTAATTGGATACACAAATTTCAAATCAAATTAACTCTAGCTACATATCACACTATTTAATTTGCATCGATTCTGTGAAATCGACGAAACTGTCAGTTTCACCGTCTTTCAAGACTGAGATTTATTTCTGGACACTGCTAAAAGAAAAATCATAACACACTACGAATCTGATTATTATTGCTACATTATCGTAAAATATAATCAGCAATAAATAAACGGCAACAGAAACAACTATGTTGCATTTTGGATGGTAGTCTGGACGTACGTGAAATCATATTATTCACAAGTAACTTACATGTAGTACAACATATCTACCAAAATTTGTTATATAAATATATCACGTCCCTGAAAGACATCGACAAGGTGTTGGGAGACTTAGTTAACCCGACTGTAATACGAAGGAGAACGATTCATTCTTACAGTGAACGAATCAACAAAAACTGTGAACAGTGCCGTCAAAGATACAAGTGTTTTATATCAGAACATATGCCCATAATATAATATATATAATAATTCCAAATCCAAAGTAAGCAGGTGCTGACACGTGCGAAAATTACCGAACTCTCAGTTTCATTAGTCACGGTTGCAAAATACTAACACGAATGCTTTACAGAAGAAAGGAAGGCCAGGTAGAAGGATCAGGTTGAATTCCGGAGATATGTAGGAACACGCGTGGCAACACCGACCTACGACTTCTCGTGTAAGATAGGTTAAGAAACAGCAAACCTACGTTTTTGACAATGTTGACTCATAGGGGTATGAAAGGGAAATAGTGGTTGAGAAGGGAGTGAGAAAAGGGTGTAGCCTATCTCTGTTGTTATTCAATCTGTATGTTCAGCAAGCAGCAAACGAAAAAAGGATAATTTGGGGTAGGAATTAAAGTTCATGTAGAAGAAATAAACATTTTGTGGTTTGCCGATGACACTAATTCGGTCAGAGACAGCAAAGGACGAGAGGTTCTAGGCCATATAGTCTGGAACCGGACGACCGCTACGGTCGCAGGTTTGAATCCTGCCTCGGGCATGGATGTGTGTGATGTCCTTAGGTTAGTTAGGTTTAAGTAGTTCTAAGCTCTAGCGCACTGATGACGTCAGATGTTAAGTCCCATAGTGCTGAGAGCCACTTGAACCATTATTGAGAAGTTGAACGTGAGGGACATTATTTTCAAAGGAGAATTTAAGACGAACATGAACAAATACAAAACGAGGATAATGGAATGTAGTCGAATTAAATCAGATGCTGCTGAGAGAATTAGATTAGGAAATGAGACACTTAAAGTAGTAGATGAGTTTCGCTATTTGGGCAGCAAAGTATCTAATGATGGTCGAAGTAGAGAGGATATAAAATGAAAAGAAAAGCGTTTCTGAAGAAGAGAAATTTGTGATTTCTTTACATTATATAGAAGACACGTTGCAGCGACGCTTGTTTCAGTGTAGTAATTTGCTCAAGTACTACTATCATACTAAAATCCGTGTCATGATCTCTCTCGTTTTCTTGGCGAGACTGCTTAATAGTGTGCTTCTGGTTGGTCAGCCAAATGCATACAATGGAAATAAAATCCCAGCTAAACATCCAGAGGCACACAAAGTTTCTGTTCAGATGTTCTACGTTTTGCGAGTTAGTACTGTTTTTATGAGGTTATTTGCTTATTTTCTGCAAATCATTGTCATAGGATATCGGCATGTCAGTCACTCCTTATGACACTTTACTCCCTGTTACAGCCATGCCCGCCACCTAAATCGGTCGCCTGGTGGAGCACCACCACTCACGACTCGTTCCGCGTCTCGACGCCGACCAAGCGGCCCATGATCATGCCGACCGACCACCTGGCACCGCTGTGTGGGCGGTTCACCACCTCCAAAGTCCATCACGTAAGCTCACACTAACTCCTCGTGGAAAAGTGGTACAGCTGTCTCCACTGATGTCCAGTCTTTTACACATTAATTGAACGTATTGTTCCTTAGTGTATATAATTAGTCAGAAACCACGTTATGATTGTGTTGTACTCCGTATTGGGTGGCAGTATACAGAAACGGAAAAATTACGTTATATTTAGTAACAGTACATAAAGAAACTAACATTTATGCGAAATACAACATCAAGAAGTGTAAATATCATTGAACAAGTTATATCATGGTTCTTTTCGGAACGTGAAGTTACCTCTCAAGGATAGGATTTGCTTATGAAATTTCTATACAAAGTTTAAGATTGTTATTGACTTGGCAGAATGGCTGAGAGTCGCGCCGACTCAACTTGAATAATTATCCGTTAGAATGTTGCTAGGTACGGTCGAGGCTGTCGATTGTGAAATGCAGTGAAGGGTACTGTGAGGAGGAAATATGGGGCTGTAGCGCACAATACCATAAGCTGCGATGACTGATGTCTGGGCCGCTCGTTCTATCTGGATTGACATGCGCCAATCAAACTCTCCATACGCCTTGATGAAGTCAAGGACTCCTATTCGCCCCTAGTCTAACTATTGGCGTGGTACACCGGTCAGATAACCAGTCCACGGCGATGCTACTCAAAAGTTCGCTCCCAGGCGTTTAACTATAACTCTGTCAGTTCACACCACACAATAAGTGTATCGGCCAACACAGTGAACAACGCTTAATCGCAAGGACTCAGTATAGAGACTTGTTCCTCGCTCTTTGAGTGCACGTACGAGCGCGCACGCTCTTGTTACTTGTTCTCGCTCCAAGACCGACAACGGAACGGTCCCTCTCCATGCCAGACGCGAAGGGGAATATCTTTCGGTCTCTTCCATTGCTCCTTCAGCTCAAGGCGTCAGAAATATTGTGTGCCAATCAGCATTGCTCTTCTAAAACGGGAGAATGACGTTTCGTTTAAGGCGACCAATCCGGTAATCCGTAGCATTGGCGTTTGACGTTTGCTGTCTCCCTGTGAAAATCTCTGAAACTGTGTGCTATTTGTAAAGAATTCGTAGGCTGGCCGCTCCCACACAATGTAGCGGAATTTGCTTTTAAGCCGAACATGGGGTCGTTCCTCCTTTTCACTAGGGCCAACACTGTCTGCTCTACGGGTGGTCACCTGCTGCCATAGATACGCTGAGTCGTCCTCTGAAGGGACCGGCCCACTGGCGTGCAGTTTGCGTCTGCCGAACTAAAAGCAAGCCCCTGCGACTGTTGTTTCTTGAATGTGTGTGTGTACACCAGCCTGGAGTATTTCAACCACGGTGTGCTTACATGTTATTTGCATGTCGTTTACATGAATTCATACAACATTGACTTTATCTTATCGAGTTTGGGCTCGAATGAAGCGTCTTGATGTGCAGAATATGATTGTGAGGGTGGAATATGTAGGCAATGAGGGTCAGGAGACCACGACGTCTTACAACATAAAAGAAAGATGGTAGGCGTGTTTCTACTCCTGAAAGATGATGTCTCTTCGGATTTGATGCCTGTTGCACAAGAGTGGCACTAGTAGCGCCACAAAGAGGAGACAAATCAGGTTTGCTTTGAATACGGGCTTTAAAGATCGTGAGCGTTAGCTACCTTTGAGATTGTACGAACTGAGTTTATGTCCACATCAACATGAATACTCTGCAAATCGCACTTAAGTGTCTGTCAGAGGGTTCATCAAACTACCTTCACAATATTCTCTATTAATACAATCTCGAACAGCGTGTAGTAAAAACGTACACACATATCTTTCCGTGCGAGCTCTGATTTTCTTTATTTTGCTATGATGTTCGTTTCACCTTAGGTAGACCAATGTCAACAAAATATTTTCGCATTAGGAGAAGGAAGCTGGCGACTGAAATTTCGTGAGAAGATTCCGGTGCCAATTAAAACTCCTTCGTCTTAATGATGTCTGTGGTGTCACCGCCTGACACCACACTTGCTAGGTGGTAGATTAAATCGGCCGCGGTCCATTTAGTTCATGTCGGACCCGCGTGTCGCCACTGTGTGATCGCAGACCTAGCGCCACCACAAGGCAGGTCTCGTGAAACGAACAAGCACTCGCCCCAGTTGGACGGACGACCTAGCTAGCGACTAGATGTACGAAGCCTTTCACTCTCATTAGCCGAGAGACAGAATAGCCTTCAGCTAAGTTAATGGCTACGAACTAGCAAGGCGCCATTAGCCTTACAGTGATTGTAATTAAAGTCTCCTGTGTATAGTCAAGAGCGATGTACCACAATGATTGATTAAAGATAAGTATTAATCCAGCTACGTACTTTTCTTCATAGCATTAATTACGTAGCCTGTTCCAGTACTTGACGCCCGTCGGCGTGTGTGTGTACGCGTGCCTTTCTTTCGGCTACCCGTCACTGTGGACTGGATGCCTTGTCAGTCCACTTTAATGTCCACCCCAAATCCTGTATCATGTTAGTTACACTCTCTCCCCTATATCTCGATATTACAAAACGTGATGCTATTCTTTGAACTTTCTCGATGCACTCCGTTAGTCCTACCCATTAATAATGACACACTGCGAAGCAGTTCTCCAAAAGAGGACGGACAAGACTAGCGTACAGTCTGTTTAGTAGATCTATTGCATCTTCTAAGTGTTCTGCCAAAAAACGGAGTCTTTGGTTCGCTTTCCCACAACATTTTGTATCAGTTCTTGGTAATTCAATTTATTCGTAACTGTAACTCCTAGGTACTTAGTTGAATTTACAGCCGTTAGATTTGACTGTTTTATCGAGCTTCCTTTTGCATTCATGTGGATGACCTCATACTTTTCATTATTTAAGGTCAATTGTCAATACCATACAGGTATACTGAGCGAGGTGGCGGAGTGGTTAGCACACTGGACTCGCATGCGGGAGGAAGAGGGTTCAAGCCCATGTCCAGCCATCCTGATTTAGGTTTTCCGTTATTTCCCTAAATCGTTTCATGCAAATCCTGGGAGTGTTTCTTTGAAAAGGCGCGGCTACTTTCTTCCCCTTTCCTCCCTAACCCCATCGGACTGATGACCATGCTGTTTGGCCAGATCTCCCAAAATCAACCAACTATACATATGTCTTTTCTAAATCGTTTGCAATTTGTTTTGATGTTGTGATGACTTTATTACATGATAAACAATAGGATCATCTGCAACCAACATAAGACGGCTTCTCAGGTTGTCTCCTAAGTTTTTTATACCGATAAGGAGCAGCAGAGGGTCTGTAATACTGCCTTGCAGAATGCCAGAAATCACCGTTTTACTCACTGACTTTCCGTCAGTGTGTGTTAGTCAAAAGTACCTCTAAATCGAAGAAGTAGCCATTGTCAACAGCTGCTTTTTTTTTACGACGTCGTCAGACACATACAATAAGCTGGATGTTCCTCCTGCAATACTACAGGAAGACATCGCAAAAATGTAGCCACTATACATTGAGAGTTATCTGAATAATAAAAATATGGACTGAAGTACTGTATTTCTGATCCTGTGCCAGCACTGTGTTAATAAGAAAACTGTCTTAATGAAACTTGTACTGTCGTAATGTGAAAGACAAGCTGCACTGTAAAAGTAATTAAATTTCGCAATAAAAGGGAAGTCTTTCATACTGTAAAAGTTAGCAATTTGACTGCAAGAATTTTGAACAGTGTAGACTGCCTGAATAATTAAGTTGGTCATGAAATCTAGAGTAATTGGCTTTGCAAAATTTGATCACAGAAACTGTCTTTGAATAACATAATTTGGCTATGACCGAATGAATTATTGCTCTGACTAGCGCCTCGCTATGCTAAAACTGCAAGTTAGTGTATCTTCACAGAGACACTCGAGAGGAGCAGTGAGGTCTCTGTTAATTGCAAATCGAACTGTTTATCGAACATAATTGGTTGGATGATCCATTAAAAAGAATTTAAGAGAAAGGTTGTTAAAATGCGCAAAAATTACCACACTATGTTTTTTCCTATACTGATAAAAAGTGCTCAAAGCAGATTTTAAATTTAATGAACTTCTCAACATCCAAACAATACACTTTTCTATTTCTCAAATCTAACAGCATTCAGTACAATAACCAAGTTAGTTTGATGGCGTAGCAGTAGTGAAAAAACAGTAACATCATTATTGTATTTACCGGACATTCCATTAGATTTCTTCCTTCACAAGTCAGTTTCATAATCACGTTGTCTAACGTTTTTGACGCCGATTTAAAGCGTGAAGTAGACGTATCAACTTCCCACTTCTTTTACACGAGGTGACTTACTTGAGATTTGCTGCCGATCTTCTTGGCTGGCTAGCTGGCTTCTAGAAAACTCTCCTGACTTCTTCTCCGTAGAATGATGCTAGGAACAGGAATATTTAAGCCTCTCTCTCTCTACTTGTGAAATAAGTAGATACGCAAACTTTAGTTTTCGTCACCCAACGGTGTATTTGAACTCCATACAGGATAAAATTCTCACTTTCCAGATACATGTATGACTTCGAGTAAGTCACTCGCTCCTTCCAACGTTAGAAACAAATTTAATTACGTTTATAAAAGAGTTGGCTTAATAACCAGAACTATACTTCACATGAATCATAAAATAGGTCTTGCCACTAACAAGGCAAGAGTCCAAGAGATTAATTTTTAAACTGTTCTTCTTTCACATAACAATAGTCAGTGACACAATAGGCACAGAGCTGCATAAAAACTCCATGGTTCTTCCTCTAAGGCATCTATGGATCGCCCGACAAGTACCTGTCGGTGCCGTTCGACCGCCGCGGGTACTTTCTTCTCACGACTGACTGTAAACCTCCACACACACACATATGACGCGTAGTGTGTAGTAATCTACCATCCCACGCTCGTATCTAGAATATCGTGTGTTCGAGGCAGTAGAAGGCTGAGTGGTTCTAGAATTTACACAGGAATTCTCGAATCACTACAGATGATTAACATTATCAGCATCATTCTAACACATTTGCACTTCGACAGATATCTCTACCAACGCTAAACATGTCTGCTCCACAGCGCCCTCGCGCAGCTCAAAGATACTCACTTAACTTCTTGCGATACAGCTTACAACATCGCTGCTCGCTCACAATCGACTCAGATACCAAAAATTCTTATACCAAAATTATACATGACACCTTTCATTACCCCGCTGTCCAGCGTACCAAAATTTCACAGGCTAGGTGATGTCAGTGACATTGCTGAGACTGGGAAATTTCATTTTACAAAAACAATATTGTGATAGAAAGATGGTGATTACGAAAGTCTAAAGATACACTTGTGACTTCAGTGATGTCAAGCAAGAGCTCCTTGAATGGCACGGTGGAGGTCTGCTGTGTTTCCCGATAAAATCTGGGTCCGCCTCGGTGCCAGTGACGGCCGTGTTCAAAAATGTTCAAATGTGTGTGAAATCTTATGGGAGTTAACTGCTAAGGTCATCAGTCCCTAAGCTTACACACTACGTAACCTAAATTATCCTAAGGACAAACACACGCACCCATGCCCGAGGGAGGACTCGAACCTCCGCCGGGACCACCCACACAGTCCATGACTGCAGCGCCCAAGACCGCTCGGCTAATCCCGCGCGCGACGGCCGTGTGTCGGTTAGAAGAAGGGCAGTTGAGGGCCAGTGAGCCGGCTGTCTGCGTATTGGACGTACTGGACTTACACCACGAGTTACGGTCTCGGGTGCGATTCCGTATGAAAGCAGGATCACTCTCGACGCTATCCCACGCACCCTGACTGCAAATCTGTACGTCAGTCCGGTGATTCAACCTGTTGATCTGCCATTCATGAACAGCATTTCAGGAGGTGTTTTCGAACAGGATAAAGCTCGCCCACGCACCGCTGTTGTAACCCGATGTGCTCTACAGACGTTCTCTAGTCGAGCACATATTGGACATCATCTGAGGCCACTACAGCGTCATCCATAACTAGCAATAACCATCCCTGTATTGACCGAACGAGCACGACAGAAGTGGAACACCATCTCACAAACTGACATCTGACATCTGTACATCATGATCCATGCACGTTTACATGCTTACATTCAATATTCTGGCAGCTACACCGGTCATTAACGTACCAAAATCTCACATTTGCTGTAACTTACCTCGCGCTTACATTAACGTGTGATATTGCAATGTTAATCACTTAAATATGTTACCTAGACAAATGTACTCCCGAAATGTTACGATTTTTCTCCGCCACTGTAACGACAAAAGCAATTCAATAATGATGTAAGCAGAAAAGAAGCACTGTCCGAACAGGCCTTGATGTCCCAACGGTGCCGACCAGCCGCCGTGTCATCCTCAGCCCTTAGGTGTCACCGGATGTGGATACGGACATTAGAATCGGATCTCAGCTTTGCACGTAATGCGAAAACCCCACCTGTACCTCAGGTGCAGGAGATCTATTCATCACAAGGAACTACACTCCTGGAAATGGAAAAAAGAACACATTGACACCGGTGTGTCAGACCCACCATACTTGCTCCGGACACTGCGAGAGGGCTGTACAAGCAATGATCACACGCACGGCACAGCGGACACACCAGGAACTGCGGTGTTGGCCGTCGAATGGCGCTAGCTGCGCAGCATTTGTGCACCGCCGCCGTCAGTGTCAGCCAGTTTGCCGTGGCATACGGAGCTCCATCGCAGTCTTTAACACTGGTAGCATGCCGCGACAGCGTGGACGTGAACCGTATGTGCAGTTGACGGACTTTGAGCGAGGGCGTATAGTGGGCATGCGGGAGGCCGGGTGGACGTACCGCCGAATTGCTCAACACGTGGCGCGTGAGGTCTCCACAGTACATCGATGTTGTCGCCAGTGGTCGGAGGAAGGTGCACGTGCCCGTCGACCTGGGACCGGACCGCTGCGACGCACGGATGCACGCCAAGACCGTAGGATCCTACGCAGTGCCGTAGGGGACCGCAGCGCCACTTCCCAGCAAATTAGGGACACTGTTGCTCCTAGGGTATCGGCGAGGACCATTCGCGACCGTCTCCATGAAGCTGGGCTACGGTCCCGCACACCGTTAGGCCGTCTTCCGCTCACGCCCCAACATCGTGCAGCCCGCCTCCAGTGGTGTCGCGACAGGCGTGAATGGAGGGACGAATGGAGACGTGTCGTCTTCAGCGATGAGAGTCGCTTCTGCCTTGGTGCCAATGATGGTCGTATGCGTGTTTGGTGCCGTGCAGGTGAGCGCCACAATCAGGACTGCATACGACCGAGGCACACAGGGCCAACACCCGGCATCATGGTGTGGGGAGCGATCTCCTACACTGGCCGTACACCACTGGTGATCGTCGAGGGGACACTGAATAGTGCACGGTACATCCAAACCGTCATCGAACCCATCGTTCTACCATTCCTAGACCGGCAAGGGAACTTGCTGTTCCAACAGGACAAAGCACGTCCGCATGTATCCCGTGCCATCCAACGTGCTCTAGAAGGTGTAAGTCAACTACCCTGGCCAGCAAGATCTCCGGATCTGTCCCCCATTGAGCATGTTTGGGACTGGATGAAGCGTCGTCTCACGCGGTCTGCACGTCCAGCACGAACGCTGGTCCAACTGAGGCGCCAGGTGGAAATGGCATGGCAAGCCGTTCCACAGGACTACATCCAGCATCTCTACGATCGTCTCCATGGGAGAATAGCAGCCTGCATTGCTGCGAAAGGTGGATATACACTGTACTAGTGCCGACATTGTGCATGCTCTGTTGCCTGTGTCTATGTGCCTGTGGTTCTGTCAGTGTGATCATGTGATGTATCTGACCCCAGGAATGTGTCAATAAAGTTTCCCCTTCCTGGGACAATGAATTCACGGTGTTCTTATTTCAATTTCCAGGAGTGTACATTTCCCAGGAGACGTATGAGTCTCAATTTTATCTTCTGCAAGCCATGAACTGAAATTTGTGTTAGGGAAGGCATTGGACTACGGTAGAACGTGCAGCTGCGGTAGCCATAACGATATGGTGTTGTACTGGTTAGCACATCTGCCTAGTAAGCAGGAGACCGGGGTTCAAGCCCTAGTCGGCCGCTGTGGTCGAGCGGTTCTAGGGGTTTCAGTCGGAAACCGCGCTGCTGCTGCGGTCGCAGGTTCGAATCCTGCCTCGGGCATGGATGTGTGTGCTGTCCTTTTTGTTAGTTAGGTTCATATAGTTCTAAGTCTAGGGGACTTATGGCCTCAGATGTTGAGTGCCACAGTGCTTAGAGCCATTTCAACCATTTTCGAGCCCTATTCGGGCAGATGTCCCTCAGCAATAAAAAAACGCTGAGTGATGGGATCAACGATGAACTTCAAATGGTACGATGTGACGTCCGCCACGACCAAATGTACGAACAGTAACGATCGAAATGGAAAAAAGTCTCGGCTGTAGCACAAGTTTTAACTCACTGCTTCAGCTTCTGTCCTTATCGAATATAAAGCTGAGACTCGTGTGTCTCGAGTAAAATGTAATTCCATCAGATCAAAAGATATTCTGTTACTGTAAATTTATTTCACAAGGACCTATACACACGGGCGAAAACTAAACATAGCGATCATCTAGTTTTAAGACTGGCTAAATGCACATGAATTATTTAACTGGCTCATTTACATATAATCCACAAATGACTGCCTCGCAAGGTGCTGGAAAATATGTCATAAAGGAGGTGTTACCCTCAGAGATCGTGAGAGAATCAACTTTAAACAACGTGGCCGAAATACTTGCTCTGCCGATATTATAAGAAGAGCTGCTATTCAGACATGCGGAGGAACTAATTTATATACTAGACAAGGTATAATAACACAAGATTTACTATAATAAGAATCCACTCTCTAACCGTGAAAGATTTTAAGTAACTAAAATGAGAATCGTCACTGCAGCTTTAAGCTAAATCTAAACTTATCGTAACAGTCCTAAAATTCGCAAGATGCCAGCTCAATCGAAATCAGTCACCGAAGAGACAACACATACCATTTTTCACAGCACCAGTGTCGGAACACCATCCCTATACTTTTCCAGAAAGAGACCACGAATCATAAATGCTCCAGAGTGAACACTCGAATGCCCAAATAACTCTCTGATTCTGGCGCCTCACCTAACGGAACATCTACTGAAGACACTGCCTTCATTGCGCTTGTCCGTCCTCTTTTGGAGTACTTTTTTATTAACCCTATTAACGCATGACAACGATATGAGTAGATGTACAGGGGACTGTACGTGAAATATTTTATTACTGTGGCTATAGTCACATGGTGTTTGTTTTTCGTTTTAAGAAGAATAACTTCTTACACATTGTACCACAATGTCGGGAAAGGGTTCTGATGACCACGCTGCTTAGCGCAAACAGTTTCACATCCATCAGCACATCAACCTAACGTAATTCACAGGTATAATTAAGTCTTCAGCTCAAATTCTTTCAAAACTGCACTAAAATTTTCGAATGCCGCGCCACCACTCTACATCTACGTGAATACCACGCAAATCACACATAAATGCCTGGCAGAGGGTTCATCGAACCACAGTCACAATAATACTCTGCTATTCGAATCTCGAACAACGCGCGGAAAAAACGAACACCTATATTTTTCTGTGCTAGGGCTGATTTCCCTTAATTTATTATGATGATCATTTCTTCCTAGGTAAGTCGGCGTCAACAGAAATCTTCGCATTGGGGAAATAAAGTTGGTGATTGAAATTTCGTAAGAAGATTCTACCACAACATAAAACCCCTTGGTTTAAATGATGTCCACCCCAAATCCTGTATCATGTCAGCGACAGTCTCTCCCCCATTTCTCGTCCGTTAATCAAAAATGGTTCAAATGGCTCTGAGCACTATGGGACTCAACTGCTGAGGTCATTAGTCCCCTAGAACTTAGAACTAGTTAAACCTAACTAACCTAAGGACATCACACACATCCATGCCCGAGGCAGGATTCGAACCTGCGACCGTAGCGGTCTCGCGGTTCCAGACTGCAGCGCCAGAACCGCGCGGCCACTTCGGCCGGCGTCCGTTAATCCTATCCCGTAAACATCCCACACCGCGCAGCAGTACTCCAAAAGAGGACGGACAAGCGTAATGTAGGCAGTGCCTTCAGTAGATTTGTTGCATTTTCTAAGCGTTCTGCCAATAAAACGCAGTCTTAAGTTCCCCTTTCCCACAATATTCTCTGTGTGTTATTTCCAATTTAAGTTGTTCGTAACTCTAATTTCTAGGTGTTTAATTTAATTTACTGCCCTTATATTTCACCGATTTATCGTGTAACAGAAGTTTAATTGATCCCTTTTAGCACTCATGTCGATGACGTCACACTTTTCATTATTTAGGGTCAACTGCCAATTTTTGTACCATACAGATATGTTTTCTAAATTGTTTTGTAATTTTGTTTTATCTTCTGACGACTTTACTAGACGATAAACGATAGGATCATCTACTAACCTAAGACGTCTGCTCAGATTGTCTCCTAAATCGTTTATATAGATAAGGAGCAGCAGAGGGCCTATAACACTACCTTGGGGAACGCCTGAAATCGCTTGTGTTTAACTCCATGATTTTTTATCAGTTGCTACGAACTGTGTGTGACCTCTCTGACAGGAAATCACGAATCTAGTTACATATCTGAGATAATATTCCACAAGCTCACAATTCACTACAAGAAGTTTATGAGGTACAGTGTCAAACGCCTTCTGGAAATCTAAAAACATGGAATCAATTTGAAACCCCTTGTCGATAGTAGTCAACACTTCGTGTGAGTAAAGAGCCAGTTGTGTTATACAAGAACGATGTTTTCTAATTCCTTGTGTGCCGATAGGCCGATCTCTTAATGGCTCTGAGCACTATGGGACTTAACAGCTTAGGTCATCAGTCCCCTAGAACTTAGAACTACTTAAACCTAACTAACCTAAGGACATCACACACATCCATGCCCGAGGCAGGATTCGAACCTGCGACCGTAGCAGTCCCACGGTTCCGGACTGAAGCGCCTAGAACCGCACGGCCACCGCGGCCGGCTAGGCCGATCTCTTGGAGGTAATTCATAATGTTCGAACGTAATATCTATTCAAAAATCCTGTTGCATATCGTTGTTAATGACATGGGCCTGTAATTTAGTGGATTACCCGTACTGCCTTTCTTGAATATTGGTGTGACCTGTGCAACTTACCAGTCTATGGGTACGGATGTCCGTCGAGTGAGCGGTTACATATGATTGTTAAGTATGGAGCTATGGTATCAGCATACTCTGAACGAAACCTAACTGGTATACGGTCTGTACCGGAATATTTGCTTTTATTAAGTGGTTTAGGTTGCTTCACTACTCCGAGGATATCTACTTCTAAGTTACTCATGAGGGGAGCTGTCCTTATCTCGAATTCTGGGGTATTCACTCGCACTTCGTCTTCTTTGGTGAAAGAATTACGGAAGGCCGTGTTTAGTAACTCTACTTTGGCAGCGCTTTGGCAGTATTTCCATTGCTATCGCACAGAGAAGGCATTGATTATGTCCTGCCACTAGCGTACTTTACATACGACCAGAATTTATTTGGATTTTTTGCTAGATTTCGAGACAAAGTTTCGTCGTGGAAACATTTATGAGCCGCACGGTGTAGCCGCGCGGTCTAGGGCGCCTCGTCACGGATCGTGCGGCTCCCCCCCCCCCCCCCCCCCCCCAGTCAGAGAATCGATTCGATTCCTCCCTCGGGCACGGGCGTGTGTGTTGTCCTTAGTGAAAGTTAGTTTAAGTAGTGTGTAAGCTTAGGGACCGATGACCTCAGTAGTTTGGTCCCATAGAACTTACCACAAATTTCCAATTTCCAAACATTTATGAGCATTTGGGATTGAAGTCCGCGCTAAACTTCGAGCCTTTGTGAAAGATCGCCAGTCTTGGCGATTTTGGGTTCGTTTAAATCTGACATGGTTTTATCGTCGTTTCTACCACTATTCTGACCTATTGTGTGTACCAGGGAGGGCCAGCTCCGTCGTTTGTTAATTTATTTGGTATAAATCTCTGAATTACTGTCGATACAATTTCTCTGAATTGAAGCCAAATCTGGTCTACACTTAAGGGTACATTATTAATTTGGAAGGTGTGGAGATTGTCTTTCAGGAAGCCGTCAAGTGAATTTTATCTGCTTTTTTGAATAGGTGTGTTTTGCGTTTATTTTTGGAGGATTTGGGCGTTACAATATTCAATCTCGCTACGACAACTCTATGTGCACAGATCCATGTGTCCGTTTCGATGCTCGTTACTATCTCAGGATTAATTTGTTGCTTAGAGATCAGGTGTGATTTCACAACCGTTTATTATTCGAGTGGGCTACGGCAACTTAACGTCTGTTGGTTTTAACAAACTAATATTCCTATTTTAATAAATGTTTTACAAACATTATCAAAATTCCTAGTGGGAAAGAGTAAACGTTTTGAATCCCACATCACATACAATCGTAACAAAGGTTTACATGATACCAATAGTACACAGAAGAAAATTTTACCGTTTACTGTCAGTTTTATACCAGCATAGAAAACACTCCACACAATTAAAGAGAAGACAAATAAATACTACACACCTACAGATAACACGTTAGTTAAACACAAATCCTGATGCACTCAGGTGGAATAGAAAATGTGAATTATTGAAACAAACGAGTTTGCTTGAGATGTGAATGTCTCGGAAAACATTGGCAACGAAACATACTTTATCTTCAGTGCTACGAGTGGGAGTACTTGGAAATAAGGGTACTTAATATAGTGGTATAGTAACATCGCGGCATCGTTGAATTCATCAGATAAATGGAGCTACAGAAACTCCATAAAAATCGCCAAGTATAAGAGGGTGCTGAAAAGTAGTGCCCCAGAATTTTTTATACTGTTGTCAACGTCGGTTGAGATACCGCATGGCATGCGTATTACATGATCGACTTTCCTACTTCGTTCAAGCAAGCTGCAGTGCTCTGCCGCTAGAAGGTTCACAAGTGTAGCGCGTAACATGGCGGTGTGTAACTTAACTACGTCGGAGTACTCCTGAAGTGAGACAAAGGAAACTGGACATTTGTCAATGATATCTTTTACATTATTTAGGGTGAGGGCAATGGGCTGCTTAACAACAATATCAGAAACTGAGTCCGCCTTTATGCAAAACACCTTGTTGTTCGGTTATTTTTTTATTCTCCCAAACCAGTTTTGGCGACAAATATCACCATCATCAGTAGGTATTTTTAATCTAAAGCATGCAGAAAATATCATGGTTATACAAACACAGTGGAACATTATTACACTTTTACTATTCGTTTTTTGAAATATAGTTTTCTGTGGATAGTTTGATACTACCTTACTTATTGTATGTTACAGCATGTTTTGAGAATTATTGTCGCTGTTTGCGACATATTTTCTGTGCGCTTTTTTTTTCTGTTGCCGTTTATTATTCAACTAACATCATGTCATCTGCGACTGTGTGAGCGGTTGTTAGTAAACAAAATACTACGTGGTGAACTTCGTATGTCAGCAGTATGCACTTGGGGTTGCGGTAGTGTTCTGGAATCCAGTTATTTGGTGTGTACCGAGCTGTTACTTAGCTATTCGTGTACTCACTTTCGTTGGATGATATGTAACTGCCTCTGTATACAGAAAAACAAAACTTTGTAATCAAGAATATTATGTTATCTTGCTGTTCGCGTGTAACGCATGTGGCGAGAAAGGCTATGAAAACTGTAGCACGAATTAAGACGACTTCTGTTCCTTATTTACGTGCCTATGTGTGATGGGGAAGTGGTTCTTCTGCGTGTGTGTGCTTTCTGATCTGTGTCCTTGGTCAGTTCTCTCAGAGCGGTAAAGAGTGTATTGTTGCAAAGTGTTGTGTTTTCATTTATTACATTTTCCCCTTCGGCTGTAGCCTTTTGTATGTAGTAATTTTCTTCAAATCCTGAGTGGTTCGTTCCGAGGCTCGTCTGTGTTTGAAATTGGAAGAATAACTAACGAAATTAATAGGAGGTTACAGAAGGGAGGCAATTTGTACCAAATAATAAAACATCTGATATGGAATAATGAAGTGTCAGAAAGAGCAAAACTCCTTATGTATATGAATTATTACATCCCTATTGTCACCTATGGTGGAGAAACATGGACAATGACAGAAAGGGACTGGAGCAGACTGCAAGCAGGGGAAATGAAATTTCTCAGAGCAGTTAAGGGAAAAACAAGAATGGACAGAGTAAGGAATGTAGAGATTAGAAAGGACCTCAAACAAGAAAGTATGAGAGAAGAAATTGAAAGAAAGAGATTAAGATGGTATGGGCATGTTAAGAGGATGCATGGGCAGAGACTCCCCAAAATTATGGAAGAACTAAAGGTGGATGGGAAAAGACCTAGAGGGCGCCCAAGAACACGGTGGAAAATGGGAGTGAGAATATCTGTTGAAAGGAGAGGTGTGACCTGACAGCAAGTGGAGGAAGAAAAGTGGCGGGAGGACCGAGCCAAATAGAGAGGACTCGTCACCACCAAGACCCGGCAGTAGCTGGAGCGGGATTCGGATATAGATAGATAGAATTTTCTTCAGTTGTTGGTTGTCGCTGGCCGGAGTAGCCGAGCGGTTCTAGGCGCTACAGTCTGCAACCGCGCGACCTCTACGGACGCAGGTTCGAATAGTGCCTCGGGCATGGATGTGTGTGATGTCCTTAGGTTAGTTAGGATTAAGTAGTTCTAAGTTCTAGGGGACTGATGACCTCAGCAGTTAAGTCCCATAGTGCTCAGAGCCATTTTTTTCTCGGTTGTCGGTATAGACTGTTGCTGTTTTTCAGAATGTGTAGATCGGTATCGATATTAGTGGGGTTATGGTTTTTGTTCATTAGATGTTCTGCAAAAGTTGAATGTGTGCTGTCACTCTTTAGAGCTCTCATGTACTGTGTGTACCTCGTTCGGAAATTTCAGCTTGTTTGCCCTACGTATTGGGCCTGACAGGAGTTGCAAGTGAGATGATATATTGCAGCGTTCCTGAATTTCTCTGAGGTTCTTCTGACTGGTCTTAGACTTTTCTGAAATGTATTGTTTGTTCTGAATGTTACTGGGGTCCCTTGCCTTTTCAAGATGTTCCCTATGATGCGATCTTTTGTTATTCAAAATGGTTCAAATGGCTCTGAGCACTATGGGACTTAACATCTGAGGTCATCAGTCCCCTAGAACATAGAGCTACTTAATCCTAACTAACCTAAGAACACCACACACATCCATGCCCGAGGTGGGATTCGAACCTGCGACCGTAGTGGTCATGCGGTTCCAGACTCAAGCGCCTAGAACCGCTCGGCCACACTGGCCGGCTATTTTGTTATTGCTTAACATCATTGTGACAGGTGATAGAGAGCTTTAGAAGTTTTCAAAAAATGGTTCAAATGGCTCTGAGCGCTATGGGACTTAACTTCTGAGGTCATCAGTCCCCTAGAAATTAGATCTACTTAAACCTACATAATCTAAGGACATCACACACATCCATGCCCGAGGCAGGATTCGAACCTGCGACCGTAGCGGTCTCGCGGCTCCAGACTGTAGCGCCTAGAACCACTCGGCCACTCTGGCCGGCTAGAAGTTTTCACATAAAAGATTTGGAGGCATTACTTTCAGTAGACCAACGTACATTAGCTGGTGCATAAGACGAAGCAGACTACAGTCTACCGCCTGCTGCCTGACTTGTCCAGGAGGAGTTCCCGTGCAGGCCGGTGACGGAAGTACCAGAGCAGGTGCTGCCGCGCCACGCCATCCGCCTCAGCACCGAGCCCATGAAGACCGTCACCACGAACGCCGCCGTCTACCTGCCGCCCGCGCCCTCGAAGCCTGCAGAGCCGATCATCACGCCCGATAGCCTGCGACACGATGGGCCTTCCCAGGGTAAGACCTAAAAACTTTACTGCTGTGGTGGTCTTCAATCTCAAGAGTGGACTGGTGCACCTCTCCATGCTCTTCTATCCTGCGCAAGCCTATTCATAATTGCATAGCTGCTAAAACCAACACCCATTTCGACCTGTTACAGTACTGGCCATTAAGATTGCTACACCAAGACGAAATGCATACGACAAACGATTATTCATTGGACAAATTTATTAACTAGAACTGACATGTGATTACATTTTCACGCAATTTGAGTGCATAGATCCTGAGAAATCAGTACCCAGAACAACCACCTCTGGCCGTAATAACGGCCTTCATACGCCTGGGCATTGTGTCAAACAGATCTTGGATGGCGTGCAGAGATACAGCTGCCCATGCAGCTTCAACACGATACCACAGTTAATCAAGAGTAATGACTGGCGTATTGTGACGAGCCAGTTGCTCGGCCACCATTGACCACACGTTTTCAATTGGTGAGAGATCTGGAGAATGTGTTGGCCAGGGCAGCAGTCGAACACTTTCTGTACCCAGAAAGGCCCGTGCAGGACCTACAATATGCGGTCGTGCATTATCCTGCTGAAATTTTAGTGTTTCCCAGGGATCGAATGAAGGGTAGAGCCACGGGTTGTAGCACATCTGAAATGTAATGTGCACTGTTCAAAGTGCCGTCAATGCGAACAAGAGGTGACCGAGACGTGTAACCAATGGCACCCCACACCATCATGCCGGGTGATACGCCAGTATGGCGATGACGAGTACACGATTCCAATGTGAGTTCACCGCGATGTCGCCAAACACGGATGCGACCATCATGATCTTGTAAGCAGAACCTGGATTCATCCGAAAAAACGACGTTTTGCCATTCGTGCACACAGGTTCGTCGTTGAGTACACTATCGTAGGCGCTCCTGTCTGTGATGCAGCGTCAAGGGTAACCGCAGCCATGGTCTCCGAGCTGATAGTCCGTGCTGCTGCAAACATCATCGAACTGTTCGTGCAGATGGTTGTTGTCTTGCAAACGTCCCCATCTGTTAACTCAGGGATTGAGACGTTGCTGCACGATGCGTTACACCCATGCGGATAAGATGCCTGTCATCTCGACTGCTAGTGATACGAGGCCGTTGGGATCCAGCACGGCGCTCCGTATTACCCTCCTGAACCCACCGACTCCATATTCTGGTAACAGTCATTGGATCTCGACCAACACGAGCAGTAATGTCGCGATACAATAAATTACAATCGCGATAGGCTACAATCCGACCATCGGAAACATGATGGTACGCATTTCTCCTCCTTACTGGAGGCATCACAACAACGTTTCACCAGGCAAAGCCGGTCAACTGCTGTTTGTGTATAATCGGTTGGAAACTTTCCCCGTGTCAGCACGTTGTAGGTGTCGCCACAGGCGCCAACCTTGTGTGAATGCTCTGAAAAGCTAATCATTTGCGTGTCACAGCATCCGTCTTTCTGTCTGTTAAATTTCGCGTCTGTAGCGCGCCATCTTCATGGTGTAACAATTTTAATGGCCAGTAGTGTACTTCGACCTTCATCCCCCTCTACAATTTTTACCCCTCCTCGAGCAGGTCCTTCCATTGCAAATTAACCATTCTTTGATATCTCAAGATTTGCTATATTAACCTATCCCTTCTTTGAGTTACGTTGTGCTACTTTGTTTTTCTTTTCCTCGACTCGATTCAGTGTTTCTTCACTAGTCATTCGATCAGCGCATCTATTTATTTATCTACTATCTATTTATCTATTTAGTCATACTCCAGAAAGGACTTCCCAACACTCGATATGAACAAATTTCTGTTTTTCAGGATGCTCTTATTGCTGCTGCCGCTCTGAATTTTACACGGCCCAGTCACGTTAATGTGACCTCTTATAATAAGCATACCCCGACGAAAGATGGCAGCACTTGCAGTGGAAGACATGTAAAGCGTGTAAAGGGGTCGCGGGAACCAGTGCAGTCGTTGTAGTAATGCGGACATGGAGCGATTTATCTAACGTCCAAAAGAGCATGATCACTGACTTTCTGGCAAAGGGCGGAAGAATTTCCGAAACGACTAAGTTGGTTAACTGTTCGTGTGCCGCTATGGATACGGCATACTGTACATAGCAAAATGACGCCAACCAGAACTGTGTCCGAGGCAACAACGGTGGGCCAATGACCATAGGTGACAGGGGTGAACGACAGCTTAGGAGATGTGTATGGGTGAAGAGATGTGTAACCGTTGAGCAACTGACCACCCAGCTTAACCAAGGGCCAACCGACAGTGTTTCCTCAACGTCCGTTCAGCGAACGTTGCTGTTCAAAATGGCTCTGAGCACTATGGGACCTAACTGCTGAGGTCATCAGTCCCCTAGAACTAAGAACTACTAAAAACCTAACTAACCTAAGGACATCACACACATCCATGCCCAAGGCAGGATTCGAACCTGCGACCGTAGCGGTCGCGCGGTTCCAGACTGTAGCGCCTAGAACCACTCGGTCACCCTGGCCGGCGAACGTTGCTGCGTATAGGCGTCCGCAGAGGGCGTCTAGTTCATGCACCCATGCTGATTGCTGTCCATCGGCGACGAATGCCGCAGTTTGCTTGCCAGCACCACTGAGTGGCATCAGGTGGCCCTTCTCCATCGGACTGATGGCCATTGGCGTGTAAGGCGTGAAACGTCTGAAAGCAAACACCCTTCAAGAATCGTCGCAAGTATCCAGGCCGGAGGAATGTTTTCGTGGCATTCCCCAGGTCATTTGGTCATTATAGAAGACACAGTGGATCAACACAAGTATGCGTCTGTCCTTTGGGACCATATTCAGACTTCTGACAATTCGTCACATTTATGCGTGTAACATCTCTTCTTTGCCGGTGATTACTTATTTTGCTGCGCATATAGCAATACACATCTGTTACTGACATCCTGAGGTGTCGTGTATTCCGCCGGAAGTACTTGTCGTCCACGCACAGTATTTCGACAACGTGACTCATCGTCTTCGTCAGGAGTTACTGGAGACTGCTCGTCGAGTGGAATGGCTCAAATATTTATACCTACTGCCTTAGCCCTCCATGGTCGGTTCTAGGCGTTCCGTCTGCGAACCGTTTTCGCTAGAATGACGCATTTAATCCCCTTAGTACCTAATTTCCTAACAGAATTCCCTCATCGTCGCCTGACTTAATCCTACTAAACACCATTACCCTTGTTTTACATTTGTCAAATTTCATCTCACTATCTCTTTTAAAGACGCTATCCATTTCGCTCGGCTGACCTCCCAAGTATTTTGACGTCTTTGACAGAATTACAGTGTCATCAGCCAGTCTCAAAGTTTTATTTTTTCTCCCAGAAGCTTAATTCCCTTTTCAGATTTCTCTTCACTTTCCTTTAGTGCCTGCTCTTTGTACAGATTGAATAACATCAGTACATCCCTATCTCTCTCCCTTCTCTGTTACCACTTCGCTTTCATTCCCTTCGACTCTTGCAGTGCTGCTGGCTTGCACGTAGAAATTTTGTGCATCAGTGGGTGGTAATAACTTGGTCCACTCCGCTGAAATTTGCTTCCTTTCGCTCCAGGCTCCCTTTCAATTTGTTCCTTCTTCTCCTAACGTATGAGTGCACAACGAAACACATACATGTATTTATTTACGAGTACTTATTTATTTGCTATTTTCTTTTACTGTGTTATCTATACAAAAGAAGAGGATGAATGTTACACACGAATTAACAAGAAGATATCACATAATATTTTAATATCATTCAAATGTGTTAGTACTAACTATACACTGTTCTTTTTAAGGGGGAAAAACCTACGTACACTAGGAGAAAGCAAAAATAAAAAAGTTTGCATACTACCATTTGACCATCTGGTGCACAAACATCTGTTCATCCGGAATCCAGAAGACTCGTCTATTACACTATGCAGCATTGACGACACATATTTTGTATTTTATAATTCTGGAATACTCTACTATACAACACTAAGCTACGCTACGCTACACAACACTACATTACTGTACTTGGTATCAGAGCCAAGTCGGATTTCTCATTTGTCTGGATGTTTAGCCCTCGGCGCGCTGAGGTGCAACTCGGGATTCACAGGGGCTGTGCTGCTGTACCACTCAAGATGCAGAGATTCGGAGATGACTGTCAGGGTCTCAAGATACGCTTCCTGCTCCTTCCCTAGACTCATCCCCTCACTCCTTCCCGAAGGTTATTGTGGGTCCATGTTTTGCCGTGGCACGTCTCATAATCACGATGAAAAGCCTCTTCTCAGTCTTCTCTCAGCCATTTAGGTTTGAAGGTCATAAGCTGATATTTTAACTGAAAGTGAGCTATGTTTGTACCACAGTTCCTCATTCCTCATTACACTGTACACTGTTGCATTTCTAAATGGGTTCCTGTTTTGGTTTGTATGAGAGAGAGAGAGAGAGAGAGATGATCGTATGGCATTGTTGGCCGGGAGGTCCCATGCAGGGGAGTTCGTTCGCTGTATTGCAAGTCCTCTTTAGTTAATGCCACATCGGCGACTTGCGAGTCATTGATGATGTAGATGATGGACACACAACACCCAGTCCCTTGCCGGGAATCGAGCCCGGGCCGCCTGCTTGGTAAGCGGTAACGCTACCGCTATGCTACGAAGGCGGACTCCTGGTTTGTATCATCTCGTCCAATGATACATTTCCAGACGATGTGATCTGGGGAGCCGATCACTCCACATTCACAAGTGTCTGGGGTGTGCTGCCGTATTTTTAGTAAGTAGCTGGGATACGGACCATGTCCCGACAGGTAGGGTATAACTCTCTCGTTGAGAAAGACGTACGTCGTTTTTGTTCTCTCTTTTATGTTATGAAGGGACTGGTAGATTCTCCTTCCTGTTACTGCCTTCTCCCAGATTTCTTGCCATTCTGTATCAATACGAACCGTTATTTCTGTGGTGTCACCGCCAGACACCACACTTGCTAGGTGATAGCCTTAAATCGGCCGCGGTCCGTTAGCATACGTCGGACCTGCGTGTCGCCACTATCAGCGATTGCAGACCGAGCGCCGGCACACGGCAAGTCTAGTCTAGAGAGACTCCCTAGCAGTCGCCACAGTTGTAGAGCCGACTTTGCTAGCGATGGTTCACTGTCTACATACTTTCTCATTTGCCGAGACGACAATTTAGCATAACCTTCAACTACGTCATTTGCTACGACCTAGCAAGGCGCCATATTCATTTACTATAATCTGAACAGATAATATTGTGAATCATGTACCGTCAAGAGCGACGCACATCATTAATGGATTAAAGTAAGTATCAAACTAATTGCGTCCGCTTTCTGAATTCTACTTCCTTGTCATGTTCCAGACCTCACGTCAGTATAGTTCTTCCCTCCTCACGCCAGCCTGCGTGAGCTAAAACGCGTGCATTTCGGCCTCCTATAGTAACACGGTGTTGGCTCTTCTGACAACACAACAATTTCCTTATTAGATGCGGCCTTTGTCCCCAGGAATTGCTTTATCTTGTCATGTTCACCCTTTTTGAGCAAGTGTCGTGGACCTCTCTTACTTGCTGCTGGATTACAGGTAGCAAGCCTCATATCACCAGCAGCGGCTCATTCGGCGCTGTTTTGTACGCGTCTGTCAGGCGCAGGAGCACACTTCTCTGTGCTCGCCACATATACGAGGCAGAACCCGTCGACAGGAGCTTTTCCGCAGGCGTCACGACGTACAGGATGTTCTTCCGGCCGCCGGCGCCGGGCGAGTTCGAGCCGGCGCAGTCGGTGGCGCCTATCCTGTGCTACCGGCCGACGCCGGCGCCGCTGGCGTCGCTCTCCGAGTACCGCGACCGCTTCCGGGTGTGGGCCTCGCGCCCGCCCCAGCGGCCTGAACACGAGTTCCGCCCGCCGTACCCGCCCATGGCCTCCACCACCACCTACACAGACAGGTCTGCACCCCGCCCGGCAAGTCGGTTTTGTCTCCTTATCGTCACCTTAACTTTTATGAAATGTAACACAGTGACCTCCTTGCCCGTTACGAAATAACTGCCGAGAACGAATTAATCGAAAGTACACTACTAGCCATTAAAATTGCTACACCGCGAAGATGACGTGCTACAGACGCGAAATTTAACCGACAGGAAGAACATGCTGTGATATGCAAATGATTAGCTTTTCAGAGCATTCACGGAAGGGTGGCGCGCGTGGCGACACCTACAACGTGCTGACATGAGGAAAGTTTCCAGCCAATTTCTCATACACAAACAGCAGTTGACCGGCGTTGCCTGGTGAAACATTGTTGTGATGCCACGTGTAAGGTGGAGAAATGCGTATCATTACGTTTCCGACTTTGATAAAGGTCGGATTGTAGCCTATCGCGATTGCGGTTTATCGTATGGCGACATTGCTGCTCGCGTTGGTCGAGATCCAATGACTGTTACCAGAATATGGAATCGGTGGGTTCAGGAGGGTAATACGGAACGCCGTGCTGGATCCCAACGGCCTCGTATCACTACGAGTCGAGGTGACAGGCATCTTATCCGCATGGCTGTAACGGATCGTGCAGCCACGTCTCCATCCCTGAGTCAACAGATGGGGACGTTTGCCAGACCAAAACCATCTGCACCAACAGTTCGACGACGTTTGCAGCAGCATGGATTATCAGCTCGAAGACCATGGCTGCGGTTACCCTTGGCGCTGCATCACAGACAGGAACACCTGCGATGGTGTACTCAACGGCGAACCTGGGTGCACAAATGGCAAAACGTCATTCTCTCGGATCAATTCAGGTTCTGTTTACAGCATCATGATGTCCGCACCCTTGTTTGGCGACATTCCCGGTGAACGCACATTGGAACCGTGTATTCGTCATCGCCATACTGGTGTATCACTTGGCGTGATGTTATGGGGTCCCATTAGTTACACGCCTCCGTTACCTCTCGTTCGCACTGACGGCTCTTTGAACAGTGGAGTTACATTTCAGATGTGTTACGACCCGTGGCTCTACCCTTCATTCGATCCCTGCTAAACCCTACATTTCAGCACGATAATGCACGACCGCATGTTGCAGGTCCTGTACGGGCCTTTCTGGATACAGAAAATGTTCGACTGCTACCCTGGGCAGCACATTCTGTAGGTCTCTGACCAATTCAAAACGTCTGGTCAATGGTGGCCGAGCAACTGGCTCGTCACAATACGCCAGTCGCTACTCTTGATGAACTGTGGTATCGTGTTGAAGCTGCATTTGCAGCTGTACCTGTTCATGCCATCCAAGCTGTGTTTGACTCAATGCCCAGGCATATCAAGGCCGTTATTACGGCCAGGGGTGATTGTTCCGGGTAATGATTTCTCAGGATCTATGCACCTTAATTACGTGAAAATGTAATCAGTTCTGATATAATATATTTCTCCAATGAATACCCATTTATCATCTGCATTTCTTCTTGGTGTAGCAATTTGAGTATTGCTCATCACTTGAGTATTGCTCATCAGTGTGGGATCCGTACCAGATCGGGTTGACGGAGGAGATAGAGAAGATCCAAAGAAGAGCAGCGCGTTTCGTCACCGGGTTATTTGGTAACCGTGATAGCGTTACGGAGATGTTTAATGAACTCAAGTGGCAGACTCTGCAAGAGAGGCGCTCTGCATCGCGGTGTAGCTTGCTCGCCAGGTTTCGAGAGGGTGCGTTTCTGGATGAGGTATCGAATATATTGCTTCCCCCTACTTATACTTCCCGAGGAGATCACGAATGTAAAATTAGAGAGATTAGAGCGCGCACGGAGGCTTTCAGACAGTCGTTCTTCCCGCGAACCATACGCGACTGGAACAGGAAAGGGAGGTAATGACAGTGGCACGTAAAGTGCCCTCCGCCACACACCGTTGGGTGGCTTGCGGAGTATCAATGTAGATGTAGATGTAGATGTATGTACGAGGAATATTCGGAAAGTGAGGAATGATCGGTCGCGAAATGGAAACCACTGAGAAAATCCGACGAGGCTTTTCACAAACGTTTTGGGCAGCGTCTCTAATACGGTCGTCGATCGCATCAAGACGCTCTTTTCAGTTGTGAGCGCATTGTGACCGAGTAAAGGTGCCTGGAACAACCATGTCTCCCGCCAAGTAGGAGAATCCGGTGAGGGGCTTCGCCTTAATGAATGCAGCCCACCTAACACAACTGCCACGCACTTCCTTCTTCACGGCAATTCTCACCCGCACTCTGCAGGGGCAATGAAGACGCTCCTGCTGCCTTTTCGATGGGAAGTGTTCGATCACCCACAACACAGCCCTAATTTTCGTCCTGAGTATCATCTCTGTTCACATGAAACGCAGGATACGAAGACAAGACTTGGGCGCAGGCTACACGCTATAGACCAGCGTAGAGCATTATCGGAAAGCAGAGGCGGCTGCCTTCTATGACGATGGTGTTGGAAATTTGGTATAACGCTCCAACAAATGTCTAAGTCGGAGCGGCGACTATGTAGAGATTTACCTGGAAGGTGTGGCTAGATCTGCAAAGAAAACATTTTTGAATTTCACTTTGGTTTCCATTACGCGACCGATCGTTCCTTACTTTCCGAACAACCCTCGTATATCGTAAGAAAGTAAAGAGAGGCCGCTCAAAATATACCCAGAACGAGTAAATAAGCTGCCTGACAAAAAGCACCGAAATGGGAGGAGAAGGAAATTGATACTTGACAGGTTAAGAGTGTATGTGACGTTATTTTAATAATTACAAAATCGAATAAATTTACAAAGAACTTGACAGTGTGAACCGACTTATCAGTGTGACGTTTTACCCCCTCCCGCTGTGATGCACACACTGATTCGTCTGGAAAGAGTGTCATGACGCCATTGTATCCTCTCTTGGGGCAATCTGTCCGATAACTATTGTAACTGGACCTTGATCCAGGGTAATGGCGCTGACTTCCGACCTGGCCGCACGTATGTTTTATCGGGGGCAGATGTGGGGATGTTGCTGACTGTGAGAGTATCTCAGTGATATATCCTTTCCCAACGGGAATATCACACTAAAATACATCTCACCGACCACTGAAATAATTATTGTAAAACAAACTACAAAATATTCAAATGTGTGTGAATTCCTAAGGGACCCAACTGCTTAGGTTATCGGTCCCTAGACTTAGACACTACTTAAACTAACATAAGCTAAGAACAACACACACAGCCACGCCCGAGGGACGACTGGAACCTCCGGCGGGAGGGGCCGTGCAGTCCGTGACATGACGCCTCAAACAGAGCGGCCAACAAACTACATGTCACACAGATAATGTCGCTGATTCTATAGTAACAGTAACTTGGAAAGAAACAAACTTAGGTCTTCTTGAAGTGACTGATCAACAGCAAAAACAACTTCAGAGTTCCACAAAGTTGGAGATCGTAAGTTTGACCAAACTAATGTCTGAATGGTAACGTAATATTTGCCAGTTACTTGAATAAGTTACGTTGTTAAACACCATCCAAAAGTTAAAGTCCGGAGTTGTAGGCAAACGTTAAAGTACAGAAGCCGTTACAGAATAACAGCCCACCCTTGTAATTGGTTCAAACGGCTCTGAGCACTATGAGACTTAACAGCTATGGTCATCAGTCCCCTAGAACTTAGAACTACTTAAACCTAACTAACCTAAGGACATCACACAACACCCAGTCATCACGAGGCAGAGAAAATCCCTGACCCCGCCGAGAATCGAACCCGGGAACCCGGGCACGGGAAGCGAGAACGCTACCGCACGACCACTAGCTGCGGACACGCTTGTAATTCCTTGGAGTCATATTACGCTGATGAAGTCCCGATGATAGGACCAGAGCAATTGTCTATGCTTGTGAGAATGCTACGAGCACTCAGTCTAAGAATATCAAGCGGTGAAGAAGTAGTGAAGCAGAGTATACCATGGCCTCTCGGCATGACACCGCGCCGGCCGAAGTGGCCGAGCGGTTCTAGGCGCTACAGTCTGGAACCGCATGACCGCTACGGTCGCAGGTTCGAATCCTGCCTCGGGCATGGATGTGTGTGATGTCCTTAGGTCAGTTAGGTTTAAGTAGTTCTAAGTTCTAGGGGACTGATGACCTCAGAAGTTAAGTCCCATAGTGCTCAGAGCCATTTGAACCATAACACCGCAACATTGGCTAAGTCCGGTCCCTCGATGGTGTGCAGAGTGGAGAGGTATTCGTGTGGTAACGGGTGATATCCTAACAAAGTTTTCCTGGGACTGCTCGCTCTGCTTGAACCGACTGGATCCAGATTTCGAGCGTAAATAATTGCCTCGGGGAGAAATACTCCATGTGTGATTAAGCCCAGTCGATTTCTGTGGAAGCAGGAAATACGTAGCCCTGGGCGCGCTGATCGTAGCTGTGAGCACGTCTTGGTATGCTGACTCGGCCGCTGTTGGCTCCCTCTGTTGGTTTGGTGGTGTGGCTCGCCAGTTTCAGTTGCCGCGGTTTCTCCTCTGTCGGCGCGCAACCCGTGGTGCTGCCGCTGTGATATACAAAGGACGTTCAAGAAGTTTTTCACAGTCGTCTCTATTTTTTTTTATTTCTTGCAGGAGGAGAATGAATTTGTTTGTGAACATACTTGGTACATTTAGCTATAAGGTGGTATACAAAATGCTTTTTTTTTTACAGGTGAGACATAGTGGACCGTGAAGTAGACGTCACGTTGCGACTACGGTCGGTGATGGAGTTCCTCTTCAAGACCGGCGATGACTGCCACATCGATTCACTGGAAGTTGCTCCCTGTTTATGGGGAGAACACAGTGGATTGCAGCAGTACCCAGCGGTGGTTGCAGAGGTTTAAAGAAGGTCATTTCTCTTTACTGTAAAATCCACGATGCGTTAGACCATCGACGGCAGTGAGTGATGTGAATAAGGAGGCCGTTGATCAAATCATCCAAAGTAACAGATGTGTTACGACACGATGGCTTGCTGACGTGACCCATTTGACATTGGGCATTGTGGTATCACTGGTACAATCACCAGGGCACAGAAAAATCTGTGCACGTTGGGTGCCTAGATTATTGACAAGAGAAATGAAAACGATGAGGAAGAATGTGTGCAAGGATCGCAGGAAAACCTTTACTGAAGAGTGGAAACAGTGTTTTGACGTCGTTATTACCCAGGATTAAACATGGTTGTTTTTGTCCGAACCAGAGAGCAAAACCCAATCTATGCAGTGGCGTCATCCGGGTTCCACTCGGAAGAAGAAAGCAAGACTTACACGAACAGCAGGCCGAAAGGTGATGGCCTACTTCTTCTGGGATCAGTGTGGTGTCATTTTCATTGATTTTCTGGAATCTGGCTCCACAATTAACTGACACCGTTACTGTTTGTCATTGGAAAAGCTGTGACGCGCCATCAAGACCACAGACCACAGCTTCAGAGTCAGCTCAACAGACTACTCCATGACAGTGCCAAATCCCATAAAGCCCTTATGACGCAGGGGAAAATCAGGAAAATGTGTTGGAAAATTGATCCTCATCTTACCTACAGTCCGGACTTGGCTTCATCTGATATTTGCCTCTTTGGTCGAATGAAGGCCCACCTGCGCGGTTAAACATTTGATAGTGAGAAAGACCTTATTTCCTGCGTCAAGCGATGGTGTAAAAGTCTATCCACAGAATTTTACCAATGTGGCTTTACATCATGGAAACAACGTTGGGCCAGATGCTTCACAGCTGATGGAGGCTACACTGAGTAGATTTAATGTATAGCTAAATGTTCCAAGTACGTCCGCAAAAAAATTCATTCTCCTCCTGAGAAAAAATGGAGACGACTGTGCAAAACTTTTTGAACTCCCTATGTAAGTTGTGCGGACAGCTATTGGCGCCTGCTATTCGTGTCGTCACAGCACACAGAGTCACGTAGACACTTCAAAGACGCACATGCCATATGTAGACGAGCACTGACCTTTTGAAAAATTGCACCACGATATTGTTGCATTAGAGGTATCACACGAGAACGCAGGATGTTCGTGACGTACCGTTGCTGCGGCAATGTTTAATCAGTTAAGACCAGTCATGACGTGACGTCATAACTGATGGCTCACCACATCATGACCTCAGGAGTAACACCACTGTGCCTATCCTGAATACTGGAAGAATGGACCTCTCCCCAGACAGCTTTTATACTCACTGATGATGGCAGTCCAAGTTAATAGGGAACTGCGAGACATCAGTGAATTCAATGCGACACCGTACGTCAGTATCCCATGCTTGCGTGTCATGGTACCATTCCAAACATAACCGTTTGTGTTGTAGTGTTAATGGCAGCCTACGTTCAACCAGTGGTGCGAGATTATACAGAATGTTGCAGTGAGTCCAGTATTTGTTCGCAGATCGTTGCTGCACAATACGGCGATAACTTCTTTGTGGTGGTCAGATGTGGTTAGGAACCTCAGATTCCCATGCAGTCAAACATCGGGCCGCTACCACATAGGAATGCCACACAGATCTGCTTATTTCACCGGTCGACCAACCGGCCGAATGGACTCCCACAACGAGACCCCTTTCAAATTCTTGTCAGATGATGATAACCATGCCTCAGCCGGTACGCCGCACCTCCTTGTCCTTAACAGCGATAACTCAAAATCGAACTCTGTTCACGGCCCTTGTATGCCCTATCAGGCATTGCAACAACACTAAACATGGACAATGCCAGCGCTTTCTGGTGGTCATGTTGCCTATCGCAGAAAATTGCAACTCTGATCATCCACATACCCACCGATGGTCTGTACGGGTACGAAATTACATTGACATCAGGTCACGTCTTCTGCGTGCTCCACTTTTTTTTATCAGCAATGTGGTTCAAATGGCTCTGAGCACTATGGGACTTAACATCTGAGGTTATCAGTCCCCTAGAACTCAGAATTATTTAAACCTAACTAACCTAAGGACATCATAAATGTCCATGCCCGAGGCAGGATTCGAACCTGCGACCGTAGTGGTCGCACGGTTCCAGACTGAAGCGGCTAGAACCGCTCGGCCACAGCAGCCAGCTCAGCAGTGTGTACTGAGCTGTAGACCAAGATATCATCGCCTAAAACTACTGTCCCGCCGTCGGGAAATGTCCCATTTGCATTACAATGGACCTCTCCAGACGAAACAAGTGTCGACCGCGAATGTGTGCACCTGTGCAAGGCTTCTAACTAACAGAGGGATGTTTGATATTAAATAATCTAGCCAACGAATTGCAGATTGTGGACCTTTTCTCAACTATCAACCCATTCGTAAGTTCGTATTAGTGCTGATAATTTTATTTCGAGCTTTCTCATATTTAAATTTCAGATTCATCCCTTAATAAAAATTCAAAGAGAATGGAAACTGGAATTTAATAATCACGAAGTAGACGAAGTTGCAGAATGCTTGGAAGCATCATAGCTCCACAGGGTGACGAAAAAAGTATATTAGCAGAACAGTGAAGAACTAAAACCCAGAATCGGATTTTGGTTGCGGTCATTAAAAAAAAGTTGGTAACTTGATTAAAAGGGCAGCGACCGTTAAAAATTTCATACAGTTTCAAGCGCTCTCTTCTTCTCCTCTTCGGCGTCCAGTGATACAGTAACCAATGTCTTTCGAAGGCTACGACTGAGGCAGAACGTAAAACTTCTGTGAGTGAAAGACGTCATTCGGGTACAGACGTCAACATGTTCCCTCAGCGTGCGAGACTAGTCTGCGCTTCGGCCAGAAACCGATAGCGCTAATTGTGTGATAGTAAAACAATGCATGCAGGCACCGTCTTCATCGCGATCTCGTGGATTTAGTACTCTCTCTCTCTCTCTCTCTCTCTCTCTCTCTCCTCTCTCTCACCCTGTCTCCCCCTCTGTCCGTCTGTCTCTCTCTCTCTCTCTCTCTCTCTCTCTCTCTCTGTATTATGTATCGTGATTCCGTTCACGCATTCTCTCCTAATCCAGTACCATACTCGGCATGAACAACAGGTAATGGAAAGTTTGGGTTTTCTTAAACAATCTTTTTCTTTTCATCAACATCAACATTGTCCCCTTCGAATTAATACCCCTCAGATAGAATATACTCGTGATAGCGCTTTTTCTAATCTTGGAAGTATTTCGGGAACTCACTTTTCATTACAGTGTTCAGCTCCTTTACTAGTTCTTTCGTGGTTCTCTGTGGCCACCGGAAGTAGATGGCAGTCGCAAGGTGCCATGTCCGGTGAATACGGTATCTGAGACAACGTAACGGTTTTGTGTTTTGCGAAGAAAAATCACGAGCAAGCATTGAGATATGAACCTGAGAATTATCGTAATTCAATTCCCACTTGTGTTTTTTTGCCACAGTTCTGGTCGTTTTCTTCTCGTTGTTTCACGCAAACGGCGCATAACTACAGGTAGTATTCCTTAATGACCGTACGACCGTAAGGAAGAAACTCATGATGCGCTATCCCGTATTAATCGAAGAGAACAGTTGGAAGTATTATTTTCGGTCTTGGCTCTTCAGTTTTCACTGGAACGATTGTGCCTTGGTTTCGATGTCATACCCGTATATCCAAGTTTCGTCACATGTTGTAACCTTCTTTAGATGTTCTGGGTAGTTGTCGACGTCATTCAGCAACTACCGAGAGATGTGTAGGCTACTACGTTTTCGGTCGAAATTCAACAGTTTCGAAACAAATATTGCTCCTCTACGTTTCATGCCAAAACATCGGAAAAATTTCTTACAGTGAGCCAAAGGATATGACGATATCGTCAGCAACTTCTCTGAGGGTGATTCGGCGATTTTCCAGAACCGTTTTCTCTCTTTCTCCTATATTTTTGTCACTTATTGTGCCAGAGCGCTCAGGGCGGCCGTCGTCGTCAACGCCTTCTCGACCCTCTTTGAAACGTTTATACCACTTGTAAACTTTTTCTTTCAGTAGATTCTCCAAAAGCTACAATCAACGTTTAGAATGTCTTGCTGCAGTGTATTCCATTTTTCAAGCAAACTTAAATGTAAATTCTTTGACCCATCTTTCTCGGAAGTAAATGTTCGCCGAGCACTGGAAAACACCTAAAACTTTTTCGATTGTCAACAATAAAATAAATATTCAAAACAGCTGAAAATGCAAACATACGTCAGGAGAACGTGTACCAACAAGATAACAAAAATTACTACTTTGTTTGCTTTTATGTAGCTACTCTTCATCTCTTGTTCAGGTCTCTACTGATGTATTCTGTGTTTCTCTGTTCCGTGTTCGATACAACGTCAGTGAAGGCTGCTCTTGGGTCCTTTTTATAATTCTCTGTTATCAAAATATACACTCAAAGACAAAAAACAGAACACGACGCACCACGAAGGAATTATGTGAATGGGACGGAAATTAGGAGATATTACTTGTATATAAAGACAAACAAACGAGTGCAATTCCACAAAAGAATTATGGTTTACGCAAGAGAAAGAGCTTCACGAATTACACATATCAATAACACGTAACGTGTTGTTCCACATTTGGCCTTTATGCGAGCAGTTATTCGGATTGGCACTGACTGATAGAGTCTCACTGAGACGTATCGTCCCAAACTGTATCCAGCTGGCGCGTTAGATCGTCAAACTCCCGGGATGGTTTGAGGGCCTTACATATAATGCTCCAAACGTTCTCAATTGAGGAGAGATCCGGCGCCCTTGCTGGAAAAAGTATGGTTTTCCAAGTACGAAGGCACGCAATGGATGTCTCGCCGTGAGCAAGCGGACATTATTTTGCTGAAATGTAAGCCTAGGATGGGTTGTCATGAAGGGCAACAAAATAGGGCGTAGTACAAACTAGACGTACCACTGTGCTGTAAGGGTCGGCGAATGACAACCAAAGGGTTCCTGCTATGATAAGAAATGGCATCTCTGACCATCCCTCCTTCTTTTCGGCAGTACAACAGGCGATAGTCAGATTGGCTACTGAATTCGTAGCGGTAATTATCACTGAAGACAATTCTACCGCAGTGAATAAGATTCCAAACCGAAGAGGTTTCTGGAGACATCCCCGACAATGGCGGAATACCAAGCTGATTGTTGGCCGCCGCACGGCCTCTCAAAGTGGAATGATGATCTGCGATGCCGTTCCTTTTCTTTGCAGAGCCACGACACTCTTAAAATACGGCAAGTCATCTTGGGCTTACATTTCATCAAGATGATGCCCTCCCGCACATGGTGAAAGTTTCTACTGCTTGTCTTCGTGCTGCAAGATCCTACCTTCGCTAGCAATTAGGGCAGATCTCGTTTGGACCACTATGGGCAAGGCCCACCCACTAGCTCGGGATTTTGATGATGTGACGCACCAGTTGAACGAAGTTTGGCACGGTATTCCTGAGGAGGACATACAACAGTTCGCCAACTGATGCCAAGCCGAATAATTGCCTGCATAAGAGCCAGAAGGGACCAATGCGTTATTGACTTGCTCCATTTTTTATTCTCTTTCTCTTGCATAAATCATTCTATTTTTTTCTGAACTTGTAATCATTTGTTTGTCTGTACATGTACATCACATTTACTGATTTCCGTCCGATTCGAATCATTCCTTCGTGGTGTGTCCTTTTTTTTCTTAGAATGTATATTATCGTCTACATCTGCATCCATATTCCGCAAGCCAGTTGACCGTACGTCCTTTAACCAGTACTTTTTTCAAATACATTTGAGATGTAATCACCATCTACTTCCCTCAGTCTTCTGGTTGATCGGAGACTCTCTGCAAGTAGCCGATGATTTCCATGGTCGAGGCTAAGCAGGAAATTAATTTAATTCCCAGCGGGACGTAAATTTTTATCTGCTTGATGACCTGGGCGTGCACTTTGTAAATTGCAGTTTGGGGATGGCCGCTAATACGGATGTGTTGTGCACATAGACTGTGATGGTTCAGCAGTGAGGCCTTAACAGGAATTTCTGTTTCAGCTTGGTACGTGTTTTCTTTGGTTAAAGGCCAATAGGAGGAATCCTGCTAGGCGGTCGCACTCCAATCCTGGGACAATATCGTCTCTCTGGCTAAAGAATGGTTAGCGGTGAAAGAGAGTGACGTGACTGTATTGTGCACAGACATAAATGATGAAGGTGGAAAGCAGACTTACCAATGTGCTCGGGTATAGAAATCTTGAGAATGGCACACAGCAAAGTTAACCTAACTACTGTAATGTCTACTTTGAAGCCTATGCTATACTAGAAGTAATTATGGAAGAATAGGTTCTCTAGGAGAGTCGAGGATTTTTGTGAACAACCACCGGGTGTAGGTCATGAGTAAAAAGTTTTGAATTCCCTTTTTTTTAGTTTAACATTTCTGGTTTCATTTAACACGAGCAAGTGTGGCAAGAGAAGAGCCAAAATTTTCTGTGGAGTGAGATAAACAAAATGGAAAAATGATGGTGTAGATAAGGATTGATCTGATCTCACGTCGTTTCCTGCACGATGACAGATGTTGCAAAATTGACATCAAGACCTGAGAGATCTCTTGATGTGGAATGGGTCTTTAATTTACTCAGCAGAAATACCATCCTTTACAAGAACGAAGGTTTCAAGCAGAATTCTGTGTCATCCACTCAAAATTTTTATACCTGGAGAGAATTAGAAGGGTTTAGTGATATTTTTGATCCTAAAACTCGCTTGGTGTGCTTCATAAATCAAATGGTACTGTTTTAGCGTTTATTCTTGTCACAGAATTTTTTTCGCTATAATGTCTGAAGAGCGTGCTGGAATAGCAGTAACCATGATCAAATTAGAGAAAATGATGAGTAATAAGTAAGTTAAGAGCTTCTGAACTGTCCGCCGCCACCTGGCGCAAGTAATTGGCCCAGATATTGGGAACAAACAAGTTCCTTGAACACAATTTCCACAAAAATCTTCTCTCTCCACACTGAAACAAAAGAAAGAATGGTGCTTCAATAAGTGAAACAAAATGGATGCTAGCCTTTCAGTAAGTGAAACAAAATAAACAATGGTTCATAAATAGCAGGGCTACTTAGACTTCCAGAATCACAAAGTAAATAAATCAGTTCCGTAATACCTCAAAGAATTACCCATGCTTCAGTGCCCATGATGTTAAAGTCTTCATCTTTACGTTGAAAACAGTGAATTAAGTTTCTGGGGCCACACGCTCTTTAATAAGCAGCGTCTTGAAGGCCTAACAACTTTAGGTTCAAACGTAAAAAGAAGTTACTCACTTCAGTTTTAAAACCGAAGTCGAAGTGCAAGCTTCCCTCAAGAAGAATAAACACTTAACAACTCTTATGGTGAACTTCGCTGGACTAATATTGAGCTAACTCTAATGAAATATTTAAGTCCCACAAAGATATGAACTTCCAGTCTGACACGGTCTTGTCGGCTGTAAGAGCAACAGTACAATTACACCAGTTTAGACTTGGAGTTCTTTGTTTTTTATTATTATTTGTTTTATGGCCTTAATTGGACCACTGTAGTCAAAAATACAAAGTTCTAAACAACTTGTTACACATGGATACAATTTGGTTCGACAATAACTTAATATATTTAGGTAATATAATTATTAGAGGCTATTCTTATATAAAAGGTGTTTTGCTCTTCTGTCTGCCCAATATGTCTTCATTCTTTCAGATATTTTCTTTCTTTCTTCATCTGAGACAACTCTTCCTGTACTCCTTTTATTGATTTTCATTTGTAGTCTGCTTTGCGGGTCTTGCAGTATTCTGCTTTTCTCTGTCTTGTTTTTTAGGTCATCTACTGTAATTTGAAGTTCTTTTATACCTTCCTTAATTTCTGTGATCCATTTAATGTCGCTCTTGCTATTCCACAATTTTTGTATTATTTTTTTACTAATTCTGTTTTCTGGAGTTCTCATCAGATGTCCAAAGAATGAGTTGCGTTTCTTCCTGATTGTGCTCATGACTGGTTCTATTTTCTTATATACTGTTTCATCTGATGCTATTCTCCAATGTTCATTTATTTTATACTGTTTATTTATACATGTCCTAATTATTCTTCTTTCTATTTTTAGTATTCTGTCAATTTCTGCTGTATTAGTTGTTTTGAAGATAGTTTCAGCTGCATACATTATTTCTGGTTGTGTAACTGTTTTATAGTGTTTTAATTTTGCATCTATAGATAGGCTTTCTTTGTTGTATGTAGTTTTGGTAATGTAATTTATATAGTTTAGTTTTTATATTCTATTTTGCCATGATGGCTTCTCATTTAGATTGTATGTTATTATTTCGCCTAAATATTTAAATTTATCAACAATTTTGATTTCCTGTTCTCCTATTGTAATTTTGTTTGCAAGTGGTGGATCAGTTAGTATAATCTCCGTTTTTTCAAATGATATTCTAAGGCCTACTTTCTCTGCTATTTCTTGTAGTGATTTCACTTGTTGCCTGGCTTCTTGAACAGTGTTGGCTACGAGAGCCAAGATCATCAGCGAATCCCAAGCAGTTTAAGCTAATATCATCTTTTGCTCTTCCAATTCTTATCCTCTTTGGATTGTCCTTGTACCATTCTCTCATAATGTATTCCAGTGCACAGTTGAAAAGTAATGGTGATAGGCAGTCACCTTGTCTTAAGCCTGTTTTTATGAGGAATGGTTCCGAAATTTCACTTCTAAACTTCACTTTTGATTTGGTGTTAGTTAGAGTGAGTTGTATTATTTTAATTAGTTTTGGATGGAGTCCTAGATTTCTTAAAAATTTTAATACTGAAGGTCTGTGGAGACAGTCATATGCCTTCTTAAAATCTACAAATGTTATTGCCAGAGGTTTGTTCCGTTTGTTGTAGTATGCCATAACCAATTTTAAACTAATTATCTGCTCTGCACGGCTTCTCCATGGTCTTTGTTTACTATGAATGGGTGAAAGTAATTTTAATATCCCTTTATTCTATACCCAACCTATCATTCACATTTATTGCTAGGTCTGTATTGTAACGGGTTTTCAATTATTATCTCTGGGTGCTCATTGTCAGTCTTTGTGTACTATAAATTTTGAAAGTAATCCGTAACAATTTAATTAAAAGTTATGCAAGTTTGCGCTACATAGATAATGACCTGGGCGTAAAGAGAACTTTAATTGGTAACCTACCTTCCTGTCTTCTTGTTTAGCGTTCATTACGCAGTGCAGCGTGTAATGCGCAATTCTCGATCATACACTGATGATAAAAGAAAATGTTACACCGTGAAGCACTAGAGTGCGTTCATTGTATAACGGGTATTATGTTATTAAATTTACTTTCTATTTTAAAGCGATGGTCCACCAAAAGTCGTCTCACGAATTTCTTGTCATGCCTGCAACACAGGATGGTTGTAATTAAACTTCCTCTATTTGAGCCAGTGTAGACGGAAAACTATTTACAGTATGGGTTCCCAACTTTATAGCAATGGTGTTCAGACTGTGTGCTGCAGAGTGCGATGACCCACCCTGATTCACCCTAATATGGATGCCTATTCGCCTATAATTGACTGTGAGCGGCTATCAGATTCGTGAATGTTTGAGGCGGACACATGCGTGTAGTACATAACTAGCATTCGCTTTACTGATTTCTCTCTAGCATGCAGAGCTTTTATTTTAACACACAAATACAATTTTAACTAAAGGAACCGACAAACTAACATTATTGAAAGCACTGAATAGGAGGACACAAATATCGTAAAGAGCAACACTTAGAGATGACGATGTAACACTAAGTTAGTTAGTGAGGAAAATTAATACTTTTATCTGTACAAAATACCTCTGTTGTAAACGCGATACACTTACAACTAAATGTACTGTGATACAATCAGTGAACACAACCTGCTAAGCAGTGGAAGTGCTTAGCTGCTGTGGTGGTGTTTATATTAGTAGTGTACCTTGAAATCATTATTTTCTTATTACGTTAAAATATCTGATCATTCTGCATGGAAATTGACTTTTTATTATTATTAAAAGATTACATTTTATGTCGAAAGAAGCGTACAGTGATGAGATTACTCTTTACTTAAACAAATAAACACGGTATCCTGCACTTTAACAAACTGGATGTTATTTTCGACACACACAAATAGATTTGTGAAATCGTGTAGAGTGAAATACCACCACAGTAATTTTCTGTTGAAGGTAAGAAAAATTACACAGTTCCTTTTAATGGCTTCTTCTGCAACACTGTTTCCAATCTGAAGTAATATCGATAATAAAGTACTGTAGCTGATAAAGATTCTTTGCCAACACTACGAAGTGTGGTAACAGTAAAAGACATTTAGAACTTGTTACATTTAGCACCAGCTCACATATCTTTACAAACAGAGATATGAGGTCACGACTTTTACATTAAACTGAAACGCACTGCGAGCTAACATCTCAAAGATGTTCGGGCTCATATGCGGTTCCTCTTCGTTGAAATGTCCTGGCTCAGACTCGCCTAGGGGTTGAACCGCACATTTCGCATTACGCGCCCTAAATTAGATACTTATGACTCTTTGGTTTAATTGCCTGGCTGATGACAAGTTTGCGAAATACAAAGTTAACATAACATATAACAAAAGTAATAATAATATTGGGAACTAAATTAATGACACATAAACGATGTAGGCCACGCAGTTGCCATTTGGTTACAATAATGTTTATTCCGACAGTAAACTAACAGTGAAAGTGGTCGTATTTAGAGTTATTACACTCGAGTGCATATCCATTTGACATAGTTCGATCATTCACAATTTCATCGCGAATTACCAGTCCAATACTCTACCTCGTTAATTATGCGAAAAGTTAGAGCTCACAACAATCGCGCGGCTGCTTACCACTCAGAGACCAAGTCCAACGATACCACACATCGCGAAATTTTCTAAGTCGTTTCAATTCCTAGCTGCGTAAGACCGACTGTCCGCTTTCGCGTCTCAATTCGAACTGTTCCCTTTCGCGTCTCGACCAGTACTGTCTCTCTGCCCGTCCCCGCGGGCCGAACATCTTCGCCTAACTAACAAGGGCAGTTCCCTTTCCTAAGATCTGATTGGCTATAGCTTGTTCTACATTATTTTACATTTTAACATATTTAAATAATCAAAGCTTGACCACTTTCACTTTCTATATAAAGTAACAATAATATCCATTACATAACAAACGTTAAATTCTTCCTTCTTAGCTTTGAATGCCACGGCTAGTAGCCTTGCACCAACGTGCTTTCAGATAAACAAATACAGAACAAAAGTAACTGTTATGCACTAAACTTTCCAACAAATATTCTGTTACCTAATGGTTCAGTAAGGTGTCATTCTGTAATCGTTCAATGTGTTTTGTGTGGAGAAAATGATCTGATGCTTAACTGAAAAATAATTATAACTTAAGTTTACTATATCATTTAGACAAATAACGTTACAGCGTTGATATTTACAACGTTTGTCATGTTAATGTTGCGCTTCTATATGAAATGTCGATCGTTAAGATTGACCAAAGCGTTCAGATTTTAGCATTCATGTCTTTTTTACCAAACCAAACTTGTCAATTTCACTTGAACAGCAAATCGTAAACTATTATAGATACGATCAATATTCAAGTTTTATTGGGATAACCATGAAAATTTATGCGGGATTGTAGATTGAGAAAACTGTGGCTTAATTCCCTGCACTGCAACAGAATAAAATAGTTTTCATAAATGTTTCCCTTTATGGTCGATCTTATGTCCGCCATATTTAACACTGCTTCGTCTCCTTGGCCACAAAAGCCTTCTACTGCGTTTCTCTATGATGTAGGTTCTCGTCTGTCTCAGTCGCACACTACAGCGCGGCATATCCTTAAATGAGAACGCAATGCTCGTTAACTCACAGCACTAATAAAAAAAATACTTAAGTCTTTTCAGCGGTGGTGAGCACTGCTTGTAACCTCCAACGAGCGTTGCTACAGTATGATGAAATTGCAGCTTTAATTGTGGCTTAGATGTCGTAGTACTTCCTGTCATCACACCTTGCCCAGCGCTATAGACCTCTTCTTTCTTGGATAAAAGCTGCTTTAAACACTTCACAAGTAATAGTAGCAACTTTACCTCATTCATGAGAGTCTTATACAAAAATTATACTCAGTTTTGTCCACTGCAACGTAATATATGTGTTTGTCATTTCATACGTAAGCCGATACTGTCTTCCACTTCTACTTACAGAATATTATAATGAATAAAATGGCGATAATGCTGCCACCAATACCTTTCTACGGGGAAGTCCCTACTGATTATGTCTTAAAACTTAAGTGATGACCCTGCACATTTGTATCTACATATGTCCATGACAACTACAATAATGAAAGCAGTTTCACAAAATACATATGACAATACAAAAGTCATCATTTAGACAGTAAAGTTCGAAACAACATATCTCTATGCTTCAAGATTTCTCCTTTATCTGTCTTGTGGCAGCACTGTACAGTGATAGGTGAGTTATTTTGTCATGTTACCGCCAGATGGCATATGCGTACTGTGCTTGCTCTAATACCTCACTGCCTTCTATATATTGTTCTCCATCTGTGCACGGCTAATACTTGTAATAACAAGTTTATTGAAAGGAAACAGTTTACACAAGGTGGTAATGCTACTTGTGTCGTTACAAGAGTTTGCGTTGTTAGTAGTGTTACTGTCATGACTTGCCGTTAGGCGCCAGTACTGGTACGACGACGCAGCGTTGAAACACAAGTATCAGTGTGCATTACAAATGGTTCAAATGGCTCTGAGCACTATGCGACTTAACTTCTGAGGTCATCAGTCGCCTATAACTTAGAACTAATTAAACCTAACTAACCTAAGGACATCACACACATCCATGCTCGAGGCAGGATTCGAACCTGCGACGGGAGCGGTCGCTCGGTTCCAGACTGTAGTGCCTAGAACCGCACGGCCACTCCGGCCGGCAGTGTGCATTACAGTTACAGTCAACATGAGTCTGGGAAACGCGAGCAGGGCATTACTCGTGCAGCTCTATTATCAGAACAACAGAAAAAGTGATACTGATCTTCCTGAGTATTAAAGGAATACGGAGAGGTCCTCTTCCCGCAACGGTATTTAAGAACACAATTCGGTAGTTCGAAATACTGGCGATTTCGAAATTGCTCGTGGGAGAGACAGGCGGCCGATTGTGCCATAAATTGTTCAAGAACTTAGTACTGCTATTGCTGAGAATGCTGGACGCAATTTGTGGTCTTCATGCAGTGCACGAACTGTGTCACGACAGTGCAACATTCATGATCCACGGTTCGAAATGTGCTGCGAACAGTTTGTGCAATGATGTCTCTTGTACGGTCCCAAGCTGTCGTGGGTGGAGATGGTCGTCACATTGAGCGACGTTCGTTACCTGGAACGTAAAAATGGCATGCACGTTATCATATTATATGGGAATAAAACTGTGTTTCTTTCAATGGTTTATTCTTCATTTTGTATATGAAATAGATGAATGGGAAAGAAATGGAAAGGTTGGTTAGGAAACCAATGACTTACAGATGCACCGAGCATGGAGAAATGGAATGGCAAGAATCGAAAATATGTGATGGACCGGATTCGAATCCGGATTTACCGCTTCTCATGAGCAATTGCCTTACCCCCTTTTTTTCAGGCGGAAAGAATATTAGCCATTCTTTATTTTTTATTCTTCTGTTTTTCGTTACGAATCGGGTGGGCACCTGCCACGTTTAACTTCTTTTTTTTCTTTTTGGTTTTATTTTTATTTTTACAGAAGGGAATGCATAGGGGAAAGCATGCAGCAGTCTCATAATCGTACACTATTGTGATCTTTACCAAAAAACAAACAGTTAACATCAAACTTGTCGCCCTCCAGACGAAAAATAATAATGTTCAATTAGCATCAATAACAAAGCATAAAATGAATTTAAAACGCCTTCCTGGCGAAACAAACAAAACGGCATTCGGCAAACGTTTTGGTCACTGCACTTAGACCCGCAAGTCAATCAGGCGTGTTCCGGGCACGTCTTCTCGAAAAATATTCCATTTTGCCGGTAAACTGGTCCGAGTCCTTGTATTACACACTGACAATGAAATCACCTTCTCGCACCCGGGACACCCCAGGTGAAGGGGTGTGGACGGATTCAAAGAAGGTACTACCCCAAACATGGCATAGTATTGCCGGTATCTTGGATTGTGTGTGACAAAGGTGAAGCGGTTTTGCAGGATTGTATAAAAACTAAGAACGCTCTCCTCGCCTTTATGGAACAAGCAAGAAATCGACAAGCATTTTATGCCGTTCATCGCACTGATCTTACGTGGGATGTAAGTCTCATCTGGGAACAGACGTATCTTTTGTGAAACCGCATGGGAAGCCACAAGCAAGTATTCTCCGAATAAGCTGCCACATTTCTGCAGAAGATCCACACGTCAGACGATATTCATCCGTGTCAAGCGTGTCACAGTGGGGAAAAACAGCGAATGTGTCTTGTTAATGGCATGTAGACGAAGTTGTGTCTTGTATCTCCTGTTAATAGCTGGATACAAGGTCGCACGAGCGTTCGTGTCGAGGAGGACGTGGTACACTGAATGCCAGATCAAAACATGATACCGCAGGATATCAACTTTCCAAAAAATGTCCAATTGTGTGTGAAATCTTATGGGACTTGACTGCTAAGGTCATGAGTCCCTAAGCGTACACACTACTTAACCTAAATTATCCTAAGGACAAACACACACACACACCCATGCCCGAGGGAGGACTCGAACCTCCGCGAGACCAGCTGCACAGTCCATGACTGCAGCGCCTCAGACCGCTCGGCTAATGCCGCGCGGCTGTCGACTTTCCACCACATTCCGAGTACTATCTCTTATCATTAAGCGATAACTATCACGCGCCGCAGGGTTTCTGGTACAAGGCAAGTCGGTATCGACATAACTGCATTCGATGGAAAAGGTCCTGACCTGTGAGAGGAAGGCTATTGTTACTCCAACACGCACTATCCGGGAGGCAGGGACCAGTTCACCAATCAGGCTTCCCGTTAGTTCGGTTCGCTGGAGCTTTCATGTCGGACAGCCAGTCATATCGGACAGCCAGTCCTGCATGGACGTCGACAAGACCGAGACTACCGTCCCGACGAGGCGTTAGTGTGTCATAGCAGGCTTTGATGATAAGACCTGCAGTTACAAAGAAGCCAAACGCCGCCTGTAGTCTGCATGCAGCTACCTTTAGCATCGGCCAAATCTGTACCAAACTGGCTAGTCACAATGGCAGATGAGTGTGAACAAAGTCCACCTGTTGTAACTTTTCTATTGCCCCCAGGAGGTTACCACGAACGTTCGTGTGGATAACTTGAAGAAGGTGTTTGTAGTTAAGTGAGTTCGTGCGCTGTATATCTCACGCGAAGGTGATCCCAGCCATTTGAGCTTGTCCAGATACAGCAATGAGGGCACACTCCCTACTGGAAGACATCCACCAACGAACATAGCACCAGACTTCGTCAGATTCACACGACTTCCCGCAGCAGTCCCATACTGACTGAGCCACTCCACTGCCTCTCGCGCTTCATTCCCTGGTAGAATCAAGAGCACCAGGCCACCTGTACATGCACGGCAGATGAAAGCATGCTCCTTCATTGTGATCCCAGTTGCTGGCTCCGCAAACAGTGTAACATTGACCCAAGGGCAGTGGCATAAAGAAGAATCTACAGTGGACATCCCTGGCGGACCGGCCACATGATACTAACAGGGCCGGCTACAATGCCACTAAACACCATTCAAGACATGGCACCTCGGGAAAGTTGCAAGACGTTGTTTATAAATGTATGGGAGAAGCCCATCCGTCGCAGCACTCTCTTTAGGAATTCATGAATGACGGGTTCGATTCCTGGGGGGGTCAGGGATTTTCTCCGCCTCTTGATGACTGGGTGTTGTGTGATGTCCTTAGGTTAGTTATGTTTAAGTGGTTCTAAGTTCTAGGGGACTGATGACCATAGATGTTAAGTCATATAGTGCTCAGAGTCATTTGAACCATTTTTGTCATGAATGAGCGCCGCCGTCTGAATGTTACTGTCACCACCAAATCACGTTTGATCCCTAGAGATGACTTGAGGGAGGACACGCCAAAGGCGTGCAACAGTAATCCTGATAAAAATCTTGACTTCTCAATTTAACTTAGTCAACGGCCGATAATGTCCAACTGCCTGACCTCCGAACGATCGGGGGACTGGGATAAGCAGGCCTTTTACCTACTCAGGTGGGAGGGGAGGGTAAGAGTTCATGAGTTCTTGATACATCACAGTTCAGCGTGAAGCCATTATGTCATGGAATGTGCGGTAAAATTCCAGCAGTAGGCTTTCAGGACTCGGGGCTTCGTTTTCCACACCCTTATGAAGAGCATCGGTGACATCATCAGCCGTAACCGTTGCTGTGAGAAACTGCACAGCAGCCCTGTCAGTGGTTCCTGTCAATGAGTGGCGGACATCAATCATTGCTGTGGTGTCCTGGTCTTTGGCGGCATAGATCTGTTTGTAGTGGTCTGCAAAGGCGCAGGCGATATCGTCAAGCGGCAACCATGTGGCGTGTTGAAATATTGTGCTCTCAAGGCAGCGATGCATAATCGAAATTATCTTCGCCTTAATCCACCGAATTTCCACCTGACGTTGAACAGAGGGGGCATGGCCTGAGAATTTATGGAGAGTTGTGAAATAATATCTCATAGTTTGTTGAGCTTGGAGCATTCCACCCAACCCCAGAACAACGAAGGATATGCTGAAAGATGTCTGACACAGTTGATCCATGCAGTATCTTTGACCTGCCTGTATTCTGGATCTTTCTAACGCGTGACATTCAGCTTCATGGGCCTTGACCACACCACAGTAACTGCCGCTGTAGAGAAACAGTGCAAAAGTAGGTGATACGGCCGGATAAGGTCATAGGCAACACTTCAACGTCAGGCGTGGCAGCTACAATTTCATGGGAAACATACAAACGGTCAAGACGACTCGCTGAATGGCTGGTGACGTATGTACACTACTGGCCCTTAAAATTGCTACACCACGAAGATGACGTGCTACACATGCGAAATTTAACCGACAGGAAGAACATGCTGTGATATGCAAATGATTAGCTTTTTAGAGCATTCACATAAGGTTGGCGCCGGTGGTGACACTTACAACGTCCTGACATGAGGAAAGTTTCCAATCGATTTCTCATCCACAAACAGCAGTTGATCGGCGTTGCCTGGTGAAACGTTGTCGTGATGCCTCGTGTTAGGAGGAGAAATGCGTACCATCATGTTTCCGACTTTGATAAAGGTCGGATTATAGCTTATCGCGATGGCGGTTTATCGTATCGCGACATTGCTGCTCGCGTTGGTCGAGATCCAATGACTGTTAGCAGAATATAGAATCGGAGGGTTCAGGAGCGAAATACGGAACGCCGTGCTGGATCCCAACGGCCTCGTATCACTAGCAGTCGAGGTGACAGGCATCTTATCCGCATGGCTGTAATGGATCGTGCAGCCACGTCTCGATCCCTGAGTCAACACATGGGGACGTTTACAAGACTACAACCATCTGCACGAACTGTTCGACGACGTTTGCAGCAGCATGGACTATCAGCTCGGAGACCATGGCTGCGGTTACCCTTGACGCTGCATCATAGACAGGAGCGCCTGCGATGGTGTACTCAACGGCGAACCTGAATGCACGAATGGCAAAACGTCCCTTTTTCGGATGAATCCAGGTTCTGTTTACAGCATCATGATGGTCGCATCCGTGTTTGGCGAAATCGCGGTGAACGCATATTGCAAGCGTGTATTCGTCATCGCCATACTGGCGTATCACCCGGCGTGACGGTATGGGGTGCCATCGGTTACACATCTCGGTCAGCTCTTGTTCGCATTGACGGCACTTTGAACAGTGGACGTTACATTTCAGATGTGTTACGACCCGTGCCTCTATCCTATATTCGATTCCTGCGAAGCCCTTCATTTCAGCAGAATAATGCACGACCGCATGTTGCAGGTCCTGTACTGGCCTATCTGGATACAGAAAAAGTTCGACTGCTGCCCTGGCCAGCACATTCTCCAGATCTCTCACCAATTGAAAACGACTGGTCAATGGCGGCCGAGCAACTGGCTCGTCACAATACGCCAGTCACTACTCTTGATGAACTGTGGTATCGTGTTGCAGCTGCATGGGCAACTGTACCTGTACACGCCATCCAAGCTCTGTTTGACTCTATGCCCAGGCGTATCAAGGCCGTTATTACGGCCAGAGGTGGTTGTTCTGGGTACTGATTTCTCAGGATCTATGCACCCAAATTCTAGTATAATATATTTGTCCAATGGATACCTGTTTATCATCTGCATTTCTTCTTGGTGCAGCAATTTTAATGGCCAGTAGTGTATATCCCAGTCGATCACCACGCACGCGATCCCCTGTTTCAGTGACGTTCAGTTTATTATCTAGCAGCTTATACGGTAATATGGGGATATTGGTCCTTTACGGATAACACACAGTTGAATCTGCCGCCAATGATAACAGGATCGTAACGGCTCAATAACAATGGAACGACCTCTTCTCAATAGGACTTCAATCGTTCTCTTCGCTTAGCCGTGCCCACGGCAGTGTATACGTTGATGATTCGGACACCTTGGAAGGTCACAACAAAACTCCTAGCCGATGGCAGGTAAGCCACTACGTATACTTCAGTGTCTTCTTTTAAAAGTAGTCGTCCTACTAGCATTGTCGGCACATGGTGTGAGATACGAAACACAGCCATACATAATCAGAAACTTCGCTAGGCAAATTTCCTGTAGGAGGGCAACGTCAGGGTCAGACGCCTTCAACATTTCGCGGAGCAATTGTAGTTTGACAGGAGTGCCAACGTTGTTGACACTGACTCAGAATCCCCTGCAAACTTGACTCTGATTGTAACTACGTTCATTGAGGCGGGAAGAGTGTGCAGGTATGTTGTCCCAGCAGGCAGCACATCCCCATCCAGTACCACTGTCGATTAGTAGTCGTGAGTTGGAGCAGCAGCAAGCGGCAACCGCTGCTTTCGCACATGATTCTTCGGTGTCTGAAGAAACCTGGGGAGCGGCATGGTCAGGCATAAACGCATCAGTAGGCACGACCATAGATTTGAGGACCATCTCCTGCGCCAGATATCGCTCACTACCGCACAAGACAGACGGTGGGGGATGGGGAAAGGTGTAAGCGTCGTTCCGTGCGCAACACCGTGAGGCCTACTGCAGATGGCGATGGTTCAGTAGTAGGAGCAAGCATGAATCACGGTCGGAGGTCGTTTCGGAGGACTTCGACATACGTCAACGGAAGCGTGGTCGGGCGGTCGTGGCCCGCTGGTACCCAGGCAGCAACGGTTTGATTTTGCATTGAATACAGATGGAACGGAGGTGTCCTTTGCCAAATCCAGAGCACTTCTTCGACTAGTCGTTGTAAGTCATCGTGCCACGGCATGCGCCAATGTGTGAGTATGCAGCACATGTTTATTTGGCTCTACGTGTATCTGTTCTACCCCATTGATAAACGGGTGTGTGTTGAGTCGAGTCTACTTTTCAGCTGTATTGCTAATCATCTTCCCATACGTTCAGAATGCAGATACCATCACCTCTGAAGGCGCCTCAAAATGAAGTTCAAATACACGGATGTCCGCAGTCCAAATTCTGCGTGTTCCACAGTTACGTCACCGATGTATCCGTTTCAGTGACAGAATTTAAGATCACTTTTAGTTGCACGTAAAATTCTGTCACATCCTTCTTCAGTGATCAGTTTCACGCACACCACACTGCTCACCACAGACAGGTGGATGCCAACACGATCGCACAATCACTCATCACTTGATCTCTGATAAACTGTTCGATTTCAAGTGCTTTCTGTCGAACATATGTGGTCGAAAAGTTGAGCTCCAATGCAGATTTTCTGTGGGCAGAACTCATGCTCTTTCGAAGAAAATACAGAGTGCTAAGACCGCAGAATCACGTAAACAACTCCGCGAGTGAGCGGTGTAGTGAGGACGTGATCAAAACGTTCGTGCCGCTAGCCTCCCGTAACCACCAAACATGACACTGACGCTAAAATGACGGACCTTAGCCTAGGCCCGAGTTATAGGAGTTTAAACTGTAGCAAGTTGTTCCTCCTCTATTCCTGACTGGTCGAGTTGTTGGTACCTCTAGGTCTGGATGGGCCTCTGGGTTATCTGGAACAAAAGAACGATCCGCCAGATGTCTCTGGCGGCTTCTTATTCTTATTCTTTTTGTTGTTTCCTGGCTGTCCGAACTCGTTTTTGGTCAGACCGGTGAAGTCCATTGGCGGCGAGTCCTGTTTGATGTACAGGACGGCCTACTCCGTCATGTGCCTCCAGTCCTCGTCGGTGAAGACTGGGTAGAACCGACTAGCTCCAGATCCGCACTCTGGACGAGTTCCCTGTCTTTGATCTTCTGGTGTTCACACCCCAGTGGAATGAATATGGCTTGTGTGGGAGAGGAGGGATATCTGTTACTGTGAAAGGGTACTGATTTCCATCTCGTAGGTAGTCTGCGATTTTGGAGAGTACCTCCCTCACGCAGTTCTTGTTGGGGAGGGGCAGGCACTCGAAATACGACTCGTCTTCTTCTCCCTCGGTCTCCATGGGCGTTCCTTCGGCCGTCTACGTATCTGCAGAGGCAGAAGGGTTGACCGTTTCCAAGGGGGCGGTCTTCTTGCAGTCGGCAGGTGTCCCCCACTCCATGACCACATCCCTAGCAACCTGCCTTCCCGCGTCGGCCAGGGAGACGGTCGTTTGCGTTTCCGCGTGTACCCTCATGCTGGAGGGGGTCGACGCCTCTTCAGGTATCATGCGAGATGCGAGAGCCAGTGCTGCCCTCTGTTGAGATACCTCGCGACGCATCTCGTCCAGTTCCGCCCTCGGGACCGCCCCTCCTCCGTCATGGCGGATTTGAGCGCGGCAACGGCGTCATCGCTGGCTTCCCACAACGTTTCGCGGAACCCATCGAAAAAAATGGTTCAAATCGCTGTAAGCACTATGGGACTTAACATCTGAGGTTATCAGTCCCCTAGACTTAGAACTACTTAAACCTAACTAACCTAAGGACAACACACACATCCCTGCCGGAGGCAGGATTTGAACCTGCGACCGTAGCGGGCACGCGGTTCCGGACTGAAGCGCCTAGAATCGCTCGGCCACAGCGACCGGCGGAAACCATCGTCGCAGCCCGCTTCCCCTGCTTCAAAAGCCGGGCGGGGCGTCCGCTTTGTCTTCTTGAGCCACCTCTTCAAGTGTGGCGACCCCTTTCTGCCGCTGTCATGTCTTCAGGGAGCCGCAGCTGCGCGAATTTGCGGCTTCGCGCCGCCACAATTCATGCACGCGGCAGCAGTGCCCCTTGGCTTGTCGCAGTTGCGTTTATCATGCGGTTTCCCGCACTTCGCACACTCACCCGTGCCATCGCAGGTCCTGGCCATGTGTCCCATCTTCTGACACTTATAGCACTGTAACTGTGCCACCGTCTTCCGCTTCTTCTTCTTGTTGCCGCGACCGTAACTCCCGACTGCCTTCAGTAGCAGCTCGACGACGGCAGCAGTCTCGCCTCTTCCTCCCTTTCCGCGTCCGGACATGATTGCGTGCATGCGGAGGGAGCGACGAAGTGCGTGTGTGCATGCCACCGAGACATGGTACCTAACCGACCTAAATATCCAACTTTTCGCACGCTGCAGAGCAGCATCCCACGTCCGTTAACCGCCTACTCGCAAACTATTGATTCCTGTAAGAGTCTGGACGATATTAGCGCATCCACACTGAAGCAAATATCATGAAGCCGTCACCCTATCATGGAAATATTTGATACTTCTCTTCTGCATTTCCTTGAAAATTTTTACAAAAACTTTCATTGTTCTAGTCTCAAGTAGAGAAATTTTTGTTATAATCACCCTGTATGTGCTGTGACAGTTCATAAGCATTAAATTAAATGTATTCGCAGTGCGAACGTGTACTACCGTCAGCTGTATAATGGAGTGACGACAATGAAAATTTGTGTCACACCGGTACTCGATCCCGGATTTCTCGCTTATCACGTGCGGTCGCCTTTCCATTTGCCTGCCCGAGCATGACTCACAGCCAGATCCAGAATTCTATATGTCGTCAACCATGTCTCTTCAACCGGTATTCGTACATCCATTATATATATTCCCATACACGGGAGAGATTTTACTTTGAAGTCGCTGGCCTTGTGTCGATGGATAATTACGATATTGCAGCTCCCGTGTTATTCCGAATTATGATGTAATGTTCCTTCGAAGGTCCGTTACAAATTCCAATACATAGCTGATGGTAGTCCATATTCGCTACTGTGAATACATTTCTTGCATTTCATGACGGCTGTACTCGCCACAATGCCTGTTTCTTCAGACATATATGCACGTCTGAAGGAACATGGTATTTGCCCTCGGAGTCTTTCGCGACGGCATACATGAATAAAACGTTCTCGGTTTTTAAGCAGCTTCAGTTCGAATAACATCCTCGAGCTTTCGATGACCATCTCCGCCATCGTCGTCAGGAGTTCACTGACTGCCGGGGCTGCTACGGTTTCTCGCTTATACAGGCATGATGGCATCATCAGCAGCCCGTCAGATAGACCCAATGTGGCATGCGTGCGGAAGTTGACTCGGGCAGCAAACGGCAACATGTACATCGGACAAACAATTCGCACGGTTGCAGAGCATTGTACTGAGCACAAGCGCCATATAAAACAAAGGGAGCTTGATAAATCGGCCATAGCGGTGCATTGCCTAGAAAACGGACATAAAATACAAATCGAAAATACTAATGTGTTGGCTCATGCATCTACAGGGTTATTACAAATGATTGAAGCGATTTCACAGCTCTACAATTACTTTATTATTTGAGATATTTTCACAATGCTTTGCACACACATACAAAAACTCAAAAAGTTTTTCTAGGCATTCACAAATGTTCGATATGTGCCCCTTTAGTGATTTGGCAGACATCAAGCCGATAATCAAGTTCCTCCCACACTCGGCGCAGCATGTCCCCATCAATGAGTTCGAAAGCATCGTTGATGCGAGCTCGCAGTTCTGGCACGTTTCTTGGTAGAGGAGGTTTAAACACTGAATCTTTCACATAACTCCACAGAAAGAAATCGCATGGGGTTAAGTCGGGAGAGCGTGGAGGCCATGACATGAATTGCTGATCATGATCTCCACCACGACAGATCCATCGGTTTTCCAATCTCCTGTTTAAGAAATGCCGAACAACATGATGGAAGTGCGGTGGAGCACCATCCTGTTGAAAGATGAAGTCGGCGCTGTCGGTCTTCAGTTGTGGCATGAGCCAATTTTCCAGCATGTCCAGATACACGTGCCCTGTAACGTTTCTTTCGCAGAAGAAAAAGGGGCCGTAAACTTTAAACCGTGACATTGCACAAAACACGTCAACTTTTGGTGAATTGCGAATTTGGTGCACGAATGAGTGAGGATTCTCTACCGCCCAGATTCGCACATTGTGTCTGTTCACTTCACCATTAAGAAAAAATGTTGCTTCATCACTGAAAAGAAGTTTCGCACTGAACGCATCCTCTTCCATGAGCTGTTGCAACCGCGCCGAAAATTCAAAGCGTTTGACTTTGTCATCGGGTGTCAAGGCTTGTAGCAATTGTAAACGGTAAGGCTTCTGCTTTAGCCTTTTCCGTAAGATTTTCCAAACCGTCGGCTGTGGTACGTTTAGCTCCCAGCTTGCTTTATTCGTCGACTTCCGCGGGCTATACGTGAAACTTGCCCGCACGCGTTCAACCGTTTCTTCGCTCACTGCAGGCCGACCCGTTGATTTCCCCTTACAGAGGCATCCAGAAGCTTTAAACTGCGCATACCATCGCCGAATGGAGTTAGCAGTTGGTGGATCTTTGTTGAACTTCGTCCTGAAGTGTCGTTGCACTGTTATGACTGACTGATGTGAGTGCATTTCAAGCACGACATACGCTTTCTCGGCTCCTGTCGCCATTTTGTTCAAAAAATCAAATGGCTCTGAGCACTATGGGACTCAACTGCTGAGGTCATTAGTCCCCTAGAACTTAGAACTAGTTAAACCTAACTAACCTAAGGACATCACAAACATCCATGCCCGAGGCAGGATTCGAACCTGCGACCGTAGCGGTCTTGCGGCTCCAGACTGCAGCGCCTTAACCGCACGGCCACTTCGGCCGGCCGCCCGTTTGTCTCACTGCTCTCTCGAGCGCTCTGGCGGCAGAAACCTGAAGTGCGGCTTCAGCCGAACAAAACTTTATGAGATTTTCTACGCATCTGAAGTGTGTCATGACCATATGTCAATGAATGGAGCTACAGTGAATTTATGAAATCGCTTCAATCATTTGTAATAGCCCTGTACATATTGGGATTCCGTTATAAAGGAAGCGGCTGAGATTCGTTTAAACAACAACAATTTTCACAGAGATCAGGGGTACACACTCAGAAGGGCATGGGGGCTGGCGTTGTACATCGAAAGAAAGCAAAGACAGATGCGCGACGCGGGAGCGGCAGTTTCAAACGTGGCGCCTGCCTCTGGCGCCACCTGATGTCACCGGTGCTGCCACGAGCAAAAGCTTCGCTAGCTGCCCGGGTCGACTTACGCGCGCGCGCCACATTGGGTCTATCTGATTGACTACTGATGATGTCATCATGCCTATATAAGCGAGAAGCCGTAGCAGTCCTGTCAGTCAGTGAACACCTGACGACGTTGGCGAAAATGGTCATCGAAAGTTCGAGGATTTTATTGGAATTGACGCGGCTTGAAAACTGAGAAAGTTTTATTCGGAACATGGAATGCAAATCGTAATAAAACAGGCACTGCAATATCGTTTTGTATCGTTCATAAATATGACTGACTGGAGGCTTAAGTGATAGCATACGTCTTCCCATCATAGCCCGCTATATGGCTGATCAGACAGACCAGTGAATGATCAGTAAGTTCGCCAAGGCTTTTGTAGTTTTGCATTATCCTGCTGGAACATGTCATTTGTTAACGTGGTCATGAAGTGTATTACAACAGACATTCTTGCCATGTACTGGCATGCTTTCATCCTGCCAGTTGTCGTGCTTTATCTTATAGCTCCCAACACCACGATTCCGTGAGTTGAGAGCAATAGGTCGACGATCGCTACTTCATGTGGCATTTCACTACGTCGTCTACGGATACGTTGGCGCCAATCTGACTGCCACCGATAGAAGTGCTACTCTTTGCTGAACATCATTGAATGGCGCTCAAGGATCCACTTCACTATGAGTCTACGTGATGCAAGTCTATGTCGTCTATAGTATGGTGTCAGTGGTAAACAACGCATACCAACTCGAGATGTAGACTCAGCTCCCAGTAATCTGTTCCCGGCAGTTCATGTGACGCTCCGCATGTGACCTCTACTCGGATTTCCGCTAGTCGTCAGAGTCTCTCGAACGGTCCAGTGATGTACTCGTGGTCTGCTGCTCCAGGTAGGGGTCGGGATTTTTGCCACACTGTTGTTTTGAGCCCATCTAGGCAACACTTATTCTGGAGTCATTGCCCAGCAGCCAACTGTCTACACGAACTGTCAGTGTCATGCTCCATCACAAGGTGCACGTACAGGTTGTCTAGGCATCCTGTGTTGCGACCTGTAGTCGAAAATTTGCAGTACCGTCAGGAGCACCCAGCAGCTACTATCAACTCACACCGTTTTTCATATGTAGAAATCGACGTCGAAATGTTGTTGGCGAGCCAGTTTCCTAGCTTGTGGTGAAGGTGTTTGTGGTGTAACACTTTCCAGTTCTTTAAGTGTGTTTACGAGTATATATACGCTGTCTCAAAAGAATGTTTATATTTGAAGTGTCAAAATGAAATAGACGTTGATGTCTATCTACAAAATTTTCATTTATTAATGAAATATAAACTTTAGGAGCTTACTGCTTAAAAGCGATGTTATTTGACTGCAATCCCGCATGTCTACAGCACTCATTTAAACAATGAACAAAATTTTGCTAGATAGCACGTCATGTCGACTGTAGGATGGCTGCCACTTCGCTACAGTATTTTCCTTCAGTTACTCCAGAGAAGTAGGATTATAAACATACAATCGATGGGGCTCAAATCTAGACTGCGTGGGGCCCAATTTATGTCAACCCTCCTGGACGACAACTTGTCAGGGCAAATTTCACGAACTCGCAATATATACGAATTTGACTTGTCTTCTGTGGCTCCATCTTGCTGAAACCAAGTTATTTGGTTCAAATGGCTCTAAGCACTATGGGACTTAACATCTGAGGTCATCAGTCCCCTAGACTTAGAACTACTTAAACCTAACTAACCTAAGGACATCAGACACATCCATTCCCGAGGCAGGATTCGAAACTGCGAGCGTAGCAGCAGCGCGATTTCGGACTGAAGCGCCTAGAACCTCTCGGCCACAGCGGCAGGCTAAGTTATTTGGGTATAATCAGGAAACTTCTGCGATTTAGACACCACAAAGTCGTATAACTCGGTCACATAATATTCCGAATTCACGGAAACTGCACCACCGCTCTCGTCCTTGAAAAAGTACGGTCCAATTATTCCTCGAGCCGACATCGCAGCCCATGCAGTAACTTTTGGCAAGTGAAAGAGTTTCTCACGCTTCCATTTAGAATTCGTTGCACTCCAGTAGCGGCAGTTTAAGTGAAAATGAACATCGTCAAAAAAATAAAAAAATAAATAATAAAAAGTTGTTATTAAATGAAAAGCACTCAGTCACATCATTAATGAATTGCAGCCCATATCTGGCATTCTGAGACTTCAATTATTGCGCCAGTTGGATTTTGTAAGAGTGCATTTTAACGTCTTTTTGCAGAATTCGGTGCAGTGATGACCTATGCACACTTAAAGAACGTGCACGCTTACGAATGGAGAGGCTAGGATCGTCACGAACATACCGATTTACACTCTCAACGGATGCACTCTTTATTGATGACCTTGGTCGCCCGGATTTCAGTTTCGCCAGTGTTGATCCAGTCTCTTCAAACGTTTCGATCCATTTCCGGACATGGGGAACACTTGGGACATCTTTTTCATTATGCAATCCACGATAAGTGCAAATTTTTCTCCATGCTAGAATCGCCGAACCACCGTTTTTGTAAAACTTTCGCAGACATAACGGGCGGACTGCTTCCGCGAAGCGCTCCGTATTGGTGCAAATGGCTCTGTGCACTATGGGACTTAAGTCATCAGTCCCCTAGAACTTAGAACTACTTAAACCTAACTAACCTAAGGACATCACACACATCCATGCCCGAGGCAGGATTCGAACCTGCGACCGTAGCGGTCGCGCGGTTCCAGACTGAAACGCCTAGAACCGCTCGGCCACACCGGCCGGCTCGCTCCGTATTGACTACATTCTTAAGGGCCAAGCAAGTGATAAACGTACCCCCCCCCCCTCCCCCAATCTCTCCGACTTGTTGCACATGCATCACGCACCATGTAAAGTAACACTGGCCGTTTGAAACAGAACTCTGAAACGTCGCTCCGCCTTAATAAGTAATGACCTTAGTGACATATGCACACGGAATTTTTCCCGACAGGTTAAGACATGCAACTTTTAATCCTCTTAACAAGAAAGGCGTCGAGACTGACTTATGTAGTTACCGTCCAGACTCCTCCCTGACGTCTTTTTTTTTCCAAAATATTCCAAAAAGCAATGTATTCAAAACTAGTCTGACACTTCAGTTGTGAATGCCATATATATATTCACTTATCAAATAATTCAAGCCTTAAACAATAAAATATCACGTTGAGATGTTTTTTGTGTTTTTTCCAAGGCATTTGATTCTGTAGATCATATTTCTATCTCAGAAAATGTCAAATTTTATGGAACTGACGGCTTCACGCACAAGTGGTTTGAATCTTACTTTACAAACAGACTGCAAAAGGTTTCGCTGAATAATTCAAACAATGTCGAGGCAGGAGATATTTTCAGCGACTGGGGAAAAGTCAGAAATGCAGTCGCGCAGCGTTCAGTTCTAGATCCACTCCCACTCATTATATGTGTGAATGATTTTCCACTTGGCATTCAAAGAGAAGAACTGGTACTTTTTGCAGACAATACTTGTGTTGCAATAGCTTCCATGAATGAGAAGGGAAAAGTAGAGAAGGTAAATAATATTTTCTAAAAAGTTATAAAGTGGTTCTCAGAAAATGGGCTCTCCTTATATTCCGAAAGAACGCGCTATATTCAGTTCTGTACAACAAATAGAGTCGCCCCAACAATTGATTTAGAAGATCATCAGAAATCAGTAAACTTTTAGGTGCACGCATGGTGAAAACTTGAACTGCAAGTAGTATATTTCTGAGCTTCTCAAACCATTATCTTTAACTACTTTTCCTCATCTTATAATTACTAATCCTGGAAACAAACAAATCAAACTCTTGGAATACGTTTCTCTTTTCCAACCAATAATGTCTTATGGAATAGTTTTCTGGGATAACTCATGACTTAGGAAGGAAGTGGTGACGCACAAAAGCAAGTAATAAGAATAAAATGTGGTTCTCCCCACAGCTGTCACGTCCGTACCTCTTCGAGGAGCTAGGCATTTTAACTGCGCCTTCACAATACACATATTAAATAGCGAAAGTCCTCACAAATAATTCACCACAATTTGAGAAGAACAGTGATGTCCACACGTGCAATACTAGAGGAAAAAATTGCCTTCATTTGCCCATTATTAAAGCTGTCAGAGGGTCAGGAAGGAATTCCATATGCAGCAACAAAGTTGTTTGATTATTTTCCCAATAACATGAAATATCTGACAGGAAGCAAAATTATTCCCACTGGGCAACTCCTTCTACTCCATTGACGAATTTCTACTTAAAAACTGGTAGCCAGTAAAAAAAATTGTTTTTAAATGTAGTTGCATAAGTAGAAACAAAAAAATTATGTGTTCATTAATGTTAACAATAATCTTGTATACATATCCTTTAACCTGACTCGCTCCGCATCACTTTGATAAAAGAATCGTTCAAATGATCTACGGAACATTTAACTAATTAACTAACCTGTTACTATCTCCACATCTGAAGGTAAGAAATACTCACCTGGGTGCATTTGCGTGTGTCAGTATAAGGCAGCGCTGTTTATTTCTCCGTTGTGTCAGTCACTAAGCAGCGTTTCCCCTGCATTTAATACAGTCTCTTCGAATAATTTGGTGTGTTGAGTATTCGTGGATAACTAGAACTATCTGTTAGAAATCACCTCTAAAAGCGGGACCTGCTTCTGTGAGAAACACTCTCCCAATTGACTCGTTCTACCGTTCCTCATTGCCCGTTTCAGACTTGATTTACCTTACTTCTCTTCGAAACTCCAGAAGGGCTCTCATGCTAATTAATCAGAACTGGCTTCGAAGGTGTGGAAGACTGCAGGTCCATTGATCATAAATTAAAAGAAAGCTCTCACTCTAAGCGGAATTTCCTCTAGTTCCAACCTTCGAAAGGCCCTTTATCCCTCTGAACAACGTTAAAGTTAAAAATGGAGATTTACACTCTTTAAAATAATATAATTTTCGTCTCTGCACCTCTCAGCTATTGCAAAAGGAAAAATTCTTTTTTTGTTTGCAGTGCTTTGATGTTATCTTTTTTTATCGCTAGTCACCGTTAAGTCTATCAGACCCTCCTCTGGTGAAGACAGACTGACTCATCTGTAGGCGAAGCTACAGCACGGAGGTCGGAGATGACACACGAATTAAAAACCAGTATTTTAAAAAATAAGTTACTTTACACGTTCAGCCCCTCCGTTTGCTCAGAATTCCAAACAGGACTAAATTTAAATGCTGAACTTGATATTTTAAGTACGGTAAATGAAAAGAAGTCGATTTCTTATTGTGTGATACAATGAAATTCTCTGTATTAGCTAAGTAAATGAGACACACATGCCTGTTTGTTTCTAAAAATATTCTTCTACAATTTCTCGTTGATTAAGTTGGACTGCTTATTTGGAACAAAGCCCCAAATGTCATAAGAGATTTATTTTGAATGCGAATGTATCAGGCCTGGTTTCCGTTTGCGACTAAGCTACAAGGTAGTCGAGTAGCCTAGGAACAACAAACCCATGTAACTACATGTAATATTGTTAGTTACCGAACTGTATAACATTAATCGTAAGAAATTGTATACTGACTTAACACGAAAAAGTGATCCCAAATAACTTGTAGTACTCATAGTCAAGAGGTCCGTGCACGTTAGGTGATACCAGGGAGGATTTTTACTGCAGATGAGGTGTTCATTTCTTTAAGATTACTCGGCACGTGGAAGTAATTAGAACAGTTGCAAAATTGCACAGTTGCACTTCAGTTTGGTGATTCGATCTGTCGTGCTGCCATTCATGAACAGCATTCCAGGGGGAGCCTTCCAAGACGATAACGCTCACCCACATATCGCTGTTCTAACCAAACATGTCTACAGAGCGTCGACAGGTTTCCTTGACCTGCTCGATCACTATATCTGTCTCCAATCGAGCATATATGTGACATCACCGGACGATAACTCCAGCGTCAACCACAAACAGCATTAACCGTGGCTGTACTGACCAAGTGCAACAGGTATGGAACTCCATCCCACAGACTGATTGGTTTGTGGGATTGAAGGGACCAGACTGCTACGGTCATCGGTCCGTTTTTCCAAAATTTCAAACACCCACACAGAATAAAAACGAACAATGGAAAAGACGGCAGACGACATAGGACAAGAAAGACTTAGACAGAGACCAGACAAAAGGAATTAAAATCACACAGAGCCACTGACTGACATCCGGCACTTGATCCTCACAAAGCATGCACGTTTCAATAGTCCGGTTGTTACACCGTTCAGTAATGATCCAGCATTTCGCATTTACGATAGCTTATCTTGGACTTACATTGATCTGTGATATTGCAACGTTAATCACTTAAATATGTTACCTAGAGAAACGTATTTAAAAAATTTGGTTACTCTCTATTAATCATTTGTTGGTGTTACGATTTTTTTTGTCGGTGTGTGATAAGTCAAAGATCAGACAAATGAACTGTTGTTTGAGTCGCCACCATAAGATGCTGGACAGGTGCGGTTGGGATGGTGCCCAGACTCATAAAGGTCATGAAATTAGTTTTCAAGCGTGACTGTAAGACTTTAAGCTAGGTATACACGTGAGAGTTTTTCATCCTCAGATAGTTTCTGCGAATAATACACGTCGTACTAACAGCACCGAGAGTCAACTCACCGGCAGTGTTCGTGAGTGGGACAAGATCTCCCGTAGCGCGCTCTACAAATTTAGTCCTCTCGCATAGATTGCAACATCCATCCCTCGATAGCTGCTAGTCGTAGCTCTTAGACAAGAGAAACTATAATGGTTTTGCTCGGAGAGCTGAGAGAACTCGAAGTGTGCTGAGCGGCGATGTTGAGCCTCAGGTTTGCGCTGTATTTCGCAGTTTGCACACTCATGCATACATAAATGTACTTATGAAACTGTGTGTTGTGGGCCATAATGTGTAGCCGTTGCGTGCTTCTGAGCTAAGAAATCGCCAGTTTTACCTCAAACGAACAGCGCGAGCAATTAGCCGACTTCGAACGTTCGAGAATTAGCGCAACGTGGCAGATAACATATAAAAACACCATAGACATATTGTATAGAATTAACGCACGAAAATAAAATTCACAGTAGATACTCGATCCCACGTTAATGCGAAAGTGCGAATATAAAAGTTGCGCGTTACTCGTTCCGCTACATCAACAATCGAACACGGCGTTCTAAGAACGTGTACCGACATTGCCGGGATTGTTGAGATTACTGTTACGAAGGACACGCATTGTGTCTGGATAGCACTGGTGTGTCGGGGAAATAAGTGCTGAAGAAAGCTACTAGGAAGTGGACTAGGGATGAAGCTGTGCATTTAATTAGACTGTACGAAAAAAAGCTAGCGTTGTGGACTACAGAAATTGAGATAAGAAGCAAAGTTTGTTGTCTTAAATGGTTACAGTTTTAACAACTCCATAGAAGGAAGTTACAAGTATATCCGCAAATGAAGGATTCGGTGAAAGTAGTTTTATAACACTGATTAATTAACAGAGAGAAACAGGTGAAATTATGATTGAAAGTAATGGTTTTGGAACCCATGAAACTGCCATTTAACTTCAAGTAACCCAGCTGTATCTCTAATTTTATATAGGGCCTAACTTGATATTATTGATTATACTAGCTGGGGGATAAACTTTAAAGTATAACAGGTGAAAAATTTTCAACGAAAAATATTTGTGCCTGTTTACAGTGCTTGTTAAATTAAAAGAAGGAATTTTTTTTACTGAAAACGAATTCTTAACTATTTACTGTCTTTGTTTATATACAGCATTTTTCATTTTGTTATCCTGGGTGTATATGTAAGAAATTTTCTAATTTCTTACTCAATAGCAAGCCACGTACATATGTCAATTGAAGGTGGAAGGGAAGACAAAGGAAAGGAATTACTGATGTCAGCTGCATCGGGACTTTACGCGGAATCAGTGCTGACGAATGCAAGTGTGTACTGAACTGGGATTCCAACCCAGGATCTCCCGCTTACTAGGCAGATGCTTTAACCACTGCGCCATACGGGACAAAGTGTTATCACAACTGCTCCGACTATCTCAGCACGCCTCATGCCCGACTCACAGTCCCACCGGGCCCCATCTATCCGCAGACCCCGCCAATTTTCCACGATACTCGCTGCTCAGATTCCCGCAGGAGGTCGGTCGTACTTGTGCATCTGCACCGAGGAAGGTGGATCCATTGCCCATCTAGGCAAGTCAATTACATAAATGCGTGATGTCTGTGCTTTTGAACATTCCTGAACATCCAGGATCATTGTGGAATATTGTGGAATGATGTCGAATTCTCTCGAATGTTCTGGAGCATTCTAGAAATTATATCCTCAAAAGCACGCCCTTCTTCGTTGATGGAGGATAGAGGTCTACTACACCATGTAACTCCCTTGACCGTACTGGGACTCGTTTCTGAGTTTTAGCGGCACGCCAATTGTACACTTAGTTTTATAATATATGTTGATCATTACATTTAATAAAATGTTTCTGGCTATTAGCGGATTATATTGATTATTGTATTCTGTGTTGAAGAACAGACTTTCAGAAATTTATGAATTGTTCCTTAAGACATTACAAGTAAAAACGTTCAAATAAATCATATCTGGGAATGATTCATTTATCATATATCCGCCCTATTGAACGTTGGTGGGTATCAAGATGGAATTGGTGTATGGTTATTTCACTGTAATTGTTACTTTAACTAATATAAAAGAGAATGGACATATCGGTAGCTGATGCTAGAAATGTTAGAGGCAGAAGCAGTCTGTCTGCAAGGCTAATGGATGTACGCACAATAGTACTTAGGCTGGTAAATTTGAGTCCAGTTATAAATAATATTTCCTCCATCTCCATCGCTGCTAGTCTCATAAAATTTCGATATTACTGTGAATTTTCCACCACAAGCTTTACAATGAGATTCGTGCATGCACCAAAAGCATCCAGACGCTTAATCCACTCTCTTATCCAATAAAGACACGGTCGTTTGAGTTTTTTCCTTGCCACTAAAGGTACTTTATTTAACATGCACCTGCAGCTCGACCCTCTTCCATTGCAACGTCTTCCTTCACGCACAGAAGTACGGCTGGAAAATCTCGCGGAGAGTTATGTCTGAACTGTCAGAGATACGCTCATCCTGGCGTGTGTAAATGCTTCCGACATCTGCTGTCACAAGACTCTCAGGCACTTACAGAAAGAGCTCTAAATAAACTATCAGACAGTAACGGTCAGCGAAAATTCTCCACTAGTGTAAATAATTCTGCCTAGTGCTGTATAAGAGTACCAAACTGACTGAAAGCAAAATTCCCTCATAGCTATTAAAGCATGAACACGAACAGGGCACACAAAACATCAATAAATTAGGGAAGGAACTAAAAGAATCATCGCCATACTGATAAACACCAATGAATTAAGTTTATTGACTTAACGACACATGAATAATTATGAAGAAATCCCCCGGTTCCCACTGAAAAAAAGAGTTAAATTGCAGAAAACATGCGTACTAGTGCATGGAGAGTGTACGTCAAGTGATGAAAACTGAAAGTGGAAAAACGGGAATGAAACTTCTCTTCCTTCAGTACATCGCGATCACCGAAGTCGGGAGTGAGCATTGCAGATGGTGCCTTACCCTGACTTTGACTGAGATGGCTCCAGTCGAGTTACCGTGCGCCGTGCTATAGACCAGGGCCTATGTGGAGCGATCGCGAGTGGTGAATCTCACCATCTTCCTGATTACCGATCGCGGATGCCAGTAAGTTCAAAAGTAAGTTCGAAAACTTGGCATAAGGCCGAAGTCAAGAAAAATACGTGCAAGTGTGGAATCCGAAAAAGAAACTGCATCGGTATATAGAACGAGCATGGCACTCTAAACATTGACAGCCTTCCTTCAGACCTTGGAAAGACAAGCAGCACAACTTTTCTAGCCAATCCTAGAAGAGGCGTAAATGTTCCTCCAAGGTTCCACCTGGAAGTCCGTTTAGCAGCTTTAACCATAACGTAAAACACGCATCGGCCAAAGAGTTTTATGTTTATAGAAACGGGAACTCTGCGTCACTCCGTTCCCACAGCCAGACTTGTTTGTCGGAATTCTGAAAACGCAAGATTTTCCCACGCCAAGGACATAGTCTGGAAATTTGGCAGATCCGCGTACGAACTTAGATTTAGCTTCTCGAAACGGTGTCTGGAAACCAAATACAGCACGGTAAGGGCAAATAGACAGCTGCGGAACCCACCGACATTTGCTAACAAGCGGAGAACCTACCTTTTCCACTACTGGTTTCCTGTTCTGCTATACAGGATGCCAGTCGACCGTTCCACCGTCCAATGTTCGACGTACTTGCAGGATAATCCCTGAAAGACTTGCTCTGCTCCCATGAAAGCTGCACTTTGAGTGACAGACAGCTCCCCAAGATCGTGCAAAACGTTCGACATGTTTCTGTCCCCAGCGAAGAGCAGTTTAGAGTGTCCAGACCAGATACATTAATGGAAAAGCTACTGCAAGAATGAAACATTAGCATTAGATACAGAGAGATGTGTTATTTACATTATTTCAACTTACGCCCTAACCACTCATGTAAGAAGCATGCAAAACAACTGAGAAGTCGACAAATAAAAACTGAATCGGAAAGTAAATGAAACAAGAGACTCTTGCACGCAAGTTCAGTAACCAAATAGGAACAAAAGTGAGCTTAAAGGCCTGAAACAGGCCGCCGGCTCAGACCACTTTCCAGTGCAATGCAGTGCAGTGTTACCTAGTGCATTTCACCTGGTTTTCCAAGTAGTCACAGACGTTTCCGACGCAATTTGCATCGGTTCATTTAGCGTGCCGTTCGAGGTTCGATAGGGTACCTGAATGTTAGACAAATTGGAATGTATTTGTGTGGACCTGTTAACGTGGCTGTTGTCATCTTGATAGATAGGGTTGACCACAACACACTCATCATTAAGACGTAGACGAAAAGGTGATACTCTGTCACCAACAACGTCAAAATAAACCACCTGAGTCATGCACACTCACGAAAATCTCCTCCATAACTTCGGAGAACCACTTGCGATCATAACTACAACCGCCACACACTACGGGTAAAGTGCCTCATTGCGCCGTCAGTGCACTCAGCACCTTACATCATTCGGAAAGAGGCAAAATCGGGACTCATCTGAGCACACTACATGATTCCTGCCAGATACTGCCTAATTCCAGTGTCCAGACGTACGCACCGCTTTGACAAATTGCCTTTTGCGACGCGCCCAACTTCACATACTCATGTACGAGGAGCGTTCAGTAATTAATTCAATACATTTCTTTCTCAGAAAATTTCGTTTTAAAAAATGTGGAATTAATTGTGGACATTGTGAAATATTCCGATTCTGCCCCTATTGTTTCTTGAAGTTCCGATATGTGGCGCCACTGCACGTAGCCTTCAAAATCGCATTTGTAACGGAGGTGCGTTTCAAGCAAAGAGCTCTCACTGTGTTTCTTGTGGCAGAAAACCAGAGCATTGGAGATATTTATAGGCACTCCTATAGCGTCTACGGAGACCTGGTAGTGAACATAATGACGGTGAGTCGTTGGGCAAGGCGTTTGTCATCACCGCAACAAGGTCGCGAAAACCTGTCCTATCTCCCGCGTACCCGCCGGCGCGCATAGCTGAGTCCCACGAAATGCTGGAACGTGGAACTCCCATTCAAAGTGACCGACGAATCACAATTACGTCGCTGTTGAAATGAATGTCTTTCTTGTTAGTGCTGACACTCTCGTCCTGTAGCTAGAGTACTCAGAGGTATGTGCCCACGGTCGCCGCCTAACAGAACACCATAAAGAACAACGAAGACCATCTGTCCGGAATTTCTTGCTCATCGCGGGAATTTTTTGTCTAACATTGTCACAGACGAGGAAACATCGGTTCATCACTTCGGACTTGAAAGAAAACGGCAATCCATGGAGTGGAGTCATGCCAACTCTCCTCTGAAGAAAAAGTTCAAAGCCGCACCGTCAGCTAGTGAAGTCATGCCACGGTCTTCTGAGGCTCTGAAGATGTTATTATGTTTGATATCTTTCCCCACCCCCCATGAACTATGGATCTTGCCGTTGGTGGGGAGGCTTGCGTGCCTCAGCGATACAGATGGCCGTAGTTGAAACCACATCGGAGGTGTATCTGTTGAGAGGCCAGACAAACGTGTGGATCCTGAAGAGGAGCAGCAGCCTTTTCAGTAGTTGCAGGGGAAACAGTCTGGATGATTGACTAATCTGGCCTTGTAACACTAACCAAAACGGCCCTGCTGTGCTGGTACTGCGAAGGGCTGAAAGCAAGGGGAAACTACAGCCGTAATTTTTCCCGAGGGCATACAGCTTTACTGAATGGTTAAATGATGATGGCGTCCTCTTGGGTAAAATATTCCGGAGGTAAAACAGTCCCCCATTCGGATCTCCGGGCGCGGACTACTCAAGAGGACGTCGTTATCAGGAGAAAGAGAACTGGCGTTCTACAGATCGGAGCGTGGAATGTCAGACCCCTTAATCGGGCAGGTAGGTTACAAAATATAAAAAGGGAAATGGATAGGTTAAAGTTAGATACAGTGGGAATTAGTGAAGTTCGGTGGCAGGAAGAACAAGACTTTTGGTCAGGTGAATACCGAGTTATAAATACAAAACCAATTAGGGGTAATGCAGGACTAGGTTTAATAATTAATAAAAAAAGAGGAGTGCCGGGGTAAACTACTACAAACAACATAGTGAAAGCATTATTGTGGGCACGATAGACACGAAGCCCACACCTACTACAGTAGTACAAGTTTATTTGCCAACTAGCATTGCAGATGATGAAGAAATTGATGAAATGTATGATGATATAAAAGAAATTATTCACGTAGTGAAGGGAGACGAAAATTTAATAGTCATGGGTGGCTGGAATTCGAGAGTAAGAAACGGAGAAAAGGAAACATAGTGGATTGGGGGTAAGAAATGAAAGAGGAAGCCGTCTGGTAGAATGTTGCACAGAGCATAACTTAATCATAGCTAACACTTGTTTCAAGAATCACAAAAGTAGCTTGTATATATGGAAGAATCCTGGAGATACTAGAAAGTATCAGATAGATTGTATAATGATAAGACAGAGATTTAGGAACCAGGTTTTAAACTGTGAGATATTTCCAGGGGCAGATGTAAACTCTGACCACAATCTATTGGTTATGAACTGTAGATTAAAACTGAAGAAACTGCTAAAAGGTCGCAATTTAAGGAGATGGGACCTGGATAAACTGACTAAACCAGAGGTTGTACAGAGTTCCAGAGAGAGCATAAGGGAATAATTGTCACGAATGGGGGAAAGAAATACAGTAGAAGAACAATGGGTAGCTCTGAGGGATGAAGTAATTGCGGCAATACTGACCCTACGACATATCTTAGAAGAAAGATTAAGGAAAGGCAAACCTACGTTTCTAGGTAAAAAGACTAGGGCTAGTAGAAATCCATGGTTAACAGAAAAAATATTGAATTTCATTGATGAAAGGAGATAATATAAAAATGCAGTAAATGAAGCAGGCAAAAAGGAATACAAACGTCTCAAAAATGAGATCGACCGGAAGTGCAAACTGGCTGAGCTGGGATGGCTAGAGGACAAATGTAAGGCTGTAGAGGATTATCTCACTAGGGGTAAGATAGATACTGCCTACAGGAAAATTAAAGAGACCTTTGGAGAAAAGAGAACCACTTGCATGAATATCAGATGAAAACCCAGTTCTAAGCAAAGAAGGGAAAGCAGAAAGGTGGAAGGAGTATATAGAGGTTCTGTACAAGGGCGGTGTACTTGAGGACAATATTATGGAAATGGAAGAGGATGTAGATGAAGATGAAATGGGAGATACGATACTGCGTGAAGAGTTTGACAGAGCACTAAAAGACCTAAGTCGAAACAAGGCCCGGGAGTAGACAACATTCCATTAGAACTACTGACGGCCTTGGGAGAACCATTCCTGACAAAACTCTACCATCTGGTGAGCAAGATGTATGAGACAGGTGAAATACCCTCACACTTCAAGAAGAATATAATAATTCCAATCCCAAAGAAAGCAGGTGTTGACAGATGTGAAAACTATCGAACTATCAGTTTAATAAGTCACAGCTGCAAAATACTAACACGAATTCTTAACAGACGAATGGAAAAACTGGTAGAAGCTGACGTCGGGGAAGATCAGTTTGGATTCCGTAGAAATGTTGGAACACTTGCGGCAATACTGACCCTACGACATATCTTAGAAGAAAGATTAAGGAAAGGCAAACCTACGTTTCTAGCATTTGTAGACTTAGAGAAAGCTTTTGACAATGTTAACTGGAATACTCTCTTTCAAATTCTAAAGGTGGCAGGGGTAAAATACAGGGAACGAAAGGCCATTTACAATTTGTACGGAAACCAGATGGCAGTTATAAGACTCAAGGGACATGAATGGGAAGCAGTGGTTGGGAAGGGACTGAGACTGGGTTGCAGCTTGTCCCCGATGTTATTCAATCTGTATATTAAGCAAGCAGTAAAGGAAACAAAAGAAAAGTTCAGAGTAGGTATTAAAATCCGTGGAGAAGAAATAAAAACTTTGAGGTTTGCCGATGACATTGTAATTCTGTCAGAGACAGCAAAGGACTTGGAAGAGCAGTTGAACAGAATGGACAGTGTCTTGAAAGGAAGATATAAGATGAACATCAACAAAAGCAAATCGGGGATAATGGAATGTAGTCGAATTAAGTCGGGTGATGCTGAGGGAATTAGATTAGGAAATGAGACACTTAAAGTAGTAAAGGAGTTTTGCTATTTGGGGAGCAAAATAACTGATGATGGTCAAAGTAGAGAGGATATAAAATGTAGACTGGCAATGGCAAGGAAAGCGTTTCTGAAGAAGAGAAATTTGTTAATATCGAGTATAGATGTAAGTGTCTGGACGTCGTTTTTGAAAGTATTTGTATGGAGTGGAGCCATGTATGGAAGTGAAACATGGACGATAAATAGTTTGGACAAGTAGAGAATAGAAGCTTTCGAAATGTGGTGCTACAGAAGAATGCTGAAGATTAGATGGGTAGATCACCTAACTAATGAGGAGGTATTGAATAGAACTGGGGAGAAGAGGAGCTTGTGGCACAACTTGACAAGAAGAAGAGACCGGTTGGTAGGACATGTTATGTGAGGCGTCAAGGTGTAACGACAACTGTACCTATAATAATTTTTTTCTTTATGAATTTAGATAAATTAATATAAGCAAGGTTTTAAAAAAATTTTTTTCGGGTAGTATCGTTATGTTAAAGAGACTGTGAGCAACTTTTGAAATGAATATTATTATTTATGTTAGATCTCAAATAATGTGGTAATCAAAGGAAAGTGTATTTAATGTTAGAACTATTGTAAGATGTGAAAATTGTAATTTATACACTTGGTCCATACGTAGGTAATGCATTAGGATATGTGTAGTAGAAAACCTGTGGTGAATACCCTACCTGTAGGGGAGCGGGAAAAGGTGGAGGCAGGCGAGGCGGGAAAAGGCACACTGGCGCGGTTCGGCACAACGGGCTCAGTAACAGACAGTCGGAGGCGAGCAACAGTCGGAAGTACACGTACTGTACCGAGGAGGCTACCCAGGAAAAGTGGATTCCATTGAGCCTCGGATGAACCGATTCCGACGACTACTTGGCATGGCTATATTCTGAGGCACAAAATTGGAAAGATTACGACGCTAAGAAGATGGAAAGTGCCGATGTATTGTGAGCCTTAGCCGTGCTTGTATGTGTGCCGTGCTGCCCGCTACCTCGCTGCCCGCCAACCGCCGCACCGACTTGCACAGGTCAAACATTTATTTCATCTTTAGAAGTGTATCTGTGTGGACCAGTGTCGAAAATGTTTCTGACTGTTCAATAATAACATGACTTTTACCAGAATTGCATTAGCCATGACTTATCCTGATCACTGACCTAGACAGGATCCTTACCTTGTATTGTGCAACCCGAGAATCCTAAACTGAAAGTTTAATGTTAGTGTTAATGAAAATTATCAGCAGATTAATCTATGCCATAAAGGAGCCTAAAATTTCTATGTGTCATTGCAAATGTTGAGAAAGAACAAAAGTGTGACTAAATTGGAAGAGAGTTTTTGTTGGATTGAGTTAGCGATGTTATTTAATTAATTTGAGACAGAAATAATGACAGTTAAATTATTCAGAAGTAAGACAAAAGAGTAGTTATACATAGATTGATAATTTTGAGTGTTAATTTGCCTTCAGTACTTAACAGTTTCAGTATAACGACTAGAACAGTTTCAGGCCCCCCCCCCCCCCTTCTCTTGTCCATTCTTGCAAACCTTGAAATGTGTTGATCAGATTTGACCAGTAAAGCTAAATTCTATATTAATCCTAAGTGTATTAGTGTTTTTCCATCATTAATAGTGACGTAGTGTGTGTACTTTCGAGATTGCTAATGCTAGGGCAATCTATGCCCGATTTCAGTCTGACCAATATACAAAATGTAGTTCGTATTGGCCAATATACAAAATGTAGTTCGTATTAATCATTGCTGTGTGGTGTTGTGTATTTATAGCTCGTTCGAATTAGTACTAAAAGAGAAAACTTTAGTTCAGTGGATTTTTCTGGTTCCAAACTTTGCCGTATAACGCAACTTGACTACGTGTAGTTATGCTTGTACATGCACCCACTTGTACAAGGAAAAACTCACTCATTGCCTAAGTAGGCTGGCGACCGAATTGTTAATTACAGGTAGCATCTACTGTGTGTGCTTCTTGTCCATGCGAAAGAGTAATTATACTGTACATTTGCTTGATGCATCACTGTAGTTATTGAATGAGTATAAGTCCGATCTTGCTTCTATGAGGTACACGCGGTCAACTTATGTACTAAAATCCTTGTTTATAAGGTGAAGCCCGTGAACGTATGGCAGTACAGGCTTTATAGAGATAACGTACGTCCGAGCAGGGCGGAAGCGTTACAAGTGGCTTCCCGGTGACAGGACATCCAGCTGTTGTCGGTTACAAATTAATGTAAATACCGAACAGTGGATGTTCAGTGGCACGAATAGCAATAAAGTTCAGTATAATAAACTACAGTGTGAGTCAAGTATAATAGTGTGGTATAGTTGGCATTTAGTATGGACAGAAACGTAGACGGGGTAGGTGCGCCGAGCGAAAAGGAGAATGCGGCTGGCAGTAGCCGGAGTTTACGCGGCCAGGTAACAGATGGCGTTAGCGGAAGACAATTGGCGTACATACAATACCACGAACATGTCAATGAACAGATTGAAAGGTTGAGATCGCCTCGGACACAGCAAGGAAGAAAACAGGAAGTAGAAGATGACTTTGTAGATAATAGTGGTTATGTGAATGAATCCACTGACATGTTTAATTCTCCACAGATAAAGAAAGAACCGAGAGAAACTTATGAAGTAGAACCGGAACACACGGATTCCGTAGAACAAAACAGTGTAAAAATTTTAAGCATGAACGACTTATTTGAACAATTAACTAAACAAATTGCAGGACGGAATGAGCAGCTTAAAACGCACGTTGACGAGCAGCTCAAAACACAGAATGAGCAACTTCAAAAACAAGTCGGCAATCAGGTTAATCAGATCAAAACACACGTTGACGAGCAACTCAAAACACAGAATGAACAGCTTAAAACACACGTTGACGAGCAACTCAAAACACAGGTGGATCAAATTAAAGCACAGGTCGAAGGACAGGGAATTAAAATTAGTAAACAAATAGAACAGGTAAACAAAAAGTGGGTAATTTAAGTTGTGTGGTAAATACTCTGAAACTTGAAATTGATACCATTAACAAAAATATGGATACTATGCAGGAGGAAATTGGAAACATTAATAGTAGATTCGATGTTGAAATTCTCAACATCCAAGAGGAAGTAGAACCTCTGGTTGAAACTAAGGTAGACGAAAAAGTTTTGGGTCTCAAAACTGAGATCGTAAACGAATGTCAACACGAGATATCACAATTGAAAAAGGTAGTTTTAGACACTGAAAGGGATTTAAGTAAAAAAGTAACCGGATGTGTTCAAAATTGTGAACAAAATACTACGAAAATTCAAGGCAGAATTTTCGATCTGGAGAGCAAAATTAAAGATAGGCCTGGTGTTGTCTGTAATGGCACACCAATTACGAAGCTATTAGAAGGCGAGGAACGCTTCGATCCAGCCAAGAAACACAACGGGTGGCATCCGTTAGATTTTATCAAAAATTGCGAGAGAGTGTTTCCTGAGCACTTGTCTGATCAGGAAAAGATAAACGTAGTAATTAGCGCCTTAGCGGGTGATGCTAAGCGCTGGGGAATAAATTTAAATACCGAACGAATGACGTTCGAAGAATTTAGGCAAAGATTTACGGAAGAATATTGGTCTGAACAAAAGCAGGACCATTTATGGCGCGAGTTTATCATGGCCAAACAGCATGATAACCGGGGCAGAAATTCTTTGAAAGATTTCTGTGAGTATTGGTACCGAAAATTGACACACTTAAGAGGTAGAAGATCAGATTCAGAAATTATCTGGGAGCTATATAAAAAGCTTCCGGAGGATTCCAAGAGGTACGTAGGAAGCAATCATCGTAGCTTCCAAGCATTTCTAGAAAGGGTCGAAGATGAAGACCATTGGCGCGAAAGTCGTGCCAATTATCAAAATTTTGGTAACCGTAATAACCGACACAATGACGAACGAAACGACGGCGATGGATTTCGCGTCAATGTAATACAGAGAGGAAGAGGCAGAGGAAGAGGCAGAGGAAATAATCCAGGTCGCGGTAGAGGGTATACCGCGCAAAATAATAACGACGCGGGAAACTAATTTCCGCGAACGTTGCGGGCCAAACGGAAGCGGACAATACATACCGGCCCAGATTTAAGAAAAGATATCGGACCGACCGTAATGTAACGAGACAGGATAGGGACAGTCATGGAACGCCGCGACGTGTTGTGGCGAATCAAGCGTCAGGTGCGAGCCAGAATGAGTCATCTCTACCGCACAGAGCGCTACGTGTTAACAGGCGAGTGGAGCATCAGAGGGCAACGGCCCAGCCTAGCAGAACATCTGTTCGGAAAGAAGCCGCTAGCAATACGGCAGCAGTAGGTACGAACGTAGCCGTAAGAGCTGAGGAAAATTTTACGAGTGGTAATTCCGTGGCAAGGGAAACAATAAATGAAACTGTGAATACACAGAGAGGTGCGGTTAGCAGTGTTTGCAATGAGATAAAAGGCGAGGATGAATTAGCAGAAGTAACTGATTGGCGTGTGCAGATCGATGATCTGTACAAGGGCCTAAAGCAATGTGAGTGGGAGGATTTTAAAAGGGAGTATGAGGCGGAGAGATTAGTTGGTGGAAAGAGAGATAGTAGGGACGTCCATAAAGTGACGTGGCCCAAATTTGAAGAGGGAAGAATAAATAGCGCCGCGCAAAGTACGCGTGCTGCCGATAGGAGGAAGGTTAATGATAGGAAGGATTTGGAGGATGAAATCCTCAGCATTGACGAAGAAATAACTCCTGCTAACAGTCCGCCAATAGTACGAGCTGCTACCGAGAGGCACCGTGGAGAAGGGGCAGATGATTACCTGAAAGTAATTAAAGTCCACGAGAATTACACAGAATATGAAGTCACAGTGGATGTGAATAAAGCTGAGGATGAGGCCGTTTTGCCAAAAGAGGAGATTGAATTGAAATCCAAGCCTGACGATAATACAGAGGAAGGACTTAGTGCCTGTCTCAGAAAAGCTTTTATGTTAGAACCTGAAAGCGATCCGGAATGGTCGGATTCCGACAATAGTTCGGATGATGAAAGATACACAAATACAGAAGAAAATGAATGTACTAACTCTCCCTATTGTGCTAAAGTAGCGTACTTAAGTGAATCTGATGTAGTGGAAGAGAGTAGTGATGACTCTAGTGAAGATGAATTTTCAGGTGTAGAGGAAAATGAATATACTTTTACTGAAAGAGGGTATGAGAAAATCAGTGAAAATAAAGGGGACACAGTTAATTGCGATATTGTACCTAACGATGACGACGTATCAAAACAAAATCCAGACGTTGAAACAGAACAAAGAAAGAAAGAGCCACCGGACGACTCAGGGTTTATTTCGCGAAGAGTTCAGGTAGTTAATGACTTTGAACTCCCGGAACCCAAGAAACCGCCAGATATATGTGAAGTGAATATTAAAAGCATATCTTGGGATGATGTTATTGTCGACCCGGATTTGCTCAAGGAAGACCACGGTAATGAAAAACATTCGACGGTTAAACAAACTATAATACCAATTGAAATTTATAACGTGGAATTGCAAGTACTTCTTGATACTGGGTCTCAGATAAGTGCAATTTCTCAGTCATTTTTCGAACACATTTGTGATAAGCCTGGGCTAGTAATTATGTCAGTGACAGGTGTAAAAATTGTTGGTGCAACTGGTAAGGCTAGCAAGCCGGTAAAGAACCAGATTTTGGTTGAATTTAGTATAAAAGGACAAAACTTTGAACACGATTTTTTGGTTGTGCCAGACTTGAGTACTGAAATGATTTTGGGGATAGATTGGTTGGATAAAGAAAAGGTTATTATTGACTGTAACCAGGGAGTGGTCAAAATAAATAGTACATTTAGGAATTTGGAATTAAATTTTGAGGAAAGTGGGAAAGTGTTTGATTCAGAAATCGATTCTTTGTTGTTGGAGATCGACCAAGGGAATGATGGATTGACAAACAAGTACGAGGTGTACCATGTCCAGAGATTATTAAATGAGAGTGACAAGCAGGGGCATGAATTTAAGGGAATGGTGGAAAATTTAGAGGGAATATCTCCCGAACAGAAAGCAGAATTGCTTGAAATTTTAGATAGTAACCGCCCCGTATTTTCGGACAAACCTGGCCTAGTTAAGAATTTTGAATACCAGATTGAGACCATAGAGCATAAACCTTTCTTCGTAAGACCGTTTTCGATACCCATATCAAAGAGGCAGGCTGTTCAAGTGGAAATAGATAAAATGATAGAGTGGGGGGTAATCGAACGAAGTAGCAGCGAGTATAATAGTCCCCTTATCATAGTGAACAAAAGGGATGGGGGAGTGAGAGTAGTTATCGACGCCAGGACTTTGAACAAAATTGTAAAGAAGGAAATAGACAGACCTGAAAATCTGGACGAAATGCTCCAAAAATTTTATAACGTGAAGTATTTAACCAGTCTGGATATGACAGCCGGATACTGGCAAATCCCATTAAGTAAAGAATCCCGTAAATATACCGCTTTTCTATTTGCCGGGAAATGCTATCAGTATAAAGTAGTGCCGTTTGGGCTTAGTACTTCTGTGGCAGTATTTATTAGGGCACTGGACTTTGTGTTAGGGAGAGAACTGAGTTCCCAGCTAACCATTTACGTAGACGATTTACTGATTGCTACAGAAGCATGGCAAGAGCATTGCGAGTTATTGCGGAAAGTTTTTGTTGCTCTACAAGCAGGGGGCATGACACTTAAGTGGAAGAAATGTGAATTTGTGAAATCGGAAATAAAGTTTCTGGGGCACATTATTACTACAAACGGCATTGGCAAGGATCCGGAAAAGTTAAGTGCAATATCAGGATGTCCGGCTCCTAGAAATAGAAAACAGTTGAAAGCCTTTTTAGGTTTATGTGGGTTCTATAGAAAGTTCGTGAAGGGGCAAGTTTTTAATAGTCCTCATCTGAATAATTTACTTAAGAAAAATAGTGCTTCTGTGTGGACAGAAGGGTGCATGAGAGATTTTGAAAAATTGAAAAACGAACTTTTGAATGACAATATTTTGCATCACCCCATACTATCAGAACCTTTCCATATGAGTACTGACAGCAGTGCTTATGGAATTGGTATAGAAGTTTTCCAAGAAATCTGTGAAGGGAAAGAAATCGAACACAGGACTATCGCATTTGCAAGTAGAACTCTAACAAAATACGAGAGAAACTACACTATTTCGTAAAAGGAAGCTTTAGCCATTATATGGGGGCTAAAGAAATTTAAAAATTATCTGTGGGGCCATAAGCTCATTATACATACTGACCACAAAGCTTTAACTTTTCTTAAAGATTGCCGTTTACTTAATGGTAGGCTAACTCGTTGGGCTTTGTACCTACAACAATTTGATTACGATATTTGTTATGTTAAAGGTACTGAGAATTATGTGGCAGATGCTTTATCTCGATTGCCTAATGGCATGAGTGAAGTGCCAAATGAAAATGGTGAAGAGGGTACTTTTCAGATAAGGTATATGAAAGAGGTTTCAGGAAAGAGGAAAATGGAGCAGATATGTAAAAATATGAGATACCATCAGAATGAGGATTCAACCTGGAAATCAGTGAAGGTAAAATTTGACAGTGTACAGTATCCTCAAATTAAGAAATAGTACAAAATTTATAAGGGCATTTTATATAGGAAGAAAGATTTAGTTACTGAGGAATGGAGGGTATGTTGGCCAAACCAGTTCGACACTGATGTCATAGATTATTTTCATTTAGCATTGGGGCATAGTGGGCCAAAGAAATGTTTGGATAAATTGAATAGTGTAGTAGTGATTGTTGGTAGTGTCAGTAAGAAGGTAAAGGAACGGATTAAGTCGTGTGATGTCTGTCAAAAGGCCAAAGTGCCGAACAAAACTAGTAGGGGACCAATGCAAAGTGCGTTGCCTAAAGACACCCTAGACTTATTATCGGTAGATTTATATGGTCCCCTCCCAAAGACTTCGGGAAATTGTGCATATATTTTGGTGATATTGGAAGTATTTTCAAAATTTGTGAAATTATACCCCTTGAAAAAAGCAACAGCAAAAGCTGTATTTAATAGGATGGTCGAATACTTCAGGACCATCGGGAAACCCAAAGCAGTACTATCTGACAATGGACCCCAGTTCATATACAAAATTTGGAAAGAAGGAATGGAGAGAAATGGTGTGGAGGTTAAATATATCTCAGATTATCATCCTGCTAGCAACCCGGTTGAAAGGTACATGCGAGAAATCGGGAGATTGTGTAGAACATACTGCAGTCACAATCATAGAGCCTGGGGCAGGTTTATATCGGATTTTGAGAATGTCATGAACACACTGCATCATGAAACTACAGGATTTCCACCGGAAGAAATTTTGTTAGGCAGAAGTAGTAAAAGTTTAATTGAAGAAAAACTAGAGTTTCCACCTTGTACAAGTTTGGGATTGGATCAAAAGAAAGAATTGGTGATAAAAAGGGCAAAGCAAAAGGCTGAATCTAGATCTAAAAGACACAATAAAAATTTAAATGTTTCAAAATTTAAAATTGGAGATTATGTTCTTTTAAAAACCCACGAAAAGTCTAGTGAACTAAACCATGAAATTTCAAAATTTAAATATATTTATAATGGACCATATATAATACAGAATATTCCACACGACAATGCTTACTACCTGATCTACCCAAAATCCAAAAGACCTTTAGGTGTAAGAAATATTGTGGACCTGAAACTGTATGTTCCTAGGAACGAATAAATGTGCTGTATCTTATGCTGAACCCAAGTTATTCTAAATGTATCTAATCTTTGTAACTGTCTGTATACCCTTGAAAGTGTGCTAATGTAGTTATATGAGTTTCAGATTACCAATTGTACTGTAACTGTAAGAATATATGGAGAAAAGGACTGAAAAGAAAGGATAAATGCTATCAGCCATATAAAAGATGGGACAGTAAAAAAAAAAAAAAAAAAAAAATGAAAATGGGCAGTGTATGAACCATAATATGAAGGACTGCCAAATACCAATGAGGGCAGATATATAGGCGAGGGAAAATTGTAAATGTGATCCAGGAGACGTGACAATATGAAGTAAAAAGGACTGCCCAAATCCGAACAATAGGCAGCAAATATGTATAGTTAATTTTCTGAATATATGTGTGTGTGTTTTGGTTAGAGAGTAAGGAAATGGACTGCTATTCAAAGCAAGCAGCGTCAAATTATCTTATAGTGTATACAAAATATGCAATTGTTTTTGTAGTTAAATGTTTGTATTCCAGAATTTTAAATTATTTCTTTGAGAAATTTAGAAAAAAAGATTAAATTGCTATTTTAGTGATGTTATGATGGGAAGTTGGACTGTGCAAAAGGCACTTGAGTAAATGACAAGTAATTATTCTTGATATGCTAAAAAAGTGTAAACCTATATACAGTGAGTAAAAGGAAATATGTAGTGTAAATCTTTTTGGACAATTAAGTAAAGATTCAGAACCACTGTATAATTTTAAGATTTAGTGTTCCCATAAAATTTGGACTTAAGAAAATTTTCTGGAAACAGGGCCATGTGTAACGACAACTGTACCTATAATAATTTTTTTCTTTATGAATTTAGATAAATTAATATAAGCAAGGTTTTAAAAAAATTTTTTTCGGTTAGTATCGTTATGTTAAAGAGACTGTGAGCAACTTTTGAAATGATTATTATTATTTATGTTAGATCTCAAATAATGTGGTAATCAAAGGAAAGTGTATTTAATGTTAGAACTATTGTAAGATGTGAAAATTGTAATTTATACACTTGGTCCATACGTAGGTAATGCATTAGGATATGTGTAGTAGAAAACCTGTGGTGAATACCCTACCTGTAGGGGAGCGGGAAAAGGTGGAGGCAGGCGAGGCGGGAAAAGGCACACTGGCGCGGTTCGGCACAACGGGCTCAGTAACAGACAGTCGGAGGCGAGCAACAGTCGGAAGTACACGTACTGTACCGAGGAGGCTACCCAGGAAAAGTGGATTCCATTGAGCCTCGGATGAACCGATTCCGACGACTACTTGGCATGGCTATATTCTGAGGCACAAAATTGGAAAGATTACGACGCTAAGAAGATGGAAAGTGCCGATGTATTGTGAGCCTTAGCCGTGCTTGTATGTGTGCCGTGCTGCCCGCTACCTCGCTGCCCGCCAACCGCCGCACCGACTTGCACAGGTCAAACATTTATTTCATCTTTAGAAGTGTATCTGTGTGGACCAGTGTCGAAAATGTTTCTGACTGTTCAATAATAACATGACTTTTACCAGAATTGCATTAGCCATGACTTATCCTGATCACTGACCTAGACAGGATCCTTACCTTGTATTGTGCAACCCGAGTATCCTAAACTGAAAGTTTAATGTTAGTGTTAATGAAAATTATCAGCAGATTAATCTATGCCATAAAGGAGCCTAAAATTTCTATGTGTCATTGCAAATGTTGAGAAAGAACAAAAGTGTGACTAAATTGGAAGAGAGTTTTTGTTGGATTGAGTTAGCGATGTTATTTAATTAATTTGAGACAGAAATAATGACAGTTAAATTATTCAGAAGTAAGACAAAAGAGTAGTTATACATAGATTGATAATTTTGAGTGTTAATTTGCCTTCAGTACTTAACAGTTTCAGTATAACGACTAGAACAGTTTCAGGCCCCCCCCCCCCCCCCCTTCTCTTGTCCATTCTTGCAAACCTTGAAATGTGTTGATCAGATTTGACCAGTAAAGCTAAATTCTATATTAATCCTAAGTGTATTAGTGTTTTTCCATCATTAATAGTGACGTAGTGTGTGTACTTTCGAGATTGCTAATGCTAGGGCAATCTATGCCCGATTTCAGTCTGACCAATATACAAAATGTAGTTCGTATTAATCATTGCTGTGTGGTGTTGTGTATTTATAGCTCGTTCAAATTAGTACTAAAAGAGAAAACTTTAGTTCAGTGGATTTTTCTGGTTCCAAACTTTGCCGTATAACGCAACTTGACTACGTGTAGTTATGCTTGTACATGCACCCACTTGTACAAGGAAAAACTCACTCATTGCCTAAGTAGGCTGGCGACCGAATTGTTAATTACAGGTAGCATCTACTGTGTGTACTTCTTGTCCATGCGAAAGAGTAATTATACTTTACATTTGCTTGATGCATCACTGTAGTTATTGAATGAGTATAAGTCCGATCTTGCTTCTATTAGGTACACGCGGTCAACTTATGTACTAAAATCCTTGTTTATAAGGTGAAGCCCGTGAACTTATGGCAGTACAGGCTTTATAGAGATAACGTACGTCCGAGCAGGGCGGAAGCGTTACAAAGGGATCACAAATTTAGCATTATTCGTTTCGGAACTCTCGATAAGTATGGAAGTGTGATTACGCATGTCAATCACATCGCGATTACTGGCAGCATGGGGTTCACGCCTGAGCCTCAGGATGTGCGCTAGCAGCGCATGTCGGGTGTTTCAAGCCTCAACTTCGCGTCTTAATATCTCGGGATGTAATGGGAATATTGCGATGCAATCAACGCCATTGTGTATGTGCTATGTCATGTTATGGATTGCTGAAGAAAAAATATAGGATGTCCACTTAAAATAACATAAGTTTGTGTTAAAAAACACATACGCTTTCGTTTTAGAATGTTTCCAAATATGTACATTCATGGGCCCCAGCCCTACATTTACACCGGTGAAAGTCGTTTTCCAATAGCCGTTATTGTTCCAGAGATATTTTGGGTGGACAAAATAGCTGGGACATCCTGTATATATTTCCAGCTAGCTGCTGTAAGGTTTATTGGTTCTGTACTATAGGCCCATGTAGTAAGGCCATTTTCTAGTCCAACCTACAATTAATAAAAAGAGTATAGATATCGTCTACTTGGTGCTAGCTTCAGTAGGAGATGTCTGACAGTTTGACTGACGTCTGTGTTTTCTCTACGTACGTACACACTGCATCTTTCTGAGCTCGTTGTTTGTTGTCTTTATCTAGTGTTAAACGCTGTTTACTTCACATAATTTTGACAATTAGTTTGAACTTTGATAGCTATACGGGTTACGTCAAAAATTTTGTATGTTCACATTTATTTATATTTATCATGGATGATGTCTGCGTTGTCCTCTATAATCCTTAAGTGTGAATTTTTTTGGTTTTGAGGCCGGCCGGAGTGGCCGAGCGGTTACAGGTGCTACAGTCCGGAACCGCGCGACCGCTACGGTCGCAGGTTCGAATCCTGATGTCCTTAGGTTAGTTAGGTTTAAGTAGTTCTAAGTTCTAGGGGACTGATGACCTCAGAAGTTAAGTCCCATAGTGCTCAGAGCCATTTGAACCTTTTTTTTCGGTTTTGATTCTATACGGTTTATCGTTTTTGAAGGTCAATAAAATTATCCAGACAGTGTTCGTACTTTAGGTCTGTTTGTTCGTTTAAAATTCTATGTGACTGATTCTCGATATGCATGTAAATTTCTATTTCTTATAGGATGTTCATGGTGATCACTTTCGGAATTTTGTGTTTTCTGCTTTATGATTTTGCATTTTTAAATGTAGGAATAAGTGAGACTGGTTGCTATCTGCATCTCTTGCATGTTCTCTAAATCCGATGGTGAAATTTCTGCCTGTTTGTTCTAAGTAAAATTTGTCGCTGTCATCGCAGTTAATTTTATATACTCTTGGATGTGAATAACGATACTGTGGCGCTTCCTGAACTGATTTTTGTGGTAAAATTGTTTGTTATTCCGAACGCTGCTTTAATGGTCGTATTTTCTAAAGTGATATTCATCTTATTCTACATTTTGCTCCTTTGGGGACGGATATGTATCTGGTTATTTGTTTTTGCGCTTTGTCTCATACAAGCGTTACTTTTTTGATTTATCGTTTGTTCTTTTGACTTTGTTTTTATCCTAGTCTCTTGCCCCTGCGGACTGAAATCATTCTACGACTACTGTTCTTATGCCGTTTTTTACGTGACTGTGAGTGGTAAGCCATTCCTTGTAGACGCAATGGACAGTCCGCACCGGTACACCGAGAAATCTGACAACTTAATTCAGAGTGTGGGCATGGGCAGGCCCAAACAAGATAACACCTCTCTACCTATTCGTCACGTCTCCAGGTCGACACCTCTTACTCCCCTGATTCCATACACCCCAGTGGAACCTCAACTCGAGGTCAGTGTCGTGTCTTACGTCAACGGCGGAGGGCCATACGACCAACTACTGTGAGTTCCACACTCCAAAGTGACCAGTGTGCTCTTTCAATGGGGCGATTAATAATTTCCTCGGAGAGCTTACATCACCTGCTCCTCGTTAGAATTACGTTCCTCTGTATCTCGTCGTAACATATTGCCGTACATGCGAAGGTTGTCATTAGAGATGTCTTACATCAGGTACTTCTCGCAGTTTTCGCATCTCGCGACTTCTAAAGACGTCTCCCCTTCACCGCAGAAGAAGACGCTCAGTCATGGCTTCGTTGTGATGTGACGCTGTTACTGTCAGAATAGTAAGAAAATCTGCTACTATCTTTCAGTAAAGACGCTTAAACATTTGAAAAATTGAATGCCATTTATTTTGAGCTGTATTGTTAACACAGCACTGTTAACTTTAAAATCAATTATACAAACATGCAATGTGTGACACTCGTGAATAAAATTAATAATAGTAACAATAATATTAAATATGAAGTGTATTCGCAACTGCGAATAGGGACCACTGTCAGTTGTGTAATGGAATGACGACAGTGAAAATATGTGCCGATACAGGGCTGGAGCGCGTATTTCCCGCTCATCGCGAGCTGTCGCCTTGCCATTAGGCTACCTAACACGCTCCCTGGCCAGATCAAGACTCCCATACGTCGTGAACCATGTGTCTAAAACCTGCACTCGTACGTTCGTTATGTGTATTCCTGCACAGGAGAGACATTTTACTTGAAAGTCGTTTTCTCGATGTCGGCGAACAAAAACGATGCTACAGTGCCTGTGTTCATAAGTACGATGCAATATAGTAATATTTATGGTAATATTAATAATAATAATCCATACTCTTGCTAATCACATGCGATCGCACTCAGCTCCGTCTCGTGCCTGAGCTTCTTTATGATGAAAAATGAAATAATTAGCGCATTTATCAAATACCTTTGTAATGACGTACCATGAGCGACTGTTAACTTTGTCCTCCACCATCTGACTCGGTCTCCTTTTAAAGTACGTTCGTGATGCAGTTAACAATTTGAATACTATATGTAACACTTTTAGCGAACTTACTTACAACGTCCTTTAGTGCACGGACGCTCACCATGGCAGCCATCGCTCGACTCTCCAGCTATGATACTCGACTTCCAGCCTTAGATTTTTCAGCCAATTAGGGGCGAGGAGCTTCCCTGATACTGTTTGTCTCAGCCAGTAGGGAGCGACTATGCTGCCTCCATCAACCTGTCACATCGATCCCTACATCTCGTAAAATGCTGCCCCAACAGTAGGGGTTGTGTCCTCCATAGGATACAGGGATTACAGGAGGTTACAAGTCAGTCTGCAGTTTCCTAGCGGATAGGAGTAAATACATAAACACAAACTTCCAGTGAAGGTAGGTTGATTATATGGATTAGCGCCAAACACAGTCACTATACACGTACGAGAGATGAAGATTTTGACGCTCGATAGGACGCTCGTAGCACAAGACTCGTGGATTCTCACGGGTCTGATTAACACTGTTTAGTTTCAATCAGACTAACTACTACACTGAAGGCTAATTCTAAACACTAGAAAAGCAAAAGATCCACCTGACTTCACAGCAGAAGTCAGTCTGAGCCCATGGGGTGAAAGATAACAGAAATAGGAATCGCTAGCAGCATTGTAATGTACGAACTTTGAGAGCAGGACTCCAGATGAGAAAAATAGACTTGTCGGAGCTTTCCCGAGGCTGGTGATGAGCGACAGGCTGTTGGCGCCCGAAAGATGTGTCTGTGAGCCCTGTGTGAATAAAACGACAAACGATTATAAAGGATTGTGGGGGCGCACTGTTTCTCCCTTCCTTCAGTCGGCTCACCAATCCACTGGCACGTTACAGGCTTTGGCCAGTCTGATGAGTGGCTCTGCACGTCCAGGATGCCTCTAGCCAACCACATTCAGATTCCTCCCATTTTCTTACTTAGTAGGTAGGGACAGTTGTGGACTTAACGTTGTGTATGATTCCATACACAACGATAAGGGTGGTGAGACACAGCAAGAAATGGAGTCCACCTATTACAACAGCAACAACAATGGAACTGGATCAGTGAGTACGCAGCTTCTTTGCAGTGTCGTGTATCGAAATGGCTCTAAGCACGAGTGGGGCGAGCGTCTGCCGCCAGCCGTCCACATACTGCAGTGGCAGAGGGCGCTCCTGGTATGGAGCCAGTGGAGGTGTTGCTCAGCGGGCTCGAACGATTGGGTGCGCCAGACCCCGAACAACCATTGTCTGTGTCGAACGAAAACTTGCAATTTCTTTACTAATGCAACGATTCCCATGGGATGGTATTGATATGTAATACCACACTTGTATTAAGAAAACTCCAGGTTTGGTAGCAACAGTGTTCAACAGTAAGCTAAACGTCACTGTCCTTCCTCTTACGGTACCAACAAGGGTGTTTTACGTCACTTGGCTTCGCCCAGAGACCTCACATGAGTGAGGACCATTGTTGTAGGACTCTAACCTGTGTAAACCCACATACGTTGCAGTTCTCAGGGGCAAGTATCAACGTTGCTGCCTCTGCTAAGATGTGCCTTTTTGTGACCATCTACTTAGAACAGCATGTAGGCAGTGGATGGAGCTTCCAGTTAATTCTCTGAATTGAAACCTCTCCGCTGAGACAGCTGGCCAGAGCGTCTACAGTTCGGCGGCCTGTACCATTACTGTTTACCTCTGGTAGCATTAACACCATCAGTTTTTCCTGCTTTCTGCATCGTGTCTCTTATTTCCTGTCGGAATGCACTTGCGGGCTTCCAACAGCCTTCAGCTTAGCAACGTCATAAAATTGTTAATGTATGAAACTTCCTGGCAGATTAAAACAGTGTGCCAGACCGAGACTCGAACTCGGGACCTTTGGAAGGTAGGAGACGAGATACTGGCAGAAGTAAAGCTGTGAGGACGGGGCGTGAGTCGTGCTTGGGTAGCTGAGTTGGTAGAGCACCTGCCCGCTAAAGGCAAAGGTCCCGAGTTCGAGTCTCGGTCCGGCACACAGTTTCAACCTGCCAGGAAGTTTCATATCAGCGCACACTCCGCTGCAGAGTGAAAATCTCATTCTGGATTGCTAATGAATGATATACGCCATGCTACAGTTTGCACTTGGTTTAGCTAAGCCGACCGGAGTGGCCGAGCGGTTCTAGGCGCTACAGTCTGGAACCGCGCGATCACTACGGTCGCAGGTTCGAATCCTGCCTCGGGTATGGATGGGTCTGATGTCCTTAGGTTAGTCAGGTTTAGGTAATTCTAAGTTCTAGGGGACTGATGACTTCAGCAGTTAAGTCCCATAGTGCTCAGAGCTATTTGAACCATTTGGTTTAGCTATAATATTCCATAAGTGTTGTGAGCTTTGCAGGATTAACAACGCTATACGATAGGACGATGGACGGAGAGTGTGTGGGTGTGTGACGCTTGAACGGCGGTGTGCCGCAGCTACGTGCCCCGCGAGGGCGGCCGCGGGGACCAGACGCTGCACTGCGACCAGCGCAGCCTGCTGGGGCAGCCGCGGCCCGTCCAGCAGCTCAGCTGGTCGCGCCAGGTGTACGCCAACGTGCCGGAGCGCCAGGGCGGCTATCGGCCGCCGCCCTTCACCACCACCGACACGCTCAAGTTCTGCGGCGACATGGACCTGGGCACCACCACTGCCGTGAGTCTCCGCAATAGTGGACTTACTTTGATAAGTTCAGAGCGGCCCAAATTTTGAGGACAAAAAATATGCAGGTGGTAGACTGAGTAATTTTTGAAACACACCAGTAGATAAGTCTTCCTCCATTTTCTTGCCACGTCCGACCTGCTTGTCTTCTCAAGCTTTCATCGACTCCCATTCCAGCAGCCGCTGATTCTCCACTCGTCCGTCTCCCTCACTTAAGACGCCGCACGAGGTGGTTTTCCTTATTGTGGGTTGTGGGTTAAGTGATCGTTCCCTTCTAATACACTACTAGCCATTAAAATTGCTACACCACGAAGATGACGTGCTAAAGATGCAAAATTAAATCGACAGGAAGAAGATGCTGTGATATGCAAATGATTAGCTTTTCAGAGCATTCACACAAGGTTGGCGCCAGTGGCGACACCTACAACGTGCTGACACCTACAACGTGCTGACAACCGATTTCTCATACACAAACGGCAGTTGATCGGCGTTGCCTGGTGAAACGTTGTTGTGATGCCTCATGTAAGGAGGAAAAATGCGTACCATCACGTTTCCGACTTTTATAAAGGTCGGATTGTAGCCTATCGCGATTGCGGTTTATCGTATCGCGACATTGCTGCTCGCGTTGGTCGAGATCCAATGACTGTTAGCAGAATATGGAATCGGTGGGTTCAGGAGGGTAATACGGAACGCTGTGCTGGATCCAAACTGCCTCGTATCACTAGCAGTCGAGATGACAGGCATCTTATCCGCATGCCTGTAATGGATCGTGCAGCCACGTCTCGATCCCTGAGTCAACAGATGGGGACGTTTGCAAGACTACAACCATCTGCACGAACTGTTCGACGACGTTTGCAGCAGCATGGACTATCAGCTCGGAGACCATGGCTGCGGTTACCCTTGACGGTGCATCACAGACAGGAGCGCCTGCGATGGTGTACTCAACGACGAACCTGAGTGCACGAATGGCAAAACGTCATTTTTTCGGATGAATCCAGATTCTGTTTACAGCATCATGATGGTCGCATCCGTGTTTGGCGACATCGCGGAGAACGCACATTGGAAGCGTGTATTCGTCATCGCCATACTTGTGTATCACCCGGTGTGATGGTATGGGGCCCCAATGGTTACACGTCTTGATCACCTTTTGTTCGCATTGACGGCACTTTGAAGAGTGTACGTTACATTTCAAATGTGTTACGACCCGTGGCTCTACCCTTCATTCGATCCCTGTGAAACCCTACATTTCAGCAGGATAATGCACGACCGCATGTTGCAGGTCCTGTATGGGCCTTTCTGGATACAGAAAATGTTCGACTGCTGCCCCGGCCAGCACATTTCCAGATCTCTCACCAACTGAAAACGTCTGGACAATGGCGGCCGAGCAATTGGCTAGTCACAATACGCCAGTCACTACTCTTTATGAACTGTGGTATCGTGTTGAAGCTGCATGGGCAGCTGTACCTGTACACGCCATCCAAGCTCTGTTTGACTCAATGCCCAGGCGTATCAAGGCCATTATTACGGCTAGAGGTGATTGTTCTGGGTACTGATTTCTCAAGATCTATGCACTCAAATTGCGTGAAAATGTAATCACATGTCAGTTCCAGTATAACATATTTGCCCAATGACTACCCGTTCATGATCTGCATTTCTTCTTGGTGTAGCAATTTTAATGGCCAGTAGCGTAACAATCAACTTCTTTTCCACATTTCTCGGTCGCCGTCTTGTTTTCCATTGGTGTTGTGGTGCTGCTATGCGGTGTTACTTATTTAACTTCGTTTCCGACTCTACTTGTGCGAGGGCTCTAAGAGAGCGTCTACATTTAAATAACTCACTTCGAAATCACAAAACCCTGTTCCCAAAATCGTTCTGTATTCAAATGATTTATCAACTACAGCAACTGATAATTAACGAAGCTATTCAAAAAACATGTTCATACATGATCTTTCAGTGCTTCACAAAACCCATAAGGTAGTACTTAAATCGAGACAGCGTGGTATAGAGTCTATAACACAACATTCCATTTTCTTAATTGCTTGACCGTTGTCTTCAGGAGCCTTTCTTCTTTGGAGTCCACAGCAACCCCAAAGCACGACCGCTAAGTGCAACTGACCCCCACTTGCAAGTCTAAATTCCACATCCGTCATCACTTTTTGCGCTGTGTCTGTATTTTGCTTTCTCTTATGTGCACGTAAATTCCGACAAACCCGGCCACAGCAGATTCTCTTTACGCTACTACTAATTAAAGTCACGTTTTTCATACCCACATCTTTCCGGTCTAGTGAAAAGAAAGTGAGAAGTGTTGCTATGCTTTACAGCGATATGTACCAATGCCATAGTTACAACCACAGTGTAAGAAACACTTACAAACTATTTTCCGTTTGTAACAACAAATGTACGTTATAGCGTGCAATTCTGAAACATATTGAATGTTTCAGACAAAAAGCGTCCGCCCGTAACTTACAAAGTATTAAATGATAGACATATTTATTGAAACAGGTTCACATAAGAAACGTTACACTCTCTGCTGGGTTATGGATGTAGTTTACTGATTTTTTTTCAGGTAGTTAGAGCAAAGAGATACAGTTTCTTCAACAGAACATTAGTTATTTATTTCGTCTAACTGAAATTTTAAACCAGCTGTGTGCAAATGAATTTAAATAACGTTTGCATTGCATATGGGAGCTAGAGACTTCAAACTGTTAGCGGTGGATGCAACATGTTGTACATTATACACTGCTGCGTGCAGATGGGTGTTAGTTGGTGGAATGTTGATGCAAGTGAGATGTTCAAACGTGTGTCCATGTTCCAGAGCCGGCCGGACTGGCCGAGCGGTTATAGGCGCTTCAGTCTGGAATCGCGCGACCGCTACTGTCGCAGGTTCGAATCCTGCTCGGGCATAGATGTGTGTGATGTCCTTAGGTTAGTTAGGTTTAAATAGTTCTAAGTCTAGGTGACTGATGACCTCAGATGTTCAGTCCAATAGTGCTTAGAGCCATCTGAACTATTTTTCAGTGTATTTTCCGACATCCAGATTGATAAAATAGGTTGTCTGCTATCGAAAACAATCGCATCGTTATTACCGTTCCTCCGTCACAAATGCCGACAAAATCTCTGGTAGCACATGGGAGTAGCCTGACTTCGTAAAGTCTCCATGACGTACTTCGGTCAACCACGTACGAAATGCCGCAAGGGTAGCCAATCCGTAGTTGACACCTGGCGATGAAAAGAGGGGAAGGCGATGAAAGCTTCAGTACGTAATCTGACGCCTTAAGAAACCGATGATCATTTATCCAAGAGTCCGCAGCTCGTGGTCGTGCGGTAGCGTCCTCGCTTCCCGCGCACGGGTTCCCTGGTTCGATTCCTGGCGGGGTCGGGGATTTTCTCTGCCTCGTGATGACTGGGTGTTGTTGATGTCCTTCGGTTAGTTAGTTTTAAGTAGTTCTATGTTCTAGGGGACTGATGACCATAGATGTTAAGTCCCATAGTGCTCAGAGCAATTTGAACCATTTATCCAAGAATGTGATCCGAAAAACTAAATTCGCACACTAGGAACGAGTGAACGGATCTGTGTATTTAAAGCGGTACGAGTTCTATAATGTGCAGTGCGAGTTTCATATGAAACAGCTGCTTACAGCATATATTACTCGGAAAGGCGAACTCGTTACAAGGCCGTCAAGCTTCAATACAAAGTATCGAGCGTTGTTACCTCACAGAGCTAGCGCGAAAAGTGAACGCCGAAAATGCCCTCGAAGGGCAACAACTTTCTGTTGACGTCACGCACATAGCAAAGCAATTGAACACTGACAGTAAATATTTCACAACATTATGTACGCCGCAAGGAAATACTGTCTTTGTAAATACTTCACAGTTACTGTTGCACGCAACTGGACTTCCAGGTTAGCAAATAAAATTAGAAAAACAGGTTCAACGTGGGGTTTGATTTTCAAATATGCCACAATGAATGTTGCGTCATGTGCCGACTAGAGAATGTTGTTGTTGTTGTTGTGGCCTCCAGTCCTGAAACTCGTTTGGTGCAGCTCTCCATGCTGCTCTATCCTGTGCAAGCCTCTTCATCTCCCATTACCTACTGCACCCTACATCCTTCTAAACTGCCTACTGTATTCATCTCTTGGACTCCCTCTACGAATTTTACCCTCCACGCTACCCTCCAGTACCAAATTGGTGATCCCTTGGTGCCTCAGAACGTGTCCTATCAACCGATCCCTTCTTCTAGTCAAGCAGTGCCACAAACTCCTCTTTTCCCCAATTCAATTCACTACCTCCTCATTAGTTATGTCATCTACCCATCTAATCTTCAGCATTCTTCAGTAGAACCCCATTTCGAATGCTTCTACTCTCTTTTTGTCTAAACTATTTATCGTCCATCTTTCACTTCCATACATGGCTACACTCCATGCAAATACTTTCAGAAACGACTTCCTGACACATCTATACTCGAAGTTAACAAATCTCTCTTCTTCAGAAACGCTTTCCTTGCCATTGCCAGTCTACATTTTATATCCTCTGTACTTCGACCATCATCAGTTATTTTACTCCCCAAATAACAAAACTCCTTTACTACTTTAAGTGTCTCATTTCCTAATCAAATTCCTTCCGCATCATCCGACTTAGTTCAACTACGTTCCATTATCCTCGTTTTGCTTTTGTTGATGTTCATCTTATACCCTCCTTTCAAGACACTGTCCATTCCGTTCAACTGCTCTTCCAAGTCCTTTGCTGTCTCTGACAGAATTACAATGTCATCGGCGAACCTCAAACTTTTTATTTCTTCTCCATGGATTTTAATGCCTACTCCGAACTTTTCTTTTGTTTCCTTTACTGCTTGCTCAATATACAGATTGAGTAGCATGCGGGAGAGGCTACAACCCTGTCGCACTCCCTTCCCAAGCACTGCTTCCCCTTCATGCCCCTCGACTCTTTTAACTGCCATCTGCTTTCTGTACAAATTGTAAATAGCCTTTCGCTCCCTGTATTTGACCCTTGCCACCTTCAGAATTTGAAAGGGAGTGTTCCAGTCAACATTGTCAAAAGCTTTCTCTAAGTCTACAAATGCTAGAAACGTAAGTTTGCCTTTCCTTAATCTTTCTTCTAAGATAAGTCGTAGGGTCAGTATTGCCTCACGTGTTCCAACATTTCTACAGAATTCAAAGTGATCTTCTCCGAGGTCGGCTTCTACCAGTTTTTCCAATCGTCTGTAAAGAATTCGCGTTAGTATTTTGCATCTGTGACTTATTAAACTGATAGTTCGATAGCCGGCCTTAGTGGCCGAGCGGTTCTAGGCGCTTCAGTCTGGAACCGCGCGACCGCTACGGTCGCAGGTTCGAATCCTGCCTCGGGCATGGATGTGTGTGATGTCCTTAGGTTAGTTAGTTTTAAGTAGTTCTAAGTTCTAGGGGACTGATGACCTCAGATGTTAAGTCCCAAAGTGCTCAGAGCCACTTGACCACTTGATAGTTCGATAATTTTCACATCTGTCAACACCTGCTTTCGTTGGGATTGGAATTATTATATTCTTCTTGAAGTCTGAGAGAATTTCGCCTGTCTCATACATCTTCCTCACCAGATGGTAGAGTTCTGTCAGGTCTGGCTCTTCCAAGGCTGTCAGTAGTTCTAATGGAATGTTGTCTACTCCCGGGGCCTTGTTTCGACTTAGGTCTTCCAGTGCTCTGTCAAACGTTTCACGCAGTATCATATCTCTCATTTCATCTTCATCTACATCCTCTTCCATTTCCACAATATTGTCCTCAAGATCATCGCCCCTGTATAGACCCTCTATATAGTCCTTCCAGCTTTCGGCTTTCCCTTCTTTGCTTAGAACTGGGTTTTCATCTGAGCTCTTGATATTCATGCAAGTGGTTCTCTTATCTCCAAAGGTCTCTTTAATTTTCCTGTAGGCAGTATCTATCTTACCCCTCGTGAGATAAGCCTCGACATCCTTACATTTGCCCTCTAGCCATCCCTGCTTAGCCATTTGGCGCTTCCTGTCGATCTCATTTTTGAGACGTTTGTATTCCTTTTCGCCAGCTTCATTTACTGCAGTTTTGTATTTTCTCCTTTCATCAATTAAATGCAGTAAATCTTCTGTTACCCAAGGAGTTCTACTAGCCCTCGTCTTTTTACCTACTTGATCCTCTGCTACCTTCACTACTTCGTCCCTCAGAGCTACCCATTCGTCTTCTACTGTACTTCTTTCCCCCATTCCTGTCAATTGTTCCCTTATGCTCTCCCTGAAACTCTGTACAACCTCTGGTTTTGTCATTTTATCCAGGTCCCACCTTTTTGCAGTTTCTTTAGTTTTCATCTACAGTTCATAACCAATAGATTGTGGTCAGAGTTTACATCTGCCCCTGGAAATGTCTTACAGTTTAAAACCTGGTTCCTAAATCTCTGTCTTACCATGACATAATCTATCTGAAACCTTCTAGCATCTCCAGGGTTCTTCCACGTAAACAACCTTCTTTCATGATTCTTGAACCAAGTGTTAGCTATGATTAAGTTATGCTCTGTGCAAAATTCTACCAGGCGGCTTCCTCTTTCATTTCTTAGCCCTAAACCATATTCGCCTACTACGTTTCCTTCTCTTCCTTTTCCAACTGGTGAATTCCAGTCACCCATGACTGTTAAATTTTCGTCTCTCTGCACTACCTGAATAATGTCTTTTATCTCATCATACATTTCATAAATTTCTTCATCATCTGCAGAGCTAGTTGGCATATAAACTTGTACTACTGTAGTAGGCGTGGGCTTCGTGTCTATCTTGGCCACAATAATATGCTTGCAAAAAAGTATAGTGTATTAGATTATTTAACAAAAACACAAAGCATCAGGAGTAAAGCGGTCAATGTCTCTTTAGGCGAACTGTGGATTCGTGAATAGTTCACTGTGAATAAATGACAGTGTGCGAAGACTGTTGTCAAACAACAGTGTAGGGATGGCGGTTACCTCTGACACAATCGAATTTGAGTTACACCGCTTTTTTTTTATTTCATCTTCAGTTTAACCTGACTATCTAAATCGCTCGAAATAACCGGTTTCTTAAGTAACCGATCTTAAGGTTTTTATTTCTGTCTCTTCCAACAATAAAGTTAAACGTCGCACAAAAACTGAAAAATCCTTGCTCCCTCAGACTTTTGCATTATGTGTTTCAAGATTTATAAAACGAAATATCAAATAAAACGGGTATGAAAAAAAAACTTAATCCGTCCACCGTTTACTGCTTTTCTTCAAACGTAATGAGGGGTTGAATTTTACAAAAAATTCATCAGTATTCCCCTACTGATTCTAGTTTTCTGAACCTCTGTTTCAAATATCACGTTTAATATAGCATCTTACCATTACAAGGGCATCACAAATAGTCAATGCTAAAGGGTGAAAACTGAATTTGATTAATCTATTTTAGACCAAGAGATGAATACACTAAGCAGATTCAGAAGGATGTAGATTGCAGTAGGTACTGGGAGATGAAGAAGCTTGCACAGGATAGAGTAGCATGGAGAGCTACATCAAACCAGTCTCAGGACTGAAGACCACAACAACAACAACATTTTTCGTCTAAAGTTGTCCATCTGTAGGAGCTACAAACATATAAAGCCGTATTATGTAAACACAGGCAGCAGATCCACTAATCCCTATTTTTATTGGAAAACATGAATGAACTGTTAAATTTTTAATTTATTGCTGTTGCATTAACTCAGTTTATAATAAGCTTTTGTGTAAAATGTGTAGCGTTCTTTTCCTTTAACTAAATAGAATTCAGCAGCAGAGTATGCACCGATATGAGACTTCCTAGCAGATTGAACCTGTTTCGAGGACTGGGACTCGAACCCAGGACCTGTACCTCCCACAGACAAGTACTCTACCGACTGATCTGTCCCTGCACGACTCAAAATTCGTCGTCACAGCTGTACAACTGGCAATACGTAATCTCCTAGCCGACGAAATTCAAAGGCCCGGCCGAGCATACATTTTTAATTTTTCAGGAAGTTTAAAAAGAACTGCTCTTTCCAAATATTCAAGTGAATAATTTAGATACCAAGCAAAATATAACATTTACATGGAACAACTACATGACAGTAGTTAAAAATTCAATAATGAATTAATTGAATCTCCAGTATTTGTTACCAACGCATTCATAAATACTAGTTCTATAACATGTTGATGTGTCACTTAGTTCCTTTCATCAGAAACAGTATCATTCAAAGTAGATATTAGTCTTTCAGAATCCAAGAACGGCTCATAAGACCAGTTTTTTAAAGTTTTATTTGAAACTAAAAATTGTAATACCACCTTATGGAAAACTGACACATGGGATTTAGTCCCGGTTATCAATATTAAAGAAAAATACCTTTGATAACCGAGATCAAACAACTACAGAAGTAAAATACTGGTATAGCTTTTAACTGGTCGGTTTTGCCCATCCCTGCAACAGTGACAGCACCGTTTCATTGTTTTGAATGTAGATGGTTGGTTGGTTGTGTTGGGGAAGGAGACCAGACAGCGAGGTCATCGGTCTCATCGGATTAGGGAAGGACAGGGAAGGAAGTCGGCCGTGCCCTTTGAAAGGAACCATCCCGGCATTTGCCTGGACCGATTTAGGGAAATCACGGAAAACCTATATCAGGATGGCTGGACGCGGGATTGAACCGTCGTCCTCCCGAATGCGAGTCCAGTGTCTAACCACTGCGCCACCTCGCTCGGTTTTTGAATGTAGATATTCGTTTCTTATTCATTTCTGTTTTATAACAGGAAATCTTCGGACTAGCCTGTGTTTCTACAAGAATATATTAAAAATAAGCGGAGAGAATAAAAGCCGAAATTTTGTCATTAATTTTATTAAGGAGCACAAACTCTCTTCTTTTAGTTACCTTGATAAAACTTTGCAAGAGAATGGTTTCCCTTTTATCTAGAGCAGGGCGGTGCAGTACTGGTCTGCTATAAGGAAAAGAAAAATATCCTGCGGCGCAGCGGTTTGTTATCCCACAGAGCATGTTCGCTCACCTTCGGGAGAATTCTTCTGCAGCATACATGCCTGCCCTGGAGCTACGTATCAAGTTTCTCGGCTTAAAAAGCTGTAAAAAAATTTGCAGCACAAAACTTGTCGACATGGCGCAAGTGAGCGAAAGTAGTCAAGTGAAGACTACGATGTATTGTCACTTTTACGTGTACAAACTGGCCACCAAGTCCTTGCCATATGCAAGTGCTAACATGAATTTCACACTGATGCTGTTTGAAGGGACCGCTGTATCAAGCAGAAATCTACAGATACCAGCCTTTGAATGTCGGCCCGTATTTTGACCGGAACTGAGGTTGGAATCCTCCCACATGTCAGTCATGGGGCCTGAAGATGGCGTAATATATCGCCAAACCTGGTAGCCCCAACAAAATAACATTTTGGAAATTAGCCGGTTGGAAGGTGTTTAATTTGACATTCTGTACTGAACAAACGAGTCTTGCAACCATCTCCGAAAAAATGGAGGTACAGAGACTAAATATGTAAGTTTTATTAGTTTCGGATTATTCATACAAGGGATGATGAAAAGGTTAAAAGCAGAGTAAGCGATAAACCATTTTTCTTTCGTTATTTTGTAGGTCTGCAAGTATGAAAATGTTAAGGAAAATGTTAGAAACTGTGTTTACAATTTGTTGAAAGTCACTAACTGCTCTCATTATTAAACAGTGATAACTACACTACTTTGTGGTCCGTTTTAAGAAAAGATGGTTTTTGACACATCTCATCGCGTATGACATCATATTTCCTGAAGTATGTGTATAACGGTGTGTATAATTCTGAAAAGTAAATCAAATAGTATATGTGGCAACTGTCTGCATAATACCTTGCGAATAGAGAGAATAAATTAAACCATCATGCCTAATACTGAAGCTTCACTCCATAAACAACGAAAATGTAGCAAGCGGTAAACATTTTCGTTTCACTATTTTGTGAAGTTGTCGACAAGAAAGAGTTTCGAAAAGGTTTGAAATTATTTTGAAAGTCGCTAAGTGATCTCAATCACACATACTGAATGAATATAGTCTGCGTAATTTGCGCTCCGTGACTTACACAGTTCCTAACTTTAATACTTGACCTAGTGTGTCAAACCTTAACGTAAGATTATACCTATTAAGGACTTGATTATGACAGCATTTACAATTTTTAAATTCGGGCAATAATTATATGAAATAATGAAACTCAAATTTTTGTCGCCCATCGATGCCTCGGACAGGCAACTGGATGATCAGTCGATTATTTTAGCCGTTTAGTAATGCAGACTTGCCGCCACCCCTTTTGAACGCAGAACGTCACCTGGCACTCACGCGAGCAACACTGCCAGTTATTGGAGACTGTACCCCTTGTTGCTTGTGGGACGATGTTGTTTCAGCTCGTTAGTGCATCATTCACTTTGATATTAAGGTCTATCAGCGCCTGAACGGCAGATGCCATCATCGATATATTGGGAGGTCACGTTCTGCCCAGTATCCAGCAAAATCGTTACGTCTCACACTTATGGATGTTCTCCCGTGTGATGTTATATGAAGTTATTCACGTATGAGACACTAACAAAAAATTAAGAACTGTTTGTAGAGTCCTAGCTGCGTGTCGCATTGTACAAAACACAACACAGATAGTGGAGAGAGTGTTGCAAAACATTTTGCCGCTGTGTTGCGTCCATTCACACTGGTGGCCACCAGTTTCAGCAATTGCTAAGAACTGGAGCTGTTGCTATTTCGTGTAATTTGTACATCTACAAAGCCATTTTCGACCATTAGTCCCCTATTTAAAGGTACTCAGGATAGACTCCTCTGACATATGTAAAGTTTTGATCCAAAACGTTTAGGACACCCTGTTTATGGTAATGAATATAACATGAGAAATATCTTTGTTTCGTAACACGTCATCTCTTTTTCCCTTCAACAGTGCAGGAAGAGAAGAAACTCACGCTTTGGCCTTCCGTAACTGGTATCACTGACCTAAAGAGAATTAAGGAAATCACAGAAAAATGTAAGCAAGACAGTCAGAAATATGAAGAAATATCATCTTAATTAAAACTACACTCACTTTTCTCTCAGTTTACCACTCATATTTGAATACTCAATTACTATCTATTACGCACAATCTAAGAAAGAGACTGTTGTAGATGTCAGTAACCATCACAGAACAACGAAGTGAAGGTTAAAATTTAAGATAGTAGCGGCCACCTGGCTGATCGCTCAAAAATTTATTTATTTATACGTGTATTTTACCTCGAAGATTAGGTCCTTAGGCACTCTCTTACATCTAAGGAGATATTCTTACTGAGTCATCGTTACAATATGAGTAATTTACGATTAGTACACAATAATAAAGGAAATAATAATAACATACCAATGAGAAAGCAAGTGTGAGAAATAAAAACTGTAGAGGGAGATCGAACCTTCACTACAACAACAACTTTCAAGGGGATGTAGTATGCTGGCTTTGGCCGTCTTGTCTGACAGTTGGATAAATGGATTAATATTATTCCAATTACTTTTGAATCTTTCCATCTGCTTCTTTTTCGCCTGACTGCCCTTTGTCCATCACTGAAGTAAAGAAGGTGAAGGACAGATTACAGTGCGGGAGAGTTTTTCATCTGGAGGACAGCGTGTGTTGAAAGACATAATGTTCCCTCGTCAGTGTTTCAACCTAGTGAACGATCTTAGAATCACATGAAGGAACGCGCATTAGAGACCGCGATAAGCTGTTCCTGGAATTTTCATCTGTTTTCGGTGTTGTAAGACACGAGATTGTGCTTTGCGCAGCGTTTCTAAATATTACGAGTTGTACATATTTAAGAGCTGTGTAATATATTAAAGCTGTTTGGATCATATTGTCAATTCTTCACTTACAGAGTTATATGGTCAGTTTATTTCTGTATAATTTTTAAACTAGTTGCATAACTTGTGGACTGTTACACCATGCTTCCTCAATCATGTACCATCTCATAGCTTCAAGCGGAAGGTGTTTCGTAGCATGGAACAGATGACATTTGAATATGAACTATGTTTCGTTAATGTCGTAAGCAGTCTATCTCTCTTGAAAATGAGAAATTACGTTAGTGACCAGTAGCTTCCGTTCCAAACCTTTTTAACTTGTAACTGGTTTACGAGAATCTCCTCAATTTGATTTCACTTACTGAGTTTTTGACGCTTAGAAAAGCGTTACTTTTCTGGAGCTATTTTTGTAATTTCAGAATAAATATTTCAGCACCCATAAAATGAATGCTGTCATTTCAAAATGGAATAAGAAAAAAACTTTAATCTTCTATTACGTGGCATTCTTGATGCAGATGCCTGAAAACCTTTCAAAGGTCTCTCCTACAATTAAGGTAACTCAGAACCTCTACTAACAGATGTTGCTTGTACACTATAATCTTGGCTAACGTTCTGTTCCTTTGCAGAAGGATTTTCCCGAGTGGCCGCCGCAGGAAACAAAGCAACATGTGCTAAAATCCAGTTTGCGACCTGTGTGTAAACCGATGGAGTCAACGACCACGCAACGAGTGGACTTCCCACTGTGGCAAACTGAACGGATAGCTCCCATTCTGCAGAATCCTGGATTCTGCACTTCTAAGAAACCTATGGAAGGTCAGTCAGTGCAAATGTCTGTAGGCGCTATAGCACCGCAACGCGCAGTATTTCAAGACTGATTTCCAATAACGATTATCGTACTCATGGTCGAAAAATTATCTGAATTGTAATCTCTCAGGTTTTATCGGTGTGGCTGGTTAATTATGTGCTGTTTGATGTACCGTAGAATGCTTAGACGACCGAGCCAAGTCTTCAAGTGCTGCGAACTGTAAAAAGAAAGATGTCGGGACGAAGATTTCAGTTTAAGCAAAGGCTCGGGGTCCGACACTCGATTTATTAAGATCTCTCCGGCCATTTCATGCAGTGTGTTCAAAAAATGGCTCTGAGCATTATGGGATTTAATATCTGACGTCATCAGTCCCCTAGAACTTAGAACTACTTAAACCTAACTAACCTAAGGACATAACACACCTCCATGCCCGAGGCAGGATTCGAACCTGCGACAGTAGCGGTCGCGCGATTCCAAACTGAAGCGCCTAGAACCGCTTGGCCACAACGGCCGGCTCATGCAGTGGGGCTGGAGTGTGCTAGAACAGTGTGCGTTGCACAGAGTAGCTGTGCGGGCTCTCAAAAGCAGGAACAGGAAGAAGAATTCGGCTATGAACAGCAGCGTCACCCCAACAGTACTTCAAAGCATTCAACGAACCAAGATCCCCTAGCTTTCCGGGTTGAAGGAATAAAATTCCAAAACAACAGTTATCCCAGATTATGACAGGAAACACGAAACCCGCGACAGTGCAAACAAGTACATGGCCGCCAACGGGACCTAGGCATGGTGGCAGGGAAAAAAATTGAACAATAAGAGCACAAATTGGCCCCTTTCTTGCTACAAACGAAAGACGAATGGCGACCGATGACGACTTGTAATTGTGAGATAAAGTCACGCAGGATGAATGTGACCATACAGAAAATCAATAGAAGTGTTCCAAAGCTGCTGTACTGATCACTAAGAAACCATCAGTTGGTGGCTTGTCTGATGGGGAACTACGGGACGAGAGGACACAGAATACCGTGTGTACCCTCCACGTTGCGGCTGTGGACTCGTGTATGAAGAAATTAATAAAATTTATGCTTGGCACAGGCGTTTTGCCTTAGTATATTAAAGCACAATCAGCGGTCTGAAATAACACAATTCGAACTTACACACACCATTTTTAGTTTGCCACTTCTGCCTTTTTACATGGGCACGTTCAAAGTAAAGGCAGTTTTTTAAATAACCTTTTTTTATTTGAAAAGTAACACTCTAAGTAACAGCATTTCTCTACACATTCTACGTCAAATTCTATGCACTTGATTCATGTCTTGGAAAAATTTGGAAATTTGTGATAAGGTCTTATGGGAGCAAAGTGCTGAGGTCATCGGTCCCTAAACTTACGCACTACGTGACCTAACTTAAACTAACTTACGCTAAGGACATCACACACACCCATGCCGGAGGGAGGACGCGAATCTCGGACGGGGGAAGCCGCGCGGACCGTTACAAGGCGCCCTAGACCGCGCGGCTATAGCGCGCAGCTGATTCATGTCTTGACTAGCTTCAGAAATATTCAGATCTGTCTGAATTCCTAAGGGACCAAGCTGCCACGGTCATCGGTCCCTAGACTTACACACTACTTAAACTAACTTAACGCTAAGGACAATACAAACACCCATGCCCGAGGGAGGACTCGAACCTCCGGTGGGAGGGGCCGCCCAATCCGTGACATGGCGCCTCAAACCACGCGGCCACTCCGCGCGGCTGACTAGCTTACTAATTCCGCCCAGGAAGAAACCCCGTGTCATATCGCTGGCTTAGTTGTGCCGTATCTTTGCGGTCAGCCGCGTGTGCAGAGTCGAGCGCGGGACACGGAATTGTTATGTTGTGTAGTGTGTAGCTCTGCATGCGAAAGGCATTGTTAGCATGGAAGTTGAAGTGTTTCTACAAGTGTTATTACAATAAAGTGATAAAATAAGTAAATGATTCAGAGGAAAGTGCATCAAGAAGTGATTTAAAAATGACCAGTGCTGCTTATAACGTATTTGTGTATCCTCTCAAATGGTTCAAATGGCTCTGACCACTATGGGACTTAACAGCTGTGGTCATCAGTCCCCTAGAACTTAGAACTACTTAAACCTAACTAACCTAAGGACATCACACACATCCATGCCCGAGGCAGGATTCGAACCTGCGACCGTGGCAGTCGCGCGGTTCCGGACTGCGCGCCTAGAACCGCGAGACCACCGCGGCCGGCTGTATCCTCTCGTTGCGTGTCGTACCGTACAGTATCAATCATCCGCGCCGTGTTCGGTCTCTCAGAATGAACTAATGTGAATCAGCAAAAATTGGTTACCACAAAAGAGTACAAAAAAGTGCCAGTGTCTTGTAGCGAGCGTGAGGACGTGCGTTTGATTACCGCGTTTTCGCAATATCAACAATCAGACGCGCCGCGACGGTTACGCGCACGCTCGTACAACTGAGAACTGTGAACTGTAAATTTAACTTTGTGAACAGTGTTAAAATATAATTACTAGTGTCAAGGAGGAGTGGTACCAAATATCTGTGTATGCGTGACGAGCGTAAGGACTTCCGTGCGATCATTCGGCTTCCGCATCATCAACAATCACCAGCGTCGTGTCGGTTACGCGTACGCTCGTCAGAATGAAACTGTGGACTGTTAAGCATCCATTAATTGGGATAACACTTCTGAATTAGAATGTAAACAGTGCAACCTCCGACTTTCTTTTATCGTCTCAAAATATAGTTGTTTATAGCATACGTCGAACAGTGTTGTGTCTTAATGTTGAGTGGCTCCCCTAAACCCGTTTGCATAATTCGATAGATAATTTCAGGCAAGCCAGCAGCAGTGTGGAGCAGAACAATACTACCGCCGCGGGATTATCAGCTACGTGGTGTGGACAGGGCGCACGGTCAATAAAAGCAGAAACGACAACCAGTTTAAAATACCCCCTACAAGTTTGTGGGCCAAAAGTTCCATGGGGTAACGGGGACCATAATATGACTTTGGATTTTTATTGCAAGGTGGGATCGTTTCATTCTTTGAAGGTCAACGAAGGTCACAAAGATGGCATGAGCTTCCATTTACAGAAAGTGTTCGAAGTGATGACCTTTGGTATCAATGCAGTGCTTCAATCTTCTTATCATGGACTGAATGGTACTCCTTATCACATCGGCACTAATCGAAGCACATGATCTGACAATTCTCACTCGCATATCTTCAGGTGTACTTGGAACGTCTTTATAAACAATGTCTTTTACGAATCCCCACAAGAAAAAATGCAGAGGCGTCAAGTGTGGCGAACGAGCTGGCCATTACACATCTTCTCCGCGTCCAGTCCAACGATTTGGGTATTGTCTCTGCAACTCATTTCTAGCCATCAGCGAAAAATATGTCGGACACCCATCGCGTTGGTACCACATTCTGTTCCCTGTTCCTACAGGTATTTCTTCCAATAACAGATCTAATGTTTCTTGCAGGAATGTGGTGTACTTCCTACCATGAAGATTTCCTTCGATGAAATAGGGGCCTATAATTCTGTCCTCCAGAATCCCACACAATACATTCACTGACCACGGCTTTTGGTGTGCAACTTACAGCAGCCAACATGGATTTTTAGTTGCCCAATAATGCATGTTACACAAATTAACATTTCCATGGTTCGTGAATGTAGCCTCGTCAGTAAATAAAATCAAATTAATAAATGTGTCATCCCTCAAAATCTGAAGTTGAGTCCATCGGCAGAATTCAGTGCGACGCATTCAATCCGTACCAGTTAATTCTTGGTGGAGACTGATATGGTAAGGATGATATTTATGGCGATGCTGAACACGACAACACTACTCTGGCTCATGCCAGATTCCCTTGCGATATGGCGCGAGCTAATACTCGAACCACAGTGGCAAGAGTACCAATTTCCGTTTCCTTTGCCGGATATGTTGCCGATGCGTTAAAGATCCAGTTGTTCTCAATTTATCACGAACATATTTAAATGTACGACGTGTAGGGTGAGTACGTTAAGGATATCTTTCAGCGTATAGGTCTCTAGCTCTCACTGAATTTCGTTGGCATTGTCCGTAAATGAGAAGCATATCGACTTGTTCTTCGAACGAATACATCATTTACATTCGCTTGATTCGACGATACTAATCTTACCGTTCCTATTAGTGTTGTATTGCGAAACCGTCGAATGTTGCTGACATGTCAATGGCACGTTAAGATGGATACGCAGTATTTGGTGAATATTTACTATTTGCACGATTGACGACAGAGAATTGTCAGAGCATGTGCTTAGATAAGTGCCGAAGTGATAAGGAATACCACGCAATCCATGATAAGAAGATTGCAGCACTGCAATGATACCAATGGCCATCACTTCGAACACCTTCTGTAAATGGACGTTCATGCCACCTTTTTGACCTCCGTTGACCTCCAAAGACCTTACAGTTACACATCATAGGATTCGTCTCGATAGCCGCTATCGGTAAATAAGAACCAAACTATAGCATCCCATCTAAGAAAAAAAAAAAAAAAAAAAAAAAAAGTTGACCTTCATATCTCTAACGCGACCCCACCTAGCAACGAAAATCCGACGTCATATTATGGCTTCCGTTGTCCCATGCAACATTCGTACCACAAACTTTTCAGCTATTATACTTTCGGAGTTATTCTAGGTGGAAATAGTTAGTGCCTCACACTCTATGTCTGACAGATGCTGATGGCCATGGATGAAACGCGGTAATATAAATATAAAAATGTACACAGTTATCAATATTAAAATTTTGTACGCAATTGATTGTTTTCCGATGTGATTCGGGGCGGACATTACCCTGAAGCGAAATTACACCTTTCGAAAACTCCGCCTCCTTTTGCTTTTGATTTTGGCGTCCAGAACTCGCAGTACTTCACAGCAGCTGTCACTACTCACTTTTCAGCCTTCAGGCGTGTAATTAATCGGCTGTGAACTTATCATTTTCTAAAACCTATCATCGCCAACTTTCCTGCAGCAGACAATGGAGGATGTGTCCTCACCATCCTCAGGCGCTTGCTCTGTGTTTCACAGTGATGGAGCTACGCAGGTGCTATACGACTGACAAAGTCTTCTCGTCCTTCTTAGAAGTGCCTTAAATATTATTTCAGCATTTTGTAACGTTCCTGTTCCTGTTTGTCTGCCACTCCATCTGATAGTCAACGAGCACAAATTTTGCGATGGTTTAGAGTTTCATGGACGATCGCTAATGCTGAACCTCGGTTAATGTTCAATTCACAAGCAGTATCATGAACTCTGGTACGACGAACATCACAAATCAATCGCTTAGCCGTTTCGATGTTTTTGATCGTTTCAGAAATCGCAGACAGAAGTAAGTCTTCTTTTAAAGCGTTTACGCGCGGAATGGCCTCGAGGTTTGAGGCGCAGTGTCACTGACTACGTGGCCCCTCTCGCCGGAGGTTCGGGTCCTCCCTCGGGCGTGGGTGTGTGTGTGTGTTGTTCTTAGCATAAGATAGTTTAAGTAGTGTGTAAGTCTAGTGACCGATAACCTAAGAAGTTTGGCCAATTAGAAATTCGCACACATTTGAACATTTATTTTAATGCGTTTATGAGCTCGTAAATATTTCATTTGCTAAAAACTCTATCAGCACACTGTATCTGAATTCTACGAAATATCTTTGCTGTAGAACTTTCAGAATACTGTAAAGGAATCACATCCGTCATTTATTTCTTGCTGCATATATACGACGTACTTGTAATAAAATTGCTCTGAAATCACTACCAATAAAGATGAGAGTGATGAAATCTAATCTGGTGGTTTGCTGAATAGTGGCGTCATCTTGTCGCAACATTCCCATCAGTTTCCAATCCATCATCTTCAAGCGAAGTAAGTACAAGAAATGGAAGTAAATGCTAAATCACGATCCTATGACTGTAAATAGTAAGAGAACTTAAGCGTGTTGCTGGAATACGTTACAGATTACGTAACAAAATATGTACAGTTAAATAATTATTTCTTTTATTTTCTTTGAGCCAAAGAATAAGCGCAGCCCATTTGTTTGAAGAAAAAATAAATATTCTATTGTAAAAAGAGAGATAATTTTCTTCTGGTCCGTACGAAAAGCTCTTGAAGAGCAATCATTTTACAAATCATCATGTCAATGTATTTGATTCTGTTGTTCTATGTATATCATTTCTGACTGCCCCTCAAAGATTCTTCTCCAAAGTAGTCAGTTTCTTGAGCTGTGGCTGAAGTGCAAGACAGAGAAGTAACATTTCCCTCCTGTTCGAGTTTTTAATGACCTTTCAATTAAACAGTTGCACCTATTTTCACAGCATATTCTACGATCTACATTAATAGTGTCACTGAGGTAATTCCACGTATCACATTTCTCTTAGGCAACGTTATAGTTGTTTTTCATAATTAGGAACGGCTGGTAGAGGGAATAAATGAATAGAACAAATGAGACAGCACTTAAAACATGACTTAAAAGACTGTTCAGACTTTTAGCTGTCACCTGATAGCCATTTGTGGGGTTGTTCCAGTTTGCATATCCCAAAAAGCCCTTGTCATACACAGAGCTTTTTATGAAATTCTACTATTCCTCCGCACAGTGAAAATTGTGAGATGATTTGTAAACAGCAGCAGTCACCTACGGCAGCCAAGGCAGCTCGAAAGACTGGAACGTCTTTCAAACGTTAAGGCTACACACCTGGCAACGTTGTTTCTGCTGTTTCACATTTCAACGTTTGCAGATTAAAATTCGAATGTTGAACCTTCATTTTCGGTAAAAACCTCTTTACAAACAGAATACAGAGGCGAAGTCAGAGAGGCATTTTCATTTGGACTTTCTGACTCCTTGGAGACAGAGGCAAAGCTCTATTTCATCAGTAACAGGAATAGTATTGTAACAGTTCTCCAAGACCAAACACCAACAGTTTTGTTTGGAGTGCTGTGCACTGTCGAATGTCTGTTCTCAGAGTATCTTAACAGTATCCAGCAACTGTGATTGGTGATCTCTGGTAGAAAGCGACCACAGGTAACTAATACGCAGTAGCCCCAAGTAAACCAGTGAATTATTCCATATTGATTTACAGTTTCTATGTATGAATGTACGTGTGTATGTGTGGGATCTCATCGCAAACCTTTGCAACCATTTCAATGAAATTTGACACTGAAACAGGAGGGCTCACGAGTATCAGCGTTGTGGGATTAACAACTTCCTAGCTCCAACAGGAGAGGCGATAAAGAAACAAACAAGTTTTTTCCATCCCCTGATGTATAGGCTGCACTGCACAATAGGCATGTTGCTTGGGAACAATGTTAGCCTGCTTTGCAGGGCGGCCTCCATGTCAGAGGCAAGAAGTAGCTCTCCAGACCCCAATTTGTAAGCTGCCCTGCATGACAGGCCTGTTCTGTTAGAGTAGTACTAGCCTGTTTTATCGACCTGCTTTGCATGGCGACTTTACACCTGGGGCAAACAAATAATTTTCAGGCTCCTTGTGTGAAGCCTGCACTGCATGACAGACACGTCGTGGGAGCAGTATTGCCCAGCTGCTCTAAACTTTACTGCAGAATTTACGTGTGCCGATGACACGGTTGGGGAGAGGCTCAGATGGATAGAAGAGAGGATGGTCAAAGTGAGGAGGAAAGGGACAGAGGTAAGAGAAGAGGGGGAGATGCGTTGGGCAGGAGGAAGATGTAGCAGTGCAGTGAACAGGCAGAGCAGGAAGAGGGGGAAGCAGAGAGGGGAAGAGAGAGGGGGAGGAGGACATGGAGGACATGGTCAGAAGGAGGGAGAAGGAAGATATGGCCAGAGAGAGTGAGTGCAGGAAATGGACAAAGAGAAGCAGAGAGAGTAGATAGATATTGAACACACACACAGGTGAAGCTGTGGAAAAAATACTATATATATATATATATATATATATATGTGTGTGTGTGTGTGTGTGTGTGTGTCTAAGAACTTCTATGCTTCTGCAGACATATGCACTTTCTCAACACAGTCTGCATTAAGCTGTACAGGCTTGCACCCTCTGCAGAGGTAAATTTTGCCAGCCTTCCTCGAATGTCAGTTTTGGAGTTTACCTCACCGACCACAGTACAGATGCTCACAGTTTCTGGCCATCTGCAAAACTATGTTCCTCGCCAAGGTTTCTCCATAACCTATGTGCTAATCAGAAACAACCAAGTCAGGAGACTACGTAGGTGTCACAGTAACTGGAACACCAATCAGCAATGGCAGCATTGAACATACAACTGGTATGCAGACGAGCGTTGTCGTGTTGCAAGCAAGAACCCTTCCTCCACCCATTTTCCCCATTTTCCCGACCATTCCCTCTGAATTACATGGTGCAACCTCCAAAGAGTTTCCACATATGCAGTGTTGTAAACGGTGGTCCCTGGTTCCAGCCCATCAATGGTGAATATTCCACTCCCATCTGAAAAGTATGGAACTTCTTCTGGGGTGGGTGGGGGGGTTGGGGGGGGGGGGGGGGAGCTGCAGTATGCTTCCACTGCACTGACTGGGCTTCGGTCTACAGCTCATTGTAGTGGTGGAGCCAAGTCTCGTCGTCCGTCATGAGTTTAGAAGTTAAGCGTTTTGGAGCCTTGCTGTGTCGTTGAAAGAGAGCACCTGTTTGCGCCCTTGTGACTGTGCTACATTCAGGGATTTGGGAACCCATCTGGCAGACTCCTTCCAAGCTTAAGGTGTTCATGCATTGTGCGGTGTAGAGTGCTTCTGGCAAGTACTGTAGCCGCCTCCAGCTCCGTGAACATGATACACCAGCTCTGCTGAATATGATTTTCCATTCGTTCCTTCCAGAACTTATTCCTTTCTTCGTTGCTATGCAAGCACTTTTCCAGCCATCTATCGAGTTGTACACCTTATTTCGCGATGGTGAACACTCTCCACACGTGCCACCAATCACCTGTGAATATCCTCAGTGTTTACGCACTCCTTCCACAGAAAACACGTCGTTCAACGCTGTCACTGACGATCACACTACATGTTATCCGTTCACATAATGACAGTAGTCAAGCAACTGGGGTGTACTGTGCGGGGCTTACACTTCAAGTGACTATCCTAAGGATAGGCCAAAGTACTACATACTTGCTCCTGTAATGAAGCGTCAGATCGCGCACCATGATAGACGGAAATAAATGAAGTGTAAACCAATATGGGACGCCCCTGGTATATGTTCTGTTCCTACGATTATTGTCTCTAACTTATGACTTCTTTCGCCTTTGACAATGTTTGTTCACGTGAAAGTTGCCGAATCGCATTGGTTCCACGGTTTAGAGTCCACGTTAAACTGTAGCCTCCCCTATGTCTGAGCGATAAGACAGTTCATTGCTCGGATGAAGCTAGTGGCAGACCATCCCCCGCAGGAAAATGTCTACTGAAGCAACGTGGTGTTCAAACAAATCTTCGGACTGATATACAGCGAAAACTGAAATGGATGAAAATATAAGATAAAATTAAAACGTATATGGGTGAAGTTTACGCCATCTTCAAAAGTAACCAGCACCTAAAATTGGTTTCTAAGCCTGGTGCTATCCTTGGCTTCCCATTGTGCACTTGGAATGGCTGGAGATGTTTACAACAGAACCTTTAAATTCGCTTAATTTTACAGGTGCACTCTCCCAAAAACAGCTTCTTAACGTCACAGAGGCGAAAATATTAACCGCAAAAGAAGGGGAAGTCAGTAGCATTATAATGAAATCCGTTCTCTGCAACTAACTTACTTCTGAGTTTCAAAAGGTTCCATTTTCCGCTAAGATAACCGTACATTGTAACTGTCAATAAAGCACAAGAGGAGACATTCCAGTGTTGTTCAGTGTTTAGAAATGTCGTTAGCACGCATGGACACTGTAAGTGGCCCGTTCGCATTTTGGAGACAGGGAAAACTCATTCGTCTTTGCACCCGAAAGTAACACACCAAATAGAAAATACACTGAAGCGCCAAAGAAACTGATATAGGTGTGCGCATTCAAATACAGAGAGATGTGAACAGGCAGAACGCGGCGCTGCGGTCGGCAACGCCTATACGAGGTGCGGCTAGGAAAAAACCGGACTGATGCTGGAAAAAACATTTATTTACAATTATTTACAATTTCATGTTATCTCCTTCAATGTACTCTCCTTCTCGGTCTCAACACCGCTCCATACGAATTTTCCACTGTTCATAGCAATGCTGCAGATCATTTTCGGTAAGTCCATACATTACTTCCGTCGCTTATTCTTTTACTGCTTCAACAGTCTCAAATCTAGTTCCTTTAAAAGCTGACTTCACTTTAGGGAAAAGAAAAAAGTCACAGGGGGCTAAATCAGGTGAGTAGGGTGGATGATCTAAGATGGGAATGTTGTGTTTTGCCAAAAACGTCTTCACTGACAACGCACTGTGAGCTGGGGCATTGTCTTGGTGAAGGATCCATGATTTTTTTCTCCACAAATCGTTCCGTTTTCTCCGTACTCGCTCACGTAGGGTAGCCAGGACGCTAATGTAATAATGCTGATTCACTGTTTGTCCCTCTGGTACCCAATCAATGTGCACAATCCCTTTGATGTCAAAAAAAACAATCATCATTGCCTTGAATTTCGATTTTGACATTCGTGCTTTCTTTTGTCGTGGAGAACCAGGAGTTTTCCAATGCATCGATTGGCGTTTAGTTTCGGGATCGTAAATAAAAAACCACGATTCATCGCAAGTAATAACATTTTGTAAGAAGGTGGGATCACTTTCAATGTTTTCCAGGATGTCAGAACAAATCGTTCTTCGGCGTTCCTTCTTTTCAATTGTGAGACACTTTGGAACCATTTTTGAACACACTTTGTTCATGTTGAAACTTTCAAGAAGAATCTGCCTAACACTTTCCTTGTCAACTCCTGTTAACTCAGACACTGCTCTGATTGTTAAACGGCGATCTTGTCGAACAAGTTTACCGATTTTTTCAATGTTTGCATCAGTTTTTGCTGACAATGGTCTGCCAGTGCGAGTGTCATCACTGGTGTCTTCGCGGCCATCTTTAAATCGTTTAAACCACTCAAACACCTGTGTTCGCGATAAACAATCATCGCCGTACACTTGTTGTAACATTACAAAAGTTTCACTTGCAGATTTTCCTAGTTTGAAACCAAATTTGATGTTAACACGCTGTTCTTTCTGTACACTCAACATTTTCCCACGCACAGACAAAACGTCAACTACTTAAAACAGACGCCACGGGCAGACTGAGTGCAGGAGGCAGATTAAACTCGAGCAGTAGGCGGAGCGAGAGTCACGTGACAGGCCACGCGACTTTCAGCCTTATTGCATTCGTTTTATTGTTTCACCAGTACTAGTCCGGTTTTTTTCTAGCCACACCTCGTATAAGACAACAAGCGCCTGGCGCAGTTGTTAGATCTGTAACAATGACAGATTATCAAGGTGTAAGCGAGTTTTAACGCGATGTTATAATTGGCGCACAGGCGACGGGATTCAACATCTCCGGAGTAGCGATGAAGTGGGGATTTTCCCGTACGACCATTTCAGAGTGTACCGTGAATATCAGGAATCCGGTAAAACATCAAATCTCCGGCATCACTGCGGCCGGTAAGAGATCCTGCAAGAACGGGACATACGACGACTGAAGACAATCGTTCGAAGTTGCAGAAGTGCAACCCTTCCGCAAATTCCTGCAGATTTCAATGCCGGACCATCAACAAGCGTCAGCGTGCGAACCATTCAACGAAACATCATCGATATGGGCTTTCGGAGCCGAAGACTCACTTGTGCACCCTTGATGACTGCGAGACACAAAGCTATACGCCTAGCCTGGGCCCGTAAACACCGACATTGGACTCTTGATGACTGGAAACATCTTAACTGGTCGGAAGAATCTCGTTTCAAATTGTATCGTACGGATGGACATGTACAGGTACGGAGACAAGCTCATGAGTCCATGGACCCCGCTTGTCAGTAGGGTACTGTGCAGTGTGGTGGAGGCTCTTAAATGGTGTAGGGCGTGTGCAGTTAGAGTGATGTGGGACCCCCTGATACGTATACGACTCTCTCAGGTGACACGAACGTAAGCATCCTGTCTGATCATCTGCATCCATTCATATATTCATGCCTATTGCGCATTCCGACTGACTTTGGCAATTCCAGCAAGATAGTGCGACACCCCACACTTTCAGAATTTCTACAGAGTGACTCTATGAGCACTGTTTTGAGTTTAAACATTTCTTCTGGCCACCAAACTCCCCAGATATGAACATCATTGAGCATATCTAGGATGCCTTGCAACATGGTGTTCAGAAGAGATCTCCATCCCATCGTCCTCTTACGGACAGCCCTGCAGGATTCGTGGGTCAGTTCCCTCCAGCCCTACTTCAGACTTAGTCGAGTCCACGCCATGACGTGTTGCAGCGTACTCACGGGAGCCCTACATGATATTGGGCAGCTGTACCAGTTTCTTTGGCCCTTCAGTGTATAAGAATATGCGCGGAATAGTTTAGAAGCCATACAAATGAGAGAATTAATTTCACATTACTTTCAATTCAGAAATTTAAAAATAAGAAAATCAAGTGAAGCTAATAGAAGCAAGAATGATGTAGAAAATTAAAATCGGCAAGCCATAGGTTTACAAGTTAATTCTGGAGCTGTGTTTATGAGACGCTACTGATTCAGTGTGAAATATTGATCTAGTTAGTAGAAATTTATTTGGAATATAAACCTTTTGATTAAGTTCTCATCTAAATGGACTCAAATGTGATCCAAGGCTCACCTTAACAAGTAACACAATACTGCTTCAGCACGTTAAATGTTATAATTTACTTTACACATTTACATCTTAAACGTGTTCCATGTGCCGTCCTTCCATGTGGGCGCAATACTGCACTCATGTTTGCAGTAAGTTACGAATTATTTCAAATAACCTCGGCTCATCTCGCAAATGTTGACAAGACTGTATAATTAGCTGCTCCAATTTGTTACTAATTTAGGACAATCCCAGAGTGAAAAATGAAGAGGGTTGTAGTCAGAGTATCTTGAAAATCAAGGGTGAAGTCCTGCTCGACCTTTCCATCTTGGACTGTATCTCTGAATTTGATTTCTTCTTACATCAGCAACAATTTTTAGCAGTGGCTCGTTATTTGCATCTACGATGTTCCACATCCATGGGCGATGGATGATATTTGATTCCAGTTAGATGCCTTCTTAATCGAAAAAGTTATATCTGAAATACGTTTGTACTACCTAGGACAATATTTCGTACTTAAGAAGTCATGCTAAGGCTACACTGCTGAAAAAATTAACATAGTTTTCGCTAAAGTAATTATATTTCCTGTTACAATCATAATGATAAAAATGCTCTTACTTTTCAATTGAAACACAGACGTATGAGCGTGAGCAGTTAATATTTTACAGTATTTTCTCGCCTCTTACTAAACGTGTAGATGTTGGTCGCTGTGTAGCATTCCTTGCCACAGCACTTTCTGTATCAGTGGTGTATGCAACTACGACGTTAGGTTTAGCCTCGAAATATCTTGCATCCGAAGCAAACACTTGAGTGAGGCGACTTGCCACTTTTCAGTGTGCCATATCGGTGCTTCTGTTCCAAAATGTACAATATTTTAATGCACAAAATTAATTACTTGTCGAGCACATTAGACGTCGGCTGCGCTGCAGCGCTGTCTAGCTAAAACTCAGTACCACTCACTGCACGTGTCTTTAGGTGTTGCGCGCCAAAACAAAATAAAGACGGTAAACTAAGGGACGCAGTGCATGCCCTTTCGTGGCTGACGGCCACTCTGGTAAATTTATAAGAAAATCATTCTATCGGGAAGAAATCAGTTGTTTACAAACACTAATAATGAAAATAATTTCATGTTAAACATACGTGAGATATTCAACACAGACTACCATGGAATATTCGTTTTCCTTTTGTTAAGTGCATGATTGCGACATCTGCCCGAGCTATTCACTAATCACTAGTAGTTGGTCACTTCAAATTTCACAGCTGTAGCTTTGTCAGTAGACTGTTGGCATCCTGTGAGAGTGAACATGTTTCGTAATCGCCTCTAAACATCGTCGTGGGTGACTTCGCAAACAGCGTTAGGCAATAAAGTTTTGTGTTCTCTTGAAGGAAAACGCTGCCGGAACGTACGACGATGTGAAGAGAGCTTATGAGGACTCTGCAATATCTCGTCGAGCATGTTTTCGTTGGCATCATGCTTTCAAAAATGGCTGGGAAAATACTGACTAGTAGGGAGGAGCAAGTGCACCTGTTGCTGCCATAACAGAAACAACAACGAACACAGTATCTGCCGTTTTCTGATGACTTACTTCTCGCTGTGACACATCTTGCACACATCCTTGGTATATTTGTTGGGAGCACTCACAGTTTTAAAGAAGACATTCACAAATTTCTAGAGTGCATGCGCGGTGGATGTCACAGCTGCTTACTCCGCTGCAAATGTAGGCTTGCGTCGATGTGTGTCTCTATTGGAAGCAAAGCAATGACGACGAGGGTGTAGTTTCATAAGCCAGAGACGTAGTGGAGCAGCGCAGAATGGATCAGACATGGTCAAACCCCGCCACAAAAGACGTGATCGCGGAATTCAATCAGTAAGGCCATGGTCATCACTTTTTTATATTACCAGGGGATGGTGCACACTCACACAGTTTCAACACATACTACAGGCACTACAGATTACTGTAAGAACGTCCTGAAGCAAATGGTAAAGGATCGCATCCTCTAAAAAAGAAGGAACTCATTGGGCAATGGAAGCTTCATCACGGCAATGTCAGTCCACACGTTGTTAATGTGGCAATCGAATTCCTGGAACAAAAACGCATCTGTACGGTACCGCATCCGTCATAGAGCCCCGACCTGGCTTAAGGAACTTAAGAGACGTCGGTCCCAATATGAGACCAGGACATTGAAAGCTTTAGAGGTGGCCCTGAAGAGGATGTGCGGAATGGGTTCCTGCACGTCTTCCAGAAATGGCTCAGGAGGTGAGACAAGTCTATTAAGGTGGAAGTATTTTGAGGGAGATAAAAGTCTGTATGAGTAATTTTTTACAATAAATTGTTGTATCAACATTAGTGGCAGGCTTCATTGAACAGCCGTCATGTCTCAGTCAAACAGTTAGTGTATATTGCATAACTAAAAACAGTTAATCCTTGGTTAGTTAGCTTCGTGTTCTGTGGATCATTTTCCACGATAGATCGTAATAATGTGGAACGAGTCATTTTACATTCTCATCGCAGATAAATTTGTACATGCGGTTACATTCTTCGCATTTCTAAGGTTTTGTTCCTTCAAAAAGAATGGCTCTGAGCACTATGGGACTTAACATCTGAGGTCATGAGTCTCCTAGACTTAGAACTACTTAGCCTAACTAGCCTAAGGACATGACACACATCCATGCCCGAGGCAGGATTCGAACCTGCGACCGTAGCAGCAGCGTGGTTCCGGACTGAAGCGCCTCGAACCGCTCGGTCACAACGGCCGGCTTTCAAAAAGAAGGAAGATACACAGATGTCATGAGTTCGTAAGTTCTGCCCACCTCCCTTTACTCATTACTGTAATAGATGTTCTTCTACGGAACAGAAGGAGTTGTCAAAGAGAAATTTTCTCAGTTTGTTTTCAAATTATACCTTGCTGCCTGTCAGGCACTTTTATTACAGGGTAAATGATCAAAAGAAGTTTTTGCAGCATTGTACATTCCTTCTTGCGCTAAAGACAACCTTAATGTGGCGTAATGAATGTAATTTTTCCTTCTGCTATTGAAATTATGTACATCATTGTTCGTTTTTAACTGTAGTGGATTATTTACAACAAACTTCATGAGGGAATAAATATACTGTGAAGCAGCGTGAAAACGCCCAACTCCTTAAACAGATGTCTGCAAGATGGTCGTGGGTGAGCAGCACATATTATTCTAACAGCATGGTTTTGCGCACTGAAGACTTTCTTCCTTAAAGATGAGTCTCTAGAACATTTTTCCGTATAACGTCATTGAATGAAAATATGCAAAATACATCGACTTAGTGATTTGTCTCTCCCGAGATTTGCAATGATTCTAAGGGTAAATATTGATGAACTACGTTGTTTCAGGAGTTCCAAAATGTGGTTTTTCCAGTTTAAAATCTCATCAATGTCGACTCGTTAGTATTTTGAAGTTTTCACCCTATTTGTTACCCTCGCTATGTATTACACTTATCATTGATATAGTACCCCTAGATGCACAGAGCTGAATATGTTGTTCCTTTTTAAAAATTGAGGGCGAGGCCATTCGCAGAAAACCAGTAAATGACACTTTTAAGAACTTTTATGCCATTTCTTCCACCTCTGTACATATGATTGAATCGATTACAATACCAGTGTCATCTGCAAAGAGAACTAATTCTGATTTTTGTATATCAAATGGAAGATCGTTTACTTATATGAGGAACAGTAGTGGACCTAAGACTTAGCCTTGGGGAACCCCATACCTAATTTCTCCCTAGTCAGAATTGTGTGCCACTCTGTATTGGTTGAATTACTAAGCAAAACTTTCTACTATCCTTTGGTTAGATATTATATTATCCATTGATTGGCTATACCATCAGTCCCATAATACTTCAATTTATTTAGGAGAATATTGTGATTCACACAGTCAAGTGCCTTAGATTGGTATACAAAATACAAACGATAGAAAATTGTCATAAGAGAAAGAAGGACATGGAATAATAAGGAAAATGTCATGCTTATACGTTCCAACCACCCAATTTTAACAGGCAAATATATTTCACATGTGCGCACATGCTACCATTTTACAATTACATTTAGCATAGAAATTTCATTTATATTTCGCACATGTCCAGTGAACCCTCCACAGGATGAAAAACAAACATCCAGACTACAATAAAACTCGTCTCATACGAGCATGTGTAGGATTACTGCGTTTACTGCTGGTGCTGTGGCTTCTAAATGGCCCCGCAGTTCACCAGAAAAATCACATAACGTGAGATCAGATGACCGTGGAGGCCAATGTTGCAATGTCCACTTCTAACAGCTAATCTTTAATTGAGGCAGGACGTTCTTAAGAAAATCTCGAAACACGGGTGTAATTGAATTTCAGCCACTGTAACGGAGAAAGCAAAATATCTTCTGCTGCTTTGTTATTTCCTTCACGACGCACATTTCATAATGAGTGTCCAAGCGAGCTTTCTGCGCTGGAGAGACCCCTAATGACGACTACATTAAAAGTCGGCTTACAATTGCAGCCACGGTAAACTTTTCGTTTATATTCAAAGCCACTCTAAGTTCCTGTCTTCTTTTATGTAGAAGATATAGTCTTATGAAATCAGGTGAATCGCCTCGAAAACCTGGTAAAATAATGTTCATAGTAAATACCTCTATACTGTCTATGAAACTATTTTTATTGCTAAAAATACTTTACTTACTATTAACTGGAACCTTGAATCGCTTGGATTTGCTTGAAATAAAACAGAAAGTTTGTCTTGCATTTGCTTGAAATACAGCAGAATGTTTGTCAAACTAAAGCTCCAATAGTGTACTTCACGACGTATAGAAAGAAGCATTTACACCTCTATACCATCAGCTGTTACGTTGTTCCAGTCTACGGTTGTTTAAGATACACATATAGTTTTTTGCCCTCCTAGTATTTTCCTATCTGTAAGATATATGACCAAAAATTGTTCCACTGTGTGCAAACAAAACGTATCAGTGCACTTCTGTGACTGGTCCACATACACAGTAACGTTCTTTAGATACGTCGAGTAAGTTTCCGCTTGTTACATATGCTGATCAGTCAGAACACAACGAGGACGAAAATGTTCAAATGTGTGTGAAATCTTATGGGACATAACTGCTAAGGTCATCAGTCCCTAAGCTTACACACTACCTAACCTAAATTATCGTAAGGACAAACACACACAACCATGCCCGAGGAGGACTCGAACCTCCGCCAGGTCCAGCCGCACAGTCCATGACTGCAGCGCCTTCGACCGCTCGGACACCGAGGACACATCTAGTAGTCTGTTGATCCGTATTTGGCACGCAGATCACATACAGTTGTTCAGAGAGTGTGTTCGATAAGTTCTAGGCACGTTACCACAACTCCAAATGACCACAAATAAGTCACACAATTCCTTCAGATTACGGGCGGTTAGTCTGTCACTACTGATCTGGCACTAATTTATATTCAAGTTGTCTTCGAGTCTGTTGATTTACGACAATTTTCTGTCGACTACGTTAAGAAATATTTCATTCTTCTGTGAAAATTATTATTGCGTTTTTGAGCCACTGTAACGAGGGAAATGGTCGTGCCTGAAAATATCAGATTCGATGGCTAAGATTGTCATCCACTGAAACGTCTATTTTCATCAGTAATATTTGAATATCTCATTAACTTCAGCGTTTCTCCTGTAGCAAAATTCAAACCACCATATTATTAATCTGTCATCACAGGCTTCTGTATGTTTTGAGGTGCATTTACCGTGCGAGGATTCACCTCGAAGACTCTGTCTCCAGATAAGACCGCCAGCGTGATGTAGGGAGACCGCTGGTTAATCTGGGCGCGAGACTCATCTGTAGCGTTCCACTGACCATTCAGGATTTTCCTGGGCTCACTGCAGTCCCAATTGACGATATTTTTGGCTCACATACGAGTCGTCAGAGGTGAACAAATGGTACGCGATTGACAGTACGCTACGAAAATTGCCCCAGCACCCAGGTCTCTGCGACATCTGCTTGCACGTACAACTTAACCATCCTGTTCCAAATTGTTGAATGAGGCGGCATTTGAACAACCGCAGAGCCTCACTGTTTCAGACATAATCATCCACAACAACTTTTGTTCTTTGTGAACCCGCGTAAATCTTCTCTGAATCCATGAATGTTTGCACTCTATATCCAATATCAGTTATGTATGTTTGAATGGTATTTCCGACATTTGATTATACAGACTGCTTTATTTTATATTACTAGCACAACTTCGGCGTTAAGCACTTATCAAGTGAAACAGGGCTGGGTTCGTTAAGCGAAGTCATCTTCAAGATCTACTGAACTGTGTATCACACCGTGTAGATAAGTACTAAACCACAAAAATGTATGACAGACAGGTATCAAACATGTTTTCCAATCAGAGAACCATTTCGACACAGAATAAAAATCAGTACAGTCTCCAGGGCTCTCGGGTGTTCTGCCGGATGCGATCGTTGAAACCCACGATATTTCTGCGAATAACCTTCCGATACGTGGACGACACGTTTGTCATCTGGCCCCGTGGGCCTGATCAGCTGCAGACGTTTTCAGAACATCTAAATTCAGTCCACCAGAACATACGGTTCACCATGTAAATCGAGAAGGGAGGTAAATTACCCTTTCTTGCAGAACTTGTAAAGCGGGGTACGGACACATATTTACATGCCTCGAGCTGCCACCATCCTGCACAATTCAATGGCATGCTCAGCACACTGGTTCACAGGGCATAATCGATTTCGGATCAACAAAATCTACACAAAGAACTTAAACATCTAGAACATGTGTTCCGCAAGAACGGGTACAGCAACTGACAGATCCAGACAGCCTTCAGACGACGGAAACTCAGCAGAAACTCAGATGAAGAACAGTCTAAAGATGATGAACCAGGCCTTGCCTTTCTAACGTATGCAGGCAACATGACGTCAAAAATTGGGAGACTGCTGAAACAACACAATATTGACACGGTCTACCGACCACCGTCCAAGATACGCGCCTTACAGGGGACGGCGAAAGACGGATTTGGCCTCAAGAAAGCGGGCGTATATAATATTCCATGTGGTTAAAGCAAATCCTACATCAGTCAAACGATCCGAACAGTCGAAGACCGCTGCAAAGAACACCAACGCCACACGCGCCTAGGCCAGCCCAACAAATCAGCACTGGCAGAACACTGCTTATAAACTGGACACAATGCGAAATACGAAGAGACCAAGATTCTGGCCCCTACCAGCTTCTACTGGGACAGCATCTTAAAGGAGGCCATTGAAATTCGCTAAACGGGCGATCTCATAAACCGAGACACAGGTTTTCATCAGAGCAAGGCATGGAAACCCTTACTTAGCCCCATCAAGGAGTCACGCCTCAAGCGAACACAAGATCTTTCCTCGACGGCCGCCGGGGACACTCCACGGGATTTTGCATCAACGATCGCATCCGGTAGGACACCCGATAGCCCTGGAAACAACACATACGCCGGGAAAGCCTCCGATCACATACCTGTATAGTCCTTACATGTGCAATGAACATGCCCTGAAACTATACTATGCTATACTATACACTAGGTGTCAAAAGTCACTGAATAGCAATATGTTCATATACAGATAGCGGCAGTATCGCATACACAAGGTATAAAAGTGCAGAGCATTGACAGAAGTAAGCTGTAATCGGGTGATTCATGTGAAAAGCTTTCCGACCTAATAATTGCCGCACGACGAGAATTAACAGTTGGTACTTGGAGCCAGAAGCATGGGACATTCCTTTTCGGAAATCGTTAGGGCATTCCGTATTCCAGGATCCACAGTCTCAAGAGTATGCCCGCACTACTGAATTTCAGGCATTATCTTTCGCTACGGACAAAGCAGTGGCCGACGGCCTTCACTTAACGACTGAGAGCAGCGGCGTTTGCGTAGATTTGTCAATGTTAACAGACGAGCAACAGTGAGTGTAGTAACCGCAGGAATCAACGAGGAATGTATGACGAGCGTATCCGTTAGGCTAGTGAGGCGAAATTTGCCGTTAATGGTCTATGGCAGCAGACGACCAACTCGAGTGCCTTTGCTAAGAGCATGATATTACCTGCAGCGCCTCCCCTGGGCTCGTGACTATATCGGTTGGACCCTAGACCACTGGAAAACCGTGGCCTGGTCAGATGAGTTCCGATCTCAGTTGGTAAGTGATGATGATGGGGTTCGAGTGCGGTGCGGACCCCACGCAGCCATGGACCCAAGTTGTTAACAAGGTACTGTGCCATCTGGTGGTGGCTCCGTAATGGTGTGGGCTCTGTTTACGTGGAATGGACTGAGTGCTCTGGTCCAGCTGAACCGATCGTTGACTGGGAGTGGTTATGTTCGGCTACTTGGAGGGCATTTGCAGCACTTGATGGACTTCATGTTCCCAAACAACGATGGAATTTCTACGGATGACAGTGCACCATGTTGCCGGACCACAGTTGTTCGCGATAGGTTAGCAGATGGTTCTGGACGGTTCGAGCGAATGATTTGGTCACCCACCGAACATTTACGGGACATAATAGAGAGGCCAGTCCGTGCGCAAAACCCTCCACCGGCAATACTTTCGCTATTATCGACGATTATAGAGGCAGCATGGTTCAGTATTTCTGCACTGGAGCTCCAGCGACTTGTTGAGTCCGCACCAATTCGAGTTGTTGCACTATGCAGGGCAAAATCAGGTCCGACACAATATTAGGAGGTATCCCATGGCTTTTGTCGCTTCAGTGTATGGTGTAGTATAGTATTTTTTTCAGACCATGTTCACTGCACATGTAACAACTGTGCTGATGTTCGTTCCGTGGCTCAATTTTTCTATGGTTGGAAAACATGTTTGCTGCCTGTCTGCCATATATTTTTGTGCTTATCTGTACGCTGGTACACCCATTTCAGTAGATGTTGAAAATGACTTCACTTAAAAAAGTCTAATTATACCCATCACTGTCGTACTTGATATTGACTTAAGGCCGAAATCATGACAGTAATATAAAATAGATAAGTTTGTACAGTCAAATGACGGAAATATCATTCAAACATCATTTCATGACTGTGGCCAATAATATGATAAGAGTATCTGTTACGCATCTTTCGTATATCTACAAAGACCCTCCTCGTAATCTAGTAATGTTCTAAGTGTGATTCAGATTGAAAAGTTATAAGTGACTACCACTCCGGGATTGGCACCCGGATTAGTCTGATATCACTCGTTTCACTTGCGCACTTGTTTTCTTTACGAAATCGTGTATTTTATTATAAAATTCATAGAAATTCAAGAGGAATGAATATCTTTTTCTTATTACGTTCACTTGTTTTAAAAATTATCAGTTTTATATAAAAAGTGAACGTAAGAAAACAAATAAAAACGATTTTTATATTATACGTCGACTCTTACATACAGGATAACCGCAACCAGACACGTTTCACAATGCTATTTCTTAATTTAAATAGCACCGTTACCGGTTTCGAACCGACAGGTTCATCTTCAGACGGCTAGAACACGTTAACGTAACTTTTACATTAGTGTTCACTTTTTGTTTTCCCAACTGATGACATTTACTTGGTGTGGTGGTGCCAATGAAAAATCCGAGCTATTACGTTCCAGTGCTGATTACTTGTGATCAAGCAGCAGCTAAAACTTTATGACGCACTTTTTATGTTCATGTATACACATAATCTGAAGCACCACTTGTAACGCTTCCGCCCTGCTCGGACATACGTTATCTCTATAAAGCCTGTACTGCGATAAGTTCACGTGCTTTACCTTATAAACAAGGATTTTAGTACATTAGTTGACCGCGTGTACCTAATAGAAGCAAGATCGGACTTATGCTCAGTCAATAACTACAGTGATGCATCAAGCAAATGTAAGGTATAATTACTCTTTCGCATGGACAAGAAGTACACACAGTAGATGCTACCTATAATTAACAATTCGGTCGCCAGCCTACTTAGGCAATGAGTAAGTTTTTCCTTGTACAAGTGGGTGCATGTACAAGCATAGTAACATGTAGTAATGATGCGTTATATGGCAAAGTTTGAAACCGGAAAAATCCACTGAACTAAAATTTTCTCTTTTTTGTACTAATTTGGACGAGCTAAATTTACACAACACCACACAGCAATGACTACTACGAACTGCATTTTGTGTATTGATCAGACTGATATCGGGCGTGGATTACCCTAGAATTAGCAATCTTGAAAGTACACACACAATGTCACTATTAAAGATGGAAAAAACATTAATTCACTTAGGATTAATATAGAATTTAGCTTTACTGTTCAAATCTGATCAACACATTTCAAGGTTTGAAATAATGAACAAGAGAAGGGGGGGACCTGAAACTGTGATGGTCGTTATACTGAAACTATTAAGTACTGAAGGCAAATTAACACTCAAAATTACCAATCTCTGTATAACTACTCTTTTGTCTCACTTCTGAATTATTTAACTGTCATTATTTCTGTCTCAGATTAATTAAATAACATCGCTAACTCAATCCAACAAAAACTCTCTTCCAATTTAGTCACACTTTTGTTCTTTCTCAACATTTGCAATAACACATAGAAATTTTAGACTCCTTTACGGCATAGATTAATCTGCTGATAATTTTCATTAACACTAACATTAAACTTTCAGTTCAGGATACTCGGATTGCACAATACGAGGTAAGGATCCTGTCTAGGTCAGTGATCAGGATCAGTAATGGCTAAGGCAATTCTGGTAAAAGTCGCGTTATTATTGAACAGTCAGAAACATTTTCGACACTGGTCCACACAGATACACTTCTAAAGATGAAATAAATGTTTGACCTGTGCAGGTCGGTGCGGCGGTTGGCGGGCAGCGAGATAGCGGGCAGCACGGCACACATACAAGCACGGCTAAGGCTCACAATACATCGGCACTTTCCATCTTCTTAGCGTCGTAATCTTTCCAATTTTGTGCCTCAGAATATAGCCATGCCAAGTAGTCGTCGGAATCGATTCATCCGAGGCTCAATGGAATCCACTTTTCCTGGGTAGCCTCCTCGGTACAGTACGTGTACTTCCGACTGTTGCTCGCCTCCGACTGTTCTACTGTGCCCGTTGTGCCGAACCGCGCCAGTGTGCGTTTTCCCGCCTCGCCTGCCTCCACCTTTTCCCGCTCCCCTACAGGTAGGGTATTCACCACAGGTTTTCTACTACACATATCCTAATGCATTACCTACGTATGGACCAAGTGTATAAATTACAATTTTCACATCTTACAATAGTTTTAACATTAAATACACTTTCCTTTTATTACCACATTATTTGAAATCTAACATAAATAATAATATTCATTTCAAAAGTTGCTCACAGTCTCTTCAACATAACGATATGAACCGAAAAAAAATTCAAAACATTGCTTAAATTAATTTATCTAAATTCATAAAGAAAAAAAATTTTTATATGTACAGTTGTCGTTACACATGCCCCTGTTTCCAGAAAATTTTCTTAAGTCCAAATTTTATGGGAACACTAAATCTTACAATTATACAGTGGTTCCGAATCTTTACTTAATTGTCCAAAAAGATTTACACTACATATTTCCTTTTACTCACTGTATATAGGTTTACACTTTTTTAACACATCAAGAATAATTACCTGTCATTTACTCAAGTGCCTTTTGCACAGTCCAACTTCCCATCATAACATCACTAAAATAGCAATTTAATCATTTTGTCTAAATTTCTCAAAGAAATAATTTAAAATTCTGGAATACAAACATTTAACTACCAAAACAATTGCATATTTTGTATACACTATAAGATAATTCGTCGCTGCTTGCTTTGAATAGCAGTACATTTTCTTACTTACAAAACAAAACACACACACATATATTCAGAAAATTAACTACACATATTTGCTGCCTATTATGCTAATTTGGGCAGTCCTTTTCACTTCATATTGTCACATCTCCTGGATCACATTTGCAATTTTCCATCGATTATTTATCTGCCCTCATTGGTATTTGGCAGTCCTTCATATTATGGTTCACACACTGCCCATTTTCATTTTTGACAGTCCCATCTTTTATCTGGCGGATAACATTTATCCTTTCTTTTCAGTCCTTTTCTCCATACATTTTTACAGTTACAGTACAATTGGTAATCTGAAACTCACATAACTACATTAGCACACTTTCAAGGGTATACAGACATTTACAAAGATTAGATACATTTAGAATAACTTGGGTTCTGCATAAGATACAGCACATTTACTCGTTCCTAGGAACATACAGTTTCAGGTCCACAATATTTCTTACACCTAAAGGTCTTTTGGATTTTGGGTAGATCAGGTAGTAAGCATTGTCGTGTGGAATATTCTGTATTATATATGGTCCATTATAAATATATTTAAATTTTGAAATTTCATGGTTTAGTTCACTAGACTTTTCGTGGGTTTTTAAAAGAACATAATCTCCAATTTTAAATTTTGAAACTTTTAAATTTTCATTGTGTCTTTTAGATCTAGATTCAGCTTTTTGCTTTGCCCTTTTTATCACCAATTCTTTCTTTTGATCCAATCCCAAACTTGTACAAGGTGGAAACTCTAGTTTTTATTCAATTAAACTTTTACTACTTCTGCCTAACATAATTTCTTCCGGTGGGAATCCAGTAGTTTCATGATGTAATGTGTTCATGACAGTCTCAAAATCCGATATAAATCTGCTCCAGACTCTAAATCATGCCCCTTCCTCTTTTTTCCGCAACGCACCTTGGTCGACTGTGACATCGTCCCAAGATACGTTCCTGACCTGTGAATCATTTCCATCTGGTGGCTTCTTCGGTTTCTGGAGTTCAAAGTCTTTGCTTACTTGAACTCTTTGCAAAATAAACACTGAGTCGTCCGGTGGCTCTTTCTTTCTTTGTTCAGTCTCAACGTCTGGATTTTGCTTTGAAGTTTCTTCATCATTAGGTACAATACCGCAATTAACTGCATCTCTATTATTTTCACTGATTTTCTCATACCCTCTTTCAGTAAAAGTATATTCATTTTTCTCTACACCTGAAAATTCATCTTCACTAGAGTCATCACTACTCTCTTCCTCTACGTCAGATTCACTTAAGTACGCTACTTTTGCACAATAGGGAGAGTTAGTACATTCATTTTCGTCTGTATTTGTGTATCTTTCATCAACTGAACTATCGTCGGAATCCGACCATTCCGGATCGCTTCCATGTTCTAACATAAAAGCTTTTCTGAGACAGGCACTAAGTTCTTCCTCTGTATTGTCGTCAGGCTTGGATTTTAATTCAATCTCCTCTTTTGGCAAAACGGCCTCATCATCAGCTTTATTTACATTTACTGTGATTTCATATTTAGTGTAATCCCCGTGGACTTTAATTACTTTCAGGTAATCATCTACCCCTTCTCCACGGTGCCTCTCGGTAGCAGCTTGTACTATTGGCGGACTGTTAGCAGAAGTTATTTCTTCGTCAATGCTGAGGATTTCATCCTCCAAATCCTTCCTATCATTAACCTTCCTCCTATCGGCAGCACGCGTACTTTGCGCGGCGCTATTTATTCTCCCCTCTTCAAATTTGGGCCACGTCACTTTATGGACGTCCCTACTATCTCTCTTTCCACCAACTAATTTCTTCGCCTCATACTCCCTTTTAAAATCCCCCCACTCACATTGCTTTAGGCCCTTGTACAGATCATCGATCTGCACACGCCAATCAGTTACTTCTGCTAATTGATCCTCGCCTTTTATCTCATTGCAAACACTGCTAACCGCACCTCTCTGTGTATTCACAGTTTCATTTATTGTTTCCTTTGTCACGCAATTATCACTCGTAAATTTTTCCTTAGCTCTGACGGCTATGTTCGTATCTACTGCTGCCGTATTGCTAGCGGCTTCTTTCCGAACAGATGTTCCGCTAGGCTGGGCCGTTGCCCTCTGATGCTCCACTCGCCTGTTAACATGTAGCGCTCTGTGCAGCAGAGATGATTCATTCTGGCTCGCACCTGACGCTTGTTTCGCCACAACACGTCGCGGCGTTCCATGACTGTCCCTATCCTATCTCATTACATTACGGTCGGTCCGGTATCTTTTCTTAAATCGGGGCCGGTATGTATTGTCCGCTTCCGTTTGGCCCGCAACGTTCGCGGAAATTAGTTTCCCGCGTCGTTATTATTTTGCGCGGTATACCCTCTACCGCGACCTGAATTATTTCCTCTGCCTCTTCCTCTGCCTCTTCCTCTCTGTATTATATTGACGCGAAATCCATCGCCGTCATTTCTTTCGTCATTGTTTCGGTTATTACGGTTACCAAAATTTTGATAATTGGCACGACTTTCGCGCCAATGATCTTCGTCTTCGACTCTTTCGAGAAATGCTTGGAAGCTGCGATGATTGCTTCCTACATACCTCTTTGAATCCTCTGGAAGCTTTTTATATAGTTCCCAGATAATTTCCGAATCTGATCTTGGTTGGTTGGTTGGTTTGGGGGATTAAAGGGACCAGACTGCTACGGTCATCGGTCCCTTTGTCCAAGTACTAAAAAAACACCCACAGAGAATAAAAAACGAGTAACAGAATAGAGCACAGACGACACGGAACGAGAGAAACTGAGACAAAGACCAGACAAAACGAACGAAAAGCACACAGAGTGTGACGGTGGTTTGCCGACCAGAGAAATAAAAAAGGAAAAGCCAACCACTTGAAACACATTAAAAAATCAGTTTAAAACCGGAGGCCAAAGGCCAGAATCAACACAAAACAATAAGATAAAAACAGAAACACTCAGATTAAAGAATAAAAACCCCCTGCCCGAATAAAACGTAAAACTAAGTCAGCCATAGCCGGGTCATCTGTTAAAAGGGCAGGGAGCGAGTCAGGCAGTGCGAACGACTGCCTGAGCGCAGCTAAAAACGGACACTCCAAGAAAACATGAACCACGGATAAAACGGAGCCGCAGCGACATAGAGGCGCATCCTCACGGCGCAATAAGTGGCCGTGCGTAAGCCGAGTGTGCCCAATGCGCAGCCGGCAGAGGACAACAGACTCCTTGCGAGAGACCCGCAAGGAGGAGCGCCACACACCGGTAGCCCCCTTGATGGCCCGAAGTTTGTTGCGTGAAGGCAGGGCGCGCCATTCAGTGTCCCAAAGGTCCAGAATTTTGCGGCGTAGGAACGCTCGCAAATCTGTCTCCGGGAGGCCAACGTCCAGAGATGGTGCACTAGTCGCCTCTTTCGCCAGCCGGTCAACATTCTCGTTGCCGGGGATCCCAACATGGCCTGGGGTCCACACGAAGACCGCAGAGCGGCCGCAACGCGCAAGAGTATGCAGGGACTCATGGATAGCCATCACCAGACGGGAACGAGGAAAACACTGGTCGAGTGCTCGTAAACTGCTCAGGGAATCGCTACAGATAACGAAGGACTCACCTGAGCAGGAGCGGATATACTCTAGGGCTCGAAAGATGGCGACCAGCTCAGCAGTGTAAACGCTGCAGCCAGCCGGCAAGGAACGTTGTTCGGAATGGTCCCCTAGAGTGAGCGCATACCCGACTCGACCAGCAACCATCGAGCCGTCGGTGTAAACAATGCCAGAGCCCTGATACGTGGCCAGGATGGAATAAAAGCGGCGGCGGAAGGCCTCTGGAGGGACTGAGTCCTTCGAGCCCTGTGCCAAGTCTAGCCGAAGGCAAGGGCGAGGAACGCACCACGGGGGTGTACGCAGAGGTGCCCGGAAAGGAGGTGGAACAGGGACAAGCCCAAGCCCGGAGAGAAGCTCCTTGACGCGTATAGCGATCGGACAACCCGACCGGGGCCGACGTTCCGGCAGACGGACGACTGACTGCGGGAACAGGAGACGATAGTTAGGATGCCCAGGCGAGCTTAGAACATGGGCAGCATAAGCGGCCAGCAAACGTTGGCGGCGGAACCGCAGTGGAGGGACACCTGCCTCCACGAGTAAGCTGTCCACAGGGCTGGTGCGGAAAGCACCAGTGGCAAGGCGTATCCCGCTGTGGAGAATTGGGTCCAGCACCCGCAACGCAGACGGGGATGCGGAGCCATATGCCAGGCACCCAAAATCCAGACGGGACTGGATTAACGCCTGGTAGAGCCGTAACAGGGTAGAGCGGTCGGCTCCCCAGCGGGTGTGGCTCAAACATCGCAGTGCATTGAGATGCCGCCAACACGTCTGTTTGAGCTGCCGGATATGAGGCAGCCAAGTCAACCGGGCATCGAAAACCACACCCAAAAACCTGTGTGATTCCACCACCGAAAGAAGTTCGCCGTTAAGAGAAAGCTGCGGCTCCGGGTGGACAGTACGTCGCCGGCAGAAATGCATAACGCAGGTCTTGGCTGCCGAAAACTGAAACCCATGCGCTACAGCCCAAGACTGCGCCCTACGGATAGCGCCCTGTAGCTGACGTTCAACAGCTGCAATGCCGGGAGAGCTGTAATAAAGGCAGAAGTCGTCAGCATACAGGGAAGCGGAGACAGAGTTTCCCACGGCTGCAGCAAGACCGTTAATGGCTATTAAAAACAGACACTTAAAACGGAACCCTGTGGCACACCGTTCTCCTGGACGTGGGAGGAACTATACGAGGCCGCGACATGCACGCGGAAGGTACGACACGACAGAAAATTGCGGATAAAAATCGGCAGAGGACCCCGAAGACCCCATCCAGGAAGCGTAGAAAGAATGTGATGACGCCACGTCGTATCGTACGCCTTCCGCATGTCGAAAAAGACAGCGACCAGGTGCTGACGGCGGGAAAAGGCAGTACGGATGGCCGACTCCAGGCTCACCAGATTGTCGGCGGCGGAGCGGCCTTTACGGAACCCACCCTGAGATGGAGCCAGAAGGCTCCGAGACTCCAGTACCCAATTCAAGCGCCGGCTCACCATCCGTTCAAGCAACTTGCAAAGAACGTTGGTGAGGCTAATGGGACGGTAGCTGTCCACCTCCAGAGGGTTCTTTCCAGGTTTCAAAACGGGGATGACAATGCCTTCCCGCCATTGCGACGGAAACTCCCCCTCGACCCAAAGACGGTTGTAAAGATCGAGAAGGCGCCGCTGGCAGTCCACTGAAAGGTGTTTCAGCATCTGACAGTGGATGCCATCTGGCCCAGGAGCGGTATCAGGGCAAGCAGCGAGGGCACTGCGAAATTCCCACTCACTGAATGGAGCATTGTAAGATTCCAGGTGGTTGGTGCGAAACGAAAGGCTCCGACGTTCCATCCGCTCTTTAATGGAGCGGAAGGCCTGGGGGTAATTCGCAGAAGCGGAACTCATAGCAAAATGCTCTGCTAAGCGATTTGCAATGACGTCGGAGTCGGTACAAACTGCTCCATTCAGTGAGAGCGCAGGGACGCTGACAGGTGGCCGATAGCCGTAGACGCGTCGAATCTTGGCCCAGACCTGCGATGGAGTGACATGGAGGCCAATCGTGGACACATACCGCTCCCAGCACTCCTTCTTGCCTTGGCGGATGAGGAGGCGGGCCCGCGCACGCAGCCGTTTGAAGGCGATAAGGTGGTCGAGGGAGGGATGTCGCTTGTGACGCTGGAGCGCCCGCCGGCGATCTTTAATCGCTTCAGCGATCTCAGGCACAGCCTTCCGCCGAGGGGACCCACAGGAATGGGGAATGGCAGATTCGGCGGCAGTAACGATGTCGGTGGTGACCGATTGAACCACCGCATCAATGTCATCGGTAGAGAGCGGCTCAAAAGCGGCAGTGGAGGAGAACAAGTCCCAGTCAGCCTTATTCATAGCCCATCTGCTAGGGCGCCCAGAAGAGTGGCGCTGTGGTAGTGACAAAATGATCGGAAAATGGTCACTACCACACAGGTCGTCATGCACACTCCATTGGACAGACGGTAAGAGGCTATGGCTACAGATTGAAAGGTCAATGGCGGAGTAGGTGCCATGCGCCACACTGAAGTGTGTGAAGGCACCATCATTTAACAGCGAGAGATCGAGCTGCGACAATAAATGCTCAACGATGGCGCCTCGACCTGTTGCCACTGACCCACCCCACAGAGGGTTATGGGCGTTGAAGTCGCCCAATAGCAAGAAAGGTGGCGGAAATTAAGCGACCAGTGCAGCCAGGACATGCTGCGAGACATCACCATCCGGCGGAACGTAAAGACTGCAGACGGTAACAGCCTGTGGCGTCCACACGCGTACAGCGATAGCCTCTAAAGGCGTCTGGAGAGGGACAGACTCGCTGTGCAGAGTGTGAAGGACATATATGCAGACGCCACCAGACACCCTTTCATAAGCTGCTCGGTTCTTATAATAACCCCGATAGCCACGAAGGGCGGGGGTTCGTATTGCTGGAAACCAAGTTTCCTGGAGAGCAATGCAGAAGAAAGGGTGAAGGCTGATAAGGTGGCGGAGCTCAGCTAGATGGTGGAAGAAACCGCTGCAGTTCCACTGGAGGATGGTGTTGTCCATGGCTGGGAAAGGCGGGACGGGACTGGGAAGGCAGATTACGCCACTGGGTCACCTGCTGCCTCCGATGGAGCATCCGTGCAAATGCCATCCATTGCGTCCGCGGGACCGGCAAGAGCGAGGTCCTCAGCGGACGCCAGAATCTCCACCTCGTCCTCAGAGGCAGTGATTGTAGGAAGCGGCGGGATCGGTGCCACCGCATTACCGTTGGTCTTGGGGACTTTCTTCTTTTTCTGCTTGTCACGCTGTGCCTTCGGCGCTTCAGGCTGCATGGGCTTCACTGGGTCAGTCTCAGGGACAGACGACGACCGCGAGGCCCGACGACCAGGGACTGGCGGTTGTTTCAACCACTTGCGGGCGTCCGCTTTTCCACTGGTCGGAACTTGCGAAGGGAGGTCCCCAAGGGATCCCTTCCTGGCGAGAGCAGCCGAAGAAGTCTTACGCTTCTCCGGCTGGGAAGGGGGAGCTGATGTCCCCGAAGGTTGGGAGGGTGTTGCTCCTGAAGAAGATGGAGCAGGAGCAACAGGGTGTGAAGTGCCCCCCACAAGCAAGGGGGCCGGTGGATGCTGACCGATCTTAGAGCCGATTCGTGATGACGGGAGAACCGTCGTTGCAGCAGCGGCGTAGGTTGACGGCATTGCCACAGGATGGAGCCTCTCATATTTCCGTCTAGCCTCGGGGTAGGTCAGCCGGTCCAAGGTCTTATATTCCATTATCTTCCGTTCTTTCTGCAATATCCTACAGTCCGGCGAGCAGGGGGAATGGTGTTCTCCGCAGTTAACACAGATAGGAGGCGGGGCACATGGAGTATCGGGATGCGAAGGACGGCCGCAATCCCGACACGTCATGCTGGAAGTACAGCGGGATGACATGTGCCCGAACTTCCAGCATTTAAAACACCGCATCGGAGGAGGGATATATGGTTTCACATCACAACGGTAAACCATCACCTTAACCTTTTCGGGTAAGACATCACCCTCAAAGGCCAAGATGAAGGCACCGGTGGCGACCTGATTATCCCTCGGACCCCGATGGACGGGCCGGACGAAGTGAACACCTCGTCGTTCGAGGTTGGCGGGTAATTCATCGTCGGACTGCAGAAGAAGATCCCGGTGGAATATAACACCCTGGACCATGTTCAGACTCTTATGCGGCGTGATGCTAACGGAAACATCCCCCAACTTGTCACAATTGAGCAACCTCCGTGACTGGGCAGAGGATGCCGTTTTTATCAACACCGATCCAGACCGCATCTTGGACAAGCCCTCCACCTCACCGAACGTGTCCTCTAAATGCTCTACAAAGAACTGAGGCTTCACGGATAGAAAAGATTCCCCATCAGCTCTGGTACAGACAAGATATCTGGGCGAATACGTCTCAGTGTCACGCAATGCCTGTCGTTCCTCCCATGGTGTGGCGAGGGAGGGGAACGATTTGGGGTCATAAACGTTACCTTCAAAATGGGCTCTCGAACGCTTAGAGACTGCTGACGGCTGGCCGCCAGCGACAGATGATGTACCACGCTTCATTGTGGGTCATCCGCCCTGATGCCACCTACTCCGATCAAGGGCCCTCCCCACGGGCGCCACCCAGCCACAGCAAAGGCCACCTGGCAGGATGGCCATTGCCGGGAGTCCTGATGCCCCAGGGAGATGGGCATCTACTCCTTGGCATACGTGGGGAGTGAACGGCGCAGGCATCAGTAGAGCGATCCCTGTGTTGTCAGGGGGCTACAACCAAGAGGGTACATGGCGACCCCACCACAACGGACTGGCTACCGTGCTGGATCTTAGGTGCAAAAATGGCCAAGGTCGTCGTCACAGTTAAAAGAAACACTGCAGAGTGCAGCGTGGTAATCGCCCAAGAGATCGAAAACGAGCGGGACACCATTGCAACGACGAGAAAGACGGCTATAGGTCTAATTGCACGAAGGATACAGTGCACCATGTAAGGTGCCCTTCCCCAATTGGCTCGCTCTTTGGAATAATTTAGATAGATGGAGGTCAAACCCGAGAGGGGACCATCACATAAGGCCGAAACGTTTGAGACTCCTTTTAGTCGCCTCTTACGACAGGCAGGAATACCGCGGGCCTATTCTAACCCCCGAACCCGCAGGGGGGTCTGATCTTCTACCTCTTAAGTGTGTCAATTTTCGGTACCAATACTCACAGAAATCTTTCAAAGAATTTCTGCCCCGATTATCATGCTGTTTGGCCATGATAAACTCGCGCCATAAATAGTCCTGCTTTTGTTCAGACCAATATTCTTCCGTAAATCTTTGCCTGAATTCTTCGAACGTCATACGTTCGGTATTTAAATTTATCCCCCAGCGCTTAGCGTCACCTGCTAAGGCGCTAATTACTACGTTTATCTTTTCCTGATCAGACAAGTGCTCAGGAAATACTCTCTCGCAATTTTTGATAAAATCTAACGGATGTCACCCATTATGTTTCTTGGCTAGATCGAAGCGTTCCTCGCCTTCTAACAGCTTCGTAATTGGTGTGCCATTACAGACAACACCAGGCCTATCTTTAATTTTACTCTCCAGATCGAAAATTCTGCCTCGAATTTTCGTAGTATTTTGTTCACAATTTTGAACACATCCGGATACTTTTTTGCTTAAATCCCTTTCAGTGTCTGAAACTACCTTTTTCAATTGCGATATCCCGTGTTGACATTCGTTTACGATCTCAGTTTTAAGACCGAAAACTTTTACGTCTACCTTAGTTTCAACCAGAGGTTCTACTTTCTCTTGAATGTTGAGAATTTCAACATTAAATCTACTATTAATGTTACCAATTTCCTCCTGCATAGTATCCATATTTTTGTTAATAACATCAATTTCAAATTTCAGAGTATTTACCACAGAACTTAAATTACCCACTTTTTGTTCTACCTGTTCTATTTGTTTACTAATTTTAATTCCCTGTCCTTCGACCTGTGCTTTAATTTGATCCACCTGTGTTTTGAGCTGCTCGTCAACGTTTGTTTTGAGCTGATTAACCTGACTGCCGACTTGTTTTTGAAGTTCCTCATTTTGTGTTTTGAGTTGCTCGTCAACGTGTGTTTTGAGCTGATTAACCTGACTACCAACTTGTTTTTGAAGCTGATCATTCTGTGTTTTGGTCTGCTCACTCTGTCCTGAAATTTGTTTGGTTAATTGTTCAAATAAATCGTTTATGCTTAAAATTTTCACACTGTTTTGTTCTACGGAATCGGTGTGTTCCGATCCTACTTCAAAAGTTTCTTTCGGTTCTTTCTTTATCTGTGGAGAATCAAACACGTCAGTGGATTCATTCACATACCCACTATCATCTACAAAGTCACCCTCTGCTTCCTGTTTTGTCCCTTGCTGTGTTCGAGGCGATCTCAACCTTTCAATCTGTTCATTGACGTGTTCGTGGTATTGTAAGTACGCCAATTGTCTTCCGCTAACGCCATCTGTTATCTGGCCGCGTAAACTCCGGCTACTGCCAGCCGCATTCTCCATTTCACTTGGCGCATCTACCCTGCCTACGTTCCTGTCCATATTGAATGCCAACTATACCACACTATTATACTTGACTCACACTGCAGTTTATTTTGCTGAACTTTATTGCAATTCGTGCCACTGAACATCCACTGTTCAATCTTTATGTTAATTTGTAACTGACAACAACTGGATGTCCTGTCACGGTCGCCACTTGTAACGCTTCCGCCCTGCTTGGACGTACGTTATCTCTATAAAGCCTGTACTGCGATAAGTTCACGGGCTTTACCTTATAAACAAGGATTTTAGTACAATAGTTGACCGCGTGTACCTAATAGAAGCAAGATCGGACTTATGCTCAGTCAATAACTACAGTGATGCATCAAGCAAATGTAAGGTATAATTACTCTTTCGCATGGACAAGAAGTACACACAGTAGATGCTACCTATAATTAACAATTCGGTCGCCAGCCTACTTAGGCAATGAGTAAGTTTTTCCTTGTACAAGTGGGTGCATGTACAAGCATAGTAACATGTAGTAATGATGCGTTATATGGCAAAGTTTGAAACTAGAAAAATCCACTGAACTAAAATTTTCTCTTTTTTGTACTAATTTGGAGGAGCTAAATTTACACAACACCACACAGCAATGACTACTACGAACTGCATTTTGTATATTGATCAGACTGAAATCGGGCGTGGATTACCCTAGAATTAGCAATCTTGAAAGTACACACACAATGTCACTATTAAAGATGGAAAAAACATTAATTCACTTAGGATTAATATAGAATTTAGCTTTACTGTTCAAATCTGATCAACACATTTCAAGGTTTGAAATAATGAACAAGAGAAGGGGGGGACCTGAAACTGTGATGGTCGTTATACTGAAACTATTAAGTACTGAAGGCAAATTAACACTCAAAATTACCAATCTCTGGATAACTACTCTTTTGTCTCACTTCTGAATTATTTAACTGTCATTATTTCTGTCTCAGATTAATTAAATAACATCGCTAACTCAATCCAACAAAAACTCTCTTCCAATTTAGTCACACTTTTGTTCTTTCTCAACATTTGCAATAACACATAGAAATTTTAGACTCCTTTATGGCATAGATTAATCTGCTGATAATTTTCATTAACACTGACATTAAACTTTCAGTTCAGGATACTCGGATTGCACAATACGAGGTAAGGATCCTGTCTAGGTCAGTGATCAGGATCAGTAATGGCTAAGGCAATTCTGGTAAAAGTCGCGTTATTATTGAACAGTCAGAAACATTTTCGACACTGGTCCACACAGACACACTTCTAAAGATGAAATAAATGTTTGACCTGTGCAAGTCGGTGCGGCGGTTGGCGGGCAGCGAGATAGCGGGCAGCACGGCACACATACAAGCACGGCTAAGGCTCACAATACATCGGCACTTTCCATCTTCTTAGCGTCGTAATCTTTCCAATTTTGTGCCTCAGAATATAGCCATGCCAAGTAGTCGTCGGAATCGATTCATCCGAGGCTCAATGGAATCCACTTTTCCTGGGTAGCCTCCTCGGTACAGTACGTGTACTTCCGACTGTTGCTCGCCTCCGACTGTTCTACTGTGCCCGTTGTGCCGAACCGCGCCAGTGTGCGTTTTCCCGCCTCGCCTGCCTCCACCTTTTCCCGCTCCCCTACAGGTATGGTATTCACCACAGGTTTTCTACTACACATATCCTAATGCATTACCTACGTATGGACCAAGTGTATAAATTACAATTTTCACATCTTACAATAGTTTTAACATTAAATACACTTTCCTTTTATTACCACATTATTTGAAATCTAACATAAATAACAATATTCATTTCAAAAGTTGCTCACAGTCTCTTCAACATAACGATATGAACCGAAAAAAAAATTCAAAACATTGCTTAAATTAATTTATCTAAATTCATAAAGAAAAAAATTTTTTATATGTACAGTTGTCGTTACACACTCACACACGAAGAGGTTTCACCATATGGTGAAATCTATGTGATTAACATGACTCGTAGAAAAAATATTGTCACAAGTCAGAAAACAACTATGAAACTATGATACAATTCCGAATGACACACTTGCGTGTATAGTAATGTATTGTATAAAGAATATGACATACGACGCACAGCACAGAAATTTAACTCAGAATTTTTAATACATTATGATAGCGTTTTGAAATTTTTAAATCGGTTGACAAATAAACAAGAATCGATGTCGCAAACTGCCTGCGGGCTAGAGCTGTTTTGCAACTCCTGTCTGAAACTTCTATTCATACCTCAGCAGGTATGGGAAGGGAAGTTTGGCAAAGCTTATAGGTGACAGCATAGGTTGGGTTGGTGGGATCACTCTTGGGAAAATTCCTGCGGTAGTGGGTGTTAGAGCTGCACCTTTATTTGGATTGAAGTCAGCTGACAGGTATCCTGCTTAAGGGAAGTCTCTCTAACAAAGGAACCTCTTTTGACAAAGCTTAGGTATTCGAGTAATGAGGGAATTAGTATATTTCATCAAAATATACAAGGTATTAGAGATAAAGTTAGTGAACTGCTTATAGATGTTGACTCTGAAATTATTGGTGTATATGAACACTTCTTAAATAAGGAGATAATTCAGAGGCTTCCTTTGTCAGGATACAGGTTGGCTAGCAGCTTTTCGAGGAGCTCTTTGCGGTGTGCGGGAGTAGCCATGTATGTGGAAAACGGCATCCCGTTTGAGTCAATTGATGTTTCAAAGTACTGCACTGAAAAGGTGTTTGAATGTTGTGCAGGTATGGTTAAATTTAATGGAGCTTAACTTCTAACTGTTGTTATTTATAGTTCCCCAGACTCAGATTTCACAAAATTTTTGCTAAAGCTAGAGGAGGTTCTTGGTTCACTTTATAGGAAATACAAAAAGTCAGTTATATGTGGTGACTTCAATATTAATTGTATAAGTGATTGTGAAAGGAAGAGGGTGCTGGTAGACCTCTTTAATTCGTATAATCTTATGCAAACCGTATTCTTTCCAACGAGAGTGCAAGGTAACAGTAGAACAACCATAGACAACATTTTTGTTCATTCCTCATTACTAGAAGGGCATTCTGTTATCAAAAAGGTGAATGGCCTTTCAGATCATGATGCACAAATTTTAAGTGTAAAAGATTTTTGTGCTGCAACACGTGTTAAATACAGTCATCAGTTGTTTAGGAAAACTGATCCAGTTGCTGTAGAGACCTTTGTAAACCTTATCAAGGAACAAGAATGGCAAGATGTTTATAGCGCTGATACAGTAGACGATAAATATAATGCTTTTCTCCAGACGTTTCTCGTGCTTTTTGAAAGTTGCTTTCCGTTAGAAAGTTCAAAATAGGGTACTAGCACAAACAGGCAGCCTGGGTGGCTGACTAGAGGGATAAGAATATCTTGTAGAACAAAGTGGCAATTATATCAAAACGTTAGAAACAGTCAAAATCTAAATGCAGCAGCCCATTACAAACAGTACTGTGAGGTGCTTAAAAATGTTATTAGGAAGGCAAAAAGTATGTGTTATGCAGATAGAATAGCTAAGTCTCAGGATAAAATTAAAACCATATGGTCCGTCATAAAGGAAATGGCTGGTCTGCAGAGACACGTCAAGGATATAGATTCAGTGCGTAGTGGAAATGTCCGTGTTACTGATAAGTCGCATGTATGTACAGTATTTAATAATCACTTTCTGAATATAGCAGGTGAACTAAATAGAAACCTAGTTTCAACAGGGAATCATATAGCGCTCTTAGAAAAAAGTGTTCCAAGACTGTTACCTGAAATGCTCCTCCATGATACTGACAAGAGGGGGTTTGAGTTAATAATTAAATCACTAAAGACCAAGAACTCTCATGGATATGACGGGGTATCTAGCAGAATACTGAAGTATTGTTCAATGTATGTTAGCCCAGTACTTAGCCATATCTGTAACTTTTCCTTCAGGAGTGGTCGGTTTCCTGACCGATTAAAGTACTAGGTAGTGCAGCCGCTTTATAAAAAGGGAGACATTGATAATGTTGACAATTTTAGACCTATTTCTATGCCATCGGTGTTTGCTGAAGTTATCGAGAAGGTTGTACATACAAGGTTACTGGAGCATATTAAATTCACATAATTTGCTGTCAAATGTTCAGTTTGGTTTTAGAAATGGTTTAACAACTGAAAATGCTATATTCTCTTTTCTCTGTGAGGGTTTGGACGGATTAAATAAAAGGTTGCGAACGCTAGGCGTTTTCTTTGATTTAACGAAGGCTTTTGACTGCGTTGACCGCTAAATATTACTGCAGAAGTTGGACCATTATGAAGTAAGGGGACTAGCTTACAATTGGTTCACCTCTCACTTTAAGAACAGAAAGGAGAAGGTAGTTCTCCACAATATTGCGAGTGGTAGTGATGTTCAGTCCCAATGGGGCACTGTTAAGTGGGGCGTTCCCCAAGGGTCGGTGCTGGGGCCACTGCTGTTTCTTATCTATACAAATGATATGCCTTCTAGTATTACCGGTGATTCAAAAATATTTCTGTTTGCTGATGACACCAGCTTGATAGTGAAGGATCTTGTGTGTAATATTGAAACAATATCAAATAATGTAGTTCATGAAATAAGTACGTGGCTTGCGCAAAATAATTTGATGCTAAATCACAGTAAGACTCAGTTTTTACAGTTTCTAGCTCACAATTCAACAATAGCCGATATTTTGATCAGACAGAATGGGCATCTTACAAGCGAGACAGAACAGTTCAAGTTCCTAGGCGTTCGGATAGATAGTAAGCTGTTGTGGAAAGCCCATGTTCAGGATCTTGTCCAGAAACTGAATGCTGCTTTATTCACCATTAGAACAGTATCTGAAATAAGTGACACTTCAACACGAAAAGTAGTCTACTTGCCGTATTTTCATACGCTTATGTCGTATGGTATTATTTTTTGGGGTAATTCTTCTGATTCAAAAAGTGTATTTTTGGCTCAAAAACGAGGTGTTCGAGCTATATGTGGTGTTAAGTTCGAGAACCTCTTGTTGACCCCTATTCAATAGTCTGGGAATTCTGACATTGCCCTCACAGTATATATTTTCTTTAATGTCGTTTGTTGTTAGCAATATTAGCCCATTCCCAAGAGTTAGCAGCTTTCCCTCAGTTAATACTAGGCAGAAATCCAATCTGCATGTGGGCACTTCCTTGACTCTTGTGCAGAAAGGAGTGCAGTATTCTGCTCCATCCATTTTCAATAAGGTACCACAAGAACTCAAAAATCTTAGCAGTAGCCCAAACTCTTTTAAGTCCAAACAGAAGAGTTTCCTCATGGCTCACTCCTTCTATTCTGTCGAGGAGCTCCTGGAAGAGCTATAAAATTAAGCAAATTCCAGTGTTACATCGTTGATTTTCTTTATTTAAGCTTACGACTTGTCACCTGAATATGTTTTTTTTATATCTCATTTTATCCGTTTCTAATATCGTGTTATAATTTCATGTATTGACTCGTTCCATGACCATGGAGACTTCTCCTTAATTTGGTCCCATGGAACAATAAATAAATAAATAAAGGAACGCTGCGACTGTGACGAATGAAGGTTTCTTGAAATTACTGCAACCAGTTGCCTTTTGTTTTCTTCTTCAATTTTTTTTTATTACTCCATTACCAGTTCCGCACTGCATATCTATTCATCATCGGTTCGAAATCGGTAATGGAATAATAAAATAAACTGAAGAGCAAAACAAAAGGCGACTGGTTGCAATATCGTCAACAAGTCTTTCACTCCTGACTGTATTAAACCTCAGGGCTGACTGACAGAGATAAAATTCAGCACTCGCAGTTGGAGAAGTCTGTTCTTTATCAAATCACAGCTTGCTGTTTACTCCATCTTTCTCACACCAAACCGAACGTAGCTCTCGTTCATGTGTAATTTCTTTACTGAGTAGCACATGGCTCTGATGTAAGTTCCATTGACTTTAACAAGGGAACATACTTCATTTCAAACGTAAATTATTCGTTTTTAAAACTAATTTCAGTATTTTCATTGACATTTATGTGTTGTTTACAATTATTATCTTCAAATAAATGTAATATTGTGAATTTATTTTACGCGTGAAATAAACAGATGAAAATGAGTAAATGTGTCTCAAACTGCTGACATGTGTTTTCTGTCGAACTCCGCGTGAGTATGTCGACTGAAGGACTATGGTCATAGATCTGACGAAGTCGTAAGTGCATCAAATGTGGGGAGAGCTAGACATTTCACAAAGAGCTTTGTATCCTCGCCTGTTTACTTAATAACGATCCAAATAAATGAAGCAGTTCAGTTAGTTCTGAACTTAGTCTTCGTGAAGCATCGTATACGCTGGGTCAGAGGCCTGAAACTCGGAAACGAATGGAAGCTGTTGGATAGGAATTGTTTTCCTGTTTTTAATGTTTCTCTTGCGTTCACGTTTGGAAAAAAAAACAAGTTTCTTATAGTTTTTACATGAAAAAAGTGGGTTAGACGTGAATAAAATGTAGAATAATGGATAAATGTGTCAGGTTGTAGGTAAATTCTTTATAGAAAACAAGTGAACGAGTGAAACGAGTGAATGAGTTTTCTTTAAATAACTGAGCTAGAACCTGCTGAATTTGTCTACTATTGTAATGTGTGTCAAGTAAATTTCAGCACATACATTCAAACTTTCTTTCAGCTGCAGATATTAACTATTCCATTATGTAAGGGAAACCTGTGAGGATTATATAATAACATTTCTGTAGTTATTGTAATGTGAAGTTCGTTTTTGTTCTTATATTCTGGAAATTAATGCCGTTAGAAGCAGTTAAACTGAAATCCATCAGCTATAGTTGTGTCTCGAGTCAGGAAAATGTGTGAAAATACAGATTCTGTTACTGCAGTATTATTGTCTTTCAATTACGAAGTTTATCTGGAACATAAACCGTTATCTTCTGGAAAAGCACATTCGCTCCTGGGAAATTGCCTGTTAGTGGTAAAGTTGAAGAACTACGAACAAGTGAGAAATCAACGAACCAACCGATAGCAATTGCCGACATTCGCGGTAGACTTTTTCCCTTTTCTTTACGTCCACATGGTTTTGAACGAACTGTTCTACTATTCTTAACAGAGATAGAAGTCACGATGTTGCAAGATCAACTTGAGAAGAGAGAGAAGTATTCCGGAGACAAGGTAATATGCAGGAACTGGAAAATACTAACTATTAAAAAATAACCATTGTGATTCATTTAGTATACTTACAAAAGGACGCACTCCATCTCATCCGCTCTAAGGTCTTAATCTATATCAGTGAAACGTGAAGAAATGTTTCCCTCATAAGAAATGGTTAAAATGGCTCTGAGCACTATGGGACTTAACATCTGTGGTCATCATTCCCCTAGAACTTAGAAATACTTAAACCTAACTAACCCAAGGACATCACACACATCCATGCCCGAGGCAGGATTGGAACCTGCGATCGTAGCGGTCACGCGGTTCCAGACTGAAGCGCCTAGAACCGCACGGCCACACCGTCCGGCCCCTCATAAGACTACTCAGTCTAACTCCATCGTGATTTCAAGGGTTCTTGCAGTTATACCGAGACATGTATATTTTAAGGTGATACACAGCAGTTCAAACAGTTAGAACAGCAGGGAGTCCATCATTCGGCGTTTACAAAGATGTATAAAAGGTGAAGTCTGTTGGCGATACAAATGGAAATGAAATTTCCTGTTACGTTAAGTTTGGGCACCGTGCCGAGGCTTGTGCCTAACCTGTTATTAAGTCGTTCTCTGCCGCTTCATTACTACCATGGGTATTGTGAGTATTAGTCCAGCAAAGTATGCAGAACAACTTCTGCTGTCGTTCGAAGGCTCTGGTGTGAGATTCTGGTAGGATGAATGTTTGGTCAGCCGAGGAGGCTCGCAAAGATGGCTCAGTTGTTAAAAGCGTTATATCCTGAAGACCAGGGTCCAGACTCGACACTCACTCACAATTTGTCAAAATAGTCATTGTGCTACAGAGTAACAGTTTCATTATTAAAAGAGACAATGTTTTGAGTGATGCTTTTAAGTGCAGAGATATTCACTATATTACAATTCTAAATCTTTCACAAGAAAAAGGGATGCAGGCAGTACGTTGACATCATAAAGGAAATAGATGAAGCTTATTTACAAAGTTCTCTTTGGCAGCTGCCGGATATCTTCGTGTTTCCTCCACCAGAAAAACACTGCACCTGAAAGAAAGGTGATGTTGAAAATCTGAATATGCATATTTGCTGGTACAAAAAATGATTGAACAAAGAAGAAAAATATTGTAGCAGTAATCTATAGAAATAGAGAGTTATATTTCATCATATTCTTCATTTGTCCATTACGTTATGCGTAGCGCTATATAAGTTATGTATCAGTTTTGATGATGTCTATAAAACCACTAGAGTGAGTTACTTCGTCATGATAAATGTTTCGCTTTATTTAGTTAAAAATTCCTGAGCCATCTGAAATTGAAGTATTCCTTGTTTTTTGTTAGATATAAAAAAATCGTTTATTAAACTATGAACTTATTTCACTTGAGGAAAATTACTCTAGTTCTCGCTTATATTCTATTTTTCTTTTTTTTCCAAAATACGTGTCATTCAATTATCACCACTATACAGAATATTCCGACGTATTTGTCTGTATTTTGAATATTAAATACCGAACAAAGATAATTAACTGACAGAATTGTAACGGAAAAACTTACTACCTAAATTTGTCAGTAGTGGCATGCGAAAAACTTGTATCGTTTTAATCAGTGCCGTAACTCTCTTTTAAGGATGTAAGGTAAAAACCACTTTAGGAGAATTATATCTGCTTCCTTAATCTTATAAAGCTTTTCCCAGGTGGCATAGAACGTAGTGTAGACATGTCTGCCTGACTTTTTTGAGCACAAGGAAGTTTCCGGTACTTCCTGAGATTGCAGACGTTGAAGACTTGCAGACTGCCGCGAAGCAACGTAGCGGTATAACGACCTCACATGGGATCGAGTCAGGGGTTACTAGAGCAGAACACTGTGTTTGCCGTCTGAGTGACTACAGCTGTGACAAAGGGCCACTGCAAAGAGCAAACATCATAAGGCGCCGGCATTCGTTCACTTGCCGTCGGCAGGATCTAACGTTCTCCATTTGCCACTGACGTGGGAAGCGTACAACGTACACGTTTAATAAGTGTTACGAAATGCACAGCGTGAGTACCTGTACGTAAATGGGAACTGTGAGCAGGTTTACAAATACCTGTGCAGGGACATTTACAATATTTATGAAGTGAAACATTCAGACCTTAATAATGTCAGAGCAATTTCTTATGGACTATTGAAAACAGTGACAGGGAGGACATGAACACGTTTAAGGCTTCTAGAGCTAAAATACTAACGCTGTTACTATGTATAGTGTCGGAAGTTCCATGCGGCTTTTCGCGGATGATGCTGTAGTGTACAGAGAAGTTGCAGCATTAGAAAATTGCAGCGAAATGCAGGAAGATCTGCAGCGGGTAGGCTCTTGGCGCAGGGAGTGGCAACTGACCCTTAACATAGACTAATGTAATGTATTGCGAATACATAGAAAGAAGGATCCTCTATTGTATGATTATATGATAGCAGGACAAACACTGGTAGCAGTTACTTCTGTAAAATATCTGGGAGTATGCGTGCGGAACGATTTGAAGTGGAATGATCATACATAATTAATTGTTGGTAAGGCGGGCACCAGGTTGAGATTCATTGGGAGAATCCTTAGAAAATGTAGTCCATCAACAAAGAGGTGGCTTACAAAACACTCGTTCGACCTATACTTGAGTATTTCTCATCAGTGTGGGATCCGCACCAGGTCGGGTTGACAGAGGAGATAGAGAAGATCCAAAGAAGAGCGGTACGTTTCGTCACAGGGTTATTTGGTAAGCGTTACGGAGATGTTTAGCAAACTCAAGTGGCAGACTCTGCAAGAGAGGCGCTCTGCATCGCGGTGCAGCTTGCTGTCCAGGTTTCGAGAGGGTGCGCTTCTGGATGAGGTGTCGAATATATTGCTTCCCCCTACTTACACCTCCCGAGGAGATCACGAATGTAAAATTAGAGAGATTCGAGCGCGCACGGAGTCTTTCCGGCAGTCGTTCTTCCCACGAACCATACGCGACTGGAACAGGAAAGGGAGGTAATGACAGTGGCACATAAAGTGCCCTCCGCCACACATCGTTAGGCGGCTTCCGGAGTATAAATGTAGATGTAGATGTAGATGTATTTACTTGTGTCACGTACAGAACATAAGAACTGTAACGAGACTTATTGCACGTAACAATTAACTGCTGCACTGTAACTTACGGTGGCTAGTCTTTGCATTGAGACGATCTTAACGCATTTTTTCCTCATTGAGCCCCTGAATCCCATGTTCTAGGCATGCACAGTGTTCACTAGTTAAAATTCCATATCTCGTTAAAAAAATACTGAATGATTATTCCTAATTTGGCGGTACCTAGACTTAATTCAGCAGATTGATCAGTAAGAAGTCGCTGTAGACGTAATTTCGTATTCTGAGCCAAGCCCTATTCCGGAATGAAGCTTACGAAACACAGTTCTCATTCACTATCAGATTCTTATAATAGTTATTACGCTCGCACACATGGACAAATTAAGGGCGAGAGATACAAGGAGGCAGCAACAGAAAACATATTTCCAGGAAGGACAGGGAACAGTGCACTCTACAAAGGAAAAACCTTCGCGCCACGTACACCAGTGACTTTTGTTAAGTGCGTCGATGAAGGCTTTCTTTGTGTTTTTAGTGGGAGGAAAAATTGTACGATTTGTTCAGTTTAGCCATGCTGAAGGCGTGCTGGCTGCGTTGGCAGGACTGGGGGAAAATGTGAATTCTTACGGGACACTCTGCCAGCGCGCAAGCACGTGTATAACAGTATTCAAGCGCAGACCACACATTCGGTGGATCGTCTTGGCGATTTAAAGCAGAAATCCGTGAAGCCCGACGAAAGTGCTGCCGTTGATAGCTTAATTAGTCCATTTTTGGAAGCTACAGGTAGATGTGAGTCACCTCGCGTTATATGACCTAATCAGTGTAAGCAAAAGGGACGGCGTACTTGATAATCCACGCCGTCAGTACAGTGGGCAGGAAATCGAGGGATCAGCAAGTCTCCTCTAATGCTTTTGCATGGTTTATGAACCCCATTTCTGCATCTACTAGAAGGGATTAACGATATTTCTACGGATCAGGTTGAATAGGTTGAATGTATGTTATGGTTAATGGTCCAGCTTGAATCTCAGGCTGATGCATTGTGCAATTCACATCCCATTGTGCTTCAGCTTCTTTATTCGTTTTATGTAACATTTTCTCGGAAATTATGCAGAGTGAATGGTCTCTTCGTGGTTTGGAACAGCGCATTATTCAACTGAAGTTGTCATCCCGGATCAGGCATGAGTTTGAGGAGCGCATGCATTTTTGGTGTGTTCAAAACCAGCACGAGACTTTGCTTAAAGGCACTGACGTGATCTGCACTGCTACGCTAGCTCTGAGGTTGCAAAGTAGTTGAAGGTGATGTGGTTAAGACCATATCAGAACGCATGCAGCCTGAGAACTGGTTACCAGTGCCTATTTCCAGGGAGTCTACCACCTTCGTTGAATTAGATACTTTGGTGGCCGACATGGCTGGTTTAAGATTTGCTGATGACCAACAAGAGGCGGGCTGTCGCCCAGTAACTCCATCTGAGGTGAACTGGCAGGAGGCTGTGGGCCTTACAATCGGTAAGGTTAAACCTAATGTGTTTCAGCTGTGGTGATAGTAGACATTTTGCGAGGTCATGCCCAATGACGCGGGGCCGCGTCCCAACATCTGACGCCATGGTACACCGGCGGGAAGACGTACCTGTCTCCCTGTTAAGAGTTGCTCCCACGTTAGAGCAGTGCGAAATCTGATGCTTCCTTATGTGTGCACACTTGAATAATAATCATGTATGCGCTCTTTTTCATTCTGGGAGTTCTATTTCACTACTTGATTAGAACTGGAACCTTGAATTTTGGAATTTATATAGAATGCCTCCTCTGTGCCCACAAAAAATCAGAGACGTCGTGCTGCTAATGAACAAGAGTTGCCTCTGGTAGGGGAGTTTCGGAGTAAGTTAGGCATACTGGATTTGACATGCCGCGTCAACTTTGTCGTTCCTAAAAACTTTTCAGTTAAGTGGATGCTGCGCTGTGATTTCAATGCGCGTACCAGTCTGGTTCACGATTATCAAATTCGCGCCTTTTATTTCAGATTTTGCCCTACTGAGAAGATAGCGTTGTCTTCGTGTCGGCGCTCTCAACCGATTAGTAATGTACAGTCAGGGTCGCCTGTGTTTTCCATTGATCATTTGGAGCCTGGATAGTCGAGGCAACTATTCAGCGTGTTACCTCGATTTCCCGATCTCCGCCTCAGAGTTCAAGCTGTCATCTACACCTGCATGACTACGCTGCAAGTCACATTTGAGTGCCTGGCAGAGGGTTGATCGAACCACCTTCATATTATTTCTCTACTGTTCCATTCTCGAACAGCGCACAGGAAAATCGGACACTTAAATCTATCCATGCAATCTCTGATTTCTCTTACTTTATTACGATGATAATGTCTCCCTACATAGGGAGCGTCAAAAAAGTGTTTCCGTATTTGGATAACAAATTTGGAGTTTAAAATTTTGTAAAAAGATTTCTCCACATCGAGAAACGCGTTTGTTTTAACAACTGCAACACCAACTCGTGTATCATAGCCGTCTCGCGATAATAGAAAATGAGCCGCCCTTCTTTCAACTTTATATCATATGTCGGTCCTACCTGATACGGATCTTATACCACACAATAGTCAGTACTCTAGAAGACGAACAAACTTAGTGCACACAGTCTCTTCAGTAGATATGTAGCATCTTCTAGGTGTTCTGACAATAAAACGCGGTGTAGCTTCCCCACAACATTATCTATATGACCATTCAAATTTGAGTTGTTCGTAATTGTGGTCCGCAAATGTTTAATGGAGCTGACGGCCTTTAGATTTCTGTCATTTATCGTGTAACCGAAAGTTAAGGGACTACTTTTAGTGCTCAAGTACACGACCTGACACTTTTAATTATTTAGAGTGAATTACCACTTTTCATACGATACAGATATCTTGTCTAAATTATTTTGTTATTCGCTTTGGTCTTCTGATGACTTTGTCAAACTGTTAATAATAGCACCCTCTACAAACAATCTAAGAGTGCTGCTTGGATTGTCTCTTAAATCGTGAACATAGATTAGGAACAGCAAAATACCCTTAACAATTCCTTGAGGAAAGCCACATATCACTTCTGTTTTACTCCATGACTTTCCGTCGGATACCATGGACTGTGATTCTAGCAGTAAACCACGAATCTAGTTGCAGAACTAAGACGATATTGCATAGTCACGCAATTTCAGAGTCACGCAATTTCAGTTGAAGCCGCTTGTAAGGAACGATATGGGAAACCTTCTGGAGAGCCGAAGTATAAATTTGAGATCACCCCGGCGATATCATTCATTTCTTCAGTAGATTAAACAGCTATTTGTGTTGTACCAGAAAGATGTTTTCTAAAACCGTGCTGACTATGTGTCACATAGTTTTCTTCGAAGTAATTAATAATTTTCCAACACGCTATATGTTCCTAAATCCTCCAGAATACTGATGTCACTGATACGGATCTGTAATCAGTGGGTTACTCCTGTTTCTTTTCTTGGGTATTAGTATGACACGAGTCACTTTCTAGTCTTTAGGTAGGATCTTATGTTGAGCGGAGTTCGCAAAGCATGGAGCTATTGTATTAGCATACTCTGAAAGGCAAGTAACTGATATTCATTGTGGACTCCCCTTTATTAAGTGATTTGCTTTGCTTCACTACACCGAGAACACCTGCTTCCCAGTTAGTCACGCTGGCAGCAGTTCTTGGTTCGAGTTCTGAAGTATTTACTTCATCTCCTTTGGTGAATGAGTTTCAAAAAACCGTAATTAGTAACTCGTCTTTTGTGACACTGTCATCAGCAACATTGCCATCACTATCACGCAGTGAAGGTATTGATTGTGTCTTGCTGCTAGTGTGCTATACTTCACATACTTCCACAATCTCTGTGGATCTCGGGGCTTTTGTGTTCTTTCAAATTTGTCTTTTTTGTGGCCTGTTGTGACCTGTTTCGTAGACCATGAGGGAATAGTTCCATCTCTTATTAATTTATGTGGTAATATGGTATAAATCTCTCACTTTCTGTCGATAATATTTCTCTGGTTTGCACTTACACAGTTCGTTTGTAAAGAGTGGGGCTGACTCTCTGAACGGATATATTTGATGGTTATTTGAGTTTCGTCATGGATGTTAGGGTATTTAGTCTTGCTACAACGACCTTGTGGTCGCTATTCGCTGTACACGTAATGATGCTCCCTATTTGCTGGGGTTATTTGTTGCTAAGAGCTTGAGTATTTTTTTAGTGCTTCTAGAACCATTTACACGACGTACTTCTCAAGCATTTAGTACAACCTCATACAGACTAAAGGCCGGTTCCCACTAGGGCTGCCGCGCGTCAAAACCGCGAGGTAGCGGCGTGGTTGCCATGGAAACGCCGTCCGCGGCGCAGCGCGGCGGGCTCTGCGTCGCGGTTTGACCATGTCGAACCGCTTCCGCTGCCGCGTGCAGCGCTCCAGGTGCGCGCCGCCAATCACAGAACGCGCAGAGCGCGACGTCAAGTACGGAACCCCGGGCCACACGAACTTTCGCCAAAGCGCTGGCGCGGACGCGGCGGCAGCTATGAAATACTTATCATCCGATTCCAAGGAAACTATTCGGTAGAAAAATTCGATTCTTGGGCATGTTACAGCCCGATATCTTCTCTCGATAAAGGACCGAATTTCTTTTCGTTATTCGTCGTGGTTACTTGCTGTATCGCATTTACGTAAACCTTTACACGAAATTTTAATGAGTGTGCAGAGGTAAAAAGGCATTGCGTGGACTTTGTGTACAGTTCATTTTAGGTAATACATTATTGCGTATGAAATTTAGTCAACATATTGAAATTGTTTTTAAAGCTGAGAGGAGAACGGTAGCTATCACCGTTCTCGAGATATTGGATGATATGTCGGCGGACGGGCTGTGCAGTGACCGCGCGTAGGTCGCTCAAGACGCGACCGATACTTCGTCCTGATCGTCGTAAACTATGTGGTTGTATCAACCGCAAATTTCGTAAACGGTTCAAGAAATCGAAACGTGTTTTTTTGCAAACGATAACTTGTAAAAAAATCATGCATTTCGTCGCATCATAAATATCCAAAAACTGTTTATCTATCAAGATATGAAAGTAACCGCAGTTTTTCAGAAGGGATAGATGAATTTTTTTAAACGGCATTTAATAGAATGTGGAATGAGAAGTTAAACCGAAACTAATTTGCTGGTAAGTCATGAGATGTAATTTGCTAAGTATCTACAGCTATTGATTATTTCTTTTGGTAAGTAACAAACGTTTTTTTTTTCTTTATCCAGTGTACTTTATTGGTTCAAGACGCATTTCGCCTTTTACTTTAAGGCATCTTCGGTGGAATCTAGAATGATTCAGTTTTGTTTTGATATGTGATACTTGAAGATTATAAAACAGTTCACATCTTTTTTACGTGAATGACTGATTACTTACAGTGAATCGAGTTTTTGGCAGACATCTGCGTTTCCCCTCACCTGGTCACATGCTGGAGGTTGAACTGAAACTTATATTATGGAACGTAAGCGCATTTTCGTGCCGGCCGGGGTGGCCGTGCGGTTCTAGGCGCTACAGTCTGGAACCGAGCGGCCGCTATGGTCGCAGGTTCGAATCCTGCCTCGGGCATGGATGTGTGTGATGTCCTTAGGTCAGTTAGGTTTAATTAGTTCTAAGTTCTAGGCGACTGATGACCTCAGAAATTAAGTCGCATAGTGCTCAGAGCCATTTGAACCAAATTTTCGTGTTCGATCTTTTTTCTTCTGTCACTAGCTGTAGACATTTTACCGAAAACACTGATTTGAAGTCGTAACTACAGTGTGTTCACCTCATGTCCCTTCCTGTTTGGTTTGTTTATGTACATGTTGCCAACCTGAAGAATTATATGCTGAAAACTAATGTTTGTTTATTTCTGTTCTCCTTATATCTTTATGTGTGTGTGGCTAGCCAGTGATAGTTATAGAAAGTCGAAAGTGAGTGCAGTAGTTGTCGGACAGTGGGTGAAAGATTTGGTGTTCAGCTGATTTCAGGTTTGGTTTAAATGTTTTGTGGAGGAGTGCATGGAAGAGTAAATTCACTGCTTACATGAATGGATAAAATAGTGGAATAGCATTTCAACAGATGATTTTTATCAGATTAATATCACGCAACACCTTTATCCTCACCCTTTGACGCCTTATAATATGTCCTGTCAACTTACCCCTCTTGTAGTCAAAGTAGTGCCGTAATTTCCTCTTCCTCCTCTATTTAATTCCGTACCTCTTCTTTAGTTACACTATCCTCATATCTAATCTTCAGCATTCTTATTGATCACCACGTTTTGAAAGCGTCCATTGGCTTTTTGACAGAAGTGTTCATCGCCCACGTTTCACTTACATACAAGGCTGCACTCCACACAAATACTGCACTCCACACAAATACTGCACTCCACACAAATACCTTTGTAAAATAGTACCCAATCATTAGAATTTATATTCGATATGAACAAATTTTCTTTCTCAGAACGCTTTTCTTGCTATTCACAGTCTTCATTTTATATCCTCTCTTCTCAATTACTGCTTCCCTTTCAAGTCTTTGAAGTCTTAGAAATGCAGTTTGGTTTCTGTACAAGTTGTAGATAATTTGTGGCCCAGCGTTTTATCGATAACAGCTCCAGAGCTTCTAAGAATGTTTTAATTAAGATTGTCAAAACCCTTCTCAAAACATGCAAATGCTATAAACACAGTTTCGCAGTTCTTCAGTCTGTCTACTTAGGTAAGTGGTAGGATCAGTATTGCCTTGCGTGTTCAGACATATCACAGGAATCTAACAATGTGCTTATGTTAGTTTGTATAACCCCTCCACCTCTCCTCTCTACATATTCCTTCCACTTTCTAGCCTTCTCTTATTTGCTTAGTTCTGGCTTGCCAAATGAGTTCTTGACAGTTGCTTCTCCTTTGAGCAAAGTTTTCTTTGTTCTATCTCATTTTCATTTCCCTACGTTTTCCAAGTGCAAAATCGCGTTGCAGTTTTGGACTTTCTGTCAACGTCATGTTTAGACACTTCTATTTCCCATTGCCTACTTTATTTGCTGCATTTTTATATTTTTCCCTCTTGTTAAATTTAATATCACGTTTTATCTTGCGATTTCTACTGTACCTTCTTCCCGTTCACAAACTCTGCTGCATTCACCAGTTCTTCTCTCAAAAATATCCATTCGTATTCTAGCGGATTCCTTGTACCGTTTACTGTCTCTTTAGTTGTAAACTGCAGCTCGTAACCAATATATTATTGTAGGTTAGCGTCTGCACCGGGAAATGTCTTATAATTTAAAATCTGGTTTCGAAAACTTTGTTCCAAATATGTATTATTCTGTCATGATTCTTAAGCAAGGTGCTGGCGATGATTAAATTATGCTCTGTGCGAAATCCTATCAGGTGGCTTCCAGTTTCATCCCTTCCCCCCTAGCCTTTGTATTCTTACTGTTTTCGGGTACCTGCTACAGTATCACATTTTAAATTTTTGTCTCGCTTAACTGTTGGGATAATTTCTTTTGTCGTACATTGTTTCAATGTGTTAGGAGATAGTGAACAATCGTGAATGGTAGTCATGAAATCTGTTTATGGTGAAATGAGAAAACATGAATAATGAAATATGTGAAGGAGTACATTGTACAGAAAATGAAAAATTGGTATGTCTTCACCCAACTTCATCTTTCCTTCATGTAGGGGTAAGATATAGTTAATCAAACGCACCGGGCGTTTCAGTGGGTCCCGCTCCATACCTCAGTGGCTGTCCATCATTGGCTACCGCTTGTGTCTGCCGCTTCCAGATGGGAACGCCAATTCCGCGAGCCGCCGCGCCAAACCAGAAAACGCTTGCCGCTGCCGGTGCCGCACGCCGCACTTCCACGCTCTAGTGGGAACCGGCCTTAAAGGCCGGTTCCCACTAGAGTGCGGCAGCGTGGCATGCGGCAACGGCAGCGGCAAGCGTTTTCCGCGTTGACGCGGCGGCTCGCGGAATTGGCGTTCCCATCTGGAAGCGGCAGACGTTAGCGGTAGCCAATGACGAACAGCCACCGAGGTACGGGGCGGTTGATTAACTACACAGAATTTCCCACAGAGCATAAAGTAATTAACGCCAGCACCTTGCTTAAGAATCACGAAAGAATAATGTATATTTGGAACAGTTTTCGAAACCAGATTTTAAATTGTAAGGCATTTCCTGGTGCAGACGCAAACCTGACTGAAGACTGTCAATAGCAAGAAAAGCGTTCTGAAAAAGAAAATTTGTTCACGCCGAATACAAATTCTAATGGTTGGATACTATTTTACAAAGGTATTTGTGTGGAGTGCAGCCTTGTATGTAAGTGAAACGTGGACGGTGAACAGTTCTGTCAAAAAGACAATAGACGCTTTCAAAACGTGATGATTCATAAGAATGCTGAACATTAGATACGAGGATCGTGTGACTAAAGAAGAGGTACAGAATGAAATAGAGGAGGAAGAGGAAATTACGGCACAACTTTGACAACAATAGGGGTTAGTTGACAGGACGTATTGTGGGATGTCAAAGAGTGAGGACAAAGGGGTTGGGTGATACTATTCTGTTAATAATCATCTGTTGAAATACTATTCTACTATTTTATCTATTAATGTAAGCAGTGAATTTACTCTTCCATGCACTCCTCCACAAAACATTTAACCCAAAACTGAAATCAGCTGAACACCAAATCTTTCAACCACTGTCTGACAACTAATGGATTCATTTTCAACTTTCTATAACTATCACCAGCTAGCCACACACAGATACAGATATAAGGAGAACAAAAATAAACAAACATTAGTTTTCAGCATATAATTCTGCAGTTTGGCAACATGTACATAAACAAACCAGACAGGAAGGGGCATGAGGTGAACACACTGTAGTTACGACTTCAAATCAGGGTTTTCAGTAAAACGTCTACTGCTAGAGACAGAAGAAAAAAGAGCGAACATGACAATGTGCTTATGTTCCATAATCTAAGTTTTAGTTCAACCTCCAGCATGTGACCAGGTGAGGGGAAACGTATATGTCCGCCAAAAACTCGATTCACTGTAAGTAATCAGTCATTCACGTAAAAAAAGATGTGAACTGTTTTATAATCTGCAAGTATCACATATCAAAACAAAACTGAATCATTCTAGATTCCACCGAAGATGCCTTAAAGTAAAAGGCAAAATGCGTCTTGAATCAGTAAAGTACACTGGATAAAGAAAAAAGAAAGGAAATAATCAATAGCTCTACATATTTAGTAAATTACATCTTATGACATACCAGCAAATTAGTTTCACTTTAACTTCTCATTCGACATGCTATTATTCCCGTTTAAAAAAACTCTTCTATCCCTTCTGAAAAACTGTAGTTACTTTCATATCTCGGTAGATAAACAGATTTAGGATATTTATCATGCGACGAAATACATGACTTTTCACAAGTTATCGTTTGCAAAAAAACACGTTTCGATTTCTTGAAACGTTTACGAAATTTGCGGTTGATACAACCACATGGTTTATGACGAGCAGGACGAAGTATCGGTCGCGTCGCGAGCGACCCTCCCGCGGTCACGGCACAGCCCGTCCGCCGACATATCATTCAATAACCCGAGAACGGTGATAGCTATCGATCTGCTCTCAGCTTCAAAAACAATTTCGATATGTTGACTAAATTTCACACTCAATAATGTATAACCTAAAATGAACTGTACGCAAAGCCCACGCAATGCGTTTTCACCTCTGCACACTCATTAAAATTTCGTGTATAGGTTTACGTAAATGCGATACAGCAAGTAACCACGACGAATAACGAAAAGAAATTCGGTCCTTTATCGAGAGAAGATATCAGGCTGTAACATGCCCAAGAATCAAATTTTTCTACCGAATAGTTTCCTCGGAATCGGATGATATGTTTTTCATAGCTGCCGCCGCGTCCGCGTAGCGCTTCGGCGGAAGTTCGTGTGGCCCGGGGTGCCGTACCTGACGTCACGCTCAGCGCGTTCTGTGATTGGCGGCGCGCACCTGGAGCGCGGCACGCGGCAGCGGAAGCGGTTCAACATGGTCAAACCGCGATGCAGAGCCCGCCGCGCCGTGCCGCTGACGTCGTTTCCATGGCAACCACGCCGCTACCGCGCGGTTTTGACACGCGGCAGCCCTAGTGGGAACCGGCCTTAAGGGTGGACACGCCCTGCGTCAACGTCCACTAGTAGGTGACCGGATACTTTTGACCACATAACGTGCTTGCTGCTCCCTCAGGGACGACGACCACGCAGCTGTCGTTCGGCCGGCCGGAGTTCGGCCCACGGCCGGCGCCCTTCTACCCGCCGTCCCGTGGGCTGGGCGCGCGCTCGCCCATGCAGCTTGAGTCGCTGTACCGCGTCAACTACCTCCTTAGGGAGACGCCGGTGCCCGAAAGATGGCAGCACCCGCCTCCTAAGTGTCTGCCGCCGCTTGACGATCTCACCGAGACGCGAGACAAGTATAGTCTCTCTAAAATCACTTCCTCTCGTTGTTGTTGGTGTTGTTATTATTTGATGCAGCTGTCTGTGCTACTCTTATTGTGTGTAAGTATCTTAACCTATGTATAAGTACTGCAACCTACATCCACTTGCTTCTTATTAGCTGAAAATCCCCTCCCTAACATTCCCGAGTGAGATTCTCTCTGCCCCACTACCACCTGGCCTGCATAACTGGTTGAAAAGACCTTGACTCTAGATGTGCATTACTCGAACAGGTACATTTATATACACTCACGGAAAAAAATTTGTGATACCTAGAAGGAGTTGTGCTACATAAACGAAGGTTGGTAGGCGTGTTTCTACATCTGGAAGATGATGTTTATTCAAATTTGGCGCCAGTCGCATAAGAGTGGCGCTAGTGGCGCCAATACGAGAATGGAAATAAGGTTTGCTTTAAGTAAATGCTGTAACGCTTATCAGCGTTTGTTACCTTTGATACTGGACATGCTGATTTGATGTTAGTCAAGAACGTCCTTAAGACAGTAAAGATGCCTCTATCAACACCTCACTGAGTTTGAACGAGGTCATGTAATTATGATCAACGAGAGGTAGGAAGTTCCTTCTGCGATATTGCAGAAGGACTTGGCAGGAATGTAGCCGCTGCACATGATTTCTGTCAGCGGTGTCACGAGAATGTTCAGTTACAAGAAGACTGGGATCCGGACGACAACGTGGCACTCCTGAGAGTGAAGACCGTAGTTTTCAGGATATGGCTCTGGTGCATCGTATTGCATCCGCAGCAGGAATTTGAGCAGCAGTTGGCACCACAGTGACACAAAGATCTGTTACAAATCCATAACTTCAATGACAGCTCCCAACCAGGCTGTCTGTAGCGTGCATTCCTCTGACCCCAAACCACCTCCATTTACGACTTAAGTGGCGTCAAATAATAGCTCATTGGAGGGCCAGGTATGGGTCTGCTGTGGTTTCTGATGAAAGCTGGGTCTGCCTCATGGCCAGTGATGGCCGTGCATTGGTAAGAAGGCGGCCATTTGAGGGCCTGCAACTAAATCGTCTGTATGCAAGACACACAGGACCTACATATGGAGTTATTTATGGTTTGGGGTGCGATTTCATATGGCAGCAGGAGCACTCTCGTGGTTATCCACCGCATCCTGACTGCATATTTGTAAGCCAGTCTCGTAAGTCGACATGTTGTGCTGCTATTCATGAACAGCATTCTAGGGGGTGTTTACCAACAGGATAACACTCCAACACATGCCGCTGTTGTAAACCAACACGCTCTACAGAGTGTCAACAAACTGCTTCGACCCACTCGATCACCAGTTGTGTCTCCAATTGAGCTCAAATTGGACGTCGTCGGATGATAGCTCCAGCATCATCCACAGACAACAATAACCGTTCCTATATTAACTGACCAAGTGTTACAGGGATGGAACTTCATCCCACAAACTGACATCCGGCACCTGTATAACACAATGTATAAACGTTTGTATGCTTACATTCAACATTCTGGTGGCTTCTGTGGTTATTAATGTAACAGCGTTTCACTTTTGCAATGGCTTATCTTGCGCTTTCATTAACCTGTGATATTGCAACGTTAATCACTTAAATATGTTACTTAGACACATGTATGACTGAAATGTGATTACATACATTAATTATTTTCTGTATTTGCGACTTTTTTCTGTCATCGTATATTGGAAATAGCAAAGGCACCACAATACTGTGCTGTATACCAACTGACGTTACGTTTAAATCTTACCGTTCCACTCCATTGGGAATTCAACAAATGTGAGATGTTTTTGGTGGACAATTGGACTTGCTCCCCCAGCAAGTAATATTTAAGCTTCACGTACTCTTACTCTTAGAGGATAATCAATGTAGCCCTGGTTACGCTTTAAACGTCGTTAGAAATTAGTTTTTGGCATTTACAACATATTTCGATTAAATATACCCAGACAAAACACTGGAACTTAATGCATCGACCTCATCCGGTCAGTGTTACAGCAAAGACTATCTACTGACCAAGTAAACAAGGCTCAACGGGTGCCAGACTGATATAAAAGCCTGTGCTATGGAAACAAGTAATAGCGTATCTTTAAGCGATGCCTTACTCTTACTCTCCTGTTTAATATTCGTAATGTGGACATTGTGAAAATGTAATCTCTCTAATTTGCGTAAGCCGATGACCTGTAGATGTAGACATAGACCTGACCATAACACGCCACAAGAAAATCAGTTCCATAAACTAAGGTTACTTGGACACAAGAAGTGAAAATTTTTGTTTATTTAATACCACATGATAGTCTAAAACCATTAATTATGCCGATATCCTGAATTCTTTTATATTTGTGATATTTTTCTAGCAGTTTACATCTGTTTCAGACCAAATTTTACTTTTTGTATCTGAGTAAAAAATTATTGAAATTTGGGTCCAAGTAACTCCAGGGTTTGGCAAACATGAACCCACGCATTATTTTCCTTGTAAAAAGCAGTTTAAAGGTGCATCCGGTCCAAGTAGGACCTGGGCTCTGGAAATAAAGACATTTACAGATATTTTGGTGTGAAGAATGTTCATTTAATTTGACATTTAATTGCAAAATATCCAAAAAAATACATAATAAACTGTATTCACTGGTTTACACTGTTAAAAATATTCATAATAATAAATTATGGTGCACAATAAAGTTAGTTTATGGTCACTTCTAATGAATGTGGGTGGGTTAATTTTTCTTTTAATGTCACACCACTTGTAGAATAAAATGTCCTTTTCTGAAGGCCATGCCCAGGCTTTCCTTGTCGGTGTCATGCAGTCAACAATGGCACCGTTGTCGCAGACAGTCATTACTTGACCTGGAAATAAAACATTATTCCAACCCACAAGAACAAAACCCTCCTTTTGTAAGGAACCTTTTAGCATTTCTTCGTCTTCTTTATTTTAGTGCTGTGGAAGATTACTGCGATTGGGTGGCATACAAATTTCATCTCCAGAAGAAAGTAAGTCGCTTTCTCCGGAGTCCCTGAGACTATAAGCTTCCTCGTTCTCAGACGTTGACTCATCAGATGATTTTCTCATGGAGTTTCGTTTTTTCTTCGAAGACACTTTTTTCTCTGCAGCTGTTTTTATTGTACGTTCATTTTCTCTTCGCCTTTTAGAAGATGAAGTTTCTGCTTCTTTAGGCTGAATATCAGAGACACGAATGCTTTTCCCTGGTGAAACTTGGATTTTTCTTTTCCTAGCCTGGGGCTTTATAAACTCCCACCTCTTTTCTTGAAGGTGAACTAAGAACGCGTCTCCAACAAGGTCTAAGGTTAGTGATCTATCTTGTTTCGGTAAACTAGATAAAATCTCATCCTTATTTGTGGGGACAATGCCAGTTTTCTTAAAACCTGCTTTCAAATTGCTTGGCAACTTAGGCTCCATCTCATTTAATACAGTTTTTAGTAACATGGGGAACTGATCTTTTGGCAAAGATGCTGATTTCTTTCCAGCTTCAGACTGTTTCAATTTGGCTAAAATCTCTCTCAATTTAGCTTTCAAAGGCTTAAAGTAGGCTACGTTGAAGAGCTGTGTCATATGTGAGGAGTTCGGTGGCAGGCACAAAAACTTTATATTGTGCTCTTCACACAGCTTAACAACATATGAGGTGACAAATTATCTCCAGTTACAATCTTAGTGCCTTCTTGTTTCTTCAGCACAGCAGGAGGTGGACGATAAACCAATCTTCAAATATTGAATAGTCAATCGAACCATGCTAACTTTGTTTGTACCTAGCACCCACTGGTCCATTTTCTGTCCATGTTGTCCAAAGGTGTTCTGCTTTATATATTACGTATGGAGGGAGAGATGATCCTGCAGCATTGCCACAAAACATGACAGTGACGTTAGTCTTTGTGGAATTTATTATCCTCTCTGGATATTTGCTGCCTTGGCGACATATTATCTTCTTCCTATCACGATCATCAGACATGCTGGTTTCATCGTAATTGTGTCATCTGGTGGAACGTCTTTAGTCAAAGCACTCAGGTTTTCAAAATACTCAGCAATTACTGATTCATCGATGGCAGCACGAGCTCTTTTTATGTTGTTTGCAAATCTGACAGATAACTGGGGAAACCTCTTCAAAAACAATTTTACCCACTCAGTGCCAGGGAGATTGTTTCGGAAACATTGTACTGTTGTTCCATGCATTGCGAGGTACGACTTTACAACAAAACGTAAGTCCATTCATCCACGGGAAATCCGAAATCACAAATAATATATAGATGGCTTGCGAAAGCCTGCTCTTCTTCATACTTAAAAATGGTCAGATGTCCTGGTTTATTCATACAGTCATTCTACAGTCTCCTTTTTATCTTAGACCTACTTATTTTGAAGTGTGCTGAAGCTACTCGTTGAGTCATTTCTCCAGTCCTTACAGCATTTAAACATTCTTGCAATTTTTTGTTGTGAAATCCGCATACGTTCTGCTCCCAGGGGATATTTTGTAATTTTGAGTCTTTTTTTGGCTCCAGATCTGCAAATAAATAAACATCACCAGTGTACAAATGATTTAATCAAATAAATTGACAAAACTTAATGATATAAATTATTTTGCAGTGAAATTTAGAAGTGTGTAATTTAAATATAACGCTTGGGGCTACTTGAACCCACTGCTTGGCTGGGGTCCAAGTAACCCCATTATTAGGTTATAAGCACACTGTTCCACAAATATATCAATTTTATTGGGCGTTCTTTATCTACATAATTAGAACAATAGTTATTTTGTTACGGAATGTGTATAAAACGTCAATTTTACTTTACCTTGCATGCAACTCCAGTGGAAAGCGCGATGAAAGTGGAAGTTTTCCGGCAGCGACAATCCTTGGTTTCACTACACAACAATGTAACGTTAGCTGTGAGAAGGCGCGAAAAGCAGAGGCAATGCAGAGTGCTGCTACCTGTCGACGAAATGTCCAATTAGCTGTGTACGTGCATTACAGCACACCCAGGACTGATTTAAATCATTTTTTAGTTTTGGGCCCAAGTTACACCCGAGGGCTCAAGAAAACTCAAATTACGGTATGTAAAATTAGAAACACAAATTCATGGATAGCAAAGTAGTAGTGGGAGAGATCAGTCTGAGTCAGTAGACTTAAGCCGCTACATAGAGTTGTGGAATCCACGAGCAATATAACTTACAGCAGGTTGTTTGTTATCAGGATAAAAAAAGTGTGTTTTTATTTATTATGAACAATTTCGTTTTTCTTATAAAACAAACACCACTTTCTCAGTAGAAAAAATGCAATAAATATTCAGAATATTTTACGTGAATCAAGTGCTTTACGAAGGAAAGTATGCGACAAAATATGCATATTACGCCTCTTGATGTGTTCATTGAGTTAACAAACTTGAATAGTCTTCACAGAAGTCCTCCACGTTTAGAGTAAATGCCACATTTATACGACGAGGTGCATCTTGTCCAGCTATGGATACCGTGCCCTGATGGCCTCTGCGGAAATCTCGCTTACGATCATGTCTTTTACCTACACAGCACTCCCTCCCGCTTTTTGTATCAGAGACAGTGAAGTAATTTGGTTTTACTGATTTCTTTTTCATTTTTGAACCAGAACTTGTTACACGACTGTTTTTGTAAATTACGTTGTGTGGCAACGGTTAATATTGTCACGTACCTATCTGTATTTATACATGATTATGTTGTATATACAGGGTGTTTCAAAAAGAATAACTTGATTTCAAATCTCAATGTTTACTGTTAAAAACATACTGAAAACTTGGAATCAATTGCAAAATACTCACAAAATATTCAAGTATTAGCTATGCTATTACAAATGCTCTAGGTGTCCACCAGCAGAAGCATGAAGCACAGTTAGACTATAAATTATACACATTGAATCTGCTTTTAAAGAAGTTGTGGCAGCTGTTATTCTGTTCTTCACTTCTCCGATGTCACGAGGTGCAAGGGATGCGAAAACACTTCCCTTCACATGTCCCTACGAGAAAAAATCGCATGGCGTCGTTTTTTGCGATCTTGTAGGCCAAGAATACAGGGCAGTGTGTCGGGGTACTGCGCGCCCCATCCAGCGTTGAGATGTCTTTAAATGCTGCAGATTTGGCTTTTTTCACAACTTCAGGAAGACTCCGATGACTTCAGAGTTTGCACTGTGGCGGGAGTGCAACTTACGAATGTTCATGTAATTTGCCCTGTTCAAACGTTCAGGCACCACTCAAGTCCCAGTGTACGAGAAAATCGAGAAAAAAATATAAATTAAATGGAATCAGTAATTATTCGTGCCGAGGCGCAAGCTCCATCACACTGGCACAACTATTTAGGTCATTTTCTCAACGACACTCTGTCTCGATGCTGGATAGGGCACGCTGGCCCCCGAGACACCGCCCTGTTTCTTGGCCTCCAAGGTAGCCAGACATGATCCCGAGCGATTTTTTCTTGTAGGGATATGTGAAGGAAAGTGTGTTCACCCCCCTTTTAAATCGTGACATAGAAGAAGTGAAGAAAAGATTAACAGCCGCCATAACTTCTCCAAAAGCAAATACAATGTGTATAATTTATGACGTATTTAGCTGTCGCGTAATTGTGGTTCATGCTGCTGCTGATGGGCGCCTAGAGCATCTGTAATAGCATACATAAAACTTTGATATTTTGTGAGTATTTTGTAATTTATTCCATATCTGTAGTATGTTTTTATCAACAAATATCCAGTTTTGAAATCAGGTCACTCTTTCTGAAACACCCTGTATAATGAGAAAAATTTGGAGAATTGTCACTAACTGTAACTTGTCATTTACAAGTTTGGGATTATATGACATAAATTAATGTAAGGTACTTGTATTTTATGTAGAAAACAAGGAAATGGTGTTACGCTTCTTTCCAATTTTATGGTTATATTTCATGTAATAAGAGTATATCCTGAGGGTCCTATTAACCTTATAGACAATCACGAGCTTCTGTTAATATCTTTAAATCATAAATCAATGTTCTTTAACTTTACTGTGTAGTGTACATGCGTCACAAGGTATGTTAATCCAATAACTTTTCGAATTATTAATGTATGCTCTGCTTATGACACATTTCAGTTGCATCAGATTCTCTTCGTAATTGTTGTATATTTTCTATGATAGATATGATCGTGCCTTCCGAAGAGAACCGAACTGATCATAATAAACAAAAAGAATATAAATAACACTGTTTACTGTGTCGGACAGTTGTTTATTTAATTTCTTGTCCAATATATTTAGCATCTTGATGCAAATTTCGCAGCTGTAACATTTGTTTTGAATACAATGCCAGCACCAGTTGTACAGCTGATTACTTTCGTGCCTTTAGTATTAGACAGTTCCACATGTTGGCCTCTGGGCTTCTTTCTCAGGGCACCTGGCATGTTAGTTCGTGTAACATATTTCATTTCCCTAGATCGTCAAGTTCACACAGTAATTATTTAATTATGGTGTATTTATGACGTTCGTTGAAAAGTTGTTTTTCAACATCGTTTACTTTACGCGCCACATACCCATTTTCATATTAGGCGAGTTCGCACCATATTATATTTTAATTTGCTGTTTTTATGAAGTGTGCGGAGGTGTGTTTCGAATATTTCATGTGTCGTTGATGATGCTTAATGCTACATTCTTCCCCATTTGACTAATTATGTTGTGCTTTTTTGTTCTATACTATTAGAGACCTCGGGCGCCAAAACCGGTGTTTCTTTTTTCTTTTTGATAAAAAAAAGAAAAGAGGTACTGATGCTGGCATTTTATACAGAATATTACATCCATAGTACACGTTTAAGTGCCTCATAAAATCAACTTGTGGTGGAGAATTGTGTTGTGACATTCCTGGTGTTATTGTAGACCATGGACGCTTTTCCGCAACGGCAAACTGTGTGCAACATAGGTTACGTTTCTTCTTTTCCTAATCATAAAACTGAGGTTTCTCCAGAAAAACAGTTAAAATTATAAAAAACTGCAATCTGTAAGAGTAAAGTGTGCTTGGAAGGAATGTATAAATGAGGAAGTGCTGCAAACAGCTTCCATGTGTTCTCCACTGTACATTATCTTTAGTCTGTCAGTTTACACAAAGACGTTATACATGTCAGAGATATGCTAGTTTACACTGAGTACAAAGATAATCGAAGTTGAAATTGATAGAGCTTGGTTACTTAGATTAATGTATTAAATATTCAGTTATCTTTGACTCAAGTTATACAATCATATCTCTGACATGTATAACGTTGTAGTGTGAAGTGACAGTGTGAACATAATGTGCGGTAGAGACATATAAAATAGCAGCAGTTCGCAGCTTTTTCTCGTTTCTAGTTCCCCTCTATGCACATTTCACTCTTACAAATTCAGTTTTTTAACATTGCCTTTTCTGGAAATCATGTTTTATCACAAGAAAATGATGAAACGTAACCCAGCTTTCATTTAGTCTGTTGTTGTGAAAAGGCGTCTGTACTCTACACTGTCACCAGAAATGTAACAACACAATTCACCTCCTGAAGATGATTTTGTGAACTATCGAAACTTGTAGTGGGAAAATAAACAAGTGACAGACGTAGTAAACTGTTTTATTTATGTGTATCAACAGTCCCAGCTTTCATGATGACATCCTTTGTGCACAACGAAAATTATTATACTTCACTTAAGGTTCTCATCGCCATTGCTCGCTTGGCACAGCGCATCTTAATGCTCTGGTTTTAATATGCACATTGATCATATGTTTAGTCGCACCCTTCTCGTGCACTGTAATAAACTATTGCCTTTCTTTTCTGGCGCTACTGTGATTCTGCCTACACTAATCGAAGTTTAATTGTTGAAACTTCATAAAATTGTCATGCTTCCCACACCGTACTTCAATGACGTTCGAAAGAATTTGTAGAAAGCATTAGCTACAGTTACGTAAAGATAAGTGTGTAATAGAAAAACTACCGGCGGATAGTTGAAAAGTATATAATTATAATGCATGTAGTGCAAAACCACATTTAGTTTAAACAAGGTTATCTTACATCGAAAGAGAAATAACAACTCTTACGGCTCAAAAGTAATTTGTAGGACTAAATATCTAAGAATAAAACAAAACTATTTCGGAATTTGAAGAAGAAGTCGAATTTTCATAGCATACACATGGGCTTTGGTCAAAGCTACACACTTATTTAGCACTGAGTGCACAAGCTTTTGTAAGTTTTCACCATTCCTGGAATAAGACAACAACAAACTCATCCTAGCTTGAGTGCTTCTACGACGAACAAGTATTCCACTGTGTCCCAGAGATGTTCGATTAGATTTAGGTACGGGTTCTAGATTCGCCACTCCAAAAGTTTGCTTTCTTCATGCGAAAAGACTTTTTTAATTGGCCGGAGGTGTGTTCTGAACCATTGTCCTGCTGAAATATCCAATTATGTGGTACATTCTTTCTCCCATGTGGAACCAAATTCTTTTCTAAAATGTCACTGTACAGGAAACGATGCTTTTTATCTAGCATTTGGAGTACAGGACCCATCACATGTCCAAAAGAAACTTCAAAAAGTCTTCGCAACATTGCCCCTGCCACCACCGTGCTTAATGGTCGGTACCTGATGCTTTATGTTGTCCATTTGGTTTCTTGGTCGACGTAGATATAGCATACCATCAGCAGAAAATACATTAAATTTGCTCTCATCACTACATAAAACCTTAGACCTATGTATAGCACTCCAAGCTCGATGTTTCTCTACCGAGCGGGGTGGCGCAGTGGTTAGACACTGGACTCGCATTCGGGAGGACGACGGTTCAATCCCGCGTCCGGCCATCCTGATTTAGGTTTTCCGTGATTTCCCTAAATCACTCCAGGCAAATGCCGGGATGGTTCCTCTGAAAGGGCACGGCCGACTTCCTTCCCAATCCTTCCCTAATCCGATGAGACCGATGACCACGCTGTCTGGTCTTCTTCCCCAAACCAACCTACCAATCGATGTTTCTCTGCAGACTCAATCCTGGCCTTCGTAGCTTCTGAGTTGATCAGTGGTTTACCCCATCGTAGTCGCCTATCATTTAAATCACCTGCTACTAAACGACGCTTTACAGCAGAGACGTGTAAGTTGAGTCCATGATGCTGCGCCATATTATCCCTAATTTTTCGACGCGATTTTCACGTAACAAAAATGGTTCAAATGGCTCTGAGCACTATGGGACTTAACAGCTATGGTCATCAGTCCCCTAGAACTTAGAACTACGCAAACCTAACTAACCTAAGGACATCACACAACACCCAGTTATCACGAGGCAGAGAATTTCATGTAACAGCAGCCGACTATCGAGGATGACCTGACCCTGGTTTATTGGTTACTGTTCCTTCCTCTTTTTGCTGTCGACGCCACACTTTTATTAGTGGTTGTGATGTAACATGGTCTCTAGCAACACTAGACTGTAACTATCCTTCTTCAAAACATGCAAAATAGCTTGTCTCAGATCAACCGAGTAGTCTCTGTGTTCATCCACGCTTCTAGTAGTCTCTACGAATAAACGAACACTGTTCCAACGCCTAAGTGACAATAGTTAATTATTACTTCTGAGTTAAAAGAATATACACTTCCATTGTTATTCTATTACCTTGCTCGTTTCCTAGAAATGCAACCACAGCCGCGTGAAGCTCCTGATGGAGTGACACAGTTATATGCGACCCTCTGTCGTTACTGCATGTAAACTGTACTAGTGCCATAACACGGCAACTACAGAATACTTTAGATGGCTACTGTATTAATGACTGTATGATCATCATTATACGTATGTGCAACAGTCAACTTATAATCTAATATTACTACTGTCATACAGACATCTGAATCCCAAAATTGTTCCAGGCACTACATCACGTATGCTACTCATTAGACGACAACAGAAACTGAGGCTTTAATAACATACCTATATTTCTATAGCTACCTTAAAACCACACACAGAGTTACGGTTTTCGTAAAAGAATCAACCACAGACAGTAATAAAGTGCTTCCCTGAAAACATCCTTCAGTTACCGACCACTCGCATAAGGCATAAAAAATAAACATTCTCGGTGAGCACTTCGAATATTTTTCCAAAATCCGCGTGTCGACAATGATCTTGACTAAAAATTCTTGGTGCGGAACTCTATACCTGACAATCCCTCTCATACAACGTAAGAAATGCCGGAAAGAGCTCCGTCATACAGAATTTAGTTTTGTGCGAACCTGGAAAACAACACTTCTCAAAGTTTTAGTTTTCACATTCTAGAATTCTCGCCATTTTAGAAAATTATAACCATGTTTAAAAGTTTTTGTACACCAACTAATCAGTTAGTAATTTATTACCCGGCGTTGCTCGTTTACTTACTTCTCTCTTCTCTTCCTTCCCCAATATGTAACCCTGTCAGTCATTATACATCAGGACTATCACCAACCAACATATCAGCACCAAATTCACAATATTCTTAGTTTTTACATTTCACTTCCTTGACTATGCCACCCCATCCCTAAGGGTGACAGCAATGTCTTAACTCAACAGTATATTTTTGCAGATAGTAAGTCAAACATGGGCTAAGTTCGCTTAAATTACCGAGACGAATGACTAGACATCGCTACTTTCTCACCTCCACTCCCATCCCAACAAATTGGCCACACTGTAATTGTCTCCTGGCACTAAATCCTATGCTACTAAGGTTACTTGAAAGTGCTCCAGGTGTTCCAGACTTGTGATGGAACAGCACACAGACACCTATTTTTGTCTATATAGATGAAGAATACACTATTACAGAGTATACTTGCATGGAACACAAAAAAAGATAATGTAGATGTTTGTGTTTGTGACCTATGGAATTGCTGCATCACCATAAGCGCAAGATTTTAAGGTTCTAATAATCTTTAATAATTGTCATCACTTGCGGTCATAAATCCCACTTATTTTTTTCATATTTCCAGATATCGGGCTCCTGGCTATGAAAGGATCATTTGTCCTCCAGCAGCTCCAGGTAAGAAAACTATTTAGCAAACGGTCACTATAGAGTGCCACTATTTTTCCCTCTGCAGTATGTTTCATTAAATTTCTGGCATGTAGCCTTAGGACCTATTGCTATAGCCACTGAATTGATGCTATAAACGCTCCAGTATATAAATCGACTGCTGAAGATATATGATACACAAATCAAAAAAAGTTTTGCACCATCCCGGTTCCCCGATCTCCTGAAGATAGTCGTTGACTATGGATATTGTATCACAGACACAGGCCCTTTGACTGTTCACAGATGACACTAAACCCGCCCAAAGATGTAAACAACCATACTTGAGTAGCGCCTATTAGACGGAGGGCCTCCGATAGCCGATCAGTTCCAGTCATTCCATTAGGAAGGAGGTACACGGCTCGTGTTGTCTGTAGTTCAACCATGCCTAAACGGTCAATTCCGCGTCTGCATTGTTACTTTGTACCACCAAGGGCTCTCAACAAGGGAAGTGTCCAGGCGTCTCGGGGTGAACCAAAGCGATGTTGTTCCTACGTGGAGGAGATACAGACAGACAGGAACTGTCGATGACATGCCTCGCTCAGGCCGCCCAAGAGCTACTACTGCAGTGGATGACCACTACCTACGGTTTATGACACGGAGGAACCCTGACGGCATGTCGAACAATGCTTTTGGTGCAGCCACAGGGCGTCGTGTTACGACTCAAACTGTGTTCAATAGGCTGCATGATTCGCTACTTCACTCCCGACATCCATGGCGAGGTCCATCTTTGCAACCACGACACCATGCGGAGCGGTACAGATGGGCCCAACAACATGCCGAATGGACCGGTCAGGATTGGCATGACGTTCTCTTCAACGATGAGTGTCGCATATGTTTTCAATCGGACAATCGTCGGACACGTGTTTGAAGGCAACCCGGTCAGGCTGAACGCCTTAGACACACCGTCCAGCGAGTGCAACAAGGTGGAGGTTCCTGCTGTTTTGGCGTGGCATTATGTGGGGCCGGTGTAAGCCGCTGGTGGTCATGGAAGGCGTCGTAACGCCTGTACTATAAGTGAATGCTATCCTCCGACCAATAGTGCAAACATATCAGCACCATATTGGCGAGGCATTCGTCTTCATGGACGACAATTCGCGCCCACATCGTGCACATATTATGAATGACTTCCTTCAGGATAATGACATCACTCGACTACAGTGGCCAGCATGTTTTCCAGACATGAACCCTATCGAACATGCCTGGGACGGATTGAAAAGGGTTGTTTATGGACGGCGCGACCTAGCAACCACTCTGAGAGATCTATGCCGAATCGCCGTTGAGAAGTGGAACATTCTGGACCAACGGTGCCTTCATGAATTTTGTGGATAGTATGCCACGAAGAACACAAGCAACCATCAATGCAAGAGGTCGTGCTACTGGGTATTAGAGGTACCAGTGTGTGCAGCAATCTGGACCATCACCTGTGAAGGTCTCACTGTATGGTGGTACAACATGCAATGTGTGGTTTTCACGTGCAATAAAAAGGGCAGGAATGATGTTTATATTGATCTCTGTTCCAACTTCCTGTACAGGTTCCGGAACTCTCGGAACCGAGGTGATGCAAAACTTCTTTTGATGTGTGTATACTACTACTGATATACTATCCATCAGAAAGTTCGTAATGTGTAGTATGTACAATTTTTACAATATTTTTTCCGTCGCAAAATTATAACTATATACCATCCTTGCCTGAGTAACACAGCAGAAGAACCCGATTCGATAACAGCAAAATCCGTTCTGTTCCACTCCATCACCAAGTCGACTTCTCTAGGTCCTATTCAGTAAAAGGAACATGGCTCTGGAATGATCTCCCACAGTATATGAGAGTACTGAGTAACAACTTAGGCTTTCACGGCCTATATTAACATCACTAAAAACTTCCAGGCTGGCATGATGTAGTCGATATGTAAAACTTTTCCCTTACGTTTCGTCTCCGACTGCGAGAAATATCCTCAGAGTCGAAGTGGCGAAGTACAATAAGAACTCAAGGGAGCGCCGAATATATAGCCGGTGTAGAGAGCACCACAGTCCATCGGTTGATGCCAGATATAAGACTATCTCTGGAAGTGCCAACAGTCTCGATTGAAAGTAATCGACCGTCAGTTTGTCGGTGCAAAGTCGACCTCCACGTTTTATTTCATTCGGCACCTTTCTCTTTTCTGTTAAAACTATTACGGTTTTTATCAATATCAATGGGCTACCTACACATGCGCGCAAAATGTGATTCTAGCTTTACTGAATTTTATTTCATCATTACGCTCTTGGTACACATGTTCTGCAACGCCCGATTTATCCTTATTTCCCATCATGACGACCGATAACTGTCAGTAGAAATGTTGGCACTTCCATAGACAGTGTCGTAGCCGGCAACGCATGATGGACTGTGGTATCCTGTATGCATAGTCGGCCCTCCCTCGGGTTCGGACTTCAGTTCGCCTCTTCTACTCTGAGAGTGTCTCCCGCAGCCGCAGACGACACGTTAGGGAAACGTTTTACTTAGCGACCATGGTCTGTCACCCTGGAAGCTTTAAGTAAAGTACTGGGTAACATCTGAAGCGTCAAAAGACAGTTACGTCTCTACTAAAACAACATTAATCAAATGTTTTTTTATTCCAGTCTTTGATCACAATATCAATTCTTTAGACGATGACCGGTTTCAGTCCGTAATGACCATCCTCAGATCTACAATATACAAATATATACACCTAGTGAGTAGTGTGTCTTTCAACAAAATAAAGCAATACGTATCACAATATACTATCAAACAACGAGGGAAATGTACAGATAAAATACGGTAAAACGTACCTTTTTTACACCATGTCCTAAAGTGATAGGGCCATAATGGCATCGTGAAAACATATAAACATAATCAGCACAGCATCGTCCCATAAATCTAAAATAAGGTGTAGAATGGGCCACATCGTCTACACAGTCATTATTGCAACTGGTTACTGAAGTACAGTAGCTACCAGAAATCTGTCTGCCTAATTCCTCCCTAGATGTCGCTACTGTGGGCTTAGATGTAGTCATCATTTACGCAAAAAACATAATCTGATAAAATTACATTAGGTAAAATACATGTAGCAGACTTTTAAAATTGATAGCTATAACAGAAACCAATTGTGATTCATTAAAAGACGAATACAGTTACCCATATGAAATAATTAAAAGGAAATATAAGAAGACCATTTTTATGGTGAATTTACGGTCAACAATTAATATACGTAATACATTGCCTGCGGCAACCTATAAATTGTCTATGAAAGATAAAATGTCTGTATGACTTTTGTGGACTGGCAAGACAGCCAATCCACGAGGACGGGAAGCCGAAAGGCACGCGTTCAAGCTCATGCAGGCTGGCGTGAGGTCTGGAACAGGTAAAGTAATTATACTAGCAAAAAAAGTACGTAGCTGATGGAATACTTAACTTTAATCTATAATTGGTGAACATCGGTCTGACGGTACAAGCATCACAAGATAAATAGCAAATGATAATGGCGCCTTGCTAGATCGTAGCAAATGACGTAGCTGAAGGCTATGCTAACTATCGTCTCGGCAAATGAGAGCGTAATTTGTCAGTGAACCATCGCTAGCAAAGTCGGCTGTACAACTGGGGCGAGTGCTAGGAAGTCTTTCTAGACCTGCCGTGTGGCGGCGCTCGGTCTGCAATCACTGACAGTGGCGACACGCGGGTCCGACGTATACTAACGGACCGCGGCCGATTTAAAGGCTACCACCTAGCAAGTGTGGTGTCTGGCGGTGACACCACATGACAGCTGAAAAAGACAGATCAATGAACAGCGCCCTCTGTTGGGTCGGCCGCCAGGATGCTACGTAGGCGCGCACCGATCGTAAGAACTTAACCACTAGAGGGCTTTAAATACATCGTGATATGTCTCCCACAGAAAACGTTTAAACAATATATTAACAGTCAATAAATAAAATTATATAGTCGGGCTATACATTCCATGAATAGGTAGAACATTCTGTGCTGATTATGTTTATATGTTTTGACGATGACACTATGGCCTTATCACTTTAGGACATGGTGTAAAAAAGGTACGTTTTACCGTATTTTATCTGTACATTTCCCTCGTTGTATGATAGTATATTGTGATACGTATTGCTTTATTATGTTGAAAGACACACTGCTCACTAGGTGTATATATTTGCATATTGTAGATCTGAGGATAGTCATTACGGACTGAAACCGGTCATCGTCTAAAGAATTTATATTATGATGAAAGACTGGAATAAAAAACATTTGGCAGTATTGGATCACTGTTTGTATACGCGACTATATCGCAGTTGGTGAGACAACATTAATGTCTACCTTTGTTCCTGTATGCACACCTTACCCAACAAAACCAAGTACCTTCCTTATTTCCAAAGGCTCCTAGCTGGTATAGTCTGTCTAAATTTCTCTCTCTCGAACCGGGCTATGTCAAAAAATATCGCTCTTGTACACCGTAATTACATTTTCTGTCTACTGTCACTATAATAATAATTATTATTATTATTGTTGTCAGCAGCAGTAGTAGTGGTAGTTGTCGAAGTACAGTAGTAGTAGTAGTAGTAGTAGCATTACAGTTTGTATTAACGCTGTTACCGTAATTCTTAGTCAACACTGTTATCCACATTGTCATTAGATAATTTCAGAAAATCTTTTATTTTGTCACTAGCCGATTATCGCTATCTGTCATATTAAAATTATTATTTTTTAGTTTCAATGACGGAAAGTGCACTCTATGTGTAAAATCCTGGTCTGAGGTAAGAGAGGGCCTGAGATCCTTTGATCAAGTTAAATAAATTAATAATTGGGATCATAGGCATGTACTCGTAATTGTTCAAACCCAGTACACGGTATGTTGGAGAACAAGCAACACGAAATGAATATTTCCGTGTATTTTAATAATACTTTGATAGTTACTAAGAAAATCACTGATGCCGCTGTGTTCCACTGTTTCAGAGGACTGCACTTGCGCTTCGGCGTAATCTGCTGGATAGTGCTGTGTCAGTGAACAGATGTTTACGGTTGAGAACGTTGACAAAATTGTCTTCTTAAGTTGATACAAAGTCAAATTTGTAGGTAGTCTCCAAATTTTGTAGTGAATGTCCTAAAAATTCGAAGTGTTATTACGTGGAAAATGTAGGCCTATTGTACGGAATGTTCTTGTGGGTTGGTTCCTGTGACAAATAAATTCACTTAAAAGTAGTAAGTATATTTTATCAGTTTCCGTCCTATGCGTGAGCACAATCGGAGACAATTCGAAGAAGACCAACGCAGATGAAAGAAGAATGATGGCGATTTTAGATCAAGTAATTAAAAACAGTGGAAATTGCTGCGAAAGTTTGCCTAGCGGCTATTCGGATGGTTGGTGTGTGCCATGCATTCAGTAAGTGCGCCCATGTTTTCCTCTGCCACGCTAGTTTCCTTTTGTGACGTTCTGACGATTGTGCCGAGTTCCCTGTTGTCTCAAGGCGACTATGTGCATCACGAAAAAATCTTTAAACCGTACTTCAGACTTTTCGCTGTTGTGTCGTATCGTGTTTGCCTGGTACATTGTATTGTGGTTTCAGTGACCATTAAATATGCTTCAAATGCAAATGAAAGTTAAAGTTATTATCGTTTATCCTTGCATTAAGACTTCTGTTATTTCCAGAAAACCACATTAACACTCAAACACAATTACGGCACCAACAAAACTCTGATGCTACGTCAATATTTTTAACTATTTGCGGGCAAAAGCGTAAGAGGTTTGCGTAAATTACTTGTGCACACCTCAGAACAATAAATTTCAGTAGAGCATGAATTGATAAAATTCTCGGGGATTTCCCTTGGAAATGGATTCTCTTTTATGTAATGTGTGTTACATTGCTATTAATATTCACTTTGCAACCACCCTTTGCTTTTAATTAGTATTTCGTGATCGTTGTAATGGTGAAGACGGTAAGCTGAATGTACTTGGCAGCATATGTCCCGTACCACCACCAAGAAATGTTGTTGTTAAACGTTTACCTTTAACCTTGGACAAAGAGTGAATGAACCTTTTCATAAATAAGTAGGCTTGAAGAGTCGTAATTGACGAAATTAGTTAGGCCGATAGCAATGGTGGTCAACAAAGAGAACTGAAGATCTTATAAATTTCTGGTGGGGGCACTATACCACAAATAGAATAAGTTCTTTTCTACAACTGTTTTCTGAAAGCCCTTAAGTAACTGTAGGGACTGATGACCTCAGCAGTTAAGTCCCATAAGATTTCACACATACTTAAGTAACTGATTCATACAATTATTGTTAACAGACCTTGTAACGTCTAGTAAGAAACAAAAACAACATATTATGTAGTAACGAGAAAATTATATGTATCATATTGTGTTATTGTATAAAATTATGTATTTTTTTTTTATTATTTGTTTTTGAGAATATCTGCGTCGGCGAGTAATGAAACCGCCACAGACGATAAATGTCGAACAAAGATTAAAATAAGTAACTAGTATATAATACGTGACGAACATCAATTTCTTTGTCTTCTTCTTCATCTGGGAGTCGAGCGAGTAAGATATCCTGTGTCGTAGTAGCGAACGCTAGTGTAGCATTCTTTTGTCGAGACTAAGAGATGTACGCCATTACGTGTGAATTCATAAAGGTGTGTAACAATTGAAATATTTAAATGTTTTAATAGAGTTATGTAAATGAAAACTTGCATTATTAATTGTTAAAGCTTGCTTGCCTATTATCCCATCCTTTTGAGGCATTTTTCAGTTATATAAATATTATCTGTGGTGCTGAGCTGCGTGGCGAACGAAAGAGCCGCTGCCGCGGCGTATTCAAACGACTTCCAATATAGTCTATCATACCGCAAGGAAGCGGTAAAATAACAGTAAAATAATATTATTTCTTTTAGCTTCCAGACTTGCAGTGCAGATCAGCAGATTTTACGATGTGTTGCAGGTTGACGCGGGCTGCTGATAGTATATAACTCACAGTACAAATAAGTTAATGTACCGTCAAAATCTAATAGGAATCTTGCTGTGCTACGTTCTGGTCTGGCAAACTTAATAGTGAAAACGTATTTTTTTAATAAGAGTCTCATGTTCTTGTGCTAGTCGTGGTATTGAATGGTGTTCTACCGAGAAACAAAATCCACTGCAAAATTTTGTTGTTGAACGATCATACGAACTGTAACATCAGTGTTCATAACCAAGTAATTTCAATTTTCAATAACTATATGGTAGGGAAGATATGTTGATTTTTAGAATGAGTTACACTCACGAAAAAACGTTCCTTTAATTGTAGGCCAGATACAGAACAATAAGATCTCAATATATATATATATATATATATATATATATATATATATATATATATATATATATATATTGCTTTGTTAAAAGGTAATGATGATAAAGAAATTCAAAGCACGGCATTACTAACAGATATTTCGCGGCTCTTTCCGTATATGCGATAATAAAAAACGCGAAAACCTGTATTTTAATAAGAGTTATTACCATGACGTCGGCCTAAGCCAGTTCGAGTTAGTAGTTGTTCGCAGGACAAATGAAGGAAAGAATAGTAATTATTAATGTCTTTCGTAGTCAAAATCAAAGATGACTCTGTAATATGTAATTGTTAATCAGGGTCGCTGATCGCCCTTCATCACTCGCTTCACTATTTCATTCGTTTTCTACAGTACCTTCAGTTGATAAGACAGATCAAAAATTATTCTGTCGGTCTTTCAGTAAATCTTTACCAGGAGACAGTAGATTACCCCCTGGGATGTTAACGTCATTAAGTAAAATGTTGATGGTTTAACAGGCCACTACTTGAGGACTGTTAATAGTAGATCAATAATTTCACAAACATTTTTAGTAAGCAAGTATTTAAATTGTGAATTAGTTTATCATTACATGGGTACGTAGATAAATAAAACAGTTTATACAAAGTTACTCAAGAATTGTATAGTACAAGATTTTTTGTTGTTTATCAAAAGGTTTGAGTTCTTCTTTGTGTTGGGTTAAACATGGTGTATGCTACTGTGGGTGTGTAATCTAAGTGAGTGAAGTCCGGATTAGACTTCGTAGGCGTTTCAGGAAAATTATCTTTGTTCCCTCATTTGGGTTCACGGTCGTAGTAAACCGGGGAAGAAATCCACCCCAGAGCTTTCAGACTACATTCACTAGACTCGTGTTGTACCCAATAACTTAGTATATGGTTGTGAATTTCCATTGCGTAATCATCATTAAGATATACAATTTCACTGGTATATTTACAGAACAGCTTTAGCAAACACAGATAGCTGTTGGTTCAGTTATACAGTTACATGTAAGGTTTATACACTTTTCCTGGAATATCATTCATGAATAGTTTTGAAACATATTTGAGGTTATTACGTTTCCCATATTTTGCAACAGTGTCCATGTTTTGATTAAAAGTTTGCAATGAACATTTACCATTGTACATTCTTCTTTCTTGATTAAAATTATGGTCTTGGTCACAGACTTCAGGTTACGTCGTATGGTGGCCTGGAACACTCCTGCAGCTGGTACAGGTGTGGTTCACGGGTGAGACGGCGGTCAGGAATGCATGCCTCTTAACGTTCTCTGCGGTTCGGGAAACAGCTTCTCCTACGTCTCACAGTGCCGGATAATAATGAAATAATGAATAGTAACATTACTGAATTACCTGCAAGGAAGGGAATTAGCATTTCTGTCACACACTTCACTCTCTCTTTTCTATAGTTTATACGTCTGTATTTGGCTGTATTGACAACGTAGATTACAGCCGAGTTTCTGCAGATATGGCTATTTAAGTATGCTCATTCCATAGGACCAAAACGCGCTGCATCGCTGAACTGCGCTCTGTTGAGCGTCCGTCAACGTTGCGCGAGCTACTATTTGTTTATTTATTCTGTTCGACGTTTGTCGTGGCGCTTGCAGCAGCCGCGCGACAATGTGAATTGCTGAGTGCTGAATCAGTACAGCATGCTCCACAAACTATTGTCACCGCGTTGACATGGGCTTATATATTGCTCACAGTACAAGTCTGACTAACAGTTAAACAGTTATACACAATTAATTATCACTTGAAAGTCTTTTCGCTTAGGTTAAGATGTTCATGTCACTCGTAGAGCGTTTTTCAACTCACTGATTGCACTACATAATATGACTTCTTGCTTACAGTGCTGTTCGTAACAACCACATGTTTCAGAATACGTAAACTCTTTTTCGTTCCTGTCCTTTCCGTTATCAAATCTACATGTAAGTACTGTTCTTTATATTTGAATATTATTAATGTTTTTAGACTTTATTATTAAGAATACATCTGATGAAATTATCAACATTGATGCGTATTTACACGGTCTTTGTCATTACAACCAATGACGTCTCCTGATTGTATTGCGTCCTCTGCTGAAATTAGGATCACTTGATTATACCGGATTATCCGCGCTGAGTATGTTGTACAACCTTGTTTCCCGTTCATTATGATTGATTGAGAAGTATTAGTGTGTGCCTTCTCTGCGCGATAACAATGGAGATACTATCGAAGACAGTGCCGCCAAAGCAGATTTACTAAGCACACCCTTCCGAAATGCCTTCACAAAAGAAGACGAAGTAAATATTCCAGAATTCGAATCGAGAACAGCTGCCAACATGAGTAACGTAGAAGCAAATATCCTCGGAGTAGTGATGCAACTCAAATCACTTAATAAAAGCAAGTCTTCTGGTCCAGACTGTATACCAATTGGTATCCTTTCGGAGCATGCTGATGCATTAGCTCCATACTTAACAATCATATACAACCAATCATTCGAAGGAAGATCCGTACCCAAAGACTGGAAAGTTGCACAGGTCACACCACTATTCAAGAAAAGTAGTAGGAGTAATCCACTAAATTACAGGCCCATATCGTTAACGTCGATACGCAGCAGGATTTTGGAACATGTATTGTGTTCAAACATTATGAATTACCTGGAAGAAACATGTATATTGACACACAGTCAACATCGGTTTAGAAAGCCTCGTTCCTGTGAAACACAACTAGCTCTGTATTCACATGAAGTGCTGAGTGCTATTGACAAGGGATTCCAGATCGATTCCGTAATCCTGGATTTCCGGAAGGCGTTTGACACTGTACCACACAAGCGGGTCGTAGTAAAATTGCGTGCTTATGGTACATAGTCTCAGTTATGTGACTGAATTTGCGATTTCCTGTCAGTGAGGTCACAGTTCGTAGTAGTTGACGGAAAGTCATCGAGTAAAACAGAAGTGACTTCAGGCGTTCCCCAAGGTAGTGTTATAGGCCCTTTGCTGTGCCTTATCTATATAAACGATTTGGGAGACAATCTGAGAAGCCGTCTTCGGTTGTTTGCAGATGACGCTGTCGTTTATCGATTAATAAAGTCATCAGAAGAACAAAACAAACTGCAAAACAATTTAGAAAAACTATCGGAATGTTGCGAAAATTGGCAATTGACCCTAAATAACGAAAAGTGTGAGGTCAGCCACATGAGTACTAAAAGGAGCTCGTTAAACTTCGGTTACACGATAAATCAGTCTAATCTAAAAGCCGTAAATTCAACTAAATGCCTAGGTATTACAATTACGGACAACTTAAATTGGAAAGAACACATAGAAAATGTTGTGGGGAAGGCTACCACAAGACTGCGTTTTATTGGCAGGATGTAACAGACCTACTAAGGAGACTGCCTACACTACACTTGTCTGTCCTCTTTTAGAATACTGCTGCACGGTGTGGGATCCTTACCAGGTAGGACTGTCGGAGTACATCGAAAGAGTTCAAAGAATGGCAGCACGTTATGTATTATTCTGAAATATCGGAGAGAGTCTCACAGAAATGCTACAGGATTTGGGCTGGACATCATTGAAAGAAGGGCGTTTTTCGTTGCGACGGAATCTTCTCACGAAATTCCAATCACCAACTTTCTCCTCCAAATGCGAAAATATTTTGTTGACACCAATCTACATAGGGCGGAACGATCACCACGATAAAATAAGGGAAATCAGAGCTCGTACGGAAAGATATAGGTGTTCATTCTTTCCGCGCGCTATACGAGATTGGAATAATAGAGAATTGTGAAGGTGGTTAGCTAAACCCTCTGCCAGGCACTTAAATGTGATTTTCAGAGTATCCATGTAGATGTAGATGTCATTATTACGTGAAATTTGGGTTCGTATGCATGTATCTACCCTATTACGGATCAAACATACGAGCAAAAATGTGATTGTACGATTCTAATTGAGTACAACAGAATTTATTCGTCACAAATGTGCTAAAATCGTCCCGGTACTATCAGGTAAAATCGCTGTACTAATATGATGACTACCAGCAGGTCTATGGCTCATGCGCATCCCTACAAGATACGTTAAGGCATCATCATTACGTTAGTGATTATGCTACGTTACGATTTCAAACATATAAATTAGTGGTTTCTACCTGTTAACACATGAAATACGCAATATTACAGACATATACAACCAAATGAGGACATAAAGATAAAAATGAAGAGAAAAAATTTTTGACTTTAATTACTTAATGGATCTGTGATTTTACACAGTCACATTACTATTCACTTATACTCTGATGGACTCAAAATTATTTCTTGGCAGAGTGCCACCTCCACTTCATCAAATATACATTTACACTCATAACTAATTTACTTACAAGAGACAGCTCGGTCAATACCTTCTTCGTAGATCGCGGTCGGCCGCTGACGGGACCACAACCGCATCCGTTATTACACTACCTCGTCCGACTGAAACCGAAGTCCATGCATGTCTTTCTTCACGCCGCCAAAGATATGGAAATCATGAGGTGAAATATTGATGCTGTATAGAGGATGGTACAGTGTTTCCCAACCAAATGGCTGAATGGTAACCTTCGCCCAATTGGCAGTGTGGGGATGGGCTTATTGTGCAACATGATGATTCCGTCCGAAAGCATTTCTAGGCGTTTTCACTTTATGGCACATCGCAATTTCTGGAGATTGTCTTCCGCACTGATTGCGGTTCCACTCTAGAGGAACGCGGTAAGCAGAGGAAGCATCGTGTTGCACGATAACGCACGCCCCACAGTGCCAATTGGACGAAAGCCTCGCTTCACTGATTTAGTTAGGAAACGTAGCAACGCCCTCTCTACAGCCCGGATCTCTCACCATATGATTTTCTCATTTTAGGCGACCTGAAGAAAGGCATACGTGAACGTCAGTTACATTATGGCGAGAAAGTGTAAGACTGGATGCGGATGTCGATCCTTCAGTGATAGGAATTGATCATCTCGTCTCCAAATGGGGAAAATGTCTTAACGTCTGTGGTGATTACTTACGAATGGAACCGTTCCATGCTCCCGTTGCCGCACGTGTTCGGTTTTTATTGGACTGCCCCTTATAGATGCTGAAGTGTATGGAACTGCGATCTGTTCTTCAGGACTGTATTAAAGAGAGACTAGAATTTCAAGGAATCAACTTTTATCTCCACAGCAAACTGAAGTTTAAAGAGACAGAAGATCACCAACTGTAACGGCCATTCGCTCATTTTATGTGTTTTGTACATATTTGGAGCACAGCACTGTATGGTAGTGAAATATGGACTGTGGGGAAGTAGGAACGGATGAGAATCGAAGCATTTGAGATGTGGTGCAACAGAAAAATGTTGAAAATAAGGTGGACTCATAAGGTAATGAATGAGGAGGTTCTCCGCAGAATCGGCGAGGAAAGAAATATGTGGAAAACACTGACAAGAAAATGGACAGCATGACAGGACATCTGTACAGCCATGAGAGGATTACTTCCATGGTACTAGAACGAGCTGTAGAGGGGGAAAAACTGTGGAGGAAGACAGATATTGGATACATCTGACAATTAATTGAGGACGTAGGTTGCAATCGCTACTCTAAGAGGAAGAGGTTGGCGCAGGAAAGGATTCTGGCGGATCGCATCAAAACAGGCAGAAGACTGATGACTCAAAAAATACGCGAAATGAAATAACTCTGCACACTCTGATAGAATAAACTTGTATGTGTACTTTTGACGATACTGAGCGTGTTTCACCATAATTGGTCGTCCGGAATTATCGAGACTTTCAACAGGCGCAAAGTATCGAACGGTGGACTCCCAGTGCAGTTCTCAATCACTCTGAATTTCAATCTGCCTTTTACTGCTATAACACTGTCTCTCTACTACTACCTAGATCATTCGCTTCGTCTTCGTGTAGCAGTAGTAGCAAATTTTATTGCACCGTCAGTGATGCTGCATCGTCCTAAGATATGTGTTCTTTGACATCTCTCTCTCGTCAAGAGTGACAAGAAAATGGGTGCAGCTATTGAGTACCTTCTACGTCAGTGTTTATTTTTGAGTATTAATTTTACAACTACTCATGTGGGATGACAAGAGAACCTAATGAAATGTTGAAAGACTATCACTTGTTTAAAATTAAACATAAAAATAGAATTAAAAAACCTTAAGCGCTCAGTTGTAGAAGGTCACGTGATGTGAGCAATCAACTTTCGCGGAAAGTGAAGTATTTGACCATCCATTCAAACTAAATTACATTGCATTATCAATTATTACTTTACACGGATGGCTACTTGCTTGTACAGTTATCATGTTGCGTCGAGACTCCTCCTACTTTTCTAGGGCAAGGTCAGATACAATTGTTCGGCTGTTGGACCAGTATGATCATTACACTGTAGGTAGATGGGGCGATACGGACCCACTCGCCTTCCGTCAATATATTGGCCACTGCATATTTTAGGTCTTTGTGGCTGCAACGGTATCGCGACTTATTCGTCAATACATCTACATCTACGTGATTACTGCGCTATTCACAATAAAATGCCTGGCAGAGGGTTCAATGAACCACCTTCATGCTGTCTCTCTACTGTTCCACTCTCGAACGGCACGCGGGAAAAAGGAGCACTTAAATTTTTCCGTGCGAGCCCTGATTTCTCTTATTTTATCGTGATGATCATTTCTCCCTACGTAGGTGGGTGCCAACAGAATCTTTTCGCAATCGGAGGAGAAAACTGGTGTTTGAAATTTCATGAGAGGATCCCGTCGCAACGAAAAACGCCTTTGTTTTAATGATTGCCACTCCAATTCACGTATCATGTCTGTGACACTATCTCCCCTATTTCGCGATAATACAAAACGAGCTCCCCTTCTTTGTACTTTTTAGATGCCATCCGTCAGTCCCACCTGATGCGGATCCCACACCGCACAACGGTACTCCAGAATAGGGCGGACAAGCGTAGTGTAAGCAGTCTCTTTGGTAGACCTGTTGCACCTTCTGAGTGTTCTGCCAATGAATCGCAGTGTATGGTTTGCTCCACCCACAATATTTGTAAGTAGGCTGTTTAGGTTTTTTTATTGGTAACGCCACCTCTGTATGAAAATCACTGGCTGTGCTGTGTGCAGTCTGTGGCTGCTTTGCATTGTTGTAATACTCGCCATTGTAGTGTTAGGCAGCTGGCTGTGAACAGCGCGTAGCGTTGCGCAGTTGGAGGTGAGCCGCCAGCACTGGTGGATGTGGGGAGAGAGATGGCGGAGTTTTGAAATTTGTCATGAACTGCTATATTTATATATGATGATATCAAGGTAAATACATTGTTTGTTCTCTATTAATATCTTTCATTTGCTAACTATCCCTATCAGTAGTTAGTGCCTTCAGTAGTTTGAATCTTTTATTTAGCTGGCAGTAGTGGCGCTCGCTGTATTGCAGTAGCTTGAGTAGCGAAGATTTTTGTGAGGTAAGTGATTTGTGAAAGGTATAGTTTAATGTTAGTCAGGGCCATTCTTTTGTAGGGAAGTTTGAAAGTCAGATTGCGTTGCGCTAACAAAATATTGTGTGTCAGTTTAAGCACAGTCGTGTATAATTTGTTCTAAGGGGACGTTTCATATTGTCTATGAGATCGTTCCAATTCAGGTTTATTTGTAATACTGTAATACCTAAGTATTTAATTGAATTTACAATATGTTGAAACTTTTATTTCGTCGTCAAGATATCGGTTGAGTTATCCGTTCCTTGTTGGCTTTGTAGTCATGGCCCCTTTATAAGTGCATTAAAAAAAGTATAGTTTAAAGGACAGCGTGCTAGCTTGCGACGCACGGGAGCGGCCAAACCCGTATAGAATCCACGCGGTGGACAACCTACTGTGTGTTGGAAGATCAGGCAGACTGCTCATGTTTTTCAGTCGCTTAACGACGCTGGTTTGGACAAGTACTGAGCTCTTCCCCAGCCTGCACCTCAGAGGAAACGACGTACAAGCAGTTAGGCTTAAGAATACGATAATGCACAGAACGAAGTTTACCGCCTTCACAGACACATGGCGCACGCGACTTCCCTCCCTAATGATACACTGACGACTGCAGTCAGGAAAGGCTTCCGGCCGCAAAGTTGAATACTAGAGCAAAATTTACTGAATCCTGAAAAAGCAAACCCCGTACTAGATGGGGTAAACGATAGGTAAGAGAAGAAAAAGATGATTTCGAACGGGTAGCTAAAGGAGAGCAGAAAACAATTTATGTATATTAAGTATTTTCGAAGTGCCGGATGTTTAATATCTAACGGAATTACTTAGCGCAACCGTACATTACCACGAGATAGGATGGGGCCCCTCCACGCCCACACCAACGTGGTGACCAAACCAAAAGTTCTACTGTCACCTCCGTAAACATGTTAGTTTTTGAATCAGGCGTCACAGGATGCAGGCTGTGATGTTATCCATGCGTCTGGGTAATATTACTCATTAACATGGTCCATCAGGAGATAGAAGTGGTCGAAAACGATTGAAGGGTAGCGGTTGTAAGGTCAGAGGAAAAAAAGTGCCAAGGCCAGCGCCAAGGGAAAAAAACCTCTGCGACAGTAGGACGGGTAGTAAGGGCAGTAGCGGCTTGCTAGCTGCGACAGAGCATGCAAGGTGAGGGAAGGTTAGCGTGAGGTATCGTGCATCGTTACCTATGTGCTGCGTGGTCGTTAGCTGGGTCAGTCCGGGTGCAGCGGCTGGGCTCGCTTGTAGTCTCCTGGGCCGGCCGCAGTGGCTTCCTCCCTGTAACATAAGAGTCCGGCGCGGCAACGCATGCGTTGCTGTTAGACCCTCTGCTGCGCCTTGTCGTCAGTGACTTGGTGCAGCTTCATCAGGCTGGTGCAGAACGGCGGCGATCGGCTACCCTTCAGCGTCCTCCTCTACTGCACGGCGCAGGACTTCTGCATTGCAGCTGTGAGCAGCTCCGCTTGCTCAGTGAGCTGCGCCGCTTCAGCGTCGGAGAAATGCACGCCGTTCGCTCGCACTTGCGCGATGAGGCCTGCCTTTCTGTCTTCTCGGTCCCTTGGAGGGGCCGCTCCCGCAGCGGTCAGCGTCGCCACCGGTTCCGCTGGGGCGGCGGTTTTCTTCTTTGCACCTTTCACCTGCGGTGCTGCTGGGGCAGCCGCTGGGATAGGCGCGCGAACGTCCTTCTGCGAGGTCGCAGGAGTGTTCGCAGGTACGACTGCGCTGAGACCTTGGGCGAAGACTGCTCGCAGTTGCCTCAAGGCCTCTTCCTTCTCTGCAGCCACGGCGGCTGCAAAGGCAGCCCTCTCTGCCGCCATGACGGCTTTGAGGGCTGCTGTGGCCTCCTTCACGGCGGTGCCGAGTTCGAGGTCACACTTCTTCACGGGAGAGCGAGCTGCGTCCTGGCTGCCCGTTTCCGAGCGGTCGTCCCTGCTACTGCGACGTCCCTCAGCTGCGCCGGGCTGTTCTGCGCCCTACGCCGTTTCCGACGTCGTCTTCGCTTCTGCCGTTGCGTCGGTGCGGCCGCGGCCGCCTCGCCGTCCCCGGCACGGTTGCGGCTTGAGAAAGCTGCACAACCGCGCCAGCTGGCGACGTGCGGGCCGCCACACCGGACACAAGTCGGCAGAACGTTGCTGCCGCGGTCGCAGGCGCGGCTGTCGTGCTCGCCTGAGCACTTGACGCACCGCGCCGCGTTGCGGCAATGCTTCGCAACGTGGCCCTCGCCCTGGCACCTGAAGCACTGGGGCAGAGGGTCCATGGCGGTCGGGAGAGCCTCTGTCGTCACCGGGAAGCCCAGCAACTTCCGCAAGTCGAAGATGTCGCTCCCGCCGTCGACCGTTTGCACGGTCACGGCATAGAGCGGCGCCCTCTTCCTGTTGGTCCGGTTGTGCAACCTTGCGGCTGCAATACCAAACCCGGCTCGCAGCAGCCCTTCCCGGACCGCTGCCTCGTCACAGCACCAAGGTAACCCCCTGAGGAGTGCCTTGGTCGTCTTCGTCCTTCCTACGGAAGGTACCTTCTCACGCGCCGGCGGCGCGTCGACGATGTGGTCGGCCACTGCAATCTTGATCGCCCTGTGGTCGGCCACGTTTGCAGCACGAACGCAGATCAGCGAGTCTGTATCGACAGACTCGTAGACCACCTCGTTCCGAGCGCAATTCGTCATGGTGTCGAACAGCGCTGTCCACCCGCCTTTGCACTTGACGTACAAAGGGGGGACAGGCCGCGACTCGTCTTCTCGGGAGTTCCTTGCATGGTCTGCAGACTCAGTGAGTTGCACAACCGAAGGACCCTTCGTAGCGGCAGGTTTCCTCTGCGCACCCTTCTTTCCCATGCTGCGAGGCGCGGAACACGACAATCTGCACGCGTTGTTAAAACAATGCACGACAATTTGCTCTCCGCGTCGCCCACAGCACAGAAACCTCTTCACGAGCTCTCAACGGCCGAGTAAGCGAAGCGCGCAACGGCAGCGATGCGCTCGCCTCGCCAGCTCAGGCCGCTCTCGCCTCACACACTTCGAGTCATTACACAACTCTATATATTTTAGTAGCTTGCCTAGCATAATTTAGTTAATATTTGCAATACCGTCTCGACGGTCTACTGACACATTAGGGAAATTTATTAATTCGACTACAAGAGAAATTACATTAAAACTCTTATTTACCTGTTGTTTTAAAACTATGGTGTGTTTTGTGAATTTCTTATTGTGTAATATGATTAAGGTAGCGTATGAAAAATGTGTGTACTAGTTTTCCTTAGCTCTGACGGACAGGAAGTGAATCCTGCATATTGATAGAAAAATCTGTTTGGTGATTGATAGAAAAATCTATTTCCTGGAGACAACTGCACTTCTGACTGATCAATATACTGTTCTGTGCAAATCAGTTTCCTCAAGAGCAGATTAGTTGCAGTTGGTTTTACTTCAAAAGTCGTAACAAATCAGATTACATACCAAGTACGGTACATTCGGTAAGGCCCAAAAAAAATGAAGTAATTGTTGCATTTTAAATCGGCATACAGAGGCTTCAGTATCAAGACACGGACTGAGGATCCAGTCACCGGCCCCGGGTATTTATTTCGTGTAACAAGCAAAATGCCATCGCAACATCAATTGCTCTTTGCGATCGCTGGCATAGGGCAATCGAAACTGGATCCGTCTAGCACCCATAGATCACCACCACTCTCTTTGTCGGTCCACGTATCTCTTGAATGGTAGCATACGAGACTCAATGTCCACAATTATTAAGGAATGAAATTAATTCAATTTGTAGTGATTATTGACATGTACGACAATTGTCACTAAACGTTCCTCGTGTCTTACAGAAACACAAATCAGCATTTTAAGGAGTCATGAGCAGGAAAAGAGAATAAAAGAAAAGAAACCTAGACTAAACGACCAAAGAACTAATAGCAATTAAAACGAAAATTTCACTCTGTAGCGGATTGTGCGCTGATGTGAAACTTGCTGGGCAGGTTCAAATTGTGTATTGGTCTGAGACTCGAACTCTGGACTTTCTTTTTTCGCAAACAAACGCTCTACTGACTGAACTATCCAAGTAGCACTACCGGACTCTCCTTGCAGATGTACTTTCGCCAAGAAGTTATCCAGAAAAACTTGTGATACTTGCCGCCGTGGGGCAAAGGTCCCAAGTTCGAGTCTCGGTCCGGCACACAGTTTTAATCTGCCTGCAAGTTTTCCATCAGCCCACACTCCGCTGTAGAGTGAAAATTTCTATGTGGGAAGATCCCCCAGACTGTGGCTAAGGTACGCAGTAGCCTTTCTTCAGGAGTTCTAGTCCAGCAAGTTTCGAGGAGATGAGGTACTGGCGGAAGTAAAGCTGTTAGGGCTTCGTGAATGGGTAGCCCAGTTGGCAGAGCATTTGCCCGCGAACGGCACAAAGTTTGCGAGTTCGAATCTCAGTCCGGTACACAGTTTTAATCTGCCAGGATGTTTCATTAGCGTCCACACGTTCTTCGAGCTGGTGAAACATTTATCAGATAAATAACAGTCCTGATCCTAAACAGCCAACACAAAAACGTACTCTAAGACCTAAAAAAGTCGCATCAAGAAGAAACTATTCGAATGGGACGGAGATCGGTAAATATTATGTACGTGTAAGGACAAACAAATGGTTACAATGTCAGAAAAACTGAATGATTTATTCAAGAGAAAGAGACTCGCAAATTGAGCAAGTCAACAACGCGTTGTTCCACCTCTAACCATTAACAAACAATTATATCTGGCTTAGTATTGATTGACGGAGTTATTGGAAGTCCTCCTGAGAGATAATGTGTCAAATTCTGTCCAATTAGAGAGTTCGATTGTCAAAATGCCACGCTGGTTGCAGAGTTCTGCAATCATAATGCTTCAAGATCTGAACTGGGTAGAGATGCAGCATCCTTGCTAGCCAATACAGGTTTTGCACGAAAGCAAGCAGTAGAGACTCTCGCCGTGTGCAGGCTAGCATTATCTTGCTGAAATGTAAGACCAGGGGGACCTAAATGAAGGAGATCGAAAGGGGGCGTAAAATATAGCCGACCTACCGCTGTGCTGTAAGGATACCGCAGTTGACAACCGAAGAGCTCCTCCTGTGACAAGAAGTGATACCTCAGACCATTACACCTGGTTTTCGGACCGTATGGAGGGCGACAGTCAGTTCGGCATCCTACCACAGTGTCCAGGGCGTCCGCAGACACGTGGTTGTCGGAGCTGAAGTCGAGCGGGACTCGGCATGAATACAATTCTACTCCAGTCAATGAGATTCCAGGACGAAGACGTGTCTGTAGACGCTCCAGACAGTGGTATTATACTATCCTCACTGTTTGACCGCCATAAGGCCCGACAACCTTCCGGATGGTCCTATGCAAAATCGCTAAGCAGGTCAAATGTATCCTTTCAGACCCTCACTGGCCAGTCTGGCGTTGCAGTTGAAGTTAACAAAACGATACCTGAAGTTCTAAATTCCACGTTCAAGAAATCGTCCACACAAGAGAATCATACAACATACCGTCATTTGACCATCGGACAGACTCCCGTACGGATGGCATAGTAATAAGCGTCCCTTATGAGAGAGACAAGTGAAAGGTCTGAAAGCAAAAAAATTACCAGGTCCGGTTGGAATCCCAGTTCGATTTTACAAAGAGTTCACACAAGAGAATCGTACTAACATACCGTCATTTGACCAATGGACAGACTCCCGTACGGACAGCATAGTAATAAGCATCCCTTATGAGAGAGACAAGTGAAAAGTCTGAAAGCAAATAAATTACCAGGTGCGGTTGGAATCCCACTTAGATTTTACTGAGACTACTGTACGGCCTTGGCCCCTTACCTAGCTTGCATTTACTGTGAATTTCTTGCCCAGCACAAAGTCTCAAACGAGTCAAAAAAGGGCAGGTGAATCATCTATATTAGGAGCGTAAAAGAACGGAACAGCAAAATTACAAACCAATATCCCTAATATGGGCTTTCTGCAAAATCCTTGAGCACATTCTAAGTTAGAAAATAACAAACGTCCTTGAGACTGAGAAGCTAATGTCCCCGAATCAGCACGGACTTAGAAAGCAACACTCATGCGAAACTGAAACTCAGCTTGCCGTTTCCTCACATTATATACTGCGAATTATATACGAAGGGCAACAGGCAGATTCCATATTTCTAGATTTCAGGAAGGCATTTGACACGTTGCCTCATAGCAGGCTGTAACGAAGGTACGAGCATATGAAATAAGTTCACAGATTTGTGAGTGGCTCGATGACGTCTTAAGTAATAAAAAAAGCACTCCGTCTTCAAGCCACGAGTGGCCTACCGGGACCATCCGACCGCCGTGTCATCCTCAGTGGAGGATGCTGAAAGGAGGGGCGTGGGGTCAGCACACCGCTCTCCCGGTCGTTGTGATGGTATTCTTGACCGAAGCCTCTACTATTCGGTCGAGTAGTTCCTCAATTGGCATCATGAGGCTGAGTGCACCCCGAAAAACGGCAAGAGCGCATGGCGGCCTGGATGGTCACCCATCCAAGTACCGCAAACGCCCGACAGCGCTTAACGTCGGTGATCTCACGGGAACCGGTGTATCCACTACGACAATGCCATTAAATCTTAAGTAACAAAACCCACTACATTGTGCTCCACGGCGGATGTTCATCAGAGACAAGGGTACCGTCAGGAGTGCCCCAGGAAAGTGTCATAGGACAGCTGTTGTTCTTGATTTGGCGGACAGGATGGGCAGCACTATGTGAGTGTTTCTTGATGATGCTGTGGCAACGATAAGGGGTCGAAGTTGAGTGACTGTAGGAAGATACAAGATGAGTTAGACAAACTTTCTAGTTGTTGTGATGAATGGCAGTTACACTACTGGCCATTAAAATTGCTACACCACGAAGTTGACGTGCTGCAGACGCGAAATTTAACCGAGGGGAGAAGATGCTGTGATATGCCAATGATTAGCTTTTCGGAGCATTCACACAAGGTTGGCACCGGTGGCGACATCTACAACGTGCTGACATGAGGAAAGTTTCCAACCGATTTCTCATACACAGACAGCAGTTCACCGTTGTTGTGATGCCTCGTGTAAGGAGGAGAAATGCGTTCCATCACGTTTCCGACTTTGATAAAGGTCAGATTGTAGCCTATCGCGATTGCGGTTTATCATATCGCGACATTGCTTCTCGCGTTGGTCGAAATCCCATGACTGTTAGCAGAATATGGAATCGGTGGGTTTAGGAGGGTAATACGGAACGGCGCGCTAGATCCCAACGGCCTCGTATCACTAGCTGTCGAGATGACAGGCATGGCTGTAACGGATCGTGCAGCCACGTCTCGATCCCTGAGTCAACAGATGGGGACGTTTGCAAGACAACAACCATCTGCACGAACAGTTCGACGACGTTTGCAGCAGCATGGACTATCAGCTCGGAGACTATGGCTGTGGTTACTCTTGACGCTGCATCACAGACTGGAGCGTTTGCGATGATGTACTCAACGACAAACCTGGGTGCACAAATGGCAAAACGTCATTCTTTCGGGTGAATCCAGGTTCTGTTTACAGCATCATGATGGCCGCATCCGTGTTTGGCGACATTGCAGTGAACGCACATTGGAAGCGTGTATTCGTCATCGCCATACTGGCGTATCACCCGGCGTGATGGTATGGGGTGCCATTGGTTACACGTCTCGGTCATCTCTTGTTCGCACTGACGGCACTTTGAACAGTGGACGTTACATTTCAAATCTGTTACGACGCGTGGCTCTACCCTTCATTCGATCCCTGCGAAACCCTACATTTAAGCAGGATAATACACGACCGCATGTTGCAGGTCCTGTACGGGCCTTTCTGGACTGATGCTGCCCTGGCCAGCACACTCTCCAGAATTCTCACCAATTGAAAACGTCTGATCAATGGTGGCTGAGCAACTGGCTCATCACAATACGCCGGTCACTACTCTTGATGAACTGTGGTATCGTGTTGAAGCTGCATGGGCAGCTGTACCTGTACACGCCATCCACGCTCTGTTTGACTCAATGCCCAGGCGTATCAAGGCCGTTATTACGGCCAGTGGTGGTTGTTCTGGGTACTGATTTCTCAGGATCTACGCACCCAAATTGAGTGAAAATGTAATCATATGACAGTTCTAGTATAATATATTTGTCCAATGAATACCCATTTATCTTCTGCATTTCTGCATCTACATCTACATCTACATTTATACTCCACAAGCCACCCAACGGTGTGTGGCGGAGGGCACTTTACGTGCCATTGTCATTACCTCCCTTTTCTGTTCCAGTCGCGTATGGTTCGCGGGAAGAACGACTGTCTGAAAGCCTCCGTGCGCCCTCGAATCTCTCTGATTTTACATTAGTGATCTCCTCGAGAGGTATAAGTAGGGGGAAACAATATATTCGATACCTCATCCAGAAACGCACCCTCTCGAATCCTGGCGAGCTAGCTACACCGCAATGCAGAGCGCCTCTCTTGCAGAGTCTGCCACTTGAGTTTGCTAAACATCTCCGTAACACTATCACGGTTACCAAATAACCCTGTGACGAAACGCGCCGCTCTTCTTTGGATCTTCTCTATCTCCTCCGTCAACCCGATCTGGTACGGATCCCACACTGATGAGCAATACTCAAGTATAGGTCGAACGAGTGTTTTGTAAGGCACCTCCTTTGTTCAAATGGCTCTGAGCACTATGGGACTTAACAGCTTTTGTCATCAGTCCCCTAGAACTTGGAACTACTTAAACCTAAGGACATCACACACATCCACGCCCGAGGCAGGATTCGAACCTGTGACCGTAACGGTCACGCGGTTCCAGACTGAAGCGCCTAGAACCGCACGGCCACACAGGCCGGCCCTCCTTTGTTGATGGACTACATTTTCTAAGGACTCTCCCAATGAATCTCAACCTGGTATCCGCCTTACCAACAATCAATTTTATATGATCATTCCACTTCATATCGTTCGGCACGCATACTCCCAGATATTTTACGGAAGTAACTGCTACCAGTGTTTCTTCCGCTATCATATAATCATACGATAAAGGATCTTTCTTTCTATGTATTCGTAATACATTACATTTGTCTATGTTAAGGGTCAGTTGCCACTCCCTGCACCAAGTGCATATCCGCTGCAGATCTTCCTGCATTTCGCTACAATTTTCTAATGCTGCAACTTCTCTGTATACTACAGCATCATCCGCGAAAAGCCGCATGGAACTTCCGACACTATCTACTAGGTCATTTATATATATTGTGAAAAGCAATGGTCTCATAACACTCCCCTGTGGCACGCCAGAGGTTACTTTAACGTCTGTAGACGTCTCTCCATTGATAACAACATGCTGTGTTCTGTTTGCTAAAAACTCTTCAATCCAGCCACACAGCTGGTCTGATATTCCGTAGGCTCTTACTTTATCAGGCGACAGTGCGGAACTGTATCGAATGCCTTCCGGAAGTCAAGGAAAATAGCATCTACCTGGGAGCCTGTATTTAATATTTTCTGGGTCTCATGAACAAATAAAGCGAGTTGGGTCTCACACGATCGCTGTTTCCGGAATCCATGTTGATTCCTACAGAGTAGATTCTGTGTTTCCAAAAACGACATGATACGCGAGCAAAAAACATGTTCTAAAATTCTACAACAGATCGACGTCAGAGATATAGGCCTATAGTTTTGCGCATCTGCTCGACGACCCTTCTTGAAGACTGGGACTACCTGTGCTCTTTTCCAATCATTTGGAACCTTCCGTTCCTCTAGAGACTTGCGGTACACGGCAGTTAGAAGGGGGGCAAGTTCTTTCGCGTACTATGTGTAGAAACGAATTGGTATCCCGCCAGGTCCAGTGGACTTTCCTCTATTGAGTGATTCCAGTTGCTTTTCTATTCCTTGGACACTTATTTCGATGTCAGCCATTTTTTCGTTTGTGCGAGGATTTAGAGAAGGAACTGCAGTGCGGTCATCCTCTGTGAAACAGCTTTCGAAAAAGGTGTTTAATATTTCAGCTTTACGCGTGTCATCCTCTGTTTCAATGCCATCATCATCCCGGAGTGTCTGGGTATGCTGTTTCGAGCCACTTACTGATTTAACGTAAGACCAGAACTTCCTAGGATTTTCTGTCAAGTCGGCACTTAGAATTTTACTTTCGAATTCACTGAACGCTTCACGCAAAGCCCTCCTTACGCTAACTTTGACATCGCTTAGCTTCTGTTTGTCTGAGAGGTTTTGGTATAGCAATTTTAATGGCCAGTAGTGTAGTTCTAAATGGGGAAAAACGTAAATTAATGCGGTTGAGTAGGAAGAACAAACCTGTTAAGTCCTGTTATAATATTACTAGTGTCCTGCTTGTCCCAGTCAAGTCGTTGAAATATGTGAGCGTAACGTTGCAAAGCGATGTGGAGTGGAACGAGCATGTGGGAATTGTGGAAGGGAAGGCGAATGGTCGACTTCTGCTTATTGGGAGAATTTTGAGAAAGAATGGTCCATCTGTAAAGGAGACCGCATATAGGACGCTGGTGCGACCTGTTTTTGAGTACTGCTCGTGTGCTTGGGATCCGTACCAGGTCGTACTGAAGGAAGACATCGAAGCAATTCAGAGGCAGGCTGCTAGATTTGTTACCGATAGGTTCGAACAAGACGTGAGTGTTACGCAGATGCTTCGGGAACTTGAATGGGAATCCCTGGGGGGGGGGACTCTCTTTCCGAGAAACATTATTGAGATAATTTAAAGAACCGCCATTTGTAGCTGACTGCCGAACGATTCTACTGCTGCACACACACACATTGCGCGTAAGAACCACGAAGATTAGATTAGAGAAATCAGATCTCTTACAGAGGCATATAAACAGACTTTTGAGGAAAGGAAATGAAATTACTACTGGTGGTACAGGTTGTCCTCCGCCACTCACCGTACGGTGGCCTGAGGAGTATCTACGTAGCTGTAGTTGTATATGATTTGGGGTGCTGTTTCCTTTCATAGCAGGACCCCTTTGGCTGTCATCCGCACAGTGGTACGTCGACGACATTCTACGCGCCGTTTTGTTGCCATTCATGGCAATCCTTCCGGGCTTGCATTTCAACATGATAATGCCCGCCAGTACATGGCGAGAATTTCTACTGATTACGTTCGTGCTTGTCAAATCTCACCTCGAGTAGCCAGATTTTTCAGCATTATGTGCAGATGTCTCCAACCATCTTAGGAACTGACGATCTAACGCGCCATTTGGATATAATTTGGCACGTTATGCCTCAGGAGGACATCCGACTACACTGTCAATCAATGCCCAGTCGAATACCTGCTTGCATAAGGGCCAGAGCTGGACCAACCCGTTGTTGACTTGCTCAGTTTGTGAAGCTCTTTCTCCGGCATAAAGCATCCAATTTTTCTCAAATTGTAATAATTTGTTTATCAGTAATATACATCTCAAATACTGATTTGCGTTCCATTCGTATAATTGCTTAGTGGTGCGTCGCTTTTTCCTTTGTCTTAGAGTGTATTATCAGACAAATTAGGCAACATATCCAGTTACGAACAGCCATCCACGTACCATTATAAAAAGCCTTAATAAAGTAGTAATTGGTAAACACACACATGCGCATGCGTGCTGATGTACATCAGTTAGGACACCCTGCACCATAGACTTACATATTATCCACACATACATAGATCCTACATGTAAATATGCAGCTGATTCGTTTCTCCATTTTGTTCGTTAGGTTGTAATATCTGAAAGCGTCTTACTGTACACTACTTGTAAACATTCTGTGGCAAGACGTTCACTAAAACACGTCGTAAACCGTTGCGATTACAGCGCCCCATACCTGCAGACTTAATTCGACCCTAAGCAGACTGTTCCTATCTAGGACTAATATATCTCTGATATTTTTCAGTATATAGCGCTTATCTCTAAAAAACTGAGACTGCTGATTCAGCTCACAAGTACACTTCAGTAACATACAGAATAAATATTTAGTATTATTTGTGTAACTGCCGCTGTAACAATAAATAACTCTGGGTTGCCGTCCGGTGTGGCCGAGCGGATCTAGGCGCTACAATCTGGAACCGCGCAACCGCTACGGTCGCAGGTTCGAATCCTGCCTCGGGTATGGATGTGTGTGATGTCCTTAGGTTAGTTAGATTTATGTAGTTCTAAGTTCTAGGAGACTGATGACCTCAACACTTAAGCCCCATAGTGCTCAGAACCATTTTTTGCAACTCTGGGTTACTGTGTGTTAATGGAGGTGGATATGTGAATAGATAGTGTAACTTTGTTATATGAAAACGAATTTCACTCAGCTAGTAAATTTGATGTATATTGGCTTTGTACTGTTATCAACTTAGATCTTTGAGTATTGTTGGTGTGAATCTTTATATATTAAGCACTGCAAACAACAAACAAGTTGAAATGGTTCAAATGGTCCTGAGCACTATGGGACTTAACATCTGAGGTCATCAGTCCCCTAGAACTTAGAACTACTTAAACCTAACTAACCTAAGGACATCACACACATCCATGCCCGAGGCAGAACTCGAACCTGCGGCCGTAGCGGTCGCGCGGTTCCAGACTGAAGCGCCTAGAACCACTCGGCCACACCGGCCGGCAACAAACAAGTAAATTGTGGTACTGATAGTTCCGACGCCACAGCGTATGTGCACGATCGTACGTTGGCACTACGAGAGCGAACAAACTACGCCGACCACAGCGCCCTCAACCCGACGCTAAGGAGCCCAACGAACGCCGCTCTACTTTCTGTCCAGTTGAGCAAGAGCAGACGACCTAGCAACTTAGATTCGACTTGTAAGGGGGCGGGGGGGGGGGGGGGTCTAGTCATTACAGAATTTGCCTTTGTAACTTCTAGTAACTGTTAGCTTTGATACATAACGGCTTCGCACCTATGTGCTTACCTGCACCAAAAGTTTAATAATATGTATGTATATGTTTCTACACCAGTAAAGGTGCTTTAACTTTACTTTCAGTACCGAAGTGCTTTACCTCACCTGCTCCTACTCGCTTCCTTCATTCGGCCTATATTTCAGATCACAGGAGCAGATCCACGCACCGCCTTCCAGGCGGGATACAAAATAAATGATCCCTGACTGGAATAAATTTAGTTTGAGCCGTAAGTAATGAGTTATGACCTGGTTTGAAATGACGCAGCTGTAACCAGTTTTGGCTTCAGTTTTTCTTAACTGATTATAAATGCCTATATTGTTTCACGAGCGCTGTCTTTTATATAGAGACCTCATAGTACCGGCAGAGCAAAATTGGTCAGTATTATTCCCGAGTGTCTCCAAAATATGGTTAGCTAAAATATGGCTTTGGTATGATCACGAGTTAACAAAGCAATAGAGAACTAGTGTCTTCAGCATAGCCATTGTGTGAACACAATTTGTTATGTGACTTCTACGTAAAGTTATCGGCGCTATATCTTTGTTGTGCTGCAATTATTTCTGCTATGTGTGTTATATGTTATGTTGTTCTTCCATCAAATTACAGACGGAATAAATCTTAAATGGTGGCCGAAGTTGACTGACATGAGACGAGTCAGCCCGAAGATGGCGGACTTACTTCTGTCCATCTCCTCATCCAGTCCCTCTCTCTCTCTCTCTCTCTCTCTCCGTCCATCTCCTCCTGCTCTCTCTTTGTCCATTTTCTCCTTCCCCTCCTCCCCCTCTCCCAATCCATCCCTCCAGTCTCTGTCCATCATCTTCTTCTCTCTCTCTCCTCCTCCCCCTCTCTGGACCATTTGCTACTCAACTTGTATCCGTCCCTCTCCTCCTCACGTTCTTTCTGTCCACCTCATTTCCACGTATACTCTGTCCATCCACCTCCTTATACCCCTCTCTCAGTCCATTTGCTTCTTCCCCTTCTCTGTCCATCAACATGTTATCATGCCCAATTCCATCCCAATGGGACGTCGGTGTTTTTACTGTCGGAGTATTTCCTTCCAGTCAGTAAGTAATATATCTAATATGTTTTGGTTGAAATCGACTTAGGAGTTGTGGATCATAAGTGTATGTGGTATATGTTGCACACATATATGCATTATTCACCTCTTTTACACCAAACAACTCCAGGGAGGATGTTGAATTTATCTGTGGTGTTCAGCCGTATGGCTTGATATTAGCTCCCGAAACACGTTGACAAAATTACTGGCTCGCTACAGTTCTCGTCCTCGCAACCTGGTTGTCACAAAGAGCAGCGAAAATAAGAGACAGATTGCTCTTCATACTTTTAAAAGTATTCCAAATCAACTAAGTATAGCAAATACCGGCATAGGCACGTGTATTCCACTACAGAGACATGTAAACAGGCAAAATACGTCACTGCGGTCAGCAACACATATAGGACAACAAGTGTCTGGCGCAGTTGTTAGATCGGTTACTGCTGTTACAAAGGCAGGTTATCAAGATTTAAGTGAAACTTCCTGGCAGATTAAAACTGTGTGCCCGACCGAGACTCGAACTTTGGACCCGCGAAAGGCAAAGGTCCCGAGTACGAGTCTCGGTCGGGCACACAGTTTTAATCTGCCAGGAAGTTTCATATCAGCGCACACTCCGCGGCAGAGTGAAAATCTCATTCTGGAAACATCCCCCAGGCTGTGGCTAAGCCATGTCTCCGCAATATCCTTTCTTTCAGGAGTGCTAGTTCTGCAAGGTTCGCAGGAGAGCTTCTGTAAAGTTTGGAAGGTAGGAGACGAGGTACTGGCAGAAGTAAAGCTGTCAGTACCGGGCGTGAGTCGTGCTTCGGTAGCTCAGTTGGTAGAGCACCTGCCCGCGAAAGGCAAAGGTCCCGAGTTCGAGTCTCGGTCGGGCACACAGTTTTAATCTGCCAGGAAGTTTCATATCAGCGCACACTCCGCTGCAGAGTGAAAATCTCATTCTGGAAACATCCCCCAGGCTGTGGCTAAGCCATGTCTCCGCAATATCCTTTCTTTCAGGAGTGCTAGTTCTGCAAGGTTCGCAGGAGAGCTTCTGTAAAGTTTGGAAGGTGGGAGACGAGGTACTGGCAGAAGTAAAGCTGTGAGTACCGGCCGTGAGTCGTGCTTCGGTAGCTCAGTTGGTAGAGCACTTGCCCGCGAAAGGCAAAGGTCCCGAGTTCGAGTCTCGGTCGGGCACACAGTTTTAATCTGCCAGGAAGTTTCATATCAGCGCACACTCCGCTGCAGAGTGAAAATCTCATTCTGGAAGATTTAAGTGAGTTTGAATGTGGATGTTATAGTCGTCGCACGAGCGACGGAACACAGCATTTCAGAGGTAGTGATGAAGTGGGGATTTTCCCGTAGGACCATTTCACGAGTAAACCGTGAATATCAGGAATCCCACAAAACATCAAATCTCCGACATCGCGGCAACCGGAAAAGGATTCTGCCAGAACGGGACCAACGACGACTGAAGAGAATCGTTCAACGTAACAGAAGTACAACCCTTTCGAAAATTGCTGCGGATTTCAATGGTGGGCCATCAACAAGCGTCAGCGTGCGAACCATTCAACGAAACATCATCGATATGGGCTTTTCGATCTGAAGGCCCACTGATGTACACTTAATGACTTCACGACACAAAGCTTTATACCTCGCCTGAGCCCGTCAACACCGACACTGGACTGTTGATGATTCGAAACATGTTGCCTGCACAGACGAGTCTCGCTTCAAAACGTATCAAGCGGATGGAAGGGTACGGGTGTGGAGACAACCTCATGAATCCATGGACCCTGCATGTCAGCAGGGGGCTGTTGAAGCTGGTGGAGGCACTGTATGGTGTAGGGCGTGTGAAGCTGGAGTGATATGGGACCACTCATAAATCTAGATACGACTCTGACAGGTGACACGTACGTAAGTATCCTGTCCGATCACCTGAATCCATTCATCTCCATTGTGCATTCCGACGGACTTAGGCAATCCCAGCGGACAGTGCGACACCCCAGACGTCCAGAAATTCTACAGAGTATCTCTTCTGAGTTTAAACACTTCCGCTGGCCACCAAACTCCCCAGACATGAACACTATTGACCATACCTGCGATGCCTTGCAACGCGCTGTTCAGAAGAGATTTGCAACCCCTCGTACTCTTACGAATTTATGGACAGCCTGCAGCACTATTTCAGACACTTGTCGAGTCAATGCCACGTCATGTTGTGGCACTTCTGCGTGCTTGCGGGGGTCCTACACGATGTTAGTCGAGGGTACCAGTTTCGTTGGCTCTTCAGTGTAAATACAACAGGTCGTTTCTGAACTTTTTTAAGTCACCCCTTCTCAACTACACTCCCACCCGGAGCGGTAGTGGAGAATTTTACACCTCCAGTACTCTTATACAGATAATAAGTCATCTTCCAAACAAATTTGGTTTTAATTGCTCCAGGTATCCTGAGCTATGCTTCAGTGTCACCCAGTTTAAATCACCACGCCCATAGGATTTAGGCGATTCTTACCCTCGCAGTTCTTCTCTCTGGTCATTAAGTAACCAATAAACCACTGATTACTTAAATAATCGATGTCTAATGCACTAAACTGTTTCAGAATTGTTATTACTTGAGAAATGAAGTAATGTGTTAAACATCTGATGTCAACTATGTAAGATAGCAGAAGTTTAGAAAAAGTACGAAATTATTGTTGAAATTTGTTGGAAAGCGCTAAGTTCTCTCATTGTCAAACACTGTATGAGCATAGTCTAGGGAATTAGCGCCCAGTTTTAAGAAACCTGGTTTTTCACACATGTCAGTGTTTATGACGCCAGTTTTCCTTAACTATGTTGTACGAGGATACAGTTTTGCACGTATAGTGAGTGAAAGAGTTGACAAGACCCCTCGCCCTATCGTTACGCTAAACTACATACCTTTACTTTCTCTGATTTAGCATAATGTGCAAAGGGACGAAGTGCTACCAGCACATTGTCTAAAGACGTGAAATCGACTCTCAGACCGTGAGAGAACGTGGAAGACTATATTGCTGCTGATTAGTAGATCTCTTATGTTTATCTACTGTGTTCATAAACTAACGAAGAAAGCTTCTCAGTATTTACTCTATAAACACAAATGAATTATCTTATCATAATAAAGTTACGAAAAAACTGCTTTTTAGTAAAACAAAGTACCTCAAATTAGCAGGATAATTCACACTTTGACCCTCTAATGGGTCTGTGTCTACGTTGTCTCTACAGTTATATTGATGAGGCGTTAAAGGGAGGACTACCAAAGAAGTATAAAAATGCAGCAGTATGGGTAGATACATAACGAAATCCAGTTAAAAAATATTTTAGAGCCACAATTAAATCAAAACAACAGACAAAAGTAGAAAAAGCAGGCATTAATGAATGTGCAGTTGCGAGCTAACCTCCCAAATGTGTTCGGGCTCACATGCGGTTCCTCTTCGTCCAGATGTCTTGGCTCAAACTCGTCTAGGGGTTAAACCGCACGTGTCGCATTACACGCCCTAAATTAGACGCTTGTGACCCTTGGGTTAAATTGTCTGGCTGATGGCAAGTTTGCGAAATACAAAGTTAACATAACATATTATAACAGTAATAATAATATCGGGAACTAAATTAACGACCCATAAATGACACAGGCCACACAGTTGCGATTTGGTTAGAATAGTATTTATTTAGAAAGCAAACTAATAGCGAGAGAGGTCGTATTTAGAGTTACTGTTACACTCGAGCGCATGTCTATTTGACACAGTTCGATCATTCACAATCTCATCGCGAAATACAAGTTACCTACGCGAAAAGTTATAGAGTTCACACCAGGTGCGCGGCTGCTCACCGCTGAGAGACTAAGTCCCGCGATACCACACAACGCGAAATTTTCTAAGTCGTTTCACTTTCTAGTTGCCTAAAGACCGACCGACCGCTTTCGCATCTGCTTCAGAACTGTGCCCTTTGGTGTCTCCAGCCGAACTGTTGTATTTCTTTGGTGTCTAGACCAGCACTGTCTGTGTTCGCCCCGAAAGCGTTTCCCACGCGCCGAACATCTTCGCTCAGCTGAACTAGTGCAGTTCCCTTTCCTAAAACCGTCCATCTGATTGGCTACTGCTTATTCTACATTTTTTTACATTTTAACATAGTTAAATAATCAAAGCTTGACCATTTTCACGTTCTAAATAAAGTAACAATAGTATCCATTACATAATAAACGTTTAATTCTTTTACATAAAACCAGCAGAATTTCCTTCTTAACTTTGAACGTCACCGCCAGTAGCCTTGCACCAATGTGCTTTCTGATAAATAAATAAACAACAAAAGTAACTATTATGCACTAAACTTCACAACAAGTATTCTGTTACCTAATGATTCAATAAGGTGTCATGCTGTCATTGTTCAAAGTGTTTTCTGTGGAGGAAATGATGATCTGATGCGTAACTGAAACTAATGATAATTTAAATTTACTATATCTTTTAAACAAATGAAGTTACAGAGTTGATATTTACGACATTTGTCATTTTAATGTTGCGCTTCTATATGAAATGTCGATCGTTAAGAACGACCGAAGCGTTCAGTTTTTAGCATTCAGGTCTTTGTTACAAAACTTGTTAATTTCATTTGAATAGTAAATCCTAAACTATTATAGGTATGATCAACATTCAAGTTTCATTGGGATCACCATGAAAATATATGCGGGATGGTAGATCAAAATTACTGTGGCTTAATTCCCTGAATTTCTACAGAATTAAATAGTTTTCGTAAATATTTCCCTTTATGGCCGATCTCAGGTCCGCCATATTTAACACTGCTATGCTTCCCTAGGTTTCCCTATGACGTAGGTTCTCTTCTGTCTCACTCGCACACTACAGTGCTTAGGTCTCAATAGACAATGAACTCCTGTGAATTTCCCTATCTCGTGGTGAATCTGCTTGTTGCATCCGTTCGTGGTCGACAGGGTTCGTTTCACAATTCCTGAAGGCTGACCCTTTCGGCCATATATTTAAAGGAGAGTGCAATACTCGTTAACTCACACAGTTCTGAAAGTTTTCACATTTAGATCTACAAATACAGAATCATAGTAGTGACAAAACTAGCGGTTGCGAAGTTTTCTTAAGGTTTCTTTACTGACTGTCGATCAGTCTGATAGTGGTTCTTTCACAGAAGAAGTGAAACTCCTGTCTCTAGGGAGTTTACAACCCAAAACTAATGCAGTCTACACATTTAAGGGCGGACACGTTGCCGCTAAGCTAACATACAATTGAAGCAGACAGCGCTCCCCCGCTGTCCTAGTGATGCCTAAGGCATGGAATTCGCAACGTATATGACGAAGTGAGTTGCAGTTTCTGTTGGTACGAACTTCCTGGGCCCAAAAACATAAATTTGCGGTCTCTGTGTCGTACCTCACGTGAAAATCAGTCCGAATATTTAATCTAAGTGACAAGAAAATATCACGTGAATCTACCAGGACAGTTCTGAACCACACCAGGAAGTAAATCGACGATGACATAGATGCCAAACGTATTGTACAATGTCAGCAATTCTCCATTACATCAGGGATTGGAAGAATGCGTTTGCTCAGCCGATGTGTTTCTTGAGCTGGCTGGCTGGCTGGCGCTTGAAGACGCGTCGGCGGCGGCTGGTACCGAATAGAATGGGAGCAGAACTACCTAGTATAGACCAGTGACGTTTGTTTGCATGTCTGTAACGATGATTTGGGCCTAAAGTGTAGTTACAAATAGTGTCTAATAGTTACGAATAACATTCAGATGCACCGAGTGCAACTTGAACATCGTAAGTTAAGAACACGAGAAATTATTTAGGCAACTCTACTCTTCAGTAGCTGCCATAATTATTTCTGTTTATCTGCCTTAAGGGAACTCCAAACAAAAAGGAAAACTTATACACGAGAAGCATTTCACTTTTTTAGCATCACCCGGCTGTATTAAAATTAGGAGTAAATAACATTCATTTCAGTATTAGTTGTTCGAAAACAGCTTTTCTTGTGAATGTTTTCATTGGCATCAGCTAACACATAACAATACAAATGAAAAGACAACTTGATATTGATTACAAAACACGAACAGCCACAAAGAAATTTCATAATCTGCAAATAGCATATAATTTCAAACGAGAAAAGCATACCGTCGAAGAAAATCTTTCGCAATCATTGAAAAACGTTTATGAACACAACAGACAAACGGAAGAGATAAATTAATCTGCAGCAATATAGTCTCCCACATTATCTAAAGCAATCTGACAGTCAACTTCACGTGTTTAGACAATACGTTTGTAGTACTTGCTCCCCTTGCGTATTACGCTGCATCAGATACAGTAAAGCTGTGCACTTCTGCATAACGATAAGGCGCAGGGTCTTGCGAATTCTGTCACCATCTGTAGATTCAGTGGTATAAGTGGGTGCAGTTTATGGAATGTCTCGTGAACAGAGTTGGTGGTAAAGAAATAATAATTTACAAGTCATTCCTGATGCACCAGTTTATCCTGCATGAACAGGAAAAAGGAATAAACTCTTTTCCTTAGATTATTTTGTTGTTGGTGGGGGGGGGGGGGGGGGGGTTATCGGCCACGGGTGGCAGCGAGAAAAAGTTTAGCAAGGTTTCAAATTATACGTAGGTTCTGTTGCAAGTCGCTAAGTGCTCTCACTCTAAAATACGGTATGAATATGTCCTACGTATTTGTTCACACACAAACACACACACACACACACACACACACACACACACACATATATATATATATATATATATATATATATATATATATATATATATATATATGCAAAAAAAAGAAGTTTCCAACTCATTCGAGGTTTATTGTTGCAACAGTGCATCATACAGAGTACATGAAATGATTACATTTACACATCAATAGCACAAGTTGTTCTGACAAGGGAAACTCCACATCGTTCCTCCCTCAGATTCGCTGGTAAGGTGGCTCATCAAAAACTGAACATAGATCAAGCATGAAAACAGGAAGAATGTGCACATAACTGTGGAAAAAAGGAGCAAAACAGAAACAGTGAACGGCTCTAGTTGAATATGAGCATCATCGAGTAGCACTGACAATCGTCGTATGGTGGTTGTATGGTCACGGTGCTAGACTGCAAAGGGGGACATCTGGGATCAAATCTCCCTTGTCTCCATTTTTTTTCACAAAATTACGAACTTTCCGTCCGGTCATTGATATTTTTGTTCACTGTATTCAAATTTGTTGTGGTGTAATGTCGGTCTGAAGCAGCAACGTGTAACGAAGAGATCTCCAGATGTAAGTACCTCCTGTTTGTTCTACAGAGTTACCACATGCTCTGACCCTTGCGTACCATTTTGGAAGTTTTGGCTCTTGAATTCCTTCGTTGGAATATAGTTCACAACCGTTTATTTGTTGTTTTCATTTTTGTGAATGGTCTATGCGGCATTTCGCCTGCTCTCACTATTCATTACAGAATATGAGTCATGTAGTAAGACTACGTTACTGTCGCAAGTAAATGTGATGAATACTGAGATCAGGCGAGATGCCACATAGGCCTCTCACAGAAATGAAAACAACAAACAAACGGGTGTGAACTATGTTCCAACGAAGCAATTCAAGAGTCAAAACTTTCCAAAACAGCGCGCAAGATTCATAACATGTGGTACCTGAGTATCACAAACAGGAGATACGTACGTCCGAATGTACCTTCGTTACATGTTGCTGTTACAAATTGTCATTACGGCATGAAACATACACACATTTGAATACAGCGAACAAACACGTTGAGGAACGGACGGAAATTTGCTAATTTTGTGGAAGAAGAAAGCGTGGCCGAGTGAGATGTGAACAAAGACCTCCCCCCTTCGCAGTTTAGCATCGTGATTACACAAACACGACGCGACAGTCGTTAACGCAGCTCGATGTTGAGCATATCAAGTTTGGACAGTTCACTGTCTCTGTTTTGCTTCTTTTCTTCACAGTACAGTACACCTTCTTTCGCCGGCCGCAGTGGTCTCGCGGTTCTAGGCGCGCAGTCCGGAACCGCGCGACTGCTACGGTCGCAGGTTCGAATTCTGCCTCGGGCATGGATGTGTGTGATGTCCTTAGGTTAGTTAGGTTTAAGTAGTTCTAAGTTCTAGGGGACTGATGACCACAGCTGTTAAGTCCCATAGTGCTCAGAGCCATTTGAACCATTTTTTGAACACCTTCTTTCCGTTTTCATACTTGATCTGTGTTCAGTTTGTAACGGGATAACAAATGGGCCAACTTTCCAGTTAATCTGAAAGGGGTGGGATGGGGAGTTTCCCATGTGAGGTACTAGATATCGACCCGTGCTTAACCACACACATTAGAACTTGGTGTAGTCTCCACGGGTGGCAATCCAGTCGATCGTACAGATGACGAATACTGTCCTGGGAAACGTTATGCCACCCTTATCCGACCTGCTGACATAGTTCTATAAGAGTTGGTTGACGAGTCATTTCCCTTACAATCATATTCCAAAAGTGCTCGATTGGAGACAAGTCCGGAGATCATCCTGCCAGAGAACTTACTGCACATCTGGCAGAATACATTGAGTTTCACGTGCGGTATGTGGGCGAGCGTTATCCTTTTGGAACAATATATCACCTTTCTGCTGCAAGAACTAAAAAAAAACTACGGTGTAATAACATTCTGCATACACCGAGCGCTGGTTAGCGTAACCTCCAGATACACCAAAGGTGAACAAGAGTTGTAGCTTATCGCACCCTAGAGCGTAAGGCCTTGATTAGGGCTAATATGTCATGGACAGATGATTGTATGAGACAGCGTTCACCAGGGCTATGCCGTATGCACAAACGACAATTAATTCCGTGCAGGCAGACCTGGCTTTCATCGCTGATGGTAATGGCCCGCCATTCCATTTTCCAAGTGAGCCTATGATGGCACTAATCGAGCCGTGCACCTTGATGCTGTGGCATGAGTGGGAGATGGGCTAGAGGTGTGCGTTCTCTTACTCACACTGTTAATAACCAGTTCGCAACTGTTCGTGTTGACACATTGGGCTCACAAGCCCTCTTATCTGTGCTGCGGTAGCTGTTCGGTCTCCACTGTCTCTCCTACATTACGATGATCGTGGCGGTTATTTGTGCTGCGTGCACGTCTAGGACCTCATCTATGGATATGCGAATGTTCACGTTACCATTGATACGATCATCGCTGCACAGCTGACACAGCACATCTAACTTGTGTAGCAGTTTCCCAAAATGACCACCCCAGCACTTGGAAGGTGTGAAGTAACGAGCTGGGGCCTCTCGGTCAGTCGCTGCCCGGCAGCAGCCACGTGGTGCCGGACGTTAGCTTAGCAACCGCATGATGCTGCACAATCGCGGGTCCAGCCGCTTGGCTGGGTATTCCATGGTGAGGCTGTGTTGATGAAGCAGACAAACCGGGAGTGCCAAGAATGGCGGACTTTGTGAAACCTTAATGGCAGACATTTCACAGTTCGCATAGAAATTAATAGTAGCAAGATGAATCATGATACCCCAAAAAGAAACATATACATTATTATTATTTGCATGAAGATTCTGTTGGTGTAATCAGATTTTCAATACCTTTCTCAGTTTAATGTTTAGTGTCTGATGGTAAATTAGAAAAGTAACACCCAGAAACGAATTTCCAAAATACAAACGCTTCATCCGATTATGTCGATCGCCATGTCTTTAGAAACCTATTAGTTTAAACCTAAATTGGTATGAATTACAGGCATGAGACTTGAATAGTACATGAGTTATTGGAGGTAAATGTGGCCGATTACTATCGATCACGTCAGGTCATAAGTACTCCACAGTTGAAACTTCTTGGGAGATTAAAACTGTGTGCCGGACTGAGACTCGAACTCGGGATCTTTGCCTTTCGCAGGCAAGTGCTCTACCAACTGAGCTACCCTAGCACTACTCACGACCCGTCCTCACAGCTTTAATTCCGCCAGTACCTCATCTCCTACCTTCCAAACTTCACAGAAGCTCTTCTGCAGTGGTCGTGAGTCGTGCTAGAGTCAGTTGGTAGAGCACTTGCCTGCAATAGGCAAAGGTCTCGAGTTCGAGTCTCGGTCCGGCACACAGTTTTAATCTGCCAGATAGTTTCATACCAGCGCACACTCCACTGCAGAGTGAAAATTTCATTCTACTCCACAGTTACACGAAAAAACGGTAGCAGCATGCATATGAATATATTTATTCATCTATGTTTTTTGTTTAGATCCGATATATACTATTCGTGAAGAAATTGGTTAAATACTTACTGTGTTTTAGAAAGCACAGAGACATTAGTTTACTGGCCTACCTTTTGTTGCTGTTCCTTTGATATATGTTTATTTAATTTGTTTCTGTATTTAATAATGTATGTTTGAGCGTGTTTGGGTCCAGCTGTAGGTACATTTATTTAATTTCAAGTATTTAAATGTAAATCCAGTATTTCGTATGTGCTTAAATATGTTTGTCTACATCTACATCTACATGATTACTCTGCAATTCACATTTAAGTGCTTGGCGGTGGGTTCATCGAACCACAATCATACTATCTCTCTACCATTCAACTCCCGAACAGCGCGCGGGAAAAACGAACACCTAAACCTTTCTGTTCGAGCTCTGATTTCTCTTATTTTATTTTGATGATCATTCCTACCTATGTAGGTTGGGCTCAACAAAATATTTTCGCATTCGGAAGAGAAAGCTGGTGACTGAAATTTCGTAAATCGAAAAACGTCTTTGCTTTAATGACTTCCATCTCAACTCGCGTATCATAACTGCCATACTCTCTCCCCTCTTACGTGATAATACAAAACGAGCTGCCCTTTTTTGCACGCTTTAGATGTCCTCCGTCAATCCCACCTCGTAAGGACCTCACACCGCGCAGCAATATTCTAACAGAGGACGAACGAGTGTAGAGTAAGCTGTCTCTTTAATGGACTTGTTGCATCTTCTAAGTGTCCTGCCAATGAAACGCAACCTTTGGCTCGCCTTCCCCACAATATTATCTATGTGGTCTTTCCAACTGAAGTTGTTCGTAATTTTAACACCCAGGTACTTAGTTGAATTGACAGCCTTGAGAATTGTACTATTTATCGAGTAATCGAATTCCAACGGATTTCTTTTGGAACTGATGTGGATCTCCTCACACTTTTCGTTATTTAGCGTCAACTGCCACCTGCCATACCATACAGCAATCTTTTCTAAATCGCTTTGCAACTGATACTGGTCTTCGGATGACCTTACTAGACGGTAAATTACAGCATCATCTGCGAACACCCTAAGAGAACTGCTCAGATTGTCACCCAGGCCATTTATACAGATCAGGAACAGCGGAGGTCCCAGGACGCTTCCCTGAGGAACACCTGATATTACTTCACTTTTACTCGATGATTTGCCGTCTACTACTGCGAACTGCGACCTTCCTGATAGGAAGTCACGAATCCGGCGCACAACTGAGACGACACCCCATAGGCCCGCAGCTTGATTAAAAGTCCCTTGAGAAGAACGGTGTCAAATGCCTTCCGGAAATCTAGAAATACGGAATCAACTTGAGATCCCCTGTCGGTAGCGGCCATTACTTCGTGCGAATAAAGAGCTAGCTGCGTTGCACAAGAACGATGTTTTCTGAAACCATGCTGATTACGTATCAATAGATCGTTCCCTTCGAGGTGATTCATAATGTTTGAATACAATATATGCTCCAAAACCCTAATGCAAACCGACGTCAATGATATAGGTCTGTAGTTCGATGGATTGCTTCTACTACCCTTCTTAAACACTGGTGAGACCCGCGCAATTTTCCAATCTGTAGGTACAAATCTATTGGTGAGCTAGCGGTTGTATATGATTGCTAAGTAGGGAGCTATTGTATCAGCGTAGTAGCGTGAAGTAGTGAGTGTACGTTGGCTTGGAGACATGGAGGGAGCGCCATAGCCAATCACAGACCTTGTTAATGGTGAGACTGTATGGAAGTGGGGGAGGAGGATCGTTTCGAGGGAGGACACGAGACAGTTCTGCAGAGTACGGCACAGGACACGGGAATGAGTGCTGGACGTGGACAGTACAGCACGATGGACGCACAGTCGACGGAAAGACTTGGACAGTGGAGTAGTTTGCGCGTGGTCGTGGAGGATAGAAACGTTTTGGAGTGGCGGCCTGTGCTCTTGTATGATATCCGTGGCTTCTGCAGTGAAGACGTAGTGTGCATTTATAAATTAATATCTCGCGAGCTATGTTGTTGCTCATAACCAACTGCGTGAAGTAGGAAGCTATTGTTTCCCTGTTATTCAACTTATATTTTATTTAATTGCTGGACCATCGACACCAATAAGTGTTTTGCAGAAATATACCACATTCTCAAAAGTATTTCTACTATCGCACTCATCATTTAAAGTCGTTAAGATAGCACCTGCAGATTTTATTTAATTGCAATCTTTAATTTATAAATTTATATGTTACATTCGTAGTTGAGAGCCACACACCACCATTTCATTTCATGATCTACTTGAAAGCCCGCGAAGGCCACAGATTGACCCCTTTCAAACTCGTTCAGTTGGCTGTAGGGAGCTTCTTGCTTCACACATTTGCGCCTCACTGTGGTATCTCGCTGTGCGCATTGCCTGTTAAATGGTAGACACAGATGGCGCTCTGGTAGCTATGTCACTATGCTATCTGTAGGCTGACGACGTTGAATCCAGTATCAGTACATCTGTTATCCCCTGGGTGGCATATGCCATCATCGGATCAAAATCGACCCTATCTTTCCAACTCTACCAATTTTTTTCCTGGCAGTTTATGTATACAGTGTGAGGAAAAATTTATGCAGGCGGACTTCGTAGTGCGATTCCTGACATGCTACCAATACAAAAATGTCACAGAATTTCGTTCGGACCGTATCTCTGGCAGCAAATGGATGTTAAAGATTGGCAATCAGGCAAAATTGTAATCACATGTGCGTTAACTACCTCTGTCAGCAAGTAGGAGTAGTGCTGTCCTGTTGGTGCAATGGATGGCATTTTGGGTTAGTATGCAGGGATTCGAGGGTTCGAGGTTGGGCGAAGCGTATTTGCTTTTTATTTGCCAATTTCATTCTACCGTATAATAGCGCAATATACATCGTTTCTTAAGCTCCACATATCCAACGTTTGCATAGTACAGTGTTTTGTAAAGGTGCACGTAACAAAAACTTGGTCAGACAAGTCAGAAATAGACACTTGAAACAAATGTCCTGTCATAGGACAGAGTAACTAAAGAAACAATATCAATTTCGAGATGCTAAAGATGACGGCACAGTTCAAATGGTTCAAATAGCTATGAGCACTATGGGACTTCTGAGGTCAGCAGTCCCCTAGAACTTAGAACTACTTAAACCTAACTAACCTAAGGACATCACACACATCCACGCCCAAGGCAGGATTCGATCCTGCGACCATAGCGGTCGCGCGGTTCCAGACTGTAGCGCCTAGAACCGCTCGTCCACTCAGGCCGGCACGGCACAGTTAAATAACTCAACATCAGCTAGTCATTATACTACATGCAGTACTTCCGCTCGGATGTAACACATTAGCAACCTGTGACAATAATAATTTCCATACTAATGACATCATGACCTTTACGAAAGAATACTTTGTCCTCAAAGTAGATGCTCAAAGCGACCCCCTTGCACGTCCAAACACTGCGCGACTCGCTGCATCATATAACACTGGACTCTTCGTAACATGGCTGCATCCACAGCATGAGCACTCGCTATCAGCCCTTCCAAATGTGTTGGCGGAATAGAATACAATTGCTCCTTCAAGTGTTCCCACAGGAAGAAATCCAGGGGCTTTAGGTCAGTTGAAAAAGGAGGCTATACAACTGGGTCTCCCCGTACGAGCCATTTCCCTGGCAATGTTTCGTCTAAATACCGCGAAGTTTGAAAGTGCATCATGTTGGAACCATAACCTCTGCCGAACGTGAAGTACAACATCTTCCAGTGCGTCAGGCAAAGAGTTTGAGAGGAATGCATGATTCCTTCGTGCAGTCAACCGGTCAGGCAATTTGAAGGGATCCAAACTTCTGTCTCAAAATACTCCGGCCCAGACGTTGATGCCAAAGCGAACTTGATGTCCACGGTTGCGGTTGACGGGCGGTTTAACGTCACACCAAAGTTGAGCATTGTGCATACTGAAGACACCCTCACGAGAGAACGCTGCTTCTTCCGACCATATTACAGTGTTTATGAATCGTCATTGGCTTCCCGATGTTGCAGGGTTCTGTCCACAGAATTGCATCCACAGGCATCTGCTGGATGCAGGTGTTGCGTTAAGGAATAATGATAGGGGTGCATCTGACGGTCACGCAGCACGTCAATGACCGTGCGTTGCGAGACACGCAGCTACTTCGCTACACTTTGTGTACTTCTCTGGGGTTCTTGGTATATGACTTCGAGAACAGATTTCTCTGTAGCTGGAGTAAGGTGAGTCCGTGAATGACCTCTGTCACGCTATGGTACAAGGAGAGAACCTGTCTCGCGAAGACGAAGCTCCAGACGACGAAACACATTTTTATCTGGATGACGTCGACCAGGATATCTAGCAGTATATTCACGAGCGGAAACACCAGCCCGCTATAAGGTGCCCCAAGGACCAGATGCATATTGACATAGTCATCGTTCGTGTATGCCATATGGCTGGCACACTGTTTTAGAATAACACAAGAAGAAAACACAATATGTGTACGAATGTGCTGTCACCGATGCGTTACTCAGCTAGCAACTAGTCAAAAATCAAATGTTCAAATGTGTGTGAAATCTTATGGGACTTAACTGCTAAGGTCATCAGTCCCTAAGCTTACACACTACTTAACCTAAATCATCCTAAGGACAAACACACACACACCCATGCCCGAGGGAGTACTCGAACCTCCGCCTGGATCAGCCGCACAGTCCATGACTGTAGCGTGTCTGACCGCTCGGCTAACCACGCGCAGCTAGCAACTAGTCCCTGTCTGGTGAGCAGTGCATACAAAACAAATACGTCATTAGTCGCAGCTGGCTGTTCCACCTAACGCGCGTCACCTCTCTTACAGATTTTATTATGAATGATTCATCCTGACACTCCTAAGTGTGAAATTTTCGTTTTCGAATAACACTGTTTCCCTAACGGGCCAATTGTGAAGTGTTCGTTTTCGAATTACACTGTTTCCCTGATGGTAATGGGCATGTTTCCAAGTTACCATCGATAATAATAATAGTAGTAATAGTAACACATGAAGATACTAAACAGCATACACTTACCAGACTCAGTATTTAAATGCATAATTAGTGGTTCCATGGTGATAATACATATAAACGGTGGCCGAGTTTGAAAATTATTTGCAAAGCACGATTCCAGCCGTACTGGTGACTTAAGGCCATAACGCAACGTAATTGAACTCAGTGAGAATAATACTTGGTACTAATCGATGGAACCATTTGCGGATAGTTGACAGAAAACAGGTTTGGAATCTAGTAGATACAGTGGTGCGAAACAATTCGCGTCTACCAGAAGCAGAAGGCTTATTTCAAAGCTGACCAGTGAAAACGATTGTACTTCCATTTCTGTGTTCATAGTACGTGAGAGCAAATGGTTTGTAAGACACCCACTGTAATCGCTGTACGACGATTTAGACCCCAGATACCGTACCATGCAGACTACATTTAACCAATAGAAACAAATGCGCCTCGACTCAGAAACGAACCCTCGACCTCCTGCGCGCTAACCCAAAACACTACCTGCTGCACCAACCATACACCGCTGGTCCCAGCTGCTGACAGAGGCAGTTACCGTACGTGTAATGAGGGCCGGCATTAACTGGGTCGGGGCCACGTGCGAAACTTCAGCAAGGGGCACTCCCACATCCCACCCCCTGCCTGCCTCCCTGCCCCTGTCCCAACACAAGTTATATACTTTCATCAGGTTGAAAAGAATTCTGTTTCTTCAGTGACGTACTACCAATATATCAAAACACTTACTACAGCAGACCTACTGTAATGATAGGAAAATAATTAAACGGAGAAGGAATATCAATAGGTATGATAAAAACTAAAATGTTAATAATAGAAACTAACTTAGCTGTGGGAATCCTTCCAGTTTAACGAAATTCAAAATCAAATAAGGTTTACAAGTGTTGTTCAGGATATAAACTGAAACGTCTTCATCACTTGGCTGTGCTATATATTTAAAAGAAATTAAATGAGCTCTAGGTTTTCTGCTTTACCCACTTTACATAAAACATCTTTTCCTTTCCTTTTGACGATCAGATTCATCGATGATATCATCAAAACTCAATTTTGAAACCACGTCGTGTTCCACTGAGAGCATGCCAAGAGACGGCAGACGTTGTTGCGAGATTCTGCTTCTGAAATAACTCTTGTTAAGCTTTAAATGCGAAAAGCGTACCTTTCAGCGTAGGAGACAGTCAGTGGCACAGTCGGTAAAATTATGTAGGCAACACAAATCTTGGGAAATGAGTTTCGTATGTCACTGAAGTGTTTCAGTATTAACGTAGGACTTTTCACATCCTCGGGCACCATTTCTCCGAACACTTCAACTTCTGTCAAAATGTGTGACGCAAAAATGCCTTTCGAACAGTCACCATTTATGTATACACGTAGCTCTTTCTCAAGGTTTTTACACAGCTTTTTCTTTTCTTCGTTCTGTATGTATTTTAAATTTTCTGGAGAAAACAAGAAGTGCAATATTTCGGAATACTTAGCTTGTAGGAAAAAACTGGCGTTCAAACTTCTTAACACCGTGTCAACGACAGGGTAGAAAAAATCGATTCAAAACTTTTCCTGTGAAGGTTGAGTTCTGCAAACCATGTCGTCACCTTCATAATCAATTTGATTCGCTTTCTTGCCATTTCTATTTTCTCCAAAGTTTGGTTCAATATGTAACCTTTCAGCTATCTCTATCGCTGTTATCTGGGCATTAACAAAACCTTCTTCCCGAAAATTCTCAATAAACTTCAGTAGACTTTCGAGTGACGTAGTTGCTACTTTCACGTCCGTGTTTTGTGTTTGATGTGCCTTACTTGCTGCGGTAATGGCAAAGAGAAGATCACACCGTATGACAATGCCTACAGTAAACTCGAAGCTTTCTAATTCGTTCACAGCTAGCGAATGCACTTCGCTCTTTCTTTTCGATTCAACAGTGGTGTTGCTCACTTCAAGAATGGCATCTCTGACTTCTCTCGTCTAGTGCCTTACAGCTTTGACACTCTCCATCCTAGTTTCACATTAAGTATCTGAACGCTACTTCACTGTTAAAGTTGGTACCTTGTTCGATAAGATTTCTCACTGGATGCACTGTATATTCTTTCAATTACATTAAAAACTGTGAGTGCTTTTGCTGTAGATCTTTCCGCGTCTCATAACACAAAATTAAGACTCTGACTGGCACGTGGCGTATGAAATGGTCTTGGATTGCATTTTAGAATTCTCTCTTGAACACCACTTCGATAAACTTTCGTATTTGAGCCATTATCGTAAGTTTGGTCTCTGTCATCATGACTGTCGAGTCCTATTTTATCAAATATCGAGTCCAGTTGATCTAGTTTTGACCAAAGAGTTTCAGCCAAACTTTCTCCTGTTGTTGAAGTGATGTTCAGAAAGTTGAGGAAGTACCCTTCTGCAGTCACTGCGACTTATGATAAATTAACAAACCTAACAATCAATGTAATTCGTTCATTATGGTTTGTATCAGGAATACAGTCGTCTATGAAAGAAAAATATTTACTTTCTTTTACGAAATTGACAACGCTGTTTTTACTTTGTTGGCAAGCAAATTTAAGAGTTTCTTTTGAATGTTTTTTCCAAGATAATAGGCATGTATTTCTTGAGTTTTTACACGCCTTAATTGTTTCTCCAAAACAAGGTGAAATTCTGTTATCATTTCGATCAAACCGAGAAAATTACCACTACTTTCTTGATAGGACTTGTCGCTGGTTCCCCTTAAGGCTATATTATGTTGAGCAAGGTGCCTGATGGTGAGTACAATTCCTTTTAGAACCTGACGCCAATGTTTCTTCTCTTTCCCCGGTACTTCAAGGTCAATTTGATCGACATCACATTCTTGTTTCAAAGGTATCTCACATTCTGTCCATTTTTTGTACAATTTATTTTTTCAAATGATTGTTCATGCTCTTGAAGCCGATTTCCTAAATGAATCCAATCACGGTATCCGTCACTTGACAGGTTGTTTGAAGGGGAACTAAAAAGTTAACAACAATAACAAAATACTTCGTCGCTAGATTTCGAATACCCAAGCCGTTTACGATCCATTTTTTCCCCATTTGGTAAAGTTCTTACGTAAAAATGAGTCGAAAATTTTATTCTGTTCTCATTTAAGGGATACTCAAGATTTACAATTTTAGTAGGGCCTTTCTGTAGAATTTCCCTTATCATGGAGATGTTAACGTATTAGTCCAAGTGCCTGGGTTCGAATTTGTGATTACTTCTCAGTTGCTGCTATAGGCTTACCTGAAAGTGGTATAGCAGGTTTTCTTGTAGTGGTATAGCACGTGCTCGCCATTCCAATACTTCGTGTTCACTCGTATCTAAGGCACCACATGATGAGAGGCTATTGTTAATGCCTTCGTCCTTCAAGCACACTTTAGTCTAACTGTCTGAAGCTGCTGGTCGAAGAAATTTTTCGAAGCCGCCTCTTTGTGAGTTCAAACACTGTTAATGTTGTAGCTTTTTCTTGATCTTTTGAGCACTTCAACAGCATTTTCTAAAAGTGTCCGTTTCACGAGACATTTCCCTGTTGGCACTTTGAACTTCACAGGACAGGTAAAAACACTGTATTTTTACGCAGAGTACACACATAGAACGTGAAACGATGTGAACTGGAAAAATATCGCTCGTTTAAAGTGACGACATGAAAAAGTTAATTCTGTAGGAAAAACCTGCTGACAGAAGAATGTAATGCTTGATTGTTAGCCACAACAATGAGTAGAAACGGGGCGGAGAGGCTCTGAGAAACAATGAATCACATACCTCTCAATTTACGCATGAGAAATAGTCATGTGTTGACAATAGATACTACTATAGCGCATCAGTATCATAGCCCTGGTTCCCTCAACGCCAATGCAGGCGTAATTTCTGAGACGTTCTACAGTGGCCGTAGTCGTGTCACAATGGATACACAATCGAATTACATTACACCTAAAGTAGTTTCATAAACACGTTACTTCATTTTTTCAATTTATCTGGAATAGTAAAATTATGGGTGACAATTTTTAAAATCACCTTCTCATGTTTTTCGGGGGCCCCTAGAACGGCGGGGCACCTAGAAGCGCGAGGGCCCTTTCCGCTTGCACCGTTCACACATAACTAAGGCCTGCCATTCATGTGATTACAGTGTTGCCTGATTGCCAATCTTTGACGTCCATTTACTGCTGGAAATATGCCCAGGACGAAACTTTGTGAGTGACACTTTCGTATTGCTACTATGTGAGGAATAGTGGTGCGAAGTCCGAGTGCTCGAATTTTTCTTCACCTGACATACAACCACCTACCGAACACTCAAAAATAAATTACAAATACAGACACACACACACACACACACACACACACACGTACCCAACATAGATTCAGATACGCAGAAGCGCACAGCGGAATAGCAAACGCTGCCACAGCGACAAAAACTAAACAAAATAGCGTAGCATTCTGGCGGACGGATAAAAGGAATACAAAGTGAATGATGACATTTACAAAAACGTGCCAACGAGAAACGCATGGAAGTAATGCAGGAGGCAAAAAATGGGAATAACAAAAAATTAATCATGACAGTTCTTTATGATCTCTATAAGTAAGTTTGTAAACAAAACCACAGTTGTCACGTAACGACTGCAAATACTTTAAAGAAAAGGAAACACGTTGCTATAAATAAGAATTCGTACACTAAAAAAGAAAACAGTTTCTTGTATAAAGTATCTCTATACTGTCAGATGCGGTGACCACTACAGATCTGGAAGAGCTGGGCTATTCATCAAGTGAGACTGAAATCCCTGCCTTTAGCCTTCCTCTCTAAGTCATTAAGCAGACGAGTATCTGGAGGTGTGTGGCCTCCTCACATATATCGATCTGTTCAGCTTTTAAGGTAACTTAGGTTTAACTCACAGTACATCTAACCATAACATTTCTTTTGCATTGGTATAAGCTGACTGTGTTGTCCTTCTCAAAAACAAAAACAAAAAAACCAAAAACTGGAAACGTTATAGCTGGACAAATTACGTTTCTAGTGGAGGAAGAGGAAACCAAGAATTTTTATGATATGATTTGGAGGCCAGAAACGGATATCTTTCTGTGGTTTTGTTCTGAAACTGTAGGCCAAATCTGTAGTCCTACGAATAAGAAGTAAGCGAGTAATAGTAAATACATTGTTCAATATCACAAGAGAAGTATCTACAGCAAGGAAAGGTCTAAAGACTTGGGAAGACACCAGTTGGATTCCATCATGTTGCTACAGAGATCCCGAAATCAGATGTTTTTGTAAGGCGTATCCAGAGGCAGATGTAGATCCACATTCTAATTTAGCAGTGATTAAACGTAGACAAAAATTGAAGAGAAACTCTCGGAACAATCAGCGGGTAAGGAAGTCGGATACTGATATATGAGGGATGACGATGTCCCGCTGAAATTCTCTGAGAACGCAGATACAACAATAATTAATACCTCAAGAGGCAGTTCAGTTGAGGAGAAATGGACATCTCTAAAAAAAGGTCTCACAGAGGTTGACCAGGCAAATACAGGCGCAAGGAAGGTAACATTAAAGAACTCTTGAGTGAAAGAAGTAATATTTCAATTTGTCGACAAAATAAGGAAACACGAAAATGTTCAACAAAAAAAGGAATACAGCAGTATGTCACTTAAGAACGAAGTCTATTAGATGCGCAGGGAAGCTATAGTGATATGGCTGCAGCAAACAACCTAAAGAAGTGATTCTTCAATTTCTGCAGGCGTATTTCATGACGAAATAAATCTCGGGTAAACAGCCTGGTGTGAGTGTACAAAGGACACAATATTTCGTCAGTCGACCTCGTTGCCATCATCAGAACGCACACCTGATGATGACAACAAAATCGACTGTCGAAATGTTGTGTCCTTTGTACACTCACACCAGGCTGTTCACCCGAGATTTATTTCGTCAACCTACAGACGTTGAAAGAAATGACAGCGGAAGGACGGATTTAATATATGGAAAAGTAAAAACAACTTTTGTTGAAATTAAACGCTAAGGCATAAACAACGATAGTGCAAAAGGAGTTCTACTGTTAAACACAAGGAGTGGATAAGTTTAAAGAGCTAATTGACAGACTATGCGAAGGGGATGAACTGTCTGCTGACGTGGTGAATAAATTGATGTTGATTTTGAAGACACAGAGCTCTATGATAATAAACCTTGACAGAGAGTAAGAGTATAAGTAGTACGGATACGAAAATTGAGGATACTCCAGTTGAAGATCAGTTTGGCATTAGCAAAGGTAAATCCACCAGGAAGCCAATTCTGACATCGTGAATGATAATGGAGGAAAAGATTAAGAAAAGTCAACATACTTTCATAGGATCTGCCGACAGTGGGTTCGCCAATTTAAAATGGTGGAAAATGTTCGAAATTCTCAGAAAATGTATGTAACCTACAAGTAAAAACGTGTAATGCACGACATGTACAAAAACCAAGAAGGAACAAACAATAATGGAAGAGCAAGAACGAAGTGTTCGGATCAAAAAGGGTGTTACATAAGCATGCCGTATTTCTATTATTTACGTCGAAGAAGCAATGACGGAAATGTAAGATATCCTCAGCGGTGGGATGATAATTCAGCTTGACAGAATATCAATGACAAAATTCGCTGATGGCATTGCTATCGTCAGTGAAAGCAAGGAAGAATTGCAGGGCGTGTAACCGTAATGAAGTCTAATTTTTGTAAACCCTCGTCGCCAGTTTTGTAAAGGCCTCGTCGCTACTGCTGTGGAGGTCGAGTTTCTGAGTTCGTGAAACGGCTTCTAGTGCAGTAAGACAATTTTTCCCTGCCTCTGTTACACTGCTATGGCCCAGGGTCAGGTAAAAGGACAGGAAAAAGAAGGTTCTACAGCATTCCAACAAATTAGTAACCAAGTCACACAAATGAGTTAAAAAGGTTTACTTATATTTGTGACTAGTTGTATAATGACGTCTGCAACACTGCATGTAATGTAACACAAAAAAGACCCCAATGTCTAAGTGCAACGGACGTAGATAAACTCCACAGTACACAGCAAATGTAATTTTACAACTGTCTTTTCACTACTAAGAGTTCACGTCCCCTATCTAAGTCAGCCATGGACAATGATCTATAACCAAGTGGGCGAGAGCTGCCCTTCTGTCTTCCGAGTAGGCTTCTGTCCGTTGTCGTCCGCTCATTGGCGGATTGTACTCGGCCGGCAACTGGCCGAGGCGAAGTCGATATCTTCATCCTCGCCGGCCGGGGTGGCCGAGCGGTTCTAGGCGCTACAGTCTGGAACCGCGCGACCGCTACGGTCGCAGGTTCGAATCCTGCCTCGGGCATGGATGTGTGTGATGTCCTTAGGTTAGTTAGGTTTAAGTAGTTCTAAGTTCTAGTGGACTGATGACCGCAGAAGTTAAGTCCCATAGTGGTCAGAGCCATTTGAGCCATTCTTCATCCTCAGCACTGCCCGTGGTGCTGGTGGAACTCGCGCAAGTGGCGAGACTCTATGGCACTGACACAAGCTCGCATCTTTGCGCCTGTGGTGCTTTTGCCCTGGCTGTGTCTTGTACGGACGACACGGCACTAATGCGGAAATAATATGAACTGAGAATGAACAAAAAAGGGTGAAACTGCTGGGGAGCGGCAGAAATTAAATTAACAATAAAGCTGAAACGAACACTGGGTACCACGACTTAGAGCAAGTAAATGTTGTCAGTTACCCTGAAAGAAAAATAATGCTTGGCGGACCAAGCAAGGAGGATAATAAGAAGCCGACTAGCAGAAGCAAAAAGAGCATTCCTCCCTAAAAACAGGCTGTTAGTATCAGACACTGGCTTACTCCGATTAATGAGGAAGATATTTCTCAGAACAGAGGGGAAAATGTAAGTAAACTGTTAAAAAAAATCTTTATTCACAATAAATTATAATTATACAGATGTAACCCACCACCTTAATGATTAGTGGGTCCTAAGTGTTACAATGTTACTATTAGCAGCTAATTACATTTATACTTGTGAACTTTTCAGTAGTTGCAAGGGCAACAGTCTGGATGATTGACTGATCTAGCCTTGTAACAATAACCAAAACGGCCTTGCTGTGCTGGTACTGCGAACGGCTGAAAACAAGGGGAAACTACAGCCGTAATTTTTCCCGAGGGCATGCAGCTTAACCCAGTTCTAAGCAAAGAGGGGAAAGCAGAAAGGTGGAAGGAGTATATAGAGGGTCTATACAAGGGCGATGTACTTGAGGACAATATTATGGAAATGGAAGAGGATGTAGATGAAGATGAAATGGGAGATATGATACTGCGTGAAGAGTTTGACAGAGCACTGAAAGACCTGAGTCGAAACAAGGCCCCCGGAGTAGACAACATTCCACTGGAACTACTGACGGTCTTGGGAGAGCCAGTCCTGACAGAACTCTACCATCTGGTGAGCAAGATGTATGAAACAGGCGAAATATCCTCAGACTTCAAGAAGAATATAATAATTCCAATCCCAAAGAAAGCAGGTGTTGGCAGATGTGAAAATTACCGAACTATCAGTTTAATAAGTCACAGATGCAAAATACTAACACGAATTCTTTACAGACGAATGGAAAAACTAGTAGAAGCCGACCTCGGGGAAGATCAGTTTGGATTCCGTAGAAACACTGGAACACGTGAGGCAATACTCACCTTACGACTAATCTTAGAAGAAAGATTAAGGAAAGGCAAACCTACGTTTCTAGCATTTGTAGACTTAGAGAAACCTTTAGACAATGTTGACTGGAATACTCTCTTTCAAATTCTAAAGGTGGCAGGGGTAAAATACACGGAGCGAAAGGCTATTTACAATTTGTACAGAAACCAGATGGCAGTTATAAGAGTCGAGGGACGTGAAAGGGAAGCAGTGGTTGGGAAGGGAGTAAGACAGGGTTGTAGCCTCTCCCCGATGTTGTTCAATCTGTATATTGAGCAAGCAGAAAAGGAAACAAAAGAAAAATTTGGAGTCATCATCATCATCATCATCATCATCATTTAAGACTGATTATGACTTTCAGCGTTCAGTCTGGAGCATAGCCCCCCTTATAAAATTCCTCCATGATCCCCTATTCAGTGCTAACATTGGTGCCTCTTCTGATGTTAAACCTATTACTTCAAAATCATTCTTAACCGAATCCAGGTACCTTCTACTTGGTCTGCCCCAACTCCTCCTACCCTCTACTGCTGAACCCATGAGTCTCTTGGGTAACCTTGCTTCTCCCATGCGTGTAACATGACCCCACCATCTAAGCCTGTTCGCCCTGACTGCTACATCTATAGAGTTCATTCCCAGTTTTTCTTTGATTTCCTCATTGTGGACACCCTCCTGCCATTGTTCCCATCTACTAGTACCTGCAATCATCCTAGCTACTTTCATATCCGTAACCTCAACCTTATTGATAAGGTAACCTGAATCCACCCAGCTTTCGCTCCCATACAACAAAGTTGGTCGAAAGATTGAACGGTGCACAGATAACTTAGTCTTGGTACTGACTTCCTTCTTGCAGAAGAGAGTAGATCGTAGCTGAGCGCTCACTGCATTAGCCTTGCTACACCTCGCTTCCAGTTCTTTCACTATGTTGCCATCCTGTGAGAATATGCATCCTAAGTACTTGAAACCGTCCACCTGTTCTAACTTTGTTCCTCCTATTTGGCACTCAGTCCGTTTATATTTCTTTCCCACTGACATTACTTTCGTTTTGGAGATGCTAATCTTCATACCATAGTCCTTACATTTCTGATCTAGCTCTGAAATATTACTCTGCAAACTTTCAATCGAATCTGCCGTTACAACTAAGTCATCCGCATATGCAAGACTGCTTATTTTGTGTTCACATATCTTAATCTCACCCAGCCAGTCTATTGTTTTCAACATATGATCCACAAATAATACGAACAACAGTGGAGACAGGTTGCAGCCTTGTCTTACCCCTGAAACTACTCTGAACCATGAACTCAGTTTACCGTCAACTCTAACTGCTGCCTGACTATCCATGTAAAGACCTTTAATTGCTTGCAAAAGTTTGCCTCCTATTCCATAATCTCGTAGAACAGACAATTACTTCCTCCTAGGTACCCGGTCATATGCCTTTTCTAGATCTATAAAGCCTAGATACAATTCCCTGTTCCACTCATAACACTTCTCCATTATTTGTCGTAAGCTAAAGATCTGGTCCTGACAACCTCTAAGAGGCCTAAACCCACACTGAGTTTCATCCAATTGCTCCTCAACTAATACTCGCACTTTCCTTTCAACAATACCTGAGAAGATTTTACCCACAACGCTGATTAAAGAGATACCTCTGTAGTTGTTACAATCTTTTCTGTTTCCATGTTTAAAGACTGGTGTGATTACTGCTTTTGTCCAGTCTGATGGAACCTGTCCCGACTCCCAGGCCATTTCAATTATCCTGTGTAGCCATTTAAGACCTGACATTCCACTGTACTTTATGAGTTCCGACTTAATTTCATCCACCCCAGCTGCTTTATTGCACTGCAATCTATTGACCATTTTCTCCACTTCCTCAAACGTGATCCTATTTCCATCATCATTCCTATCCCATTTTACCTCTAAATCTGAAACATTACTGATCATATTTTCACCTACATTGAGCAACTCTTCAAAATACACTCCTGGAAATTGAAATAAGAACACCGTGAATTCATTGTCACAGGAAGGGGAAACTTTATTGACACATTCCTGGGGTCAGATACATCACATGATCACACTGACAGAACCACAGGCACATAGACACAGGCAACAGAGCATGCACAATGTCGGCACTAGTACAGTGTATATCCACCTTTTGCAGCAATGCAGGCTGCTATTCTCCCATGGAGACGATCGTAGAGATGCTGGATGTAGTCCTGTGGAACGGCTTGCCATGCCATTTCCACCTGGCGCCTCAGTTGGACCAGCGTTCGTGCTGGACGTGCAGACCGCGTGAGACGACGCTTCATCCAGTCCCAAACATGCTCAATGGGGGACAGATCCGGAGATCTTGCTGGCCAGGATAGTTGACTTACACCTTCTAGAGCACGTTGGGTGGCACGGGATACATGCGGACGTGCATTGTCCTGTTGGAACAGCAAGTTCCCTTGCCGGTCTAGGAATGGTAGAACGATGGGTTCGATGACGGTTTGGATGTACCGTGCACTATTCAGTGTCCCCTCGACGATCACCAGTGGTGTACGGCCAATGTAGGAGATCGCTCCCCACACCATGATGCCGGGTGTTGGCCCTGTGTGCCTCGGTCGTATGCAGTCCTGATTGTGGCGCTCACCTGCACGGCGCCAAACACGCATGCGACCATCATTGGCACCAAGGCAGAAGCGACTCTCATCGCTGAAGACGACACGTCTCCATTCGTCCCTCCATTCACGCCTGTCGCGACACCACTGAAGGCGGGCTGCACGATGTTGGGGCGTGAGCGGAAGACGGCCTAACGGTGTGCGGGACCGTAGCCCAGCTTCATGGAGACGGTTGCGAATGGTCCTCGCCGATACCCCAGGAGCAACAGTGCCCCTAATTTGCTGGGAAGTGGCGGTGCGGTCCCCTACGGCACTGCGTAGGATCCTATGGTCTTGGCGTGCATCCGTGCGTCGCTGCGGTCCGGTTCCTGGTCGACGGGCACGTGCACCTTCCGCTGACCACTCGCGACAACATCGATGTACTGTGGAGACCTCACGCCCCACGTGTTGAGCAATTCGGCGGTACGTCCACCCGGCCTCCTGCATGCCCACTATACGCCCTCGCTCAAAGTCTGTCAACTGCACATACGGTTCACGTCCACGCTGTCGCGGCATGCTAGCAGTGTTAAAGACTGCGATGGAGCTCCGTATGCCACGGCAAACTGGCTGACACTGACGGCGGCGGTGCACAAATGCTGCGCAGCTAGCGCCATTCGACGGCCAACACCGCGGTTCCTGGTGTGTCCGCTGTGCCGTGCGTGTGATCATTGCTTGTATAGCCCTCTCGCAGTGTCCGGAGCAAGTATGGTGGGTCTGACACACCGGTGTCAATGTGTTCTTTTTTCCATTTCCAGGAGTGTATTCCCTCCATCTGCCCAAGGCATCCACAGGATTCACCAGCAGTTTTCCTGACCTGTCCAAAGTACTTGTCATTTCCTTCTTACCTCCCTTTCGAAGACTGCTAATTACACTCCAGAATGGTTTTCCAGCAGCTTGACCCAATGTCTCCAACCTGTTTCCAAAGTCTTCCCAAGATTTCTTCTTGGATGCTGCAATTATCTGTTTGGCTTTGTTTCTTTCTTCAACATAACTTTCTCTGTCTACCTGAGTTCTAGTATGTAGCCACTTTTTATATGCCTTCTTTTTCCTTTTACAGGCTGCCTTGACTGTGTCATTCCACCAAGCTGTTTGCTTCCTCCTACTCTTACACACTACTGTTCCAAGATATTCTTTAGCCACTTCTAGTACTGTGTCCCTGTACCTTGTCCATTCCTTTTCCAATGACTGTAATTGACTACATTCAACTAACTGGTACCTTTCTGAGATCGCTGTTATGTACTTGTGCCTGATTTCCTTATCCTGAAGTTTCTCCACTCTTATCCCCCTACATATGAACCTGTCCTCCTGCACTTTCGGCCTCGCAATCCCAATTTCACTGCAGATTAAATAATGATCAGTGACATCAAAGAATCCCCTGAATACACGTGTGTCCCTCACAGCCTTCCTGAATTCCTGATCTGTTATTATATAGTCAATGACAGATCTGGTTCCCCTGCTTTCCCACGTATACCGGTGAATGTTCTTATGTTTAAAAAAGGAGTTTGTGATTACTAAGCCCATACTGGCACAGAAATCCAAGAGTTGCTGCCCTTTCCTGTTGGCCTCCATATCCTCTCCAAATTTACCCATAACCTTTTCATACCCTTCTGTTCGATTTCCAATCCTGGCGTTAAAATCACCCATGAGCAGAACACTGTCCTTGTCCTTTACTCTAACAACTACATCACTGAGTGCCTCATAAAAACTATCCATCTTATCTTGATCAGTCCCTTCACAATGCGAATATACTGACACAATCCTAATTTTCTTGTTAGACACTGTCAAATCTATCCACATCAGTCGTTCGCTTACATACCTTATTGCAACTACGCTGAGTTCCATTTCTTTCCTGATGCAAAGCCCTACACCCCATTGTGCTATTCCTGCTTTGACTCCTGACAAGTAGACCTTGTATTCTCCCACTTCTTCTTCTTTCTCACCCCTTACCCGAATGTCACTAACAGCTAAAACGTCCAGCCCCATCTTACTTGCAGCCTCTGCCAGCTCTACCTTCTTCTAAGCGTAGCCCCCATTGATATTAATAGCTCCCCATCTCATTATCATTTGTTTGCCAAGTCGTATCTTAGGAGTCCCTGGTTTGTCAGTTAGAGGTGGGACTCCGTCACCTCCAAAGGTCCGAGACATTTTGCTCTGATTGTTGCCAGCATCATATTTAAAGTACCAGGGAAGCAGGTTGCTAGCCTTACTTGCCCCGAGTCCCATTGGGTTTTACCCCTAACGGCTGAGGGACTAACCGGTGGATTTGGTAGTCTTTGCCGTATGAGCACAAAGGTGACAACGACTCAGAAAATTTGGAGTAGGTATTAAAATTCATGGAGAAGAAATAAAAACTTTGAGGGTCGCCGATGACATTGTAATTCTGTCAGAGACAGCAAAGGACTTGGAAGAGCAGTTGAATGGAATGGACAGTGTCTTCAAAGGAGGATATAAGATGAACATCAACAAAAGCAAAACAAGGATAATGGAATGTACTCTAATTAAGTCGGGTGATGCTGAGGGAATTAGATTAGGAAATGAGACACTTAAAGTAGTAAAGGAGTTTTGCTATTTGGGGAGCAAAATAACTGACGATGGTCGAAGTAGAGAGAGTATAAAATGTAGACTGACAATGGCAAGGAAAGCGTTTCTGCAGAAGAGAAATTTGTTAACATCGAGTATAGATTTAAGTGTCAGGAAGTCATTTCTGAAAGTATTTGTATGGAGTGTAGCCATGTATGGAAGTGAAACATGGACGATAAATAGTTTGGACAAGAAGAGAATAGAAGCTTTCGAAATGTGGTGCTACAGAAGAATGCTGAAGATTAGATGGGTAGATCACATAACTAATGAGGAAGTATTGAATAGGATTGGGGAAAAGAGAAGTTTGTGGCACAACTTGACCAGAAGAAGGGATCGGTTGGTAAGACATGTTCTGAGGCATCAAGGGATCACCAATTTAGTATTGGAGGGCAGCATGGAGGGTAAAAATCGTAGAGGGAGACCAAGAGATGAATACACTAAGCAGATTCAGAAGGATGTAGGTTGCAGTAGGTACTGGGAGATGAAAAAGCTTGCACAGGATAGAGTAGCATGGAGAGCTGCATCAAACCAGTCTCAGGACTGAAGACCACAACAACAACAACAACAACAACAACTTGTGAACTACAGACAGTACAGGTTAATGGACAAATTTAAGTTCTATGTTAAGCTATACACACTAATACCAACTTATAGCTAATCTCAACTGTCTACAGTGTCAGTGTGGATATAAACATACTGCAATGCCTTGCTCGTCCAGCTAATCCCGATGAGCGTGCCCCTGACACTAGGGAGGCCAAAATTACTAATCGCTGCAGGTTCCTATTCCGGTTTCTATTTCTAAATCCAACTAACTACTAACTAACCTACGCCAAGTCCGGTGCATGTCATTGTTGTGAAGTTAATCTAACCCCACTACCACTAGCCTCGTACGTGGCGGATTCCAACTTACAAGTCGACCTGTCCACGCACAGGCGGTACAGGATTTGGGTACTAGGACACGTTCGGTAGTTTGCTATTGATCACGAACGTCCCACAACTATGCTGTCAGAACTTTTCGTGATACCTCGTTAGCCAGACTATTCAAGGTTTGGAATGTCTCCTCATGTCTCAGCAAGTCGCAAGTGTCGTTGTTTGGTAGTTGCTGTCGTAATGTAGCTGTTTGTTATTCCAAAAGTAATAGCTAAAACTATTAATATACTTCACTCACCGTGAGACAAGACGTCAGTGCCTTCATAGAAAAATGTTTGCGACTGCCTAAGGAACCATGAGTGCACCCAGACGTACACCGCTTCGTCCGAAGCAAACTGGCGGCCACGAATGTCTTTTAGCAGAGCTCCGAAAATACGGGAATGGCTTGGGGAAAGATCGGAACGGTGTGGAGAATACCTAAGGGCTTCCCAGCGAAACTTGTGCAGTATATTTTAAACTAGCTAAGCAACATGTGCACGGGAGTTATCCTACAACAGAATAATTCCGTCCTTCAACATTGTTGGGCGCTTGGACTTCATGGTGCCCTTTAGTTTCTGCGAAGTATCCACGTACCGTAGTGCAGTGATTGTGGCGCCGTGTTGCAGAAAGTCAACGATCAGCAGGCCCTCGCAGCCGAAGAAAAATGCCATCATGACTTTTCCCGAGCAATGGCGCACCTGTTATTTCTCTGGGGAGCTCTTGCACATCCTCCATACGGCCCCTATCTCTCCCCATGCGATTTGCACATTTGTGGAGTCCCGAAGAAAGGCAGTTGCGACCGTTGATTTGCTTCGGAGAGAGATGTTCCGTAGGCAACCGCAAACAATTTCCATGACAGCATTAACCGTTTTGTCTCGCAATGGGATAAATATATTACCAGTTACGGCAATTACTTTTGAAATAATAAAGTGTTTACTTACTTTTTTTTCAATCTGTCTCTTTTCCATTTCACTGCTCCGTATAAATCTAGAACGCAGTATTGTATGGAAGTGAATCATATGCTGTCGGCAAACAGGAAGACAAACATAGAGGCATTTGAGATGCAGTGTTCCAGAAAATTGCTAAAGCTTGGATGTTTGCGGACCTCTGGCACAGAGCCGAGTGGAGGGTCTGAATCAGAGGCTCAGACGGTTCTGCGACCGTGTGGGCTGCCGATTCCTCGACTTGCACCAAAGGGTGGTTGGGTTTCGTGTTCCGCTGAATAGGTCAGATGTCCACTATAAGCAGAAGGCGGCTACACGGGTAGCAGGGGCTGTGTGGCGTGGACTGGGCGATTTTTATAGGTTAGAGGGTCTCGGTAAAACACAAGAAAGGCTTCAGTCACAAAAGGTGCAGGCTGAATGCGAGAGGAACGTGGATACAGGAACCATCGGTACAACAGTTGTAAATTGTCGTAGCTGTGTTGGGAAAGTACCAGAGCTCCAAGCGCTAATAGAAAGCATTTATGCTCAAATCTTTATAGGCACTGAAAGCTGGCTAAAGCCGGATATAAGAAAGCTGAAACTTTTTCGAAGAACCTAACGGTGTTCCGAAAGGATAGGCTACACACGGTTGGCGGTGGCGTGATTGTTGCTGTTAGAAGTGGTTTAACTTGTCACGAAATTGAAGTAAATACTTCCTGTAAGTTAGTATGGGCAGAGGTCATTGTCGGCAACCGGAATAAAATAATAATATTATCGTTTTACCGACTTCCCAATTCAGATGATACAGTTGCTGAAATGTTCAAAGAAAACTTGAGTTTGATTTGAAACACGTACCCGAATCATACGATAATATTTGGTGGTGACTTTAATTTACCCCCGATATTTTGGCGGAAATACATGTTTAATTCCGGCGGTACGCATAAAATATCATCCGAAGTTGTGCTAAACGCATTCTCTGAAAATTATTTTGAGCAATTAGTTCATGAGCCCAAGAGAATAGTAAACGATTGAGAAAACACACTTGACCTCTTAGCAACAAATAATCCTGAGTTAATAACGAGCCTCAAAACCGATACAGGAATTAGTGGACACAGGGTTGTCGTAGCGAGACTGAATATTGTAATCCCCAAAGCCTCCAAAAATAATCGAAAAATATACCTGTTCAAGAAAGCAGATAAAAATTCACTTGACGCCTTCCTGAGAGACAATCTCCAGTCATTCCAAATTAATAATATAAGTGTACACCAGATGTGGGTTGAATTCAAAGAAATAGTATCGGCAGCGATTGAGAGATTTATACCAAATAAACTAACAAACGACGGAGCTGATCCTCCTAGGCACACAAAAAGGGTTTGAGCACTTCTGCAGAAATAACAAAACAAACATGCCAAATTTAAACAGACGCAAAATCCCCAAGATTGGCGATATTTTGCAGAAGCTCGAAATTTAGCGTGGACTTCATTGCGAGATGCCTATAATACTTCCCACAACGAAACTTTGTCTCGAAATCTGGAAGAAAATCCAAAGAAATCTTGGTCGTATGTGAAGTATGTTCGCGGCAAGAAACAAAGCAATGCCTTCTCTGCGCGATAGCAATGGCGATACTATCAAAGACAATGCTGCCAAAGCAGAGTTACTAAACACAGCCTTCCGAAATGCCTTCACAAAAGATGACGAAGTAAATATTCCAGAATTGGAATCGACAACAGCTGCCAACATGAGTAACGTAGAAGTAAATATCCTCGGGGTAGTGAAGAAAATTAAATCACTAAATGAAAGCAAGTCTTCTGGTCCAGACTGTATACCAACTAGGTTCGTTCCGGAGTATGCTGATGCTTTAACTCCATACTTAACCATCATATACAACTGTTCGCTTGACGAAAGATCATTACCCAAACACTGGAAAGTAGCACAGGTCACACCAATTTTCAACAAAGGTAGTAGGAATAATCCACTAAATTACAAGCCCATATCGTTAACGTCGATATGCAGCAGGGTTTTGGAACATATATTGTGTTCAAACATTATGAATTACCTCGAAGAAAACTGTCTATTGACACACAGCCAACATGGGTTTAGAATACATCGTTGCTTTGAAACACAACTAGCTCTTTATTCACATAAAGTTTTGAGTGCTACTGACAAGAGATTTCAGATCGATTCCGTATTTTTGGTTTTCCAGAAGGCTTTTGACACTGTACCACGCTAGTGGCTCGTAGTGAAATTGCGTGCTTATTTAATATCGTCTCAGTTATGTGACTGGATTTGTGATTTCCAGTCAGAGAGGTCACAGTTCGTAGAAACTGACGGAAAGTCATCGAGTAAAACAGAAGTGATTTTTGGCATTCCCCAAGGTAGTGTTATACACCCTTTGCTGTTCCTTATCTATTCAAACGATTTGGGTGACAATCTGAGCACCCGTCTTAGGTTGTTTGCAGATGACGCTGTCGTTTATCGACTAATAAAGTGATCAGAAGATCAAAACAAATTGCAAAACGATTTAGAAAAGATATCTGAATAGTGTGAAAATTGGCAGTTGACCCTAAATAAGGAAAAGTGTGAAGTCATCCACATGAGTGCTAAAAGGAATTCGTTAAACTTCGCTTACACGATAAATCAGTCTAATCTAAAAGCAGTAAAATCAACTAAGTACCTAGGTATTACAATTACAAACAACTTAAAGGGGATGGAACACATAGAAAATGTTGTGGGAAAGGCTAACCAAAGACTGCGTTTTATTGGCAGGACACTTAGAAAATGTAACAGATCTACTAAGGTGACTGCCTGCCTAAGCTTGTCAGTCCTCTTTTAGAATATTGCTGCGCGGTGTGAGATCCTTACCAGATACGACTTACGGAGTGTCAACAGAAATGATACAGGATTTCGGCTGGACATCATTGAAAGAAAGGCCTTTTTCCGTTGCGACGGAATCTTTTCACGAAATTCCAGTCACCAATTTTCTCCTCCGAAAGCGAAAACATTTTGTTGATGCCGATATACATAGGCAGAAACGATCACCACGATAAAGTAAGGGAAATCAGAGCTCGTACGGAAAGATACAGGTGTTCGTTCTTTCCGCGCGCTATACGAGATTAGAATAATAGAGAATTGTGAAGGTCGTTCGATGAACCCTCCGCCAGGCACTTAAATGTGATATGCAGAGTATCGATGTAGATGTAGAGTAGGTCGCACTAGTAATCAAGAGGTACTGAATCTACACTGACAGAAAAAAATCGCAGCACAAAAATGGAGCTTTGTGACATAAACGAAAGTTGGTAGAGTAACTACATCTGAAAAATGATGTCTATTCGCATAAGAGTGACGTTAATAGCGCCACTATGAGGATGCAAATCGGGTTTGCTTTAAATACAGGCTGTAACGCTCGTCAGCGTTTGTTACCTTTGAGACTGGACGTGGTGAATTTATGTTATGCAAGACTGCCTTTAAGGCAACAAAGGCGCCATTATCAACACCTCACTGAATTTGTTCTACTTTAATAATTTTCTGATACTACCATTATTCCCTCCAGTGCATTTGGCAGGAAAACAAATTTACAGCACAATTTTATCAAAATAAGAATTCGTCTGATATAACGATTACGTGAAATAAAAAGAAATGAGGTGATCCTCCGCAGAATCGGCGAGGCTGGGAATATGTGGGAAACACTGTCACGGTGAAATAAGCAAAAAGCATGTCGAGGCAGAGATTGTCCTACAGCCGAAAAACAATCGAAGAAGATGGATATAAGTGCTAGATAGGAATGAAGAACCTGGCACATAATGTGTGATATTTCATCAAATCTGTCGGTAGAGTGTAGACTCCACGTCAACGAGGTATATACAGGGCTATTACAAATGATTGAAGCGATTTCATAAATTCACTGTAGCTCCATTCATTGACATATGGTCGCGACACACTACAGATACGTAGAAAAACTCATAAAGTTTTGTTCGGCTGAAGCCGCACTTCAGGTTTCTGCCGCCAGAGCGTTCGAGAGCGCAGTGAGATAAAATGGCGACAGGAGCCGAGAAAGCGTATGTCCTGCTTGAAATACACTCACATCAGTCAGTCATAACAGTGCAACGACACTTCAGGACGAAGTTCAACAAAGATCCACCAACTGCTAACTCCATTCGGCGATGGTATGCGCAGTTTAAAGCTTCTGGATGCCTCTGTAAGGGGAAATCAACGGGTCGGCCTGCAGTGAGCGAAGAAACGGTTGGACGCGTGCGGGCAAGTTTCACGCGTAGCCCGCGGAAGTCGACGAATAAAGCAAGCAGGGAGCTAAACGTACCACAGCCGACGGTTTGGAAAATCTTACGGAAAAGGCTAAGGCAGAAGCCTTATCGTTTACAATTGCTACAAGCCCTGACACCCGATGACAAAGTCAAACGCTCTGAATTTTCGGCGAGGTTGCAACAGCTCATGGAAGAGGATGCGTTCAGTGCGAAACTTGTTTTCAGTGATGAAGCAACATTTTTTCTTAATGGTGAAGTGAACAGACACAATGTGCGAATCTGGGCGTTAGAGAATCCTCATGCATTGAAAGGTGGCTACACTAAGCCACAGCGCCAGAGATCGCGCCAGAGAGTTTTGTTTGGCCGCCTCCACTGGCAGTGATTATTGAGAAGTAGCGGAGGGCAGTGCTTGTCGAGAGGTCGTAGTGGGCAGTGTTTGTGGAGATGTCGTAGTGAAGAGTGCTTGTTCCATGTTTTATGCAATTGTTTGATGGGATAGACAGCAGATGTTGTTCTAATGGAGATATTGTAATGATTAGAGTGCTTTTCATCAATATATATGAAGGTAACAAAACTCGCTTTATTTTTCATTATTTTAATGTCGTAAATAATGCGTCATTACAGGTTCAGTCAACAAAGCATCTGGCTTGTGTTCTTGTATTAGAGTGTAATTCTGGTTTTCTTGCGCAATTGTAGTATTTCTAATTTTTTTTATCACTTCAGTATAAATGGTATTTGAAGTTTCTTGTCTTATTGAAGAGGAACCGTGCCAGATGTGTACGTTGAGTCATACTTCCACACACAGAAAAGTTATACTTGTGCTTTGGTTTCGTAGGTTTTATAGTTGCTGGGGACTTTATTAATTATTTGTGTTAACGAAAATTTTCATTTTATTCTTTGTTGTTGTTCTATGCAGTCAGATTGCGTACTAAAACTAGTCAGGGCCAACCGTTTACGAGACTTCGTAATCGGACAGTTAGCTACTAAATTTAAAAATTATTTGCATTATAAATAATTAAGCCCTCATGCACGCTACGAGTGTACCAAATGACAGATTAAATAACCTAACACAACAATACGAACAGTTAACTACCAAATGTGTCAATACTGAAACCCGAGTCGCGACCCTTACGGAAGACGTAAATAAGCAGAAAGAAAAAATAGGTGACTTATCGGAAAGAGTTGAGGAGATTTCAGATAAATTGACAAATCTTAGTTTACATGGGGACAGAGATTCGGATGATACAGCTCCATTACCATTTGCAGAAACCGAAGAGTACCAGAACATAAATAAGCATGTTGAAAATCAGGGAAAATTTAATGAACGCTTGAAAAGGGAATTTGAGGCATTACAAAAGCAAGTCAAACAAATTGAAGACGAAATCGTAGGAAAAGACAGCAAAAGAAATATAGAATCACAGATAGCAGAGGGGTTTGAAGAAAGTAATTTGTTTCATTTACGGGATGTAACAAGAGAGCGCCAGGCGCGCGAACTTGACAATAATCAACATTGGGATTGGGACAGACGCGGTAGGTCTTTGTCGCCACGAGGCAAAAACTTTGACTATAAACACTTTTTGACTGTTCGGAAATTTAAGATCTTTCGCAATTCTAAGAATGACATACATCCATGTTCATGGTTAGATCAATTTACGTACGCACTTCCGCCAAATTTGCCACTAAGTCACAAACTGGAAATTATGTGCGGCTATTAAAGTCCTCAGGGGATTCACTACACTGAGTGAATATGTGCCGTAGCGTGAATGAGGGCTTAATTATTTATAATGCAAATAATTTTTAAATTTAGTAGCTAACTGTCCGATTACGAAGTCTCGTAAACGGTTGGCCCTGACTAGTTTTAGTACGCAATCTGACTGCATAGAACAACAACAAAGAATAAAATGAAAATTTTCGTTAACACAAATAATTAATAAAGTCCCCAGCAACTATAAAACCTACGAAACCAAAGCACAAGTATAACTTTTCTGTGTGTGGAAGTATGACTCAACGTACACATCTGGCACGGTTCCTCTTCAATAAGACAAGAAACTTCAAATACCATTTATACTGAAGTGATAAAAAAAATTAGAAATACTACAATTGCGCAAGAAAACCAGAATTACACTCTAATACAAGAACACAAGCCAGATGCTTTGTTGACTGAACCTGTAATGACGCATTATTTACGACATTAAAATAATGAAAAATAAAGCGAGTTTTGTTACCTTCATATATATTGATGAAAAGCACTCTAATCATTACAATATCTCCATTAGAACAACATCTGCTGTCTATCCCATCAAACAATTGCATAAAACATGGAACAAGCACTCTTCACTACGACATCTCCACAAACACTGCCCACTACGACCTCTCGACAAGCACTGCCCTCCGCTACTTCTCAATAATCACTGCCAGTGGAGGCGGCCAAACAAAACTCTCTGGCGCGATCTCTGGCGCTGTGGCTCAGTGTAGCCACCTTTCATAGCATTCGTGCAGCAAATTCGCAATTCACCAAAAGTTAACGTGTTTTGTGCAATCTCACGGTTTAAAGTTTACGGCCCCTTTTTCTTCTGCGAAAAAAACGTTACAGGACACGTGTATCAGGAAATGCCGGAAAATTGGCTCATGCCACAACTGGAGACCGACAGCGCCGACTTCATCTTTCAACAGGATGGTGCTCCACCGCACTTCCATCATGATGTTCGGCATTTCTTAAACAGGAGATTGGAAAACCGATGGATCGGTCGTGGTGGAGATCATGATCAGCAATTCATGTCATGTCCTCCACGCTCTCCCGACTTAACCCCATGCGATTTCTTTCTGTGGGGTTATGTGAAAGATTCAGTGTTTAAACCTCCTCTACCAAGAAACGTGCCAGAACTGCGAGCTCGCATCAACGATGGTTTCGAACTCATTGATGGGGACATGCTGCACCGAGTGTGGGAGGAACTTGATTATCGGCTTGATGTCTGCCGAATCACTAAAGGGGCACATATCGAACATTTGTGAATGCCTAAAAAAACTTTTTGAGTTTTTGTATGTGTGTGCAAAGCATTGTGAAAATATCTCAAATAATAAAGTTATTGTAGAGCTGTTAAATCGCTTCAATCATTTGTAATAACCCTGTATATATATATATATATATATATATATATATATATATATATATATATATATATATACATATATATATATATATATATATATATATATATATATATATATATATATAAATAATGGTGTGCTTTCTTTGACGGCATGCCAAAGTGCTTGAAAGGACGATAAGGACGATGCAGTGATATAATGCTTGTTAATTTTGATGTTGAAACTCTTCACAATGGGTTATTGAAACGGGATGTTATGCTTTCTTTGGCGGCAAGCCAAAGCGCTTAAAAGGGCGAATGCAGTGATATAATGCATGTTAATTTTGAGGCTGAAACTCTTCACAAGAGATCCGAGAAATGTGCTAAAACTGGGAAGCAAATCTCCCGAAATCGTTGTTGAGTTGTAAACACGCTCATGCTAAACTACATTGTTGTATCAAGCAGTTCGCCTGTTTGCTTGTCTGCATTGCAAAACTGGCAGGAACTGTGTCATTTATCAGCAGAACAAAATTTCTTGCATGCAGACATGCACACCAATGAGGAGCAGCTAGACACGGTACTTTTATACCGCGAATGTCAAACAAATGCATTCTAAATGATAATGGAAAACTGCCTGACGAAACTATAGTTATTTCCACAAAAACATGGAAACGACGCAAATAGTTTTCCTAAGCCCCATTTGATGCGACAGAAGCTAACATATGTCGCAGTTCCATTTACAAAAATAGTAGCAGGCCCTGTATCTAGGTCGTGTAGGAAATGAGGTTTTACGAGGGGCTGCCCAAAATAACCGGAATAACATTGCTGTGGGCGGAGCATGTGTACTGCACATTTCTGCCGCTGGGCGTGTGTAGCGCAACTCACTGTCAGTTCAGTGCCGCCTGTGTTGTCGACCTGACATGTTATGTTCATCTGCAGTGACTGTTTTTGCTAGTGCTGTTTTGTTCTTGTTTCGCTTTTTATGATGGAAAATTTAAGTGATCAACGTGCACCTGTGAAATTTTGTTTTCCACTCGGTAAAAATGCTGCTGAAACTGTTTTAATGTCGAAAACAGTTTATCAAGATGACGATATGGTTCGTTGGTTGATTTGGGGGAGGGGACCAAACAGCGAGATCTTCCCTCCCATCGGATTAGGGATGGACGGGGGAAGGAAGTCGGCCGTGCCCTTTCAAAGGAACCGACCGGGCATTTGCCTGAGGCGATTTAGGGAAATCACAGAAAACCTAAATCTGGGGTTTGAACAGTCATCCTCCCGAATTCGAATCCAGTGTGCTAACCACTGCGCCACCTCTCTCGGTGATGTCGCTGTGGTCTGTTAGATTTAAAAATGGCGACATGTCGACAGATGATAAACCTAGTTCTGGACGACCATCAGCTGCCCGAATCGACGAAAATATTGGAAAAATTCGACAGCTTGTGCTCACAGACCGTCTACAGACAACTGACCAGCTGTCAGAGATTAGTGGGTTATCTTGGAGCTCGGTTCAGCGAATTTAAGAGAAGATTTGGGAATGAAAATGACTGCTGCCAAGTTTGTTCCTCGTGTGCTGACTGACAGTCAAAAGGAATGTAGTGTTGAAATGTGTCGTACTTTGAAACAACAGCTTGAAACTGATCCAGATTTTCTGTCAAAGGCTATGGGCCTTGGTGCTATGATTACGACCCAAAAACGAAGCAACAGCCAAGCCAACGGACGATGTCATCGTCACTGCGTCCAAAAACCTGCCGTCGAGTCAGATCAAACATCAAAACAATGCTGATTTTTTTCTTTTTTTTCGTGTTAAGGGCTTAATTCATTCTGAGTTTATTCGCCCTGGTCAGACCGTCAATCAAACCTTTTGTTTGGGTGGATATTGCGCAACAGTGTTCGTCAAAGAAGCTCCAATTTGTGCCAGACAGGAGACTGGTTCTTCCACCACGACAATGCACATGCACACACAGCCATCTCTGTTAGACAGTTAATGGCTAAAAATGGCATGGTTGTGCTACCTCACGCACCTTACTCGCCTGACCTGGCTCCACGCGACTTTTTCTTATTTCCACGGATGAAAAGGGGCATGGAAGGACACCGATTTGACGGCATTGAAGACGTCAAGAAAAAAACGAGGGAGGAGCTGTCAGCCATTTCTGAAGGTGACTACATAAAATATTTCAAGCAGTGGAAGCACCAGTGGGGTAAATGTATTCGTTGTAATGGAGAGTATTTTGATGGGGATAAGGTTTTTTGTAAACAATATGAATATATATAACTTTTTATAGTATCCTCGTTGTCACTATAGTGTCTTTGTCGCCACTGTATTGTACCACAGGAATCAATGGAGTGGATGTTTTTATGGGTTGGCCGGTATTCAACACAAATGCACACATGGATTAATATGGTTCTTTATTTACTTGAACTTTTACTTATTTTGGATAGAGTCCACGCGTTGCGGTATAAGGTCATCAGTATTATCCTCTTGCAGACAATATAGAAGCTTTAGACTCACTGCTGCTCCCGCTATAGGCACTAAGCTGGTTGCTATGTACTGTAGTAGCCTGTGATCCGCCACTGCGAGTATTCTGCCAGACGCCAACTAGAAGATTGAGTCAGTGCGGCCTCCAGTTAGCGGTGGCGGCCTAAATACGTGCTGTCGAGAGGGCGCTGGTGGCGTGTTGCTTGTAGGTGCGTCTCTGGCGTCTCGTGATATGATAAGCGCGACTGATCCTGCACCTACTAATCAATTTTCAAGTGGTTCACATGGCTCTGAGCACTATGGGACGTAACATCTGAGTTCATCAGTCCCCTAGAACTTAGAACCACTTAAACCTAACTAACCTAAGGACGATACACACACATCCATGCCCGAGGCAGGATTCGAACCTGCGACCGTAGCGGTCGCGCGGTTCAAGACTGAAGCGCCTAGAACCGCTCGGTCACACCGGCCGGCTATCAATTTTCAGGCCACAACTTTGCCAACTGGTTGCGACAGCTTAAGCCAGCAAACTTTCAAAAAATAATTCTGTTTTTTTTCTGTGCCTTATTATCTTAGTAGCATGCGCCTGTCTTACTGCATCGGCCCTTAACGACTAAGTCTGGCATGAGAGCTCTGCTTGGCGTTGTAAACGCCGCAATAACGGACTCTCGTCGTATTGCTTTCCAGTTTTGGTGTATTTCTCGGACTCTTTTGCCAAAGGTTGCTGCGCCAGTCATAACAAGCGCTGTATCATTGTAATTGTCCTTCCAAGAGCAACTGAATGTAGTTATGAAAAGTAAACGGTTCCATTAAAAAAAAACTATACTTGTTTCAATATCTTGGTTGATACAACAGATCAGAGCATTATCCCTGCAAAACATTACGTGTCCCTGAGAGTACTATCATTTGTAGAAAACCTCGTCTCGGTATCTGGAACCGTTCAGGAAATAAAAGGGATTCACCCTATATATAAAGGATGTCCCAAAAAGAATGACCCGAATTTAAATAGAATTATTTATTAGGAAGAAGGGCTTAACACCAACAAATTGCATCCTACATTACTCAGAAAATACGGAAGTTTATAAAAATCTATCGTATATTTTCAGTATATCCTCCATTGGCTGCAAGGACGACATCCAGCCGATAGCCGAATTTATCCCAAACTGAGCGTAAGGTGTCTTCTGTCTCTGAAGCTACAGAAGCTGATATTCTGGTTTTTAGTCCATCAGTGTCACGAAGTAAGGGAGGAACGTAAACACATTGTTTAACATACCCCACAGGAAGAAATCACATGGTGTTAAGCCAGGGGACCTAGGAGGCCAAGAGTGTAAAGGCTGGTCTCGCGGTCCAGTACGCGCTATCCAACATTGAGGCACGTTGACATTGAGGAATTTGCACTCGTAGCGACATCTAGCGGATTTTTTCTGAAACTCTACACCACGCCGATTACATCTAGCGCTGTTTTAGTTAGCTAGTGACATTTGCCTCAATATTACTACAAGTTAATATCAGGTCATTCTTTTTGGGACACCCTGTATATAGTGCACTCTATATATATATATATATATATATATATATATATATATATATATATATATATATATATATATATATATATACTGAATACCTCATATGGCCTTTACCGGTGGATCAGATACGTATCCTGCGACGTAAATGTTTCGTGTAATTCCAGTAATCACAAGCTGCAGAGTAGTGGAGACATTTGACCGTCAAGGAAATAGGTCCAGTGGCGCAGGCGGTTATGTTGCTGCCTCGTGTGCATGCCAAATGGCCCCTGCAAGACCAAAAAATTAGTGCGAGGAGCGGGCGGTGGCAGGGCGGAGAGGAGTGTAGTGGAGTGGAGAGGAAGGACTAGGAGCCGCCGCCCCGGTTGCGGATTCTCGTCACACGCGGCCGGCGTGTCGCGTTAATTAAGCCCGAGCTCCGGCGCTCGTTAGCCGCGCCGGCCCGGCCCGGCCTGGGGACGCTGCCAGCTCTGTGTGTCCCGCAATTGCCCGAGTGTGGCGCGCCTCCCGGGGCCGCGCCGCGCCGCTTTAAGGAAGGAAGTCTGTCTCATTAGGCGCGACAGCGGCGCCGAGTGCACGGCCGGCTGGCCGCCCGGGAAAGGAACTGTCGCGCAACACCAGCAACTGGCGCAACTGCCGGAATGCGGAGGCCAAGCGGTGCTGCCACACGTGCGTAGTAAGGCTGGTCCAAAAAAACGTTTACAAACTGACATGACACATCGGAGGTACAACAAGGAGCAGTAATCACATTGGAACCGGGGGTAGCAAAGGCCATCTGGGGCTAATAAACGGCGTGCAGTTATTTAGTCATACGCTGCACATATAGTCTCCCACTATATTGAACAAGCAGTAAAGGAAACAAAAGAAAAATTCGGAGTAGGTATTAAAATCCATGGAGAAGAAATAAAAACTTTGAGGTTCGCCGATGACATTGTAATTCTGTCAGAGACAGCAAAGGACTAGGAAGAGCAGTTGAACGGAATGGACAGTGTCTTGAAAGAAGAATATAAGATGAACATCAACATAAGCAAAACGAGGATCATGGAATGTAGTCGAATTAAGTCGGGTGATGCTGAGGGAATTAGATTAGGAAATGAGACACTTAAAGTAGTAAAAAGTTTTGCTATTTGGGGAGCAAAATAACGTATGATGGTCGAAGTAGAGGGGATATAAAATGTAGACTGGCAATGGCAAGGAAAGCGTTTCTGAATAAGAGAAATTTGTTAACATCGAGCATAGATTTAAGTGTCAGGAAGTCGTTTCTGAAATTATTTGTATGGAGTGTAGCCATGTATGGAAGAGAAAATGGACTATAACTAGTTTGGACAAGAAGAGAATAGAAGCTTTCGAAATGTGGTGCTACAGAAGAATTCTGGAGATTAGATGGGTAGATCACATAACTAATGAGAAGGTATTGAACAGTATTGGGGAGGAGTCTGTAGCACAACTTGACAAGAATAAGCGACCGGTTGGTAGGACATGTTCTGAAGCATCAAGGGATCACAAATTTAGCATTGGAGGGCAGCGTGGAGGGTAAAAATCGTAGAGGGAGACCAAGAGATGAATACACCAAGCAGATTCAGAAGGATGTAGTTTGCAGTAAGTACTGGGAGTTGAAGACGCTTGCACAGGATAGAGTAGCTTGGAGAGCTGCATCAAACCAGTCTCAGGAGTAAAGACGACAACAACAACAACAAGAGATGCTCAAAACTTTTTTCCAGATGCATCTACAGACGCGTGACATCGAAGATCAATTGAGTGGCGCACCGTCTCAGAGATACCTGGCATGTCTCTAATACTTCCTGCTGCCACAGTAAACCTGCTTACTCTCTCAGAGATACCTGGTATGTCTCTAATAGTTCCTGCTGCCACAGTAAACCTGCTTGCTAGTTTTACCAGTCTCAGGACTGAGGACCACCACAACAACAACAAGAGATGCTCAAAACTTTTTTTCCAGATGCATCAACAGACGCGTGACATCGAAGATCAATTGAGAGGCGCACCCTCTCAGAGATACCTGGTATGTCTTTAATACTTCCTGCTGCCACAGTAAACCTGCTTACCCTCTCAGAGATGCCCGGTATGTCTCTAATACTTCCTGCTGCCACAGTAAACCTGCTTACCCTCTCAGAGATGCCTGGTACATCTCTAATACTTCCTGCTGCCACATTAAACCTGCTTGCCAGTTTTCTCACGCCGTAAGAGAATTTGCATACAACAGGCCCTTAAGACACCCCACAGGAAATATCGACTGCGAGCGGATCGGTTGATTGTGGTGGCCATGTGAGTGGCCGATCGCGACCAACCGAGGAACCGGAAGAGGTCGCCTGCAGGTGTGCCCTCACTTATCTGCTGAAATCCTCGGCATCTCCGTCGTGCTGAAGTGGAATGTAGAGACGAGCAGGCGTGGGAACATCTTTCAGCATGTCCAGCGGAACTTCTCGCAGTAATACGAGATACGTGCGACTGTCAAGCCGGTACGGGAGATTGCACGGCACAATTAACAGTCTCCGACCATGCCAACCCACGCGTAATCGTAGCGCCCTCGCGTGGCATTTGCGACCCGTTCCTATGTGATCACTGATCCTTATTGTATCCCCGATGTACCATGTCAGATTGTAAACTTTTTTTTTAATCACCCTATAGATGGCACCAAATTCTATCACGTGTCGCCGCTTACGAGCCTATTTGTGGAAGTGCCAACATCCTCGACTGACAGCAATCGATCGTCATTCTGTCGGTGCGAAGTCAACATCCATTTTTTATCTAATTCGGTATCTTTCTCTTTTCTGTTAAAATTATCAAGGTGTTTATCAATGAAAGAAGCCTCCCTATACAGGCGCGCATTATAATGCGAGATTTTCGATACGACTCTCGTCTCACTGTTCTGCTACCGCCGATATATCCGTATGTCCCTGAATGACGATAGATTGCTGTCGGTCAGGAATGCTGATACTTCCAGAGATAATCTTGTAGCGAGCGTAACATAATAGACTGCGGTGCCCTCTACACTGACTACATATTCGGCGGTCCCTCGAGATCTGATTGCAGTTCGCCGCTTTGCCTCTCAACATGTCTCCCGCAGGCGGAGACGAAACGTTAGGGGGACTGTCAGCCGGGGGCTCCATCGTGCTGAAATAGAATGCGACGGTGAATAGGCATGGGAACGTCGTTCAGCATGTCAGGCAGAACGTCTCCCAGTAATACGGGATACGTGCGATGATCAAGTGGGTCAAGGAGGATGTACGGCCCAGTTAAATTGTTTCCGACGATGCCAGCCCACACGTTATGGGTAAATTTGCATTGTGAGGCATGCGTCCGCGTAGCATATGCGTTCGTATCCGTCCACGTATGCGCGTTGTAAACGTCGTCACACCCTTGAGTGAGAACACAGCCTCACCGGTGACAAGGACACTCGCTGTGAAGATACGGACTGCTGAGGATTCCTGTAGAAATCAATCCTTATGCAGTGCCTGGACGCATTGGAAATGAAACGGGTGCAGTGGCAGTGGGGCAGTGGCGCGGGATACACCTTGTGTACTTGTTGTCGGGGTTGCGCTACACCCTTTCGAAAACGCTTTCTTCCGCTGCAGCCGTCCGTATTATTCCTGGGCGCCCAGCATACGGCTGGTACACATGGAACGACCCGGTTTACACGATAGGTGATGCAGGGTGGCAAATAATGTGTGGCACGCCTCCTTTACTTCGAGATATTTCTCACGATACAATTGAACGACTTCTTGTCCGCGGCGGTTGGCCACGCCATCCATCAGATACATCTCAGCCATTCCGGGGTACGTGTAGCTAGCCATGTCACTCCAAACGCTTCCACGGCGTGAATGGCAACGGTCTCTGTGTCGTCTGCCTGCGTTTGTATAGCAACTCCCTCTCCTGGCCGTAGCGCCCTATCGTGGCGTTTGCTACCCACGATTCCTATGTGTTTATTTTTTGTATTCCCGACGTGTCATGTCAGTTTCAAAATTTTTTTTACGTTCTGTATATGCGAGGCTTCCCCAATATTTAGTGTCAAAATGATGCACTTCATTGAGGATGTGATGGAACACTCTCCTAGGGTTGGGTTGGGTTGTTTGGGGGAAGAGACCAAACTGCGAGGTCATCGGTCTCATCGGATTAGGGAAGGACGGGGAAGGAAGTCGGCCGTGCCCTTTAAAAGGAACCATCCCGGCATTTGCCTGGAGCGATTTAGGGAAATCACGGAAAACCTAAATCAGGATGGCCGGACGCGGGATTGAACCGTCGTCCTCCCGAATGCGAGTCCAGTTCTCCAAGGGTGGCTAACTACATTTCTCAAGAGGTTTAGAGGAACACGTGCATCAACGTTCGGTATGTTAAATCTACTTTGATACACACGGTGCCTGTGGTCTCATTGCCTGACTTGACGGCCTCGCTCTTATTGCATGCGGCAATTAAAATCATTCGCCATTTATTGGCTGTGTCATGCATCATCACAGGATCAGGTGGCCCCTTAGAGGGAAGTAAATACAGGTGTCCCAGTGTTTTCTAGTGAGGTACACAGATGGCAGTTGTCGTTTGTGGACGTTGCATTCAACCAGGTACATACAATGCGACATCTCAACGCAAGGCAAGTTGCAAATGCTCTCTGTTTCATCCCAAAAGGATGAACTTTTCGTCGAGTTGCTGCAGATGCCAATGGAACTCCATCTGTCATCTACAGGTTGCGGATACCCTAAACGGTGACAGGTCAGTACACAAGGCGAACTCGACAAGGTTGCCGACGCATGAAAACCCCACTCCGGTCATTTCTGCCTTGTGGCGTAGTACGTAATCCGCTAGATCACTGCAAGACGATCTCAGAAGGGCCACTGGAGTCGCTGTGTCCGATCAGACTGTAATTAACAGGTTACTAGAAAGGACTGTACCATTCAGACATCTTGCTCGAGTACTCACTTGACACGAAAACATCTAGCAGCTCGCCTTTAGTTCTGCCGTTCCCACGTCAACTGGCAACTTCGTCACTGGCCAAAAGTGTTATTCATAGACGAGTCCAGATATCCACTGATGCAAGTTTATGGATGTGTTCGTATGTGGAGAACCGAGGCGAGCGTTACCGCCCAAATGTTGTCCAGGTAACTGGTTGAGTTCGAAGGTCATGTGATGTTGTGGGAAAGTTTCAGTGTTGACAACCATACGGATCTCGTCATTGACCATGGTCACGTTACCGCCAGCCAGTAGGTCAAACAGATTCTGTTTTACCATGTGGTGACGCTGCTTATGGTCGCAGCCCTCAATTCCTTCTAATGCTAGGGCCCATGTGGCGGACATAAAAAAAATGGTTCAAATAGCTCTGAGCACTAAGGGACTTAACATCTGAGGTCATCAGTCCCCTAGATCTTAGAACTACTTAAACCTAACTAACCTAAGGACATCATACACATCCATGCCCAGGGCAGGAGTCGAACCTGCTACCGTAGCGGTCATGCGGTTCCAGATTGAAGCTCCTAGAACCGCTTGGCCACACCGGCCGGCGCGGACATCTGCAGGGATATCTAGCGAAGCCTTGACATTGAAGTAATGGAATGGCCGGCGGTGAGTGCCCGCCCAAACCCCATCATGCATTTGTAGGGCACGCTTGATAGACGTCTTCTTGGTCGTTCTGCTCCACACAGACTCTCCAAGATTTCTTTTGGAATCTCACTGGCGAATGGGAACGGATACCATGGATTGACATCCGTAGACTTATACAGACCATGCCATATAGGGGTCAGGCAGTGATAAATGCTTAGCTGGGCTTTTTTGCTACAGCAGCTCTCAAAGACCAATGAAAAGCACCTAGTTTTGTATCCCGCCTGGGACGCGGCGCGTGGGTCTGCTCCTGTAAACTGAAAGGTTGGCCGAATGAAGGAAGTGAGTGGGAGCAGGAAACAGTAATGCACGTCGGTACTGCAAGAAAGTAAAAGTGGTTTGCTTGTGCATGAATATATACAGGGCATACATAACTTTGCAAGTAGGTGCGAAGGCGTTGACCCGACGTAAGTGGAGCAAAGTATATGAAGCGAAGGTGAAGCCAAATATCCCGGCCGTCTGCTCTTGATCAAATGGGCAGCATCTGGAGCGGAGCTGGTAGATCTGGACAGCGCCTGCTAGAGGGCGCTGTCGTCGGTGTAGGTGACGTAGTGCCAACCTACGCCGTGTTATCGTAGCTATCGATACCACACCTAGGATGACGGAATGATAGAGTTTCCACTTTTTTTCAACACCCATCGGACATTTCAGTTCTTTTTATGTAAACGATCGAGGATGTAATGACGTTTTGTTGTGTACTTAATTTGTGGAAGGTAAAGGTATAATATGGTAACATACCAAGTCCTAAATTGTTGGCGGGCGGTGTGATTGAGCGGTTCTAGGCGCTTCAGTCTGGAGCCGCACGACCGATATGGCCGCAGGTTCGAATCCTGTGATGTCCTTAGGTTGGTTAGGTTTAAGTAGTTCAAAGTACCAGGGGACTGATGACCTTTGCTTCTAACACCATAGCTCTAATGCTGTGCGGATTTATTTTGCTTTATTTTTATTTAATGTTACATCGTTCAGCTTCTGTAAATGTGTTTAACTGAATCAATAACACAAAATTGTTTACTCCTTTCTTTGTAAAAACTTTGATGTCATTATGTGATTCTATGCAATGTAGTATATCTGTCATTTAAATTCTTTGTCCCATTTGGAGGGAACAAAACTTACTGTATACATTTGCAATTTGGGTGAATAATTTTTGGTAGGAATGTCAATATGTGCAGATGTTCTGTTTTGTTTAAAATGGTTGTTTGCTGTTATGTAAACTGCTGATCCTTACTTAGGGTTCTTAATTAAGTCATATGTAAAAGTTGTTGTGGTTCCCCTCGGGAACGGAACTGTGCAGCGCGCGCAAATTGTGGTTGGCCTAGGTAGAAAAGGTGGAACAAGAGTCAGTTGGGGACGAGCTACCAAACTGTGCACTGCCATGTAAATGTTGCATATTGTGCTGGTTCCGAGAGAGGCCTTTTCTACTACTTTCCAATGCCTCGGATGGATGGATAAATAGCTAGGACGATTCTGGAATTGGTATTCATCATCGCCACCAAGAAGGGCCAGGGTCCAGCAATTCAATCCGCAAATCTGCCGACCAACATGCAGTTGCCACCACATTGCGCAATCACTGTAAAGGAGTACTATAATAATGTACAGTGAAGGATCGGCTTATTGGATGTGTTAGTGTGCACAAATATAAGGTAACTTATAACTGAATTTATGTAACTACCTTGATTTTTTCCCTATCACAACACCTCTCGGATTCCTCTCCATTTAAATTATGATTACCGAGTCTCCTAGTTTCTGAAAAAAATGAAAGCCTCAGAACATAAAATAATGTTGTTTGATCTTTGGTCAGAAGGGAGTGTTTAGATTTCCTGTGGATTTAATGAAATTGTGGGAGATAGTAAGTGTAGTCTTGTGAAAGCCTCCCAGGGATGGAAACAGTCTAATTTAAAGTTTTGTGAAGTTTCAAAGTCACCTATTTAATCATTTACTTGAAAATAGAAGACTGTGGTAATAAAAAACATTTTGCTGCTTCTGTTATAAATTAAAGCTCTTAAAATTGATGCTTATAAAGTTTTGCTTAGTTAATGATCATAGTGCTACCTGTAGTAAATTTGAAAAGGTGAGTCAGTTTCTTGTAAATTTGTCAACATCGTGTCTCACTGTAGTAAAAGTCGTGAACTGCATTTATGAAAAGTTATATACTCATGCTTGCCAAGCACTTGTTTCTTTTGGGTTAACCTTTACCATTATTTATAAAACAATAATTTCTTTATTCAAAAGACAGTATGAAATAACCTGTTAGTGAATCCCATGTAACTTTCATTCTAAACAGAATAGTATTTAGTTGAGAGATACTTAACCTGTAACCAGTTCATAATTTTGCAGTGAACCACATTTATAATTTCATGCCAGCTAGGAAAATGTTTGAACAATAATACTGAACCTACGTCCAACTAATGATCCTGCAGTGAATGTTAATAATAATGTTATAAAGACCATTCAGTCTGAACAAGCCCTGAAAGTAATAGTGTGTTTCGGTATCTGTTACATTTTTGCAAATAGTTTGTGCTGCTCTAGCTGTTTGTTCCAATCTTAAAACATACGTATGTGTCAGAGTTCATTGCACTCGCGTGTGGCCAAGTCTAGGTTGTGTTTGTCTGTTATAGTTACTTGTACCTACTTTCTTAAACGAGAACGTTAATCTTTCTCTTGCCTAATTAGGCTGGCGACCGTTTTCTGTACTTTTTAAACAGTGTAGCTAGGTAAAATATTATTTGTTACTGTTTAAATGTTTACTTAATTCTGACTTTCACTTCCGATAAGCCATTTCCGTTAGGTACAACGCTGTCAAGATAACAAAATTCCTCTCAGAGGGTAACACTGCTCTGTTGAGTTATGCCATAATTGCTTTAACAAGATAGTTTTATTTCACAACCTGCCTCCAACTTTAGGGTTATGGTATAGCAGTAGCTGACGGTAGTGGTATACGTGGCTTTTCCGTGATAGGACTATTTGTTCTGTTGGGTATAGTACGTAAACCAAATTTGGTATCTTATAGTACAAGCTACGTAAATGCTGCAGAATTGTTATACGTGGCGCTGCGTGACAGGACGTTGTTCTAACTGCACCTACAGGTGAAAAAAAAATTATAAGTAGTTGGCATTTTACAAACATAGTGTGAAAATAAAACATCCAGCAGCACGAACCTGTAACTTATTTGACAGAACTGATACTGAAAGTTCAACTTAAATTGAAAATTAAAGATATCAATATTTAATAGTAACTAAAATGGACAGGAAACTAGAAATGAATCTAGATACGCGAGAGCAGAATGCAATCGAGAGTAGTTCAGGCAGCACACCAACAGATGGCACTATGCGCGAGTTAAATTACTTACGATACAACGCCGATCTCAATAAACAGATAGAAGCTATGTATGTCGCGCGTACTAAGCAAGACAATATGGGCGATGTTGGCGAAGACAGTGGCTATGCAAATGAATCGAGGGATATGTTTGAATCACCACAAACAGAAAGGGGTGTACGATTTGAACACGAAAATGCAGTACGATCTAAAAGCGAGAAGACACTAGACCTGACTGACTTGCTTAGAATACTGTCTGTACAAAATGACAATATTAAGGCACAAATCGCAGCACAGGGTAGTGATATCAACCGACAAATGCAAGCACAAAGCAAGAATCTTAGTGAACAAATCGAGAAGGTTGATTTAAAAGCAGACAAGGTGAGTAATGAAATTAAAAATCTTAAAAGCTAAATTACTGTCATCAATGGCAACATTACCAACACACAAGGACAGATTGATGACATTAACGAATTATTTTACACTGAAGTAATTAAAATTCAAGATCAAATAGAACCCTCAGTTTGTACTAAAGTAGATGAAAAGGTATTAGGTATTAAATCCGAAATACAAACAGAATGTAACGTGGAATTTGCGCAGATTAAACAATCTGTAACAGAAACAAGTAGAGAACTAACCAAACAAATTGTTACTTGCGAAAAGAAGTGTGAACATAACACTTCACAAATCCAAGGCAAAATGTATGACTTGGAAAGAAAAATACAAACAGGACCTATACATTTTACTGAAAGAATGCCTTTCAGTAAAATCTTAGAGGGCGAGGAAAAATTCGACCCTGCAAAGAGACATAACGGATGGCACCCCCTTGATTTTGTAAAGAATTGCGAAAGGAACTTTCCTGAATATTTATCTGACCAGGAAAAAATTAATGTTGTAATCAGTGCATTAACAGGAGAAGCAAAAATGTGGGGGTTGAATCTGAATACTGACCAGATGCCTTTTGAAAGCTTTAAACAAAAATTTATTGACGAGTATTGGTCAGAACAAAAACAAGACCAGTTGTGGCGTGAGTTTCTAATGGCCAGACTGTATGATATCAGAGGTAGGCAAACCATGAAAGAGTTTTGCGAATCATGGTACAGAAAGCTGATACACCTAAAAACAAGAAGGACTGAAGCCGAGATCGTTTGGGTTCTTTGGCAGAAACTGCCTGAGGATTCTAAGCGATATGTTGGGAGTACCCATAGAAGTTTTTCTTCTTTCTTGGAAAGGGTAGAGGATGAAGATCACTGGCGAAGAAATCGCGAGTCTCGTCCCCACAATAACAACAATTATTCGCGGGAAAGTAATGACCAAAACGAACAACCTCAAAACGATAGATTTCGTGTAAACACGATTCAAAGAGGTCGTGCGAGAGGTAGGGGAAATTATGCGACGCGTGGCAGAGGATACATGGCACGGAATTTCCAAACTAGAGACGAACTGGAAAACTGAAAACCGCGTGTGTTACGGGCCAGATTCACGCGGAAACCGGTTTTGGGCCCAAAGAAAAGATGCCAAATAATAAATTCAAGAAGGAAAGATGTAAACTACAGGGCAGGAAGATTAAGGACGCGCCTATGAAAGACGGGAGCGGAGTAATACATAGTGGCATTCCTAGTGCGAAGTCACGTGACCGTTTGTGCTCGGGGCAGTGCTTGCTGGAGCACCGTACATGGCACTTGGCAGCACACACTCATGGCAGACGTCAGAACAAGATGGCTGCCGTAGAGAGGAACAGAAGAGGCGGGATCGGACGCTTCCGTTGGCCGGTTTCAGTAATAGACGAATTGAAACTGAAAACGAAGTTAATATGTCATATGATAAGGATAACTCAATATCTGAATCGTGCGAAAAGACATTATTAAAGAAAGAAGGGAGCCAGAAAAGGCGATTGAAAAGGGGAATATTTGTACTGTTAATGATGTGTCTGAGGTGAAAGACGTAGATGTGGGGGAGGTTATGATGAATAGTGAGGAAAGGAAGGTAGAATATGCCACGCAAAAGACGTGTGCACAATTAATAATAGGTGAAAGTGATGTAAAGGGGGACATTAGTAAACATGACATTATAAGCAGTACAGGTGAAGTTATTGTTGATGGAAAGGTGTTTTGTGATTCTAATGCAGAAGGCCGTAGTAGGAATTTCGCACGATTACCTGAGAATGATAACAAAGGGGAAAATGAAATGAAGGTTATCGAAGTACACTCCTGGAAATGAAAAAAAGAACACATTGACACCGGTGTGTCAGACCCACCATACTTGCTCCGGACACTGCGAGAGGGCTGTACAAGCAATGATCGCACGCACGGCACAGCGGACACACCAGGAACCGCGGTGTTGGCCGTCGAATGGCGCTAGCTGCGCAGCATTTGTGCACCGCCGCCGTCAGTGTCAGCCAGTTTTCCGTGGCATACGGAGCTCCATCGCAGTCTTTAACACTGGTAGCATGCCGCGACAGCGTGGACGTGAACCGTATGTGCAGTTGACGGACTTTGAGCGAGGGCGTATAGTGGGCATGCGGGAGGCCGGGTGGACGTACCGCCGAATTGCTCAACACTTGGGGCGTGAGGTCTCCACAGTACATCGATGTTGTCGCCAGTGGTCGGCGGAAGGTGCACGTGCCCGTCGACCTGGGACCGGACTGCAGCGACGCACGGATGCACGCCAAGACCGTAGGATCCTACGCAGTGCCGTAGGGGACCGCACCGCCACTTCCCAGCAAATTAGGGACACTGTTGCTCCTCGGGTATCGGCGAGGACCATTCGCAACCGTCTCCATGAAGCTGGGCGACGGTCCCGCACACCGTTAGGCCGTCTTCCGCTCACGCCCCAACATCGTGCAGCCCGCCTCCAGTGGTGTCGCGACAGGCGTGAATGGAGGGACGAATGGAGACGTGTCGTCTTCAGCGATGAGAGTCGCTTCTGCCTTGGTGCCAATGATGGTCGCATGCGTGTTTGGCGCCGTGCAGGTGAGCGCCACAATCAGGACTGCATACGACCGAGGCACACAGGGCCAACACCCGGCATCATGGTGTGGGGAGCGATCTCCTACACTGGCCGTACACCACTGGTGATCGTCGGGGGACACTGAATAGTGCACGGTACATCCAAACCGTCATCGAACCCATCGTTCTACCATTCCTAGACCGGCAAGGGAACTTGCTGTTCCAACAGGACAATGCACGTCCGCATGTATCCCGTGCCACCCAACGTGCTCTAGAAGGTGTAAGTCAACTACCCTGGCCAGCAAGATCTCCGGATCTGTCCCCCATTGAGCATGTTTGGGACTGGATGAAGCGTCGTCTCACGCGGTCTGCACGTCCAGCACGAACGCTGGTCCAACTGAGGCGCCAGGTGGAAATGGCATGGCAAGCCGTTCCACAGGACTACATCCAGCATCTCTACGATCGTCTCCATGGGAGAATAGCAGCCTGCATTGCTGCGAAGGGTGGATATACACTGTACTAGTGCCGACATTGTGCATGCTCTGTTGCCTGTGTCTATGTACCTGTGGATCTGTCAGTGTGCTCATGTGATGTATCTGACCCCAGGAATGTGTCAATAAAGTTTCCCCTTCCTGGGACAATGAATTCACGGTGTTCTTATTTCAATTTCCAGGAGTGTATATGACGATTATACTAGGTATGAAGTTAAGGCTGAAATCGTTCAATCTGATACAACAGAAGTAGCTGAGTGTCCAAACGATGTGAATTGTCTAGAAAATAATTCAAAAAACAAAGTACTGGTAGCGGAAACATCCAGAGATAATCTGCCTCATTGTTTAAAAGTTGCTTTCCTGCTCGAATCTGATGACGAAAATGAAATCAGTGATAGTTCAGATGATGAAGGGTATACGAATACAGATAAGAATGAATATACTAACTTCCCTTATTGTTCAAAAGTCGCATACTTAAGTGAATCTGATGGCGAGGAAGGGAGTAGTGATGACTGCAGTGAAGATGAATTTTCAGGTGTAAACGAAAGTGAATACACTTTTACTGAAAGAGGGTATGAGAAAATTAGTGACAATTCTCCAAAGCAAGATACAGAAAGTGAAACTGGGTCAAAACCGAAGCAGTTATTCAGTAATGTAACACAGGGGCATAATTTGCAGGATACTATACTGGGGCAAGCATTAATAAATGTTTCAACTGAGTGTGAATTACAGGAACAAAAAGAACCACCTGATAAAATAATAGCAGGGCAGGAGATGTTGTATCTTGCTAAAGACTTTGAAATTCCAAAACCTAAAAAGCCACCTGATGAAACAAAACGTTGGCAAGATCTGAATAGCTTAGTGAAAGATGTAGAAAACAGAAGGCCTAAAAAGCCACCAGATTTAAGTCACTGTTTATGAACCGTAAAAGACTGCCTTGTTAATAAAGAGACTGGGGGCAAACTGCTGTATGTATAAATAATATTAATTTAATGCATGACTTTATTATCATTGTATGTGAGTGTTACTTGAAAATGGATTACTGTTTTGTTGATCTTGAGGCCTGTGGCAGGCTGTTGCTTATTTACTGTTTATTTTATTATTTACTTTGCTGAGGAACTGTTTAATTTCAATTGAATACTTATTATTGCCAGTGTAATTATGAAGATAGGGGCACATAGTATGAGAAACCTGAGAACTTTATGAATAATGATACTTATGGTAACTTTATGAAAGTGCAAGGAACTCCACATATAAATGCTTTAGGAGTTAGAAATATAATTGACCTGAAGTTGTATGTCCACAGAAACCAATGATTAATGAAATGTGGAAGCCTCAGGGGAAATGCACTCTTTGCATTGTCAGGTGCCTGACGAGCACCAGGGACCAAGTCGTTGCCAGCACTACCTCCATTTCTTTTTGTGCTGCCAATCTTCCTCTTCATCATTCAGAACTTTTACTATCTTCTTTCCTTCTTCTCTATCAGAGTAAATTGAAAAGTGTAGAAATAATGTAAGATACTGTGTATTGTTTGTGGACAAGTAAATGAATAAATAAATTGGGCACACTAGAAAATGACCAATATGAATGTAAGTATTGTGGATATTGTAAAGAGAAAATGTAATGGAAAAGTAAAGGGAAATGTATAGACGAGAAAAAGAATAGGTTACTGAAAACAAAGAAGGTAAATGAATGCCATAATATGACTAAATGTAAATGTTTCTGAAAAAAAGGGGACAAATATGGTGTTGAAAAACTGTATGTTTCCAAAACTGAGGAGAGAAACCTAATGTGTGTAAAACAGATATGAGAGGTATGTTTCTAGTGCCACAAAAGATTGGGAGAAATAATTTGCAATAAGATATATAATTATTGTCTGTTCTTGACACATGTAATGACCTAAAAGTGTGTGAAAAAGCAAGGACAGATGAGTAGTAAAAATACTTAATCCTGACCTGATCCCAAGTATGACATTTAAATTTTTTTTTATTATTGTATATATTACCTGATGTTGTCATTTGAAAAGAAATGGTTTTGTTACTTGTGTCTAATTACTGTTTCAAAGTTACAGATGCTATGATTTATATCATTAATGAAATTTGTTCCAATGATATGACATAATCATGAAAAAACTTGGAGATGATGACAATAAACTGCTCAAAAGCATGTTGTTGGGCAGTAAAACAAGACAAAAGAATAAAAATGCTGTGGTCCTGAAGCTGAGGACTACTAAATATGCTATGTGAACAGTAGCCAAAGGACAAGCCATTGTGTGGGCAAGGAGTTGATGAGTGATCATGAACTGCCTGACCTAGAGGATGGAGCTGCATGTTAATTTTAAAATGTGTATTTTTTTAATGTTCTTAGTCTAAATTGCGTTTTGTGTCTTAATGTTTACATACAAAGACTGCCAAACCAATAATGGGCAGAATGTGTAACACGGACTGCTAGTGCTGAGGCAAGCAGTGAAGTAAGGTAGGTTTATTGGTCAATGTATTATGAACTGACTATTCTTATTGAAGTCAGTGAAAAATTATTATAAAATATATATGCATTCTTATTCAAATGGATGTTGATGTTTTTGATACTAGTTTTTTTTTGGAATAACTTAAAGTTTTGGACTGTCTTGTTTTAAAACACAGCAGTGATAATTAAAGTTAGGGTCTGAATAGGTTAGTGTGTTTATGTGCAGCAATCACTTTGGACTGCTATTAATGAAGAGCAGCTATAAAGTTAATTATTTTGAAAAAACCTTGAAAAGTTACTTTTGTATTTAAAGAGACAGTTGGAAAAGATTCATATAGCTGTTTTGTGTAAATATTGGTACATATGTGGATGCAAACTGATATTTTCACTATTTCACTAATTGCTGAACCTTGCAAATTGTACTGTGATCATATGTATGCTTGTGTGGCTGTAAATATTTACTTTCTTTGAAAATATTGAAAGACAGATTTCTGCTTTGTTAAGTTTAAATGTTCTGTGCTGTTGTATACATGTTTATTTTTTTATTTTATTTTATTTAAAGGCTATACCTATTCTACTAATGTGCAGATTATTTTGCATATTGCTTGTCTGACAGTGATATAGTATCTATATGGAAGAGACAGAAAATTTAATGTATGCCCTGTGTAATGAAAAAAATTAGTTTCTTTAAACCAGTGTGAAAATGAAGATTACTAAAAATATCTTATTTTGGAAATATTTTTGGTAGAAATGTATGAAATTTGTTAGTGTGTATACTGAATGTCTGTAATATGTGTATTTTTTTTCCCAACTGAAGTTGGATGGTATATTTTTTTTTTTTTAGCCAACACCACTTAGGTGTTATAGATGTTTCCTTCAAGTATCCCTTACGGGAAACTTCAACGAATCATGGGGCATGTGTAACACCATAGCTCTAATGCTGTGCGGATTTATTTTGCTTTTGTTTTATTTAATGTTACATCGTTGAGCTTCTGTAAATGTGTTTAACTGAATCGATAACACAAAATTGTTTACTCCTTTCTTTGTAAAAACTTTGATGTCATAATGTGATTCTATGCAATGTAGCATATCTGTCATTTAAATTCCTTGTCCCATTTGGAGGGAACAAAACTTACTGTATACATTTGGAATTTGGGTGAATAATTTTTTGTAGAAATGTCAATATGTGCAGATGTTCTGTTTTGTTTAAAATGGTTGTGTGCTGTTATGTAAACGGCGGATCCTTACTTAGGGTTCTTAATTATGTCATATGTAAAAGTTGTTGTGGTTCCCCTCGGGAACGGAACTGTGCAGCGCGCGCAAATTGTGGTTGGCCTAGGTAGAAAAGGTGGAACAAGAGTCAGTTGGGGACGAGCTACCAAACTGTGCACTGCCATGTGAATGTTGCATATTGTGCTGGTTCCGAGAGAGGCCTTTTCTGCTACTTTCCAATGCCTCGGATGGATGGATAAATAGCTGGAACGATTCTGGAACTGGTATTCATCATCGCCACCAAGAAGGGCCAGGGTCCAGCAATTCTGTCTGCAAATCTGCCTACCAACATGCAGTTGCCACCACATTGCGCAATCACTGTAAAGGAGTACTATAATAATGTACAGTGAAGGATCGGCTTATTGGATGTGTTAGTGTGCACAAATATAAGGTAACTTATAACTGAATTTATGTACCTACCTTGATTTTTTCCCTATCACAACACCTCTCAGATTCCTCTCCATTTAAATTATGATTACCGAGTGTCCTAGTTTCTGGAAAAAATGAAAGCCTCAGAACATTAAATAATGTCGTTTGATCTTTGTTAAGAAGGGAGTGTTTAGATTTCCTGTGGATTTAATGAAATTGTGGGAGATAGTAAATGTAGTCTTGTGAGAGCCTCCCAGGGATGGAAACAGTCTAATTTAAAGTTTTGTGAAGTTTCAAAGTCGCCTACTTAATCATTTACTTGAAAATAGATGACTGTGGTAATAAAGAACATTTTTCTGCTTCTTTTATAAATTAAAGCTCTTAATATTGATGCTTATAAAGTTTTGTTTAGTTAATGATCATAGCACTAACTGTAGTAAATTTGAAAAGGTGAGTCAGTTTCTTGAAAATTTGTCAACATCGTGTCTCACTGTAGTAAAAGTCGTGAACTGCATTTATGGAAAGCTACATACTTATGCTTGCTAAGCACTTGTTTTTTTTTTTTGGGTATTGAAAGTGCATACTAATAGTGTAACAAAATCCACAGGTTATCCTTCACCATTATTTATGAAAACAATAATTTCTTTATTCAAAAGACAGTATGAAATAACCTGTTAGTGAATCCCATGTAACATTCATTCTAAACAGAATAGTATTTAGTTGAGAGATACTTAACCTGTGACCAGTTCATAATTTTGCAGTGAACTACATTTATAATTTCATGCCAGATAGGAAAATGTTTGAACAATAATACTGAACCTATGTCCAACTAATGATCCTGCAGTGAATGTTAATAGTAATGTTATAAAGACCATTCAGTTTGGTTGGTTGTTTTTGGGGAAGGAGACCAGACAGCGAGGTCATCTGTCTCATCGGACTAGGGAAGGACGGGGAAGGAAGTCGGCCGTGCCCTTTGAAAGGAACCATCCCGACATTTGCCTGGAGCGATTTAGGGAAATCACGGAAAACCTAAATCAGGATGGCCGGACGCGGGATTGAACCGTCGTCCTCCCGAATGCGAGTCCAGTGTCTAACCACTGCGCCACCTCGCTCGGTCAAGTAATTAATGAGAAGATGCTGAACGTAATTCAGGAGAAAGGAAATTTTTGGCATAACTTGATTAAAAGAAGGGACCAGTTCATAAGGCACGTTCTGAGACATCAACGAATTATCAGTTTAATATTGGAGGGAAGTGCGGGGGTGGGAGGGGGGCGGAGATAATACAAGGAGACCGAGGGACGAATAAAGTACGCAAGTTCAAATGGACGCAGGATGCAGTTCACGAAAGTTTACTAATTTTCCAAATTTTACTACATTACAACTGTATTACGAGGATCAGTATGTTTGGTGTTCTTGGTAACAACACAAACCTCACAGTAAACCTATGCATAAATATGTCGCACCTACAGCTGAAATATAAAAGCGGTTTTAAAAGGTGCAGTTTTAAACGTTTGCAGTCAAAAACGAGTTCCAACTCCGCTACAATTCACCTGCATGGCATACCATGTCATCTACTTTTCACAGTGTCACGAACAGATGTTACTGCCACCAAGTCTACATGAGAAGTGAGTGAACTTTACCTTGCATCTACTGAAAGTGAGAGCAAATCATGGACAGATGGAACGTTGTGCTAAATAAGCTGTTTTTGAGAAGTGCCAGCGGATCACAGGGAGGCCATAAGCCCGTGTTGCCTACTTCTGGTATTACGTTTCAATATCTGTTGTATTTACTTCAATTTGAGCGATTTTCAACCACTTAAAGATCGCTTCTTCCCATGGAACGACAAGCATACTCATCAGCCCGTCGAACAAAATCCTGGGCGAAGGAGCCATCTCGGTCCATAATCAAGGATTGAATTTCCCTTCTTCACCACGCACCTATCGTGGATTTTATTAGCAGAGTGGAACAGGCAGTGCGGCAACTTTCACCAGAAGACGCCGATGGCATAAGATTTACCACCAGTCGCATTTTAGCCCCAGCCAAGCCGCCCAACTCTAACATTAGCAGAGCAGAGAGACAGGGGCTCTGTGCATTGAGGAAAGATGAAGATCTTGTGGTACGTCCGGCTGACAAGAGAAATGTCACAGTTGTTCTTATTACCACTGAATTTCACAGCAAGGTGACATTGTTGTTGGAAGACAGCACGTACAAATGTCTTAACCGGGATCCAACTCTGTCGTAAAGAAGAAAAACGGTGGTACTCATGAAGAATTCTGGTCTGCAAGAGGACGTCATTAAAAAACTTATAGCGAGGTCTCCTAGACCTTCTGCGCTATGCAGAGTGCCTAAAATCCACTAAGGCGAATTGTTAATCCTTTTGGTTCTGCTACCTACAGGCTGGCAAAGTATTTAACTAACTTTGATGACTCCGATAGTTGACCGCTGTGAACATCGCATCAAAAACTTTCAGATGTTCATTGAGAAAATTAAACAGATTAGAGTAGACCAAAGCGGTATTTCAGTCAGCCTGGATGTGGTCTCACTATTTACGAAAATTGCTTTGAAAGACACACTGAAACTGTTGGCAGAGCATTTCCCTCCTGAAACGATAGAGTTGTTCCGACACATTATGACGACCACGTACTTCTTGTATGGAGGTAAGTTTTATGAAATGACGGACGTAATGGCTATGAGTTCTCTGTTGTCGCCAGCAACGGCCAACTTCTTTATGGACATTTTGAGGAACATCCATTAAATTTGGCGCCCCTTCGTCCATTTCCTGAAAACAGCACTACGTAATTTCCCACAAACCTCAAGCCGCCTGTGGGCTGTATAATGCCATCAAAGCAGCATGTCTTACAGTCAGTTGCTCCTGACGAAGAGGATGGAGGTCACCGGCGAAAGCTCGAGTTTTTACCCTTGACTGACAGCGCAAGAAGTCCGAGAATGTTTTATACAACAATGTCGTCGCGAAAGACTTCGTTCTTTTACCTAATTTCTGATTCTTTATTTCTGTAAAGTTTGTGTTCATGTTAAGCTTTTATTTCTTTCTTAAAAACTGTCACCCTTTTATGACACGCCTGGGCAGTATTTGGAGCGCAGTGTAGGCTGGTCACCCCAGGGTGTTCCGTTGAGCCTTCGTCACACGGAACGTGGCATTCACCGTCTACGCCCTGACTTTCCACCGCGGTGCTGAACGCTCAGAAACGAAGCCGGCGTGAGCGTACGGCACGTGTGCCTCAACGTGGCAACGCGGCCGCAGCGCACTCCAGCGGTGATTCGCGGCCATAGGTGGCGCGCGCGAACTACACAGCATAGAGGAGTTCCCGGAATGGGCAAGCGTAAACTACCTGTGATGTGTGCAAGCCGTCCTTAGAGGGAGCGAGGCAACTGTCGCCAACGAGAAAGCGGGCGCTAAACCCACAGCGGCCGCGTCTCATTGAACGTGTCGATTAATGCGATTTGCCTTTGTACCTTGGTGTTTCGAGTCGACAGCGGTACTCCAGCCGTAGCTGTCAGCTGTGTATGAAATGGACGGACATAAAATTCCTAAAGTAGAGCAAATAAAATGCACATTTCTCACTTTTCAGTTAAACACAAACGTCGTTCCTACTGTATTACTTTTCACATTCTTTAGAATTTGTGAAATACAGTGACCAGCCAGGGTAGCCGAGAGCGCTAATGCGCTGCTTCCTGGACTCGGGTAGGCGCGCCAGCCCCGGATCGAATCCGCCTGGCGGGTTAACGACGACGGCCAGTATGCCGACCAGCCTGGATGTGATTTTTAGGCGGTTTTCCACGTCCCGATAGGTGAATACTGGGCTGGTCCCCACGTTCCGCCTCCGTTACACGACTCACAGACATTTGAAACCGTTCCGCCCGCATCTCGTGGTCGTGGGGTAGCGTTCTCGCTTCCCACGCCCGGGTTCCCGGGTTCGATTCCCGGCGGGGTCAGGGATTTTCTCTGCCTCGTGATGGCTGGGTGTTGTGTGCCGTCCTTAGGTTAGTTAGGTTTAAGTAGTTCTAAGTTCTAGGGGACTTATGACCACAGCAGTTGAGTCCCATAGTGCTCAGAGCCATTTGAACCATTTTTTTGAAACCGTTCCACTATTTCATGACTTACACTAGACGCAGACAGCTCCGGGCACACTACTTCCGTCCTAGGGGGCTCGGGGTCGCGTCAGGTAGGGCATCTTAACACTGCCAACTCCGTCGTAACAACGCCGACCCCGTGTTGGAGCGGGACAAAGGCCCGAGAAAGAAAGAAAGAATTTGTGAAATACAGTCTTTGTTCCGGCATATCGACAAGCGCCGGCACGAAGATGAAGAACACAAGAGCAGAGAAGGCTGTGAGACGACGTCGGCCAATAGTTCACTGACTAGGACCGCACCACGGCAGGAGCGGCCTCTACAAGAAGAGAATATAAGCGCCACTGCTGCCAGCCTCTGCCGGACAGTAGAGGACGGACATTAGCAGAGCTGTTGTTTGTGATCCATACCCACTACTTGCATGGACATTGTATATAGTGAAGGACACTGACTGTTTGCATGTCGCCAATAGCTTGCGACACGTTCTTACAATCCAAAGTTAAGCAATGTTAGGCTACTTTATTGCAATAAAAACCATTAATGTGATTTGCTTGAATTGCTGTCTAGCTACCCGAGAAAGCAGCATACTTTAGGCACCCTACAAGAAACGAGTGGGCGGGACCCCACAGACTTACACCAAGGAAGTGCTATATATTTCAACGCAAGTAGTGCAAGTTCTCTTGTATACAAAGCCAATCAAAGAACTGACTCCAGAGAGGGAGAGCGTACTTTTATTTACATAACGTCGAGTGTTACATCAGGTACGTCTTTAAATTAACAATAAAGTATCTGAATCTTCCAGAAAACGCGAATGTGAATAAAAAATTTTTGTTTGTAGCAAGACGCAACTAGCTATTCAACTCACGCACACTGTCTCTCTTCATTACACTACGTTGAACTTCCAGAAGATATGACCAAGTATTACTTGTTACCATCTCATGAAGGTTCTATTATAACAATTTTTTTTATGGGTCTTCAGTATGAAGATGCCTTAAAATGGCATACTATCACTAAAAGGCAATTATTAATACTAGAATTTTTTAACAACCAATATGATGTTTCCCGTCATTTTATTGCAACAAATCGTACAAATAACCACGTGTTTTCGGTAAGTTCTCAGCGTCCTGGTACTTGGAAACAGCATATATTCTTAAGACGTAAAATATGGACTTCAAGTGGTATCCAATATGATGTCTCCCAACTCTGTACTGAAAACAGAGATGGCCTGAACGTGACGTAGGTGGCGGACCTCCATCTCATTGGTCTACTTTCAAATGCGCGTTCAGAATATCTGACAAGGTTAATGTTGCTCCGCGCGTTCGGAAAGACACCGCGGCGTACTTTTTCCATGCTACGACGTCAGAAACTCAACAAGCTCAAGTTGACGTCCGAATTCACGGTCCGTGTCACGACGGCCGTAAGTGTTCCTGCCGCGTGCTGATCGTCATCGGCGTCGATATTCGAGAGATGCCGCTCCCTCGCGGCCACCGCTCTGCCCGCTGCACTGACAATCCAAGCCTCTAGCATATTTAGTTCTAAGGTCAGCACAGTTAAAAGAGATCTCGTCTGCAAACAACACAAAGCGTAGGAAGTTCGACAGTGCAATAATACATTGAACAACCGATTGACAGTACTGATCTGAACTCAAGATTCAAAATGATTTTGTTTATAGCTCCCTTAATTTGTTGCGGTAGGTTTGTAATTACTGTTCTACCAGTACATGTCACGCCGTATTCTTCGAAGCTTTAATTTCACGGGCAAGTTTACGGTCGCTTATTTATGAACCTTGCACCACACGATCCAAAACCCTCTCCTCAAACTATACCCTGCCAAAACTTCTCTACACAGAAATTTGGCCAGATCTCCTGTGCGTTAAACGTTCGTCGTAGTTTTCTACCCATGGACATAAATTTAATTCAGTTACAATGACACTAATTCCGAAACTTTCCTCTGTGTAGAGGAATGTTTCCTTCGCCTTTCCAAATATTATATCTTGCTGCCCCAAATACGAAATGCAAAGCTGCAATTTCCTATAAAGAGTAATGGTCCATATTTCACAAACAACTAGTTCTCAACTGTAAACAGTGGTTAACTCCAACTTGTAGACGTCAAAGCCGATAATTTACTAATTTGTCGAGCTAGGGCCTCCAACTTCATGCACTTTCCTGTCACGAAAAATTGAGTGTACTAAGATGCTGTGCAAAGTCAGCATGCTGTTCGAATATATTGTACGTGATACTTCCATTTTTACATAAAACGATTAGCTTTTTGGCTAATTTTCTGACTTTATCATATCCACTTACACAGGCTGAACCCAGGAGAAATGGTCCTCACTCAGGGATATGATAGGGAAGATTATTCGTAGCTAAAAGGGCGACTAAACACGGGCTCTAAAATGCATTCTAAAACACATACCTAAGAGTTATGAACACTTGTTCAGTAGATGAGATGTGTTTCACAGGAGCAAAGATGAACAAGTACTCATAGCTATTAAGACATTGTGGCGCGCTTTTCATTATGTCAAGTGAGATTCGTATTTTAACTCGTCTTTGCGATTACGTATGTCAGATAAAGATGTAAAGTATTTGAGATATTGGAAAAGTGCCTAAGGTAACATTGTCATTCATGAGAGAAATGCAACGTGACCCAAAGAAACTATTACGTAATGTTCATTGAAGCACCGATATTGCTTTTTTGGTATAACGGTTAAAACAATTATCACTGGAGATACTGGAAGGACTCTCTCTCTCTCTCTCTCTCTCACTCACTCTGATCCTTCGACTTCATACATGGAATTGTTCTGTAGGTGTGAGCTGTTTTATTTCAATAACGCTAACAAAGTAAATCCTGTATTTCTTCAAGTAATTTTGAGCACCTCCAGTCACCTAATGCACTGAAGTCATTTTAATAAATCATTTTGGCCCCAGTAATCGTATTGGCTGTCTCAATTTTGCATGTGCGGGCAATTGGTTAGCATATCCGACGATCATAATTTCAGTGTCTAGAAACGAGAATTTACGTTGTTCTTTATTATCTTACGAAGTTCGATATTTTTACATAGGCTAAACTGGATGAATCACGCCACATATGTCAACGCTGTCTTAACGCAACCACACAGAGCAGAGGATATTCAATAACTTTGGCTTGAACCGAACTTAGATAAATAGTAGAACCTAATCAATTCAATTATCAGACTATGGACTGTAAAGGAATGTTTCATTTATACAACAGTATATTATTTTCACTGCAGTGACCTAGAAGGGCAAGGGTCCTACAAAATAACATTTTCACTTTTTTCCACTTTACACAATATAACTTCGTCTCTCATAGTATTACTAGACAGCAAGTCCAGATATTTTTATATTTCACCACTGCAGGCTACTTATTAGGTAGGGGAATGTTATATGTGGCTGCCATGACAGACTGCAAAGAATTCCCAGCTACAATGAAATTTTATGTGTATGTCAGTTATGTACTTTTGTCTGGAATATTTCAAATTTATGTACTATATGCTATAGCTAGCTAAAAGCTGCATGCATGTAAAGGACAAATATTATTGACTAAACACTAATAGACGGAAAAGGATTTTGCGACATCTTCAGAATTTACAAATTTTCGACTATGCACAGCTGCACCCAGCAGACATATGGAGGTCAATGGTAGGACCTCTGCGTTTGTGAATCGCGTTCGAAATGTAAATTTTATGACTTTGGTGCTTTAGCAAATAATTTTAGACTTTTGCAAAATGCTATTTCAAATTTGATCGACATGGTGCAACCAACAGAAGACGGCGGATTCATGGCCTTCCTGAGAAAAATGGAATTGATTGCGGGATAACATGATATCAGTGACTGATTGGCTGCGTGATGTGAGAAAGATTGGTACAACACATTGGAAGCAAAACACGTCTATATATCCTAAAAGAAGAAACAGTAACATACATTACATTAGCGATCCATATGAAGAACTGTATGGGGAGCACGTAGGACACAGTAGCACATTGAATAGCCATTCCTCTCATGTGGGGACAATGCCTTCAGTATCCACAATATTAGAAGCGGAGAGCTTAATATAACACAAACTGTTTCAGGTTTTCACTCCAGAAAAGAAAAGCACACATCCCGTCATGTTTCTAAAAGGATTCCAAGGTGTGTTACCAAAGATATGGTCAGAACAACGAAATATTTCATTTACCATAGCATTTGTACGATGGGGTGCTGCTCTCTTGGCTACTGAGGTAGCCGACAGGTGTGTAACTTTTGCACAGCTCAAAAAGTGTATCTTAGCAAAGTACTGGTCGACCTGTGAGTAGGAGAGACTAAGCAAGGAAGTATATAACCCAGAACCAAAAGCAGTGGACACTCAAGAAATATTTTGAGGGGTTTTGAAATAAAACGAAGTATTGGTATGTAACCATATTGCATCACAATATATAACGAATGTTAAAGGCTAAGTAGTTAACGTAACGAATATAGATCTTCAAAATTTCTTGGCTCTACTAGATTCGATAGATCTACTGTATGAGGACACTAAAGAAATGAATAGTAATAAAAATGAACATTATTCTCTGTCTGCAGTCTCAAGTAATGGTAATCACAATGGAAAGATAAATAGCGAGTATCAATAATGGTTCAAACATATAAGCCAATCAGACCAGTGATTACCAAGTCCAGTTCATCAGCAATTCATCAAGAGTCAATCACGGACCTGGAAATGACAATCGATATCACCCAGGATACTAACCCAATCACAGAGTCAATAGGAATCTGAATCCACATAATAACTGGTGGAGAACAATTATATGTGGCAGTGGCAGATAAATATAGGCACACAGCGTGTACATAATGTACCTCTACATAACCAAAACCTGAGACGAGCATAATGTCAAACTGGCAACCACAGAATCATAGCATTTGGGTAGTTGAATTCGTAGCTGACAACTGCCAGAAGACATCTGGACAGTCAGACTGAATGCGACTGCATTTCGCCCCCTACTGTGGGTCGCTGAATGGGAAGAGTGCCACACTCTTAAATATAACCACATTAACACTAGCAGTAAAATTAATAACAACATAAACATGCTTGGATACAATGATGGTTATAAACGAAGGAAGATGTGTGTATTAATAAGGTCCAGAAATGTGCTTAACAGAACATAGAAGTTGTACAAGCAGCAGTTCATGGTAGTATATGCCATATATCTATAACACCTATCACTGGTGCTACTGTTCCTGTTGTAGATGACGGTTTTTTTTTTCAAGATGATGAGTAATGTAAACCATTTACTCACACTTCCAGTACATAATACAGGGAAATGTTCTCATAAGAAATGGAGTACACTTGTGCACATTCCTTGTGGTAAACAGATTATCTGTAATCTGCATCCTTGGTCTTGAATTCCCCCACGAGAGGAGCAACACTTGATTTCATTAGTGGTAAACTCTTTGAAGGAATTGGGGGGAAGGAGATTGTGCTAAATTTAATAAAACTCAAGGACATGATTGGAACGACTCCCATGATGTAATAGTGGGGTATAGGGACACTAAAAGTTTAAACATGAGTGGCCATTGTTTCAAAAACATGTTTGTGAAACATTTGTCAAAAGGTGATGACATTGATACTAGACTGTTGAACCTCAACAATAAATTTACACAGTCTGAGTGTTTGAACAAATGAGAACATGTGCAACATTATGACTTTTTTACTAAGTGCTTGAACATATTTCTATAAATCCTGGAATCATCAAATGCTATGTGTACAATAACGATGTGGCCTCTCATAGTACACTCCTGGAAATGGAAAAAAGAACACATTGACACCGGTGTGTCAGACCCACCATACTTGCTCCGGACACTGCGAGAGGGCTGTACAAGCAATGATCACACGCACGGCACAGCGGACACACCAGGAACCGCGGTGTTGGCCGTCGAATGGCGCTAGCTGCGCAGCATTTGTGCACCGCCGCCGTCAGTGTCAGCCAGTTTGCCGTGGCATACGGAGCTCCATCGCAGTCTTTAACACTGGTAGCATGCCGCGACAGCGTGGACGTGAACCGTATGTGCAGTTGACGGACTTTGAGCGAGGGCGTATAGTGGGCATGCGGGAGGCCGGGTGGACGTACCGCCGAATTGCTCAACACGTGGGGCGTGAGGTCTCCACAGTACATCGATGTTGTCGCCAGTGGTCGGCGGAGGGTGCACGTGCCCGTCCACCTGGGACCGGACCGCAGCGACGCACGGATGCACGCCAAGACCGTAGGATCCTACGCAGTGCCGTAGGGGACCGCACCGCCACTTCCCAGCAAATTAGGGACACTGTTGCTCCTCGGGTATCGGCGAGGACCATTCGCAACCGTCTCCATGAAGCTGGGCTACGGTCCCGCACACCGTTAGGCCGTCTTCCGCTCACGCCCCAACATCGTGCAGCCCGCCTCCAGTGGTGTCGCGACAGGCGTGAATGGAGGGACGAATGGAGACGTGTCGTCTTCAGCGATGAGAGTCGCTTCTGCCTTGGTGCCAATGATGGTCGTATGCGTGTTTGGCGCCGTGCAGGTGAGCGCCACAATCAGGACTGCATACGACCGAGGCACACAGGGCCAACACCCGGCATCATGATGTGGGGAGCGATCTCCTATACTGGCCGTACACCACTGGTGATCGTCGAGGGGACGCTGAATAGTGCACGGTACATCCAAACCGTCATCGAACCCATCGTTCTACCATTCCTAGACCGGCAAGGGAACTTGCTGTCCCAACAGGACAATGCACGGCCGCATGTATCCCGTGCCACCCAACGTGCTCTAGAAGGTGTAAGTCAACTACCCTGGCCAGCAAGATCTCCGGATCTGTCCCCCATTGAGCATATTTGGGACTGGATGAAGCGGCGTCTCACGCGGTCTGCACGTCCAGCACGAACGCTGGTCCAACTGAGGCGCCAGGTGGAAATGGCATGGCAAGCCGTTCCACAGGACTACATCCAGCATCTCTACGATCGTCTCCATGGGAGAATAGCAGCCTGCATTGCTGCGAAAGGTGGATATACACTGTACTAGTGCCGACATTGTGCATGCTCTGTTGCCTGTGTCTATGTGCCTGTGGTTCTGTCAGTGTGATCATGTGATGTATCTGACCCCAGGAATGTGTCAATAAAGTTTCCCCTTCCTGGGACAATGAATTCACGGTGTTCTTATTTCAATTTCCAGGAGTGTAGTTTGTACTTGACCCATTCCATTCTGTGGACCAAAAGCGAAGCAGTCAGCAAAAACCAGTCAGCAAAAAATTAAGAGAATAATTGATCCCTCTTGGTCCCTCTGTAGTAGCCATTTTTAGCTCTGGCTAACGTGGAGCTGGCTTTAGTTGTGAAAACAATCAATCAAATCGTGGTACAAGTCCACACACATCTGCAAAATCTTTTAGAACGAATATAGAGGTTTCATAGCATAAAAACATTTAAAAGGTATTGATTTGAGACGCTGCTACTGGCATGTTTTACTCACTGAAAAATCACGTAAGTATATGACACTTTTATTTGCGAGCTGGGGTGATCAGTTCCATGTATTACCTCTGAGTTTAAAAGTTAGTATCACGGTATTCATCACTGCTTTAAACATGGGTTTAGGGCTGGAGTTACTAGGCAGATTAGTTTTGTATGTGGACAACATATTAACTGCAGATCCTACTTGGGAGGAACATTTAGAATCAATTGAAGAGTGCGGAAGTAATTAGCAGATGTGGGAGTAAGAATAAACCTTGAGGAATCGAAGTACTATGGGACCACAATAAATGTCTTAAGTCACATAATATAACTTACTGGCCTAATATAAGAACCAAGAAAATTACATGCTATTCAAAAGAATCCGTACATGGGCATAGATAAACGGAACTTGCTTTAGTCCCTGCTAAAATTTTACACCATTCAGACATAGAGAAGGATTTCTGCTTAGCAATTGATTTATTGCATTATAGGCTGGTCGTTTGTTAATTTCAGTTAGAAGAAATTAATGGCAAAACTATGGTTAGAATAACAGACTTTGCAAGTTGTGTGCTGCTCAGAGTGAAGAATCATATTCCACTGCAGAATTAGTGGTCTCAGCAATTGTCTGGGCCTTGAAAGAATTTGATTATTATGTACAGGAAACACATTCAATTATTCTGTGTTCACCAAGTATTAAGCTTCTTAATGACCTACAAATTGTTGTGCAAGAGACTCGAAAGTTGGACACTTGCACTCGAAGATTATCATTTGGCAGTTGTACAATTAGGGATGAAGATAACATCAGAGACAATTTTTTGTCACGATTACCCCAACGTTTACTCAGGTTCAATGAATTAATCAAACAGTCTAATTAGGCAACACTTTCTTGACATGTGCAAGAATATGGCTAAATTGCTAGGTGACAACACAACGTAGCATCAGGTAAATTACGTAAAAACAATAGAACCAGAATAAGAAACTTTTACTACATTTCACCGTATATAACACCATCTTATTTTATAGAGGTGATGTAACCTTGGACTGCTGGCGAGTATGGATCCCAACAGTTAGTATAAAAAATCTATAATATTCACACAAAACACATGGGGTACTTTGAATCCCCAGAATGCGCAAGGACTAGGGCAGTACTGTTACATCCCAGACATAGACCCAAAAGTATTACATGTGTTGAGAACTTGTCTCATATGACAGAAAACGAAACCACTTAAAATATGCTGCAAAACTGGACTACATATTAGAGTTTCCATCAAGCCACAGCTGCTAATATCAGTTGATATTTCCGGACCACTACCCTGAACAGAATGAACTGTGTTTTGAAATGAGGATATAAGGTGAACATTAACAAAAGCAAAACAAGGATAATGGGATGTGCTCGAATTACATCAGGTGATGCAGAGGTAATTATATTATGAACCAAGACATTTAAAGTAGTAGATGAGTGTCGCTATTTAGGCAATCAGAGAAGCTGATGGTGGCCGAAGTGGAGCGGATATAAAATGTAGACTGGCAATGATAAGGAAAGCGTTTCTGTGGAAGAGAAATTTCTTAATATCGGTTGTAGATTTAAGTGTTAGGAAGTCTTTCCTGAAAGTAATTGTGCGAAGTGTAGCCATGTATGGAAGTGAAACGTGAACAATAAATAGTTTAGACAAGAAGAGATTACAAACATTCGAAATTTGGTACTACAGAAGAATGCTTATGATTGTCTGGGTAGATCTCATAACTAACGAGAAAGCACTGAACGAAACTGGGTGAAAAGAAATTTGTGGCGAAACCTTAATATAAAAACAGACCAGTTGATAGGAGGTATTCTAAGATATGAAAGGGTCACCAATTCCGTACTGGAGGGAGGCGTGGGGAGGGGGAGTAAAAATCTTAGAGGATGAACAAAAGATGAATACCAGTAAGCAGATTCAGAAGGATGTAAGTTCAAATAGTTATTCGTAGACGAATAGCCATTCTCGGAATTGATTAGCATGAATAACCGCATCAAGCCATCTTTGGTCTGTATACCACAACAACAACAACAACCCACCACAACGTGAGGAAACAGATTTTAACTTCTAGATTTAGCCCTCAGTGAAACTGCGTGGTAAACAGTTTTAGAGAATTTAATAGATTTGTTCGAACTTATGCAGTGTACATACAGACAAAATGGGTAGAACTCATTGAACCATTAGAGCAAATTGTGAGCTGCTTACCTCACTTGTCCACAACACACACTGCAGCTAAAAACGAAAATATTGAACAAATGGTTAGGACCATTTCCTGAAACACCCAGGGAAGAAAATAACTGGGATAGGAAATTTCAAAATGCATTGATTTCTCTTAGTGACAAAGCAAAGTTAAAGAGAGCAGCAAATGCTAAAAGGTTACATAATACACAGAAGTTGAAGACACGAAGAAAAGATTGCTAAGAGACCACACCCCAGAATTTCATGACCAAAAATGGACAAAAAGTCGCAGCATATCAGACCAAATGTCATCGTTAACATAGAGCATGATGGTAGTTACTATGTTATTTACCTTGACATGATACGCAGATCTTTTGTAGCATTTAATTTCATAACATCATTTTTTGTAGATGTAATTCTTATAACTTGAACGACAAATTAAGAACATTTTATTTTATGTAGATGTAAGTTTCATGGATTGAACAGCATGTTATTAACCCATAGTGTGAGATACAGTGAACAGAGAATAGGAAGAATGGACTGTTTCTCAGAGGAGATCAGTGCTGCATGTGTGTACATAGTAATTTTTAGGAAATGTATAACTGTTAGAATTTGAAAGTCGTCTGCGTGTTAAGGCACTTAGGTGTGTCAGTTTTTTTATGAGAAAACATTTTTAAGGACATGAGTGTAAATAACAAGGATTTCCGTATCACTCGTTATGTTACAAATAGCATCCCGCAACTCAAGCTTACAGAGTGACGGTAACTCGTTCTTCACATAAATGGAGCTATACATTTGGCAGAATAGCATTAGGTTTAGTGTATGTGTATATGTATAAAGGGTAAATATATAGATATTCATGTGTTGAAGGAAAGACCATTTCCTTCTTCAAGTGTGCTATCTCAGTGATGAGAACTGTTAAGTAGCAGTAGACAATTTCACAGGCTATCGTCACCAAGCAGTATCAGCCATGGCTCATCTGTGTTTGAAACTGATTTTGGCATCTAGTAATGCATGTTTGATACGGCATCCTATGCTTTTGGGTGTACTCGTAAGTATCTGCTTTGCTGCAGATCCTCTGTAATGGTGTGATGTACAGTTCACATTCATGAAGTCTTATGCTTAGAGGTCCAAGCACTGACATTCTAAATATCTCACAAAACAAAGGCCGCTACACCATAGAAACGCTAAGTGCGTGAAAATCTGTGAGTTCAAGGTAAAGTTCATTCATATGTACAGGACATGGTCTAATGTCAAGAGCATTTTACATATCCTTTTGAGAGGAAGAAAAGTTTTTCTTTATGTGGCAATGCTCTTAGGTGATTTTTTAATTATTTTATAGGCAAGATTTACATAAAAATGGGCAATCGCTTTCAAAATATACGTTGTGCCCCCAACAAATAAAATGTTCATGCGGTAATTACCACGAAAAATAACAATAACAGTATTCAGTTGCACAGTGGAATGTAGCGAACCAACCACATCCGTGTATTCCAGTGGACACGAGCTGCTGCGCACTGCAACACTGACTTGCTGATATTTTCATAGTGATGCCCAACAGTTGGCAGCACTTGTGCATGATGAAACGTTGATCATTCCCAAATGTGTATCTCAGGCTTCCACTGGAGAAAAATATTTCTGTTTCAGCAAAGACACAGTGAAACTTAATGTATACTGTTGTAGCCAGTGAGTCTGAAAGGGATATATATTCAGATACGTTTATAATAAGAATGTAATTCAGGATTCTTGACTTGATGTAAATGTTAACTGTGTGGGGGTAAATCAGTTTTGAACTGTCACATGAATAAAGTATAATAGGTGCCAACTTGAACATTACTGACTGGGTGTTGGTACGAGAAAATATAAATGTGAAGATACTGACATGTGCTTTGAAAAACTAGATTAGAAATTCAGATTCACAGTAACAGTACATGAGCGCTCATGTGAGTGCAAAATACTGTTCACTGATATGGTCAACGTAATACTTGTGGAGAAAAGTGTGATGGACTAATGTCTTATTTCCCTTTTCGTTATGTGTACAGATGCGAGTGTCTTGCCCGTTAGAGGCAACAAATCTGGATGATCCTGGTGAGCAGCACACAGCACAAAACTTCGCTTCATAAACAATGTTGGCAACGGGGAAAGGAATTTAACTGACGACACAGTTGTCGCTCAGTATTGGGAATGGCGTCTTGCTAATTCAAATGGTTCAGATGGCTCTGAGCACTATGGGACTTAACGTCTGAAGTCATCAGTACCCTAAAACTTAGAACTACTTAAAGCTAACTAACCTAAGGGCATCACACACACAGGCAGGATTCGAACCTGCGACTGTAGCGGTCGCGCGGTTCCAGGCTGCAGCGACTAGAACCGCTCGGCCACTCCAGCCGGCTCTTGCTAATTGTTGGGCAGGAATGTGGCGCGTGCTGACAAGTCTTGCAGCACGAAATAATGTCGTTTCTCGAACACAGTGAAGATACAAGGATATATACAAAGACTATTTCCTTCTGAATTTAGGTGAGAGAGTTTCTGGCTCGTACCTTTGTGCTGCATTTACGTGAATGTATGTATGATGAATTTCCATACTATAGAGCATTAGATTTCTTTCTGCGATATATTTTGCAGTCGAGTCTGTCGTAGGAAATGTAAGGGCAAATTTTCAAAACACGTAGGATCAATATCCAGTTTTATTCCAGTCATTCAAGGTTTCAAGTGGCGTATCTCATTGCTCTTCCACTCATCAATTAATATTTCAGGGTTTAACGCAAATCCGTCGTGAATTTCTTTTCACTGTTGTATCTAGATGGTAATGTAGAGGCACTTCATCTGTTGAATTGGACTTGTATACGAAATATGACATCTTGTGTTCAAGCACTCAAAACTATGTTACGTGTTAGCATAATCTGGGAGTTTTACAAGGTTACTTTCCTTTCCCCTGGTCTCTGTTCAAATTAACCTATCATATGTTCGATATCTCCATATGCGTTCATCCAAGAACTACGTTCTAGAAACGTACTACAATCATTTTATTTGCAATTGAAAGTGGTCACGGAACAACTGGCCTTAAGTAGAGTTTATAGTTTTATTAAATAAAGTTTTCAGCTGTACGTTAAATTTTTGACGCTGTTGAACTTTGGGACACAATCCAAGGAAGACGCAGACATAGCCTAGATATCTATTACGACACCAGCACAGGATGTTTCTAATTATTAGGTGTTGCATACGTGGTCAATCGGTAGCGTCTTTGATTATTAATAAAAAAAAACTCATCGAGCCCGGGTGCTAAAGACCGCACTACTTAAATTTTGATTAATAATCAGCATTGGTGGCCGAAGACTTCTGGGATAAGAAGTCAACCTCATTCTGCCAATGGCATTGCCCAAGAGGGCGGACAGAGGTTCAGGGCACTCTCTTGTCCTAGGGCTGGAAAACAGTCCCTAAAGGCGGAAGACTCAGCAATGGTCAACGGCAGGAGAATGCAGAAGGCAATGGAAACCACTGCATTAAAGATACGTAACGTGTTTCCACTGGACATGTGGTCTGTAATAGAAAACGTGTCATCATGATCTCTCCACTGGCAAAAGCTTGCGGATCTCTGGGAGGGGACTGCCAAGGGGGAGCTGACCATGAGAAAAAGATGGAACTATCAATGAAAGGATGACGTTCTACGGGTCAAGGCGTGGATTGTCAGAAGCTTCAAAGTGCTAGGGAAACTAGAAAATCTGAAAAGGGAAATTCATAGGCTCACTCTAGATATAGTAGGCATCAGTGAAGTGAAATGGAAAGAAGACAAGGATTTCTGGTCTGATGAGTACAGGGTAATATCAACAGCAGCAGCAAATAGTATAATGGGAGTAGGAAGTACAAACAGGAAAGTAGGGTAGACAGTGTGTTAGTTTGAACAGTTCAGTGATAGGGTTGTTCTTGTCAGAATCGACAGCAAACACAACACCGACAACGATAGTTCCGGTATTCATGCCAACGTCACAAGCTGAAGATGAAGAAATAGAGATAGTATAGGGGCATATTGAAAGGGTAATACAGCACGTGAAGGGAGATGAAAATCTAATAGTCATGGGGAACTGGCATGCAGTTGTACGGGAGGGAGTACAAGAAAATGTTACTGCATAATATGGGTTTGGGACAAGGAATGAGAGAGGATAAAGACTTATTTCAGCTAGTAATAGCGAATACTCTGTTCAAGAACCACAAGAGGAGGAGGTACACTTTTAAAAGGCCGGGTGATACGGGAAGATTTCTGTTAGATTACATCATGGTCAGACAGAGACTCCGAAATCAGATACTGGATTGTAAGGCTTATCCTGGAGCAGATGTAGACTCTGATCACAATGTAGTAACGATGGAGAGCTGAAGTTTAAGAGAGCAGTTACGAAGAATCAGTACGCAAAGAAGTAGGATAAGGAAGTACTAGGGAATGACAAGATACGCTTGAAGTTCTCTGAGGCTATAGATACAGCAATGAGGAACAGCTCAGTAGGCAGTACAGATGAAGAGGAACGCACGTCTCTAAAAATGGCCGTCACAGAAGTTGGAAAGAAAAACATAGATACAAAGAGAGTAACTGCGAAGAAAGCATGGGTAACAGAAGAAATACTTCAGGTGATCGATGAAAGGAAGAAGTAAAAAAATGTTCCAGAAAACTCAGAAATACAGAAATTCAAGTCGCTGAGGAATGAAATAAATAGGAAGTGCAGGGAAGCTAAGACGAAATGGTTGCATGAAAAATGTGAAGAAATCGAAAAAGAATTGATTGTCAGGCGGAGAGACTCAGCATACAGGGAAGTCAAAACAACGGGCCAAGAGAAGTCTACTAATATCAAATATCGGCCTTCATTTGAGGAAGAAATTTCTGAGAATGTACGTCTGGAGTGCAGCATTGTATGCTACAATGTTGAAAATTAGGTGGACTGATAATGTAAGGAATGATGATGCTCTGTGCAGAATCGGAGAGGAAAGGAATGTGTGGAAAACACTGTTAAGAAGATGGGTAAGGATGACAGGAAATCTGTTAAGACATGAGGGAATGACGTCCATGGTACTAGCGGGACCTGTAGAGGGCAAAAACTGTACAGGAAGATATAGACTGGAATACAAGCAGCAAATAATTGAGGATGTAGATTGCTAGTGCTACTCTGAGATGAAGAGGCTGGCACAGGGGAGGAATTCGTGGCTGTCCGCATCAAACCATTCAGAAGGTTGATGACCCAAAAAGGAAGCTGTTGCAGGATGGAGATATTTTCTATCTTTTGTTGCATGAGGAATCCTTTCTCAAAATTTATGCTGCTGTTTCTCAAACACTTACTTTAAAAAACGTATATAATATTTTAACAGAATAAAACTGAATCTCTATCGTCTATTATTGAGTACTCGTATTGTATTTGTTGTTCTCTTTATTTTAAATATTGTTGTTTATTACAAGTACGTATATCTGACTGTACTTCTCTCTTCTGTAGCTGCGTAGTTTCTGTAACTGTATTACCTGATTGGGTAGATTTTATACAAAAGCTGTTAGTAAAAACCGGAAAATAACAAAAGTCTTCCTTTTTGGGGGAGGTATGGGTCAGGCCAAAGGGGGGGGGGGAGGACTGGGGGGGGGGGGGGGGGGGGGGGTCAGACTACCGACTAGTTTGATGCGTCCGGCAACAACTTCTTGTCACGTGTCAACCTCCAACCTTTTATCCACAGAGTAGCAGTTATTACCAACATCTTTAATTATTTTCCCCATATATTCTGGTCTTTGTCTTCATTTATAGTTTATTCCCTCTTCTGCTCCCTACAGCTACCATATAAGTTATTACCTGGTATCTTATCATATGTCCTCTCATTTTGTTCCGTCTTGTAATTAGTGTTGTTTTTTTATTAGTGATATCATCTCAGTCCATTCCTTGTCGATTCTCTGGAAAATCTCCTACCATCTTACTCAAATTAATTTTCAGCATATGTCACATCTCAAATATCTAAATACTCTCACACAGTCTCTAACTCACTTTCATACAGCGCTGCACTCCAGAGACACAATCTTCGATGTGTCTCCTTCAGATTAAAACCTATGTTAAATACTAGTAGATTCCTTTTACCGGGTAGTATCCGCTTCGTCCGCGTTAGTCTCATATTTCTCTGTCCAGCGTTGTTTCGTCTACTACAAGGTCCGTATTTTTATGGTACTCCTGTTGTTAATCACTTTTCTGCAGTTTCTCATTGCCTTGGTCATTCTTTGGTTTACTACCAATCCATATACAGTGCTACGGTCTTTAGACCGTTTATTCCATTCAAGAAATCCTGTAATTATTCATCACTTTTACTTAGGAAAGCAGTATCACAGGAGAATGTCATCAATGGCATCATTTCATACTGAACGTGAGCATTTTTTTATTCCCCTCATTACTTCTCCGATGTACAAGTAAAACACTAGAATGAAGAGCAATAGCCGTGCCTTATGTCCTTTTCTGGCCTACCATTTCTCTCTTGGTCGTCCATTCTCACTTTTACCCCTCTGCCTTTTACATATTCTAGATCACCCGTCCTTCCATATACAAGATATCTCGCATCATTTTACTTCATGGAAAGCCTTTTCTAAGTCAACAAATCCTAGAAAAGTTTCTTTTTTTCCCCTGGTGTCCCATCTCCACTGACAAGTGAAATGTCAGAATTGCCTCACTAGTGCTTTTATCTAAAGGTAAAGACGAAGTGATCTTCATCTAATAGATCCTTATCTTCCTTCTATATTCTTTTGTATATTATCCATGTCAGTATGGACCTGCAAGCTTTCTATCGTAGTTCTCGCTCTTACCTGCCTTTGCTGTTTCTCGGATTGTGTGGATGATATTCCTCTGGAAGTCCATTGACAGTGCAGAGATACCTTAACACTGGAATAACAGCACCAGTTACACTTCAGATATTATCGCCTCACTGAAAGGCTACACTAACGCAATGATGGTTTACCAGTCGCATGTTACTGACTGAAGGAGGCTGACATGACGAAAGAACGAATTTTTAACTCCCACAGAATACAGATTCCAGCGTAATCACACCTTCCTTAAGTATGATCACTCATTCCACCTGTTCGTTCTGAATAAAAACCTGTATTTAACAAGAACTCGACCTGGTATATATTGTGTTTGCAAATCGCACAACCAACGCTGTTATGCATATTAGAGATTGGATTCTGCTGTAAACATAATTTCGGTATGCTTTCTTCTTCGCGGGTGGATGGCTTAGGACCACGCGTAATCATTTGTTGGCCTTCCTTTTCGCCCAGCATTCCTTCATAAGCAACGAATGGGCTAGCTTTCGTAGCGTAGACCACGTATGTCGGTAAGTTTTTCTCTCTTCTTCCTCAAAACCCCGTATGTTTGTGATTTTTCTGATCTCATTTCTGTCATGTAGATTTGGAGATCCAAATTCTCTCAGGTCTTTTTCCGTCTGTTTGTACCAGTTCGGTCTCATAGTTTAGTTCTTTAATAATGTATGAATTTTGTGCGTTAACCTGTTTGAGTCTATTCTTTCTAAATGCCCCATGAATTGGATTCTTCTCGTGCGCATTGTGTCCGTTATTTTGGAGATATTTTTATATATTTCTGCATTGGGTTTTGGATAATGCACACCATCTTTAGTTCTTGGTCCTAGGATTTTCCTCATTGTTTTAAGTTCTTTCACTTCTAATTCCTCTTTTAGTGTTCTGTGCTGACGGTTTAGTGTCTCAGATGCGTACAGAGCTTCGGGTTTCATTGCTGTTGTGTAGTGTCGTATTTCGCAGTTCCACGAGAGACTCTTTATGTTATAAACGTTTTTTAGTAACTGAAATGCCGTCTCCATTTTCTGGACTCTTGAGCTGACAGATTTCTTTTTATTACAATTTTCTGCAATCCATTCACCTAAGTATTTAAATTCTTTTACACGAGAGGTGTAGTTATTACCAATTTTGAGATCAGAAAGTGCATCTTTGATGTCAGTCAAAAATTTAGTTTTTTCAAACGAAATTTGTAATCCTATTTCTGCTGCCTGCTCTTGTAATAATTCTAGCTGTTTCTGTACATCGGTAATGTCTTGGGCGATTAGTTCCATGTCGTCAGCAAATGCTAAACAATCTAATTCTACGCCCTTACGTTTTGGTCCCAGTCTGTGTGTTGGTGCATCTTCTTTTCTCCATTCTCGAACAACTTTTGCAAGAGCGCAATTGGAGAGCACTGGGGACAGTCAGTCTCCTTGTCGTACTCCTGTGTCTATTTCAAATTCTGTGCTCAATTCTCCCATAAATTTTACTTTGGATTTGGTCTCCGTGAGTGTTTCTTTTATGATGTTTGTTGTCTTTTGATCTAGTCCAAATTCTGCTAACACTTCAAAAAGGGATTCTCGGTCTATACTGTCATATGCTTTTTTAAAGGCGACGAAAGTGATAACGTAACTTTTGTTTGAAGTACTACGGAAATATTTCATCGAGTTTTTGAAGTTAAGGATTTGTTCTCCGCATGATCGAACTTTTCTGTATCCACCTCGGTATTCGCCTAGTTTTGAATCCAGCTGAGTTTCTGCTCGGTTTAGTAGGGCTTTAGACAGAATTTTGTATGTTCTTGACAAGAGATTCCACGATAGTTGTTCGGGTCTGTTTTACTTCTTTTTTTGTACAGAGGATGTATGTTTGCTGTCTTCCTATCTGCGGGGATTTTTTCAGTTTTCCAGATTTCATGAATAATTTCTTTGAGTTTTGCAATAAGATTTTCTCCTGCATTTTTCCATAAGTCTGCGGTGATTTGGTCTTCTCCGGATGCTTTGTTATTTTTTAGTACTTAATTATCTCTTTAATATCCTGTAAACTTGGTGGAGCCTTGGTTTCGTTGTGTATGACTGAACTCAAATATTTCTGCAGGCTTTCCACATTTCAGTAATTTAGAAAAGTATTTTGCAAGAATTTCACAGTTTTCGATGTTAGTATGGGCAATTTCCCCATGTTAATTTTTCAACTGGAGTGATGGTGGAGAGTACTTTGTTACTTTTTGTTTGAATACTCTGTAGAAATTTCGGGAATTGTTTACCTTGAAATCATTTTCTATGTCTTGCAATTTTTTGTGTTCTAGTTACTCTATTCTATTTATTCCGTTTCGTAAATATAGCTGAAAATCATATTCTGCTCGTTATTAATAAAAAAAGCTCTGATCACTATGGGACTTAACTTCTGAGGTCATCAGTCCCCTAGAACTTTTTTTTTTTGGTCATCAGTCTACTGACTGGTTTGATGCGGCCCGCCACGAATTCCTTTCCTGTGCTAATCTCTTCATCTCAGAGTAGCACTTGCAACCTACGTCCTCAATTATTTGCTTGACGTATTCCAATCTCTGTCTTCCTCTACAGTTTTTGCCCTCTACAGCTCCCTCTAGCACCATGGAAGTCATTCCCTTATATCTTAGCAGATGTCCTATCATCCTGTCCCTTCTCCTTATCAGTGTTTTCCACGTATTCCTTTCCTCTCCGATTCTGCGTAGAACCTCCTCGTTCCTTACCTTATCAGTCCACCTAATTTTCAACATTCATCTATAGCACCACATCTCAAATGCTTCGATTCTCTTCTGTTCCGGTTTTCCCACAGTCCATGTTTTACTACCACACAATGCTGTACTCCAGACGTACATCCTCAGAAATTTCTTCTTCAAATTAAGGCCGTTATTTGATATTAGTAGACTTCTCTTGGCCAGAAATGCCTTTTTTGCCATACCGAATCTGCTTGTGATGTCCTCCTTGCTCCGTCCGTCATTGGTTATTTTACTGCCTGGGTGGCAGAATTCCTTAACTTCATTGACTTCGTGACCATCAATCCTGATGTTAAGTTTCTCGCTGTTCTCATTTCTACTACTTCTCATTACCTTCGTCTTTCTCCGATTTACTCTCAAACCATACTGTGTACTCATTAGACTGTTCATTCCATTCAGCAGATCATTTAATTCCTCTTCACTTTCACTCAGGATAGCAATGTCATCAGCGAATCGTATCATTGATATCCTTTCACCTTGTATTTTAATTCCACTCCTGAACCCTTCTTTTATTTCCATCATTGCTTCCTCGATGTACAGATTGAAGAGTAGGGGCGAAAGGCTACAGCCTTGTCTTACACCCTTCTTAATACGTGAACTTCGTTCTTCATCGTCCACTCTTATTATTCCCTCTTGGTTGTTGTACATATTGTATATGACCCGTCTCTCCCTATAGCTTACCCCTACTTTTTTCAGAATCTCGAACAGCTTGCACCATTTTATATTGCCGAACGCTTTTTCCAAGTCGACAAATCCTATGAAAGCGTCTTGATTTTTCTATAGCTTTGCTTCCATTATTAGCCGTAACGTCAGAATTGCCTCTCTCGTCCCTTTACTTTTCCTAAAGCCAAAGTGATCGTCATCTAGCGCATTCTCAATTTTCTTTTCCATTCTTCTGTATATTATTCTTGTAAGCAGCTTCGATGCATGAGCTGTTAAGCTGATTGTGCGATAATTCTCGCACTTGTCAGCTCTTACCGTCTTCGGAATTGTGTGGATGATGCTTTTCCGAAAGTCAGATGGTATATCGCCAGACTCATATATTCTACACACCAACGTGAATAGTCGTTTTGTTGCCACTTCCCCCAATGATTTTAGAAATTCTGATGGAATGTTATCTATCCCTTCTGCCTTATTTGACCGTAAGTCCTCCAAAGCTCTTTTAAATTCCGATTCTAATACTGGATCCCCTATCTCTTCTAAATCGACTCCTGTTTCTTCTTCTATCACATCAGACAAATCTTCACCTTCATAGCGGCTTTCAATGTATTCTTCCACCTACCTGCTCTCTCCTCTGCATTTAACAGTGGAATTCCCGTTGCACTCTTAATGTTACCACCGTTGCTTTTAATGCCATCAAAGGTTGTTTTGGCTTTCCTGTATGCTGAGTCTGTCCTTCCGACAATCATATCTTTTTCGATGTCTTCACATTTTTCCTGCAGCCATGTCGTCTTAGCTTCTCTGCACTTCCTATTTATTTCATTCCTCAGCGACTTGTATTTCTGTATTCCTGATTTTCCCGGAACATGTTTGTACTTCCCCCTTTCATCAATCAACTGAAGTATTTCTTCTGTTACCCATGGTTTCTCCGCAGCTACCTTCTTTGTACCTATGTTTTCCTTCCCAACTTCTGTGATGGCCCTTTTTAGAGATGTCCATTCCTCTTCAACTGTACTTCCTACTGCGCTATTCCTTATCGCTGTATCTATAGCGTTAGAGAACTTCAAACTCATCTCGTCATTCCTTAGTACTTCCGTATCCCACTTCTTTGCGTATTGATTCTTCCTGACTAATGTCTTGAACTTCAGCCTACTCTTCATCAATACTATATTGTGATCTGAGTCTATATCTGCTCCTGGGTACGCCTTACAACCCAGTATCTGATATCGGAATCTCTGTCTGACCATGATGTAATCTAATTGAAATCTTCTCGTATCTCCCGGCCTTTTCCAAGTATATCTCCTCCTCTTGTGATTCTTGAACAGGGTATTCACTATTACTAGCGGAAACTTGTTACAGAACTCAATTAGTCTTTCTCCTCTTTCATTCCTTGTCCCAAGCCCATATTCTCCTGTAACCTTATCTTCTACTCCTTCCCCTACAACTGCATTCCAGTCGCCCATGACTATTAGATTTTCGTCCCCCTTTACATACTGCATTACCCTTTCAATATCCTCATACACATTCTCTATCTGTTCAGCTTGCGACGTCGGCACAACCCGGTCACTGAACTGTTCACAGTAACACACCCTCTGCCCTACCTTCCTATTCATAACGAATCCTACACCTGTTATACCATTTTCTGCTGCTGTTGATATTACCCGATACTCATCTGACCAGAAATCCTTGTCTTCCTTCCACTTCACTTCACTGACCCCTACTATATCTAGATTGAGCCTTTGCATTTCCCTTTTCAGATTTTCTAGTTTCCCTACCACGTTCAAGCTTCTGACATTCCACGTCCCGACTCGTAGAACGTTATCCTTTTGTTGATTATTCAATCTTTTTCTCATGGTAACCTCCCCCTTGGCAGTCCCCTCCCGGAGATCCGAATGGGGGACTATTCCGGAATCTTTTGCCGATGGAGAGATCATCATGACACTTCTTCAATTACAGGCCACATGTCCTGTGGATACACGTTACGTGTCTTTAATGTAGTGTTTTCCGTTGCCTTCTGCATCCTCATGCCGTTGATCATTGCTGATTCTTCCGCCTTTAGGGGCAATTTCCCACGCCTAGGACAAGAGAGTGCCTTGAACATCTATCCGCTCCTCCGCCCTCTTTGACAAGGCAGTTGGCAGTATGAGGCTGACTTCTTATGCCGGAAGTCTTCGGCCGCCAATGCTGATTATTTATCAAAATTTAGGCAGTGGTGGGGATCGAACCCGGGACCGAAGACGTTTTGATTATGAATCAAAGACGCTACCCCTAGACCACGGGTCCTAGAACTTAAAACTACTTAACCCTAACTATCCTAAGGACATCACACACATCCATGTCCGAGGCAGGATTCGAACCCGCGACCGTAACAGTCGCGCGGTTCCGGACTCAAGCACCTAGAACCGCTCGGCCACAGCGGCCGGCATTCCTCGTTATTTCAGTTTGTTATATCCTTGGTTTTAAAACACGTGTCACTTAAAATTTGCACTACCAAATAAAGTAAAACTCGATAAATCTCAGTTTACAGTCAGTTACAAGAAAATAAATCGATACAGTTGCCACTTCTGGTTCGACTGCCTTGTCTGAAATTCTGCTGTTAATTCTCCATCTACAGTGCCTTTATTGCAGTGACTGTGCGCGATAATAACTGTTTTGATTTGCTTCGTAAACGTAATTACATCGCCGTCACTAACACAATTTTCGTTTCGATTAAAATGCACAATGCATTTCCAACCAGAAAGAGTCGCTAAACTGATGGGTTTCCTGATGTGATTTTGCAGCTATTTGAGCGTCGCTTTTTCTTCACTAGTGAGCTAGAATTAACTTAATTTTTGGCTCAGATGACAATACAGAAGGTACATGATTTCTGAAAGGTTTGTATGTAATTGCGAAAAAAATTGCTTAAAGAAACCAACATCTAAAAATAAAATTTAATGGCTTCGGAAAATTAAAGTTTAACCTTCTATAGTCTCCTTTGTATTTATGGTCAGTTTTTTGTGCATAACTAACGCTGTTAACATGAAGTAATATGTGATATCAAAAGTTCTTTGAATAAATGTTTCGAGTGAGGTCATGTTCCAACGAAAGAAACGTTTTCCACTTCATATTCTCATAATTAATATAGTATGTGAACTTTAATGACAATATTTCTGTCTCAGTGCAGCCGATGCAATAATACCAACCATTGTTCTAGTATCTCTAAAGCCTCAAACATATTTAGAGAACGAATACAACTTGTTATTTTTCGCATGTTATTAGGAAGGACTTCTATTGCTGCCCCTAAAAGTTGATAACACGTAAATTTCTATGCCAGATTCAATCCGTATTGCTCAGTTTCATCAAGTAATGTGTCGTTTAAAGCAAGCCATCTGAGACTGCAGTTGACTGTTGGTGCGGTTGTCATTGAGGTCGGGGATGGCCGTTGCTCACGCTCCTAGGATTTATCTTTCACTTGCCTTAAACGTGTCCCTCAGGTAGCGCTAATCGAGCAACAATTACTGTTCACTAAACAGTCTACACCGACAATAAGGGGAATTTGTAAGGAAAGCGCCAAGTGCACTTAAAGTACTCGCAGCGAAGAACTTAGTCCAACAGAGTTGCAAAGTTCGTTAAGTTCATGCTCGACAAGGCATACGTAGGTACTGTCTCCGGAGAAGCCTAGTGCCGCAGTGGAGCGGGTAGCTGCTGCAGTGGAGTGGCTGTTTCCACACAGTTGTCCCCTGGATGAGGACGACAGCACCCTTTTCTCTCAGGGGTACATCTTACAAAACCCTAATGCAATGTGCCTCTCGGGACTACATCGCTGAACTAGTGTAGTGGACGCTTCGTGAGTACATCCATTGCTAAGTAACATTCTGTACCTCTCCAGGCTACATCTGCACAACTAGGTTACATCAGTCCTTACTAACCCACTTACCCCTCTGGGCCACATCTACCCAGTTGCTCTGTGACTGTCATTGCAACTACCACTCCTCGTATGTCCGTCTTCCTGTGTATATTCGCTTGTCACACATTCCAGATGCGTTCACCCATTTGCGGCCTACGGAAGCATCTCGGCTCTCACTCTCTCTCGATCGATCCGTCTGCATCCCAACTTACTCCAACTTCCTCCTCAATGCCATAGGCGTGTTTTTGATATATTTTGCCAGAATTACCAACCATACACAGTCAACTGCGCTAAGCCAAATGTAAGAAGCATTCTCCATCACGTATCATACTGATGCTTGTAACTGTAGGCATATATTATTCCGTTTTAATTTTATGAGACTCACAAGACAAATTACCCCGATGTACCAAATCCCCTGTCGCGTTGTGTTGGATTCTATGGTTCAGGGGGTATGTGGCCTTATGGTAAGCGCTAACACATCGAAAGGGTATCCGTGGCGAGGCTTGAGCATTTCCAGTCTCCATAGTGACTGAGGTATATAGGGGCAGATTGTGGACGTCGAGAAGACACACAGCTCTGAACAGAAAAGAGGCAGTGTGGCGGAAAACCAAAGTTCACCGCAGCCGAAAAGGTAGGAGATGCACCATACTCTGGGTAGTTGGCTTACTGGGTGTCAGTTGTTGCCAACAACGAACTGCTCGACAACTTTCAGACAGCGGACGGCATCACCATCATTACGTTCAGACTGGATGCACACTTCTACACTTCTGATTTCCAATTGTAATGACTAGCTCGATTATTACAGAAACACTAGTGTTGCCTTGTATATCGCTTCTCTATGCCGAACATTATATTTGGCAGACGTTCAACTGGAAGGTGCAGTGTTACTGCATTGTGTCGCTGTTCTCCTAACACTAAGGAAATCACGCTGGACACGACTATCACTCGCGAACAAACAGATGTGCATAGAAATACTTTTGAGCCATCCTACTAAGTTTTGAGCCCTTTGGTCCCGACGTCGGGCCTTTGAGCTAGTTACCCTAAATTGCTTAAGGGAACATGGAAGTGTAATACAATTGGAGCAATTTTTTTTTAATTCTGTCAAGTTTTACCGCAGCATTCCTCAACATCTTTATGTATCATTTTCGAATGTGTGCTGTATACTGGTAGGAAAGACAGAGCATCTTCTAAGCAACGGCAGGCTCCCTTTTGGCTGTTGTCGATTCAGCTGTGTTTACAACGGCTGCAGCAGACTTCCTCTACCTTCACTTTATTTGTTCTTTAACCACTTATAATGAGCAAGTATGCGGTAAGCAGAACAAATGTAATATATTTGCTAGTTCTGTCTGACGTTATACCGCATAAAGCAATTTAACTTCATTGTGCGGTAGAGGCAGTCGTGAATTTACGAGTAATTGCTTTGACCTTTACTTTTCCACTCTTCAGCAGTTGTCCTGTACTCCCAGTCGCCAACTTTCACGAACTTGGCAGTCTTCCTGTTTCAGACCCCTTTTCCTCATCAGTTCATTTACACCATCTCTCCATGTTATTCTCGGTCGTCCGCGCTTCCTCTTTCCCGGCGTCACCATTGCAGGATTGCTTTTGGCCATCATAATCCCTCCATGCGCAGTATGTGGCCATACCATTGAAGAACCCTATTCTCCAATCCTTGCATGACTGTTTCCTTTCCATTAACCCCTCAATTTCCTCATTTCTTCCCTCCCTGTTCTGGACATCCTAACTGCCCTCATTATTTCCTTCATATCTACTGCGTGTGCCTCTAGTTTTCCTAGGCACCGCGCGAGCTATTGCTCCCAGACCGGAAGTTGATAAGCGGGCTGCAGCTGGCAGAGGGGTTCATAGTTCCGCTCCATGCGTTAGTATACTTTCAACTACTGTCTTCAAAATCCTCTTCTTCAATATGATATTTTTTTAAAAACTAAAAACCCGCCTCGATTGCGAAAAAAGCACCCAGCGTTAACTTTTAACCCAGGTTTCGGCGTAGATAACTACACCTTCTTCAGAACAACAATAAAACCCACAAGTGCCTAGGAAGACCTTTGTCAATGATTAAAAGAACACCATAGCTATACATTTATAAACGAAACAGAAAAGGAAAACACCAACAGTACATATGTACAAAGTCAAAACCACTACTTAACTTAATGGTGTACTCTCCAGTAACTTCTGTTAACGATCCGCGATCAGTACAAGCTGTTACCGAGAGGCACCGTGGGGAAGGGGCAGGTAATTACCTACGAGTAACTGAAGTCCACGATGATTACACTAAATATGAAGTAACAGTGGATGTAAGTAAAGCTGATAATGAGGTCGTTTTTCCAAAAGAGGATATTGAGTTGAAATTAAAGCCTGACGAAAATGCTGAGGAAGAACTTAGTGCCTGTCTCAGATAAGCTTTTATGTTAGCATCTGAAAGCAATCCAGAATGGTCGGATTCTGACAATAGTGCAGATGACGAGTATTTCGGTACTAGTGAAAATAATGAGAATAGAGCTAATTGCGATATTTTACCTACTGATATCGAAGTTTCAAAACAAAACCCGTATATTGAGACTGTACACAGAAAGAAAGAGCCACCTGACGACTCAGTGTCTATTTTGCAAAGAGTTCAAGTAAGTAAAGACTTTGAACTCCAGAAACCGAGAAAGCCATCAGATATAAATGGTTCACAGGCCAGGAACGTATCTTGGGACGATGTCACAGTCGACCAAGTTGCGTTGTGGAAAAAACAGGAAGGGGCATGATTTAGAGCCTGGAGCAGATATATATCGGACTTTGGGAATGTCATGAACACCTTACATCATGAGTCTACTGGGTTCCCAGGGGAAGAAATTTTGTTAGCCAGCACAAGTAGAAGTTTAACTGAGGAAAAACTAGAGTTTCCACCTTGTACAAGCTTGGGGTTGAGTCAAAAGAAAGAATTAGGCAGAAAAAGGGCAAAGCAAAAAGCTGAATCTAGATCTAAAAGACATGATAAAAACCTGAAAGTTTCAAAATTTAAAATTGGGGATTATGTTCTTTTAAAAACCCACGAAAAATCTAGTGAACTGAACCATGAAATTTCCAAATTTAAATATATTTATAATGGACTGTATATAATACAGAACATTCCACATGATAATGCTTACTACCTGATCTACCCAAAATCCAAGAGACCTTTACGTGTAAGAAACGTTGTGGACCTGAAACTGTATATTCCTAGGAGTGAGTGACCTAAGTACACTCAGAAAGCAATCTGCAGTAAATGTGCTGCATCTTACGATGAAACTATTTTATTCTATATGTAACAATATTTGTAAATGTATGTATACCATTGTCAGTGTGCTAATTTACTTATGTAAGTTTCAGATTACCAAATGTACTATAAATGTAAAGGTGCATGGAAAAAAGGGATGAAAAGAAAAAAGCTAATGCTGCAAGCCAAATAAAAGATGGGACTGCCAAAAATCAAAGTGGGCAGTACGTGAGTCGTGATATAAAGGACTGCCAAACACCAAAGAGGGCAGATAAATAGTCCAAGGAGAATTGTAAGTGTGGTACAGATGATGTGATAAAATGATGCGAAATGGACTGCCCAAATCTGAATAATAGGCAGAAAATATATGTAGTGATTTTTCTAAACATTATTGTGTGTTTATTAGTAAATAAGGAAATGGACGGCCATTCAATGCAAGCAGCAACAAATTGTTTTATAGTGTATATAGGTATTAGTTATGCTTTGTAGTTAAGTGTTAGTGTTCCAAATTTTGATTTTATTTATCTGAGAAATTTAATAATAATAAGTAATTTGTTACTTAAATCATGTTGTGATATGAGGTTGGACTGTGCCAAAGGCACTTAAGTAAATGATAGGTAAATTTCCTCGATATATTAAAAAGTATACACCTACATAATGTGAGTGAAAAGAAGTTTTGTGGTATAAAATTTTATGATGGTACATTCACACAAAGATTCAGAACCCCTATATAAAAAAAAAGTTTAGTGTTCCCATCAAATTTCCACTTTAGTGAAATTTACTGGAAACAGGGGCATGTGTAACAACAACGAGTCTATACTATTGTACATATCAGTAGTTCTGTTCATCTGATTTTACGATAAACTGGTGTAATTGATGTTCTGATTTCAATTTCATTTTGTTTCATGCCATTATGTTAAGAAAACTGTGAATAAGTTTCAATGTGAATATTAATGTTTATGTCAAATGTCAAGCAATATTGTAATAGAATTGAAATGTAACAAATGTTGAAACTGTTGTAAGATGTTTAAAATTGTAACTGTGCGTCTGATCCATACGTAGGCAATGTGTTAGCATATGTAGAATGCAAAACGTCGGGTGAATACCCGGTCTGTCAGGGAGCGGTAAAAGGTGGATGGCAGGCGAGCGCGGGAAAATGCGCGCGGGCGCTGCACGGCACAACGGGCTCAGCAGTAGTAGTTGGGGTTTGCCACTGGTTTGAGCAACTCCTTCTGGAGCGAGGAGGCTCTCCTGGAAGACATAGCTTCACTGAGTCTCGGGTATGCGGTTCCAACGCCCATACAGCATGGCAAAATTCCATAGGCACTAAATGGAAAAGTATTGCGACGCTAAGAAGAGTTAAAGTGCCGATACGTCAAGAGCCATAGCTGTGGTTGTATGTGTGCTCTGTGCCTCGCCGTCTTGCCGCTCGCCAACCACCGCATCGATACTAGCAAGTTGAAACTTTTAGTACTGTATTCGTATGGATTAGAGAGTGAACCGTGTTTGTTTGGTGCAATAATAACCTAAATTTTACCAGAACTTTCCCATCATTTAATTATCCTCACAATTAACCAACACAGGGTCCTTTCCAAACGTTGTGCAGTCCGAGTGTCCCGAAATGAAAATTAAAATTTGTGTTAATAATAATTATTTGCAGAACTAGCTATATTAGAATGATGTTTAAAGAAATGTTTTGTTAATGAACCAGTAAATGAATAACGAAGGTCTAACGAAGTTGAAAGATAACTTTAGTATTGATATAGTAATGAAGTTTATTATTTCGAGACAGATTTCAAGGCATTTAAATGAGCAGTAAATAAGATGAAAAGAGTAGTTACTTATATACTGGAAATCATGAACGCATAATACATTCAGTAATCATTTTTTTTTTAATACAGCGATCATAACAGTTTCGGTGTCCCCCCTCAGTCATTTGGATTCTGAAGTGTTCTAAATTGGTTTGACCAGCAAAAGTTAAAGTCAATATAAAAGTCAAAATTTATCAGTGTTTTATCTTTATCAAAATTGACATTTTGTGTATAGCACGAAAGTGCAATTTCTAGGGTTGAAAGGGTCCTGTAGCCACCTTTCATTGCCAACTCTCGTAGTGGTCAAGTCGGCAAAGAGGTTTCCGCTACTTGTGAGAAATCCACCTGCGTTAGGTTGGTGGCGGAAATGGCATCCTGGGGTTTTCCGGTCCACGCGGAGCGTGGAAGAGGCTGGAGAAGCGGGAGGCAGTCTGCCGCCGGTACGGGAAGCGTCCACAGCTGTGCTCCAGTCGAAGAAGGGTGAGTTGGACTGACCGCGTGGCGCGTTGTCACATAGAGAGGGGAGCTTTTAGCTTTTGGTCTCTGATTTCGTCTTATAAAGATTTACATGCTGGGTTGCAGCAGGGAATGCAAGGCTTTTGTAGACTTTCAGTTTGATTCCCAATGCAGTCTTGACTTTGATCCGTGAGAGGAACGCGGCACAAAGGAGTTGCATATGTTGAAGTGCCCTCGGTTCAGTGTGAATGTTTATGTGCCTACAACTGTGTGTGTATGCTTCTAATCTTTTCCGGATCTTGGTAATTTTTGTGTATTTGTGAATTTTCTTTGTCTCATGTGATTAAAATTTGGCCACGGTCCATAGAAATTGTCTCCGCGGACCGAGTGGGCACGCGAGTCTGTTATGAAACGTGTAGCATTTCACAAGCAATTGTACATAGTTAGCATGCAACAGCAGTCTATAGATGCACCACATCAATGTTTTAAGGAATGAATAATTTTGCCTTCAATCTTATCTTGTGTACCGATGTTACGTCGCCGTTACCTTCGCCATTTATCTCGTAGTTTTCCTTGTTGGCCCACCTATAGCGTTTCCATGTGCACAGGTGTAGTGATTAGTGTCCCTTTTTTTTATCTGAAACAAATGCTCTGGAATAGATCGTGTTTTCACGAATCTTGCTGCAGGCTGCACTTACGCATGGTGTTCACGACCTATTTACTTTACTCAATATTGGATTCACGGGAAGAATGCCTGGATCACATTAATAACTACATCCCATTCTTTATCAATGACCTTACAATGAATGTTCTTTTGTGACTTTTTCTTATTAATAAATTAAGTAATTTTCCGACTCAGTGCTACTTCTTCTTTGTCGTGTGGCTAGAGTTGGTGGCGACCCTATCTTTTATATTGATTTCAGTGTCAAGTAGCATTTTCTTATTCAAAGTGCGCGTGGCTCTTTTAGCTATCAGGATACATTCAAAGGGCGCTTCATGCTTCTTGCACATAGCGTCCTTTTATCCACGCTACTTACAGGGTAACCTATGCCCGATTTTAATCAGATCAATAGACAGTATAAAGTTTTGTAGTATACATTACAGTGTAGTGTTATGTATTCATAGGTTTCCATATCAGTACAGAACGTGAAACTATCAGTTCAATAGATTTTCTGGTTCTAAAATTCTACTATATTATGAAGTGTTACAACTTGTTGTTTTGCATGAATATATACCAACTTATACAGGGAAGAAACTCAGTTAATGCCTAATTAGGCTGACGACCGTATTATTATCAAATTGGTAGCATCTTCTGGGTTGCTTTTGATCCATCCTGACAATGTAATTGCATTTCGAACTTACCTGACGGATCATTGTTATTACAGAGTAGATGTAAGTCTGATTTGCCACCATTCAGGTACACGCGGTCAATATCTATACGAAAATCCTTTCTCATAAGGTGAATCCCGCTCACTTACCATAGCATAGGCTTTAACGAGTGCTATGTCAGGGATTACAAGTTCTCTGCCTCTTTTTCTTCTTTTTTTCAGGTCTACTTTCCATTTTTTAAAAGCCACACGCCATAGCCACTTCCTTCGTTTTTCTTATTGCTAGCATAAAGGAAATATATATTTCTTCTTAATATTACTTAAAGGAAATCAGTATATTGAAATAAACTGAATGTTAAGTCTCTCATCTTCATAAGGAAAACTTCAAATTTTGTATCCCCTTGGAGTTAAAACTTTTTTAGAACATAAAACTTCTCTTCTTATCACATAAGGTGATTAAAAAATGAAATGAAAGAAATTTTCTTTCTAATTTCTTCTTAAGGATTTAGTCCTGCGCTTCTTGCCACGGACTTGACTTCTTTTCTGCAATGTCTCGTGAAAGTATGTAAAACATTCTGCTGCCAGTTATCTGTAATCGTGAAAGGCTAACGTCTCTGAAGTCTGTACCACTCTTAATCTATTATTGTTCTCTGTAGCATTTTATTCCATGAATCTGTTTAAGAAGCAAGCCTTTTTTTTTTCTTTTCCGCATGAGATGACGGTGCTGAGCCGTTAGGCACACCCAGTAATCGTCTTTGCTTTTATTTTCTGCCTTGAAGATATAACGCAGCGTGTGCCCTTTTAGCCAGTTAGCATCGTTTCCTTCCATATTAGGATATGGCACTGCGTCTGGAGTCAAAAAATCTGCGCTGATGGAGATGGTTGGAGGTGTTCTGTTTACGGTCGCTAATTTCTGCTTAACTATATGCCAAATTTATCTTACTCTTTCACACACAAATCGGTGTTCTTCAGTATCAAGAAGGATACATGACGCGCACATGGGCGAATTTGTGAGAAGTGTGGAATGCAGTTTGGAAATAGTTGATATTTTCCTGTTGACTGCATTATACCAAGTTGCTTTCACCTTGGAGGGTAAGTTCCGATCGTGGATGTTTTTCCGAATTGCAGACCCGTCGTTGTTATGGTATTTTCTTTCACTGATATTTCCTTCCTTAGCTCATATCAAATATTTATAGATGTCCTTTACTTTCGTCAACTGCCTTTCTGAGAGCCTCGATGACATGTAACTTCATTCAACGAGAAAAGTTCTTAGATGACAAAGACCAGCGGGTACATGCTGCACATCTATTGACGGCTGCATGCTTGCAGGAGCAATTTCATTAAGCAAGTGGGCCGTTAAGCTGTCTGGCAGCTGTTTCCATTCCTCGTACATTAGACACACGTATAACGACGAGGTTTAAGCTTCCTTTCCTCGTGGGTAATGTTAGTGTATCGAACTTCACTTTGAAAATGTTGTCTTGGCTTACAAAACTTCCTATCGCGGATATAATTCTTCTGGTTGTTTCTAATGGGTTCGGCAAAGCTTGTGCTACATAGTTAAGTTTGGATGTAATATACACATTCACTAGAGTGGTTTTCTGTATCTCGTCCAGTTGTCTCATACTGTTTCCTTGTTCAGATGCTCGTATGCTTGCAAGTAGTTTTTTTTTTTTTTTTAATAATTGATGGCAATGGTGTGTTGGACGTTGCTCCTAAATTCAGTACCCCAAACATTTCAATTTGGATACTTCCGTCAACTGTCCCTAATTTTGCATACGTATTCCTCTGCCTCCATTTTGTGATGATTGACTTTCTGTTATTTAGTTTGGTGCCAGAAGCAAGTACATATGTGTGTACAATATGAAGAGCTTTCGCCACTTCATCTTCATTTATAACCAGGACGCCCAAATCATCCACGAAGGCTTGGCACAGTTTGTTCTTTCCGTTTATATGCAATCCTTGCAGGTGATGTGTGAGTGTCGCGAGGAGAGGTTGTATTGCTATTGCGAAAAGGGCCATTGACATTTGGCAACCTTGTCGTACGAATCCAGTCATCTCAATCTCTTTGCTTAGTTGTCCGATTATCATTGTTCGTGCTTTACAGTTTTTTAATATTTGTTGAATAATCCTCACGAATCGTGGTGGAAATCTCTTTACTTCCAGGTTTCCGAGGAGATACTTATGATCTACTCTGTCAAACGCCTTCTCGAAGTCCAATGACACTACAGCACATTTTATTCGACAGACATTTGCTGATGATATTATATCCCTATATTCGCATATATTCTGGTATACATTTCTGTCTTTGCCCACACATGTTTTGTACGGGCTAGTTATAGAGTTAATAACCACTTTCATTCTTCTTGTTAATACGCGGGCCATAATTTTGTAATCACTGTTGAGTAACGTTACTGGGCGAAGGTTTTCAGTTCCTTTGCTATGTGAGTTTTTAATAATTAGAAGTATGGTCCCTTCCGGAAATCCTTTGAAAACGTCGACATTTCCGTTCATGAGTTCGTCGAACATGCATAGCGACTTGCTTTTTATGCGTGGCCAGAAAACTTGATAGAATTCCACGTTGATAGCATCAGGTCCTGGAGATTTATTTTTAGAACTCTGTGCTATTGCATCTTTCAGTTCTTCCTCTTCTATTTCAGCCGTGAGTTGCTCTGTGCTAATTCTGCCTGATACGTTTCTAACAAGATCTCGCCGCGATTCGTCGTCGGTAGGTTTGTTGGACATCATATCTGAGACATATTTATGAACCGCGACTTGAATTTCACTCTGTTTTGTCAGACTGGTCGCACCAGGTAACTTAACTTCTGACAATATTTTTCAGTTCCCTCTCTTATTCTCACGCATTACATGGTACATAGCTGTTTCTTCCCCTTCTACAATATTTTGTATTCTCGCTCTGACTTTAGAACCTTCTGACTATCGCCGTTTCAGTGCAAAAAGTTTTGCTTAAGTTTATGAATCCATGTACAGTTCTCCATTAATCGTGTGTCCAGGATGTACAGGTCTCTAAGGCAGCTAAAATGAAACTCAGTAGTCTTTTTAATGGAGAAGTTTTTCTGTCGTGAGTAATCGATCAGCACTCTTCTTATTTTAGACTTAGCACATAGTAGCCACCAAGCTACGGCAGAATTGTATAGCGGGAATCGTTTCTCGTATTCTCTCCATACATTAGTAAATGCAACACGACATTCCTCATGTTGTAGATGTGTAATGTTGAGTTTCTATATGCCCCTCGCTCGGTAAGTCTCTTGTTTTTCTAAATTTATTGTGGTGATATACGCGTCGTGGTCAGAAAACATAGTGGGCCAGACCTCGGACTAGAGTACATGGTTCTTTAGGTTGGACGATACGTAAATTTTGTCCGTCCTGCTTGCTGAGTGACTGGTAAAATATGTGAAACCGGGCTGTGCGCCATAGGTATGTTCCCAAGAGTCAGTTAACTGCAATTGGTGGACTATTCTTTCCAGTTATAAGGACTTGTTGAAATTCGGTGTCTGGTCTTTCGGGCTACGGACAGAATTAAAATCGCCGGCTGGGATTATATAATCTTGACGTGTACCGAGTAGATCAACGATTTCACATTTTAAAAAATCCGCTCTAGCACGCCTGTTATTATTGCCTGACGGTGCGTAAACTTTGATGATGCGGGCGTTATTAACAGTGACTGCAGTTCCTCTACTGTTTTCAAGTATTGCCATTTTGTGACACGGATGCCTTCTTTCGTGAGAGTGGCGATTCCCAGCTCTGCACCGATATCAGGGTTAGTTATGGCGTTATACCTGCGTATCTTTTCTAATTTAATACCTGTTACTTCCTGTAATAATAGTACATCAATGTCCGTTGCGTATAGGAAGTCTTGCAGATGTTGTAAATGCAAGGAGGAGCGTATCTTATTAACGTTCAACGTGGCGATTTTGTAGGCTTGAGCTGCGTTCATATTGAATTATTCATTATCGAAGTCAATGTTCGTCATAAGAAGTGCTGTCAGCTGTATATCCTTTTTCACATGTATGTTCCGGCAATGATGTGTTCGGTTGATCTTGTTGGGCAGGAATCTGTCCCGTTCCTCCAGTTTGATTCATTTCTTCACCTTGGTTCATTTCGTCCGATTCATCAGCCCAGTTTTGTGTTTATTAACTCTCGATGTATATTTTTCTGCATTTATAATCTCAGGAGGAACCCTCTCTGTATAGAAATTGGCTATCAGCTTCAATTTTTCGTGTGACAAATGGTCCGGTAACATGGGCATGGTGTACTTGATTTGGCTTGCAATGGGTCAGATGCCTGTATACTTAGAACCGGATTACTATGTTGTTCTTCGTGTAGTTTGCTGCTGATCTTCTTTGCTTTGTCTCGCAAAGGCGGTGTCAGTTGTTCAGCGCCCTTGTGAGCAAATCTCCTCTTTTTATGCTTCGTCGCAGGACTGCCTCTTGGGGAGGTTTCGGCGTTTCCCACTGCCTCGTTTGTTTCTTGCGCTCGGTCGTGTTCGCTGGCAAGTGGTGGCTCGGTTTCCTTGTTGTTTTCTGGAGTCTGCTCCTTCTGAATGACTGTAGTCGGTTCCGGGGTTTGTTCTATTTCAACATATTAGGTTCATTTTCTTGACTCTTTGGTTGTGTGGTCACTGTCGAGTCGCTAATGTCCATTATCAATTCATTGTCACCAGCTGCGTCGTTCTGAGTAGCGTCAGGGGCGCGACACGTATGGAGTTGTCCAGCGGTTGCCGCTACATAAGTTAAAGGCAACGTTGACATGGCTGGGGGTCTCACAGCTTCGCCCGCAGGTAGCTGGGCCACTTGGAGTTGTATCCACTGCGAGCAAACATGGCCTGTTCCGCCGCAAGGCGCGCACGTTCTTGGCTGCCCATCATATATTACTATATAGCACGATAACCACAAACATTTATATATGAGAGTATGTGCTTGTGTGAATCAACTCGCAATTGCCTAATACCATTCAAGACGGGGAACTTGTGGACACCAGACCACTTTTCTGCAAAAATACTCATTATTCTCCCATAAGAAGCTATCAAATGGTTCAAGTGGCTCTGAGTACTATGGCACTTAACATCTGAGGTCATGAGTCCCCTAGAACTTAGAACTACTTAAACCTAACTAACCTAAGGACATCACGCACATCCATGCATGAAGGAGCTATCACTGAATTGATCTGCTCAGCGGTGATTTCAAATAGTAGCTTAAGGATACGGACAGTCCTTATTGCAAATCCAGCATGAGTAACACAACCTTCACTAATATTGCCATAGTGATGTTTGTACTTAGATGTTCCGCCACTGGATACTACAATTTTGTCACACGATTCTGTGTTTTTAAGCTTTACATACATGATGCTGCTCACAGTTGAACGGTGAATACCTACGATACCCTCAAACGAAATTTTCACAACTTCCTCTACCCGTGTCTCAATTTCGAATGAATTCGGTCTCTGAACTTTCTGGTCAGTCACAAATTTCAACGTGTCTCTTCTACAAGGCTGATTCATCTCTCCTTCTAATATGAATCCATCAAGAGTCTCAAATAACGCAGCTAACTACTGCAACAGGTGCTTTGACTTAACCGAGTGGAGCGCAACAGACCGCAGCGCACAGCACACGCCGCAGGTCCGCTCACCACGGCTGCCAAAAGCCGGCTGAACACTCTGAGCTACCGTGCCGGTGCCATCTGAGCTACCCAAGCACGACTCACGCCCCGTCCTCACAGCTGTACTTCTGCGAGAACCTCGTCTCCTACCTTCCAGACTTCACAGAAGCTCTCCTGCGAACCTTGCCGAACTAGCCCTCCTGGAAGAAAGGATATTGCAGACACAAGGCTTAACCACAGCCTGGAGGATGTTTCGAGAATGAAATTTTCACTCTGCAGCGGCTTGTGCACTGATATGAAGTTTCCTGGCAGATTAAAACTGTGTGCCGGACGGAGACTCGAACTCGTGACCTTTGCCTTTCGGGGGCAAGTGCTCTACCAACTGAGCTACCCAAGCACGACTCACGCCCTGTCCTCACAGGTTTACTTCTTCCGGTAGCTCGTCTCCCACCTTCCAAACTTCACAGAAGGTCTCCTGCACCTGCCTGCGAAAGGCAAATGGCCCAAATTCGAGTCTCAGTCCGACACACAGTTTAATCTACCAGGAAATTTCGATTTTCCTGCCCTTTCTTTTTTTTAATCCCTTTCATACTCCCCGGGGAAGATAAAAAAGAAACGTGGTCATGGTATTGCACAGTTAAGCGGACGTGCTGAGTTCAAAAGTCGCTCGTGTTATTTTATGTCTTCCGCAACACTGTGAACTGTCCGTCGGATCACTGAAATGTTTGTTCTCTTTCTATAGTCTTGAGAGTTGTCTTTCTATACATTTTTAAGTGCATAATCTGAAAACTACCTTGAGCAGTTAAACAGAGAACCGACTCGTGGCGACAACATATTAGACCTTCTGGTGGCAAACAGACCCGAACTATTTGAAATAGCTAACGCAGAACAGGGATTCAGCGATCATAAAGCGATTACAGCATCGGTTATTTTAGCCGTACATAGAAATATTAAAAAAGGTAGGAAGATTTCTCTGTTTAGCAAAACTGGCAGAAAGCAGATTTCAAAGTACTTGACGGCTCAACACAAAAGTTTTATCTTAAGTACAGATAGAGTTGAAGATCAGTGGACAAAGTTCAAAACCATCGTACAACATACATTAGATGTGTATGTGCCAAGCAAGATTATAAGAGATGGAAAAGAGCCACCGTGGTACAACAACCGAGTTAGAAAACTGCTACGAGAGCAAAGGGAACTTCACAGCAAACATAAACATAGCCAAAGCCTTGCAGACAAACAAAAATTACACAAAGCGAAACGTAGTGTGAGGAGAGCTATGCGAGAGGCGTTCAACGAATTCGAAAGTAAAGTTCTATGTACTGACTTGGCAGAAAATCCTAAGAAATGTTGGTCTTATGTCAAAGCGGTAGGTGGGTCAAAACAAAATGTCCAGACACTCTCTGACCAAAATGGTACTGAAACAGAGGTTGACAGACTAAAGGCCGAAATACTAAATGTCTTTTTTCAAAGCTGTTTCACAGAGGAAGACTGCACTGTAGTTCCTTCTCTAGATTGTCGCGCAGATGACAAACTGGTAGGCATCGAAATAGATGACACAAGGCTAGAAAAACAACTAAAATCACTCAAAAGCCGAAAGGCTGCTGGACCTGATGGGATACCAGTTCGATTTTATACAGAGTACGCGGAGGAACTTGCCCCCTTCTTGCAGTGGTGTACTGTAGGTCTCTAGAAGAGCGTAGCGTTCCAAAAGATTGGAAAAGGCCACAGGTCATCACCGTTTAGAAGGGACGTCGAACATATGTGCACAACTATAGACCTATATCTCCAAAGTCGGTCAGTTGTAGAATTTTGGAACACGTGTTATGTTCCAGTATAATGAATTTTTTGGAGACTAGAAATCTACTCTGTAGGAATCAGTACGGGTTTCGAAAAAGACGATCGTGTCAAACCCAGCTCGCACTATTCGTCCACGAGACTCAGAGGGCTATAGACAGGTTCGCAGGTAGATGCCATGTTTCTTGACTTCCGCAAGACGTTTGATACAGTTCCCCACAGTCGTTTAATGAACAAAGTAAGAGCATATGGACTATCAGACCAATTGTGTGATTGGATTGAAGAGATCCTACACAAAAAAACGCAGCATGTCATTCTCAATGGAGAGAAGTTTTCCGAAGTAAGAGTGATTTCAGATGTGCCGCAGGGGAGTGTCGTAGGACCGCTGCTATTCACAATATATATAAATGACCTTGTCGATAACATCGGAAGTTCACTGAGGCTTTTGCGGATGATGCTGTAGTATGTAGAGAGGTTGTAACAATGTAAAATTGTACTGAAATTCAGGAGGATCTGAACGAATTGACGCATGGTGCAGGGAATGGCAACTGAATCTCAATGTAGACAAGTGTAATGTGCTGCGAATACATAGAAAGAAAGATCCTTTATCATTTAGCTACAATACAGCAGGTCCGCAAACGAAAGCAGTTAATTCCATAAATTATCTGGGAGTAGGCATTAGGAGCGATTTAAAATGGAATGACTATATAAAATTAATCGTCGGTAAAGCAGATGCCAGACTGAGATTCATTGGAAGAATCCTAAGTACATGCAGTCCGAAAACAAAGGAAGTAGGTTACAGTACATTTGTTCGCCCACTGCTTGAATACTGCTCACCGGTGTGGGATCCGTGCCAGATAGTGTTGATAGAAGAGATAGAGAAGGTCCAACGGAGAGCAGCGCGCTTCGTTACAGGATCGTTTAGTAATCGCGAAAGCGTTACGGAGATGATAGATAAACTCCAGTGGAAGACTCTGCAAAAGAGACGCTCAGTAGCTCGATACTGGCTTTTGTTGAAGTTTCGAGAACATACCTTCTCCGAGGAGTCAAGCAGTATATTGCTCCCGCCTACGTATATCTCACGAAGAGACCATGAGGATAAAATCAGAGAGATTAGAGCCCACACAGAGGTATACCGACAATCTTTCTTTCCACGAACAATACGAGACTGGAATGGAAGGGAGAACCGATAGACGTACTCAAGGTACCGTCCGACACCCTATGGATGTAGGTGTAGATGTAGGTTATAGAATATGAGTCATGTGGTAAGAATAAATTACAGTTGCAAGTAACTGTGATCTGTAGGAGAGCAAATGAGATACCTCATAGGCGCCTCACAGAAATGAAAACTACGAATAAACGGATGTTAACTTTGTTGTAATAAAGAAATTCAAGAGTCGAAACTTCCAAAACGCAAAGCAACTTAAAAAAAAAATGTTTTGACAGAGCACAGAGAAACTGTGTTATTGTGAAACTGTTGTGTTCCTTTGTTGCACATTATGTAACAAACTGCTATGTTTTCATCAGTTCTTTATTGTGATTACATACACATTCATACGAACAACTAAACCGGACAAGGGGACACATGTCACTCGGTTACCAGGCCTACAAATTAGGTACGTAGATGAGAGATTCCTATCATATGACACACGCTCTGTCACTAATGCGGTGTATGGTACATCAGACGCTTTCTCCAGTGGTGGATTCGGTTGGCTTGTAGCCTTTTCACCAGAGGTTTGCGGTTCCCCTTCGAAAGCCACTTCCTTTCAGCTCCTAATACAGCAGTAGTGCAGAATAAACTTTCGTTATAGATCTCTTCCTCGTACCTCGCTGTTGTAAACGGACGTTACACCACGGCACAGACACATATTCGAATACAGCGAACAGCGGAAGAAAAATAAAAATAAAGTAAAAATTGACAGCAGGGAGTTGCGATACAGTCCAACATCGTTCCACTTACGCACAACGCCGTGGATTTTGCAGACTGCTCTATGTTGCACTTGTTTTACTTGGACCGTTCACTGTTTCCACTTTGCTCTTCTTTAGTACACCTTCTTCCTGTTTTTATGCTTGATCTATGGTTAGTTTTTGACGGGCTGTCCAGTCAGCCCTCTCACCTTTAAATCTGAGAGGGGAGTGCGATGGGAAGTTTCCCTTGTTAGCAGGTGCTCTTTACATCTCACTTTAAATTGTCTCCATACGTGTCCTATGTAATTTCGGATATATTTTAACGTACATGTCCCACAATATATAATCTAGTAAGTCCGAATAATTTTTCTATTCGTAACGAGACATGTATACAATGTTCTCTCTTTTAACTTCTTTAGGCTGTCAGTGTTTTCTTCTGAAGAAGACGTTTCTATAGACATTTAAACCATGGTAAAGGAGTTTTAATAAACCATCCATTTTTCAAATGACTGGCTGTTCATCATTCCTGAAAGATCATTTCATTCTGAAGTTGCTGCTCCAGCCTCGCAACAAAATTGTAAAATATATAGTTTGCATTGTGTGTGGTGGATTGCTAGCCAGTTTCAACTTCCTTATCATCTTTCACGTCTATGCTGATCTATATCAAAGCGGATGCTCTGTTTATCCACATAATCCTTTCCATGCCTCTTCCTTAGACCTTCTTGTTAATACCTTAGCCCTCTTTTTACATACCTTGTACTTAAACCAGTGCTCTTTATTCCAACAGCTTAACCATGTGTAATATAGTTCCTTCTTTTCCTTAATCATCTCCAACAACTCCCTGCTGATCCATCCAGATTTTACTCTTATCTCGGTTTTCCTTCCCCAATCCTACTCAGCTGCTTCCGTAATTAACTGTTTCAGGAAATGGTATAGTTCATTCGCACTCCAGTCCTCCTCCACTGCATCCAGTACTAGATTTAACCTTTGCTGGTCCAAAATTTTCACACTGTCTTCTTGTAGCAGATATATCCTATATTGTGGATCAACTACGGTTGTACTTGCAGCATCCTCCCCTTTCTCCTACTGTTTTGTGTTGGGCTTAATCGGAAAACCAAGTTTTGAATGACTGTAAAATGCTAGGAGCCACACTCTGTTCCTCTTTTCACCATTACATCTTGTACCTTAAAAACCCGTTGCCTTCGCACTATTACATAGTCTATAACGGATTTTAGGTTCCTATAGGGATTGGCCCAGGTGTATATATGTATTTCTTTGTACTGGAATTGACTGTCCATAGCAGTACACTTCTGAACTTCAGAGAACGTAAAAAACGGAATATAATCTCTGAAAATTATCACGAAGTTGCAGGTTCCAAATCGCGCCTTAAGAAAAGTGGCTGTATACCGTCTCTATTACTACACGTGACAGACTCTATAGTATTCTGTTCTTACTGAAACCCCTGCTGAACAGTGAATGTTGTTTCTTAAATATTGCCTGTTTATATTAAAGACGAAAGGTTTAATTTAAATTATTAACACATTCTTACGTGTTTCAACTATCACATTCATTGACTAAGCTAAATAAAATAGCAGTACGTTCTCAACCAAGGCGAAAAATAGAGACAAAATGGGGCTCGAAAAAGACTGTTCGTCAATTTTATTATGTCTTCACACCATTGAGTACAATGCAAAAGCGATATAGCGCCCCTGGATTTTTACGTCACTGTTAGCAGCAACTGGAATAAAAGATATCGTAAAATAAGTGAATATGAAGAATGCGCTTGTGTCAGTACACCATCGGAGGGTGCGAGAGGTGGAGGAAAGTACCCTACAAATGACAAAAGAAAGCAGAATTCAAAAGATGGCCTCCACGCGTAAGCTGAATGACATAGAAACCTGACGATTTTTAACTTCAAATGCAGGTTGAATAGACCTATCAACAACTTTAAATGCAATACCCCAAAAGTTCGGAATTATCAACTTTGGGTTCAATTGCCTCTGAAAACAGCTTTACAAGTTGATCACCCAGGTGCTAGGCGAGTGTGAGTAACTGTTGTACATCAATTCAGTGTTTTGTTCACGTTTCACTCGTTTTAATAGTTTGAAGGAGATCCTTCAATTCAAGAAGTTTTCTTACAGTACTTATAGTGCATGCTTATAGATCGTAAGTATAGGCACAATAATACGGAGAAATACTAACAATTTAGAAGAAATGAGAAAACTGTGTGGGGCATCTTCTTTAACAGGATTCCTACAGACAAGAATCCCTGTCATTCTCTCTCTCTGTCCATGCAGCCCGAGTCATGGTGTAAATATCAAAGAACTAGTTTAACTGATGATTTAAATTCAATAGCGGATATTATAAAACTTATCTACAGAAATTTAGTTAAGAAATACTTACTTACAAAATGCATTCATGAGAGAAAGAATAAAAACGAAAGTTTCAATTACATCCCATGAGAACCCTTGCCTAAACTGGTATTTGTGGGACTCAAAGCCCTAAAAACCGGTGTCAAGGGTGCAGTGTTTTGATTTAGTGATGGATAAGTCAGCAGGCTGAAAGTTTTCAGTGATATGGGCATAGAACTTCGAGTGAATATGAAGAATGCGCTTGTGTCAGTTCACTATCGGAGGGTGCGAGAGGTGGAGAAATATACCCTACAAATTACAAAAGAAACCAGCGTAAGCTGAATGACATAGAAAGCTGACGATTTTTAACTTCAAATGCATGTTGAATATACCTATCAACAACCTTAAATGAAATAACCCAAAAATTTGGGATTTTTAACTTTGGGTTCAATTTCCTCTGAAAACAGCTTATAGACTTAGATAAAGCCTTCGACTACGTAGAGAGCAAAGTCCTATGGAACATACTGCAGAAGACGGGTATCGTCAGCGAATAATAAAGACGACAGAAAGCCTATATAGAGGTGCAAAAATAAGACTAAAGACTAATCATCCTATATCAGAAGATATACCGGTAAACCAAGGGTATCGATACGGGTGTAGCACATCACCCACACTTTTAAATATATACGTTGACGATATGACTGAAATATGAAAACAACAAACTGATTCGATCTTGAGATGATAAAAAAATGGCTCGGAGCACTATGGGACTTAACTTCTGAGGTCACCAGTCCCCTAGAACTTAGAACTACTAAAACCTAAGGACATCACACACATCCATGCCCGAGGCAGGAATCGAACCTGCGACCGTAGCGGTCACGCGATCTAGACTGTAGCGCCTAGAGCCGGTTGGCGACCCCGGCCGGCTGAGATGATCGCATCACGTGTTTTTTTAATACGATGGTTTTTGAGGCGACCTTGCAAGTGCACAGGATAGAGACAAAGATCCGTCTACAGGCAGAATCCAATATCTGAGGAATATAGTATGAAAATATCCATTCGAAAAACAAAATTGATGGCTTTCAGAAGGACAAAAGTGATGAGGACTAACACCGTCATAGAAAACAAAATCATTGAACAAATCAGTCATTTCAATTACCAGGGATGTATTGTAAGGTACCAGAATGAACTCGACATTGACAACAAACTGCAGAATTATCAAATGATATGCGAAAAAATCAATATAACAAAAATCAAGTTTAATATGAAAATAACCGCCCGCACATTCCTATTTAGTAGTGAAACTTGGATAACTACTAAAAGGGAAGAAGTAAACTGAAATTTCTAAGAGGAGTCGAGGGCCGGACAACATAACATAGACTAAGAAACGAAAACATAAGAGCAGAGCTTGGAGCATATGCCATAAATGAGAAGATCAAGTCTAATTGACAAAGCTGACTGTAAATTTCTCACCTTGAGGTACAAGATCAGTATGAAGACCAAAAAAAGAAAGATGGCTGGGTACTTAGGAGATGGAACAGACCATGGTGAAGCAAGAAGAAGAATAAATTTAAGTCAATGAAGCTTGGTACACAAATTAGTTATAACACTTTCATTTTGCGGCCGTCAAACATAAGCCGTGACAAACAATGAGACTTTTTTAGGTCATATATCTTTCAGTGACGTACAGTCATGTAAATAACACACTTTGAAGAAGCGACAATTTACGCACTTTCAAAATTTGTTTTGATTTGAACAAGTAGTTTTTGAGAGATGAGTACCAACGTACCCCAAATCTAGCTCGTGACCTGCGGCTAATGATCTCGTCGTCGACGGGAAGTTAAACCCCAATCTCCTACCCCCTCCGCCCCAACTTCCCTGAACAGCAAGCACAGGTCGAAGTATTCCGATGTGCGCCTTTCCAGTCCCTTCCAGTTGTCTCACACCGCACGGAATTCTAATTACACAACCTCCAGCGAACCTGCTGTGAAAGAGCTCCTTCATGAGATTATCCAGTACGTCTCTCCGTCCGCACTGCACAAGATTGCGCTAGGTTCTTAAAGCGGCTGGAGAGAGACTTTAAAGCGCTGGTTTACCAGCGAGCGAAGAATGCGCTGTGACGCAGAAGGAATGCCCCTGACGCTGGTGCTTGGTACTAATTGTGACCTCTGCGCAGATGCGCCAGCACGTCTGCTTTTCTCGCAGTAGAGATGTAACAGTCCGTGCTGTTACATCGTCACTCGGAGGAAAAAGCTTTACCTGGACAAGGTGAATCCTTTGCAGAAATATACACTATGTGATCAAAAGTATCTTAAAACCCCCAAAATTAACGTTTCTCATATTAGGTGCATTGCGCTGCCACCTACTGCCTATTACTCCATATCAGCGACCTCAGTAGTCATCGCTAGAGAGCAGATTGTAGCGTTCTGCGGAACTTAACGGACTTCGAACGTCGTCCGGTGACTAGGTGTCACTTGCGTCATACGTCTGTACGTGAGATTTCCACACTCCTAAACATCCCTAGGTCCACGGTTTCCGATGTGATACAGAAGTGGAAACCTGAAGGAACACATACAGCACAAACGTGTACAGGCCGGCCTCGTCTTTTGACTGACAGAGACCTTTAACCGTTGAAGAGGTTCGTAATGTGTAATAGGCAGACATCTATCCAGACAATCACACAGGAATTCCAAACTGCATCAGGATCCACTGCAAGTACTATGACAGTTAGTCGGGAGGTGACAAAACTTGGATTTCACGGTCAAGCGGCTGATCACAAGCCACACATCACGCCGGTGAATGCCAAACGACATCTCGCTTGGTGTAAGGAGCGTAAACATTTGACGATTGAACAGTCGAAAAACGTTGTGTGGAGTGAAGAATCACGCTACAAAATGTGGCGATCCGATGGCAGGGTGCGGGTGTGGCGAATGCCCGATGAACGTCATCTGCAAAGCGCGTGTAGTGCCAACAGTAAAATTCGGAGACGGTGGTGTTAGAGTGTCATCGTGTTTTTCATGGAGGGGGCTTGCACCCCTTGCTGTTTCGCGTGGCACTATCACAGCAAAGGCCTACACTGATGTTTTAAGCACCTTCTTGTTTCCTACTGCTGAAGAGAAATTCGGGGATGGCTATTGCATCTTTCAACACGATCGAGCATCTGTTCATAATGCACGGCCTGTGGCGGAGTGGTTGCACGACAATAACATCCCTGTAATGGACTGGCCTGCACAGAGTCCTGATCTGAATCCTGTAGAAACCCCTTTGGGATGCTTTGTATCGCCGAATTTGTGCCAGGCCTCACCGACCGACATCAGTACCTCTCCTCAGTGCAGCACTCCGTGAAGACTGGGCTGCCATTCCCCAAGAAACCTTCCAGCACCAGATTGAACGTATGCCTGAGAGAGTGGAAGCTGCCATGAAGGCTAAGGGTGGGCCAACACCATATTGCATTCCAGCATTACTGATGGAGGGCGCCACGAACTTGTAAGTCATTTTCAGCCAAGTGTCCGGATTCTTTTGACCACATAGTGTACCAGACTCGCGACTTCTCACCAAAAACAGGAAACAATGTGGCATTTTCCTAAAGTCATGTGCGAGTTCTACATTCAGAGCTGCCCTAGCGAAATTATATCTTATAATTTGAGACTGAACGATCCATGTGAACACTGTATCTATAAAGTGGCTGTTGGCTGTCCATTACAAGATTGTTCGTATAATTTACTAGCTGAACTAAAGTAGCTCTGCCTCACCTATGAAAACATGTCATACTTTGTCTTCTTTGCTCTATGATAGTAACTCATGTACCGGAATAAATTCAGTCAAATGTGGAAGTTCAGCTGATCCCAAAGTAATCGATTACGAATGTGGAATGTGATCGAAACGACTATGATTCATTCCACATAGCTAATCATATACGGCATACAAGTGATCTTCTAGAGATCCTCAAGTCAAATACTTCAAGAAGAAAGCCATTACCTTATTCATTTCTATAACAGCACATCAGTTTTAATTACAGCTGAAAATAGATTAACACGTAAAAAAAGTCTACACTAGTATGTATAAGATATCAGTTTCGCTTTTAATTAACAAAACTGTAATGCTTTTTCTTGTTGTGAAACAAACAGATGTATGTTATTCCCTACTTCTCATAATTCATAGCCTACTGTCAATTTCTTTTTATTAATTACTCCAAATAAAAGAAACTATATTTTTCAGATATAGAAAATTATTACTTTACATTCAAACCAATAGTCCTCAGCGATCCTGGAACCACTGGGTTCAGTATGATCCCATAAACACGCTGGGAATGTATATCTCTCTTGTTTCCAAAGTATTATTTTCAAAATACATGACGTTCTTCCTAAAAGTCAATTCTTTACCACAATGCTTTATTCAGTCCTGTATTTACAAAACATTAAATTTTTTCTTGCTTTTTCACATTGAGTACCACTGCAGTCAATATGACCTCAATCTGAATTCCTTTTTGTTTCTTGAATCTAAGAAGAAGAATGATGGCAGCTACACTGAACAATTGTTACGCAAATTTTTATGTTAGTTTGTTAAAATACTGACAATATATCCCAAGTATTTTACTAGGGTCTATATGACCCCACTGTTTCTCAGTGAAACAGAAAAATTACGGTAGTCAATGGGTCAAAATCATAAGTACTCTTCTTCCAGTGTTCTCTTCTTTAGTCCAGTAATGTAGGATAGGGTGGAGACCTGTTCTGAACAGTACTTTGCAAAGCATGCTAGACATGCTCGATAATCTTCATGTCAGGGGTGTTTGGAGGCCAGCGGAAGTGTTTAAACTCAGAAGAGTGTTTCTGAAGCCATTTTGTAGAAATTCTGGACATGGTGGTTTTTCTCATTGTCCTGCAGAAATAGCCCAAATCCGTCGGAATGCAAATGGGCATCAATGGATGCAGGTGATCATACAGAATGCTTACGTACGCGTCACCTGTCAGAGTCGTATCTCGACTTATCAGGGGTCCCATATGACTCAAACTGCACATGCCCCACACTATTACAGGGCCTCCACCAGCTCTGCTGACATCCAAGGCCCATGGATGCATGAGGTTGTCTCCATACCTGTACACTTCCATTCGCTCGATACAATTTGAAACGAGACTCATCGGACCAGACAACATGTTTCCAGTCATCAACAGTCCAATGTCGGCGTTGACGGGCCCAGGTGATGCGAAAAGCTTTGTGTCGTGCAGACATCAAGGGTTACACGAGGTTGCCTGGGTAAGAAAACCCATATCGATGATGTTTCGTTGATCGGTTCGCACGAAGACACTTGTTTGATGCCTAGCATTGAAATCTGCAGTAATTTGCGGAAGGGTTGCATTTCTGTCACGTTGAACGATTCTCTTCTGTCGTCGTTGGTACCGTTCTTGCAGGATCTTTTTCCGGCCGCTGCGATCTCGGAGATTTGATGTTTTACCGGATTCCTGATATTCATGGTACAGTCGTGAAATAGACGTACGGGAAAATCCCCACTTCATCGCTACCTCGGAGATGCTGTGTCCCATCGCTCATGCGCCACTATAACAGCACTTTCAAACTCACTTACATCTTTATAACCTGCATTGTAACAGCAGTAAAGGATCTAACAACTGCGCCAGACACGAGTTGCCTTATATAGGCGTTAACGACCGTAGCCCGGTATCCTGCCTGTTTACAGATCTCCGTATATGAATACGCATGCCCTCACCAGTTTCTTTGGTGCTTCAGTGTATTTCACCAGTTTCTGTTACATCCATCTCCGCCCGAAGTTTCTCAGACCTAAGTTTAATTTCAGAAACGCAAATTACAGTGTCAATAATGAACCATTTGTTATGAACAGTCTTTTTCCTTAGCGCTCGGTTGACCTTTACATTTACGACATTTGCCGATTATTGAGAGCGAATAGTTATCCTTACAATATTGCTGATGTAGAGCTCTACAGATAATTACATTCGTCTCGCTGGTTTCATTGCAATGTTAACAGATTGCGGTTCTTTCACTGCTAGCAATCTCAGCCAGTAAGATATTATTGCCCCCGTTAAAATGGCTAACATGTCGCTTAAGAGTACAGCAGATGGTCTGGAAGTGACGGAAGGTGGCCATTAACGCTCCACCGCTGAAGTAAGTCGTGGAAATGAAGTGATCAGTGACACCCAATGAAGGTAATGTCAAAGTGTGTGGTCTTGGAAGCATGTGACTAGAGCCTATTTGCAGACGTGAATCAAGCAGCCACTTTGACCACTGGCTAACCTAAGCTATCCATAGGGACACAGGTGAACAGGAAGTTCTGCACCACAATCATAACAATGGGATAAGACCAAGTTCGACTCCATAGTTGAGATGTACACTCCATTCCAAATTTACAAGGTAACATTAAAATAATTAAGCCGTGGACGGCTCGCGTCCATCCCATTTGTTGTTCATCATCTTCTATTACGGTACTGATGCCTCGTTTTCTTATTCCATTTACTGGCGTCACTAACTTCCTGCCTTAATTGCCCGTGAGCGGCAGCAGCAGCGAGTATCGATCAGTGCACTGTCGCGCCATCTCTGGAACGACTGATAGTATTTGCGGGTCATCGTGTGTCTGGCAGTCAGTTGGAGATGGACTAGCAATGCAATCAGCAAGCAGCAGCTGTGAAGTCGGGGACAGAGCGCTGGTGAGGCGAGAACAGCCAGTGCCCGCCGACAGCTGGCAACACACATGAACTGTCCGACGGAGGGAGGTTGGAGTGGGATGACCGTTGGTTGGTCGTTCTGTTGGTCGTCTCATCGGCCGACGTATATTTGGTCCCTTCACCGTTTTCGGGCTTGAGTAGTTGGTCAGTTGGCGTGGAGCAAGGAGTAAATCTGTACGGCGCATAGATTGGCCCGACCTATATGCAGTGTCGGAGTGTGTGGTGCTGTTCCCATTGCTACGAGGTTCGTGGCTCACCGATCCTGGACATGAAGGTTGAGTTTTGACTTAATCTACCAGCAAATCACGACTGTTCACACTGTGTCGATTGGAGTTCGTTGTCGGCTGTTGGTATATTCCCGCAAGCAACAGCGTGTGTTTTCAAGTTGACAAATTTTAGCCAACGTCTGGTGGAGTTTAACGGTACTTGATTTTCTGGACTAAAGTGCACCAGCGGAATCTTCTGCCTTGTGGCCATTAATGTTCCGGTTACCTGCCCTGGCCGTTGACGTAAATCCAGGCAGTGTATTTTCCTCATCGAGTTGTCGCTGTCCAGCACGGTGTGAAGTTTGACAGCTCAGTGTGTAATTGGTTGTGGGCGCCAATACCTTCTACGTTGTTCCATTGAACTCCCTGTTGTGTGCTGGTCGAGCGATTCGAAGGTTATCTTGTCAGTGGGTCCGTTGACTGTCTGTCGGTTGGGTTGTCGTCAGATCGACAATAGTTGGGCCAAATGCCTGTTCAGATAAGCGAGCGTTAGTGTTTGAATTCCAGGCCGACCCTCGGAACTTCTGAGCGCCCTTGGGTGTACTGCCTTGTACTTGTATGGCTTCTAGCCGATTTTTATATTAAGGTTGTTTTTCCCTTAAGCCCTAAAATGGTTTGGGCCTTCAGCACAATTTAAGTACTGTTTTACGTAAAGCCTTTGGCATTTTTAAAATTAATGTTATTGATTCTTATGTGTTGGGTCTTCAGCAGATTTTGAATTTAAGTTGTTTGCTCTTACAATGTCACACTCTTCGGGCCTTCAGCCTAATTAAGGAACTGTTTTAAGATAAGGCTTTTCCTTTTAAATTTCTGATTTTGGTTGAGCTTTAAGTTATTGGCTTTCAGCCGTTTTTAAATTAAAGTGGTCTTGCCCATAAGGCATAAGACTGTACGGCGCGTTCAGCCGCTAATTAAGTTCCAAAACTAAAGCTGTGTTTCTTTTAAAAAAAATTTCTTGGCTCTTGTAATGTTTGATCAAATAAATTGTTGTATGTTCGAGTGTAACTAACAGCCGCTTATTTTGGCACCTTCCCACAACTTAAACTACCTGTCCTGTCCTGTGGGTTTAGCAGGACTTTTCATTAATGTAAAGCATTGACACCAGGATAAGGAGTGTTCAATATGTAGAAGAAGTATTTATAATGAAACTCAAGTTATCGAGCATCAGTCCGAATAAAAGTCAGAAAAATGCAATCAATGGAGCCCCTATAATGTCGAGACGAGTGGCGTGTTAGCTAGCGCATACACCAGCTTCTTACCGTGTTGTGCTGTCGACGGCTAGCAGTCATCCACGAGGTTCCTTGTTGACTGCTCCAGAACATCAACGAGAGTGAGACTGGATGACCCTGTTGGGCTCTGTTTAAAAACTTGGTCCCAGCAACAAAACAGCACACTGTCACCTTAGACATCTATTTTCTAATGCCATCCTAAACGCTGTTTCTACAAAAAGATATGTGCCTTTCCAGCAAGTTCAGATAGAACTCTCCAGGTCTATTAGCTTGCCATAACCTGGCTCGTCGTAACCACCAACTGCATCTCAGGAATGTATCCGTATACTTCTGGAGTCCTCTTTCATGCCAAGGAGTTTTTCTATCACTACCATCTTGGTGACCACATGGTACAGTTTGAAAGGCGTTGCCTTGAAACTAAACTGACCCAGAATTACTCCTACAGGGCTAATGTTAAATACTATCCTTATCGCTCTCATCTCGAGGACACACAGAAATTTGGCAGGCAGTGTTGAGAGGTTCCAAGTACTTTGGGCTTTCCACTCTTTCCCTTAATTGATCGCAATTATGGATTATATTACGGCACTCATGTCGCATTACAGAGGCGCAGTGACCAATTCAATGAACAGGATAGAGAACTGGCACTGATCAGACATGTTTTTAGTTGTAATGTGATGTATGCCGTATTTTGAGGAATCATGCTCATGTTGGAAACATGTCTTCCTCGTGAACAGATAAGGCTGCTGTTGGGCGTGGCTGCAGCCACTTGCTTGGATGGCAGAACAGCAGTTTTACTGCTGCCAATTTAGAGAATACAAAGGGCTGTTCTTGTTATTTATTAAACACACTCATAAGCTTCCCATAATCTTTTTAACATTTTCTGTATCATATTTATTTCCTAGAACTCTTCTTTAATTATGTAATTCGAAATCGTCACAAAGGGGCAAAATGACAGATTATATCTTTGTATGCAAGGTATTTAGAAGTAAATCTGTTCAAAAAATGGTTCAAATGGCTCTGAGCACTATGGGACTTAACATCTGAGGTCATCAGTCCCCTAGAACTTAGAACGACTTAAGCCTAACTAACCTAAGGAAATCACACACATCCATGCCCGAGGCAGGATTCGAACCTGCGACCTAGCGGTCGCGCGGTTTCAGACTGAAGCGCCTAGTAAATCTGTAGTATCACGTATGATACATGGCAGTAAGTAACTCTTATGGGGTAAGTATCTGAGTCGCTTTCGCCGCCGAGAAGTGTGGTCACTTTTCCCGATCGAACGCCATGTGGGCATTAGTGTTTCACAGATAAAACTAGCAAATCGAAAGAAACAACAGGGAACTAAATTTGTAAGCCAAGAGATGTAAGAAAACTATTACTCTATGTTTAAGTGAAGTAACAAGAATAATACACATATCTTACATCAAACGCCTGAAAACCAGAAAAGTTGTTCCTACAAAATAACGGAACGGGCTTCCTCCGTCAAACATACTGACAACAATGATGGCGTGTATTAGAACTAATCTGGGCGCTTCTGGACAGGCGTCAGCACTCTTCAGTGTGAAAAAGGCGCATAGTGGACTCCTTCCGCCCTCGCCTTCACCTACTCGGCATGCCATCTTACAGCGTGTGGCGGAGGGTACGACTGCCAGTCCACCCCTTTTCTGTTCCCAGTGGCGATTAGCGTTAGAGAAAAAGAATTGTTGATAATCCTCTCTGTGAGTTCGAGTAACTCCAACTATATTATGAGTGATGAAGAAGGGCGCTGCTTCAATATATACGCACCCAGCTCGATGCCGACATGTAGGCACGGGGTTAATGGAATTCGAAAGGAAACTGTTTGATCGGCCTTTTTACCTTCATGTTCAGGTCGCTAGATATATGTTGGAGCTAGCAATCCGTTAGTATATTTTTCTAGGAACGTACGACCTAGAAAATTTTACAGTAAACCACACCATTACATGCCCCACCTCTCTTATATCGTCTTCTGCTATAGTTGGATGGGCATCTTAGTGATACCTCTCTTGAAGCCTCTTCCGCTATAGTCGCATGAACGTCTCAGAGACTTTTTCGCACATACTAAATAACCTGTGAGGAAATACGACGTTCTTCTCCGTAACATCTCTCTTTCCTTTTCCAATCCTACCCGGTGAAGGTGACGGACTGAACAGAAATTTGAAAGTATTAGTAAAGTAAGAATTAAGCAAAGAGTAAGTTGCACATTATTATGGAAGGCCACGTAAATTCGTTGTACGCTGCACTACATTTCAAAGTGGCACAGATAACGACTCTATTTTTCAACATAGCCACAAGCCTATGTGAGCAACGGTATGAATGTTTGTATCGTAGCACCTACGTTACGTTGTAATGTACGAGTATTAATGTATGGTGCTCTATTCTTCTTTTTACTTGCACCTGATAATGATAGAAATACCTGAAGACTTCACCTAAATTTTTCAGTGCAGGGTGGAACCAGCTAGGGCACTGGCACGCTTTGATCATTAAATTGCTAGTTGGCTGCCTCAGAAGCAAGCCAGATAAATGAACGTTCGGAAAAAATGTTCATTTCTGGTGTAATATAGCACTCTTCTTTTAAATTTACTGGCTTTCAGGACGTGTCTATACAACCGCCGCAACAGTGTAATGTCGATTATAACAATAAGAATGTAGGATAACACGGTACCCAGTCCCCAAGCGGAGAATCTCCGACCCGACCAGGAATAGAACCCCGTCCTTCTGGTTAGTAATCCGCAGCGCCAGCCGCGCAGCCACCGAGGCGGACATGTAGTATATTACTTCCAGAACACCATCGAGTTTCTGACACTACTCCGAGTGTCTGAAACAGCATTTGATCGATAGGTTACTCGGCAAGTATTACACGCAATATCGTTTACGACTGGGAAGTGACTTTCAATGTGCGCACAAGTATTATTTCCAACTGTGACTATTATTATAACGACAGAAAAACCACTCTCTGAAATCGTTATGCCGTCCAACATAATGGGTAAGTAATTTCTACGTATGGGTTGGCACAGACGAGATTTTTTTATGGTTGTATCATCAAGGTTTAACCATACAGATGGCTGACTGGTCGCGTGATGGAAGTATTGAATCCCGAATCTTTATTCCATTTATTATGTGCAGACGAGTAAGTGTATAGTTTACAAAAATTCGGCAATGCAAAACTGATTAATCCAAGTGAAAGTTCGTTTATGTATTTTCTTTACGTGTTGTAACTACGTTAAACTACCAAGTGCTTGAGACAGATTTCTGAATTCCAGAAATTGCTAATGTGAGTACATCTACATCTATATGGAGACTCTGCAAATCACATTTAAGTGCCTGGGAGAGGGCTCATCGAACCATCTTCACAATTCTCTGTTATTCCAATCTCGTATAGCGCGCGGAAAGAACGAACACCCATATCTTTCCGTGCGAGCTCTGATATCCTCCATTTTATCATGGTGATATTTGGTGATTGGAATTTCGTGAGAAGATTAATCCGCAAGGAAAAACGCCTTTGTTTTAATTATGTGCATTCCAATTCCTGTATCATTTCAGTGACACTCTTTCCCCTATTCTCAATAATACGAAAAGTGCTGCCCTTCTTTGAATTTTTTCATTTTACTCCTTCAGTCCTATCTGGTAAGCATCCCACACCACGCAGGACTGACAAGGGTAGTGTAGGCAGTCTCTTTAGTAGTAAAGGTTGTCTTCACAGTGAATACTTGATTTGTGAGGAGAACTACGTTTAAGAAGTACCATAAAAGGCAGGAAAGGAAAGACGTTCGCTGTCTTTCGTGTGCTCTCGTCTTATATAACAGCTGTCAAACATGACTGTGACTATCAATCCCTCGCTATTGAAACGCTTGTTTGTTAGAGAAAAATGCGCTACTCAATTACGCAACAAGCTTTGTTGCAGTTCTGTTTCATTTCTTCGTGGCTAGCCGTCCTAGTTTCCCAGGCCCGCTACGGTCGCAGGTTCGAATCCTGCCTCTGGCATGGATGTGTGTGCTGTCCTTAGGTTAGTTAGGTTTAATTAGTACTAAGTTTAGGCGACTGATGACCTCAGAAGTTAAGTCGCATAGTGCTCAGAGCCATTTTTTCCCAGGCCACCACAATTTAATTATGATTTGGATAATTACAGTGTGTACCTACGAGAACAGGTTAGCAGGGCTATCCTTGGCTATCTTTTAAATGAGATGGCGAAATATTGGGTGTATGGCCATCGCGGCATTTCGCAAACGTGAGGTGGTCATTTGCGTGCTGCCTGCCCTAGTAAATGAAGAGACTGGCACCTTGGCACTCTAGTAATTGGTCACTGGCATCCAGCCGAAACGATTCAATTATATTTATGTTTAGATTTTGAAAATAAAATAGCATTCTCCCAGTTACCGAGAGGCTGTTGTTGTTGTTGTGGTCTTCAGTCCAGAGACTGGTTTGATGCAGCTCTCCATGCTACTCTATCCTGTGCAAGGTTCTTCATCTCCCAATACCTACTGCAACCTACATCCTTCTGAATCTGTTTAGTGTATTCATCTCTTGGTCCCCGTCTGCAATTTTTACCCTCCATGCGGCCCCCCAATACTAAATTGGTGATCCCTTGATGCCTCAGAATATGCCCTACCAAATGATCCCCTCTTCTAGTCAAGTTGTGCCACAAATTTCTCTTCTCTCCAATTCTATTCAATACCTCCTCATTAGTTATGTGATCTACCCATCTAATCTTCAGCATTCTTCTGTAGCACCACATTTCGAAAGCTTCTGTTCTTTTCTTGTCTAAACTATTTATCGTCCATGTTTCACTTCCATACATGGCTACACTCCATACAAACACTTTCAGAAACGACTTCCTGACACTTAAATCTATACTCGATGTTAACAAATTTCTCTTCTTCAGAAACGCTTTCCTTGTCATTGCCAGTCAACATTTTATATCCTCTCTACTTCGACCACCATCAGTTATTTTGCTCCACAAATAGCAATACTCATTTACTACTTTAAGCGTCTCATTTCCTAATCTAATTCCCGCAGCATCACCCAATTTAATTCGACTACATTCCATTATTCTCGTTTTGCTTTTGTTGACGTTCATCTTATATCCTCCTTTCAAGACTCTGTCAATTCCGTTCAGCTGCCCTTCCAGGTCCTTTGCTGTCTCTGACAGAATTACAATGTCATCAGCGAACCTCAAAGTTTTTATTTCTTCTCCATGGATTTTAATTCCTACTCCAAATTTTTCTTTTGTTTCCTTTACTGCTTGCTCAGTATACAGATTGAATAACATCGGGGAGAGGCTACAACCCTGTCTCACTCCCTTCCCAACCACTGCTTCCCTTTCATGTCCCTCGACTCTTGTAACTGTCATCTGGTTTGTGTACAAATTGTAAATAGCCTTTCGCTCCCTGTATTTTACCCCTCCCACCTACAGAATTTGAAAGAGAGTATTCCAGTCAACAATGTCAATCGAGAGGTAGGATTGATTAATATATTTTATAGTCCTCCACCGTGCGTGTCAAGTTCCAAGTCCTGCCAACCGCTCAATTCTTTGACGACAGAAATCTGCTCCTTGGTCAGGCAGCCAGTCTAGAATCGCTGTGTGAACGTCCTCAACACTGGAGAATCTGCGATTCCTGTAGATCTGTTCCTCTACTGCCCTGACGTTGTCGTCTGTATTTCGATGGCCTTACATCCCGATCAAACCACCCACGTCTGTGTGACCTCTATAGAATAGTTGGCACCATTTCACAACGGCTGCCTGCGAGATTGCATTTGATCCATGTGTGGGTGTAACTGGTGGTCAACGGCTCGAAGAAACCATTCCGAGGTATTCACCGCCAGTCACATTCGGTGACGGTACTAACAAATCTCTCATCTGTCCTATCTTCTTTTATATTCTTCTTAAAAAACAACAAAATTTTATTTATATTTCAACCTTAAATTATTGTTATTTTGAAAAGTATCATTCTGTGTAAATGTTGTAGATAAAACAAAAGGAAAGAAAACTGTAAAAAGATAAAAAACGAAAATTGTAAGATGTACGACATGTTTCAAACATCAGGTAGCAGGTCTATAATTTGGCAATAAATAAATAAATTTGATCCATATGCAGCTAGAATTTCATGTTGAACCTTAGTGCAATTTAGACGTTTTGCACACAGCAATCGCACTGTCCCGCGTACTTCAACTTTGGAGTACGTTTCTAGTTACCGCGAGGTTTCATTCCCGCACTGCGATGCACCTGTTATCTGCACCATACCAGAACTGCGTGCACAGGAAACATAGGACATGTACTCTCATCTCAGAATGCGCCACTTTTCAGCATGAGACAAATTACGTTATTTATTTTTTTAAGTTTCATCTTAGTTAATGGATGTGATATTTTCCAGAGATAGCTTGGTAATCGTGTAAATATAGAATTACGGGTTTTCCTCCTACTTATGCGACAAACGTTACATTTCTTTACGCGTAGGGTCAACTACCAATCCTTGTTTCATTCCTCGGCAGGCCCTAAAGTTTACTATCGTTGCAACTTCTCTATATTCAACAACGTCACATGCGAACAGCTTTTTATTATTTTTACAAATGGTGCAATTAGTTGCGTAGTTTTTACTAGTAAATGAAATTAAAGTAATTAATCTATGCGAAATGAAAAGTAGAAATTACCTCAGCACCAAATAAATGTCTCCCGAAAGACCACCAACAAAGTTAACTTCAGCACGTAGCGTGAAACGTGAGGCCAACAAAAGTTCACCTCGCTGTCAGTGCCAGCATATGGGGCAATACTGGGCTTATCGTCAGCTGTAGAATATCCTTCGTTGGACCGTTGTTGTTCCGAATACAATTTCACTCACAAATTGACCGCTGCACACGCTCAAGCACTCCCAAAATTTTACGTAAAGGTACGCAGATGGCTCCGAACAGAATTTCATTGTGGGTGCTGTCAACGCATCTCTGTTTATTCCACGATACAAAATAAAACCGTATGGACAATGGCGCAGGTGTTGCGGCGGAGCTCAGGTGTAAATGTCGACAGAATGAATTTCAACCAAGAAACATAGATCGGTATCTGGATGAAAGGACCAGTAAGTCCCTGTGCCGCTATTCCAGTTAGATTTTCTGTGTTTATACTAAATGACTTCAGATGAATTCAACCAAGCGAGCTGGTGGAGCTGTTAACACGCTGTATAGGCGTTCAGGAGTACGGTCGTTATAATTAAAGAGCCATATTTTCCGCGGTTTTCCTAAATTGTTCAAAGCAAACGCCGTTATGATACCTTTGCCGAAATGCTTCACACTTCTGCTCTAACACAAGCTTGTGTTCCTTTCCTAAGACCTCATTATCGACGGGATGTTAAACAGTGCCGGCTGGAGTGGCCGTGCGGTTCTAGGTGCTACAGTCTGGATCCGAGCGAATCCTGCCTCGGGCATGGATGTGTGTGATGTCCTTAGGTTAGTTAGGTTTAATTAGTTCTAATTTCTAGGCGACTGATGACCTCAGAAGTTAAGTTGCATAGTGCTCAGAGCCATTTGAACCATTTGTTAACCAGTAATAATTCAAACCGACGCCGAGATGTGTTCTTTGGTAAGATGATGGCTGATTTTCTTTCAGCAATAGGTGGGTGCTGAGCTCGTGCTTAGTCTTCAATGATATCGATGGCAGGCTGTCACTGAATTACTTCTTCCTGTGTCCCTACCTGAGAAGTATGCAGGTCACAGGTTGTATTTCATTCGTTAATTATTTGACATACATCGCCATAATCTTTCAAATTTAGTCTTCATATGCGGGGTGTGCGACCCCAGATATACCAAGAACAAGTAAATATTTCAACATGAGCTTTTTGCGAAACTATAGCGGACTACGTCACGAATTTTCTGACGTAAGCAAGTAACTTTTATAGTACCGACGTTTCTTTTAATGATTCTGCATTTACTGCCGTAATAAATGCTACACCCTCAATGACAACATCATTTTACTGACTAGTGACGTAGTTAGGTAGGTAATCATTGTAGGAGTGCAAATCCATACCAAATGATACACACATATCACAGTAACGGATGCCCAGACATGAAATCAGTTTACCCCCTCTCCCCCCCCCCCCCCCAACCTTCCCTCTGGCAGCAATGTAGGCGTGTATTCTAGCATGCAAACTGCCATAATGTGCCTAATAGTTATCTGCGATAGAATTTCCTAAGCATCTTACCCTTTGTTCTCATACGACAGTGGTTCTTTCCACATCACTATGCGTATACATTTTCGTCTAGCGAGAGGTCTGATGATCTTCCCGGCCAGGGCTGTTGTACACTACGAAGAGCACCTTGCGTTGCAGCAGACCTATGTGGACATTCATTGTCAAGCTGAAATAGCACATCACCTTCCTATCGAAGAAATGGCAGTGGCAAGGGGAATAACAACCTGTGCAGTGTAGCGCATACTGGTTACTTTATTCAACAGAAACATCAAATGTGACCGCGAACTGTAACGGATGTCCCTCCCCCCTCACACATACACACACAATGAAGCCTGTTGTGGACCTGTGTGAAGCTGGCGAATGCGCTCCGGAAAAGGACGCTCCCCATGTATACATCCATCCCTCACAGACAGACAGAAACTACTCCCATCACTGAAGACAGCAGAGCACCATTCATCTTCCATGACACCAGAGTATCCACGATGCCAGTGGTAGCCTGATCAGAAGCACACGTAGTCCTAGAGCTTGTGCAAGCAGACAGTCCTCAATGGTCCTCGGTGACATATCAGGTGAAAAGTGTGCCCAGATTTCTTCCCTGGATGATGTTCGGTCGGCCACCACTGCACGCAAAATGTGTCGATCTTGACGTATGTTTTCACTACGTGGACGTCCAGAACCTGGTGTTCGGATATGGAAAGGTTCCACAGTACACTGCTGAAAGCAGCGACACACTGTCGAGACATCGTGCCCAACGTGTGTCCGTCGTAATCTCCATGCAGCTACCTGCAGGCCCTCAACACGACCCCATTAAAATGGCTGAAGTTGTTCAACTGGAGTACGTACTCGTCGGTGAGGCATGGTTGCACCCCATAATGATCAGCGGGAAGAGTGTTCTCTGCATACTATATTCCAGCGCTTTTCATCCAGTAAAACATTTCTCCCCGTCAACAGCCTCGCGCAGATCATTTTCCATATCGGTTATAGTTCTCTCAGTGGTACCTATGGAATGTGGAAAGTAATGAAGCATGTAGTTGATGAAGCACATTACACAAACCATGGACAAATCAAATTCCGCAATATGCACCACTGGTGAGTTGAAAATCCACACTGCCTGAGAGATGTGGGTAAAAACGGCCCTTATCTTGAACATGTGGTGTGGCATTTTCAAGAATCGAATCATTTGTTCTTGTTTCATTGATAAGACTAACAAGTAAGAGCGTCTGCAGTTTCCAACAAACATGATTTTGTAGTTAGTGGAAGACATTTCACTGGAGATAAAGCAATCCATCAGGTACCATCATAGACGTTCCAGTCATTCTGCGCAGATAATTACAGAAGTTCGTAACAGTACATTTTGAGGTTGCTGGATGTGTTGTTTGGGAAACGCAAAATGTCCTGCACACTCACGAGACTTTAATCTGTCGGGAAATACAAGCGAGAGGTCTGTAGATGAAATTCACTGTGACCCATTATAAGATCGGAATAACTTAGTAGAAACGTCAGCGCTCAAAGTAAACATTTTGACACTTGAAAGACAGTGGAAATTTGTCTGTTACAATTTGCCAATTTTCATAAATTATGTTTTGTGTATCTACTACTCAAGAGTATGTCATATCTCCACCCATTAACTTTTCTTATACTCACTGTTACTTCTGCTATACTAGTTTATCTTTGCTGAGATCTTTGAGGCAAGAGCCGACTCAGCTATTGAGGACTGTGGTTGGTGTTACAGTGATGGTGTGCTGTTAGTTGTGTGTGATATGGTGTGCTAATTGGCATGGGTGCATTGCATTATATTGAGAAAGAAGGAGAGCAATGTATGAAAGAAGCCTTGAGATTTTAGTAATGAATATATACTGGGAATTGTACGCAACATTTCTCCTTTTTGCTACTCTATGTTTTTTCTATAACTTCTAATTTTGTGAGCTATTTTGGAGAATTAATTTTCTTCGAGCACTGAAACAGAATGAGTACCAGAATGGTATTCCTGGTTGGCTTTACTGTGAGGCAGTTTGCGTTCTGTTTACATGCTGCATTTGATTCGTAATGGAGTTTACCAATCTCGTATTTTATTCATCAAAGGTTACCTTATCTTTGCAAATTTCACGAGTACCCTGAAGACGAGCTCTTTGTGTGGTAGTTGTGTGTATACTACGTGATTCACATAATATTAATCTTACCGTACCCTGTTAAGCGTATGTATTTTTTGAGATTCAACAATCAGAAGTCAAAAGAGAATCTCATGTCTTTATTTACATTTCAGTCCTTCATCAACGCAGTTAAATGAAATATACTTTTTCATGATGGTAGCAGTTAGTACCGAAACGTTCCTTTCGAGCCTTAGTTAGCTTTTAATGCAGTTATAAAGTTTAAAATAATTATCGAATAACAACAACTGTCAGAAAAATTAAGGAACTGATAAAATTGCGGCAACCCCGAGGAAAAGGAAACACAGATGATGGAACATGGCATGTGACACAGCAATAGAAGACAGAATACAAGCCCGGAAAGAATTTAAGAGTCATATAACATTCGAATATTAAGAATAACTCAGCAGGATACAGAAGACCATTTAGATAATAATATATACAGAAAAATGAGGTCACGAAAACAACAGATTGAAAGAGACAGAAGAGGACTTCATCGAAAAAACAGACTAAAATTTTACATAATAAACAGAGAAAATATGCCAGGATAACAGCCACCAAGGTTATGCTTCAAAATACAAGATGGAACACTGAAGACAAACCTGTAGAAAAACTTTGAGATAACAGTGCAATACTTCGACACATTGATAAACTGTGACAAACAGATGTGAAATCTACAGTTCTAGGAGCCAGAGCCCAAACTCGATTCCAAACCTCCAACGCACGAAGAGATCGTGAAATAATAAAAACATTGAAAAATAACAGAGCACTTGGAGAAGATGTACTGGGAATTAGACTACAAAAACCTTACAACCAAAGTACACACAATCATCAAAAACATCTGGAAGACAGGAAAGGTACCAGAAGAATGAAAGTCAGCCTTAAAACACTCCCTCCACAAGAAAGGAGACAAAACAGACCCTAACAACTACAGAGGGATTTCACTACTGCCGGTGATATATAACATTCTATCCAAAGCCCTATTAAATCGTCTAGAGTCTGAGATAGGTTCACAGACAGGAGAACGCAAAGGAGAGTTCAGAAAGGGAAGGTCATGCAGTGAACAGATCTGGTGCCTGAGAACAATATGGATACAACGAGTGTCCAGGAACACCACAGCAGGATTTGTCGACTTCAAGAAGACTTATGACTTCGTAGATAGAGAAACACTCTGTAGCACACTGGTAGAAACGAAGATGGACAAGAAGACGAGAAAGCTAATCCAGGAAACATTAATAAATACGACATCCAGAGTAAAGTTAATGGGAGAAATGTCAGAACTAGAGTAAGATAAGGATATGGCCAGACAACCATTCTGTTTAACTCGGGTTTGGAGAAAACATAGCTACCTACATACATACATTAATGCTTGTTCCATAGATCATGATTACGACATTTCGTAGTGACATGGAATGTTTCACTTTAACATAAGTTTTCTTTACGCATAATTATTAATATTTTTTTTTTGACAGTTACTACTTCGTATCTAAAAATTGGCAGGTCACTTAGAAAATGTAACAGACCTACTAAGGAGACTGCCTACACTACGCTTGTCCATCCTCTTTTGGAATACCGCTGCGTGGTGTGGGATCCTTACCAGATAGCACTGACGGAGTACATCGAAAAAGTTCAATCAAAGGCAGCACGTTTTGTATTATCGCGAAATATGGGAGAGAGTGTCACAGAAATGATACAGGATTTGGGCTCGAAATCATTTAAAGAAAGGCGTTTTTCGTGGCGACGGAATCTTCTCACGAAATTCCAATCACCAACTTTCTCCTCCGAATGTGAAAATATTTTGTTGACACCGACCTACATAGGGAGGAACGATCACCACGATAAAATAAGGGAAACCAGAGCTCGTACGGAACGATATAGGTGTTCATTCTTTCCACACCCTATACGAGACTGGAAAAATAGAGAATTGTGAAGGTGGTTCGATGAACCCTCTGCCAGGCACCTAACTGTGATTTGCAGAGTATCCATGTACATGCAGATGTAGATCTATTGAATAGGAGGAGTTTTCTTTCAGAAACTGTTTTAATTTGTTTTTGATGTTGGTTGGCTATCTGTCAGACAGTTAATGTTATTTGGCGAATGACCAAAGATTTTTGTGGCAGCATAATTCACCCCTTTCTGTGCCAAAGTCAGATTTAACTCAGAATAGTGAACATCATCCTTTCTTCTAGTTTTGTAGTTATGTACTTCGCTGTTATTTTTGAATTGGGGTGTCTTATTAATAATAAATTTCAAAAGTGAATATACATATTGCAAAGGTACTGTTAATGTCGCAAGTTCCTTAAAGCAATGTGTGCAAGGTGTTCTTGAGTGGGATCCAGCTATTATTCTGATTACACGGCTTTGTGCAGTTAATATTTTTTTCTCTTAATGATGAGTTACCCCAAAATATGATGCCATATGAAAGCAGTGAATGAAAACTGGCATACTAGGCTTACTTACTGATATATTTGCCATCAAAATTTGCAATAACCCTAAGAGCACAAGTAGCTTAACCTAACCATTTCAGCAACTCATTGATGTGTTTCTTCCAATTCAGTTTCTCATCAATGAAAACAGCCAGAAATTTGGAATATTCTGCCTTAGCAACAGACTTCTGTTCATGGTCTATATTTATCGATGGTTTTATGCCATTTACTATAGAGAACTGTATACACTGTGTTTTCTCAAAATTTTGTGAGCGTCCATTTGCAGAGAAGCACTTCATAATTTTCTGAAATCCATTATTTACAATTTCCTCACCTGGTTCTTGATTGTTTAGGTGTGATTACTATACTTCTATCAGCAGCAAAAAGAACTAGCTTTGCATCTTCACGACTACAGAGTGGCAAGTCATTAATATGTATTACGAACAATAAGGGACCCAAGACTGAACCCTGTGGGACACCATTCTTGATACCTCTCCAGTTAGAGGACTCTGCTGCTTTTTGCAGACTGTATGTACTGTTAATTTCAATCTTCTGCATTCTTCCAATTAAATATGAATTACAGCATTTGTGCACTGTCCCACTCATACCACAATACTTAAGCTTATCTAGAACACTTTCACCATTCACACAATCAAAAGGCTTTGAGAGATCACAAAATATCTCAATGGGTGATGTTCAGTTATTCAATGCATTTAATATTTGATCAGTGAAAGCATATGTAGCATCTTCTGTTGAAAAGCCTTACTGAATACGAAATTGACATTTTGTTAGTACTACATTTTTACAGATATGTGCTGTTACTCTTGAATATATTACTTTATCAAGAACTTTGTATAAAGCTTTCAGGAGTGAGAAGAGGTGGTAGTAGTTAGCATCAGACCTATCCCCTTTCTTTATGCAGCGGTTTAACAATAGCCTATTTCAGTCTATCTGGAAAAATGCGCTATTTCATTGAGCCATATGTGACTGAGCATCCCACTTATCTGTTGGAACAAGCTTTTGGTACTCAGCTGGAAATGCCATCAATTCTTCTGAGTGAATTTATTATTTTCCTAATTTTGGTGGGAGAGGTGGGTTGAGTTTCAGTTTTATCAAATAGCATAGGTATTACCTCTTCCATATACTACTTTTCTAATAAATAGCTCAATCCTATTTTCTCTACAACAGTTAAAAATTATTATTAAAAATTTTTTCTACTTCTGACTTCTTGTTAAGAAATTTTTCACTGAGTCTGACAGAAATACAGTCTTATTGTGCTCTCAGTTGCCCTGTTTCCCTTTTAACAATATTCCAAATTGTTTTAATTTTATTATCAGATGTGCTAATCTCAGATGTATTGCACCTACTTATGGACTTTTTAATAACTTTTCTTAATATAGTGCAGTAGTTCTTATAATGTTTCACTGTTTCTGGGTCATAACTACTCCTAGCCATAAGATACATTTCCCCTTCCTGTTTACCAGATATTTTTAACCCTTTAGTAAGCAAAGGCTTTTTAAATGGTTTCTTACAATTATATTTCACTGTTTTCTTAAGGAAACTGTTTTCAAATATAGTCACAAAGGTACCATGAAACAGGCTATATTTCAAATTAGCATTAGCTTTCCCAGAAATTTTCAATCGTTAAATCGTTGACTGAATGTTCTATTTTGGAGGACTGTTTTGCATTACTGTATTGAACTATGTCATGTGCTGTAACTAGCTGTGCATCATGATCAGACAGACCATTCTTATTGGGAAAACTTTTTATTTGATTAAATTTATCTTGGTCTATAAAAACATTATCTATCAGTGTGCTGCGTTCCTGTACCACCTGAGTTGAAACATCAATATCTGACGACGATTGAAAAAAAAAAACAAGTAATACTTCAAGATCAAGCTTCCTATTGGACTCTTTCAGAAAATCTACATTGAAATCCCCACACACAATAATTTCCTTCCCCCTGTCTGACAGAAAACACAACAATGAATTCAAGTTTTTCAAAAATAGCTGAAAATTTCCCAATGAGGACCTATACAAGGCTACAATTACAAAAGTACCATTATTTTGTTTAAACCCACATGCACATGTTTCTGTATGTTTCTCTGCACAAAATTTTTTAACTTCCAAATTTTTCACTCTTCAACAAATATTCAGGACATGGGGACAAAGGAGTCGCTGGGGATAGATGGGGAAACACAAGGATGGAACCGTCAATATAAAATGACTGACCTTTGTTGATGATACAGTCATCATCAAAAATAGCAGAGAAAGAAGCCAAAGAAAAGATCTATACGAAAACTCAGTCACAACAGAACTGCAAATCTCATATGAAAAAACACAGTACATGGACACAAATTTCTCAGAAAGGCAGCTATTGGTAACAGTGTATGGAAAGATAATGCAAGTAGAAACTCTCAGTACATGGGAGAGACTGTGCAGAAAATAGAACTGAACTCGACACCCAGTGAAGGATCAGAAAACTACAAAAAGCACAGAAACTCACTTGGAACCATTACAACAAAAGATGTATTTCCATCAATGCCAAATTAAGACACTATAGTACAGTAGCCTTACCAGAGGCCCTGCATGCCTCAGAAACAACAGTAATCAAGGGAAGAACGAAAATCAAAGAGGTGGAAAAAAAACAGACGAAAACATTGAGAAAGATCGGCCGGCTGGTTCAGAAAGAGCGGGTCTGCATAAAAAGTTCGACAAAAGAACTGTACGAAGAGAGAGAGATGGTTACAAACCACATCAGGAAAAGAAGGGCGAAGTTCTTCAGACGCATACATCGATGAAAGAAAACGGACTGAACAAGAAGATTTTCAACACAGTGACAACTAATGCAGTTAAAAACCATCCGGATAAAGTAAATCGTTGAAGACATTAAGAAATAGAACAAATCCGCAGCAGGTGTGGCAGACAGAAAAATACAGAGAAAAAAAATCAGAAAACAAAATTTAAAAACTTCAGCTACAATCCAAAGAGTAGAAAACATGAAATAAGCGGACAGAAGAGAGGAAAAAGAAAAACAATGAATATGGGAGATTTCTGGGAAGCACAAAAGAAAGAGAGAGAAAAAAAGACATGAAAATAGATGTTTCCAAGCGCTATCTTCAAGGGTGCATTTACGATATTATTAATAATAATTCTAGAGAGGAAACACTTCAAGAATTCTATGGAACTGACTTTCTTTGCTTAACAGAATGGTGATATCATTTTACATTTAGTATGTACTCTTGAATTATTCTCCTTTGTTAAAGGCCAAAGTGAAATCTTGGTCTGCAGTTTGCACGATGACAGTTGATCGGGAAATTTAACTAATTTCACCACATACATGTAAAAATATTTTGCTAACAAGATTATCAGATTTCGTTAGATAAAGTAGGTTGAATTTAAACAACAGAGTATTTAACGATAACGTTCTGAAGGCGCGCGATCATTGCATCAACAAACGTACCATTTCCAGTACATTTTCAACGGCTGAAGATTATATCTTAGTATCCTATTTGTCAGGAAAGCAATGTTTGTGTAATCAATGCTGAAATAAAAGCAGTTTTAGCTCACACAATTCTTATTATTTCAGAAAGCAACGTACTACGTAACACTTACATCTACTCAATTTAGCATCCAGAAAGATGAGGAGGACAATTCTTCCTTCTACATAGGCCAAAGAGGGAGAAATTTTGCAACCCACTACAAAGAACATATGGATGCCCTTCGACTCAAAAACTTGAATAAGTCCAGTTTTGCATCACATGTTGCTCATCATGAACACTCTGTTGATGATATCAGTGACAGTCCTTCTGTGATACACATTGATGAGAAAGGACTACAGATGGACCTCCTTGACTAATTAGAAATTTTCATCCACAAACTAAAAACACCCCCCAGAAAATCCTGAATGAAAAGACTGGGTCAACGTAAAACCTTTCCTTCCAGAATTTCCAGGATATCCTGGCACCACAAAAACAACAAAAATGACAATAATTCATCTTCCTGCATAAATCTTGTTCTTCTTGGTGTGCAACGACTATGGTATTTTGTAACTTACAAAATGTTTTAAATTATGAATTAAATATTCACCTCTAGCTATTTACCTTTTGTATGCAGCTAGCAACATCTACTGAAATGTAAAATCTGTACTAGTAATATTTGTATCATAATACAATGCATCTCTTGCCAAAGACTATTATGTAGTAAAGTACAGTATCTGTCATATCCATATTCTTTGTAAAAACATTGAATGTTTGCATCCTGTGAGCCAGTGTAAAACCAAGTGTAGCTACGTAATGTGTTTATTTGTGTACATAGCTTAATAATGCACGTTATAAGAAGCAATCTGATGTGAGTACCACAAGGCAGTACCTAAAACATAAAAACTTTCTGATTTTAAAAACTTTTTGCCATCGATTACTAAATTTCCGTCATTTCCGCCAGCAGCACCAGCAGTGCATCTAGCTACACTTGGTCCACAAGATAATGTTCCTGTAACACCTGCATCTGAAGATGAACCTGCAATGGAATCATTGTTGAATAAATCGTAAAAAACTGACGAGTTGCATATTTATTACCAGTTAAACGCCAATTACAAACAATTTCGGAGTGTCGATGATTGTCACAGTTATAGTTTTCTATATGAAAGCTGGTTTCTTTTGTATAGCCGTATCACTTCCTTGGTGTCAATATTAAGACATTACAATATGTATATATTATTTCATAATGAATTCAATGTGGTTCATAATTAGTACCTCATGTATGAGATTTGTTATGAATTTTGGGTTCTTGTTTGACATAAGGGAATTTCACATAAAAGAATGCTGTACTAACCATGAGGTGTTGTATTAATTCCTTGCACAGGAATAATAACATAAATTATCTTGTGCCTTCAGCTCAGTCATTAGTCGGATGTGAACCGCTGATGTACCAAAAAAAGTTAGTACAGATGGCAATAATTACTTATTTGTTTATTCTGGGAAATGGTTTTAGTCAAATTCTACCCTCTTCAGACCAGTAGCTTCTTGTTTTTCTTTCTGTAGATTTATACATTCTTGAGTACACATTGTAGCGGGTTTTTAAAGTGAAAAGCTTTTTGTATATCTTTTATTATCAGTTTTTACGAACAAATGTACTACTACATAGGAGTCTACAAATAGCACATATTAATATTGTGTTTTAGGCCTTGGAGTGGCCCCACGCCTGCTCTACTGGGATGTTATGTGATGTAATAGCTGTCTATCTGACGCACATTTCATACCAGTTATCACTGCATCCGCATCCATCCTAAATGTTTGCTTAATTATGATTCTAGTCTTGGATAACAGTATTTATTTGTAATCAGGTAACTTATTTCGGTCGGTAAAGACCATCATAAGACCTAGAAAATTACAAGCACGTAGAGGTAACCTAATTTACGAGGTACATTCAAGTTCTAAGGCCTCCGATTTTTTTTCTCTGGACTGGAAAGAGATAGAAACATGCGCATTGTTTTAAAATGAGGCCGCGTTCATTGTCAATACGTCCCAGAGATGGTAGCACCTTACGGCAGATGGAATTTTACCGCCAGCGGCGAGAATGAGAACTGTTTTAAATGCTTAAAATGGCGACGTTTTCCTTACTTGAACAGCGTACAATCGTTCGTTTTCTGAATTTGCGTGGTATAAAACCAATTTAAATTCATCGACAGTTGAAGGAGACATGTGGTGATGGAGTTATGGATGTGTCGAAAGTGCGTTCGTGGGTGCGATAGTTTAATGAAGGCAGAACATCGTGTGACAACAAACCGAAACAACCTCGGGCTCGCACAAGCCGGTCTGACGACATGATCGAGAAAGTGGAGATAATTGTTTTGGGGGATCGCCGTATGACTGTTGAACAGATCGCCTCCAGAGTTGGCATTTCTGTGGGTTCTGTGCACACAATCCTGCATGACGACCTGAAAATGCGAAAAGTGTCATCCAGGTGGGTGCCACGAATGCTGACGGACGACCACATGGCTGCCCTTGTGGCATGTTGCCAAGCAATGTTGACGTGCAACGACGGCATGAATGGGACTTTCTTTTCGTCACCAAAAAAAAATTTCGTTTAACCGCCAGTGCTGAAAAAATGATGGTGTCCATGTTCTGGGACAGCGAGGGCGTAATCCTTACCCATTGCGTTCCAAAGGGCACTACGGCAACAGGTGCATCCTACGAAAATGTTTTGAAGAACAAATTCCTTCCTCCACTGCAACAAAAACGTCTGGGAAGGGCTGCGCAAGTGCTGTTTCACCAAGACAACGCACCCGCACATCGAGCTAACGTTACGCAACAGTTTCTTCGTGATAACAACTTTGAAGTGATTCCTCATGCTTCCTACTCACCTGACCTGGCTCCTAGTGACTTTCGGCTTTTTCCAACAATGAAAGACACTCTCCATGGCCGCACATTCACCAGCCGTGCTGCTATTGCCTCAGCGATTTTACAGTGGTCAAAACAGACTCCTAAAGAAGCCTTCGCTGCTGCCATGGAATCATGGCGTCAGCGTTGTGAAAAATGTGTACGTCTGCAGGGCGATTACGTCGAGAAGTAACGCCAGTTTCATCGATTTCTGGTGAGTAGTGAATTAGAAAAAAAATCGGAGGCCTTAGATCTTGAATGCACCTCGTACAAAGGCACTCCTAATTATTTAATGGTACATACACCGGCTCCACGCATTATCAAGGCTACACTTTTAATTTTATTTTGTAACGTTGTTCCGTGTATGTGAGTTTGTTAGCAAATAGTTGTATCACACCTGGCCTATTTTGTAAATTGCAGAATTACTGATCTGAAGATGGTCACATTTTGCAAAGCTGGTTACCAAAATTAGTATATAATTAATTCCTGCTATGTGGATTGATTGTTTTTGTTATACTGTTAAATACAATCGCTGTCGTTCCATTGTAACGTCAAAAATTATCATAACCACTTCTCACGTCGTACGAACTGTACGGACAGAAAGTATTGCTATTACTTTAGTAAACTGCTTTCACGTTCCGGAAGTAAAGTTTGTCTCGAGAATTAAAGACCACCTGTTGCTTCGTCGTATTTATATACGGTATCCCAATTTTAATTCAGCGATGAGAAATTCGCTTAGTTAAGAACAGTAAATCATTTCAAATGCCAAAGAATAGCCGTTCTGCTCAATATGTGCGTCTGTATCCAATCATACTTGAAGGGCAGTGAGATCACATAATATTATATTTTTTGCTTTACTTCTGGCGTCTCTAACCAAGACAATTCTACGTGGAATTAAAATACCACTACTACAAGAAAATTCATTATTACGGACGATATACACATTCTCAATAATGAAGTCACGAACTATACCTGAGTGAGCCGGCCGGAGTGGCCGTGCGGTTCTAGGCACTACAGTCTGGAGCCGAGCGACCGCTACGTCGCAGGTTCGAATCCTGCCTCGGGCATGGATGTGTGTGATGTCCTTAGGTTAGTTAGGTTTAATTAGTTCTAAGTTCTAGGTGACTGATGACCTCAGAAATTAAGTCGTATAGTGCTCAGAGCCATCTGAACCATTATACCTGAGTGAGATGTTTGCTTATATTTCGGGCTGTAGGACGGGCGTTTGTGTGGCCACTCCTCTCGACGACGGTAACTGTTCTCAGCGCTGTTAGCCCCGTTACTACGTATACTATCGTATTTAATAAACTATGTTATGTCCAATAAGTCCTCTTCGAACACTCTTTTCCGTGCTACTGGAAAAATTATATAGTTTCATTTAAAAGAAAAAGTTAGTGTCATACTTCGGCAGCTTGTAAAAGCTAAAAATTATCTCAGAAATTATGCCACACTGTCCGCTGAAACTAGTTCTTATCGTATTTGGACAGCTTGACTTAGCTGCCTGATACTTCAAAAATGAAGAATGGGTAACCCCATATAAGAGGTAAAAAAAGTAGAGTATTACGTATGACTAGCACAATTACATCAGGCTGGCTCTAAGCACTATGGGATTTAACGTCTGAGGTCATCAGCCCCTAGAGTTAGAATTAATTAAACCTAACTAACCTAAGGTTATCACACACATCCATGCCTGACGCAGGATTCGAACCTGCGACCGTAGCAGCCGCGTGGTTTCGGACTGAAGCGCCTAGAACCGCTCGACCACAGCGGCCAGCTAGCGCAATTACAGTCAGACATTTTTGTTTTTATATTTTTGTTTCATTAAACGTGAGAACGAGTCTCGAAAAGAGAACCACTCATTTTCAGATGGCTGAAACATGTGTTGGTCCTGAGTGGGTGGCAGTATGAGAAGTAGAAGTAGTCGTAGTGGGTGTCCGACGATCGAATGACTGCCACCGGATAAGTGGTTTATCGCAATGCAATACGTGCTATGAGATAAGCAGTCAAGAGAAACGTGATTACTGTCGACTAGAGGAAGACATTAGCGCGTCCGTTCTCTCAATACGGTATCTCGAAAAGCTCTATAGTTATTCTGTTTAGGTGAACAGACACAATAACTGTGGGTTGGAAAAGCATAGGTGATGATATGACGGGTTCCCTTTACAAAGCTGTAAACAACACTGCTCGTTATTAGCAATTTCTGTTTTGTATAATAGCCCAACGCCTAGACACATCCAATTACAATGCAGAAGACTGTGCAGCAACTCGTTTGTGCTAACAGCCACAACCCTGTCTGAAGGTGAGCGTTTATTAGTAACAGCGGCAACAAGTATTCGCTATGTAAAAGTTGTCACCTTGACGCTCCGTGAAAGATACCACACTTTGTACTAAGAAATATTGTTCTTCACTTTTCTTCACGAGGAAAACGAACACATAACATTATTAGATATTTCCTGAGCGATTAAAACTGTGTGCAGGGCCAGAACTCGAACCTGCAACCATTAACTTTCGCTGACAAGATCTTTTCCGGCTGAGCTAACCAAGTACAGCTCATAACCTCTCATCGCAGCTTCACTTACGCCACTATCTCACCTCATACCTTCCGCACTAAAAACGTGTTACAAAACACTGGGAGACTTACACATGATCAGCGACTTGTGCAAAATATGGCAGCTGACTCCAAACATAAATAAACTTAATGGAATGCTCATAAATATACGAAAACATCTGACCACGCTTTAGTACCCAGTTAGCGATTCGTCACTGGAAACAGCACAAGTAGCAATGAGTAGGTGTCCAGAGAGTTTTCAGGTGGACTGCCCAGATAAATACAGCCGTGCCGTAGGCAGATACCACACTCAGAGTAATTGGAAGGAAGCTGAGCAGGTGTAATTATCGCACGAAAGATGCCGCTCACAAAATCCTCATGCAGCACATTGTAATGGATTCACAGAAGATATATGTGGTTGCTCAGAATTACTTTGCAACATGAGAAGACGACTGTTCGGAAATTACAAGAAATACAGAGAATAGACACATATGACCGACAGAGAATCTCTTCAAGTTTTTAAATTACATAACAGTTACTAGATATGAGCACCATTTCTGACGTAGAAAAAGTCAATACTTGTGTGCAATTTATCGAAGCTGCCGACATGAACTGAAAGCCTCTTCATTGCGTTGCCTATTCACAGGATAGATCTAATAGGATGTGACAATACGGTGAGGATGATTTGTCAACGAGAGCCGTTCAGTAAGTAATGCAACACATTTTTATTTCCGCGACCATTTTCGGTTGAAAAACTGCGGATCTTTTTGTGGGACATCGTGGAATAATCCCGTTTCAGCCCCTATAGTTCCATGAAGTTCCGATAGGTAGCACCGCTATACGTAGCCTTCAACATGACGTCTGTAACGGAGATGCGTCCCAGGCAGAAAGCTGTCGTTGAGTTTCTTTTAGTGGAAAACCAGAGCATTGCATGTATTCATAGGCGCTTGCAGAATGTCTATAGAGATCTGGCAGTGAACAAAATCACGGTGAGGCGTCTGTCATCATCGCAACAAAGCCGAGCAAACCTCTCCGATTTCCCGCTTACCGACCGGCCACACACAGTTTTGATACCTGCTATGTTGGAACGTGCACTTACTCTCGTTTGAGGTGATCGATGGATAATTATCAAACAACTCGCTACACAACTGTGCGTCATTGTTGGTAGTGCTGACACACTCGTCCACCAGGTCACAAAATTTCATTGGAATGTTCTTCCTCATTCACCATACAGAGTGGATCTTGCATCTTCCGATTTCCATCTGTAGGGACCAATTTAGGATGCACTCCGCGGGAAGCAGCACATGTACACTACTGCCCATTAAAATTGCTACACCACGAAGATGATGTGCTACAGACGCGAAATTTAACCGACTGGAAGAAGATGCTGTGATATGCAAATGATTAGCGTTTCAGAGCAGTCACAGAAGATTGGAGCCGATGGCGACACCTACAACGTGCTGACGTGAGGAAAGTTTCCGACCGATTTCTCATACACAAATAGCAGTTGACCTGCGTTGCCTGGTGAAACGTTGTTGTGATGCCTCGTGTAAGGAGGAGAAATGCGTACCATCACGTTTCCGACTTTGATAAAGGTCGGATTGTAACCTATTTCGATTGCGGTTTATTGTACCACGACAATGCTGCTGGCGTTGGGTGAGATCCATTGACTGTCAGTAGGATATGGAATCGGTGGGTTCAGGAGGGTACTAAGGAACGCTGTGCTGGATCCCAACGGCTTCGTATCACTAGCAGTCGAGATGACAGGCATCTTATCCGCATGGCTGTAACGAACCATGCAGCCACGTCTCGATCCCTGAGTCAACAGATGGGGACGTTTGCAAGACAACAACCTTCTGCACGAACAGTTCAACGACGTTTGCAGCAGCATGGACTATCAGCTCGGAGACCATGGCTGCGGTTACCTTTGACGCTGCATCACAGACAGGAGCGCGTGCGATGGTGTACTCGACGACGAACCTTCGCATGAATACAGGTTCTGTTTACAGCATCATGATGGTCGCATCCGTGTTTGGCTACATCGCGGTGAACGCACATTGGAAGCGTGTATTTGTTTTCGCGATACTGGCGTATCACCCGGCGTGCCATTGGTTACATGTCTCGGTCACCTGTTGTTCGCATTGACGGCACTTTGAACAGTGGACGTTACATTTCAGATGTGTTGCGACCCGTAGTTCTACGCTTCATTCGATCCCTGCGAAACCCTACAATTCACCAGGATAATGCACGACCGCATGTTGCAGGTCCTGTACGGGCCTTTCTGGATACAGAAAATGTTCGATTGCTGCGCTGGCCAGCACATTCTCCAGATTTCTCACCAACTGAAAACGTCTGGTCAATGGTGTCCGAGCAACTGGCTCGTCACAATACGCCAGTCACTACTCTTGATGAACTGTGGTATCGTCGGATTGTAGCCTAGCGAGATTGCGGTTTATCGTATGGCGACATTGCTGCTCTCGTTGGTCGGGATCCAATGACTGTTAGCAGAATATGGAATCGGTGGGTTCAGGAGGGTAATACGGAACGCAGTGCTGGATCCCAACGGCCTCGTATCACTAGCAGACGAGATGACTGGCATCTTATCCGCATGGCTGTAACGGATCGTGCAGCCACGTCTCGATCCCTGAGTCAACATATGGGGACGTTAGCAAGACAACAACCATTTGCACGAACAGTTCGACGACGTTTGCAGCTGCATGTCCTGTCAGCTCGGGAGACCATGGCTGCGGTTACCCTTAACGCGGAAGACAGGAGCGCCTGCGATGGTGTACTCAACGACGAACCTGGGTGCACGAGTGGCAAAACGTCATTTCTTCGCGTGAATCCAGGTTTTGTTTACAGCATCATGATGGTCGCATCCGTGTTTGGCTATATCGCGGTGAACGCACATTGGAAGTGTGTATTCGTCATCGCCATACTGGCATATCACACGGTGTGATGGTATGGGGTTCCATTGGTTACAAGTCTCGGTTACCTCTTGATCGCATTGATGGCACTTTGAACAGTGGACGTTACATTTGACCCGTGGCTCTACCATTCATTCGATCCTTGTGAAACCCTACATTTCAGCAGAATAATGCACGACCGCATGTTGCAGGTCGTGTACGGGCGTTTCTGGATACAGAAAACGTTCGACTGCCGCCCTGGCCAGCACATTCCTCAGATCTCTCACCAATTCAAAACATCTGGTCAACGGTGGCCGAGCAACTGGCTCGTCACAATACTACTCTTGATGAACTGTGGAATCGTGTCGAAGCTGCATGGGCAGCTGTACCTGTACACGCCATCCAAGCTCTGTTTGGCTCAATGCCTAGACGTATCAAAGCCGTTATTACGGCCAGAGGTGGTTGTTCTGGGTACTGATTTCTCAGGATCTATGCACCCAAATTGCGTGAAAATGTAATCACATGTTAGTTCTAGTATAATATATCTGTCTAATTAATACCCGTTTATCATCTGCATTTCTTCTTGGTGTAGCAATTTTAATGGCCAGTAGTGTATCTACATCTACATCTACATCTACATCCATACTCCGCAAGCCACCTGACGGTGTGTGGCGGACGTTATTGCTGTAGCTAAGCGTTTGTTCCTACGTCGACTCGTAGAGCGGCGCCATGCGGGCCACAGGTCCTTCCAGCAAGGTGGCTTAATTCAGTCGCTCTGAAGGGAGATTCCGTTGGGAAATAGGGTTTTGTAGCCAAACAAGAGGAGAATAATATGGTATATCACAATCCTGCATGAAACCAACCTACTTTCAGAAAAAAAAATGTATTGCACTACTTACTGAACGCTCCTCGTACCTATTCCGAAGTGCCTGCTCCCTAGCGCAGCTACGTAATGGCGTGTGTCATGAATCGAAACTTGCGGTGGTAGTGTTAAGTTACTGTTGGACCAAACTGCTGCGCTCGTCGGTCCCTAGGTTTACACACTACTTAATCTAACTTAAACTAACTTTCACTAAGGACAATATAAACAACCATGCCGGAGGGAGGACTCGAACCTCCGACGGGGGGAGCCGCGCGAACCGTGACAAGGCGCCCAATACCACGAGGTTATCCCGCGCGGCAACTTGCAGTGATGGTCTATCCACTGGTATGTGTCATTTTTCTGTATGCTTGTAATTCTCGGGGAACCGTCCTCTGAAACCCTGAGATACTTATGAATAACCTGTAGGGTGGATTCAAAGAAATTCTGAACTGTTTGTCAGGCGTTGTTTTATTCAACTTTAGAGTGTCACGGATATCTCCGAAACGTGCAACGAACTGAGGTTGTAGACACTGCGAGAAAGATGTGAATCCCCTCAGACAATCTTATTCACCACAGTCCGAGATCCCACGTTCCAAATCGTGTGAAAAATACACTATATCATCCAAGATAAATCTCGCATAGTGGCGACATCGCGAAAATGAGAGATATTCGATTCCAAACAGAGTGAAACCGGCAGTCTTTTATTTGCATCTACCATCTAGAAATGGAATAAGAACGGCAGTCATGATAGTAATACTCTGCATGCACTCCCCCCCCCCCAATAACATACTGTGCTTGGCAAAACACAACTACCTAAAACAAAGGCCTGAAACTGTACAGAAGCCTAAATGTGGTTTACAAATGCATCAAGACATACTTAAGCCAAATGAAAGAGAATGGTTTTCTATTGGGAACAAAAAACTATTTTGAAAACAACAAGAAAAATGTAACAGGTTGCAGCTATTTTAATCATATTGGTAACTGTGTTCCACGGTCAAAAACTTTAGCTTAAATCTTTAGCGAGTGAAATTAAACGGACAGAAAAAACTCTTAGAGGCATTCTCTTTAATGTTGATAGGAGACTATTACCATTCAGAATGAAGAAAAAAGTAGAAAAGAAAACCGAGTTCCCACTTCTTAATTCCTACACTTAGTTTCGGAAGCTTGCTGTAAGTTTTCAGCCTAGTCTTACTGAGGTGCTCCCCACTTACCAACTCTGGTTCCTACTGCATCGCAGGCGGGGTAGTCGCCGCGAATGCTCCACAGGAAGAGTTACTCTTGCTCAGGTTAATCGCGAAAAAACAAGGTTGTAACAAAGAGCACTGTGTACGAAGGCGTGCTGGAATGCAACGCCTCCGATCTTTTATGGGACAACTTCTAAGGGTATTTAAATTAAGATAATATTATTAATATACTACATCTTTATTCATCAAGTTTACATATTTATTTCTCAACATAACCATCTCACGACGAACACATCTCTCCCAAAGAGAGACAAGTTTGTTGATAGCCCCACAGTAGAATGTCTGACTTTGTTGATGGAGTCACAACCTCACCACTGCTTGCACTGCTTCGTCACTATCAAAGTGAAATCCTCGAAGTTTTGGAGCCAGATGAAAATCGGATGGGGCTAAGTCTGGAGTGTATGGAGGATAACCGATGACACTGAACCAGAAACGTCGGATTGTTGCAGTGTTCGTGTGGGATCTGGCATTTTCATGCTACAGGAGAGGCTGCTCGAACACTTTGAATTAGAAACTCGATTAAAGCACGCTGTTCGTCACGCACGGACATAGTTATGTTAGCATCCAAATGTTACACGTTGCAATTTGGACCTTCTGGCGGCAGAGTGCTGCAAATACATACACATGAAGAATAAGGATGTTGAATGTTAATACTGTTCATTTTGTTTTAAAAGCCTAAAGAGTTTTCACACCAAAAATTTGGAGGAATTAGCTTTCAGTATGCCCTCGTAAATTTATATTGCGTCAGCCGTGTCTGCTTGCAGAATGTAGTCTGCTGGCTACTTTCCTAACGTAATCATTCAAGGGCGCAGTTACGACACTGTTGCATGGTGAAACCTTGGATGCCTAGAAGCACTTCATACACAGACCGTTCTAGGAGCAGAAATGGCCGAGCCAGAAAATGCGCTTTTGGAGCTTAGGGTACAATAATTATTTCTCGTAAGCCAGTACGAGTTCCACATCACAGCAGGACCGACATCTCGCCTTATCTATGCGATGAGATCGAACGGCATCTCTATGAAAACCGTCTGCCGAGATTACAATTGCAGCTTCCAGAAAAAATCCTTCACGAATCGCAGAAGACGGCCTGTGTTCATGGGTTCGGTAGCACACATGGCGATACCACTATGACGGGACACTCCAGATACATCCAGAACGACTTAACAAAAACTAGTTGTTGGCCCAAGCAAATATGACATCAAATCTCCTAAACTATGGGCCGTATAATGATATAACTCTTCAGGTACATTCAGTGACAAATGTATATACAGTCTGCAAAGTATGTTGCGAACATAGTTACATGAAACACTGAACGCTGAATTTCATTTTATCTTTTCAGCAACACTGGCCCGTGCTCTACAATATTTCGTATCTTCGGTAACCGTCGTTGTTTTCTTGTACACTTCTGGGTCTGTTTTCCCCACAGGGAAAAGTCCGAAGCTGTTAAGTGTGATGAGCATACTAGTCATTTTCTGTTTACCGATCGACTGATCCAGCGATCTCCAAATGTTCTGTTCAGAAGATCCATAATTATGAATTTTAAAGATAGCGGCAGTTCCTTATTCACATTTAGAATCGCGCATGCTAGCACGATACCCTCAGTTTTGCTTATTTTCAAAAAATGGCTCTGCGCACTATGCGACTTAACTTCTGAGGTCATCAGTCGCCTAGAACTTAGAACTAATTAAACCTAACTAACCTAAGGACAACACACACATCCATGCCCGAGGCAGGATTAGAACCTGCGACCGTAGCGGTCGCTCGGCTCCAGACTGTAGCGCCTAGAGCCGCACGCCCACTGCGGCCAGCTTTTGCTTATTTTGTTATCCCTGTAGATAGTCTGAAGATGACATACGAAGGCAAAACGCATTGTCAATAAAAGAATTGCAAGCGCTGGTAGTCCTGCGCCAGGCGAGACGTACGACTTTTGTGGTCTCGTAGAGATAAATGATTTAGACTGAAATAAAACGTAGTCAAATTAGTTTAATACCGACAACTAATTGAATACGTGTAATGGAGAGTTTCTTAAGCATACCATTGAAGTTTTCATTTTCTTAGAAAGATTTCACTTTTCTTTGCGTATTACTCCGTAACACGCGAAAAGATCATAAACTAGGGTTACAGTCGTAATTTTATTTCCGTTTTGGCGCAGTAAACTTAATGTATCTCATTTAATTTTTCTTTTTTCTTTCCAGCAAGTCGGTACAGAGTATCGCCTCATAGTTTCAATTCTTATTTGTGAAACGCAGCGTAAGTTTTAATTTGCTGGATCTAGAAACTTTGCCGACCAGAGTGGCCGAAAGGTTCTAGCCACTACAGTCTGGAGCCGCGACTGCTACAGTCGCAGGTTCGAATCCTGCCTCGGGCATGGATGTGTGTGATGTCCTTAGGTTAGATACGTTTAAGTAGTTCTAAGTTCTAAGGAACTGATGACTTCAGAAATTAAGTCCCATAGTGCTCAGAGCCATTTCTGAACAAGAAACTTGGCACATAGCAGCTTTGTTAACACGCAGTTGCGCGTAGGCCTAATTGTCGTAGAAGTATTTTCTTGTTTTTCGGTAATTTTATTGACGTACTCTCACTAAAGTGTTACGTATACCACGAGTGAAAAGTGCTTGATTTGCTGTCGAATTGTTAGCTCCGGGGTATGGTGTGATGGATGCAGTTGTTTTCTCTTTTTTTTCATTTGGGTGACTGTAGTGGCGTGAGAACTGGGAAAGTGAGTCAGAGTCTTGACTGGTCATGTAAGGTATGTAATAGATATAGTAAGATAGTGAGACGAGAGGGCAAAATTGCTGCCCTTCAAGATAAATTAGATCAGGCTAGGAAAGATCTGGACCGGTTAAAGAGAGACATGGGCGAAGTGAGGTGCGGAGTGGCAACAGGTAACAGAAGTAACTTACGGTAGAACTTCGTCAGACAGCTGTGTGGTGAATGTAAAAAATAAGTTTGACCTTTTGCTCCATTTAGAAATTGAAGAGTCTCACGCCGAGGCAGGTGTAGACAGGGCCAAGAAATTTTCTGTAGAAAATTGGGTAATAACGTAGGGAAGTCAGCAAAGAGAAAGGAAGTTTTATTGGTAGGCAGTTATCATGCCAGAGGTGTAGGCTAATTTCATAGGTTATCATAGGTGGGTCGAACAACAGTACTGAGTGATGGGTACAGTACAGAGCGTGACCTGGTAAAGACTGTATCAGCATCGAGACATACCAATGTGGAGTCTGTTTCTGTTCTGAGACGCCATGACTGACCTAATTTGCACTTTTCTGCCAGGAGAATTAATTTGGAGTTGTAACGACTGATTGGGTCAGGGTGGGGTCACATACTGGTGTGGTTGCTGTTGATTCTCTCAGTAGGTGAATTACACTAGGCATAGCCTACACCTCACAGGAAAGGGGAGGATAAAGCTGCTGGGATAGTATCAGCAAATTTAAATGGGAGGGGAGACGAGGCACTGCTGTTAGTGGTAAAATACCAGTAGTCGCAGATGACGGAGCAGCACTTTTTTAAGATAGGTACGCCACAAAGAAGTAAACTCTAAGAGAGGTTAGGATTGAAACGAACCTTCTGTTTGAGAAACAAACCAAACAGCATAATTCTAGCTCACTAGATGAGCAAACACAGCTATTGGTTAAAAATTTTCACAAATGATCAGAAATTTTATTTCCCCCTAGTTTTACTTCAGTCAATGTGAAATTGCAACAGCCTTTAGCGCATCAAACTAATCGACGGCTATGAAGTAAAATTAATCCGCCTCTGTCAACACCATGTGACCACCAGTATGGATGTGTTAAGTGTTACAGGATTTAGGTTAACTTCTCACTTTTGTAGGGCAGAAATGGAGAATGGAGCACTTGCCACATTCACCAGGTATTGCCATACATTTGGTGACATATACATTCACAAATTTTACCTAGAGCAGCGAATTGAAACATGTGCACCAGAAGGAGAATTCCATAATAAATTATTCAAAATAGTAAGTGTATACCAAGTACTAGCAGGTAATTTTAATTTTTTCATAAGTCACTTTGAAGCTCTATTGGCCTATTTAACAACAAAAAAGAAATAACGAAAGGTTGCTGGTGATCTGAATGTAAATTTTCTTGAAAACTCTTCCAGTATGAATTTATTGCAGATAGCATCATTGTCATTCAACTTAATTCACACCATCAACGTTCCAACTAGAACAGCTAAGGACTCAAACACAGCCACTGCTAGTATCTTTATAGAAATATCTAATTAACAAAATTATGTAATAGAACCAATAACCAGTAGTCTCTCAGACCATGAAATGCAGTTCCTTTTGCTAAATGTTAATACTAATCAAGATATGAGATCTACTAAATCTGATTTCAAAAGGGTAGTCAATAGGCCAAAAACTAATTCTTGTATGAAATCCCTCAAAGACATGTGGAGTGATATCTACCCGATTCGAGTGCCCTCCATAACACAAACTTCAATTCAAGCCTACTGCATATTTCCCCTTTCTTAAATTACCAGAATTGCAAAGACCCTCCAGTATTGGAATAGCATCCGAGTTTTGTACATAATGGGAAAATCTTGCCTGTATTTCAGGTGTAAGTGATCTACAGATTTTGCACAATTAAATTTTGATTGAGAGATATGAGTCTCAACCATATCTATGATTTAATTATATCTGTCAAAGACATCTGACTGTGTAAGTCACAATATTCCTTTAAAAAAATTAGAATATTACAGTGTAACAGGAAATGCTAGAAAGTCGTTCAAATTCTATATCTCTGATTTCCATAAGAAAGAGACATGCATCATCCAATTGAGAATAAATAAAATGCGGTGTCACCCAAGGTTCCACCTTAGGGCCCTTACTTTTCCTTGTGTGTATCAATGACCTTTCATTAGTACCATTACCAGACGCCAAGTTTGTTTTGTTCACAGTTGATACAAACATTGAAACAAATAATATATCAAGTATAGCTTTAGAAAAGGCGGCTAATGAAATTTTCATGGACATTAATAAATGATTCCTAGCCAATTCTCTGTCACTAAACCTTGAAAATACAAACTGTATTCAGTTCTGAACTCGTAAAAGGCTTACTGTCAGTATATGCCTAAAATAAGACGATACACAGATACAAGAAGTTGACACATTAAATTCTTGTTATTAAAGCTTTATAATAAGTTTAACTGGGAGGAGAGTGAAACAGAACTGCTGACATACCTAAGAAAATCTCTGTTAGCTATGTGAATGTTGTCAGACATAAGTGATATAATAATAAAAATACTAGCATGCTATGCTTACTTTCATTCCATAATGTCATATGGAATTATTTTCTGGGGTAACTCATCACGACATATTAAAGTTTTCTGAACCCAATAACGTGCAATAGGGATTATTTGTGATTTGAACTACAGAACGTTCTTCCGAGGGCTGTTTAAGGAACTGGCGATACCAACTACTGCTTCCCAGTACGTTTATTCCTCAATGAATTTTTGTCCTTAAAATATATCTTTTTTTTTTCAAAGTAACAGCTGAGTTCATGAAATCAACTTTAGAAATATGAATAACTTTCACAACAATTGTAAGTCACCTATTTTAGTATAGAAAGGTGCGCACTATTTAATAATACATATTTTCAATAACATGCCAGCAGTCATAAAAAGTTTCAGTAATAATAAAGTTCAGTTTCAGAAGTTACTGGTCGCCTACTCCTTCTACTTCTTTGATGCATTTCTTAACAGAAACGATTCATGCGCGTATATTAGTAATAATATCATGTACTGTGGAAATTGCGTACATTCTGATTTCTGCACAAATTTTGTGCAATGATGCAATCATTGTAAGTAAGTGGTGTAATTTTTTTATATAATGATGCAAGTCTAAGAATTATCATATACATCTAAGTGTACAGAACATTTAATATTTGGTGCCAGGTTTTATATCCTTTTAATGCTTTTAGCCTTTTTTTTACTGATTCCACATGCACAAAAGAAATTTTATTTGGGATCTGTAGAAAGTACATTACCATACCCATACTTATTTTTGTAAATACTTACTGTGCATTCTTGTTTTGTAACGTGTTCCACATCCCAGAGAATTTCCTCACTAAGAAGCAATTGGAACGAAAAATACATCTAATATAATAAACTCCTATCAAGACTGCTTTTAATTCAAATATTCTATAATTATACACTCCTGGAAATTGAAATAAGAACACCGTGAATTCATTGTCCCAGGAAGGGGAAACTTTATTGACGCATTCCTGGGGTCAGATACATCACATGATCACACTGACAGAACCACAGGCACATAGACACAGGCAACAGAGCATGCACAATGTCGGCACTAGTACAGTGTATATCCACCTTTCGCAGCAATGCAGGCTGCTATTCTCCCATGGAGACGATCGTAGAGATGCTGGATGTAGTCCTGTGGAACGGCTTGCCATGCCATTTCCACCTGGCGCCTCAGTTGGACCAGCGTTCGTGCTGGACGTGCAGACCGCGTGAGACGACGCTTCATCCAGTCCCAAACATGCTCAATGGGGGACAGATCCGGAGATCTTGCTGGCCAGGGTAGTTGACTTACACCTTCTAGAGCACGTTGGGTGGCACAGGATACATGTGGACGTGCATTGTCCTGTTGGAACAGCAAGTTCCCTTGCCGGTCTAGGAATGGTAGAACGATGGGTTCGATGACGGTTTGGATGTACCGTGCACTATTCAGTGTCCCCTCGACGATCACCAGTGGTGTACGGCCAGTGTAGGAGATCGCTCCCCACACCATGATGCCGGGTGTTGGCCCTGTGTGCCTCGGTCGTATGCAGTCCTGATTGTGGCGCTCACCTGCACGGCGCCAAACACGCATACGACCATCATTGGCACCAAGGCAGAAGCGACTCTCATCGCTGAAGACGACACGTCTCCATTCGTCCCTCCATTCACGCCTGTCGCGACACCACTGGAGGCGGGCTGCACGATGTTGGGGCGTGAGCGGAAGACGGCCTAACGGTGTGCGGCACCGTACCCCAGCTTCATGGAGACGGTTGCGAATGGTCCTCGCCGATACCCCAGGAGCAACAGTGTCCCTAATTTGCTGGGAAGTGGCGGTGCGGTCCCCTACGGCACTGCGTAGGATCCTACGGTCTTGGCGTGCATCCGTGCGTCGCTGCGGTCCGGTCCCAGGTCGACGGGCACGTGCACCTTCCGCGACCACTGGCGACAACATCGATGTACTGTGGAGACCTCACGCCCCACGTGTTGAGCAATTCGGCGGTACGTCCACCCGGCCTCCCGCATGCCCACTATACGCCCTCGCTCAAAGTCCGTCAACTGCACATACGGTTCACGTCCACGCTGTCGCGGCATGCTACCAGTGTTAAAGACTGCGATGGAGCTCCGTATGCCACGGCAAACTGGCTGACACTGACGGTGGCGGTGCACAAATGCTGCGCAGCTAGCGCCGTTCGACGGCCAACACCGCGGTTCCTGGTGTGTCCGCTGTGCCGTGCGTGTGATCATTGTTTGTACAGCCCTCTCGCAGTGTCCGGAGCAAGTATGGTGGGTCTGACACATCGGTGTCAATGTGTTCTTTTTTCCATTTCCAGGAGTGTATGTGTGGAATGGGCAGGATATCCGTCGTGTTGCTATCCATCGATTGCCTTATGGGATGTATTCCAATATCTGTGGCACAACATTTTGTAGGAAGTACAGATTCTTGTGTTATTTAGAGTCGTATCAATAAAACAGGGACGAACGATGCGGTTCTTGATAACTCTGCATCGCACGTTTGAAATTTGTCCGTATAAATCTCCCATCCACTAATATTCTGTTTTAACGTATTCTTTCTCAGAGCAGTTTTCGTTGTTATTACATCTGTGGCACATTGTTCGACGTATGTATTTTGACGGCTGCTTCAGCTGCAGAAGTGTGTTTGCATGAGGTCTTTGCGGCGAGAGGGGCTTTGGCTCTATCTGAGCACTATGGGACTCAACAGGGGCTTTGGCCAATGCCGAGCAAGTGCATGGTCGATCACAAGCGTCTTGCTTGTTTTGCAGGCAAACAAGGCGTGCTGCTTCACTGTTACGCTTGATATGCTCTGGAGTACAGTTGCGTATTGCTCGGTGTGTGATATGGAGCGCTTTTAACTTAGAATGCATTGTATTACGCTGAGAAAGAAGGATAGCGATAAATATAAGCAGCTTATGGTTTGTACTCACTAAGTGGTGCTGACGCTCGCACATAATACACTCTAAAGAAGAAAAAAAAGAAAAAAATGCACAGCGAAGGAGTTAGCCGAGTAGGAAGGTGTCTGTAAATATTATGTACATGTACAGAGAAACAAATGATTACAATTTCAAAAAAAAGGTGGATGATTTATTCAAGAGCAAGAACTTCACGACAGAGCAAGTCAACAACGCGTCGGTCCACCTCAGGCCATTACACAAGCAGTTATTAGGCCTGGCATTGATTGGTAGACTTGTTGGATATCGTACTGAGTGACATCGCCCCAAATTCTGTCCAAATGGCACTTGAGACCGTCAAAAGTCCGAGCTGGTTGGAGGGCCTTGCCTATAATACTCCAAACGTTCTCAATTGAGGAGAAATCCGGTGGCCTTACTGGTCAAGAGAGTGCTAGGTAAGGACTAAGACAAGCTCCTAGTTCGTGCAGGAATTATCTTGCTCAAATGTAGGCCTGGGATGGCCTGCCTTGAAGAGCAACAAAACGTGGCTGTAAGTGTGCTACGGATCACAACCAAAGGAGTTCTGCTGCGATATGAAATCGCATCCCAGACCATCACTTCTGGCTGCCGATCCGTATGGTGGGCGACAGTCAGGTTATCCCATCGCTGTCTGGGGCGTCTCGAGACATGTCTTCGGCCTGTTGGACTAGAGGAAAACTGTCTTCGTTGATGAATCCCACTTGGAACTGAGCCCCGATGGCGGGTGAAGACGCGTGGAGCATTATGGGCAGGGCCCTCTAACCATCACGGGATTTGTAAGATCTAACGATCCAGTTGGACAGAATTTGGTTCAAATGGTTCAAATGGCTCTGAGCACTATGGGACTTAACATCTGAGGTAATCAGCCCCCTAGAACTTAGAACTACTTAAACCTAACTAACCTAAGGACATCACACACATCCATGCCCGAGGCAGGATTCTAACGTGCGGCCGTGGCGGTCGCGCGGTTCCAGACTGAAGCGCCTCTTTAGTAGGACATCCAACAACAATATCAATCACTGCTTGCATTACGGCCAGGAGAGGACTGGTACCTGGTAGTCAAGGGGAGGCAGGATTCGGTTACGATTGTGGACGGGGCCGTAATTAGTAATTATTGGTTGCGTTTTACAGTTACACACATTTATTTTTAAAACTGTAATTCCGGACTTAACAATAAATTTAAAAAGTGCCACACATTATTAATGAAGGAATAAACAATGGCGTAAATAAGAGTGTTTTCAGTGCGTTACAAATTAGCTGTCACCATAAAATACAAAAACAGATAATTTTTAAAAAATAAACAAGCCACTGTGAGCACAGCTTAAGGCCTTACACGCCAAGAACGGCAATAAATTTAGAATGTTTAAGAACTCACTGCAATTCACTACTTACAAGTATTGAAATATTGAAAGGTAAGTGGCCACAACCACATCAGAAGGTATGAGACGCCAGGAATGGCAGTAAATAAGGTTTTAAGGCTTGCTGCTAAAATACAAGTTTCAAACCTTTTTAAAAGCAAATGACCACAACCACAGCTGAAGGCCTTACTCGCCAGGAACGGCAATTATATAAAAAATTTAGAAACCTGCTGTAAAACAGCAAATACAAGCAAAGGTTAATTAAAAGAAACAAGTAACTACCCACAAAACAGGTGAAATAAGATGATGGTAAGCCTTGTAACACAACTCCACAACTCATAACTGCTAGATTAATTCTAGTAGGCGACCAGAACTATTAACTAGACATACATAACCTTTAATGTAGGCATTACAAGGTACGGTAATAAATAATACTATAATGAAACACAAGGACAAGTAACAGACGGTACTCCAGGAATCGACCTCTGAGAAGGTCAGCGATGAGATAGGCAGCCAAGAGTTGCATTCACTTCACAAAATGGTAACTCAGACTAGTGGCAGTCTAACGAATGACTAATGATAATCTTGCTGAAGCTACCTGACGTCCAACAAACCGAATGCAAGAATGGAACAACATGCCAAAGCCAGAAACAGTGGACTGCACTACGCCCCCAGAATACTGTACTTGGAGTGCCCAGAACGAGAAAGGAATCACTAGCACCAGAGTAGAAGAATCACATACGGTCTACAATCAAGAAAGCTGTTAAAACTACACTCCTTACCGGACAGCAACGGCAAGGCGAGGAAACGCACATTGCCGTTACATACACTAACCCCCAGGGCAGGTAACTGGGGCGTTAGAGGCCACCAGGCAGGAAAAATACCGCTGGTTGAACTTAACAAGGTGAATGCAGTAAGTAGTAATAAGCAGTCGAGGAAAGCTAATCAGATCAGCTTCCCCCAACCATTCCGCTCGCTGCTCTTCGCCTCGGCGACACTACGAACAGCAACATGAACCCAAGTCACTGGAGAATCGCGAGATGTCACAATGGTGGAGGTTTCTCTGCTGGAATTGAAATGCATTCATCTTAAATCCTGCAGGATCCAGTTTAGGACGAGGTCGTGCACCCTCGTGACCACAGCCCTTCCATCCGGCAGTACGTGCGCGCCGCCAGCGGTCCCAGAGTGTTATCGCAATGCCGGACCCGGCTCCTCCTGAGTCCCCAACCGAACTGTCACACACACACGACACGGAAAATCAACGACGTCGACTCAGAGATAGGGCAACATTTACTACATATCGATAATGGCCGCTGCTGCCACTTGCGGACAGGCAACGCTTGCGAAACGAGTGGCGCCAGTCAAGACGAGAAGAAGACAAACAATCGGAACCATGCCAACTATACGACACGGTCTGGCCTCCAACAGAGCGCGGAAACCTGCAAACAGCACCAACGTGAGCCGCAGCACGACTCAAGGACCTATGCGTTGTTGCTTTGCTCAAGTCGTGAATATCTTTCTCTTGAACAAATCATCCAATTTTTCTGAAATTGTTGTCTCCCTTCGAGGCAGGTTATTCTTTCTTTTTTTGGTTTTTTACGCCGACTTCAGAATACTGCATAATCTATTTCTTTATTTGTACGACTTCCTGAGCTATATTGCAACACTATGGTTGCTTGGATAACATCGGATGAGTAGAGGAGTGGCACTTACTGTTATAGTCAATGTGGAGCAGAGTCGGTTTCATCTGATTCATGACTTGGCTTAACAAGCAGCTTGCTCTTTCACCAAAGGATTTGGCATTTTATGTGTTTTTCAAATCCACGCTATACACTAACTTTTTGTATGATTGTGCTTAGAGTATAATGTAAATCGTGTAACATTAATCCGGTTGTTCTGCGTAAAATCCTTATGCTTTTTGGGATCAAAAAATAACCCTGAATTTTAAAAGGAAATTGCATGTCTTTGTCGCTATTTCATTCCTTTCATCAGTTTAAATGAAAATTACTATATTACTTTATTTTCAGGACAGTAGCAATGAGTATCCAAGAGGCTTGTACAGATGTCTTACGCAGAGGCAATTACACAAACATTGTTGTGCTTTGATTCGATCGATAGTTGAGTTTGGAACCACTTCTGATCCGAGCAAATAATTCAAATACTATGCTACCCTCTGCCTTAGCATTAGTAACTTATTTTAAGATCAAGAAAGGTAATTTTGCGTCGAGAACTTCAGAGCAAAAGCTGTTTCGTTATCCTTGAGTACAATCAGATTGCCTACTAATATTATTTCCTTTGGCCTATATTCACTTGTAAACCTCAATCAGGACTGCTACTCGCGAAGTAAAATCCAATTTAACAGAAGCCATAAGCCTTCACAGGTCAAGGTTTATCTCCTTCTCTCGGCGAGTGTGGATTTAACTCTGACTGGTAGTTCATGTTGCTGAGATTGATTTGCCCATGGTTTGTGAACGATGCATCATCCGTAAACAAAATCTTCGATGGAAATGTTGCACCGAACTGCAGGTTTGCGCAGACACCATTTGGAGAGCTGTAATCAGTTGGAGCGATATGTGTAAACAATGAAATGTGTGAGAATGTAGTACTTGCAGGAAACGCTTTTACTAATCCATCTCGCACAACTGAGCTGCCTCGAACGGACATGTCGACGTTGTGTTACCGCTGTTAAAACGTTCGTTGCATTTCTTCCATCAGTCACTCTTCCTTTCGCCGTCGTATTTTGTTCTTCACACACCCACTTTCTTGAAATTGGTTAATGATGTTTACAAAGACACGCCGCGAAAATTTGGCACGGTCAGTGCACTCTTCAGCAAAGAGCTGCATTGTTGCTCCAATAGCTCAGTGATATTTGGTATAAACGGAGTCATACCCAATTTTTAGCATGTATACCCTGTGAGAGTCTGAATAGCGTCACCAGTAATTTGTCTGACCCCTATAAAAGCAGAGTACAGAAGTATGGGCTTCTGGTGTAATGCTAGTAACACGAATCGAATACGAGCTACGTGTTTTCTTACATTTGGTAGGATAGAGCAGATGCTTGCGAGTCCTCTTATTCCGACAGCAGGACAGTGGTTCGAGACGCTGTCATCTCGTAAATGTTTAATCATGTTTCGCACATGTTATGCCGCAGCCCTCGCCTAAGTCTCTTCAAAGAGCCACATAAAGAAGTGTACAGTTCCAAGTAGTACACCTATGCTGCTTCTGGCGCACACTACACTTAAAAACGGTATTGAAGTATACGATACCACTGACGTCACAGTCCAAGATGGCGGTCACTTGACGACCTTAAAAAATGCAAATCATAATGTGGGTTGCCTACATGCACGGGCAGTCTTATCACTGACGTCGTCATGCTAAACAGTGACATCATTAATATGAGAACCCGAGAAAATTCTGGTCCTAAGTAAAATCGCTGGGTGGGTGGAAGACTTGTATCCAATCACACGTTGGCGAGTCTGGTGTGCCAATAGGAGACAGTAAAAATAAACCAGAAATTTTTCATTTCGCGTTTAAGAAATCGTTCACGCAGGAAAATCTTACAAATATACCTCCATAAGACTGTTACACACACTCCCAAATGGCGGATATAGTAATAGCATCCGTGTGGTAGAAAAACAACTGAAAAGAGTTGAAAACAAATAACTCACCATGTCCAGATGAAATCCCATTCAGTTTTACAGAGAATGCCTGTCGCATTGGTGTCTTTCTCAATTTGCATTTATCGGTAATCTCTCGTCCAGCGCAAGCACCCATGTGAAAGGAAAAAAAAGCGCAAGTAACTCCTGTAAACAAGAAAGGTAAAAGGACGGACAAACAAAATTAGAGACCAATATCCATAACAACTCTCTGCTGCACAATCACTGAAAAAAATGGTTCAAATGGCTCTAAGCACAATCGGACTTAACATCTGTGGTCATCAATCCCCTAGACTTAGAACTACTTAAACCTAACTAACCTAAAGACATCACACAGATCCATGCCCGAGGCAGCAGTACGTATCCGGACTGAAGCGCCTAGAACAGCACGTTGTTGTTGTTGTCTTCAGTCCTGAGACTGGTTTGATGCAGCTCTCCATGCTACTCTATCCTGTGCAAGCTTCTTCATCTCCCAGTACCTACTGCAACCTACATCCTTCTGAATCTGCTTAGTGTATTCATCTCTTGGTCTCCCTCTACGATTTTTACCCTCCACGCTGCCCTCCAATACTAAATTTGTGATGCCTTGATGCCTCAGAACATGTCCTGCCAACCGATACCTTCTTCTAGTCAAGTTGTGCCACAAACTCCTCTTCTCCCCAATTCTATTCAATACCTCCTCATTAGTTATGTGATCTACCCATCTAGTCTTCAGCATTCTTCTGTAGTACCACATTTCGAAAGCTTCTATTCTCTTCTTGTCCAAACTATTTATCGTCCATGTTTCACTTCCATACATGGCTACGCTCCATACAAATACTTTCAGAAACGACTTCCTGACACTTAAATCTATACTCGATGTTAACAAATTTTTTTTCTTCAGAAACGCTTTCCTTGCCATTGCCAGTCTACATTTTATATCCCCTCTACTTCGACCATCATCAGTTATTTTGCTCCCCAAATAGCAAAACTCCTTTACTACTTTAAGTATCTCATTTCCTAATCTAATTCCCTCAGCTCAGTTCCAATATAATACATTTCCTTGGGATCGAAAAGCTTCTGTTTACAAATGAATACGGACTTAGAGAGCATCACTCATGCAAAACTCAGCTTGCCCTTTTGTCGCACAATTTCTTCGAATCATAGGAGGAGGACAAATTGCAAAATTTACGGAAACCGTTTGACACGATGTCCTACCGGAGACTGTTAACGAAGGTACGAGTATATGGATTATATTCCCAGGTATGTGCGTGACTCAAATATTTCTTCAGTAATAGAGTCCAGTACATTCTCCTCAACGACAAGTGTTCATCGGAGACAATGATATCGTCAGGAGAGCCCAGCGGAAGTGTGATAGGACCGCTATTATTCGCTATATACATAAATACTCTGATGGACAAGGTGAGCAGCAATCTGCTGCTGATTGCTTATGACGTTGCGGTATAGAGGAAAGTGTCTTTAAGTGACAGCAGGAGGATACAAAATGGATTAGAGATAATATCAAGACGGCATGCCGAATCCCAACTTCCTGTAAGTTTAGTAAATGTATGTAGATGGAGATGAGTTTGAAAAATTATCCCGTAATGTTCAAATACAGCATTAGTAGCTGCTTGATGCAGTCCCGTCGTCGTAGTAGTGCAGGCGTATGGTCGAATTCGGCTTATTGGGAGAATTTTATTTAAGTGTGGTACGTCTGTAAAGGTGACCACGAATAGAACACTGTGATCTATTTAAGAGTACTGCTTGAGTGTACGGGATCCTCATCAGGTCGGATTCAAGGAAGACATGGAAGCAGTTCAGAGGCGGTCTTCTGGATTTGTTACCGATAGGGTGAATCCCCCCCCATGCACCATGGACCTTGCCGTTGGTGGGAAGGCTTGCGTGCCTCAACGATATAGATAGCCGTACCGTAGGTTCAACCACAACGGAGGGGTATCTGTGGAGAGGCCAGACAAACGTGTGGTTCCTGAAGAGGGGCAGCAGCCTTTTCAGTAGTTGCAGGGGCAACAGTCTGGATGACTGACTGATCTGGCCTTGTAACACTAACCAAAATGGCCTTGCTGTTCTGGTACTGCGAACGGCTGAAAGCAAGGGGAAACTACAGCCGTAATTTTTCCCGAGGGCATACAGCTTTACTGTGTGATTAAATGATGATGGCGTCCTCTTGGGTAAAATATTCCGGAGGTAAAATAGTCCTCCATTCGGATCTCCGAGCGGGGACTACTCAGGAGGACGTCGTTATCAGGAGAAAGAAAACTGGCGTTCTACGCATCGGAGCGTGGAATGTCAGATCCCTTAATCGGGCAGGTAGGTTACAAAATTTAAAAAGGGAAATGGATAGGTTAAAGTTAGATATGGAGGGAATTAGTGAAGTTCGGTGGCAGGAGGAACAAGACTTTTGGTCAGGTGAATACAGGGTTATAAATACAAAATCAAATAGGGGTAATGAAGGAGTAGGTTTAATAATGATTAAAAAATAGGAGTACGGGTAAGCTACTACAAATAGCATAGTAAACGCATTATTGTGGCCAAGATAGACACGAAGCCCACGCGTACCACAGTAGTACAAGTTTATATGCCAACTAGCTCTGCAGATGACGAAGAAATTGATGAAATGTATGATGAGATAAAAGAAATTATTCAGGTAGTGAAGGGAGACGAAAATTTAATAGTCATGAGTGACTGAAATTCGAGAGCAGGAAAAGGGAGAGAAGGAAATATAGTAGGTGAATATGGATTGTGGCTAATAAATGAAAGAGGAAGCCGCCTGTTAGAGTTTTGCGCGTAGCATAACTTAATCATAGCTAACACTTGGTTCAAGAATCATGAAAGAAGGTTGTATACATGGAAGAACCCTGGAGATACTATAAGGTATCAGATAGATTATATAATGGTAAGACAGAGATTCAGGAACCAGTTTATAAATTGTAAGACATTTCCAGGGGCAGATGTGGACTCTGACCACAATCTATTGGTTATGAACTGTAGATTAAAACTGAAGAAACTGCAAAAAGGTGGGAATTTATGGAGATTGGACCTGGATAAACTGGAAGAACCAGAGGTTGTACAGAGTTTCATGTAGAACATAAGGAAACAATTGACAGGAATCGGGGAAAGAAATACAGTAGAAGAAGAATGGGTAGCTTTGAGGGATGAAATAGTGAAGGCAGCAGAGGATCAAAGAGGTAAAACGACGAGGGCTAGTAGAAACCTTTCGGTAACAGAAGAAATATTGAATTTAATTGATGAAAGGAGAAAATATAAAAATGCATTAAATGAAGCAGGCAAAAAGGAATACAAATGTCTCAAAAATGAGATCGACAGGAAGGGCAATATGGCTAAGCAGGGATGGCTAGAGGACAAATGTAAGGATGTAGAGGCTTATCTCACTAGGGGTATGATAGATACTGCCTACAGGAAAATTAAAGAGACCTTTGGAGAAAGGAGAACCACTTGCATGAATATCAAGAGGTTTGATGGAAACGCAGTTCTAGGCAAAGAAGGGAAAGTAGAAAGGTGTAGGGAGTATATAGAGGGTCTATACAAGGGCGATGTACTTGAGGACAATATTATGGAAATGGAAGAGGATGTAGATGAAGATGAAATGGGAGATATGATACTGCGTGAAGAGTCTGACAGAGCACTGAAAGACCTAACTCGAAACAAGGACCCCGGAGTAGACAACATTCCATTAGAACTACTGACGGCCTTGGAAGAGCCAGTCCTGACAAAACTCTACCATCTGGTAAGCACGATGTATGAGACAGGCGAAATTCCCTCAGACTTCAAGAAGAATATAACAAATCCAATCCCAAAGAAAGCAGGTGTTGACAGATGTGAAAATTACCGAACTATCAGTTTAATAAGTCACAGCTGCAAAATACTCACGCGAATTCTTTACAGACGAATGGAAAAACTGATAGAAACCGACCTCGGTGAAGATCAGTTTGGATTCCGTAGAAATGTTGGAACAGGTGAGGCAATACTGGCCCTACGACTTATCTTAGAAGAAAGATTAAGGAAAGGCAAACCTACGTTTCTAGCATTTGTTGATTTAGAGAAAGCTTTTGACAATGTTGACTGGAATACTCTCTTTCAAATTCTGAAGGTGGCAGGGGTAAAATACAGGGAGCGAAGGGCTATTTACAATTTGTACAGAAACCAGATGGCACTTATAAGAGTCGAGGGGTATGAAAGGGAAGCAGTGGTTGGGAAGGGAGTGAGACAGGGTTGTAGCCTATCCCCGATGTTATTCAATCTGTATATTGAGCAAGCTATAAAGGAAACAAAAGAAAAGTTCGGAGTAGGTATTAAAATCCATGGAGAAGAAATAAAACCTTTGAGGTTCGCCGATGACATTGTAATTCTGTCAGAGACAGCAAGGGACTTGGAAGAGCAGTTGAACGGAATGGACAGTGTCTTGAAAGGAGGATATAAGATGAACGTCAACAAAAGCAAAACGAGGATAACGGAATGTAGTCGAATTAAGTCGGGTGATGCTGAGGGAGTTAGATTAGGAAATGAGACACTTAAAGTAGTAAAGGAGTTTTGCTATTTGGGGAGCAAAATAACTGATGATGGTCGAAGTAGAGAGGGTATAAAATGTAGACTGGCAATGGCAAGGAAAGCGTTTCTGAAGAAAAAAAAATTGTTAACATCGAGTATAGATTTAAAAGTCAGGAAGTCGTTTCTGAAAGTATTTGCATGGAGTGTAGCCATGTATGAAAGTGAAACATGGACGATAAATAGTTTAGACAGGAAAAGAACAGAAGCTTTCGAAATGTGGTGCTACAGAAGAATGCTGAAGGCTAGATGGGTAGATCACTTAACTAAGGAGGAGGTATTGAATAGAATTGGGGAGAAGAGGAACTTGAGGCACAACTTGACAAGAAGAAGGGATCTGTTGGTAGGACATGTTCTGAGACATCGAGGGATCACCAATTTAGTATTGGAGGGCAACGTGGAGGGTAAAAATCGTAGAGGGAGACCAAGAGATGAATACACTAAGCAGATTCAGAAGGATGTAGGTTGCAGTAGGTACTGGGAGATGAAGAAGCTTGCACAGGATAGAGTAGCATGGAGAGCTGCATCAAACCAGTCTCAGGACTGAAGACCACAACAACAACAACAACTACTACAGGGTAAATCAAGACGCGAGTATTACCGAGATGTTTCGCAAACTCGAATGGGAAACTCAGAAGGGGAGCCGACGCTCTTGCTGTGATACATTATTGAGAAAATTGATAAAACTAGCATTGGTAGGTGACTGCAGGGTCATTCTACTGCCATCAACGCGCCTTTCTCGTAAGTGCCATGAGGATAACAGAAATGAGGGCTCGTAAGGAGACATACGGTCAGTCGTTCTTCTCTCGCTCTTTCTGAGAGTGGAAGAAGCAAAAAAATGGCTCGTGGTGGTACGAGGTACACTCCGCCATGCACCATACGGTGGTTTGTGGAATACGTATGTAGATGTAGTAGCGTACACCCTAAAAGAGTATTGTAATCTCTTGGCTCCACCTGTAGTTAGTGGCCTTCTCAACGAACCCATGACCCTAGATGAACGCTTGGATGAGCCGCAGCGGTCTCCTATTGTTCCAGCTTACAGATCGTCGCCCAGTGAAAGCTACAACTGGGTAGGTCCTACACTACAGCTGCGCTTCGTCGCTCTTCGAAAGCGAGCCGTCGGCTGCTATTATATACCAGCGACCTCGTTACCTATGCTCCCTCACGTATTGACGCTGCTCCTGTCATGGAAATACCCGAGAACCTAGAAGACAAAGAAACGACGCTCGGACATTGTGAACCGACAGACGTGCTGTAGTACGAAATAGGATACTCTTAAGCTGTTTAATTCAGATATGTTCCGACCATTTAAAGGTACCGCTGCACAGGTTTCATAAGCAGAAGAACGATAAGTTTGTCATTAAGTGAAAATTCTGTACCACATTAACAACAGTTTCTAGTTAAGGACCCAAAGCAGTCAAATGAGAATTATAACGAACTGACAGATGCACGCACATTCGACGGAAATGCAACCAACGAATTACCCAAAACAATGTTAAACTGACTGACATTCGTTTTGTCTATTAGGTTACTTGGACGTGCAAGGGCATGAAGATTTATTTGTCTACTTAAAAATGTACTACTTCTTCTCAGACACTGACTCGTCCGTTCGTATCACACTCATGGGGCGTTATTTTATGTTGCAGGCGTGAGATTTCTTGCCATCTCAGAAGACCTGCAGTCACTTTTCAAGCTATATCAGGTCTCTAATCTACTTCGATCTAAGTGCCCCAACTTCCATGTAGCACCTTGATGAAGCACAGTCATCGATAATGTTTTCCTTCTGGTGGAGGCAACAAATGAATGGAGACGCCTTGGACAAAAGTCATGCGAAGGGTTCTCATGTTGGAAGATGTGGATGTATGATACCCAAATGTTGCAGTTAGCTGCAATGTATTGCGGTAGTGCAGACACGATAGCCAAGAAGTCTGCTGCAGATACCGAACATCGCTGTCGTAGCGAGTTAACCGACTTTGAACGTGCTATGATAAATGGTCCAAAACGGTTGTATCGTAGCACATCACAGAATACACAAAAATTCGGGTACCGACGTCCACATTGTGTACAGTGGATCTTCAGTATAGGAGAGAAAATGTTGACATTGGCGTAAACCGCCGCCCAGGAGGACCACAAGTGTTTCTGCTCTGATGAGCCAAAACATTATGACCACCTGCTTAATAGCTCATTTGTCCGTCTTTGGAACGAAATACATCACCGATTCTGCTTGTCATGGATCCGACAGTTTGTTGCGAGATTTGTGGAGGTATGTGGCATTAGATTTCTACGCATAGATCATGTAATTCGTGTAAATAACGGGTCGCTGATTCGGGTAAGCAGTGATGGTGTCCGATAGCGACCCATATGCGAAATCAAGGTGAGTTTACTAAATGTTCCAGACACCACAGTGGCATGGTTTTGCCTCCGGGACACGAAAATTATATCGCCGTCGCGGAAGACATAAAGCATGATTCGCAGCTGTCAGCATGTCTTCGATTACTACCACATGTCCCAGCAAGCACAGTAGAACGTCTCCCATAGCATAATACTGATCACACCAGCCTGCGCGCTCTGCAAGTTTCGAGCCGTCGTTCACCTCGATGACGGCGTTTGTGGAGACGACCATTGAGCTAGTGATGCAAGAATGTGATTCACCCGATGACCCGATACTTTTCCATTGATCAACGGTCGAGTTCCGATGGTCTCGTGTCAACCGCAGTTGTAACTGACGATGTCATTGGGTCAACATGTGAACATCTAGGAGTGGTCTGCTGCGGAGCTCCATTTGCAACAAGGTACGATGAATTGGTGTGCACACATACATTTTTGTGTGCACAAGCATTGTACAACCAGACAAGCCTCCGAACCCGACATTCGATGAAGAATTGTGGACGTTGTAATTGGACAACGTGCTGTGTAGTGAATGCCAGGCATAGTCAAGGCACAACGGTAGAGAAAGTGGATGCTTATGCCATCTGTGGGCCAGAATCGAAGGCAAAGTGGAAGTGCTTCCGCCTGGTGGCATCTAAATTAAACAACGCTATGTGGGAGACAGTGTCTGGCTTGTGCTGCACTCTGACAGCGAAATAATAAAAGAATTAAACTAAATAATATTGTTACGTGTAGTAAAAATATAAATGTAATATTACTTTAATATATGAAAATGACTGTAACTGAATATTTTAATGCTATGGTATGTTTAACTGTAAATAGAGAACATGGCGTAATGTAAAATAATGTTTAGGTGTGGGGGGAATCCTCGGGAATGAGAACAGTGTACAGGTTGGTGCGTAATATTGGCGGTAGAGGTAAGCTGGCGTAGCTCTGAGACAGAACAAGTGTTAAGTGGCGTAAAAGTGACTGCCGGTTTGTGCTACGGTAACGTTGCTAACAGACCATTTAGAAGTGAACTGAAAACAGATATAGACTTCGTTGATCGAATGGCTACAAGCTACATGGACACTAAGGCTTGTGAGACGCGGTATTCCAACGGAGAAGGGGTGTGAGCGGAAAAATAGTACGGTTTCACGCTCTGAGGTACATGGCACTGCATGGTGCAGTGCTGTGTTAATTGCGACGAGTTGCTTGTGCCAACAGCGAGGTGTGAAGGGACCAGTAGACGCATCAACGGCGTATTGTGATCTCAATAACTGATGAGGTCCATTGGTGAGCTCACTGTGGTAGCAACGACCGACGAGTTATATTACAAGAGTATTATTATGAACAGTGGTGGTTATACCGACACCATTACCAGTACATTTATATTTTGTGAATCAGTTTGTATAGTAGTCAAACCAAGTTCTCTACAGTGTGTAAAGTTTGGAGGCAATAATAATTTTGTGGTTTAAATTGCATTCCCCGAGTGTAATCAATTATTTAAAGGATATAGCTCATTATTACCCCATATCCAGTGATTTCTATGTGCTGCAACATCAGTGAAAAGTTATGGTGCGTTAGTATCGGTGTAGCTATATTACAAGAGAAAATAGTCGGAATTAACGCCGAAATTGCCAGCAGAGGCCGCTTCAAGCAACGGATGGAAGATGCAAGGTACTGTGTGTGCCACCTTAATTACTATCCAGCTCGATGTGGTGGCTTTTCAGTACATTGCCGTAGTAAAAAATTACTCGGTTCCGTCCGAGCTACGTGAGTCTCAATTAGTTTTTTCAGTAACTATATTGACAAGCAGATCTACATTGTTCTTTAATTAAGTGTTCAAGGAAATTCCTGCCACCACAATACACATTGGGCCTTCAGCACAATGCAAGCTCAATAACATTAAATTCAGTAATTACAATTTGTGTAGTTTACATTAACCTAAAACAAGTTTAAGTGTTTATGTATTGTGAAACTATTTCAGGCTGTGGTATTGTTTTAAATAAATGATGTCCTCCTGCTAGGCAATATCAAACATACAGAATTAAGTGCTCCCTGCTCAGTCACTTCAAAGAGATTATCAGTGCTACTAATAATCAAATATAGACGTAAAAATAAGTTTGTTACGCGCCATTATCATTATCTGTTCCAAAAATTCCGTGTAGTAGTTGTATCACCATATGGTGTCTATTCAAACCTATTACACGCGAGAGCCGCTTTCCGGAAGTCCGATACCGCATGGTCTAATAATAATACAGTAAATTCGGGCAGTGGCATCGCATATGGCTTTGCCGTGACAGGACTCGTCACATTAGCCAGTTTTTCGTGTTATTTAACTGCCACGTGGCGACCGTAGGCGAAAGGGACGGTAAATTTGAGTAGTGTCCCAAACTTTGCATTTAAAATTGGATGTATTTTTAGTAATACGATTTGTAAATTTGTACGATATTTCCTAATGGTGGACAAGCAAAAATTAGTAAGTGACATGGACAAGGTAGAGCAAGCTGGTGGAATTCCAAATAGTAGCAATGGGGAAGACAGCACAGTTGAACCAGAAATTGCACAGTATTTAAAACCAGAACGTGTTTGAGAGTTGCCCAAAGAGTAGTGGGGCTGAAGAGGACTTTCAAAAGACAGAGAAAGTAAAGATCGAAACCATAAAGCAGGAAGTCACAGGTAGTGACCAAAGTAGTTCAGAAGGGGCAACTGCATACCCAGTACATGGAGGAAAGATAAAAATGGAACACGTAGTGGAACCCACTTGGGATTTAAGTATGTTCGTAGGTATGTTGCAAACAATGAATGGAAACATAGGAACAATTAATGGAAATATAGGCTTGCTGAAAGAGGAAGTGAATGAAAATATATGCTCACTGGGCAAAAAAATAGACACTGTAAACAGAAATATGGAGGCATCATTGAAAGTAATGGAAGAGAGGCTAGACACCTAGTAAAGACGTGTTAATGCAGTTAAAAATAGTGTGGAATTAGTAAACCTTGAAATTAAACAGATGAAGGAAACTCATGAGGTCGTAACTCAGGAAATAAAAACTGAAATACAGGAATCCGTTTCTGAATTAGATACCAAAATTGCTCAACTGCAATCAAACACTGAAACCAAAATGCATGCAGTTGATGAGGCAGTGGATAGCAAAATTGTTAATGCAGTAGCAGTAATAAAGCAAGATGTAGATGGTAAAATTAAAGTCTTAACTAACCATATGCATCAACAAATTTCTGAATTGAAAGTGAAGGAGGTAGAAGGGTTAATCACAGTAACTTCTGAAATTGCTGAAAGGGTTGAGAGTTTGGAAAATGCGAAGAAGTCAGCTATAATGTATTTATTTGGAGGGGCATGTCACAGCCATGTAGGTGCAGAGTTGGAAAAATTTGACCCAAAAGTCAAAATACATCCTGTAACTTTTATGAAAGCTTGTAGGACTTTGATTCCCAGGGAACTCCCTGAGAAAAACAGAATAAGGATAGCAGAAACTAAGATGATTGGGGAAGCTAGGAATTGGGCAAGTAGGGCCGTAGAGGATTGTGAAACCTTAGAAGAGTTTTTGAGAAAATTTGAAGAGGAATTTTGGTCCAAAGGTAAACAGAGTGAAGTGTACCAGGATTTCTTGGATGCTGCACCATTCAAACAAGGTGGCAACAAGACCATGAGAGAATATTGTGAGGACTTGTGTCGAAAAGTAGATAATGTAAGAGGCTTGGTAACAGAGGAGCACTTGCTCCATGTGTTGCATAGAAGTTACCTTGGAATGTACAAGGGTACATTAACTTAGCAAGTAGCAACCGGAAGGATTTCTTATGAAGGGTAGGTGAACTGGATGTGTGGAACAGGAGCAATGAAAACAAGTCCAACCATAATAATCAGAACAGGCACAATTATAGTAATTACAATAATAACACTTATAATAACAGGAATGAACAGAGGCAGGAATATGGGGTGAGAGCCATGAGAACTAATAGAGGTATGAGAGGTGGAAGAGGTTTTGGCGATAGAGGTAACTACAACGGTAGATTACAATATCAATCGGAAAACGAAGAACCGCCACAGTAGAGGGCCGAAGTGGAGCGGAAAATGGGGGTAGGCCCCAACAACGGTATCATAGGAACCAACATTATCACCACTTCTGAGAAGTCTGGAGGGTAGGAGACCAGGTACTGGGGAAAGTTCGCCTGTGAGGAGGGTTCAAGAGATGCGTTTTGGTAGCTCGGTTCGCAAAATTTTTGGCGCGACAGGCAAAGATCCTGAATTCGATTCACGGACCGGGACACAGTTTTACCGGGAGGTTTCATACAAGCGCACACTCCACTGCAGAGTGAAAATTTCATTCTGAATTAATTATATTTGTGATTAATTGCATATGCTGGCTAATAACATCTGTCTTTGTGAGAGTTCCATAGTTACACAGTAATGTGAAATCCAATTTATGTTTTCAACCCTGAAAAGATGAAATGTGAAGAGCTTGGTAGGCAACAGAAATCACCTACTTCTCCTGAAGACCTACATATTCATTCGAATGATGTCGAAACGTCGTTGGAAATTGTGGAATCGTTAGAGGAAACACGAAATAACTCGGTCGATTCGGTAAACTGTGGTTCGAACGACGATTGTTATGCTAATTAAAGACCAGAACGAAAACAGATCATCTTCCAAGCCCAAAGAAAACATGTGCGGTAACAGCTTCCAGTGAGAAAGAAAAGGCTATAAATTTGTAATAAAACGAAGAAGGAAGAAAACGCTTATACATAAGCAGTGTGCAAAGCCGATTTCGTTTAGTAAAATCTGAACATGAATTGTATATAACTGGATTAAAGGTTTATGCGAAGTACGAAATACATGCCACAATGCAACTCATAGAAGTGTGAAAGAAAGAAGATAGAAGTGCTTGTGAGAGTCAATGCTCCATTACCGAGGGAGATCTGTGAGACCGGGCGCACTGAATTGCAAGTGAGATTAACGTCGCTGATCTCCAAGCTTTTCCGATCCGGTTAAACAGACTCAGGAAATTATATGTAAAAGGAAGTCGCAAAATTACGACGTTTACTTCCAATAAACATGTAAAGTAGCTGTAGTTAATTGTTAATACAATAGAGAAATTCGTAGCTGGCTTGAAGGTGAAGTTTCCTGTTATTCCCTAAAATGCTGGTTATAAAGCCATCAATCATGTTTCGTGCAAACCACACCTTATCATATCGAGGGAAAAACAGTCAGAGTCGCTAGCGCAGTCGACAGATGCTGTGACACATTTGTATACAACAATGCCAGTGATGAGTGCGAGCAGATTACTGTTTCCGCAGATATATATATTCGTTTTCAGAAACATCAAGGGAAATTATGGTCAAAAATGTAGTGAAAATGACTTCTTACTTGCAAGAATCTTGTAATCGCCGCAATAAAACGTGGAAAACTGAGGATGAATAATTTTCAGTGTTACATACTTACCATTTGCAGAAAATAATTCATTGGTTTTGTTGGACTCTTGGCCTGGACATGAAGACATCACTGCCTTTAGGACGGCGGAAAGACTCTTAATATATTTCAGATTCCACCCGGAACTAATACAGTGATTCAGACTCTCGATATAAAAAAATGCAGCAGTCTAAAGGATTTTTGACAAAAGTGTCAGGCGATATAATTTCCGTTAGCTCGCTGTCATTTCAGGGTTTTCAGCGGAACAGTATTGTCAGACTTCTGTCATTTCTGCATTGTCAGATCGTATCACCACATTTCGCGAATTTGATCCAGCATTCCTGGTAAGCAACACAATATGCAGTAAAACGGAGACGACCATTTCATACTATATTCCAGTTCTGTCTACATAAAACCAGTGCAGTAGTTACTGTGAAGTGTCTGAATGTATTAATTTTTCTTCTGTCACATGTGCTGGTGTAAGGAAAATGTTTGTTTTCGCCATCCAATAGATACTTTGCATTTTTGTGAAGATTATACGAAATAAACAAGAAACTATTTAATTGTTAGGAAATTACAGATTATTCAAAAATTATCGTACTAACTGTGCTAGGCAGCATTATAAAATATTTAATGTCAACGAATTAAAGTCCCGATGGATGCTGGTCGCCTGTATTGTAATATCATTCACTGCTCTGACCTCTTTCCTCTGCTAGTCATTTGAGCAAGAATTACAAGTACCAGTGCTTAGATGTCTATATGAACTGCACGTTATCCATAAAAATAATGATTTGAGAAACTTTTTGTATGGTTTACATGCTTAAAACTTGAGTGTGTGGACCTTGGACTTTGTGCTACACGGCGCTACCCTCTCTTCTCATAGATGCATCTACTTATTCGCCATACGCGTTCCAGGCAGGGAGAGCTGTACAGTAAAGGTCTGCGTTTGACATATACGCTCTCTCGAACTGTTTGGTGCATGTCAATACTGCCACTTTGGACAACAGTGGCAACTGCACTCGATTTCAGTAACTCTCGTTCGAGCGTCGTGCACTAATACAGGATGTACAAGACTTTTCCTGTATTTATACAGTTACATTTCTTTATTTATGTACCAAATCTCTTAGAACTATTTTTGTTAGAAACAGCACTCCTGGAGGTTGTGCTTAACGTCATTTTTGCTTTTGTTTCAATTGGAAAATGCCGTGCGTGCTGACTGTGGACGAACGTGCCAAAATAGCTGCTCGTTATGTGGTTTGGAGTCTGCAGTGCGAGTACAAAGGTGTTGGAGGGCTGAGCGAGGGATTAATGCAACACCGGATGCAATATTAGTTAAGAATTGGCATCCTAAATTACTAAAAACAGGGAGAGTCGCCGATGCAAGAAGATCAACTCCGAGGACACCAGAGAATGCTGACAAAGTAAGTGAAATGTTCACGGGGAGTCACACGAAATCACTGCATCAAGGACCTCGTGAAAGTGGTTTTTCAAATTACGCAGTTGCAGCGATTCTTAAGAAGGATATCACTTCTACGCCGTGAAAGCCACGTTATGCGCAGTAATTGTGTCCTGAAGGCTGCGACAGGAGAATGGAGTTTGGAGACATTTTCTTGGATTGGAATAATGGATGGCCTGAACATTTATGAGAACATTTTGTGGAATCATGAGGTAGTTTTCCACATTGCAGGATTTGTAAACAGTCATTATTGGGCAGCCGAAAACCAAGACGAATGTGTTGAAATAGCACAGGGGCGTCAGAAGGTTACTGTATGGCTTGGTGTCACGTCATCCGAAGTTGTTGGTCCTTCCTTCCTGCGGAGAAAAATGAGTGGCCAGAGATACCTCGAAACTCTGCAGGATCGTGTATGGTCATTCATTTCACAATGGAACAACCAACAGCTTCACTTCATGCAGTTCGGAGCACTAGCACATTCTGCAGATGATGTCCACGAGTGACTGCATGATGATTTCCCAGGTCGTAGGACTGGCAGACGTGGTGCACAGGAATGGACTCGCCGCAACCCTGATCTAACGTCCTGCTATTTTTTCCTCTGGGGGTGGGCTAAGGAGGAGGTTTGCAAGAGAAAGCCACGAACTCGGATAAGTCGCAGGCAGTAGTGTCGCACGTAGCGCCCACCAGTTCGTTTTTAAAAAATGTGTTCAGAATGCTGCAGCTTATGTGGAAGTTTAAAATGATGTTAAACACAGCCTCAGAGAGTGCTGTTTCTAACATAAGAGTTCTAAGAGAATTGGTTCATAAATAAAAAATCATAACACTTTAACAATAGGGAATGACTTATCAGACACTCTGCAGTTGACCGAGCTCCGCTCACTCACCCGTTGTAGAATACCAGCACGCGAAAGTGAGAAGAGAGCAAAAGTGAAACTTGGTTCGAATGAATGTATCCTGAGGGCGAAAGACGGTGGTTGTAACAGTGTTTAGGAGAGATTTTCATTAGTTGCTGATAAGGACGTCGGCTACATGTACTGTGACAAGTCCTCTGCTCTCCTCACTTAAAGATTAGCCATCACACATCTGAAGGCACATGCCTGCAGAATACGACAAAGTGTAACATCTGAAGCATTCCCAGTTTCAGTGGAAGCTACTATAATCAAAAAGGTGTGTAGAAATGTTTTCCAGAGCTCTCCATCCATTTACATTAGCATTAGGTGTAGGATTTCTATCTTTGCACCAAGAGCTTGTAAATGTCGGTTTACAGTGAGGAGGGGGGGGGGGGGGGTTGGGTTGTTTTGGGAAGGAGACCAGACAGCGAGGTCATCGGTCTCATCGAATAAGGGAAGGACTGGGAAGGAAGTCGGCCGTGCCCTTTCAAAGGAACCATCCCGGCATTTGCCTGGAGCGATTTAGGGAAATCACGGAAAACCTAAATCAGGATGGCCGGACGCAGGATTGAACCGTCGTCCTCCCGAATGCGAGTCCAGTGTTTAACCACTACGCCACCTCGCTCGGTACAGTGAGGAGATCTAGACGTTTCCAACATTTTTCCTCATTCTATGACAGCAGGTGTCGACAGATGTGAAAATTACCGAACTATCAGTTCAATAAGCCACGGCTGCCAAATACTAAAACGCATTCTTTACAGACGAATGGAAAAACTGGCAGAAGCCGACCTCGGGGAAGATCAGTTTGGATTCCGTAAAAATGTTGGAACACGTGAGGCAATACTGACCCTACGACTTATCTTAGAAAATAGATTAAGGAAAGGCTAACCTACGTTTCTAGCGTTTGTAGACTAAGAGAAAGCTTTTGACAATGTTGACTGGAATACTCTCTTTCAAATTCTGAAGGTGGGTGCGGTAAAATGCAGGGAGCGAAAGGTTATTATACAATTTGTAAAGAAACCATATGGCAGTTATGAGAGTCGACGGGTATGAAAGGGAAGCTGTGGTTGGGAAGGGAGTGAGACAGGGTTGTAGCCTATCCCCGATGTTATTCAATCTGTTTACTGAGCTAGCAGTAAAGGGAACAAAAGAAAAATTCGGAGTAGGAATTAAAATCCATGGAGAAAAAATAAAATTTTGAGGTTCGCTGATGACACTGTAATTCTGTCAGACAGCAAAGGACCTGGAAGGGCAGCTGAACGGAATGGACAGTATCTTGAAAGGAGGATATAAGACGAACATCAACAAAAGCAAAACGAGGGTAATGGAATGTAGTCGAATTAAGTCGGGTGACGCTGAGGGAATTAGATTAGGAAATGAGACGCTTAAAGTAGTAAATGAGTTTTCCTATTTGGGGAGCAAAATAACTGATGATGGTCGAAGTAGAGAGGATACAAAATGTAGACTGGCAATGGCAAGGAAAGAGTTTCTGAAGAAGATAAAGTTTTTAACATCGAGTAAAGATTTAAGTGTTAGGAAGTCGTTTGTGAAAGAATTTGTATGGAGTGTAGCCATGTATGGAAGTGAAACGTGGACGATAAATAGTTTACACAAGAAGAGAATAGAAGCTTTCGAAATGTGGTGCTGCAGAAGGATGCAGAAGAATAGATGGATAGATCACATAACTAATGAGGCGGTATTGAATAGAATTGGAGAGAAGAGAAATTTGTGGCACAACTTGACAAGAAGAAGGGATCGGTTGGTAGGGCATATATTGAGGCATCAAGGGATCACCAATTTAGTATTGGAGGGCAGCGTGGATGGTAAAAATCGTGGAGGGAGACCAAGAGATGAATACACTAAACAGATTCAGAAGGATGTAGGTTGCAGTAAGTACTGTGAGATGAAGAAGCTTGCACAGGATAGAGTAGCATGGAGCGCTGCATCAAACCAGTCGCTGGACTGAAGACCACAACAACAACATGACAGCAGCACGAAACACTGAAAAAAACCGATGAAATACGAGTGAATATAATGCCCAGCAAGATCCAAACCATGCTTGAATGCATGTGGATGTACGGTGTATATATGGATAGATACATAACGCAAAATGTGTTACCTATCTATTACTGCGAACTTTGCTTATCAAAATTAGTCACTGCGAAATATGGTGTTGATAATAATTCACTTTCCTGAGACGAAAAAGAAAAAAAAGGCTATGCAATTTATCGAGAACTAAATCGAGGAAACATTAACACATGCAAGGCACTGCAATCCTTTCAGCATGATGCATGTGTTACACATGTTTTGAACACAGTCCTGAAGCATATTTTACATAACGATTATTTGATTAATAGGGTTGCAGTATTTTCACGGCCACTTAACGCCGCCAAATATACTGTCCGTTTCATGAACAGAACTGGTGACGTAAATTCGATACAGACAAGCTTGAAGCAAGAAACGGGGACTAGCTTGAGATGCTTGAAATGCTTCCGGAGAGAGGTGCATCTGAAAAACTTACTGGTTATGGCAATAGAACTGCAAAAGAGAACTCGCGACATTTTAGAGCCATTCAATGATGCTGCAAAGTTAGAACTTTCCTACAGTTCAGTTTGTTTTGTTACGGGTGTCCAAGCTGAAAGGTCGTTGCAGTACAGGGGCCGAAAATACAGACGTATGTTTAAATTACTGTAGACGCGCTGCGTGTCAATCACATAAAAACTGTGGTTAACTGCAAAACGTCGGTTTCACTGTAACCAGCATCTTGGCAATACAACTGTCGTATTACCAACTATTAACTGGTACATACTACGAGTGCTAAAAGATCGTTGTCTCCGTCACACAGATGAGAAAGTCAAAATTCCGACCTTGCCGTGGATAGTAAAAATTCTGTGGTCAGCTTTCCGATTATTGAAAATGATGTCTGTTTCTATACGGTGTGTCAAATGTGTGATGAAATATTAGCTAGAAAATAATTTAACATGGCAGTAATATCTTACTCTGTTTTTGTTATATCTGTAAATATCTATTTAGTGGCGTTGAGAGAAGTGACTTGTATTCACACTAATGAATAGTGGTGACGACTTTGCTCAGCTTGAGAGGTGAAAGCGTAACTGTAATCTCTTTCCCGATCTTTCTAATTTAGCGAGAAGAACGTATTGTGTTCCAGCCTCAGATGTAACTTCCGAAACAAATACCAGTGCTGCTGGGAAAGTTGTCTCGAAGGGTCAAAACAGATGTTACCGGACTAGAGTCGATCACTGTAATTACGCCAACTAGGAGTAACTGGTAGACTATTTTGTTCTTGTTAGATACCTATTTTCTTATTTAGCCAAGTTCACATATGTCCATTTGAACCAGTAATGCAGATGGAGATACAAGACACAGCGGTGTGATTTTTCAAGACGAGACTAACAAAAGTAGGGAATTATATAGTTTCCATGTGAAACTCGAAACTATTTCCGTTACGGCGTAAAGTCAAGCGTCGGCACGCGAGTCGGGAACGATAGAGTAAAGAAGACTGTGAGATGGGGACAGGCAATCGCACGCTGACCGACCTCCCTTCCAGGACGACAACGCGACAGCAGCGGCCCCTAGGTGAAGAGGACACAAGCGCCGCGCCCAACTCGCGGCCGTCTAGTTCAACAGCAGCTTCAAGATTACCGACTTCGATAGCAGCGACTTCGATAGCAGTTCAGGAAAGACTATTGTCAGTTAGAGATCGGCAGTCACTGCAAATAATGATTATTTCATATGTCGCCTTTTGCTTGCGAAACATCTGTGTAATGAACAAAGTTAAGTATTGTATCTGATTGATTGCAATAATAATTAATACCAGTTGTTTCATTGTTTGTCTAGCGAACCACGTATGCAGACTTCCTAGACACAAAAGATTGACGACGAGGCTGGTTCAAAAGAATTTCCTAATTTCCATTATTGTATAAAGCAAGCTACAAACATCGAAAAAAGTTTTGCATCACTTCGGTTCCGAGAGTTCCCGAACCTGTATTGAAAATTGGAATAGAGATCAACATAAACATCATTTCCGCCATTTTTATTGCTCATGAAAACCACACATTGCATGTTGTACCAACATACAGCGAGACCTTCGGAGGTGGTGGTCCAGATTGCTGTATACACCGATACCTCTAATATCCAGTAGCACGTCTTCTTGCATTGATGCATGCCTGTATTCGCCGTGGCATACTATCCACAAGTTCATCAAGCAGTGCTAGTTCTGCAGAATCGCAGAAGAGCTTCTGTGAAGTTTGGAAGGGAGGAGACGAAGTACTGGCGGAACTAAAGCTGTGAGGGCGGGGCGTGAGTTGTGCTTGGTTAGCTCATATGCTAGAGCACTTGTCCACGAAAGGCAAAGGTCCCAGGATCGAGTCTAGATCCGGCACACAGTTTTAATCTGCCAGGATTTTTCATATCAGCGCACACTCCGCTGCACAGTGAAAATTTCATTCTGGAATCATCAAGGCAATGTTAGTGCAGATTGCCCCGCTCCTCAACAGCGTTTCGGCGAAGATTCCTCAGAGTGGTTATGGATCACGTCGTCCATAAACAGCCCTTTTCAATCCATCCCAGGCATGTTCGATAGGGTTCATGTCTGGAGAACATGCTGGCCACCCTAGTCGAGCGATGTCGTTATCCTGAAGGAAGTCTTTCGCAAGATATGCACGATGCGGGCGCGAATCGTCGTCCATGAAGACCAATCCCAAGCCAATATGCTGCCGATGTGGTTGAACTATCGGTCGGAGGATGGCGTTCACATATCGTACAGCCGTTACGGCGCCTTCCATGACCACCAGCGGCGTACGTCGGCCCCACATAATGCCACCCCAAAACAGCAGGGAAGCTCCACCTTGCTGCACTCGCTGGACTGTGTGTCCAAGGAGTTCAGCCTGACCGGGTTGCCTCCAAACACGTCTCCGACGTTTGTCTGCTTGAATGCATATGCGACACTCATCGGTGAAGAGAACGTGATGCCAGTCCTGAGAGGTCCATTCGACATGGTGTTGGGCCCATCTGTACCGCGCTGCATGGTGTCGTGGTTGCAAAGATGGACCTCGCCATGAACGTCGGAAGTGCATCATGCAGCGTATTGCACACAGTTTGAGTCGTAATATGACGTCCTGTGGCTGCACGAAAAGCGTTATTCAACATGGTGGCGTTGCTCTCAGGGTTCCTCCGAGTCATAAGCCGTAGGTAGCGGTCATCCACTGCCGTAGTAGCCCATGGGCGGCCTGAGCGAGGCATGTCACCTACAGTTCCTGCCTCTCTGTATCTCCTCCATGTCCGAACAACATCGCTTTGGTTTACTCTGAGACGCCTGGACACATCTCTTATTGAGAGCCCTTCCTGGCACAAAGTAACAATGCGGACGCGATCGAACCGCGATATTGACCATCTAGGCAGGGTTGAACTACAGACAACACAAGCCGTGTACCTCCTTCCTGGTGGAATAACTGGAACTGATCGGCTGTCGGACCGCCTCCGTCTAATACGCGCTGCTCATGCATGGCTGTTTACATCTTTGGGCGGGTTTAGTGACATCTCTGAACAGTCAAAGGGACTGTGTCCGTGATGCAACAGTCAACGTCTATCTTCAGGAGCTCTGGGAACCTGGCTGACGCAAAACATTTTTGATATGTGTGGTTTGTCTTATGAATCGCACGTTAGGAGCGACACCAGTTGCAAACACAGAAAGCTGCTACTAAAACGGCCGCAACAGCTGCGCGGCGAGCGCGCCATACTGGGCGTCTTCTGCCCTCCCTCCCCAAACACCTCTTCGAACACAGCCTGTCCGCTTCGAGCTTTCGTGCTCAGACAAGCAATTTATTATTCCTTGATGTCTTAACAAATGCTCTACCATTTGGTGTCTTCTTCAGTTGGTTTCTATGCACTCCTTCCCTCGCCGATTCTGGTAACAACCTCCTCATTTCCTATCTGTTTAGTCCTCTTAATTTTCAACATCCTTCTGTAACACTGCATCAGAAAAGCTTCGAATCTTTTCTTTTTCTGTTTTCTCATAGTCTCAGACTCACTTGCATACGATTCTGGGCTCCAGACGTACACTCAGAAAAAAAATATTTCGCAAATTTAAGACCCATGTTTTTGTGAAATTCTCTTCGTGCCTGTATTGGTCTTCGTGTATCATCCTCGCTTCATCTGTCAAACATTATTTTGCTTTAAAGGTAGCAGAATTCCTTCATTTCGTCTATTAAGTGATGCCCAGTCCTGATGTTAATGTTATAGATAATCTCATTTCTGCTTTTACTCGTTTATTTTCATCCTTCCTTGATTCTCTCTAGGTCTATTCTAGGTCTATCTTTTGTGCTCAGAAGACTGTTCGCTCTATTCAGCAGCTCCTGTAGTTCTTACTCACTCTAACTGGAGATAGCAACGTCGTATTCCGAAAGTAATTTCTGGAGTGTAGCCTTGTGCGGATGTGAAACTTGGACCTTAACCAGTTCAGGCAAGAAGAGAACAAAAGTTTTTAAAATGCGGTGCTACAGAAGATTGCTGATGATTGGATGGGTAGTGAATCGAATTGAGGAAAAACAAACTTACGGCACGACCTGACTAAGCGAAGAGATCAGTTAATAGGCTACACTGTCAGTTCGGCAAAAGTAGAAAGGGTGACGGTGAGCGTAAAATTGTAGGAGTCCAATGTCTGACTGCAGTAAACATCTTCATATTGATGTATGTTACGCTAATTATGTAAAGATGCAGAGAGCTGCACACGATAGACCAGCGTGGAGAGTGTTATATTCACAGATTAGCACGCATGTGCGAACAAAAATTTTTTATTAGGTGGAGCAAGGCCACCGCTTAGTTTTACAAAAAGATAATCTTTCTTCGAAAACAAAAGGCTTCTTCTAGTACCAAAATTTTATAACAAGCCAAAGAATATGCCACCTTATTGCATTGAAATATTAGCAACTGAACTGAATTTACGTTCCTTTGTCGGGTTTTCTCTCGACGCTTTCCGACGGATGCCGAGGAAGTAGACGGGCGCAGAGTCCAGGGTCGATGGCCGGCGTAGCGAAGACGTGGCACCTGGACGTTCCGGCTGCGTCGAAGTCTCTTCCGGACGGCAGCCCGTGGCGGGTCGAAAGACGCCTGTTTTCCTTTCTTCCGGCTATTTAACACGGTGGCTCCAGTCTTCCTCCGCTGATTCCGGAGTGATGATTGGCGGCCTTTGACGATGCCTGACTGGTGGATGGTGATATCATAGTGTGACCATCCGTGCCGGAAAAAGGCTCGTGCGCGTGCGTAGTTCGCGGATGATTGAATGTTTGGCGGTAACGCCTCTAGCGCCTGCTGGCAGAAGGCGCCGGCACTAAGTTTCAGGCGCCGCTGAGCTCTGGCGCAGTAGCCGACCGTTGCGTTTGTGTGGAGCTGCATCAAACCAGTCTTCGGACTGAATAAAACAGCAACAATGGCAATCGCATCAATGAATCTTATCATTTGCGTAGTTTCATCCTAAATTTTAGTCCCGCCATAAAGGATTATTTTATTCTCATCATTTCGTCTTCAATGTGCAAACAGAACAACGGGGGAGACAGACTGCGACCTAGACTTACCTTTTTGATCCGAGCACTTCTCTGCTGGTATTGTGCTTTTATTGTTCCCCCTTGGTTCTTGTACATATTTCAAATTAATCGTCTTTCCCTAAGCCTTATAGGTCGTTTTATAAGAATTTCAGTAGTTTTGCGCCATTCAACTTCGTCTAACACTTTCCCCAGGTCGACAAATCCTAGGAAAGTGTCTTACTTTTTCCTAAGGTTTCCATTGATTAACAAGCGCAACGTCAGAACTGCGTCTCTAAACTAATCGCTACATAACAGTTCTTCTATTCTCTTCCCCATTCATTTCTACATTATTTTTTGCATATTAGATACATCAACTGTTAAGCATATTTTAAGATCTAATATTTACACGCCTTTATTCTCTTCGGGATTTTGTGGCTGGTCTTCTTCCAAAAGTCGAATTGTATGTCTCCTATCTCATAGATTCTACACACTTACTTGATAATTGTTTTTCATGAAATGTATTCCCAGATCGAATACGAACAAGCATCATCTTCAGAAGGGAATGACAACAAAAAGAATTGTACCGGACCGTGACTCGACCCCGGTTTTGCTGCTTTATGCGAGCGGTCACTTCAACCGCTTTGGCTATCCATGCACGACTCACCGTCTCACCTAAAGTTCCATATGTTGTCGTTCCTGCATCACAACCTGTACTCGTACATACATTTCATAATTCCCGTACAGGGGAGGACATTTTAATTGAAAGTAGCTACCGGGTATCGGCGAATAAATACGATATTGCAAGAAACACATGAAATTCATTCGTAGCTGCGACTATCGACTACAATTAGGGAATGACGACAATGCAGATTTGTGCCAGACCAGGATTCGAACTCGGATTTCCCCTTATTTGCGAGTGATCGCCTTACTATTACGCACTTCACGGCGAGACCCAAACTTCAAGATGTCGTCAACCACGCAGGTTATGGATAATGGCCGACTGGCCAAGCAGCGTTCTCGGATAGTCTAATGGTAAGGCGACCCCGATCCTGCACAGATTTTCACTGTCGTCATTCCCTTATTGAGCTGATTGTTATTCGCATGTGCAGATGTGAATATATTTCATGTATTTTGCAACGGCTGTAGTTGCTGCTCGCTGGACTCACATCCGGGAGGACGAAGATTCGAAGATTCAAACTCGCATCCGGCCGTCCTGATTTGGGTTTTCCGTGATTTCTCTAAATCATTCAAGGCAAATGCCGGGATGGTTCCTTTGAAAGGGCGTAGCTAATTTCTTTCCCCATACTTGAAACAGTCCGAGCTTGTGCTCCCTCTCTAATGACCACGATGTTGAAGGGACATTCAATCATAATCTTTTTTTTCAGTTGCCGCAGTGGCCATCGTTCTTCTTAACAACCCAGGGACCGCAATATCGTGTTAGTATTTTTGCTGACACTTCTCCCAATGATTTTAGACATCTAGAAGGAATTACAAGCGTCGTTTCTGCTTTCTTTCTTCACAAGTCTTGCAGAGCTCTGTCAGAATCTGATTCTCGTACTGAATCTCTTGTGTCTTCTGAATCAACACTGTTCTTCTATCACGTCAGCAGACAGTTCCTCTCCGTCGCGGAGGTTCTTCATATATGCTTTCAACCTATCTTTTCTCTACCCTGCGTTGAAGACGAAAATTCATTTTCAACTTATAATGGTGAAGCCCTTGGTTTTAATTTCCAGAAAGCTATTTTTAGTTTTCTTTTACCATTATAAAATATTAATGGGTGTTACTTATACCACATTTGGTGGCAACAGATATCCCAATGTATTATCGCGGAAAACTGAAGCAAAAAAAGATAGAGAAAAAGGGTTGTGTTTCTGGATAATTAAGAGCCGGCTAATTGCAGACACAAATTAAGAGAACTTTTCTCCGTTACTTGTATTGAAATCGCTATAAAAGTGTCGACTAGAGAGCTCCAATTGGAAAATCGTGGCTCTAAAGAGCTCATTTCCTTCCGCACCTCCTACAGAGGAGGGACGGGAATATCAGAGCCAGCCACGTTTTCAGGAAGAACACCGTTTATGCATTTATAGCGCCCTCCGCCGCGCGCAAACTAAATGAACAAGTAATGAAGCCAGACGCCAGCGCCGCTCTGGCCCGCTAATGAGATTCATTCTCGCGGTGTCCTCGCCCCTTCCTTCCGGCCGCAGACCGAGACCCCACCCCCTGCGGAACGTCATCGGTGTCGGGCCGGAGTCTGCGAGGCGACGACGACGGCGCGGCAGGAGAAGAGGGGACGCAACGGAACGGCGTAAATTATTCGCCGCTCGCGGAAAGGGATCGGCGTACAATGGGGCGCTCTGAGGAACCGACACGCGCCCGTGCGTCTTACGGTGGAGCTCTTAGAGGACTTGTACTGATGTGACGGTCTGAGAATGAAGCAAAGGCGACTGCGTTCTCCGGCGGAGGCGAGGCTGCGCACGTCAAGAGTAGTTTCGGGACGTTAGCAGAGCAGGTTTCCCGTTCCACCCGATCCCTACGTATTAGTATGTGAAGCCACGCCTCTTAAAATATGCATGGAAACTGAGATTACCAGAGAACCAACAGGGGTAGAGTGAAGCATCACTGCTGTGAGACATATGAGGAATGATAAACGCCAGTTCTCAGGAGTGTTTGAGCAATGAATGTGAAAGCTGTCAGTCGCATTAAAATTTCTATGTCTTATTTAATTAAGATTTTGTATAACAGTAGATCTGGCCAGATATGTGATACGGGGTGATACACGGGAGACGGACGGTTTTGAACTGCGTAGTACTGAGGGAGCGGTGGTGGGAGGTGGTCGTGGTGGGGATAGTTCTGATCCACACAAGACGCCATTTCATTTACTCAGTCACTATGGAGAAGCAGTACTTGCAACGTCGAGTGTTTATCTATGACAGTTTCGTGAAAAGTGGTGAGTCTATTATTCCTACGCAGCGATCGTTTCGTGCGCGGTTTAATGTCGGTCGACATGGAGCTGTTTCGAGTCGTAACACAATCCTCAGATGGGTGGAAAACTTCAGATCAACTGGAAACATACTGGATAAGAAGCATCCTGGCCCGAGATGCGGAGTAACGACACCGGAAAATGTTGTAAGGGTAAGGAAAGCGGCTGTCAGAAGCCCAGGACGGTCAGCTAGACGCCATGCTAGTGAGTTACGAATCAATTGTGAACCGGTTAGACGAATTTTGCATAAAGAATTAAAATTCCATCCCTACAAAATTGTCCAACAACTTAAGGAAACTGATTTTGCTGTACGAGAAGACTTCGCTTACAGAATGCAACTGATTTTGGGATAGAACGAAAACGAAATTATATGGATGAGCGATGAAGCTCACTTCAGTTTAAACGGGACCGTGAATAAGCAAAACCTACGTTACTTGGCTCCAGAGCATTCACACCTTATCCACCAGCGTCCTCTACACTCAGTAAAAGTAACAATCTGCTGTGCTCTTGGCTCTGTTGGCATTATTGGACCTTATTTTTTTGAAGAGAACGGGGCCACAGTTACTGTTAATTCGGTTCGTTACATTCGTATGCTTCAAACATTGTTGAAACCAGAACTAAGAAGACGACGAATCCCTGTAAAACGCGTTTGGTTCCAGCAGGATGGGGCAACATCGCACACCGCAAACACTTCTATGACAGTTCTTAGACGCATGTTTCCTGGCCGAATTATCTCACGTTTTGGCAATGTTTCTTGGCCTCTCAGGTCTCTCCACTTGTCAGTATGTGACTTTATTCTGTGAGGGTGCCTTAAGAGCTGTGTCTATAACCACAAACCACGAAATTTGGACGAGTTGAAGAATGCAATCATTCAAGAAATTGCTACCATCCCTGAAGAGATTTTAGTCCGTGTGATGGAGGATTTTGAGAAGAGACTTGAGTCCTGCATTCGAAATGATGGACATCACCTTGACGACATTATTTTTTACAAATAACTTTGTTAACTAAAATGGCAAATAACGAGCTTTGATTTTGTGTAAATAAACATGCATTAATTTTAAAGTTGGCTGACAAGGGAACCTCCCCATCGCACCCCCCTCAGATTTAGTTATAAATTGACACAGTGGATAGGCCTTTAAAAACTGAACACAGATCAATCGAGAAAACAGGAAGAAGTTATGTGGAACTATGAAAAAATAAGCAAAATATACAAACTGAGTAGTCCAAGTGTAAAATATGCAACACAAGGAATACGTAAGCTGAAGAGCGCCGTGGTCACGTGGTTCGAGTGATCAACTGCGGAACGAGAGGTCCTTGATTCGAGTCCTCCTTCGAATAAAAATTTTACCTACTATATTTTCGCAAAGTTACGATCTGACCGTTCATTCATTGACGTCTCTGTTCACTGTAATAAGTTTAGTGTCTGTGTTTTGCGACCGCACCGCAAAACCGTGCGATTGGTAGACGAAAGGACGTGCCTCTCCAATAGGAACCGAAAACATTTGATCGCAAATTCATAGGTCAACCGATTCCTCCACAGGAAAACACGTCTGAAATATTCTATACGCCACTGGTGACGGCAAGTGCGTCACATTACAGGAATATGTCGTCGACCCATCTAACTTGCACTCTTGGCGAATGGGTAAAAAGATTCTTCTACCTTGCCCGATTTAGGTTTTCTTGTGGATGTGATAATCACTCCCAAAAAAGTGATGAAAACATAAGAGTTTGTCACATAAATGGCAACAAATGAATGCAACAGTTTCACAGTCACACAGTTTTCCCTGTGCTCTGTCAAAACATACGTTTTTAACGTTTTCAAGTTTTTCCGTGTGTAGATCGTCAAATCCTGCATGTGTCCAAGCAAATCTGAACATGTCCTGGAATTTTGGAGAGCCAAGTTGATCATGTCTGAGTGCATGAACTTTGATAATTGTCTGAAAATAAAAAATTAAAACTTTTCACTCGAGGGAGGATTGAACCAGGGACCTTCCGCTCCGTAGCTGCTCACGGTAACCACGGGACCACGGTGCTCCTCAGTATGCACGTACCTTGATGTGGCTTATTTTGCAGACGAACTACTCAGTTTGTATATTTTGCTTATTTTTTCATAGTTCCATACAACTTCTTCCCGTTTTCTCGATTGATCTGTGTTCAGTTTTTCATGGCCTATCCCTGTGCCAACTTATAACTAAATCTGAGGGTGGTGCGATGGGGAGGCTCCCTTGTGAGTATTATTTCACTAAAAACCGTCCGTCTCCCGTGTGTCACTCGGTAACTTTAGCACCTGTAACGTAACTTACACAAATATCTACTGCGATGTTTAACTTCCACATGCGTAGTTGTTTGATTACTCTCGTAAATTTCGACGAAAGTATAGAATATTTTTGCGCCTTCATGGTGGGTAAGCTTCGTTATTAGAATGATCTTATACAGAATTAGAAAAATGTACTGAATACACTTCATTGTTGACAGCCGTTTGAATTACATGAAATGTATTTGGACTTGCGAGTGATGACAGCCATCAGCTGTGTAATGGAATGACGACAGTGAAAATTTGTGCCGAACCGGGACTCGAAACTGGACTTCCCGCTTATCGCGAGCGGTTGTCTTACCATAAAAGTACACTACTGGCCATTACAACTGCTACACCACGAAGATGACGTGCTACAGACGCGAAATATAACCAACAGGATGAAGATGCTGATATATGCAAATGATTAGTTTTTCAGAGCATTCATACACGGTTGGCGCCGGTGGCGACACCTACAAAGTGCTGAAATGAGGAGATTTCCAACCAATTTCTCATACTCAAACAGCAGTTGACCGGCGTTGCCTGCTGAAACGTTGTTGTGATGCCTCGTGTAAGGAGGAGAATTGCGTACCATTACGTTTCCGACTTTGATAAAGCTCGGATTGTAGCCTATAGCGATTGCTGTTTACAATATTGCCACATTGCTGCTCGCGTTAGTCGACATCCAATGACTGTTAGCAGAATATGGAGTGGGTGGGTTCAGGAGAGTAATACGGAACGCCTTGCTGGATCCCAACGGCCTCGTATCACTAGCAGTCGAGATGACAGGCATCTTATCCTCATGGCTGTAGCGGATCGTGCAGCCACGTCTCGATCTCTGAGTCAACAGATGGGGACGTTTGCAAGACAACAACGATCTGCACGAACAGTTCGACGACGTTTGCAGCAGCATGGACTATCAGCTCGGAGACCATGGCTGCGGTTACACTTGACGCTCCATCACACACAGGAGCGCCTGCGATGGTGTACTCAACGACGAATCTAGGTGCACGAATGGCAAAACGTCATTTTTTCGGATGAATCCAGGTTCTGTTTACAGCATCATGGAAGCGTGTATTCGTCATTGCCATACTGGCGTAACACCTGGCGTGATGGTATGGGGTGCCATTGGTTACACATCTCGGTCACCTCTTGTTCACAATGACGGAACTTAGAACAGTGAACGTTATATTTCAGATGTGTTACTACCCGTGGCTTTACCCTCCATTCGATCCCTGCGAAACCCTACATTTCACCAGGATACTGCACGACCGCATGCTGCAGGTCCTGTACGGGCCTTTCTGGATACAGAAAATGTTCGACTGCTGCCCTGGTCAGCACATTCTCCAGATCTCTCACCAATTGAAAGCGTCTGGCCAATGGTGGCCGAGCAACTGGCTCGTCACAATACGCCAGTCACTACTCTTGATGAACTGTGGTATCCTGTTGAGTTGCATGGGCAGCTGTACCTGTTGCCATGCAACCTCTGTTTGACTTAATAGCCAGGCGTATGATGGCCGGTATTACGGCAAGAGGTGGTTGTTCTGGGTACTGATTTCTCAGGATCTATGCACCCAAATTGCGTGAAAATGTAATCACATGTGAGTTCTAGTATGATATATTTGTCCAACGAATACTCGTTTATCATTCCTGGTGTGGCAATTTTAATGGCCAGTAGTGTATTTGCACACGACTCACGGCCAGAGCCAAACATCACATGTCGCCAAACAAGCATCCACAGCCTTTACTCATACATCCATCACATATATTTCCGTACAGGGGAAACATTTTACTTGACAGCCGTTTGCCCGGTGTTAGCGGATAAAAACGACTTTGCAGTGCCTGTGTTATTCCGAAGTGTGATGCAATGTTCCTTCGGATACGTACGGGAATATACATATTGGTTGTACGAGTGCGGGTTGTAGATACGTGGTTGACGACATATAATTTTGGTTCGGGTCATAAGTCGTGCTCGGATAGCCAAATGGTTAGGCGAACGCTCGCGATAACCGCTCGCGGGTTCGAATACCGGTCCGGCATAAATTTTCATTGTCGTCATTCCATTATACAGCGGATGGTTGTCCATTTGGTTCCCGCCTACTCGTCGAATATGGAGTGACTAGGATATCTGTTTTCTCGGATCGCTAGACAACAAGTCAAGCAAATCGTATTAATGCAGTTTATTGCAAAAGGAAATGATTACATCTGAAAGGGTCCTGTAGTCCCCTTTCATTATCATTTTATTTTCTTTCTAGTGATACAAGACTCTCTGGCAGGCGTGAGTGAATGAATGTGTGTGTGTTTCATGTTGCTATACGGTGGTTTAGTCTGCTGCAGAGAATCAGCGGTAGTCGCACAGAATGGCCCATCCCTGTAGTTTTCAGGTAGGCAAAGAGGTTTGCTCTCCTTGCGTGGAAGTTACCGGTGTTAGGTTGGTTTTTCTGGCCATGGAATCGCGTGGCAGACGTTGGAGTGTGTGAGGTGGTCAGTCTGGTTCCAGCGCGCCGAGGGTTTGCGGCCGAGCTCTCTTCGAAGGAGGGAGAGTTGGTTTAACCGCTTGTCGAGAGGGGAGCTTTCAGCTTTTGGTCTCCCGTCTCGTCTTATAAAGCTTGTTTAACCTTGTCGCAGCCAGGAATGCGAGGCTTTTGCAGACTTTCAGTTTGACTCCTAATGCAGACTTTGATCCGTAAGAAGAACGTAACATAAACGTGTTGCATATGTAATAAATGGACAGTGTCTTGAAAGGAGGATATAAGATGAACATCAACAAAAGCAAAACAAGGATAATAGAATGTAGTGGAATTAAGTCGGGTGATGCTGAGGGAATTAGATTAGGAAATGAGGCACTTAAAGTAGTAAAGGAGTTTTGCTATTTGGGGAGCAAATTAACTGAAGTCGAAGTAGGCTGGCAATGGCAATGGCAAGGAAAGCGTTTCTGAAGAAGAGAAATTTGTTAACATCCAGTATTGATTTAAGAGTCAGGAAGTCATTTCTGAAAGTATTCGTATGGAGTGTAGCCATGTATGGAAGTGAAACATGGACGATAAATAGTTTGGACAAGAAGAGAATAGAAGCTCTCGAAATGTAGTGCTACAGAAGAATGCTGAAGATTAGATGGGTAGATCACATAACTAATGAGGAAGTACTGAACAGGATTGGGGAGAAGAGAAGTTTGTGGCACAACTTGACCAGAAGAAGGGATCGGTTGGTAGGACATGTTCTGAGGCATCAAGGGATCACCAATTTAGTATTGGAGGGCAGCGTGGAGGGTAAAAATCGTAGAGGGAGACCAAGAGATGAATACACTAAGCAGATTCAGAAGGATGTAGGTTGCAGTAGGTACTGGGAGATGAAAATGCTTGCACAGGATAGAGTAGCATGGAGAGCTGCATCAAACCAGTCTCAGGACTGAAGACAACAACAACTACAACATGTAAGAAGTGCGCCCTCGGTTCAGTGTGAATGTTTGTTTGCCTGCAACTGCGTCTGTATGCGTTCTAATCTTTCCTGAACCTTAATAATTTTGCCTCTTCGTGAATTTTCTTTGTCTCATTTACCTTATGTCCGTTGGAAGCCATCCACATGGTTTATTAGAATTTGTTGGCCCACTGCCATCACCCTTTGTCGATTCAAACGTGCCTTCTGAAAAATGTTAATTGTTCGTGGCTGCGTGGTTTAAAGCGATTAAAACTTGGCCACTGTATGTAGAAACTTTGTCTCCGCAAACCACGTGGGCATACGAGTGTGTTGTGGATCGTGTACAGTTTCACAAGAAATTGTACATAGTTACCAGGCAACAGCAGTTGTGTAGATGCATTACATCAATTTTTTAAGGAATAAATAAATTTGTCACCAATATTATCCTGTGTACCGATGGTACATCTCTATTACCTACGCCATTAATCTTGTAGCTTCCTTGCTAGGCCATCCATAGCGTTTCCACGCGCACAAAAATGGTTCAAATGGTTTTGAGCGCTATGGGACGGAGGTCATCAGTCCCCTAGAACTTAGAACTACTTAAACTTAACTAACCTAATGACATCACACACATCCCTGCCCGAGGCAGGGTTCGAACCTGCGACCGTATCAGTCACGCGGTTCCGGACTCAAGCGCCTAGAACCGCTCGGTCACCGCGGCCGGCTCATGCGCACAGGTCCAATAATTATTGTTCCCTTTTCATCTAAAACAAAATCTTTAGAATAGATGTTGTTTTCAGGAGTGCTGCTGCAGGCTGCTCTTACGCACAGTGTTCACGTATTATTTACTTTATTTTAATATTTTATTCGCGTGAACATTGCCTGGCCCAAACTTGTAATTACATCCCATTTTTTATGAGTGATAATACAATGAATATTCTTTTATGAGTCTTTTTTCTTAGGATTAAATTAATTAATTTTCTGATTCAGCCGAACCCTTTTGAGCCGTGGTAAAAAGAGCGCGCCGCAGTGCGTTAGTGTGAAGCAGTCGCCCTCCGTTTCTGGCGGTGGCGCCGCTGTGGCAATCGCAGCTTTGGTGTCTCCCTCTGGTGGGAAAGGGGAAAGGTTGCCTGTTCACGTGCATTTAAGGGGCGCTATGAGCTCTCCAGTCGGTCAGTCTGGGTCAGTCTCTCGTACCCAGCTTGCTTGTCTGTCTCTCGTCCGCATTTGTTAGGTTTCTAGTGTCTGTCTGTCGTTCGGAGTGCTAGCATGTCTGTCGTTCGGATCAACCTTTAAAGCCGGCATAATGAGAGTCTTTCCACTCCGCCAGCAAGAGAACTCAGCGAGTGGTCGCCCGGTCGGGGGTTAGTTCCTGCATCTGAGTCTGCGCGCTAGGCCGGCAGTCTGCTCGAGTTTGCTCAGGCAATGGTCATTGGCGGTTGGATCGATCGGTGGTTCGGTCGCGCACTGAGACACAAGATGACTTGTCCGTCTTGAGCGCCGGCGTATGTGAGATCGCCACGTGAGTCCAGTGAGCCGCGGCGTATAGCGAGGGGTAGTGACTTCGCGGTCGACACGAGAGCAACAGGAGTCAATCCACGACATCAGTCTGGCCGGTGCGAGCTGCGACGTCGTGAGACGGAAGATCGGCGCGCCTTCCTGCGTCCGTTGAAGCGGCTGGCAGCGGACGGTTCGGGAGAGCGCTTTGGGAGTGTTGCCCCAGGTCTTCTCGAGAAATCGCAGTTTATTAGATGTTAAGTGACTGGTGACATGTTGTTTAATTTACTCTTGTTAAATTCTACTTGTTTTCTTGGTGAGGTCACCAGCCGTTTTGCTTTGGAATCGTCCCACCACTCTTCTCCGTTTGCCCACCCGCGGGAAGGTGGTTGTTTATAAATTGGGTGGTCCGTTTTTCCCTTGTGGAGTAGGGGCGGGTTAGGGCAACCTGCGGTTCTGGTTGTTTGGTAATCTCCCTATCAATACACCGTACGTTAGTAGCTACCTCTGCCGGCCGGTGTGGCCGTGCGGTTCTAGGCGCTACAGTCTGGAACCGAGCGACCGCTACGGTCGCAGGTTCGAATCCTGCCTCGGACATGGATGTCTGTGATGTCCTTAGGTTAGTTACGTTTAATTAGTTCTAAGTTCTAGGCGACTGATGACCTCAGAATTTAAGTCGCATAATGCTCAGAGCCATTTTTTTTAGTAGCTACCTCTGTCATGTTTGTCGGATTTTGTGTGTTAACGAATTTATCGCTTGGAATGTAACGGCCTAATACCTGAAATATGTTCTGATCTTTGGAAACGTTGATATTATTGCCTATGGTCTTGAGAGGCGGTATCTGTGTAGTGTAGAGCATCTTAACTATTGTTTGGCCAACCTCGTAGAATTTTATATAAGATTGCATTTCATGGGCTTTTATTTAAATGATCATTTTAGTGTATAAAGTTGCCACCCTTTCACTGTAAGACTTTTCTTAGAAGTTAAAATCAAGTTACACATTTGGTGGCAAGGATAATATTTTAAATGTTAGTATTTTGTACCATTTCCATCCCTCCCACGGGGGGTGCTTAGTTTGAGTGCTTGTGTAAATTGGCAAAACTCTTAGTTTAAAGTTATCTGGTGTGTTGCAGATTTGCACCAGTATTGTCTTTCAGAGGCTGTTGTGAGCGGTCGTAACTACGGCCGTGTCAAAAGGGGGCGGCAAGGTTCTCTGCCCGAAAGCTCATACAGTCAAAACTTGTTTCTTTCTGCCTCTGAATAAACTGTAACTTTGATATTTAGAGGGCGCTTGCTGATTATAATTTTAAATCTGTTTCTTTTAAAAAAGCTTTTAAGCACTATTACAGTGAATAAAATTCTCATATGTTAAAAGGAATTTGGTTATGATTTCATCAGTTACTCCCTGGCAACTACTTCCGTGCTTACATAGTGTGTTTAAATGTGGTAATGTTCTTGATGAATCGCTAGTAAATAAAATAAATTCTTAAGAATATTCTTTGAAAACAAATCACGGTTGATATTTATTTGTCATGCGGCTACAGTCGGTGGCGGCCCAATCTTTTACGTTGATTTCTATGCCAGACAGCATTTTCTTATTCAAAGTGAGATTCATGCAACTTACACGTAACGCCAATTTCTTCCGCAACTTACACATAGTGACCATGGCGCAAGCTAACTTACACAGTAGTTAACTTTGGGTAAAACAGAAATGTCGCAAGCAATGGCGACAGACAAATAAGATGTTTCTTCAGTATATACAGTTCGTAGTACAAGTGAAACAATACATTTCCTAAGTCGCTGCAGGAGTGCTGGTCTTCAAGTGGGCTGCGGCCAGGCGGAGCGGCGGATATGTTGCCTACGTCTAGAGGCCGCTGCTGTCTCGGTGTCGTCCTAGAGAGGGCTGGCTCTGAGCACTGCGGGCCTTAACATCTGAGTTCATCAGTCCCCTAGAACTTAGAACTACTTAAACATAACTAACCTAAGGACATCACACACATCTATGCCCGAGGCAGATTCGAATCTGCAGCCGTAGCGGTCGCGTGGTTCCAGACTGTAGCGCCTAGAACCGCTCGGCCACACTGGCCGGCTCCTAGAGAGGGGTCGCTCAGCGTACTATTGGCTGACGTCGTCTAGTAATCCTCTCTGCTCTAACGTTCTTAACCGTCGTGCCGGCGCTTGACCTTACGGCGCAACAGTCCATATTCGCAACTGCGAATAATTCATTACATGTATCTCATTACGGCTGTAGTCACCGTACTGCCTGCATTGTAATTTGGAATAATACTGCAACTGCAATATCGAATCGATGGCATCTTAATTGGTCAATGTGTTGACTACAATTGAAAATGGAGGAAACAGAGTATCGTGCTGTTATTAAACATTTTCATTTGAAGGGTTGGATTGCCGCACAAATCAAAACAGAACTGGGTGGAGTTCACGCGGTCTCTCCACCGCCATTGAAAATCATTTACTTTTTTGCTAATCAATTTAAATGTGCCTGGACAAGCACCGAAGACGAAGCGCGCTCCGCCAGGCCAAGTAAGGTTACCACAGAGGAAAGCATTGACAAAATTCATGATATGGTAATGCAAGACCACCGAATAAAGACTCGTAATAGTGTTTAGACCGTAGGCATCTCAACTGAGAGAGTGCATAATATCTCGCACCGAGACCTGGCTAAGAAGAAGCTGTGTGCGAGGCGGGTGGCGCGATTGCTCATAGTCGACCAAAAGCACCTCCGGCACAACTTTTCAATATAATGTCTGGTGACGTTTCACCGCAATCCGCAAGATTTTTTGCGCTGTTCTGCGACTGTTCATGAAACCTAAAAGAAATGGCTCGGAGCACTATGGGACTTAACTGCTGTGGTCATCAGCCCCCTAGAACTTAGAACTACTTAAACCTAAATAACCTAAAGACATCACACACATCCATGCCCGAGGCAGGATTCGAACCTGCGACTGTAGTGTTCGCGCGGTTCCAGACTGTAGCGCCTAGAACCGCTCGGTCACTCCGGCTGGCCATGAAACCTAGTCACCACAGTCAAAACGTTAGTCCACCGCCGGCCGCTGTGGCCAAGCGGTTCTTGGCGCTACAGTCCGGAACCTCGCTGCCAGTTATCACCCAGTTATCAAAAGTAGTCTCACATCAGACATTAGAAACAATTTATTATGGAACCATTTTTGCACAGATTAATTACGTGATAGAGATATGGGGTTGTGCTGCCGAAATACATATGAACGGAATATTAACCCTACAGAAAAGAGCAATCAGAATTATCCATGGTTTAGGATATAGAGATTCATGCACGGAAATCTTCGTTCATCATAAATACCTCACAGTCTACTCACTGTATCTTTACAAATTAATTATATTTTTTGTGACATATCAAAACAAAGCAACAAAGTTCTCTGATATGCATGCCTATAAAACAAGAAATAAAGACTGCTACTACAGACAAAGAACAAAGTTAAAAACAACAGACCATAGTCCATGCATTAGTGGTCAAATATGGTACAACAGATTACCGAGCTCTATAAGGTGCCACAATGGGAACTTATTCAAAGTGAAACTGAAATATTTCTTGACTGACAAGTGTTTATATTCTTTAACTGAATATTAATATTAAACTAAAATAAATTATTGTTGTGTAAAATCTGAATACTTGTAATAGGTACGATGTAACACCCAGTATTGTGCCTTATTAGATACAGTGGTACATTTGTATAATGTATATGTAATCACATATGTATATATGACTGTACTAAACTTGTAAAAAAATGCTATGACGTTTGCAAAAGACACCAGTAGGTGTCTCCATGCAAAAAATACAATAAATAAATTTTAAAAAAAAAGGTTTAAGTAGTTCTAAGTTTAGGGGACTGATGACATCAGATGTTAAGTCCCATAGCCATTTGAACCATTTGACAGTGCAGCAAAAGTGATGAAAGTGCACCAAAGAAGGCGAAGACCGTTTTGTCAGCTGGTAGGGTGATAGCGACTGTCTATTTGGGATTCCCAAGGAATAGCCCTCACCGATTACTTGAAAAAAGGCAGAACTATAAGTTGACCCTATAATGCGTCATTGCTGGATCGTTTGAAACTTGCAATGGCTGAAACGTACCAATAGTGGCACGCAAAAAAGTAGACTTTCTCCAGAAAGGTTGTCATAGTGTTTGTTTACGACGCACAGTTACTTGGTTTCAAATCACAGTGGCACGTAAAGTGCCCTCCGCCACACACCGTTGGGTGGCTTGCGGAGTATAAATGTAGATGTTGATGTAGAATCATGCACCATTCCACACAATAACGATAGCGATGGTGAAATTTCAGGAATTGGGCTTCGAGTTCGTTCATCCACCAAATTCACCAGACTTAGCCCCAAGTGACTTCTTCCTGTTTCTTAACGTGAAATTTCGACTTCCTGTGAAGAAATTTTCATCAAACGATGACGTGATTGCTGCGGTCTATAATTTGCAGAATCTGAAAGAACCTGTTTTTCCAATGGGATGAACAAAAGTGGAGGATCGCTGGACCATGTGTATATCCCTCAAAGGAGACTGTCGAGATATAAGGTGAGTTGTTTACGCCATAGATATTTCTTGCTTCTCTACCAGACTTCGTGTATGTTCCTTTCACTTTTGATACAAATAAAATTTCTTATGAGTAGTGAGGCATTCGGAATATGGAATAACAATTGTCACGAATTCCGCCTCCAACCCCTCTCCCACCGCTCCCATCTCATGACAACAGTGTGACGTGATGTCTATGAAATTAAGATTAAATTAATCTGTCCCTTCGATAAATTGGCCTAGTGTTTGTCTCTATGTCCCTACGATAGGTTGGCATAGTGTTTGTTTACGACGCACAGCTATTTGATTACAAATTATCCACGAATTTATGAATTTTGTTTTATGCACACCGAAAAACATTTGTCACGAAGTCTGTCAGTTTGATGAGATTTATTTGTTTAGTCTTCTTAAAATCCAAACAGTTGTTGGCGTCTCCTCGTTGAAACTAAATTAGAATGAGAAAAATGTAAACTGACTTTAGTAGCAAGGTAATTAAATAAATCTTTTAGACACATATTGAAAGGTGGCTACACTGTGCCACTGCGCCAGAGATTGCGCCAAAGAGTACTATTAAGCCGCCTCCACAGTGTGTGGGCAGAGCTCGTAGTAGTCAGTGATTGTCGGGAGTTCGTAGCGGTCAGTGCTAGTAGAGAGCTCGTAGAGGACAGTATGTGTTAAGAGTTCGTACCGAGATGTGCTAGTGGGCACTGCTTGTCGTGAAGTCGGAGTGAGATGTGGTAGTAAAGAGTGTTGTTCCATGTTTTATGCAGTTATTTGATGGGAGAGATAGCAGATGTTATTGTAATGAGTGCATTTCGTCAATATATATGAAGGTAAAAACTACAATGTTCTTTTATTAATTGTGTGTCTGAAATAATGCGTCACTACAGGTTCAGTCAACAAAGCATCTGGCTTGTGTTCTTGTATTAGAGTGAATTCTGGTTTTCTTGCGTAATTATAGTTTTTCTAATTTTCTTTTGTCACGTCAGCATAGTTGGTATTTAAAAATTCTTGTCTTGTTGGAAAAGAACCGTGCCAGATGTGGACGTTGAGTCACACTCCCACATACAGAACAGTTACTCTTGTGCTTGTTGGCTTCGTAGATTTTATAGTTGCTGGGGACTTAATTAATTAACTGTGTTTACGAAAATTTTCTTACATTGTTTGTTGCAGTCAGATAGCGTAAATATACTAGTCAGGGCCAGCCGATTACGAGACACTGCGTAATCGGACATACAGTTACTAAAACTAAAAATATTTTCAATCAATCATATATTTAATTAAGCCCCCATGCACGTGGCGACCGCTGCTTCGGATCGTCCCTTGGAATTGTTCTGATTGTGAAAATAGTAGACCGTAGTATTGTTGTAGTAATTTGTAGTTTAGTAATTGTAGTCTATATTGCATGTGTAGATTTGGTAATTGGCATTCTTCTAATGGTATTTTTCAAAATTTAATTTTTATTGCCTTGTATCCGCGTTTGACAATTTTGTGCAATTATTTCAATTGTTCGTTAATCGTGTTTGAGGGAAACATCTCGTGTGAATAGTATTGTTGGAGATAAGGAGTCATTGTGTGTGATTTTCGAACAGTGACGAATTTTTTATGTTTTGTAAATGATTACGCGATCAATGAAAAAGGCAAAAATGATGAATAGTGAGAATGACGAAATCGTTGTCATGGCGAACTCGCCGACAGAGGAATACAGTATGATGGATAATGAAAGGGAAAACAATGTAATAAGTCGGGAAAATAGTCCGGAACCATTTCAAAATTTTTCTCAATCAGAAAATTCACAGAATCCGAGATTAACGATAGAAGATTCTGGAATAGTATCGAACACAGATAGCTTTACAGCTATGACGAAGGAAAATGGTTTTGCGGGAAATGTTAGGGGCGAAAAGAATTTTGAAACAGTTACTATGGAGCAGTTGATGAGTGCAATATTAAATTTGGTATCTGAATTAAAAACAGAAATAAAAGCAATGACAACACGGTTATGCTCAAAAATAGGAACAATTGAAACCGAGATGAAAGCAGTGGGATCACAGTTACGATCTGAATTAGAAACTGATAGGGGAACAATGGAAACTCAGTTAGGCTCACGAACAGGGACATGTTTCAAATACATGAAAGACGAATCAAATAAAGAAATTAGAGAAGAAGTACAACCGATTTTGAAGGCTCACAATAATAGCTTAATTTCAACAGAAATTAGACAAGAGGAACAGGGTTGGGAACAGGAAGAAAGAGATCGCGTGATAGTACAGAATTTTTCAGAGTTAAATTTACAACGTGCAAAGGATAAGGAAGAAATATTTGAGAGAATCGAAGGATCCGTACCAAATGACAGATTAAATAACCTAACACAGCAATATGAACAGCTAGCTACTAAATGTGACAATACCGAAACCCGAGTCGCGACACTTACGGAAGACATAAATAGACAGAAAGAACAATTAAGTGACTCATCGGAAAGAGTTGAGGAGATCTCAGATAAATTGACAAGTGTTAGTTTAGCAGAAGGGTTTGAAGAAAATAATTTGTTTCATTTACGGGATGCAACAAGAGAGCGCCAGGCGCGCGAACTTGACAATAGTCGACATTCGGACTGGGACAGACGCGGTAGGTCTTTGTCGCCACGAGGCGAAAACTTTGATTATAAACACTTTTTGACTGTCTGGAAATTTAAGATCTTCCGCAATTCTAAGAATGACATATATCCATGTGCATGGTTAGATCAATTTATGTACGCACTTCCGCCAAATTTGCCACAAAGTCACAAACTAGAAATTATGTGCAGCTATTAAGGTCCTCAGGGGATTCACTACTCTAAGTGAATATGTGCCGTAGCGAGCATAGGGCCCCGAGCTGTAGTGGTGCTATTTCTCTTTTAGTTTTCTGGACCGCTGCCTACTCTTTTACTATTCTTTGCATCTGTCAAACCAACTCTTCGACTATCAATCTATCTAGACAGTAGATAAACAATAACCGGATTTGACTATTTACCTAAATGAGATTTCGAAAATTACTGTTCTAACCTATTAAGATCCTCAGGGGATTCACTACTCTAAGTGAATATGTGCCGTAGCGAGCATAGGGCCCCGAGCTGTAGTGGTGCTATTTCTCTTTTAGTTTTCTGTACCGCTACCTACTCTTTTACTATTCTTTGCATCTGTCAAACCAGCTCTTCGACTATCAATCTATCTAGTGAGTAAGTAAACAATAACCGGATTTGACTAATTTACCCAAAAGTGATTTCGGAAATTACCATGTGGAGTTACTGTACCTTCAGCAGCATTCATTCTTAGCTTAAATAAAATTTTACCTGTTTATATTCGTGACAAATTTATTTCTTATGTTGACGATATTCTTATTGCTAAACATTCTTGGAGTGAGCACAACAAAATTTTGGATTCATTATTACGTATTTTTGCACGAGTTGGCATGACAGTGAACTTGGAAAAATCTGAATTTGGTCGTTCTCAGGTGAAATTTCTCGGTCACATTATTTCTACAGAAGGTGTTCTTCCTGATCCAGAGAAATTAGACGCTATTCGTAATTATGCTGTTCCTACTACAAAACGTGATGTACGTAGTTTCCTTGGTGTCTGTAATTTTCTTCGACGCTTTGTTAAATTAGACGATTTGGCCACACCTCGTTTATGTGAACTATCCGGAAAGAAATCTAATTGGTGTTGGGATGAGGAAGCTCAGTCAGAATTTGAACAGCTTCGTGATGCTTTAGTTGCTGCTCCACTTCTTTCACATCCGGATTTATCTAAAGAATTTTGTTTGGCAACGGACTCATCATACAAAGGCCTAGGTGCACACTTATTTCAAGAGATAGAAGAAAACGGCGTTGTAGTACAGAAAACTGTTGCCTTTGGAAGCCGTGTTCTCTCTAAATCAGAAAAGAATTATTCGATTACGGAACTTGAAGCTTTGGCTGTTGTTTGGGCTTTTACAAAATTTCGCACATTTTTGTTTGGCAGACATACTAAGGTTTATACCGATCATCGAGCTCTGGAATTTCTTATGTCAACAAAATTAACTCATGGCAGATTGTCACGATGGGCGTTGTACCTACAGGAATTTGACTTTAGTATTGTTTACATACAGGGTTCTTCTAATGCTTTATCACGTGCACCTATGGGTTTGAAACAAAGTGCTGAAGAGGACTGCAAAGAAAACAATTATTGTTTGATGTATATTCAAGGTGTTGCGTTTGAGAACTTTATTTCGTCTTCGCTCCAGGACATCGCAAAGGAGCAAAATAAGGATCCAATCTGGAAGGACATTAAGGAGAAGAGGAGGAGAATGGAAAGCGTGGCGATTAGACAGCATTATTTAGTTCGCAATGACATTCTTTTTAAACGAAAATCGGTCGACAACTTTGTTTGGTTAGTTTGTATTCCTGATGAGTGGGTCAATAAATTGATTTGGTATACGCATTTCAGTTATGCACACTTTGGTCCCCGAAAATGCTTTCATATATTACGAGAAAATTGCTACTTCAGTAATATGGAAAAACGTATTCGATCTGTTCTTGCCAAATGCAAATTAGGTCAAATGGCTAAGCCTCCAACGATTTCTCACAGAGCACCGTTGTTTCCTGTCATTCCAGCGAAATTAAAGGACATGGCTGCAGTCGATTTGTTTGGTCCAGTGGTTCGTTCTACTAATGGTTTTGCGTACATTTTCGTAGCAGTGGAGTTGACATCAAAATATGTGTGTTTTACACATTTACGCAAAGCAACAGCTCGTTCAGTATCTAACGCTTTCATCAAACATTTTCTTAAAGAAGTCGGTCACGTTGATAAGGTTATATCAGATAATGGATCACAGTTTCGTTCTAAAATTTGACTTCGTACTCTACATCGTCGTAAAATTAAACCAATTTTCATTTCACTTTTTCACCCTCAATCTAACGCTTCAGAGAGATGGATGAAGGAAATCAATAAATTGTGCCGTCTTTATTGTCATCAGAATCACAGAACTTGGGATCAGTATCTTCATATTTTTCAAAACATTCTGAATGAACTTCCTAATGACTCAACTTCTTTACCGCCTTTATTGATATTAAAAAATAAAGTACCAACAAATCGCATTTCTGAAATCATTCCTTTTCCGCCTTCACGGAAACTGCGGCATTCTGAAGTTGTCAACCTGGCTCTGCAAAATATTGCATCTGCGGCTGCTAGAAGAGAGAAATCAGCTAAGCGTCCTGGTCGTTTAAAAATCTTGTCAGTTGGTCAGAAGGTATTAATTAAGTCCCACCGTTTGTCTCATAAAGGAAAAGGCTTGTGTCGCAAATTTTTTCTGCTTTATAACGGTCCATATAGAATTCGCAAAATTATTCATGATAACACTGTCGAAGTAGAAACTCTTAAATCTCGACGCTCTAAAGGAATACATCATATATCAAATGTAAAAATTTTTGTGGAATGACATACTTGTGAAAAACTAACAGCTAGATGTAAACACGCAGAGAGTACAAGGATACCGCGCTGTGTTTTGGCGGCGGCACATACTCAAAGCAACAGTGAAGTCTGCGCGCCGCACGAGGCAGTCGTTGACCGCAAACAATTGCTTCCTACGTCACGCGCCCACAGCTGATCGAGCGCTCAGTGCGAATGCACTGACAGCCGTAAACAAATACACAGTCTAATTTCTCCGACTAAATTCAGTATAAAGCTATAGTGACTTGATGAATTTTGTTATTAACATTCAGTATTTTGCAGGATACGGTTGTATAAAGTATTTAAGACCTTCAGGTAAATTCTGTGCGTGTCCGACGTTAAGACGACTTGCTATCGAGAAAATTTCAGAAAGAATGTAATTTCCAAGAAGAAACTAATAAACTAAAAAGGTAACTATTAATTGAGTTCATTTTTCAGGTAACATATTTCCACTTAGGTACGTACTTAGACGTAATTTGCTGCTCGCAATTACGTGATTCATACTTTGTGCTAAATTTTATGTTCTATGAATTTACTTGTGAAGCGACATGCTTGCGTACGATAACTGAATTTGACAATGATTATTAATGAACTGGGTTGTGACTTGTATATATTATGCATCGCTTGGCTGCTATGCTTTTTCACTGATGTCATATTTTCTTATTATGTGTCTGCTGTGCTTATTTATTTAAATTATAATTGTAACCTGATTTATTGTGCTGATGTGTTTAGGTATGTAAGTTATACTTTGTGATTTATCTGCTTGCGCCTTCATGTTTACTTATTAAGATGACACATGAATATTTATTTGCTTATGCTGATATGATGCTAATGACCTGTTTATTACGTAAGATATATGTTTACTGCTATGCGTATGGATTGCATATTTACACATTTCTGTTTTGTTGCCATAACTGCTCTTTAATTTGGTGTATAGAAATGCTGATATACTGTGTATAAACATAGAGTTTAGGTTACACTGTGGTATTAATTATAGATTGTTCGCTTGGCAGAGCCTCGTTGTAGGAATTGTGCTGCATCCACTTGTTGACATTCTGTTCTCTACTGGTATATTTACTCGCTATTGTAAGTTTTGCTTACGCTCAGTGCCTTATATTTTAGGATAAGAAAATGAACTGCTATAATTCGACGAACGACATTAGTACAAGAAAGTCATAGAAGTCACATGAGCTGAGGTTTTATGGAAGCTGTATAAATTTATGCTAATAGGAAGGAAGCTAACGACATGACATACCAATACTAGGTTTAGACCATTAACAGTTATTACACTGCATTTTTCGTGAGCAATTGAAATAGGAAGTGACACTTGACACAAGAAATACTCCACATGTTTGCTTCTGTCTGCCATAATTCTTGAAGTGGTGTACACACTGTGAAACATTATGATTATTCACACTCCGTAATCTTACTTAATTACTGAGAGTTATTCGAACTAAGTCTGTTAGAGGTCAGGTATGCATTTCTTTTATTTAATGATGGACAAGGAACCAAAATGTATCTTATAATTTATAATGAGTAGAAAATTTGGGTCAGATGGATTACACAGAGGTTGTGTGTTGACAATGTGTCTTCGGATTGTGTGGGATGCTGAATTGAAGTTGCATTAGGATTTTATCTGTACTTGTTCGAGGAGACTGACTAGAGGAAAGAGTTGTTATGGAAGTGAAATGATATTGGTGCTGAGGTTTATATTTATTGACGTATTATTGAGGTATAGAGATTATACGAAGTTGATGATTATTGGAGTTTTTGTGGACAAGAGGTAAGGTAAATGACATTGATGATAAGACGTATTGAAGAGGTATTATTGAGGTATTATTGAGATTGTGTGAAGCTGATGATTATTGGAGTTTTGGTGTATAAGAGGTAAAGTAAGTGAGGAGCATATCTTTTTGTTGGTCTTATGGAACAAGGAGGATGAAGATAGCAGACTAGAACATTAAAATAGAAGGAAGATAGTCTATACACACACTTTGTTAAATCACTAAGCAGTATATACTTTTTTTTTGGAGAGAGGAAGTATTTGCATTTCTTGGCTCACTGACAGTTGTTCAACAACAGTACATTTGATCTGGCTTGGCAAACATTGGTCTTGACATGATGACTATGACGTTGACTTAACTATTATTGACTGTTATACATTGCTGCCAGTACTACTTGATACACATGATGAACATCAGATTTTGACAGAATTACATTTACACAATTAACACTATTCAGTTACACAGTAGTACTTAATGTGGATGAGAGATGAGTGAGCGTGTTCTGTGTGTTTTCCTTTACTAATCATACCCACCTATCTCCTAGATATTATTTTAATTGTTTGTTGGTAGTGGCTTGCACTGACACCCATGAATATTATAGGTTTACTGGTATTTGTGTATTGTAATAGTTAATAGGACAATTATCTGACATCATTTGTGTGTTTGTTATGATTTGTATGTTACTGTAAAAGCATTTGTATGTGCATTCAAACTATTGTTCATGCCTGAACTGTCTGATTAGTGAAGATAAATATTCTGAACTGTTACCTGCACTTTTTCAACATGATGTGTGACATTTGGTCGTGTTTAATTTCTGCTGATGAACTGTGTGATCAGTGATTGTAAAAAAAAATTATTATGGACTGTTACTTGCACCTTTTCTACATGATTGGTGCCACTAGGACATGTTTAATTTCTGCTCATAAACTCTGATGAACAGTGTGATCAGTGCTAGTGAATTTGATGGAACTGCTTCTGCTGAGAGATGTGACTTTTTGCTGTCTGCACCTGCTCAACATTGCTGGGTGCAACTGATGGATTGCTTCTACTGAACTAATGTGACTTGTTGCTGTGTGTACCTCTTGAACTTTACTGGGTGCCACAGATGGAACTGCTTCTACTGAAATAATGTCACTTGTTGCTGTTTGCACCTACTCAATATTGCTGGGTGCCACTGATGGACTGCTTCTACTGAAAAGATGTCCCCTGTTGCTGTGTGCACCTGATCAACATTGCTGATGCCACTAATGGACTGCTTCTACTGAAAGGATGTCCCCTGTTGCTGTGTGCACCTGATCAACATTTCTGATGCCACTAATGGACTGTTTTTACTGAAATGAAGTCACTTGTTGCTGTCTGCACCTACTCAACATTGCTGGGTGCCACTGTTAGAACTGTTTCTACTGAAATGATGTTACTTCTTGCTGTCTGCACCTGCTCAACATTGCTGGGTGCAACTGATGGACTACTCCTACTGAAATGATATCACTTGTTGGTGTCTGCACCTACTCAACATTGCTGGGTGCCACTGTTAGAACTGTTTCTACTGAAATGATGTTACTTCTTGCTGTCTGCACCTGCTCAACATTGCTGGGTGCAACTGATGGACTACTCCTACTGAAATGATATCACTTGTTGGTGTCTGCACCTGCTCAACATTGCTGGGTGCAACTGATGAACTGCTTCTACTGAAAAGATGTCCCCTGTTGCTGTCTGCACCTGCTCAACATTGCTGGGTGCAACTGATAGACTACTTCTACTGAAATGGTGTCACTTGTTGGTGTCTGCACCTGCGCTCAACATTGCTGGGTGCAACTGATGAACTGTTTTTACTGAAATAATGTCACTTGTTGGTGTCTGCACCTACTCAACGTTGCTGGGCGCAACTGATGGACTGTTTTTACTGAAATGATGTCACTTGTTGGTGTCTGCACCTGCTCAACATTGCTGGGTGCAACTGATGAACTGTTTCTACTGAAATGAAGTCACTTGTTGCTGTTTGCACCTACTCAATATTGCTGGGTGCCATTGATGGACTGCTTCTACTGAAATAATGTCACTTGTTGGTGTCTGCACCTACTCAACGTTGCTGGGCGCAACTAATGGACTGTTTTTACTGAAATGATGTCACTTGTTGGTGTCTGCACCTGCTCAACATTGCTGGGTGCAACTGATGAACTGTTTCTACTGAAATGGTGTCATTTGTTGGTGTCTGCACCTGCACTCAACATTGCTGGGTGCAACTGATGAACTGTTTCTACTGAAATGAAGTCACTTGTTGCTGTTTGCACCTACTCAACATTGCTGGGTACCTCTGATGGACTGGTTCTACTGAACTAATGTGACTTGTTGCTGGGTGTACCTGCTAAACTTTACTGGGTGCAACTGATGAACTGCTTCTACTGAAAAGATGTCACCTGTTAGTGTTTTTTTTTTTGTATAAACTAATCATTGAAAGCATTTTATGTGAACATTTGTATAAACTGATTTTTTGTATATTGTGTAAACTATTATGTAAAGTCACATGTATGAAAAGAAGTTGTATTGCTTACTGTATTTCATATATTAGGTTAGTGAAAGGTCAGTGCAAAGCCAAAATTTTTAACTAATTATGTGATATTTAGGTATTAATATTATCTTTTATTTTTGTCTGTATTTTTCTGGACGAATTTGGTGGTATTTTCACCACCAATGCTGGCAAAAATACCATCAAATTCTGGCCTGTGGAGGAGGGGCATATGAAAGGTGGCTACACTGTGCCACTGCGCCAGAGATTGCGCCAAAGAGTACTATTAAGCCGCCTCCACAGTGTGTGGGCAGAGCTCGTAGTAGTCAGTGATTGTCGGGAGTTCGTAGCGGTCAGTGCTAGTAGAGAGCTCGTAGAGGACAGTATGTGTTAAGAGTTCGTACCGAGATGTGCTAGTGGGCACTGCTTGTCGTGAAGTCGGAGTGAGATGTGGTAGTAAAGAGTGTTGTTCCATGTTTTATGCAGTTATTTGATGGGAGAGATAGCAGATGTTATTGTAATGAGTGCATTTCGTCAATATATATGAAGGTAAAAACTACAATGTTCTTTTATTAATTGTGTGTCTGAAATAATGCGTCACTACAGGTTCAGTCAACAAAGCATCTGGCTTGTGTTCTTGTATTAGAGTGAATTCTGGTTTTCTTGCGTAATTATAGTTTTTCTAATTTTCTTTTGTCACGTCAGCATAGTTGGTATTTAAAAATTTTTGTCTTGTTGGAAAAGAACCGTGCCAGATGTGGACGTTGAGTCACACTCCCACATACAGAACAGTTACTCTTGAGCTTGTTGGCTTCGTAGATTTTATAGTTGCTGGGGACTTAATTAATTAACTGTGTTTACGAAAATTTTCTTACATTGTTTGTTGCAGTCAGATAGCGTAAATATACTAGTCAGGGCCAGCCGATTTCGAGACACTGCGTAATCGGACATACAGTTACTAAAACTAAAAATATTTTCAATCAATCATATATTTAATTAAGCCCCCATGCAATATTTACGCATCTGTTTCAGGGGAACTGTATTGGAAAAAATAGTTGAGGAGCTTACATTTGATACAACATCTTCTAAGCAAAATAATTCGCTCAAACCATTAAAGAGTTGATTATAAGTTCAGTGATGGAAAAAACAAATTCACGACACATTCAGTACAATATATAATTAGAAACAAACGTAGAATGCGAAGTAAAACTTTGTCTTTTTAGTAAATTATTCACAAATATCTCGGATTACATTAATTAAACTTTTATATCCTTTTAACAGTCACACCTGTTTCTGCAGGTGTGTTTGGTGTCACAATGTTATCCCTATAAGCTACGGAAATAACTTTTTTCGCTTTTAGTAAAATTTACTTCTTACAAAGAACGATCTGCACATTATACTTCGTTATACGTTCAGACAGTCAGCTCTTCAAAGTTATCGGCAATAGAAGAAATTTTCCAGGATATCTCCAAATACGTTTTTCCAACTGCCTGCAAAATTCCTCTGTGACCAGCTCAAGCGAAACGCACGAGGCGCACAGTCTTCAAACGCCAAAGGCTGGCCAGAAACGGTCAAGTGGAGTTTGGCGCACAAACCTACCCCTTCCATGCACTGCCGATACAGGAGGTCCAGCGGAGTAACGGGACCTCAACTCTTCTCTGCTCTCTCACGATCCAACAGCACGAATTCAGTGCGAATCAGAACCCACTATAATTGAAGTTTGAGCGACTGCAAGAGGCCTAGAATGGACACTAGCCGTAACAACATTATCTTGTATAAGGGCGAGGGAACGTACAAGGCGCCCCAAGCTCAATCCGACGAAGGAAGCAGACGTTTGCTTATAGTCATCGATGCTATATTATATTATTGGTAAGAAGTGGGTCAGAGTTATTACCTTTTATGATTTATTGCTATCTGCATCAGGGGCAGCACTTACGATTGCATAAATCCACTGTAGACTTTTAATAAGTTTGATATACAGTTTGTTATGGGTACAACTGAGGATAGTGTGATCATTGGCTTTTACTGTCTGATGTTTTCTGCATGGTCGTAACTGCACCACTCGGTGGACTACGTCTGTCAGTATTCACTAATCGTTTTGCATAGATGCGTACACACTTCAGCACCTGATCTTCTGCCCAAGGGAAAATAAGTATTAATGGCTCACTCTTGCCATATGTACTTGGAGCTACTAACCAACCTAGAAACATACTACTCTGAAAATGGAGTAAATACTGAGGTAATGTTGTGCAGCACATTGTCTTCTGTCACCAGTAAAAATATCTCCACTTGTACCCCTAATGACCTGTCGAGGGCGCTGTATGTTTAAATTGTGAAAGACAACCAGTCAGGCCGACGGAATTAACCCACAATTAAAAGTATCAGTTTTTCGCTTACTTCTTTCACGACGACTCTCGCCTAGTTGACATCAGTTGATATTACGTCCAGGCAGAGTCTACTGGCGCCCCTTTACCTTTACTGAGTGTTAATGTTTTTTCAGCAAGTGTTACGGTCCCACATTTAGTTATCTAAGAAATTAGCCAGGATGGCGGGCAACTGATTTCGGAAGCTTTCCGCTTCTTTGACACGCCACGTTTTCCTGGCGGTTTCGGCCTCCCTTGTCACGCTATCTAACGATTTTCCCTATCCGCCTCGGAAAACAGACCGCCCCCTTCCCCCCCCCCTCCCCACACACACACACACACCCATCTAACCCTATAGAAAGAGACGACTCGGGTGTTCGTTTAGCTTCGGAGAGGATGACTTCATACGACGGTCCTCCAGGACTTAAGTTATCAAATGAAGAATCTGATTTGATTCATTGTCTCTTGCAACTCAGATAATCCTGCACTCATCACGTGCATCCTTCGAACTTGATTTAAAGTTCAACTCTAAAGAGAAGCTTTCGTTAATTGATAATTTAGGAGAGTATTGGATACCAGCTCCTAATGTTCCGAAGTAGTGGGCGTAGTTAAAAGTAACCGTCGGTGTTAAATGGGAATGGTTTCCGATCTGTCACCCTCGAGCTCTCTTGGCAGCTGCTTCAGAGAGTGCGACAGCACGTTCGAAGCTGTTGATACGCAGTCACAAAGCTGTAATACTGGCGTCAGCTACCAACTTTGCTTTCCCTCGTAATTCTATTTGCATTATATTTAGGCAGCGACGATTCTATTGAGCTTGTGGCTGGCCGTTTGATGTTTCTGAAAATTGTATCGGTTGTTCCGCATACTTACATATTCCACCATAAATCAAACCCACTTCTGTAAGGATGTGTTATGTGACTTGTGTAACTGTCCAGTATTCTAATTAATTCCTAAATATCGTATGATATGTAAATGTGGTTAACAGCAGATCTATGTTTCTCATACCTTTGTATCTCTGGCAGTAACAAAATAACTGTATTCAAAGTACCAGAGAGACAGACGTTATTCGATTGTCGAGAAATTCTTTGCCCTTCTTCTTGCATCCGTGTGTAATGTTAGCTCTGTGAAGGTGAATAATTTATTACGTTCGTACAGCACGGTTCCCTGTGAAATTGTTCACGAAAGCACATATCAGCTTCTGCGTTAGCTAGCAAGAATTGCGATCAAAAAGTATCAAGCCGTTGGTGGAGGGGGAAGGCCATCAGCATAAATACTGGACCAGGTCCACTCGAGGAGCAGTTTCAGGTCGCACCTGATGAAGGTCACGAGCTACGTGACCGAAATATCGTGCAAGTACGACGTTGATATCCGGCAGAACACCCGACAACCCAAGATGTCATTAGATCGCCGGGAAAGCCTGAAAAGTTACAGTATCAAGCTAGTTTATCGCTGTCGAGCCAGGGAGAGAAGTCGTCTTACAAAGTCGTACCAACACAGCAGGTATCCTAGCAGTCGTTCACTGTCATTACGTATTACGTAGCCCCGTGCTACAATCATACACCGAAGAGCCAAAACAATGTGACCACCTGCCCATTGTGACCACCTGCCTATTAGCTTGTTTGTTCGTCTTTGGAACGAAACACATCACTGATCCGACACTTTTTTGGTACGTTAATTTGGAGGTACGTGGCGTTATATGTCTACGCACAGGTCATGTAATTCGCTTAAATAACGGGCAGCATATTTGCGTAAGTGGTGATGGTGCCCGATAGTGACCCAGATAGTGACTCGCGTCAGGCGAATTTGGTCGCCGAGACATCAACGTGAGTTCACTGAATGTTCCTCATACCACTGTAGCACGGTTCTGGCTCCGAGACACGGAGAATTATACTGCTGAAAGATGACATCACCGTTGGGGAAGACATCAAGCATGATCCCACCAGCCTGTGCGCTCTGCAAGTTTCGAGCCGCCGTTCACCTCGATGACGGCGTTTGTGGAGACGACCATAGACCTAGCAAAAATGTGATTCACCCGATGAACCGACACTTTTCCATTGATCGATGGTCGATTCCCGATGGTCTCGTGTCCACTGCAGTTGTGCCGCGAGGGATTGGCCGAGTGATGTGGGGCGCTTGAAACGTCCCCTTAGAAAAATTATACACGACTGTGCTTAAACTGACACACAATATTTTTTAGCGCAACGCAATCTGACTTTCAAAAATCCCTACAAAAGAATGGCCCTGACTAACATTAACCTATACCTTTCACAAATCACTTACTCTAGCTAGAGCAATACAGCGAGCGCCACCACTGCCAGCTAAATAAAAGATTCAAACTACCGAAGGCACTAACTACTGATATGCATAGTTAGCAAATGAAAGATTTTAATAGAGAACAAACAATGTATTTACCACAATAGTCATAATATATATAGCAGTTCATGACAAATTTCAAAACTCCTCCATCTCTCTCCCCACATCCACCACTGCTGGCGGCTCACCTCCAACTGCGCAACGCTACGCGCTGTTCACATCCAGCTGCCGCTGCCCAACACTGCAATGGCAGACAACAATGCAAACTAGCCACAGACTGCACACAGCACAGCCAGAGCGCTACGTAACGTTGCCAATAAGAAAACATAAACAGCCTACTTACACGCTGCAGTTATGGACTGTGCGGCTGGTCCCGGCGGAGGTTCGAGTCCTCCCTCGGGAATGGGTGTGCGTGTTTGTCCTTAGGATAATTTAGGTTAAGTAGTGTGTAAGCTTAGGGACTGATGACCTTAGCAGTTAAGTTCCATAAGATTTCACACACGTTTTTTTTTTTTCACTGCAGTTGTAACGGACGATGTCGTTGGGTCAACATATGAACACATAGGAGTGATCTTCTGTAGAGCTCCATTTGCAACATTGTAAGATGAATTGGGGTGCACCGAAACATTTGTGCGTGCACAAGCATTGTGCGAGCAGACAAGCCTCCGAACCCCACATTCTGCGAAGAATTGTGGACGTCCAGCCTTTCAGTGCCTGGTGGTAGTTTCACTGTCCTTCTACTTCTTTCTGCAGATGCTGACGACAGTAGCACATGAACATTCAACCATCTTCGTCGTTTTCGAGATACTCGTTCACAGGTTCTGCGTAATAATAATCTGCTCTTTGTCGAGGTCGCTTATCTCGATGGATTTCCTCATTTTCAGACCATATCTCCGCTACTTTGATCCCCATTCCGTGTCTGCTCTCCGCTAACAAACTTTTGTTACCGCGTCACGGGGCCGCCACGCCACCAGGCAGCATCCAGCACCGCGGTGGACAGTGGTAATATCGGGTGGCTTCTGAGTGTATGTTACGTTACATTTACGTATTAGTATGGATTACTCAGATAATCCTGTAATCAACAACACAAATTATGGAAGCCTTCTTCAACAGTAGCCAAGTGCTGGGTGCGTGTGCCTTGATGGGCCCAAATATGACGACTCCACAGGCAGCGCTTATGTAGATCGTAAAAATCCACTACAGGCTCCAGTTTACACGGCGGCACTCTTAGCTACTGGAAAAGCGCTAAGATACAATATGATGATCCACGCTGATCGTGAAATAACAGGAGACTCTCTCCTCGTGTCGCAACCACTACCATCAGTTGGTAAACACAGATTGAACTGTTACTTGACACAACAGAAAGTGGCTACTGCATCGAAACAATTTTCACCAGTAACTTTATCTTTCAGTTCCTGAATGCTGTCATATTAAATTCTTTTTAAATATTCATTATGGCTTGCTGCACTGATTTTGATGCTTTCCTGCAATACTGCGTTTTATTCTTTTCCATTTCTGGGTGGTCCATCAGCTAAAGATGGTAGGCTGGACAGAATGGAAAAAGCCTGGAATAGCATTTGAATCAAGCCTTGGAGAAATTAGTTAGCTTTGGGATTCTTGTGGCACACCTGAAAAATGAGAACTGAATTTTACTATATTCTCGCGAAGTGATCTAACAAATAATAATACACCGTAATGTAAAACATGCAGTACTAAAATACAGACAGAACAAAGCTTACGACTGAATAATCAGTAACAGCAAGATCCTGCACTGAGATTGAGTGGAACCATTTCTGTACCCGTACATTGTCTTCAGGAAACTTAAACACATTCTCCTAGTCTCCTGCTGTGTAATTTCCTTTAGCTTTTGGCTCACAACACTTCATAATCGTAATGGAGATAAAGCTGTATAAACGCATACTGTGTTTCGTTAAGCTTACAAAAACACAACTTGCTAACGCACAATACTACCTCTGTGCACTTGAATAACAATATCCTAACAATCATATAGCACAAGGAGTTTTTGCGCCTAGCACAACGCAAGACAGCTGTTGACTTTCGCAGCTTCTCATTGACATCACAACTTAGGATTCTCGCAGTCGTTCGGCCTTTCCATCTATGTGGTGTTGGATCAGTACGCCGACTGTAGAATCTTCGTTGGCGGCCCTCAGACATGGTGTATCTACTCACTGTCACAGCTGAAGCGACGGCCAGCGACAGCATGAAGATCCTACCGTCGACTGTATTCTTTGAGCGCTAATTGATGAAATTATGATAAAATGAAAAAAAATGGAAATCTCTTTGTCTCAAACGGAAATGTGATCATGTAGCGAGTCAGTCCGTCTGTTGACGTCTGCTAGCCAAGTCATGCAAACCGTCTTATGCACTACGACGAACTAAACATGTTCTGAATTGAATCTTAATTTCACTGTGTCGTTACTCACTAAGTCAAAAATATAATTTCGCTTTCAAATGAAGATTAAAGCACAGTCAATATGCTGTGCATACACGTAATTCCAAACAAAAAGCAGAGGAAATCTGCAGTTTGGTTCATTTTATTGAGGAAGCTTTAAACCTTCCCGTCTCCTCTATATCTCTTTTGTTACGCACCCTTCCCTTCTACAATAACCTATGAGACCCTCCCTTAGGATTTCTGTCTCTTGATTAATAATAACAAATGAAATCTTCCATTTGAAATTAATTCTCTTTCTCAATCTTCGCATACAAATTTAAATGCTGCTTATTAAAAGTGATTTTCTGATTATGTCGACGAAACATGGAATGTGTCGTCTACGTTGCTCTCAGTCGTTACCTGCAATAACCCAAAACTGTTCCTTACCTTTTTTACTGTTACTGGATCGCCATCAGACTGCTACATCGAACTGCGACATGAATATACTTACTCTGTTTTACTATACTCTATTAGCTGCTGGTGGGCTGTCATAATAAGTGGCTGTATTTATTACCAAAGGTGACGTTATTCTTTAAAAGCGAAGCTGACGTTATTCTTTAATTAATTTGACTCAAGTTACGTAATTCATAGTTAAACTTTTTCTTGACAGCAATAAAATTTTGCAACGTTTTCCGCTAACGGTTTTTGGGATGGATTATAATCAGTAATGTAATATTGCTCGCAAAAATTAATTATATTCTGAATGAAATTATTTTACAAACCTTCATATGGGACTTACTTTTTACAATAATCTTACTACTAGCATTGCGCAAACATACCTTCAGTAGTGTTGACTTTCTCAAAAAAATAATTCAATAATATTAGTTCCTCTTATGATAATAGTTAGCTGATGTCTCTGTACATCCGTTTATAATCTCTTGTAAATCATAGCTGGTGGCTGGCAGGCACACCGCTCCTCTCAACCTCTCGCTTCAGACCTGCTACCGACTCGCTTCACATCTCGCTTGCTACTGACTTCCTACGAACGCTAAAAGTGCGGTCTCTGCCGCCAGCAATGCTTTCTGGTGCAGACAATCCCCGGTACCATTACAAAATGTATCAATGCGCGGTCTATCCCGCTCTTTTCTTAAAATGTATCCAGACGCGGTCTCTCCCGCCCTTTTTAAAATTATATCAATGTGCGGTCTCGCATGCCAACAATACTTTGGTGCAGACATTCCCTGCTACCACAATTATTCCAACATGAGAAATATTAATTATTCCTACTTAATGCTATTAATAAAATATAAACATCTTTCATTAATTGTGGTTTGACAATAGACAATAGAAATATACACGTCTTACAAGCTAACGCAGTCTTGAGGTAAAAGAGTTTGGAGAGCATTATAAGATATGTAAGGTACCTTGTACTGATTACAGTAAAACTTAGTAATTTTTAATAGAACAAATGAATGTAATTTTTTACAGTTTCCTGATAAAACGGACCAGAAGCGTTGCGCCGAACCTGGCACGTCCCTATCCACCACTGTGGGCTGTAAGCCTGAGGTCGTCTGGCTGTGAGCTGTGGCACCCGCCGCCTACAAGTACGCAGTCGATGCCACTCGGCTGGCGCATGGCAAGAGCAGGACTCTGTTTGCAGTAACAACGTGTCAGCGGGACGTCAAAGCGGCCGAGTGCCCGCTGCGAGCCTCAATTTGGGGCAGGGACGAGTCCGTGATGGGGCTCGCATCATGTCAACGTCAGCGCTGTCAGCTGCCGTCGTGCGTGCGGCCCGCGGTCCAGAGTGACTGTTGTGATTGGCCCCCTCCGATGCGCTTAATATGGATCAAATTGAGCCAATACGTTGGACGTTGTCCTCCAGCAGCGAACCAGCTAAAGGCTTGCAAGTAAAACCGAGCATTCGGTAGCCTCTCGCGTGAAGGGCATCTGGAGGAATGCGTTATATTTCTGGGGACTGATGCCACTGATCACTGCTGACAAAACACCTGATATCATTCCGTTGCCCACTCCGATTGTCTGTCGATCTTTACAGTTTCCACGTAATCGGCTGGAAACGAAACGTAACAAGGTGACATAACTGATGAACATAGATTTTTATTTTTATTTCTTTTTTCATTTTTAGTGCAGTCTACATCTCTACCTAAACATTGCATATTCACATCCATACAGAACATAAAACTGGCAACTGTCTTAAAGTCCCCAGAACTATTGCGAAATCACAGACCGTTAAGGGACAACGACATGCCAGCTACATTACTTATGCTGAGATTACTGCCTAACGTGACACAGTGACCATCTTGTAAACAAAACTCTTTTATTATAGGAGGTTCATTCTGAAACTAACTCGTCGTATCATTTTTGTTGTATCTGAGTGCCCAAGCCATATTTTGTGGGCATATTATTCATTCTTTAAGGGCTCCGTACTTCACGGTAAAAGCGGAACACTTACGGGGTCGCTTTGTCGTCCCTGTCTGTCCATTTGTTAACAGCCCTTTCTCTCATGAACTGGAAGAGGTATCAGGCTGATATTTATGCTAAATGCTAAGGTCGCGAGTCCCTCGGTGGAATAAACCATTTATGCATCTACGTCAATGCAATTAACAGATACGACCATTAATTTTGATGTTGGCAAACCGTCTCATTAAAACCTATAGGATACTTACTGTTCACCTAGACCATGAAATTCGGCAAGAAGCAAGGTTTGACAGTTCAAGTAAAGGAGAACATTTTTCATTTGTGATTATATCATATAAGAAACCATTTTTGGCATTTGTTGTTCGTCTATCGGTTTGACCGTTTTCTTTTTGAAAAAAACCTTTCCTCAGGAACCGGTAGACGTGTCAAGTTGAAATTTATGCCCAATACTAAAGTCTAAGGTCCCTTGGCGGTGAAAAAATTAAACAGTATGGGTTAATGAAATCGAAAGATCCGGTCGTTTATGATACATATTTTGATACTGGCAAACGCACTCATCACGAACTATAGATGAACTATCTATATGCACAATGAATAGTTAAAAAACTTTCTAAAGCCAAGATCCCATAAATATTTCATTATTTTCAACAACCAGTTTCGACAAACTTTGCTGTCATCCTCAGATCCTGAAAGTTTTTCTTATAAAATATGTTAATTGTAATCAAAATTTTGAACACCTGAAGATGACAACACAGTCTATTGAATCTCTTTGTTGAAAATAAAGAAATATTTATGCTACCTTGGACTGAGAAAGGTTTTTACCAAGTAAAACACATCGCTCCTTCAAATTTCTTCAACATGAGAACATTCAGTAATACACAATAATGTTCGGACAGTACCGTCAAAATGAGATTCCTACTCGCACTAGTAAGGTTTTTTAATCTAACTGGTAGTTTCCTGCCGGTTTCTTTGTCTTGCGACAAACAGCAGTAGTAGCAGCGTAGCGTTCCAAAATGGCTTTCGACATCAAGCAGTGTGGAAACCAGAAGTCCGTAGCTGCTAAACAAAAAATTGCGAAAACTGAAATACATCGACACTTGCTGTAAGTGTATGGAGATGATACTGCTGACGTGGAGGGTACTGCGTCTCAGTAGCAGCGCAGAGATTGCGCTCAAACCAGACCCCGTTCTGATCGCCATCCTCATAATGAACATCTTCATAAACTTCCTGCCAGATCAAAGCTGTGTACCAGTCCGAGACTTGAGCTCAGGACCTTAGCCTCTCGCGGGCAGGTGCTCTACCATGTCAGCTACCCAAGCACGACTCACGCCCCGTCCTCACAGCTTTACTCCCGCCAGTACCTCGTCTCCTACTTTCCAAATTTCACAGAAGTTCTCTTCCGAACCTTGTACAACTAGCACTCCTGGAAGAAAGGGTATCGCGGAGACGTGGCTTAGCCACAGCCTGGGGGATGTTTCCAGAATGAAATTTTCACTCTGCAGCGGAGTGTGCGCTGACATGAAACTGCAAGGTTCGCAGGAGAACTTTTGTAAAGTTAGGAAAGTAGGAAACGAGGCACTGGCGGAAGTAAAGCTGTGAGGACGGGGCGTGTTTGGGTAGCTCAGATGGTAGAGCACTTGCCCGCGAAACAAAAAGGTCCCGAGTTTGAGTCTCGGTCCGGCACACAGTTTTGATCTGCCAGGAAGTTTCATATCAGCGCACAGTCCGCTGCAGAGTGAAAATTTCGTTGTATCATCAGAAACTCATCTGTTATTATCGGTGGTTATGACCAACAAACTGTGTCCACAGCTCGGTGTCGGCTTTAACGCGTTACGCAACCCATATCAAATAGTATACGGTATTGCAGTGTCTGTGTTGTTAAGAAGGAAGATACAATATCCCTCCGGACAGGCGTGTCCGAAGGAACATTGCATTGCACCGTGCTTCTTAAGAACAAAGGCACTGCAATATCGTGTTTATCCGCCGAGGTCACGCAACGACTTTTAATTAAAATGTCCTCCCCTGCATTGGAATTACTTAGGGAGGTTTCAGTGAAGCCGTGAGTTGTGCACGGATAGCCTAAGCGATTAAGGCGACCGCTCACGTAAAGTGGGAAATCCGAGTTCGAGATCCGATCCGGCACAAATTTTCATTGTCATCATTCCCTCCTACAACTGATGGTTGTTCGTATTCACAACTGCAAATACATTTCATACGTACCAGATAGTACTATCAGCAGATATTGAACAAGTACAAAGAATAGGATCGCAAGTGGTCACATATTTGTTTAAACAATGGGAGAGCGTCGCGGAAATGCTAAAAAACCTGTGGTGGCAGATGCTTGCATATACATGCTTTCTACCTCGCCGAAGACTATTCAAAAATTTTCCAGTACCAGTGAGGAATCAGCCGGCCGGGATGGCCGAGTGGTTCTAGTCGCTACAGTCTGGAACCGCGTGACCGCTACGGTCGAAGGTTCGAAACCTGCCCCGGGCATGGATGTGTGTGATGTCCTTAGATTAGTTGGATTTAAGTAGTTCTAAGCTCTAGGGGACTGATGACCTCAGATGATAAGTCCCATAGTGCTCAGAGCCATTTTTGAACCAGTGAGGAATCCAGTAATATACTACAGCCCCCTTAATTCTGGCATTTGCGGAGATCTGAAGGATAAGATTAATAACAGTTTGCAAAGAGGAATTTAAATAGTGACTTTTTCCGCTCTCCGTGCAAGATTGGAACGAGAAGAAATCTCAAAATGTGATACAGTCGGAAGTGCCCTCTGCCATGAACTTAACAACGGTTTGCAGAGTATGAATCTACATGTAGATTTAAATGTGTAGTGTGCTCGAACCCGCGTAAACAGTGAGCAGTTCTCTAAATAACGACTCTTGAAGAGTGGCCTTGAAGCTGCCAATCACAGCTCACGTTTCAGGACCGCGGCCAACAGTCGCAGCTTTTAATGTAAACCAGCTTTGTATCCTCGCCTGGCAAGGATTATAGTAAGCAGCTCGGCGTGCAGCAACGATGCGTGTTAAACTTATTAGTGAGAGCCAGTGATTTTGTTTTATTATCGATGGGCCTTGCCGGCAACGTGCGAGCAGCGAGGTTGCGGCATACGGATACACCAAGAATAGGAACTGTTCCTATCAGTGGTTTAAGATTTTGTTGATGCGTTGCTCTCCAATGTTAACCCTGCACGTTATTAACAGACGTATAGTAGAAAAGAAGTAGATGTAATCCCTAAAGTACACAACTGTCACCATGCATGCAGGAAACGCGAGCAGTGGCTTACATACTCCTAGCATGCTGCCGCCCAGACAAGAACACTAACGCCTTCATATCAGAACTTCAAAAATTTATTTATTTTAATTATTTAATCCTATGGCTAGGACCCCCCGTCAGGCAGTCTGGTCGCCGGGTGCCGGTCTTTCAATTTGTCGCCACTTCGGCGACCTGCAGTCGATGAGGATGATAGGATGGTGATGACAGCACAAAACCCAGTCCCTGGACGGAGAAAATTCCCCGACCCAGTCGGGAATTGAACCCGGGCCCAGAGGACTGACACTCCGCCAAGCTGACCATTCAGCTACCGGGGGCGGACACATTCACAACTACGTTGGCAGGATGGAGAGATGTCTGGTGAGCAGACAGCGATAATCAACAACTAACCACGTCCGTGAACAGGAGAATAACCTACTGTCTTGAACCTGCTAACGGCGTGGAAGACATGATTTTCACCGAGACACGCAATGCCTTTGTGTGAGCAGAACGCAACTGGCAGATCACTATGCATACACACAAAGCTCTTGATGCTGGCGATATACATTCTGACAGACCAAGAGCCTTGCCTGATCTCTAGGGGCAGGTTAGACTGCGTGCCAAGTGCACACGAAACGCAGTTAGAGCTAATGTATCCAAGACCTCTGGCCACACGTAGAGTTCCATGAAAGATAAACAATCTCGTATTGACGTGCCACTATAAACCACGTGTTCCACTCTTGATTTAGTTTCGAAAAACGCCAATAGTTGCTGATAAAGATTTCTTTATTATGTGTCCAGTTTCTGTCCACAGACCATCATCACGAATCATAAAATATTTACAACAGCTCACATGAAGAAATAAAACCAAAACCGTCAAATGATTCGTCACTGTCGTCAAATAGTAATATATATTACCTCATCGATAGTAAAATTGTACCAGTCACTGCTCTCCTTCACGTTATACAGCAGCTACAAAAGGAAGCACTCTTCATACTACTATTGACTGCTATTCACAATTTATATTACTATTTACCAACAGTAACTCATGGATTTTATACTAATTGACGCTATTTATTTTATGATACATTGTAAACTGCTATATATATTTTATAATACCTGATGGGCTGTGAGCAGAACCCGGTTGTGTAATAGAGAAATTTTTATCAGCAGCACCCCGTGGGAAATCATAAGTTTTCAAATATTTACGAGCTGTGGGGTACCACCTTCGTAAAATAAACTGACTTCGTTTTGACTCTAGTACAACGCAATCCATTGGAATGATAAAAGTCATAGGATAGTGATGTACACTTATATTTATGGTGGTATAAAAGGACGGTGCATTGGTAAAGCTGTCATTTGTACTCAGATATTTCATGTGAAAAGGTTTCTGACGTGATTACGGTAGCGCGACGCAAAATTAACAGACTGAAAGTGGAATGGTAGGGAGCTAGACGCATGGGACAGACCATTTCGGAAATCGTTTGGGAATTCAGTATTACGAGATCCACAGTTTCAAGAGTGTGCCGAGAATACCACATTTCAGGAGTTAGCTATCACCACAGACAACTCAGTGACCGACCGCGTTCACTTAACGACCGGGAGCAGCGGCGTTTGCGTAGAATTGCCGGTGCTAACAAACAAGCAACACTGCCTGAAATAATTGCAGAAATCAATTTGCGACGTACGACAAACGTATCTATTAGGACAGTATGGCGAAATTTTGCGTTAATGGGCTATGGCAGCCGACGACCGATAAGAGCGCCTTTGCTAACATCGCGACATCACTTGCAGAACCCTAAACCCCTCCTGAGCTCATGACCAAATCGGTTGGAGACTAGTCGACTGGCAAACCTTGACTTGGTCAGATGAGTTCTGATTTCAGTTTGTAAGAGCTGAGCCGGCCAGTGTGGCCGAGCGGTTCTAGGCGCTTCAGTCTGGAACCGCACGACCGCTACGGTCGCAGGTTCGAATCCTGCCTCGGGCATGGATATGTGTAATGTCCTTAGGTTAGTTACGTTTAAGTAGTTCTAAATTCTAGGGGACTGATGACCTCAGACGTTAAGTCCCATAATGCTCAGAGCCATTTGAACCTTCTTTTTTTTTTTTTTTTGTAACAGCTGATGGAACGGTTCGAGTAAGGCGCAGACCCCACGAAACCATGAATCCAAATTGACAACAAGGCTCTGCGCTAGCTGGTGGTAGCTCAATAATGGTGTGGGTTGTGTTTACATGGAATAGATCGGCTCCTCCGGATGTTGGGCTGCTTAGAGACTTCTTTCATCCATTGATGGACGTCATGTTCCCAAACGAGGTCAGATCGTGCACAAAATCTTGCACCAGCCGTAGTTTCGAAATTATGGACGGCTGTAGAGGCAGCGTGACTCAATATTTCTGCAGGGGGCTTCCAACGGCTTGTTGAGTCCACGTCACGTCGAGTTGCTGCATTACACCGGGCAAAAGGAGGGCCGACACAATATCAGGAGGTAACCCCTGACTTTTGCCACATGAGTATATGTAAGGTGTGGTCAAACACTGTCTGCTTCTCTGCTGCCCTGTACTTTTCGCCTTCAAGGTACGACGGTTGCAGATGAAAAGAAGTGATTGCAAGCACAACGAATTGTACAATACTCTAAAAACTTTATATTCTGAAAGTAAGCAACATTTCGTTATTTTCTTGCCTAGTCGTCTATGTTTCCGTACATTATTGGTTTGCTTCTTCATCATATTATATTTTATTTAAATTTAGACTAGCTTTCGTCGGCAGTTCAATAAGTCCACATTGCTACATACACTGTAATGAACAGTTCCAATCGCAGAAGCTGAGCTACAGCTGCAAGCATCCAACGGTAGAGCTGCGATACAGTGCAAAGTGTGCATACAGTTATTTGTCATTGCATTTCTAATTTGAGAAACTGAAGAAAAATACTGCCCGCATTTCTTCAAAGGAACTGATGATAGTAAGAAATGAACGTATTTGTCCAGGAACTTGTGTCCTTACTAACTAACATTTTGATGATGAAAATTGTAGCGAAACAAAGACAAAATGTAGTTTCCGAAATGGAGGTCTGTTTCTCTATGTATATTGAAGCGACAACAAAACGAGCGAATACAATGGGAAATACTAGTTCTACGTTCTGGAAATTAAATTTTTTACATCCACTGATCAGTGAAAGTTGTAGCTTCCAGTCCTACATCCAAAATTGAGTATAGCATGTAGCTGGAAGCCTATCTGGAAGTTGTTACGGATGATTCTGCAAATAAAATGTGATTATCCATTGGCTCCGATCAGTAGAAAACTCTCCAAATTAGTTTGTACCCGTGGTCTAAAAAAAAAAATTTAAAAAAAGGGGGTAGCGTCTTTGATTCATAATCAAAACGTCTTCGGTCTCGGGTTCGATCCCCGCCACTGCCTAAATTTTGATAAATAATCAGCATTGGCGGCCGAAGACTTCCGGCATAAGAAGTCAGTCTCATTCTGCCAACGGCCTTGTCAAAGAGGGCGGAGGAGCGGATAGAGGTTCAGGGCACTCTCTTGTCCTAGGGGTGGGAAATTGCCCCCAAAGGCGGAAGAATCAGCAATGATCAACGACATGAGGATGCAGAAGGCAATGGAAACCACTGCATTAAAGACACGTAACGTGTATCCATAGGACATGTGACCTGTAATTGAAGAAGTGTCATGATGATCTCTCCATTGGCAAAAGATTCCGGAATAGTCCCCCATTCGGATCTCCGGGAGGGGACTGCCAAGGGGGAGGTTACCATGAGAAAAAGATTGAATAATCAACGAAAGGATAACGTTCTACGAGTCGGGGCGTGGAATGTCAGAAGCTTGAACGTGGTAGGAAAACTAGAAAATCTGAAAAGGGAAATGCAAAGGCTCAATCTAGATATAGTAGGGGTCAGTGAAGTGAAGTGGAAGGAAGACAAGGATTTCTGGTCAGATGAGTATCGGGTAATATCAACAGCAGCAGAAAATGGTATAACAGGTGTAGGATTCGCTATGAATAGGAAGGTAGGGCAGAGGGTGTGTTACAGTGAACAGTTCAGTAACCGGGTTGTCCTAATCAGAATCGACAGCAGACCAACACCGACAACGATAGTTCAGGTATACATGCCGACGTCGCCAACTGAAGATGAACAGATAGAGAAAGTGTATGAGGATATTGAGAGGGTAATGCTGTATGTAAAGGGGGACGAAAATCTAATAGTCATGGGCGACTGGAATGCAGTTGCAGGGGAAGGAGTAGAAGAAAAGGTTACAGGAGAATATGGGCTTGGGACAAGCAATGAAAGAGCAGAAAGACTAATTGAGTTCTGTAACAAGTTTCAGCTAATAATAGCGAATACCCTGTTCAAGAATCACAAGAGAAGGAGGTATACTTGGAAAAGGCCGGGAGATACGGGAAGATTTCAATTAGATTACATCATGGTCAGACAGAGATTCCGGAATCAGATACTGGACTGTAAGGCGTACCCAGGAGCAGATATAGACTCAGATCACAAGATAGTAGTGATGAAGAGTAGGCTGAAGTTCAAGACATTAGTCAGGAAGAATCAATACGCAAAGAAGTGGGATACGGAAGTACTAAGGAATGACGAGATACGTTCGAAGTTCTCTAACGCTATAGATACAGCAATAAGGGATAGCGCAGTAGGCAGTACAGTTGAAGAGGAATGGACATCTCTAAAAAGGGCCATCACAGAAGTTGGGAAGGAAAACATAGGTACAAAGAAGATAGCTGCGAAGAAACCATGGGTAACAGAAGAAATACTTCAGTGGATTGATGAAAGGAGGAAGTACAAACAGGTTCCGGGAAAATCAGGAATACAGAAATACAAGTCGCTGAGGAATGAAATAAATAGGAAGTGCAGGGAAGCTAAGACGAAATGGCTGCAGGGAAATGTGAAGACATCGAAAAAGATATGATTGTCGGAAGGACAGACTCAGCATACAGGAAAGTCAAAACAACCTTTGGTGACATTAAAAGCAACGGTGGTAACATTAAGATTGCAACGGGAATTCCACTGTTAAATGCAGAGGAGAGAGCAGATAGGTGAAAATAATAAATTGAAAGCCTCTATGTGGGTGAAGATTTGTCTGATGTGATAGGAGTCGATTTAGAAGAGATAGGGGATCCAGTTTTAGAATCGGAATTTAAAGAGCTTTGGAGGATTTACGGTCAAATAAGGCAGAAGGGATACATAACATTCCATCAGAATTTCTAAAATCATTGGGGGAAGTGGCAACGAAACGACTGTTCACGTTGGTGTGTAGAATATATGAGTCTGGCGATATACCATCTGACTTTCGGAAAAGCATCATCCACACAATTCCGAAGACGGCAAGAGCTGACAAGTGCGAGAATTATCGCACAATTAGCTTAACAGATGCTTACAAGAATAATATACAGAAGAATGGAAAAGAAAATTGAGAATGCGCTAGGTGACGATCAGTTTGGCTTTAGGAAAAGTAAAGGGACGAGAGAGGCAATTCTGACGTTACGGCTAATAATGGAAGCAAGGCTAAAGAAAAATCAAGACACTTTCATAGGATTTGTCGACCTGGAAAAAGCGTTCGACAATATAAAATGGTGCAAGCTGTTCGATATTCTGAAAAAAGTAGGGGTAAGCTATAGGGAGAGACGGGTCATATACAATATGTACAACAACCAAGAGGGAATAATAAGAGTGGACGATCAAGAACGAAGTGCTCGTATTAAGAAGGGTGTAAGACAAGGCTGTAGCCTTTCGCCCCTACTCTTCAATCTGTACATCGAGGAAGCAATGATGGAAATAAAAGAAAGGTTCAGGAGTGGAATTAAAATACAAGGTGAAAGAATATCAATGATACGATTCGCTGATGACATTGCTATCCTGAGTGAAAGTGAAGAAGAATTAAATGATCTGCTGAACGGAATGAACAGTCTAATGAGTACACAGTATGGTTTGAGAGTAAATCGGAGAAAGACGAAGGTAATGAGAAGTAGTAGAAATGAGAACAGCGAGAAACTTAACATCAGGATTGATGGTCACGAAGTCAATGAAGTTAAGGAATTCTGCTACCTAGGCAGTAAAATAACCAATGACGGACGGAGCAAGGAGGACATCAAAAGCAGACTCGCTATGGCAAAAAAGGCATTTCTGGCCAAGAGAAGTCTACTAATATCAAATACTGGCCTTAATTTGAGGAAGAAATTTCTGAGGATGTACGTCTGGAGTACAGCATTGTATGGTAGTGAAACATGGACTGTGGGAAAACCGGAACAGAAGAGAATCGAAGCATTTGAGATGTGGTGCTATAGACGAATGTTGAAATTTAGGTAGACTGATAAGGTAAGGAATGAGGAGGTTCTACGCAGAATCGGAGAGGAAAGGAATATGTGGAAAACACTGATAAAGAGAAGGGACAGGATGATAGGACATCTGCTAAGACATGAGGGAATGACTTCCATGGTACTAGAGGGACCTGTAGAGGGCAAAATCTGTAGAGGAAACTGTTCTTCCATGCTGCGATGATAAATTTATTGCTCGCTTTGCGGCGGGGCGGGGTTCGCGGGACTCGTTTTGCGATGATAAAAGTGACATTGAAGAAAACCACCGTCCATACTTACGATTACAAAGTCCGCGTAACTCAAGTAACAAGATAAACCTGTAAATCTCTATTAATAACGGGCTAAGTGGATGCTTCTTCCCTTCATTGAAAGTGTTTGTTTGCAGAGACTCATTTTTTATTACGGTCCTTTTCATTTATGCAGTCACCAAGCCCACATTTACATTGGTAGTACATCTATTACTAGTTCGTGCAGCTTATATCACACGTAAGACAGCCGGAATGAGCTAAGTGCAACCCGAAATATTACGAGATTCACACAGGCAATACAATGTTACAAAACGAGTTCACATTCGGTCCTTTTCAGTGGATTCTTCGAAAGAAGATGGTCGCCAAAAGTTCTGTACTTGCATACGGAACACGCCACGCAGAATATTCACAAAGGCCGATAGTTTCACACGCGGTTTATTCAGCAACCAACATTCCGAAACCTCTCAAAACTTAACGTAAATGTCTGTAATTGCATCTGCTAGCACGGCGATATAAACCGACGGTGATTGAATCGTCATTTCTGCATCTTACAGATAATTTTTTTGGACACGTCTAACATGACCTTCTCGTCCGACAGCGAGTCCACGACTGACTGACTGCCGTCGCTCACAGGTCATATAACTCATTCAATTAAGTGAGAAAGACTTTTCTCTCATTGGTTGATCAAAATGATCATCCAATCAGATTAACCTTTCATGATCAATTTCGCGCGCAAACCGCTTTACTCCAATCAGCATTCGGAGATGCATCTACGTCATTTCATATTGCAAAATTTCGCAAAATGTTCCACAAAACCAAACCAAACGAAAATCAAAAGAAAACTATGCTTGAAATATACTTTAGAACTAAGTATCCTCTTACTATCTTTCTGGCTGTCTTATTACAAAAGCAAACGCTCCTAGTCACACGTCATCCACCAGTTAGGGGGATCCACTGTTTTCAGGACATCCTGGTTACGTAATACTTGCTGGTTACGGGTGGTGTAATACTCTATAAAATTTAAATTTGACGTATGTCCCCACATACGCACTCACATTCACTCTCATCTACTCCCACCCTAACGCAAAATATAAATATGAACTTTTAAAATATTATTTTACTTACGAAAGCAAAATTATTAGAAGTCTAGAATTAAAATTCTTTAGAAATAACTTGTGCACACTGAGAATGCTGTTAGAATTTTCAAACGACAAAGAAACTTAAACTGTCGTGATTACTATCTGAATTTACTTTACTAATTGTCAGTTGAGTAGTTTTTTATATTTTCAAAACTATTAAAGTTATCTGCATGAAAATTTTATACACTGTTCTTCTAAATTATAAAAGTTCCCATAGTTATTTAGTTTCTTAGGTGAGATGAATAATTACTGCAAAACTCTGCAGCTGTGCAAATAGCTACGACGTTACAGCTTCAACTTAACCAATTTTGGCCTGTGTTTAACATTTATTCATCCAGTAATTCGGTGAAGAACAAGTTCATAACAGTCATTACAGAAATAACTGGAGAGTAACAGGTACGTAGCGTCCTCATTCCACCTTTTTCTGTACATGCCAGTTCAGGACTAATATTAATTTCAAGTAGAATATGTTTTCATCATGTAGCAAGATGAGGTTTGGTTTGTTAATTTAAAAATCTCTTGGTCTGTGGGAGGCTTTGAGTCGTTGTCTCTACCCACGCTCTGGGGACCTGGCATCGCGGTATCTCGCCTTAGTACACGCGAGAACTTGTGGACAAAAGCGGCTTTCGAAAGGGGAAATCTCCGCCCACACTGCTGAGATTGTGACTGAAAGGCACCGTACGTGGACGCAGCACGACAGATATTCGCTTGTGTCAGTCACGCTCGAGAGTTTCTCAAAAGATCGACTTTTGGAAGGACATCCGCCTGCCCTTGCAAGCGTATCCATTACTGGACGCACCAGTTTTCATCCCTGCCCTCCCGTCTGGCAGGCTGTTTTGAAATTATGTTCGAAGGGAAAAAGGCGAGCGCGATTTCTTTCGCTGTCATTGGTGGACAACGGATCATGCGCCTTCTTTGGCCGCTGATATTTTTGCCGGAAACCTCTTTGGAGCATAACAGGGCAAGAAGGATTTCATATGCCGACAACTACACATAGGTTGTGATCGGTTGGTGTGAGTGTTGGGCGCGCTTTTTTTTTTTTTCCCTCGAGGACGCGACCAAGAGGCTTCAGCAAAGTTTTTCGGAATTCTACGGATGACCGGTGAGAGATTCGACAAGCTATTCAACGGCCGAACGGTAGAGATGCAGACGCTCCGTGACCAAACTGCGGATATCCAGGCTCTCAACTCTGGCGTTGGCGAGCTGAAAAGACTGTATTCCTGGACACAGCTGAGATGATCGATAAGCACTGCTTCGCTTAGCTGTTTTGTTTGAACTGAGAATGGGATCGTCGTAATTCGATCAGGCATCGATCAATTCTAAGGTACCTCACAGGTACGTTTGAATTGATTAGTGCCTGTTTACTGATTTCCTTAATTTTTCTGGTTGCGTGGTTTGCAAGTAGATTTTACTTCAATGAATATTTGAGTGAAATTTCTCACTGCAATACCAAGTGAGAAACATTTGCTTCCGTGTGTTGTGTCTAGGAATCCTGCATACTCGGCTTGCTAGACACACAATCAAACGAGTCGCATTAATGAGTTTTATTACAAGACAATTACAAATACTTAACTTCGATAGATGTGACGCACGCAAAGGGCAACGTACAAAAAAATTAGTCTTCTTCAGAATAAACAAACACAAGTCCGTGCTACGTAGAGAGTATTAATGATAGAGGCTACGATGTGTCGGCTAACGAAGTGGCTAACCATGAAGCTGCTATCGACGTGGGCTAGTAGGGCGCGGCGCTAATGTCCTCTTCACCTAGGGCCGGGTGCTGTCGCGTTGCCGTCCTGGAGGCACGATTGGCTGACCTCTTCTCACAGCCGCCTCTGCTCTGTTGTTCCCGACTGGCCTGCAGCACTGACTTCACGCCATAACACCTTGCACTCTTGATACGTAACCCTCCCCACAGCATGTCCCATGCACTCAGTTCTGCAGTCGGTAAAAGCAAATTCAAAAGCGATTTCTGGAGATAATATCTCTCGTTTCGTTTCTCTTGCAGCCCACGGTTCGATTACTAATGTATGATCGGTGTAACCTAATGTTCCCATGTATATCGATGGCTTTCGGATGTGCATTTACCTTACCTAAAGTTGTAAGTAGGCTGTTTATGTTTTCTCTATGTAAGTAGGCTGTTTAAGTTTTGTCTATGTAAGTAGGCTGTTTAGGTTTTTTATTGGTAACGCCACCTCTGTATGACAATCACTGGCTGTGCTGTGTGCAGTCTGTGGCTGCTTTGCATTGTTGTAATATTTGTTTTCTTCCTGTCTCTGTGTAGTTTCATAGAATTTTTTCTTCTTTTAATATTAAGCTACATTCACTATGATGAGGAATACTGTTATCCTCAAATATAATTGGCATTAATAATATGTTATTTACTTTGTAAAGATATTAGACATTATTCATTCTGTTTAAATGCTCATGTGTGAAGTTGATGTTTCGCAAGTTATTCTGATCTTCTATGTATGTACTCATGTCATAATTCCACTGATGTATATGTTTATTTCTATTCTTTTGTAAAGCCCCTATTACTACAAATGTTATCTGTATTATTATGTTTTTAATGATGTATTTTGTACCTTTGTTATTGTATTCTTATGTTATAAAATTGTAATTGTCACCAGTTCATGATATTATTAACTTGTTAGTTACATTTCACTGCACACGTTTCTGTTGGTCATAGTATATGGATAATATGTGAGAAGTTGGGACTGTGAGTGTTTGCACGTGTGTTAATAACTCAGCAAGGGACTGGATAACAGCATTGCTGGATCTAAGGACAATTCCAGAAACTTTGTGAGTGCACAAGTGGTGGTTTATGGACTTGCTATATTCTCCGCAAGACTCTTCGATGGTGAATGTGCACCTGCACAATCGCAACAGATGGCTGCTGGCCATTTCTACAAGGACTGCAGTGGGTCTGCACCTCTGGTGGCCCACCAATACCACAATCTCTACCAGGACTACAGTGGGTCTGCTCTGTGATGACCTACCTACCAATATTCTTCCAAACTACGACTGACTCTGCTGTGGGTTTGCTCTGTTGTGGCCCATTACCTGCATGCATGTCGAGAGTCAGCACTGTCTTTCCATTGGAAGGACAACACTACTTCTTCAAGACTGCATGGAAATCCACTACTTCTGTGTGCATTTTCTTTTACTGCTCAGACTTTGAGAAAAACACTGCTATTCTCCTGTTATGTACGATTAGGACTGTCTTTACGGACTGTGAGACAATTTTAGCTTTTGACCAAGATTGTATCAATAAGTGTGTGCATTTGATTTCTTTGTTATTGTAATTATGAAAAGAAAAATTTTTGTCAAATCTGTATTGGCCAGTGCCCAACACCATTTGTAAAAATTTTTTGTGGGGAGCATGGGGGCTATGTAAGTAGGCTGTTTATGTTTTCTCAGGCTGTTTATGTTTTCTCTATGTAAGTAGGCTGTTTATGTTTTCTTATTGGCAACGTTACGTAGCGCTCAATATGAAAATCACTGGCTGTGCTGTGTGCAGTCTGTGGCTAGTTTGCATTGTTGTCTGCCATTGTAGTGTTGGGCAGCGGCAGCTGGATGTGAACAGCGCGTAGCGTTGCGCAGTTGGAGGTGAGCCGCCAGCAGTGGTGGATGTGGGGAGAGAGATGGCGGTGTGTTTTTCTGTGTTGTCGTGTGAAATACTGTGACAATAATGGCGTGTGAAAAACGTAATACTAGGCTCCAAAGTAAACTGAGAAATGACAGTGAAAATGAAAGTAGTGTGTTAGCGCCACCGAGTAATGAATTAACTGATGTTCAAAGTAGTAATTTGGTAATTGTGCATAGGGAAATGGAGCGGGCGTCAAACAATGGCGTAGGCAGTGAAACAGGTAGTGAACAGGGAAGTATTATCGATCGATCGGTCGGCAATAGCTCGCCTCAGGAATCCGAAATGATAGGACACAATTTTGCAAACACTGTAGATTCAGGTTTTGGATCCTCACCGTTTTCTCAAATGAGTCAAGACACATTTTCCGCTTTTCAAAATGTGAATGTTGCCGGTGCAACTTCACTGCCGAAGAGCACAGAGGAACATGTTTCAGACACCAGTGCATTGTTATTACAATTAATGCAACAAATGGGACAAAAGCTTGAAAAGTTAGACACAATGGAACAAAGTCAGAGACAAACACAGCAAAAGCTTCAAAAGTTAGACACAATGGAACAAAATCAGAGACAAACACAGCAAAAGCGTCAAAAGTTAGACACAATGGAACAAAACCTTAAAAAGTTAGACTCGTTGGAGCAAACTCTTGAACGAACACGTGAGGATTTAACTGCTGAGTTACATCACATTGAATCGAAATGTCAAAAAGTCTGTAATGACGTAAAAACACAAATTTGTGAGCATTTCCAACCTATTTTTTCGCGTCATGAAAATGCACTACAGAATCACGAAGCAGCCATAAAAGAACTGCAAACTATTGTTCATGAAAATCATGAGACCTTGCAAGCAAAATTTGACTCAGTTGCATCTACCGATACGGTTATGCAACTTGCAAAAACTCAGGAAAACTTAAAGGTCACAGTAGACACGATTGCAACACAAATGGACACTCTGAAACTTGGTTCAGAAAAACATAGAGAGGAAATGATTTCACTATCGGATAAAGTAGCCGAACTTTCAGATCAGTTCACTAACTTATCTGCAAAGGTAGATGATGATCTGAATGACACAACACCTGTAGCCTTCATGGACACTGAAGAGTATGAACAAATTAGAAAATTCAAACAAAATCAAAATCAAATCAATACACAGTACAAAAGAGAAATCCGGGAAGTGCAAGATCAGTTGGCACAAGTAGTACAAGAATTACGTATTTCAGAGGACACTCGCGCCCCAATACGGGAAGAGGGACATACAAATACGGAACAGACACAAAATAACAACACAGGGCACTTCGGAAATTGTGAAAGAAGTTGGCAAGGTACGCCGAATTTTGAGATGGAACCGCCGAAACGACGTAACAATGACCGATATGCGACTCGCCGACATGATGATTTTGACTATAAGCTGTTCATTACTACACGTAAATTCAAAACATTTAAGAATTCTGGCAACGACATTCATCCACAAGCATGGCTCCATCAATTCTCTCATTGTTTTCCTCCCAACTGGTCGTTGGAACACAGATTAGAGTTTATGTGTGGCTACTTAGAGAATGAACCAGCTGTAAGAATGCGATCGGTCATTCACGATTGCCACAGTGAAGGAGAATTTTACCATGCCTTCCTCTCAGCATATTGGTCTCAAGCCACACAAGACCGGGTAAAACATGGTATCATAATGATGAAACATTTCGAACAATCTGAATTCTCCAGTCTTGTGAAATATTTTGAAGACATGTTGCACAAGAATCAGTACCTGTCAAACCCATACAGCCCGTCAGAACTCATCCGCATTTGCTTAATCAAATTACCTGAACATTTACGACATATTATTTTGGCAGGACGTTGCAAAGACGACATTGAAGCTTTTCAGGGACTGTTACATGAATTAGAAATTGACACTGACAATCGCGGAACGCGAAACCAGGAACACAACAATTACAGGTCACATCCGTCGCAAATCCGCGATGAAAGAAGTAATAACTGGACACGACAAGGCTGTTCTCACAACACAAATCGTGACCAAAATAGACACCACCCGTATGACAACCGTTGGCAGAGTAGTAATAACTACAGGGAAAGATCACCTCTCCGTGGTAATGACTATCACAGAGACAATCAGAGAAACAGACAATATGGGAACCAAAATAAATACTGTCAAGGGAGACAGAATAACTTTAGACGCAACGGACCAGCGCGCAGTTACGATTCAGGGAGAAATTCTCCACCATGTGACCGACAAGAAAGAAACTATGGAATCTACCGACATGACGACAGACGATATGATCGTAACGACAGACCTGAATTGCATCAGAACTGGCGGGATTCAAACAGAGCAGGGCCCTCTCGTCACGGTGAATTTGTAGAAGCTAGGTCTCCTAATCCCAGTAACGACGCGCGCCAACAAAGAAACAGACAATGACTCACACCGCAGGCAGCCGCGTGCGCCGGCTGGCTCAGAGAAAAATAACATTGACGCTAACCTTGAGCAAAATTCCAGTATTCTTTACGGACGAATACCGCATGATAATTGCATTCAAGTTGAAAGTCTGCATACTAGGAAGAGTAAAGGATTGCACCACACTTCACATGTAAAACCGCTTACTGAGAGATAATCTGCTTTTTAACTTTGTCTTTGCCATAAAACGTTTCACTTCACGTTACTAGTATGCTTTAGAAACTGTTACCATGCAACAATGTTTGAAGTTAAATATCCCGCCAAGAACCAAGAGAAATTATTTAAACAGAAATTACGAATGCATTGTTATAGTGAACAGACGACACAGTGCTGTATTTGTACATTCTTGCTTGTTAGTTGCACGATTACGTAACGACTATCAGGCTTACATACTTAGGACACATACTATATTGGTACTGCTAATGAGATTTTAATGCAACATTTTGGTTTACTTGAAAATACATTCTGGGTTTAAAGTACTTTCTGTGAGATACCAGACGACAGAGTGATTAGTTTATGTGACAGCTACACGATTTTATCACGACGCTACTAATGAGTGACAATTTACAATGTTGCTTTTGCGGTGTATCTGTTTTATATCTGCACAGTTTTCTGAATTCTTCTGGAAAGAAAAACATGTTTTAGTAGTAACTTTTGTGGTATAGCAACAATGAGACACCCTTTTTCGTGGCACAACATTACGTTACTGTACAGTACTTTCTTCATCACGCCAATAAGCATAATAACTACGATATCTATACGCAAAGCATTTCACTTTTGTTTATCATGAGGTAAGTACATTGGCTTCTGCAGAACTTAGCTTTTGGAGGAAAATAACTACGACACTTCCACAGAGATTATCTTACAACAAGATGCACATTTAGCGCTACAGGACACGCATTTCAGTGATCAATTTTATACTTAAAACATTTATTTTTAAAGATTTTTGAATTACAAAGAAAGTTTTCCGTGATATATTTCATTCCATTGGTGTAATCTGTAACACCTGAGGGTATAATTACATTAATCCTCAGGGGGGTACATGCCTACTTTGTGTACCATGTGTGTGGCAACCACAAGGAACCCTAGCTAATATGGTATTTGCTTATACAACTTTACACATCGGTACCATATTTCTCTAACACACAAATTACACAGCTATCTGATCATTTAACTGAGAGAGACAAACATTTATTTTACTATATCAGTGACAGATGTTTACGTAATTACACAGTTGGATAACTTCACACTTACGAAACTGTATTTTGTCTGTACTTTGTAAACTGTTCATATTTTTTCGGAACCATTGTGATACTATGAGAGCTTTGAATGATGTATTTGGTAAAGGGATTATGATTTTTAAAGTACGTTTGAGGCAGATGACATTTTTGACATGAGCAGAGAATTTTTTTTAATTATTGGAGGAAGCTACGACGATTTTGAGATTTGACTGAGGTGTTATGATGTTATTTTTACGACGACGATGTGTATTATGCTGCTGAGGTATGTTTACGATTAATAGGCTGAGGCTATATGAGTTATTTGATTATGCTTCATATTTATAATGACGAAATATTGACGAGTGTCGATGGATACGTATATGTGTAATGAGGTAAGGAATAATGAGTAGTGTTTAGGGACTCTGATTTATGAAAAGGATGTTGGAAACCAAGAAACGTACTTTAAGAGTTATGAAATGTGTGTGTATATTCGTGAATGTATTACAATGCAGACGAAAATTTTTTTTGGACACTGTTATATCAATAGCATTTTGTTTCTACAGATTTGTAACGCAAATTCTTGACCTGTGAAATATTTTTATATGCGACTGTCTCTGTAGCGGAAACTGCTGTCGTAAATATTTCCGTAAGAAAGTTAACGGACCACCTACACATAATGCGTCGTGGGCAACCAGCTGTGTCAGACGCCTGGAGAAAAGGCCATTAGCGCGTGCCTTTCAGAGCACAGGAAAACACCTGGAGAACAAGCCATTAGGGTGTGCCTTTCATCGCTAATGCGACACCCTCGTTACTTGAAAACATATGATTACTCGCACTTTGTGCTAATTGCTGAAATGCTTATGAATTGATGGGAAATATTCGTACATCTGCACACCTGATTATGACAAGTGTCTTTCTATGAGAGTTGAGAGCTACTGACTTACGAAATGCCACATGACTATTGAATGATGTTTTTATGCTTTGGTTTGCGTAATTGCTTATTTCACTTGATATCTGGTTTCCAGCTGTGTTGCAGCATTGCTTTTATAAAATGAAATGCATTTGCTAATGTGAACACTTTCTGTCAACAGATTTATTAAATAATTATTTTCTGATCCACATTCTTCGAAAAAGGAGCTCTTCAAATGGAGAGAACAATAAGAAGGGACTAATACCAGTAACTGCATCTATAATTTTCTTTTCAAGTACTTGGTAATTTCTTTTGTAGAATAATTTGTGGTGCACCACTTTAATTACATAGATATTAAGATGTGAATATACATTTCCCTTATCTGCATTGTTGTTTTTACTGTATTATTTTTTCTGCTTGCGCTATGTCATGTTTAGGTATAAGTTGCTGCTGTTTGCCAGGCATAGTGTTATTGAATTTGACTTTTGCTCATTTATGCTGCTAGCTTTGTCAATTTGCATTTTTTTGCATTGCTGTTTGTGTTGATTTGTTATGTGCTGCTGCATTGCCTCGTCCCTTAGTTTAGCATCTGAGCTCAGTAGATTTAAGTTAGCTTAAGAGGGGGTAGCCTCTAAGAGAATGAGTTGCGATGAATTGGAAGAAATGCATTGAGAAAACAGGTTTAGGTAGGATTTTCTTGGGAATAAATGATGAGGTAAGATAATGGAAAATAAAAATGAGGTAAGAAACGTGTGAACATATAAACACAGAAAGCATGCTTAGTTAGAATTTTTTTTGGTGGAAACAAAGGATGAAATAAGAGGAAAGATATATGAAGTTTTGGGTTGGACTGCAGTACCAAATGTTACACTGAAAACGAACCTTGTCCTTTCCTATTGGTGTTATCCCACTATGAGTTTGTGTACCCTTGAGTATTTGTTTTCTTCCTGTCTCTGTGTAGTTTCATAGAATTTTTTCTTCTTTTAATATTAAGCTACATTCACTATGATGAGGAATACTGTTATCCTCAAATATAATTGGCATTAATAATATGTTATTTACTTTGTAAAGATATTAGACATTATTCATTCTGTTTAAATGCTCATGTGTGAAGTTGATGTTTCGCAAGTTATTCTGATCTTCTATGTATGTACTCATGTCATAATTCCACTGATGTATATGTTTATTTCTATTCTTTTGTAAAGCCCCTATTACTACAAATGTTATCTGTATTATTATGTTTTTAATGATGTATTTTGTACCTTTGTTATTGTATTCTTATGTTATAAAATTGTAATTGTCACCAGTTCATGATATTATTAACTTGTTAGTTACATTTCACTGCACACGTTTCTGTTGGTCATAGTATATGGATAATATGTGAGAAGTTGGGACTGTGAGTGTTTGCACGTGTGTTAATAACTCAGCAAGGGACTGGATAACAGCATTGCTGGATCTAAGGACAATTCCAGAAACTTTGTGAGTGCACAAGTGGTGGTTTATGGACTTGCTATATTGTCCGCAAGACTCTTTGATGGTGAATGTGCACCTGCACAATCGCAACAGATGGCTGCTGGCCATTTCTACAAGGACTGCAGTGGGTCTGCACCTCTGGTGGCCCACCAATACCACAATCTCTACCAGGACTACAGTGGGTCTGCTCTGTGATGACCTACCTACCAATATTCTTCCAAACTACGACTGACTCTGCTGTGGGTTTGCTCTGTTGTGGCCCATTACCTGCATGCATGTCGAGAGTCAGCACTGTCTTTCCATTGGAAGGACAACACTACTTCTTCAAGACTGCATGGAAATCCACTACTTCTGTGTGCATTTTCTTTTACTGCTCAGACTTTGAGAAAAACACTGCTATTCTCCTGTTATGTACGATTAGGACTGTCTTTACGGACTGTGAGACAATTTTAGCTTTTGACCAAGATTGTATCAATAAGTGTGTGCATTTGATTTCTTTGTTATTGTAATTATGAAAAGAAAAATTTTTGTCAAATCTGTATTGGCCAGTGCCCAACACCATTTGTAAAAATTTTTTGTGGGGAGCATGGGGGCTATGTAAGTAGGCTGTTTATGTTTTCTCTATGTAAGTAGGCTGTTTAAGTTTTGTCTATGTAAGTAGGCTGTTTAGGTTTTTTATTGGTAACGCCACCTCTGTATGACAATCACTGGCTGTGCTGTGTGCAGTCTGTGGCTGCTTTGCATTGTTGTAATATTTGTTTTCTTCCTGTCTCTGTGTAGTTTCATAGAATTTTTTCTTCTTTTAATATTAAGCTACATTCACTATGATGAGGAATACTGTTATCCTCAAATATAATTGGCATTAATAATATGTTATTTACTTTGTAAAGATATTAGACATTATTCATTCTGTTTAAATGCTCATGTGTGAAGTTGATGTTTCGCAAGTTATTCTGATCTTCTATGTATGTACTCATGTCATAATTCCACTGATGTATATGTTTATTTCTATTCTTTTGTAAAGCCCCTATTACTACAAATGTTATCTGTATTATTATGTTTTTAATGATGTATTTTGTACCTTTGTTATTGTATTCTTATGTTATAAAATTGTAATTGTCACCAGTTCATGATATTATTAACTTGTTAGTTACATTTCACTGCACACGTTTCTGTTGGTCATAGTATATGGATAATATGTGAGAAGTTGGGACTGTGAGTGTTTGCACGTGTGTTAATAACTCAGCAAGGGACTGGATAACAGCATTGCTGGATCTAAGGACAATTCCAGAAACTTTGTGAGTGCACAAGTGGTGGTTTATGGACTTGCTATATTCTCCGCAAGACTCTTTGATGGTGAATGTGCACCTGCACAATCGCAACAGATGGCTGCTGGCCATTTCTACAAGGACTGCAGTGGGTCTGCACCTCTGGTGGCCCACCAATACCACAATCTCTACCAGGACTACAGTGGGTCTGCTCTGTGATGACCTACCTACCAATATTCTTCCAAACTACGACTGACTCTGCTGTGGGTTTGCTCTGTTGTGGCCCATTACCTGCATGCATGTCGAGAGTCAGCACTGTCTTTCCATTGGAAGGACAACACTACTTCTTCAAGACTGCATGGAAATCCACTACTTCTGTGTGCATTTTCTTTTACTGCTCAGACTTTGAGAAAAACACTGCTATTCTCCTGTTATGTACGATTAGGACTGTCTTTACGGACTGTGAGACAATTTTAGCTTTTGACCAAGATTGTATCAATAAGTGTGTGCATTTGATTTCTTTGTTATTGTAATTATGAAAAGAAAAATTTTTGTCAAATCTGTATTGGCCAGTGCCCAACACCATTTGTAAAAATTTTTTGTGGGGAGCATGGGGGCTATGTAAGTAGGCTGTTTATGTTTTCTCAGGCTGTTTATGTTTTCTCTATGTAAGTAGGCTGTTTATGTTTTCTTATTGGCAACGTTACGTAGCGCTCAATATGAAAATCACTGGCTGTGCTGTGTGCAGTCTGTGGCTAGTTTGCATTGTTGTCTGCCATTGTAGTGTTGGGCAGCGGCAGCTGGATGTGAACAGCGCGTAGCGTTGCGCAGTTGGAGGTGAGCCGCCAGCAGTGGTGGATGTGGGGAGAGAGATGGCGGAGATTTGTAATTTGTCATGAACTGGTATATTTATATATGATGATATCAAGGTAAATACATTGTTTGTTCTCTATTAATATCTTTCATTTGCTAACTATCCCTATCAGTAGTTAGTGCCTTCCATAGTTTGAATCTTTTATTTAGCTGGCAGTAGTGGCGCTCGCTGTATTGCAGTAGCTTGAGCAGCGAAGATTTTTGTGAGGTAAGTGATTTGTGAAAGGTATAGTTTAATGTTAGTCAGGGCCATTCTTTTGCAGGGATCTTTGATAGTGAGATTGCGTTGCGCTAACAAAGTATTGTGTGTCAGGTTAAGCACAGTCGTGTAATATTGTTCAAAGGGGACGTTTCAAAGTGTCTCGTGTATTCCATTGATAGTGTAAATGAATAAGGGACAGGTAAATGCTGCTGCCCGTCACATTGTGCAAGACGGGCACCTGTTTAATCATTTACGAGGACCTGTTTGCACGTTTCCGTTGCGCGATTACGTAACTCAATACATAAGCAGCTGAATGACAGGAGGAAAGTCCAGCTGGCATCAAACATTGATTCGATAAGACACGTCGAGGCTCGCAGTCGGCAACTTTCAAAAGGCGAAAAGAACTTTCTCATAAAAGGTAAAACGTGTCTGAAGTTACAACTGTCAACATTTCAAGTCACTCGAATTAGTTATGTGACGTAAATGCATGTTCCTGGAGGCAAACTGTCTCCTACATCTTCGATAAGGATAGAATCTAAAGCAATCAATTAAAATTTGTGCCAAGGCCAGGACTTGAACTTGTGTCTCCTGCTTATAAGGCAGATGTGCTGCCCACGATTTAAGAAGGAACAAAATCAAGATTGGCTACGTGTGAATTGAAGCCTTGTTGGAAACGGCATTTTGCTAGGGTGCAGGAGCCTAAATTACATTTCAATTAATACAGAAATGATTCAAATACACACTCGTAAGCTAGCGCTGCAGTGGACGTTAAGAGACGGTACTAAGCCAGATAGCGAATATGGAGTAACAGAACTGTTGTCATGAAACTTGGTAAAACTGTAGCTACAAAAACAAGTGTACATGAAAAAAAATGCGCTACGCGGTTGTCCTTTCATATTCTACTGACGGTACGAAACTTAATCAGATGATCATTTTCAAGCGTAAAACTATGCAAAAACTCCTGAAACACCGCCAGAAGTTGTTGACCACGTACATGACAAGGGTTGGATGGACGAAGCTCGTATGAAATTAATAGAGTATGGGCAAGAAATATAGATGCTTTATTGAAAAAGAGTTCTCTTCTTGTGATAGAATAGTTTAGTAGTCATTTGAGAAATTCTGTGAAAGAGAAACTGGGGCAGAGAAATACGGAGATGTTATTCGTTTTACAATTGCAAAATCTTGATGACATGAGAAATAAACCCATTTAAAGTGTATATGAGAGAGGAATGGAGCAAATGGATGATGGATGAAAGCCAACATGAATTCACTCCGAGGGGATCTTTAAAACGACCTACAATCAAAGAAGTACCTCAGTGGATAAAACAGTCGTGGTATAGAATGATAAAAAACGTTATTGTTAAATCTTTCAAGACGTGGGGCATAATTAACGCTCTCGGTGGTAGCAAAGACCGTCTTATATAATAATGAAGAGAAAAACGATGGCAACGAAGAGGAGGAGGAAGAAGAAGAAGAAGAAAGTTCAGATTGCGACGGGGCGGGGTTGACCGTCGCTACGCGTTCGTACAGTCTCTCATTAATTGTCCATCTACCTCAGTACGGCTTCCTTATGACGTCACTTCACTCTGCAGTAGTAGATACTCACTAGGCCGTGTAAAGCAGTGTTGATGAATCCAAGACCTAATACCTCCCACACAGAAGCCGCGTAACTCAAGTTGCGAATCAGTTTCTGTAAGTTCATTTAAACAAATATCAGGTGGTGGGAAAATGCAGTTTACCTGCACTAAACCTTCGGAAATTTTAGTAAACTTGTTTTTATTCTTAAGGAAGCACATAAATTTGCCATCAAGTCCGAATTTACTATTTTAACTGCTCTACTGATCCCATCTCAAAGTCTGTACAAAACGTTCTCACACGAATAAAAAAGCCAGAATATCTACCTGTCCGACCCAATTAATGTTCGCTCTGACAATTATTAACCAACTACTATAGCGAACTGAAACTTCGGTCATATTAGTGGTCTTCAGAGTTATAAGTGCTCGCCAAAGTATTCGATAATGTATACGGAATATGTCTCGCGAAATTTCACTAAGACCGAAATATCACACACTGATAACACATCAGTTAATTAATAAAATTGTCCTCACAATGTTCGTAACTCAAACTACCTAAGTCGCGACACTTCCTATCAGCAATGAACTCGACAGTTCTTCATTTCACAAGTTATTTTCTCGGGGACATTTAGCATGATGTTACACGTACGAAGGTTGGCGAGCGACTCTCTCGATGCTATCCGTCTCTATGCCTATCTAACTTTCTGTGCACCGGAACACCTTATTTCTGATTGGCTAATGGTTTAAATGACCAATCAGAATGATCCTTCTAGATCATTCTTGCGGCAAAACTTGCCTGAGCCTATCACTAATCAGAAAATCATTTACGTCATTCCAATGCAAATTTGTAATATAACAATTAATAAAATAGACCAAAATACATAATAATCTTAAAATTAATTGAGAAACTTATTCCACTTCCTACGTCTATTCTGGCTGCTCTCTTACAAAAGCAAGCACACATCGACATACGGCATCAGCTTCCTCGTTGCACCACAATTTTCGCACGATTCAATTTCACAAGTTTTTTACATAAAATAGTATCAAGTTTTTTCGTATGTCCCACAGACACTCTCTCATTCATTCCTATATATACACACAACAAAATAATAAGTAGATAATAATTTTGAATGATTTGTTTTACACTACGAAATGCAGAGTAATTACAGTGTTGAAAAGACAATTCTAGTTAAGTGATTTTATACACTGAGAATTTAAGATGATAATAAAATACAAACTGCTATTGCTTCTAACTGAGTTTTGGAAAGTAAGTGTCGGGTTTTGGACATTTAAGTAATTTTCTCAGTCTCCAGAACTATAAGAGATAAAAATCTGAAATTTTGACAAGATCTTTTACTTAATAACAAAAGATTTTGTAACAAGTTTAAGCAAATTCGGATAATTACTATGGTTTATTTAGATTCGTAGGGGGTATGAATTTACGTTCCTACTAGAACTAGACCGTTCTCACGGTTAGTAGCGTCAGCTGCTCTGTGAGTCATAGCGAAGACACAATCCTACAGTCACCGGGCTACACGGCTGCATGCTTTAGTGCAATGAATGTTATTCAGCAATAACTTGCTACGTTACAATTGTCAGGGATTTTGAAGGTCAGTTCGGATTTATATACTAAGATCTTTTCTAGTTTGGCTTTTCAAACAAACAATGAAAATGGTAAAAAATGTTATTTTTTAACAGAACTGCTTAAAAGTAAGGTGCGTCTTAGAGTCAGTAGCGTCTCATAGCCTGTAATATATGGTAACATCATTTTGCTGTGCACTGTGCAGGATGACAAATACACAGTTGCTTAGTACTGATGTAAATGGTACAAAACTAACGTTAATTTTGTACCATTTATATCAATGTTAAACAAATGTGTTGAACTGTGCATTTGTCATCCTGCACAGTACACAGCAAAACGATGTTAAAGTTGTAAGAACGTCGTACTCGATGGTGGTGTGAAAGCCGAAATCTAGATGGTACAAAAGAAAAATACAGCAGTATGCAACCAAATGGCGGTTTATTCTTTAAAAAAATGTTGTACGACTGTGACTCAGAGCTCCCAGTCTGATGGAATATTTGGCTGGAAAGGAATAATTCCTCCAACAGTGCCCCCTGCTCTTACGAATTCGGAAAGAGGGAAATAATAGATGAAAAAAGGAGTTACCATAGAAAACGATGATGAAAAAGCCGGCCGAAGTGGCCGAGCGGTTCTAGGCGCTACAGTCTGGAACCGCGCGACCGCTACGGACGCAGGTTCGAATCCTGCCTCGGGCATGGATGTGTGTGATGTCCTTAGGTTAGTTAGGTTTAAGTAGTTCTAAGTTCTAGGGGACTGATGACCTCAGAAGTTAAGTCCCATGGTGCTCAGAGCCATTTGAACCATCTGATGATGAGAAAAGTGAGTTCATAGGTATTTTACTAGGAAAAAGTGGAAGACATTTTTCTCATAATGGTATCTTTCGACACTGTGGTACCGATTGTCTATGATACCTTAATTCTGACGTATCACGCCAAGTAAAGCAAAGCAGGGAAAGCGGTGCACCGACATTAATGAATATTGGTCACTAACGATGCTAAGAAGTAAAATAGCTGACACAAAATGAAAAGGTATTTAGACGTAACAACAGCTTTCCAGTCATATAATGCTTACTTTTTCCTGTATTACGGTGCAACTTAACCACGTTAAGGTGTGCATTAGATTTTAAGTCATTTATGACTGCTTTGGTGAGCAATACTCTTACAGACAGCGCTATCGAAGGATGACTTGCGATCCTCCGAGCAAAGCGAACTCCTTACAAGCCGAAGTCAGCCAAAGTGGCAACGCTGTGTAGGCGGCCTACCGAACTGATGGGTTGGGTTGGGTCGATTTGGAGAGGAGACCAAACTGCGAAGTCATCGGTCTCATCGAATTAGGGAAGGAAGTCGGCCGTGTCCTTTCAAAGGAACCATCCCGGCATTTGCCTGAAGCGATTTAGGGAAATCACGGAAAACCTAAATCAGGATGGCCGGACGCTGGATTGAACACCGAACTGATGCAGTACAGATGTACAGATTGTGAATGTTTGGCTTCGTTTGTTGTGACATCTGCTACTTTTGTCAAACTTTTCCTGCAGACATCCATAAATATCTGGTCTGTCTATAAATGTGATTTATCTGACTAGCATGTCTTTACAGTAACGAAATTTAAATATAATTGTAAAAGAGTGAATCATCGTTGTAAACATGCTAGTGAAGAGTAATTTGTTATCTACACGAAATGTGTATTACTGTTAACCCATACATATTATAAAAATGTGTGTATGTATGTGTGTGGGGGGGGGGAGTACGTCTGCTCCTGATCTCCTCCTAAAACACTGGACCAATTTCAAGCAAAACTGACCCCACTGCACCTTACTGACAGACAATAGCTGCCTTGGGTCTAAGAAACACCTACCTATCATAGTTCAGAAAACATGACGTCATAAACACTGAGATGATTGAAAAACTGTGGCATAATGCACGATATTTAAATTTTTACTACTACGTTACTAAATCGATACGCAATAAATTTTGCAGACCGTATCCACATATGCCGCTAAACACACCTGCAAAAGCGTATCATTGTACCACACAAAGTCCACGAGATATGACGACTTAAACACTGAGATTTGTGAAAAACTGCCGCATTGTTCATGACGTTTAAATTTATTACTTCTTTTCTACTAACTCTATTTGTAAGACATTTTGCAGACAGTATCCACATATTCCCCTGAATGCACCTAAAAAATTATATCACGGTATGACACATAGACCATATGATATGCGTGAAAAAAATTGTTATCTTTGCTACTAATTCAATTCGCAAAATAGTTCGCAGACTATATCCACTTCAGCCGTTGAATGTACCTACACGTATGTACTGTAGTACGACACACAGTTCAGGAGATATGATCGCCGCGCGGCGTGGCCGCGCGGTCTAAGGCGCCATGACACGGCTTGCGCAGCCCCTCCCGCCGCAGGTTACAATCTCCCTCGGGCATGGATGTGTGTGTTGTTCTTAGCGTAAGTTAGTTTACATTAGTTTAAGTAGTGCGTAAGTTTAGAGGCCGATGACCTCAGCAGTGTGGTTCGAATTGTTCAAATAGCTCTAAGCACTATGGGACTTAACATCTGAGGTCATATTCCTCTAGAACTTAGAACTACTTAAACCTATCAAACCTAAGGACATCACACACATCCATGCCCGAGGCAGGATTCGAGCCTGCGACCGTAGCGGTCACGCAGTTCCAGACTGAAGCGCCCAGAACCGCTCGGTCACATCGGCTGGCTCGCAGTTTGGTCCCTTACGAATTCACACACATTTGAAAATTTGGATGTGATCTCATACTCATTGAGATGTGTCCAAAAACGGACCGCCATACATGAAATTTTAATAGATTTAGTGTTTACTACAAAGACACACCTAGATTAGAGCCTACTTAAGGAAATCCCTGACACATGGCAGCGATTTTGACAGCTTTCAACTGCGACATATACCGACACGTACCGTGGGTGATTGAAAGCTATTCCAAGAAAAGCTTACTTAACTTCCAAGAGATCTGTAGTCTGTACAAAGCATTTCAAAGAAGGGGATATAACAAACTTTTATACGTTTAAGGGTGTGCTAGGAAACGAGTACAAATACCCACGAGCTCCACCAAAATTAAGAGACTGTGTAATGCCAAGAAATAACGCCATTCCACCTCATTGCTTAAGCAAACCATCTAAATCTGACTCCAGGGACGTTCTACATGGAAGATGTCTGAAACTGGAGAAGACCCGGCGGAGGTTCGAGTCCTTCCTCGGGCATGGGTGTGTGTGTTTGTCCTTAGGATAATTTAGGTTAAGTAGTGTGTAAGCTTAGGGACTGATGACCTTAGCGGTTAAGTACCATAAGATTTCACACACATTTTCTTTCTTTTTTTTTTTTTTTTTTGAAACTGGAGATAAATCTTTGTAAGAGAAACGAATAGTTGCTTGCGGAAGACGTGATTAAAATTTTTACATACTTGGGTGAAAATATAGGTAGAATTATGTAAAGTGACATGTGGTGTCATACTGTAATTAACGATTCTATATGTTTCTGTAGGTTACCAGAGGAGGTCATTCCAAAAATTCAAGTTAGCGTGGAGGTCGATAGTTGTGTGTTCGAGTATGTGTTTGCAATAGTATTTTAAATGCTCACAACTTGCTAAGGATAGTGACCCTAAACTTGAAAGTAACACGGTGGTCACAGCTAGAGAAGATTTTGCAGAGTTATTTAACCAGTGGAAGCTGTGAACATGAGTGTGTCACAAAACTAAAGAACGTGTTGCACATCGGGAGCAAAATTCTACTGAAAACAATAGAAATATTACTCATGTCAATTTCTTATGCGAACGTGTTACGTTAAACGCTATGAAAAACAAAAGGCACTTCGTCAATAAGTTTCTCTACCTTCTATTAGTATCGGAACAGTCCAGTGCAGTACATAACGCTCTTCGCTCATGCAAATACAAAAGCTTATTGCTTCCATAAACATTTCAGCAGAAAGTAATTCAAGTAATGGTCATTTTATTAAGACTTTTGTAGCCAGATTGCCTGAAGAGGAAAAAATATGTGTTTTAACAGTTGGATGATATGTATGTTAATCCAAACGTTCAGTTCAAGAGAGGTGTTATAAATGATGATGCTGATAATTAATTAAGAACTGAACATGCAACAGTTCTGGCTTTTCTATTTTCATGTGCGTTTGGCAGCATGAAAGAAATTGTTCCGTGGCACCTAGTGAAAAATATGTCTGGGCAGTAAAAGTATGAAAAAAGACTAGCAGTTTTACAACATCTGTTGTGGAATTAAAGTCATAACTATGAGGGTCATGCAGCAGGCAATGCAACACGTCTATATTTTGAAAGCGCCATATTATTCCCCACTCTTTTCATACAAAATCATGCTTTTCAACACAATCTCTGTTCAATATGACGGCCTTACGCCACCTCACTGGGAGGGCGGGTATGGCCGTATGGTACCACTCTACTGGTCGACGTCAGGATCGACGTCTTCCTGTAAGAGTAGCCTTCCCATCACCCATGTGCTGCTTCCCGCGGTCAACAGCTTCATTGGCCCAAACGGATGGAATCCGGAAGGTGCGAAATTCCGGCGGTAGGGTGGATGAGGAAGAACAGTCCAATGAAGTTTTGTGTGCTGCTCTCGGATGCGCACTCTTGAGTGAGTGCTTGTGTTTTCATGGAGGAGGAGGAGCTAGTTTGCATTTTTTGTGGCGACTAACTCCCTAAAGACGTTTCTTCAATATCCTGAGGGCACACAACACACTTCCCAGTTGATCATTGCACCATGAAGGAGGACGTCAAACAGAATAAACCTTCTGAGTACCAGAAGGCTGTCGCCATGAATTTACCGGCTGACGATGTGGCTTCTACATCTACGTGGATACTCTGCAAATCACAGTTAAGTGCCTGGTGGAGGGTAAACGTTTTCTTCGGAGGAGAGGTACTGTGGCGCCACTCCATGCCTTGAAGTTTTGTTTCTGGTTCGAGGTGATGAAAGTATGTTTCATCGCCTGTGACGATGTTCGACAAAAAACTGTCACGATCAGCCGTACAACACGAAGGATTTTCGCAAAGATTCTCCTTCGTTGTACTTTATGATCTTGTGTTAGGCTGTGAGGAATCCATCGGCCACACATCTTTGAATAGAACAATTGGGGGGCGAGTGTGTCAGTACTACCAAAAGAAGTATCTGGTTGTGCAGAGAGGTGTTTAACTGTAATAGGTCGATTACTTCGAACTAGAGAGCTGTCAAGTTCCAGCATTGTAGGAGTCACGGCTGTGTGCTGGAAGCCGGCACGTGGGAGATTTGACTGGTTTGCGTGACCTTGTTGCAGTGATGACAGACGCACCGCCCAACGACTTACTGTGCTTTTGTTCACATTTGTAAACATTCTGTAAGCGCCCATGATATCTGCGATGCTCTGGTTTTCCGTAAAAAGAAACTCAGTGACTGGTCTCTGCTTGGAACGCACCACCGTTAAGGACGCCATTTTGGAGGCTACGTACAGCGACACCATCTATCGGTATTTCATAAAACCACAGCGGCTGAAGCGGTAATATTCCATTATGTTTCACAGCAAATGCCACATTTTTTCAACCGAATTTCTCCGAGGAAAAAATCTGTTCCATACTTATTGAACGCCCCTCGTATAATCTGTGATAATAATGATGTAAAAGCCGGCCGGTGTGGCCGAGCGATTCTAGGCACTTCAGTCTGGAACCGCACGACCGCTACGGCCGCAGGTTCGAATCTTGCCTCGGGCATGGATGTGTGTGATCTCCTTAGGTTAGTTAGGTTTTAGTAGTTCCAAGTTCTAGGGGACTGATGACCTCAGATGTTAAGTCCCATAGTGCTCAGAGCCATTTGAACCATTTGAATGATGTAAAAAGAAACTTTTTCCTGAAACTGACAGAAAGCTCTAAATGCAATTATTACTTCTATATTTCTTTTGACAGTAATGCTAACGTCATATATGTCACGTTTGATACTGTGCACCTGTTTAAAATAATTTCATAAACTCATTAGATGCAGACAAGGGATTTATATTCCCATCATTTGATCAGATATGTAATCAGGTTTTAGCAGCTAAGTTTTCTGATATGGTCAACTTAAGCAGCGGAAAATGTAGAGACACTCCCACTGTAAAAGCAGCTCCAAAGCTCAATTACGGAAGTGCGTATCCCAACGCCTTTGAGGGTCAAAATATATACCTGGAAAACAATGTGTTTCATGACACAACCGTTGCTGTTTTGATGTGTTTCAAAGTGCAGACTGGGAGTACATCACAGCTTTTTAGTAAGTTATTGATGTTGGTCAGCAGATGGCGGTCATTAAATATTAAGTTTTCTTGGTATCGTGGTAATATGTTTTCCATCACTCCTCATCCATTCGGTGAGTTGAATGGACGGAACGAGTTCCATGCCGATGGGAGCGCATGTGGAGACGCTGTGCATCTTGGTGCACATGTCTGTTCTCCCCCCTCCCCCCACCCCCCCCACCCCCCCCTTGTTCCCTGCCCTCTCGCTTTGTTTCTGACCTGGCATTGCTTAATTTCATGTGCCTATGCAGGTTTTCATAGTCGGTCCGTACTAAGTTCATAATGAGTGTATAGATGGTGAGAGCCTTTTATAGTACGTTAGTACTTTTTTAGGGCTTATAATACCTAAGACCATAGTGCCCAGACAGGTAAAGCCCAGCATATAGGTTTTAATCACTCGTCGCATTGTATCTAAGTCATGTTATGAACAGCTTTCTATGTGTAAACTCCTGACTTCCATATATGAATAAGGGTATATTACAATATGTAGTTTTGTATGGCGCTAATATGGATAATGCCTTTGCTTCAGATGTTTTACTCCGTAATTGACGTACTTTATAGTATGTATACTATGCATAGCATGTATAGTAAGTGTATGCGAAAGTGTTATTTGCGTGGGTATTTGATTAGCAGTAATAGTGAAATTGTACTGTAGTAGTAATGAGAGATTACACCGTGGCACTGCTTGGACAGCGCTATCTGGTGGCCGGTTGTGAACCGCTAGAATCGCGGCAGGTGAACCTGTGCGGAATAGGGCAGTGTGATGCCAACCGTTGCTAGTCGAGCAGCGGTTATGTACCGTATAGTTTTATCTTGTGTCTTCGGTCTTACATATCTTGTGGAAAAGAATGACCATGAGAACAGTTGTTTTTTGTATATTTTGTGACATTGATTTTATATCAGCTGGTCTGTCTCATGTATCGTTATATCCAAATGATTTATAAATGTTAATCTACACTCAGGTATGTGGTACTGTGCTAATAGTAATGTATATAGCGTAACTGATGTAAGCCCTCCCTCAAACCTGTCATGTTATATCATCACAGATCCGACGATGGCACCTTTAGTGTGTTGAAACCAATTATCCAGTAAACAGTATTTAAGCTATCTTGGCTTTTGAATTATTTCTACAACAGAGTGATCGCCCCACTACGCACTATGTTGGTAGGTGGCAGTCATTAAATATGAAGGATTCATCGCTCTCAAGAGAAACACACAGAGCATTGTGCCACGCTAATCAAGTTCTTCTTTGCAGTAAGTTACTTTTTAATAATTTGCAAATGCAGTATTTTCTGATTGGATAGTTTCAGACTGACAATTTTGAAAAGTATTTGGACTGTACGAACAACTATCTGCTGCAAGGAAGCATGTCATTCAATCACCAGATTTTAAATGATGATCTTCCAGTGGTCCAGTCTGATGGCGTTGACGTCAATGACTGAATTCTTCTAGCACGCCCAGAATTTGAAGACTCATATGTCAAAGTCATGAACAGTAGTTATACATGTAATAATTATACTGTTTGCGTTCGTGTTTGCGGGTATGTATCGCAGAACGCTGTACAAAGAAGTCTTGTGAAACTAGTGTTTCATTTATAAAGTCATGAATGCTGCGATCTTTATTTTGACATTCTTATTAAGGGTTGCTTAACTTTCCGATCATTAGGAACTATACATGAAAATCTGCCAGCAATGTTTCGACCAGGATGTGTATCGTATAGTTACAGTACCATGTGTCTACCGCACAATGCTCGTGTGAAAAAGACGTCTCTCTGTGAACTGGTCAAATTACGTCCCAAATAATTTCTTAGAAAACACTAACATGGAAGGACTTGACCCCAAGTTGTTCAAAAGCATTCACCGTTTAATTTTAAACCTACTATATACTTATCGTAACCATTCAGTAGACAACAGTTTAATTAAACAATTAATCAATTAACAGAAAGTTACTTTAAATCATCAATTAATCCAGAATTTGCTTTACCAGTCTCCAGACTATGTAATATGACTAATTGATAACATTAAAATCAATGTTCACAGGTTGGCTAATGCTCAGAATAAAACTGTACATTGATTTTTTTCTTTTACCAAATTAAAATAAAAAAACTCAAATTCATTTACTATGGGGAACCAGACTCTTAAGAACAACAAGTTGAATAAAAACTTTCACCCTGTAATAAATTTAACTGGATCAAAACAAGAAGCATAATTAGCCTTTTATCAATAATATTGCCTCAGAGAAATAATCTACCAACCAAGCAGCTCAAGAAATGTACAGAATTCTTCAATATATAATTTGCAAAAAAACATTACCTATGTCACAAATTTATAGCAACAAGACCTGCAATACTACCCAACATGTTAAACATATAATTTCAGAAGTTAATACAATGCAAAGTAAGCTTCAATAGCTTACAGTTTACCACAGTTCCAGCAGTCATTTCCATCCAGTAGAACGGCCGTCCAGTGACACTACCGTAGTATAAATCTAGCAGCCCACGTGGGCAAAACTAGAACACACCAAGATTTACATCAATTTTGAATACAAATAAACGCATGAATTTAAAATAAATCTCTCATATGCAAACGTATACAAAGTCACATTACACATGCCCGGAGCCACAGCAAGTGCAGACAGTCATTTAAAACACAATTTCAAGCCACCTCTCAGGCACGCAGGGAGTAAAAATGTAGAAGGAAGCAGTTACAATGCTTGGACCCAGAGTTCAAAAAAATGGTTCAAATGGCTCTGAGCACTATGGGACTTAACTTCTGAGGTCATCAGTCCCTTAGAAGTTAGAACTACTTAAACCTAACTAACCTAAGGACATCACACACATCCATGTCCGAGGCAGGATTCGAACCTGTGACTGTAGCGGTCGCGCTGTTCCAGACTGAAGCGTCTAGAACCGCTTGGCCACACCGGCCGGCAACTAACAAAACAATATCTACTTCCTCCTAATATCTACCAATATATAGACTGGCATGAACAAACTCTTCCTCCTAACGCTCATGCTTAGCTCGGAGCACCGGCTTCACTGTCGCTACGCCAACTCTCCGTCGCTTCGCTTACCTCCCGGACACGGAGCGCCAACTAGCCACGTGGCGCGGCAGCGAACCAAAGACACAGAAACAGCGATGGGTCGACTCGGAAAGAGCCGCCACGGCTCACTCTTGTTCCAGAAGTAAATGAGACAACAGAGGTGTAACCGGCAAACTGTCATTTACGTTTGGTGAGTGTGCGGGCAGCTCAGCGCAAAGTACGGTATAAAGCTGATCCCAGAATGACTATTACTATAGTGATATGTTCAACGTCCAGAAAATGGTTCAAATGGCTCTGAGCACTATGGGACTTAACATCAGAGGTCATCAGTCCCCCAGAACTTACAACTACTTAAACCTAACTAACCTAAGGACATCACTCACATTTATGCCAGAGGCAGGATTCGAACCTGCGATCGTATCGGTCACGCGGTTCCTGACTGAAGCTCCTAGAACCGCTCGTCCACAACGACCGGCCAACTTCCAGGAAACGGAACCCGTAGGAGCAGCGAAGATCTCAGTCATTACTTACACATGTCAGCTGTCTACACCACAAGTTCTGAGCACTTAGACATCACGACTACAATTGTATTCATGCGGCTCACATTGTGGATAATATCCCTCTGAATAGTATTTAAATTTCTTTAAAAACTGAAATTAGTAATTAGGAATATTTTGACCAATCTTAGCCGAGTGTACATAAATTGCTTATCTGTTGTATTTGGTGGGTAACTTCTTCCTGTATTGCGACCAAGCCGCCGCTGAGAGCCCCAGAGTCGACAACACATTTGTGAGAGTTCTATACAGAGCACCAAGCTGAGAGGGGTGCCATGGGGCCCAAGTGCAGTATTCGTGTACAATGCGTGAACAATTAGTACCGAAATATGACACTGGTGAAAGTGTACGAGTGCAACAGGGGTGGAGGTTGAGGGTGGAGGCGAGATAGGTGCCCAGTGATAAGTCGCTTGTGTGAAGAAAAAGTCTCGAAGCGGCCCCGACTGCGACTGTGCCGTATTAGGAGGTAATGAGATACTGCTTGCGGTCTTGTTGTTGGAAGAAGTCCCGGAATAACCTCATGATATTAACAAAGTGTTCTTTTAACCGTGATATTGTCACACTGTAGCGTGTGTGTTGGTTGATTTGGTGAATAACTGTAGCTATGGGTGGAGTCTCCGGCATTCCTCCTCTTAAAAGTCTGAATTAATTGTACCTTTTGTATCCCGCCTAGAAGGCGGCGCGTGGGTCTGCTCCTCAAAACTGAAAGGTTGGCCGAATGAGGGAAGCGAGTAACGGTAGATGAGGTAAGATTTTCGGTACAGCTTTTTACGTGAAAGTCCATTTAATTATTAGTCAAAGACATACGCAACTTTACACTGAAGAGCCCGTAAGTGCGACTGGATAGGCATCAACGTTAATAGCCACTAGTAGGAGGACAAACTATCATTGAAGCAACAAAGTTAGTAATGGCCCCCAAAGGAAGTGGAAACAATGTTGTTAGCCGGCCGTGGTGGCCGAGCGGTTCTAGGCGCTTCAGTCTGGAACCGCGCGACTGTTATGGTCGCCGGTTCTAATCCTGCCTCGGGCATAGATGTTTGTGCTGTCCTTTGGTTGGTTAGGTTTAAGTAGTTCTAAGTTCCAAGGGACTGATGGCCTTAGATGTTCAGTCCCATAGTGCTCAGAGCCATTTTTGAACCAATGCTGCTAGATCGTCTCCTCGGAGTCAAATGGGCTGAATCTGCAGCGGCGCTCGTAGAGCTGACCAACGCCTGCTAAAGGGCGCTGTCGTCGTTGTCGATGTCGTAGTGCCAACCTATGAACTTGCACCTACGCCGTGGTATCGTTGCTATCGATACCACAGTACCAACTACACAGAGGTGACAAAAGCCATGGAATATCGTGTCGGACCTCCTTTTGCCCTGGCGTAGTGCAGCAACCTCGACATGGACTCAACAAGTTGTTGCAAGTCCTATGTAGATATATAGAGCCGTGCTGCCTCTACAGCGCACGAACAAACCTCTGACATATCTCCCATAAATGTTCGATGAGATTAATGTCGGGAGATCTGGGTGGCCAAATGATTCGCTCCAAATGTACAGAACGTTCTTCAAACCAATCGCAAACAAATGTGACCTAATGACATGAAATCGTTTTTTGGGAACATGAAGTCCATGAATGACTGCATATGGTCTCCAAGTAGCCGAACACAATCATTCCCAGTCAATGATCGGTTCAGGTGGACCAGACAACCTATTTCATTCCATGTAAACACAGCCCACACAATTAGTGAGATATCACGGAGATATCATAGCTTGCATAGTGCCATTTTGACAACTTGAATCCATGAATTTTGGGATCTGCACCACATTCTAACCCTACTATCAGCTCTTACCTACTGAAATCGGGACTCATCTGACCAGGCCGAAGTTTTCCAGTCGTCTAGGGACCAGCCAAAACGGTCACGAGCCCAGGAGAGGTGCTGCAGGTGATGTCGTGCTGTTAACAAATGCACTCCGGCAGGTCGTCTGCAGTCGTAGCCCAATAGCGCCAAATTTCGCCACACTGCCCGAAACAGCTACGTTTATCATACGTCCCACATTGATTTCTACGGTTATTTCACGCAGTGTTGCTCGTTTGTTAGCACTGACTGGTCTACGCGAACACAGCTGCTCTCAGTCGTTAAGCGAGTACCATCTGACATTGCGTTGTCCGTAGTGAGAGGTGTTGCCTGAAATTTGATATTCTCGGTGCACTCTTGACACTGTGGCTCTCGCAATACTAAATTCCCTAATTATTTCCGAAGTGTAATGTCCCATGCGTCTAGTTCCAACTGCCATTCCGCTTTCAAAGTCTGTCAGTTTCCTTTATGTGGCTATAATCACTCCGGAAATCTTTCCACACGAATCACCTGAGTACAAATGACAGCTCCTCCGATGCACTGCAGTTTTACACCTTGTGTACGCGGTAATTACCACCGTGACTTTTTTCATCTCAATGTATCATTGTTCCCCAGCGGATCATCCACCTGTTGATTTCTTACAGCAGGTGTTTCGTCGCCTAATGAAGTGCTGGTTAAAGGAACAGCAGGGAAACCATACATAATGAACGTCACTATCGTCTGGCAAAGCACTTATTCAGGAATGGACACGTAAATGAGACGTATTCCTGTCACAAGTTTCCTAACGTTCCACTCACAATAAAGCAGCCGCTAGAAGAGCAATGGACTTCCTGTGGGACGTGCCAAAAGAACAGAAGTTAACACAAACAATAACGTCTGCAGTATAAAGACCAGTTCCCGGAGAGAGGGAAGAATGAATTAATATGAATCACTAGCCAAGAGTCAAGATCGCGGTCATTGTAACAGGCCACACCACGCTACACTTCAATTTCTAGCGCCGGTATCTCGCGTGCGAGTACAACGACAGCGCAGGCACAACCATCGTAGTTGCAGCATGTTTCGTAATTATAAACATCAAGAGCAGCTCGCGGGTGGTTACCACAAGGCTGCTCCCAGGGTAAATTAAGACAACACTGGCCACAAAATGGCGGTAGCCGTTGAGCGAAGAGCCTCGCTATGTCGACACCTACGTGGGAGTGGGGTGGATAGCTGCCTTCCAGACTATTTAAAGACTCATTTGACGAGCAACAGTGCACCTCCGCGGTATACGAAAAATTCGTTGGAGCTAACCTAACAGATGTTGGAGGTGCAACCGCTCCTGCTGTTCTGGCCGGCTGGAGCGGCCAAGTTTTTGCCTTCAAGTTAAAAACAAATGTCGTGTGACTAGGACCTCCCGTCGGGTAGACCGTTCGCCAGGTGCAAGTCTTTCGATTTGACGCCACTTCGGCGACTTGGCGTCGATGAGGATGAAATGATGATGACAACACGACACCCAGTCCCTGAGCGGAGGAAATCTCCGACCCACCCGGGATCGAACCCGGGCCCTTAGGACTGACATTCTGTTGCGCTGACCACTCAGATACAGGGGGCGGAAGCCTTCAAGTTGAGCGGCCCGAACTGGTGCGGATTCCCGGAACGCTTGGGACTTTTTATGTCCCCGCCACAGCATCGACTGAATGACGATTAGAAATACCGCCCAGGGAACCAAGCAAGATTTCGCCATTTTGAGCGTTCCTTATATCAAACAATATCAAACAAACTGGGAATACCAAAATTATCCTGCGCCCTCCAACCGATGATCCTCTATGTAGACGATACCTCAATAGAGTCTGCAGAGATGAGAAAATTTGTTTAGTGGTATTAATTAATTAAGATTGATGACTTGGTAATTAATTCATTGATCTGTCCTATTTGGTATCAATTTACTTGGTGTGGTCGTGCGGTTCTGGGCGCTTCAGTCTGGAACCGCGTGAACGCAACGGTCTCAGGTTCGAATCCTGCCTCGGGCATGGATGTGTGTGATGTCCTTAGGTTAGTTAGGTTTGACTAGTTCTAAGTTCTAGGGGACTGATGACCTCGGAAGTTGAGTCCCATAGTGCTCAGAGCCATATGAACATTTTTTTGACTAATGCAAATGCGACTCACACAGTAACAAAACATAGGCATACGGCAGCGATAGTCAGAACACGGAACGAACTTGTTAAAGGATTAGTTTACTCTTCTCATTTCCTTTGTGGTTGGCATTGATGTGGATAGACGCTGTGGCCTCGCCATGCGCCTTACGTGCTTGACAAAGTCACCGCGTTATTGTTGTTGTTGTTGTTGTTGTTGTGGTCTTAAGTCCTGAGACTGGTTTGATGCAGCTCTCCATGCTACCCTATCCTGTGCAAGCTTCTTCATCTCCCAGTACTTAATGCAACCTACATCCTTCTGAATCTACTTAGTGTATTCATCTCTTGGTCTCCCTCTACGATTTTTACCCTCCACGCTGCCCTCCAATGATAAATTTGTGATCCCTTGATGTCTCAGGACATGTCCTACTAACCGGTCCCTTCTTTTTGTCAAGTTGTGCCACAAACTCCTCTTCTCCGCAATTCTATTCAATATTTCATCATTAGTTACATCATCTACCCATCTAATCTTCAGCATTCTTCTGTAGCACCACATTTCGAAAGCTTCTATTCTCTTTTTGTCCAAACTATTTATCGTCCATCTTTCACTTCCATACATGGCTACACTCCATACAAATACTTTCAGAAACGACTTCCTGACACTTAAATCTATACTCGATGTTAACAAATTTCTCTTCTTCAGAAACGATTTCCTTGCCATTGCCAGTCTACATTTTGTATCCTCTCTACTTCGACCATCATCAGTTATTTTACTCCCTAAGTAGCAAAACTCCTTTACTACTTGAAGTGTCTCATTTCCTGATCTAATCCCCTCAGCATCACCCGATTTACTTTGACTACATTCCATTATCCTCGTTTTGCTTTTGTTGATGTTCATCTTATATCCTCCTTTCAAGACACTGTCCATTCCGTTCAACTGCTCTTCCAAGTCCTTTGCTGTCTCTGACAGAATTACGATGTCATCGGCGAACCTCAAAGTTTTTTATTTCTTCTCCATGGATTTTAATATCTACTCCGAATTTTTCTTTTGTTTCCTTTACTGCTTGCTCAATATACAGATTGAATAACTTCGGGGAGAGGCTACAACCCTGTCTCACTCCCTTTCCAACCACTGCTTCCCTTTCATGCCCCTCGACTCTTATAACTGCCATCTGGTTTCTGTACAAATTGTAAGTAGCCTTTCGCTCCCTGTAATTTACCCCTGCCACCTTTAGAATTTGAAAGAGAGTATTCCAGTCAATATCTTCTAGACTACATGAATTAGAGCAACCGAAAGAAGCATCTTTCATGTACTGCTGCTGCGAAACTTATTCTGCCTGAATCGAAGAGTTGTTCGCAAAATGACTGCCACGTTTAGCAAAGAAATGCGAGTGGACAACAACGTTCAGAAGCCAGCTAACGCTAAACTCATGTCAGATTTTTCGTGCGAATTGCTATTTCATCGACACAGATGTACACACGCGAATCAGTCACAGAATTAAACTGGTTTTACTCTCCATTTCTCCTCTCAACATGCTGTTAGGTCCTCTCTCTCTCTCTCTCTCTCTCTCTCTCTCTCTCTCTCTCTCTCTCTTCCTCTGCCTCTCAGTCCCACTTACTTTTCCTCCGTCCTCTTCTCTCTCTCTCTCATGTAATTGTGTGCTCGAGTGGATCTCTGTTTTCGATTGCGCGCAAATGAGAGAGTGGGCCAGGGGACAATAAGCCCCTCTCCTCTCGCAACCGGGCAGGTAGCCGTCCGGCCTGTTTGCTCATTTCACCAACTATTAACGCGCTTGATTACTGGGCGAAATTTACGGTCCAATGGATTTGAAATTTACGCTTAATTTCTCTCCGGCTGAGAACTCGTCCATTAACTGAAACTTTGTTTCTGCTTCGATATGCTCCGCTAACAGTGAGCTACAGCCGCCGCAGGCTCCTGATGGGCCTAGTGCGGCTAAGCGGCGTGGAACCGCTGTTTGCTGAAGTCGCGTCAGTAATTACATTTTTCTAGACCAGTGAGCACCGATGTTAACCGATAGTCTATTTGGAATAGTTTACACGTAATCGTTTCGTGATACCATAGTAAAGGGTTGAGCCGGTAAATAGACAGATACTAGGAAAACTACGTATTTCTGATCAGGTATCAATCGACGCTTGTTCTGATCTGATAGCGGACGTAAATTTAACATTACATTGTTTCTGCTTTGCGAGAAATAATACTGTAACCAAAGAACTTTCGTAGATGTAAGCATGTACGAGGACTCTTTCGAAAGTAAGTTCCGACGCTTTTTGGTGCACGGAAGAGTAGACGATTTCAGCATACATCTACATCTACATTTATACTCCACAAGCCACCCAACGGTGTGTGGCGGAGGGCACTTTACGTGTCACTGTAATTACCTACCTTTCCTGTTCAAGTCGCGTGTGGTTCGCGGGAAGAACGACTGCCGGAAAGCCTCCGTGCGCTCTCGAATCTCTCTAATTTTACATTCGTGATCTCCCCGGGAGGTATAAGTAGGGGGAAACAATATATTTGATACCTCATCCAGAAACTCACCCTCTCGAAACCTGGACAGCAAGCTACACCGCGATGCAGAGCGCCTCTCTTGCAGAGTCTGCCACTTGAGTTTGCTAAGCATATCCGTAACGCTATCATGCTTAACAAATACCTCTGTGACGAAACGCGCTGCTCTTCTTTGGATCTTCTCTATCTCCTCTGTCAACCCGACCTGGTACGGATCCCACACTGATGAACAATACTCAAGTATAGGTCGACCGAGTATTTTGTAAGCCACCTCCTTTGTTGATGGACTACATTTTCTAAGGACTCTCCCAATTAATCTCAACCTGGCACCCACCTCACCAACAATTAATTTTATATAATCATTCCACTTCAAATCGTTCCGTAAGCATACTCCCAGATATTTTACAGAAGTAACTGCTACCATTGTTTGTTCCGCTATCATATAATCAAACAATAAAGAATCCTTTTTTCTATGTATTTGCAATAGATTACATTTGTCTATGTTAAGGGTCAGTTGCCACTCCCTGCACCAAGTGCCTATACGCTGCAGATCTTCCTGAATTTCGCTGGAATTTTCTAATGCTGCAACTTCTCTGTATCCGCGAAAAGCCGCATGGAACTTCCGACACTATCTACTAGGTCATTTATACAGGATGTTACAAAAAGGTACGGCCAAACTTTCAGGAAACATTCCTCACACACAGATAAAGAAAAGATGTTATGTGGACATGTGTCCGGAAACGCTTAAATTCCATGTTAGAGCTCATTTTAGTTTCGTCAGTATGTACTGTACTTCCTCGATTCACCGCCAGTTGGCCAAATTGAAGGAAGGTAATGTTGACTTCGGTGCTTGTGTTGACATGCGACTCATTGCTCTACAGTACTAGCATCAAGCACATCAGTACGTAGCATCAACAGGTTAGTGTTCATCACGAACGTGGTTTTGCAGTCAGTGCAATGTGTACAAATGCGGAGTTGGCAGCTGCCCATTTGATGTAAGGATTAGCATGGGGCAATAGCCGTGGCGCGGTACGTTCGTATCGAGACCGATTTCCAGAACGAAGGTGTCCCGACAGGAAGACGTACGAAGCAATTGACCGGCGTCTTAGGGAGCACGGAACATTCGAGCCTATGACTCGCGACTGGGGAAGACCTAGAACGACGAGGACACCTGCAATGGACAATTCCTCGTGCAGTTGACGATAACCCTAATGTCAGCCTCAGAGAAGTTGCTGTTGTACAAGGTAACGTTGACCACGTCACTGTATGGAGAGTGCTACGGGAGAACCAGTTGTTTCCGTACCATGTACAGCGTGTGCAGGCACTATCAGCAGCTGATTGGCCTCCACGGGTACACTTCTGCGAATGGTTCATCCAACAATGTGTCAATCCTCATTTCAGCGCAAATGTTCTCTTCACGGATGAGGCTTCATTCCAACGTGATCAAATTGTAAATTTTCACAATCAACATGTGTGGGCTGACGAGAATCCGCACGCAGTTGTGCAATCACGTCATCAACACAGATTTTCTGTGAACGTTTGGGCAGGCATTGTTAGTGATGTCTTGATTGGGCCCCATGTTCTTCCACCTACGGTCAATGGAGCACGTTATCATGATTTCATACGGAATACTCTACCTGTGCTGCTAGAACATGTGCCTTTACAAGTACGACACAACATGTTGTTCATGTACGATGGAGCTCCTGCACATTTCAGTCGAAGTGTTCGTACGCTTCTCAATAACAGGTTCGGTGACCGATGGATTGGTAGAAGCGGACCAATTCCATGGCCGCCACGCTCTCCTGACCTCAACTCTCTTGACTTTCATTTATGAGGGCATTTGAAAGCTCTTGTCTACGCAACCCCGGTACCAAATGTAGAGACTCTTCGTGCTCGTATTGTAGACGGCTGTGATACAATACGCCATTCTCCAGGCCTGCATCAGTGTCTCAGGGATTCCATGCGACGGAGGGTGGATGCATGTATCCTCGCTAACGGAGGACATTTTGAACATTTCCTGTAACAAAGTGTTTGAAGTCACGCTGGTACGTTCTGTTGCTGTGTGTTTCCATTCCATGATTAATGTGATTTGAATAGAAGTAATAAAATGAGCTCTAACATGAAAAGTAAGCGTTTCCAGACACATGTCCACATAACATATTTTCTTTTTGTGTGTGTGAGGAATGTTTCCTGAAAGTTTGCCCGTACCTTTTTGCAACACCCTGTATATATTGTGAAAAGCAATGGTCCCATAAAACTCCCCTGCGGTACGCCAGAGGTTACTTTAACGTCTGTAGACGTGTCTCCATTGAGAACAATATGCTGTGTTCTGTTTGCTAAAAACTCTTCAATCCAGGCACACAACTGGTCTGATATTCCGTAGGTTCTTGCTTTGTTTATCAGGCGATATTGCGGAATTGTATCGAACGCCTTCCGGAAGTCAAGGAAAATGTCATCTACCTGGGAGCCTGTATCTAATATTTTCTGGGTCTCATGAACAAATACCTGAGTCGCCTGGATAAATATGGGCATCGACGCTGAAGAAACAGTAAGACAAATAACAACGACGCACCAAGCAGGAACTTTCCGAACTAGACGGAAATCGGTAGACGTGATGTAAATGTACAGGGAAAAAAATGGATGATTTGTTCAAGAGAAAAAGCTTCACAAATTGAGCAAGTCAGTAAAGCGTTGATCCACGTCTGGCTCTTATGCAATCAGTTATACGGCTTGACACTGATTGACAGAGTTATTGGCTATCTTGCCGAGGAATACCGTGTCGAATTCTGTTCAGTTGACGTGTTAGATCGTCAAAATTCCTAGGTGGTTGGAGGGACCTGCCCATAATGTTTCAACGCTGTCTTTTAGGGAGAGACCTGGCGACCTCGCCGCCCCAGGTCAGTTTTGGCAAGCGCGAAGACAAGCAGTGGAAACCCGCACCGTATGCGGCAAGCATTATCTTGCTTCAATGTAACCCCTGGATGGCATGCCATGAAGGGCAAGAAAACGGGACGTATTATATCGTCGACGTACCGCTCTGCAGTAAGGGTACAGCCGATGACAACCAAAGGGGTTGTGCTATGAAACGATATGGAATCCCAGAACATCTCTCCTGGCTGTCAGACCGTATGCATTGTGACAGTCAGGTTGGTATCCCGCTGCTGTATGGGGCGCCTCCAGACACGTCCTCGTTGGTCGTCGGTGCTCAGTTCGAATCGGGACTCATCTCTGAAGACAATTCTACTCCAATCAATGAGACTTCAAGTCGAATGTTCCCGACACCAGTGCAAACGGCTTGCTGGCGTACCGATGTCAATGATATTCGGCGCAAGGTGTTCGTGAGCTCTGCCCCGTTACTGCGAGCCGCATATTAATGGTCCTTGTGGTTACCGGGCACCACCTGCATCGATGATAATGATTAATCTGGGTCTGTGAGTGCCTCTCTGGCGATTGCTCGGTCCTCTGTAGGTCGACCACTTCCTTCTTGAAGCTGTATTCGCTTATGGTTGACCCTTTCCCGCCAACATCGTCGAATAGTTTTATCGTTCCTATACAGATGTCGAGTGATTCGCGGTGTAATATCCACGACACTATGTTCTAGCCACAAGATGTTAAAATGAACTAAGTGTACGAACTTCACACAAATATTATCGATACTACGTATAAAAAAGACTGTATCGTGTAAAAATGACGATAATTATTTCATTATTTTTGTAATAATTTAATTTCTGTGTGAATTAAAACTATTATCAGAGAACTACATTCATAGACAACGACAATTATAGTCTTTTTTTGTTATCAGTAATAATTGTGGTTCAGTTGTTCTTCCTGTGGTAACCGATGAACTGTCCGGGCGTGAGACGTGTGGAGGTCTGCAAAGAGGAAAACCCGTGACTGTATATACTGTTAATTATTATTTGAAAAGTAGAGTCGCTATTGTCTAGACGCAAATTTGTATTTATTTCAATTGTAATCCAATCTAATTAATGTTGTTTAGTGTTAATTGTGAGCTCCGCAATTAGGAGCGCAGCCATTATCTCTAGTAACTTACAGCGGAGTTTACTAGTAGCTAGTATAAAAAATATGAAGTATTTTCATTGAGAATAGTTTTATATGCTAAAATATAGAGAGCAAAAGGCTTAAAGACTTTTATCTGAATATATTAACTTGATATAAAAGGAGTCGAGAATAACAATAGACAAATTGACTATCATCTGGTTGCCGCCATCTTAGCAAAAGTATCTCCGCCGCAGTTTTGAATCGAGAATTTTAACAAACATAAATGTTGTTAGATATAAATGAATGGAAGTACATGTCCACTGGTGGTCCCTAATCTACTTTAAAAGACAGAATTCAACTCAGATTGAATCTTTAAAAATAGTGCTCACAGCACGTTACGTAATATCAATTTCTTATTTGCTGATGTATGAAGCCTAATTATTTCGGACGATTTATATGAAATATTTTAACAGGACACATACGTCAGTGTGGTGCGCGGGTAGTATTTTGTGACTAAATGTTCCTTTTGCAACAGAAAAGGGCTTTCATCTTAAGTAACAGTTGTGTAAATCTGATAAATGATACGCAATTTAGTGCCACCCACACGACTTTACAAACAACATTTCTACACAACGTCAAGGAGAAATTTCTTTAGCATAGTGAAATATATTAGCCAGGATAACCATTTTTGAGATCAAACGAATTGTTACGCTGACAACAGGTAACTGGATTCATATTTTTTTTTATCTACATGAAATATCATTTATAAGTAATTAAAGTCACGAAATACTATAAACCGGTTCCGCCACAGCGGATTACTCCAACCGGATTCTTTGAGCCCAATTACACGTCCTCTCACAAATAATGATGTTTTAGAAAATTATTCACTCGCCTGTTCGCGAGGCATAGTTACTGTGCAACTGAGTACACGGAGTGAAGGTCGCAAAAACTGTATGCCTTCGTATCAACGTCCCCTGTTTACTATCCTTGCCAGTTGCGCGGTGAAATTGCGCTGTGGCATCACACATTCATCCATCGGCCGCTAAAATTTACAATTTTTGCATCTTCCGCCGAGAGCTATATTAATGTCATTTTGAGACCAATCTGCATAACTTCTTCGTGGTGCTTAGTTCTTCTTTTTTGTTTCCTTCGAATGTAATACTGAACTTCTTTGCGCCGTAACTGTAAATGAAGCGGATCACTTTCATAGGAAATCTATTTCATGCAGCAAAACGTATGCTGTGTGCCTAAAACATGAAAGCTGTAGATATACGTACTGAAGTTAATGTGTGTATACTGAGGGAGTGATAGTGCTGTAAGAAGATAGAGCTGTTTGTTTCGGGAAGGTTGGACGAAAGTCAGTGATGAAGAAAGAAGTGGACGACCATCTATTGAGACAAATGAAGTTACTGCAAATATTAACGACGGAGTCACTAAAAACCGGGTGTTTACCATTACAGAATTATCAGCCAGTTTCTCTCAGATATCACAGACAGTGTTGTACTAATTTGTAACTGACAAGCTTGATTATTACAAATTTTGTACACAATGGGTCGCAAAGCTTCTGATTGTTAGTGACGACCGCGATTTATGATGGTTTCGTGTACATTTCAAAATGCGGGACACTGTCCTTAATAGGGTGAGCTATCAGCAAGGACAGCTCTGCAACGTGCTCCCATGCTAGCCACAAAGCTAGTAAGGTGTTCTTGCGGTAGAACGTTCCATTCCTCCACCAGTGCGGTTGACAGCTGCTGGTTGGTCGCTGGAGCAGGTGGACATGCAGCATGTAACGTAGCAACTACGTTACATAGTACTGTATAAATACACCCACTCTATTGAGAGCAACACGTCTTCGAGAAATATAAAGGTCGTGGTCTGTGATGTTTACGACTCTTAACAAACATTAGATGGGCGATGTAGAGTGGCAATGGCAAGAAAGTGTTTCTGAAGAAGGGAAATTTGTTAACATCGAGTATAGATTTAAGTGTCACAAAGTCGTTTCTGAAAGTATTTGTATGAGGCGTAGCCATGTATGGAAGTGAAACATGGACGATAAATAGTTTGGACACGAAGAGAATAGAAGCTTTCGAAATGTGGTGCTACAGAAGAATGCTGAAGATTACATGGGTAGATCACGTAACTAATGAGGAGGTATTGAATAGAATTTTGGAGAAGAGGAGTTTGTGGCACAACTTGACAAGAAGAAGGGGCCGGTTGGTAGGACATGTTCTGAGGCATCAAAGGATCACAAATTTATCATTGGAGGGCAGCGTGGAGGGTAAAAATCGTAGAGGGAGACCAAGAGATGAATACACTAAGCAGATTCAGGATCATGTAGGATGCAGTAAGTACTGGGAGATGAAGAAGCTTGCACAGGATAGGGTAGTATGGATAGCTACATCATGCCAGTCTCAGGACTGAAGACCACAACAACAACAATAGATGGTTGTTGGCCGGGTGCGCGCCCGATTTAATACAATCTGTGTGGCTCCAGTGCTCTCAAGTGACTAACCACTGGCAGAGATACATTAATAACAGTATGAAACTCATATTATATCACATTCCAGCATTCGGTTTTGTCATAATGGTAGTCAGGTGGAATAAATCTCAGAAAATAAAGTGCTCCACCGACCCTGCTAACTTCCAAGCAATACTTCTCCCCACCGCATCCCACACGTGTTTGATAATATTTAAGTCGGGGGAACTGGCAGACCAGTCTATTTTACCAGAAACCTTTTGTTTCACGACCTCGTCTTCCTACACTTTCCAACACGGTCGCATATTGTCATGTAAAAAATGAAGTCATAGCCAGGTGCAACCCCAAAAAGACGCACATGTGGCAGGATTACAGTGTCACCGTAACTTCAACAATGAGTGTACAGTTTTCAAGTATCTGGATGTTAATACACCTATGCAACATTATTCTCTCCAAGCCATAACACCGGGACCAATAAAACGATCAAGTTCGACCATGTTTCTGGGTACATTAAGTGTTTACATCTCTCGCCATGCGTGAAGGGTTTGGCAGAGCACTGAAAGACCTGAGTCGAAACAAGGCCCCGGGAGTAGACAACATTCCATTAGAACTACTGATGGGCTTGGGAGAGCCAGTTATGACAAAACTCTACCATCTGGTGAGCAAGATGTATGAGACAGGCGAAATACCCACAGACTTCAAGAAGAATATAATAATTCCAATCCCAAAGAAAGCAGGTGTTGACAGATGTGAAAATTACCGAACTATCAGTTTAATAAGTCACAGCTGCAAAATACTAACGCGAATTCTTTACAGACGAATGGAAAAACTGGTAGAAGCGGACCTCAGGGAAGATCAGTTTGAATTCCGTAGAAATGTTGGAACACGTGAGGCAATACTAACCTTACGACTTATCTTAGAAGAAAGATTAAGAAAAGGCAAACCTACGTTTCTAGCATTTGTAGACTTATAGAAAGCTTTTGACAACGTTAACTGGAATACTCTCTTTCAAATTCTGAAGGTGGCAGGGGTAAAATACAGGGAGCGAAAGGCTATTTACAATTTGTACAGAAACCAGATGGCAGTTATAAGAGTCGAGGGGCATGAAAGGGAAGCAGTCGTTGGGAAAGGAGTGAGACTGGGTTGTAGCCTCTCCCCTATGTTATTCAATCTGTATATTGAGCAAGCAGTAAAAGAAACAAAAGAAAAATTCGGAGTAGATACTAAAATTCATGGAGAAGAAGTAAAAACTTTGAGGTTCGCCGATGACATTGTAATTCTGTCAGAGACAAAAAAATGACTCTGAGCACTATGGGACTCAACTGCTGAGGTCATTAGTCCCCTAGAACTTAGAATTAGTTAAACCTAACTAACCTAAGGACATCACAAACATCCATGCCCGAGGCAGGATTCGAACCTGTGACCGTAGCGGTCCTGCGGTTCCAGACTGCAGCGCCTTTAACCGCACGGCTGTCAGAGACAGCAAAGGACTTGGAAGAGCAGTTGAACGGAATGGACAGTGTCTTGAAAGGAGGATATAAGATGAACATTAACAAAAGCAAAACGAGGATAATGGAATGTAGTCAAATTAAATCGGGTGATGCTGAGGGTATTAGATTAGGAAATGAGACACTTCAAGTAGTAAAGGAGTTTTGCTATTTAGGGAGTAAAATAACTGATGATGGTCGAAGTAGAGAGGATATAAAATGTAGACTGGCAATGGCAAGGAAATCGTTTCTGAAGAAGAGAAATTTGTTAACATCGAGTATAGATTTAAGTGTCAGGAAGTCGTTTCTGAAAGTATTTGTATGGAGTGTAGCCATGTATTGAAGTGAAACATGGACGATAACCAGTTTGGACAAGAAGAGAATAGAAGCTTTCGAAATGTGGTGCTACAGAAGAATGCTGAAGATAAGGTGGGTAGATCACGTAACTAATGAGGAGGTATTGAATAGGATTGGGGAGAAGAGAAGTTTGTGACACAACTTGACTAGAAGAAGGGATCGGTTGGTAGGACATGTTTTGAGGCATCAAGGGATCACAAATTTAGCATTGGAGGGCGGCGTGGAGGGTAAAAATCGTAGAGGGAGACCAAGAGATCAATACACTAAGCAGATTCAGAAGGATGTAGGTTGCAGTAGGTACTGGGAGATGAAGAAGCTTGCACAGGATAGAGTAGCATGGAGAGCTGCATCAAACCAGTCTCAGGACTGAAGACCACAACAACAACAACATCTCTCGCCGTATGTGGGTACGTCCAGAATCAATTCTCAGGCTGAATCTGCTCTCATCTGAGAATAGCATTCCTTGTTGGACCAGTCCGCATGCTCTTGGCACCTACATAAAAGGTGCTGATGATGTGCAGGTATCAACAGAACACAGCGTACTGGTCGTCGGTTAAAGAGACCAGCAGTGAAAAATTAATTGTTTAGCTCTGAGTGAAACCGGTACTTAAATTCTATGTAAATAAAGAGAAAATAGATGGTTCTAGAAGGGGCTAACGTATGTTGAATTGTTCTGAAGGACAGAGCCTCATTCAATGTGAAGATAATCTGTGAACATAAATGAGAGATGCGTCATCATAAAGTGCGTAAGGTCGCCGTGCCACTGTGTAGTGTGAGACTGGATCTCTTGCAGACATATTAAACATGGTTGTAATTGCACCCACTGTTTGATGTCGGTCCTTTGTTGCATTTTCCACAGTATAGCGGTCATCTGGTGCTGTAGTTGACCGTGGTCGCCCGCCCACGACCTCTACTTAAAGCAGCAGTGCCTGTGGTGCAGAATGCCACGGTTGCGGGGCAGCCCCATTTAACGCTATAGTAACACTGACGTCACATGATGTGAGGTCTAACTTGCTATGTACGACAGCGAGACCTCTGGCAGCATGCTGAAAATGGTTCAAATGGCTCTAAGCACTATCGGACTTAACATCTGCGGTCGGCAGTTCCCTAGAACTTGGAACTACTTAAACCTAACTAACTTACTGACATCACACACATCCATGCCCGAGGCACGATTCGAACCTGATGTAAGCAGGCTGTTTAGAATTTTATGTGGATAAGGTCACGTAGCGCTCTGTATGAAAATCACTGACTATGCAGCGTGCAGTCTGTGGCTGGTTGGCATTGTTGGAACATTCGCAATTGTAGTGTTGGGCAGCTGGATGTGAACAGCGCGTAGCGTTACGCAGTTGGAGGTGAGCGCCAGCAGTGGTGGATGTGGGAAGAGAGATGGCGGAGTTTTGAGAGCGGATGATCTGAACGTCTGTCCATTAGAGAGAGTAAATTTGTAAGACTGGATATCATTAACTGATATATATGTTATGACTTTTGAACACTATTAAGGTAAATACAATGTTTGTTCTCTATCAAAATCTTTCATTTGCTAACGCCTATCAGTAGTTAGTGCCTTCAGTAGTTAGAATCTTTTATTCAGCTGGCAGTATTGGCGCACGCTGTATTGCAGTAGTTTGAGTAATGAAGATTTTTGTGAGGTAAGTGATTCATGAAAGGTATACGTTACTGTTAGTCAGGGCCATGCTTTTGTAGGGATTTTTGAAAGTCAGACTGCGTTGCGCTGAAAATATTGTGTGTCAGTTTAAGCACAGTCATTTATAATTTCTGTAAGGGGACGTCTCATATGACGACCCTTAGCCGAGGATACTATGACGGTACGTCACATAAATATTGACATTTTTAGCGGTTGTAAATCGTAGTTTACGTATTTTATGAATATAATTAGTGTAAAAGATAAAGTTAATGTTCTTGAAACAACTGATATGCAGCGACAGCATCTTTATTTAATGACTATGAAAATAAAAAAGGATCAAAAGAGACGCGATTGTACGGCCGGGGAGGAAGAACGTATTTTGTAGTACACACAGTTTTGTTTCGCTATACGGAAGGCAGCCATTGAGCGGCTACACATATTTTATGTAAGTTATTCGTATTTATTCCTAAAATAAACTTGTTATTATTATCACAAGTTGAATTTCTTTGTAATAGTTGTCACCTCAAATGCTCGGAGTGGCTAAGCATTTTTAATAAGCATTTTTTCAGTAATTTGCGCTGCGAGAAGCTCATCTTCCGTTGCAGCCTCTGGTCGGCCATTACGCACCGAAATATTAATTTATTTTTCAGTGTTAACAGTAACTGTAAATGCGCGAGATTTCGTTATAAGAACGTTTTTAAATTGCAACAGATAATTAATTTACCTTAAAGTTCATGTTTTTAAACTATACAGATTCCGTGAGTTCAGTAAGTTTTATCTTGGCCGCTCCACGGCAACAATGGAAATTCTCTCAAGCCTTGCTTTGCAATCAATAAACAGAAATTAACAAAATTACATTCAATTCAGTTAACGGCAACTATATTTTATTCATCACGTTCAAAATCTTAAGTTGGTACATGAATAACTGAGGCCCTTCAAGAACCCATTTCTTATTTAGTTATGCACATAAGTAAAAGTGATAAGAAAAGGCAATATCCCTGAGAGAAAGAAGCATGCTGATAAATTAAAAATAAAAATATATAAAAAAATTATGTAATTTTTTTGTATATGACGTAACGAAATGACAACGGACGTCACAAACGACGTCACAAATATTGTGTGTCAGTTTAAGCACAGTCATTTATAATTTTTCTAAGGGGACGTTTCATATGTCGACCCTAGCCGAGGATACCTCACTGGAATCTTCTGATTTTTTTCTTGTAGTTTGTGTAATTAGTGTAGCTATTGTTTATTTCTAGCGCGTAATTATAGAGAGAATTTCCTTTGTAGTTGTAGTTTTTCGTTGTTGTACAGTGAAACAGTTGCGGCATGCATGTAGATTTGCACCAAGTATTTCGCATTTGCGCTTGCAATTAACTAGATATTATTTTCAGTGCTATGTTAATGTGTGTTATTATTTTTGCTCTTCAAATTGTGCTTTTCTTGTTATCGCCTGAAATACGTGATGATTATGACGTGTGAAAAACTTAACACTATGCTCCAAAGTAAATTGAGAGCGTAGCTTATCTGCTCCACCGTGTAATGAATTAACAGACATTCAAAGTAGTAATTTGGTATTTGTGCGTAGCGAAATGGAGCGGGCGGCAAATAATGGTGTAGACAGTGAAACAATTAGTGAACAGGGAAGCATTATCGATCGATCGGTCGGCAACAGCTCGCCTCAGGCCTCTGAAATGACAGGACACGATCTTGCAAATACTGTAGATTCAGGTTTTGCGTCCTCACCGTTTTCTCAAATAAGTCAAGACACATTTTATGCTTTTCAAAATGCGGATATTCCCGGTTGAAATGCACTGCCGAATAGCACTGAGGAACATGTTTCAGACACCAGTGCTTTGTAATTGCAATTAATGCAACAAATGGTACAAAAGCTTCAAAAGTTAGACACAATGGAACAAAATCTTCATAAGTTAGACACAATGGAACAAAATCAGAGACAAACACAGCAAAAGTTAGACACAATGGAACAAAATCTTCGTTACTCAAACTACGTCAATACAGCGTGCGCCAATACTGCCAGCTGAATAAAGGATTCTAGCTACTGAAGGCACTAACTACTGATAGGCATAGTTAGCAAATAAAAGATTTTGATAGAGAACAAACATTGTGTTTACCTTAATAGTGTTCAAAACTACTTCTTCAAGACTGCATGGAAATCCAATACTTCCGTGTGCATTTTCTTTTACTGCTCAGACTTTGAGAAAAAAACTGTAATTATTATTGTGATGTATGATCAGGACTGTCTTTATGACAACAATATTTGCTTTTGACCAACATTAGATCAATAAGTGTGTGTATTTGATATCTTTACTGTTGTAATTATGAAAAATTTTATCAAATGATTAGTGGCCATTGCCCAAAACAATTTGTAAAATATTTGTGGGGAGCATAGGGGCTATGTATGTAGGCTGTTTAGGTTTCTATCTTGGTAACGCCACGTAGCGCTCTGTATGAAAATCACTGATTGTGCTGTGTGCAGTCTGTGGCTGGTTAGCGTTGTTAGAATATTCGCTATTGTAGTGTTGGGCCGCTGGATGTGAACAGTGCGTAGCGTTGTGCAGTTGGAGATGAGCTGCCAGCAGTGGTGGATGTGGGGAGAGAGATCGCAGAATTTTAAGAGCGGACGATCTGGACGTGTCTCCGTCAGAAAGAGTAAATTTATAATACTGGATGGACGATCTGGACGTGTGTCTGCCAGAAAGAGTGAATTTGTAATACTGGATATCATGAACTGATACCGAGCGAGGTGGCGCAGTGGTTAGACACTGGACTCGCATTCGGAAGGACGACGGTTCAATCCCGCATCCGGCCATCCTGATTTAGGTTTTCCGTGATTTCCCTAAATCACTCCAGGCAAATGCCGGGATGGTTCCTCTGAAAGGGCACGGCCGACTTCCTTCCCCATCCTTCCCTAATCCGATGAGACCGATGACCACGCTGTCTGGTCTCCTTCCCCAAACCAACCAACCAACCATGAACTGATATATATATTATGACTTTCGAACACTATTAAGGTAAATAAATTGTTTGTTCTGTATCAAAATCTTTCATTTGCTAACTACTCCTATCAGTAGTTAGTGCCTTAGTAGTTAGAATCTTTTTTTAACTGGTGGTAGTAGCGCTTGCTGTATTGCAGTAGATCAAATAACGAAGATTTTTGTGAGGTAAGTGATTCATGAAAGGTATAGGTTCTTGTTAGTCAGGGCAATTCTTTTGTAGGGATTTTTGAAAGCGAGATTTCGTTGCGCTAAAAATTTTGTGTGTTAGTTTAAGCACAGTCATTTATAATTTTTCTAAGGGGACATTTCATATTTTTTTTCTTTTTTTCTTTTTTTCCTTTTTTTATTTTTCGTTTTCTTTTACTTTTATTTTGTTTTTATCTTTTATTTAGCTGGCAGTATTGGCGCTCGCTGTATTGCAGTAGTTCGAGAAAGGAAGATTTTTGTTAGGTAAGTGATTTGTGAAAGGTATAGGTTAATGCTAGTCAGGGCCATTCTCTTGTAGGGATGTTTCAAAGTCAGATTGCGTTGCGCTAAAAATATTGTGTGTCAGTTTAGTGTTGATCAGAACAAGTAAAGAGAGTAATGTCTCAGTACGTTCAGTTTTGCTCAGCTGTTTGAAAATCAAATAACGTAGAGGTTTATCAGCACAGTAATTCATAAATTTTTCTAATGGGACCATACTAGTTGTAATGTTGCATTTGCTCTGCTAATTTAGATATACTGTTGCTTGCTTTGCCAATTTGAATTTTGTTGTCATTGCTGTTTGTGTTAATTTGTTGTGTTTTCCTGCATTGCCTCGTCCTTTAGTATATATATCTGAGCTCAGTAGATTTAAGTTAGCTTAAGAGAGGGTAGACTATATAAGAAACTAACTATAAAGAATAGGGAAAGAATGCATTCAGAAGTTACATGAAAAAAATTGGGTAAAAATGAGTATTGTATACTGAGAAATATTTATTTTGAAAGAGGATATGAACAAAACAGTAGGGCTTAGGGACAACAAGGTTAGATAGGATTTTTTTGCAGGAAAGATCTATGGTATGAAGTTTTGGGTTGGACTGCAGTACCAAATGATACGCTGAAAGCGAACCCTGTCCTTTTGTGTTATTCCGCTATGTGTTTGTGTACCCATGTGTATTGTGTTCTTCCTGTCTTCATGTGTTTAGCTAATACGATTTATGTTGTAGAATTTTTCTAATAATATGTTATTTACTGTGTAAAGATGTTTTAATTCTGTTCTGTTTCAATCCTCATGTTTGAAATTAATGTCTCGAAAACTATTCTCATTATTTTATTTATTTACTTATGTCATAATTCCAGTATCACTGATGTCTGTTATTTTCTATTCTTTTGTAAAGCCTGTACTACTACAAATGTTATCTGTACTATTATGTTCTTTAATGATGTTTTCTGTATCTATGTAATTGTATTCTCATGTTATAAAATTGTAATGGACACCTGTTCATTGAATTAAGTAACTTGTAAGCATACATTTCACTGCACACATTTCTGTTGGTGATAATATATGCACAATATGTGAGAAGTTGGTACTGTTAGTGTTTGAACATGTGTTAATAATTCAACAAGGGACTGGTTAACAGCATTGCTGGGTCTAAGGACAATTCCAAAAACTTTGTGAGTGCACAAGTGGTGGTTTATGGACTTGCTATATTGTGCGCAAAACACTTCGATGGTGATTGTGCAGCTACACAGTCGCAACAGATAGTTGCTCGCCGTCTCTACAAGGACTGCAGGGGGTCTGTACCTTTGATGATCCACCAATACCATACCCTCTACCAGGACTACAGTGGGTCTGCTCTGTGATGACCAACCTACCAATATTCTTCAAAACTTCGAATGACTCAGTTGTGGGTTTGCTCTGTTGTGGCCCATTACCTGTCTGCATGTCAAGAGACAGCACTGTCTTTCCGTTGGAAGGACAACACTACTTCTTCAAGACTGCATGGAAATCCATTTTCTTGTGATGAATGATCAGGACTGTCTTTATGGACTGTGAGAAAATTTTAGCTTTTGAGCAACATTGTATCTATAAGTGTGTGCATTTCATTTCTTTGTTATTGTAATTATGAAAATTTTTTTCAAATCTGTATTGGCCACTGCCCAAAACAATTTGTAAAATTTTTTGTGGGGAGCATGGGGGCTATGTAAGTAGGCTGTTTAGGTTTTTATGTTGGCAACGTCACATAGCGCTCTGTATGAAAATCACTGACTATGCAGCGTGCAGTCTATGGCTGGTTGGCATTGTTGGAACATTCGCTATTGTAGTGTTGGGCAGCTGGATGTGAACAGCGCGTAGCGTTGTGCAGTTGGAGGTGAGCGCCAGCAGTGGTGGATGTGGGGAGAGAGATGGCGGAGTTTTGAGAGCAGATGATTTGGACGTCTGTCCATCAGAGCGAGTAAATTTGGAAGACTGGATGTCATGAGCTGATATATGTATTATAACTTTTGAACACTATTAAGGTAAATATAATGCTTGTTCTCTATCAAAATCTTTCATTTGCTAACTATGCCTATCAGTTGTTAGTGCCTTCAGTAGTTAGAATCTTTTATTCAGCTGGCAGTATTGGCGCACGCTGTATTGCAATAGTTCGAGCAATGAAGATTTTTGTGAGGTAAGTGATTCATGAAAGGTATAGGTTATTGTTAGTCAGGGCCATTCTTTTGTAGGGATTTTTGAAAGTCAGATTGCGTTGCGCTAAAAATATTGTGTGTCAGTTATGCACAGTCATTTACAATTTTTCTAAGGGGACGTTTCACTGCGGCCGCAGCAGCCGCGCGGTTCCGGACTGAAGCGCCTCGAACCGTTCGGTCACAGCGGCCGGCAGCATGCTGAACTTTCTTTCATTTCCCCCTACTAGTTAATATGTTATGTTACTTTAACTACCTCGTCCTTACGCTTTGCAGAACAGTATATACTCGGATGAAACTGCATGCTTTGTATACTTGCATAAAATTGCATCCTAGTAGCAAAAAGCCGTCGATATACTAGATGGAAAGTAGCAGAAATGGAGCTGTGTAAGAAAGTGGTTGGTATTCAACGAGTGTGTGAACTGTTGCTGTGAATTAGATGTGTCGCCTTGTTTATATATACATGTTCTAAAACTGAGGTGGGGCAAGGTGACGAGTTGAGAACACAGTTCTACATCTACATCTACATGGATACTCTCCAAATCACATTTAAGTGCCTGACAGAGGGTTCATCGAACCACCTTCACAATTCTCTATTATTCTAATCTTGTATAGCGCGCGGAAAGAACGAACACCTGTATCTTTCCGTGCGAGCTCTGATTTCCCTTACTTTATCGTGGTGATCGTTTCTCCTATGTAGGTCGGTGTCAACATAATATTTTCGCATTCGGAGGAGAAAGTTGTTGATTAGAATTTCGTGAAAAGATTCCGTCGCAACGAAAAACGCCTTTCTTTTAATGATGTCCAGCCCAAATCCTGTATCATTTCTATGACTAACTCTCCCATATTTCGCGACAATACAAAACGTGCTTCCCTTCTTTGAACTTTGTCGATGTACTTCGTCAGTCCCATCTGGTAAGGATCCCACACCGTGCAGCAGTATTGTAAAAGAGAACGGACAAGCGTAGTGTAGGCAGTCTCCTTAGTAGATCTGTTACATTTTCTAAGTGTCCTACCAATAAAACGCAGTCTTTGGTTAGCCTTTCCCACAACATTTTCTATGTGTTCCTTCCAATTTAAGTTACTCGTAACTGTAATACCTATGTTTTTAGTTGAATTTTCGGCTTTTAGATTAGACTGATTTATCGTGTAAACGAAGTTTAACGAATTCCTTTTAGCACTCACGTGGATGACCTCACTCTTTTCGTAATTTAGGGTCAACTGCCAATTTTCGCACCATTCAGATATCTTTTCTAAATCGTTTGGCGATTTGTTTTGATCTTTTGATGGCTTTATTAGTTGATAAACGACAGCGTCATCTGCAAACAACCTACGACGGCTGATCAGATTGTCTCCCAAATCGCTTATACAGGGTGAGTCACCTAACATTACCGCTGGATATATTTCGTAAACCACATCAAATACTGACGAATCGATTCCACAGACCGAACGTGAGGAGATGGGCTAGTGTAATTGGTTAATGCAAACCGTAAAAAATGCACGGAAGTATGTTTTTTAATACAAACCTGCGTTTTTTTAAATGGAACCCCGTTAGTTTTGTTAGCACATCTGAACATATAAACAAATACGTACTCAGTGCCGTTTGTTGCATTGTAAAATGTTAATTACATCCGGAGATATTGTAACCTAAAGTTGACGCTTGAGTACCGCTCCTCCGCTGTTCGATCGTGTGTATCGGAGAGCACCGTATTACGTAGGGATCTAAAGGGAACGGTGATGAACCTTAGGTACAGAAGAGACTGGAACAGCACATTACGTCCACATGCTAACACCTTTTTATTGGCCTTTTTCACTGACGCGCATGTACATTACCATGAGGGGTTAGGTACACGTTCGACGGGCGTTTCATAGGACGTGGAGGACGCATAAATTGGCCAGCCCGTTCTCCTGATCTTACACCTCTGGACTTCTTTCTGTGGGGTACGTTAAAGGATAATGTGTACCTTGATGTGCCTACAAGCCCAGAGGATATGAAACAACGTATTGTGGCAGCCTGCGGCGACATTACACCAGATGTACTGCGGCGTGTACGACATTCATTACGCCAGAGATTGAAATTTTGTGCAGCAAATGATGGCCACCACATTGAACATCTATTGGCCCGACATGTCGGGACACACTCTATTCCACTCCGTATTTGAAAACGGAAACCACGTGGGTACGTGTAGCTCACCCCTCATGGTAATGTACATGTGCGTCAGTGAAAAATACCAATAAAAAGGTGTAAGCATGTGGACGTAATGTGCTGTTCCAGTCTTTTCTGTACCTAAGGTCCATCACGGTTCCCTTTGGATCCCTACGTAATTCGGTGCTCTCCGACACCACAGAGTAACATATTTGTCTGTGCCGACACACACGATCGAACAGCGAAGGAGTGGTACTCAAGCGTCAACTTTAGGTTACAATATCTCCGGATGTAATTAACATCTTACAATGCAACAAACGGCACTGATTGCGTATTTGTTTATATGTTCACATGTGCTAACAAAACTAACGGGTTTCCATTTAAAAAAACGTAGGTTTGTGTTAAAAAACATACTTCCGTGCATTTTTTTATGGTTTGTATTATCCAGTTACACTAGCCCCTCTCCTCACGTTCGGTCTGTGGAATCGATTCGTCAGTATTTGATGTGGTTTACGAAATATATCCAGCGGTAACGTTAGGTGACTCACCCTGTATAGATAAGGAACAGCAAAAGACCTGTAACACAACCTTTGGGAACACCAGAAATCACTTCTGTTTTACTCGATGACTTTCCGTCAGTTACTACGAACTGTGACCTCTCTGACAGGAAATCACAAATCCAGTCACATAACTGAGATGATATTCCCAAAGCACGCATTTTCATTAGAAGCCGCTTGTGTGATACAGTGTCTAAAGCCTTCCGGAAATCCAGAAATACGGAATCGATCTGAAATCCTTTGTCAATAGTACTCAGCACTTCATGTGAATAAAGAGCTAGTTGTGTTTTCTAGACCCATGTTGCCTGTGTGTCAACAGTTTTCTTCGAGGTAATTCATAATGTTTCAACACAATATATGTTCCAAAATCCTGCTGCATATCGACTTTAACGATGAGGATGATGGAGGTATGGGCCTGTAATTTAGTGGATTACTCGTAGTACTTTTCCTGAATATTGATGTGACCTGTGCAACATTCCAGTCTTTGGGTACGGATCTTTCGTGGAGTGAACGGTCGTATGTGACTGTTAAGTATGGACCTAATGCATCAGCATACATCGAAAGGAACCTAATTGGTATACAGTCTGGACCAGAAGACTTACTTTTATTAAGTTAATCGAATACGGGAGGATGGCGATTTGATTCTCTGTCTAGTCACTCAGATTTAGGCTTTTCGTGGTTTCCTGAAATCGATGAAGATGCATGGCAGGAAGAGTCCTTTTCAAAGGACAAGAACTTCTACCTGTGCCACTTTACCCACTTAATTATGATGCAGACTGTATAGGAGTGGCGTCCACTTTGGAATCACTTATCAAATCCGTCTCTTGTTACGGTCGGTCGCTGACTGCATTTCACCTTACGATTCACTCTCTACAGGGTGTCCCAGAAATGTTGCGACAAACTCTGATGGGTTGTAGATGGTGTCGCGGGGAAGAAGTCGAGGATAGGAACTCGGCTGGCCGGAGTGGCCGAGCGGTTCTAGGCGCTTCAGTCCGGAGCTGCGCTGCTGCTACGGTCGCAGGTTCGAATCCTGCCTCGGGCATGGATGTGTGTGATGTCCTTAGGTTAGTTAGGTTTAAGTTATTCTAAGTTCTAGGTGACTGATGACCTCAGATGTTAAGTTCCATAGTGCTCAGAGCCATTTGAACCATTTGATAGGAACTCGTATTCGGAATCTTCATCCTATGACGCTGCAGCGTGTCAAAGTTATAGGCGCCGGCCCCTGCCATTAGGCCAGCCCTTCGGCAGGAAACGTGGCTTTGTGCGCTGACGGACCATAGACGCAACGTGTCGCAATGGTGTTTGTTATTCAGTGATCGCTATTGTACACCACGATCGCCAATGGAGAAGATGGAGCTAGCTTGTGCGTAGACAGGTCTTGTCTCCTGTGAATGCGATACTCTGTTGCCTTATCGGATGATGGTTTCAGACACAGGTATCCATCTGTTCTTTATTTTTCTCCTGTATACCTAAAAACGTTGGGGATTTTAGAGAGTTCCAGGAGAAATATAAACGGCGGTTGTAAACTTGTGTTTGAAATCTTCATCCACTGACGCTACATAGCATCGCATTCATAGGAGACAAAGCGTTTCTACGCAGCAGCTACCACCATCTTCTACACTGGGGATCGCCCAAACAACACTGCGACAGCTTCCGTCTGTGGTCCGTCAACGTACAAAGTCACGTTTGCTGCCAAAGGAGTGGCCTAGTGGCAGATGCCTCAGCGCATAACTTTGACGGTTTGTAGCGTTGTTGGGTTACTTTTTCCGGACACAGGTTCCTATGCTCGATTCGCTCCTCAAGACACCCTCTACAATCCCTCAACGTTTGTCGCAACATTTCTGGGACATTTGTATCTGAACATATTGTCTGAAATAACTCAAAATCCTTAAAATCGCTGCAAAGATAATTGAAAAAAATTTTTCACTCAGATCGTCAAACACTATTGGAATACTGTACATCAGACCAGCATTATATAATTATAGTAAACACTGCAAACACAGGAAAATCAACTAAAACTTTTATGGTGGCGTGAGCTTTCAAACCAGTAACTGCTATTTTATTTTGAACCATGCCGCGATACCTTGGCGTTCCGTCGTCGATTCATACCGCACTGAATACTCTTGGTCAACGTGCATATGAAAGGTTTCCATTAGATTCCTTTCGTGGTAGTTAAAATGTCTGTGTCACCATTTATGTCCCTCGCTACTCAGTGATGTCAGTAGCAGACCTCGAAAAAATGGTTCAAATGGCTCTGAGCACTATGGGACTTAACATCTGAGGTCATCAGTCGCCTACAACTTAGAACTACTTAAACCTAACCAACCTAAGGACATCACACACATCCACATCCGAGGCAGGATTCGAAACTGCGACCGTAGCAGTCGCGCGGTTCCGGACTGAAGCGCCTAGAACCGCTCGGTCACACAGGCCGGCACAGACCTCGAGGAAGGAGAAGTGTGTTTATGTGTTTATTTCACTTATTTAGAAAAGTTTTCGGCATTACTCCTAACCTTCTCATACCAGTGTAAGTAAGTTTGAATGCATGATGGACAGAATAGAAGTACCTTTATTCCTACTCTCCACCTCGTAAGTGTCTGTGGAAGCAAAGTACTTTAAAATAAGATCGAGTCTGTTCTTTGGGTAAGGGGTAGCTTTGGTACCATGCTCCTCAAATGCACTGCGTAGGCATCAGAAGCCGACAGGTGTCATGGTGACTTTCTATGCCTTTGTTCACTCAGTGCAAATGACAATGGAGACCACCAACAACAAAGAGTACCGCCTGTGCCAAATATCTCCATACACGCCTGATAGCGACAGACAACACCCACGCTATTCTTCTTCAGCTCTTTACGGGACGCACCATTTCGTTCCGTTCCCGGCGGCTCACTGAACAGCCGAGTTACGAGAAGAGTTACAAACCGACTCCCAAATACTCGCTTCCTGGGAGCGCGCGCCGCCACTCATCCACAATTCATAAGCGCGGAGTGCTGCCCCGGCTGTCGCGGGCCGTCAGACCGAACACCGGTGAATTATGTAGCCACGTGGGCCGCGGCGCGCGTAATTTGGAGACACTCCTTGCGGCGTGTGCCGCAGAAGAGCAGCTAGCCCAGCAGCGCGGCGCCGCCACGGATCAGGCGCCTGAAGTGTTCCCTCCGTGGACACACGACACGAGTGCACCGGCTGGAGCAAAAGTCGGACCTCACCAGGTCGGTCGAAACGTCGGCAGTTTAGCTGTTTCAGTACTTACAATGACTCGGCCCAGCACCTAAATTTTCTTATCCAAAATAGCACCGGCCGTGGAAGCCTAAGAGCTTACATCATTCTTTTTATCCAGTACTACAATGCGTGGGACTAACTCTTACCATACACTACGTCACACAAGTCTTCCATTTCGTGCAGCTGAAGAAATGATTCCAAGCAGATACTACGACTTGCCGTTAAATGTCGCATCATACGTAAATTACCTGGGTAATTGAATAACGTTCCAGTCTTAGCAGGGCTGTCCGAGAGTTTCTAGGTAACTAGGAGCAAAACATTGTCGCCATACATGTGATTTAGAAATTATGAAGACATTGCTATGGTCTCATCATTTTCTTCTATAATGTTGTTGTTGTTGTTGTTGTTTGTTTGGGGGAAGAGACCAAACAGCGATGTTATCGGTTTCATAGGATTAGGGAAGGATGGGGAAGGATGTCGGCCGTGCCCTTTCAAAGGAACCATCCCGGCATTTGCCTGGAGCGATTTAGGGAAATCACGGAAAACCTGAAGCAGGATTGAACCGTCGTCCTTCCGAATGCGATTCCAGTGTGCTAACCACTGCGCCATCTAGCTCGGTTTTCTTCTATTAGGCTCTACAGTACCTTTTTTAATATTTCCTCGCCGGCCGGAGTGGCCAAGCAATTCTAGGCGCTACAGTCTGGAACCGCGCGACCGCTACGGTAGCAGGTTAGAATCCTGCCTCGGACATGGATGTGTGTGATGTCTTTAGGTTGTTAGGTTTAAGTAGTTCTAAGTTCTAGGGGACTGATGACCTCAGATGTTGAGTCCCATAGTGCTCAGAGCCATTTTAACCTTAATACTTCCTCGTCAGTATTGTTATGGAAAACTTATATTTATATTTTCCAAGTGTGGTATCGTCCAGAGATCGTAGTGCTACACCAAAGTCGCCAACACATATTGAGCCGTGGCTAGCTCGTCTTATGCTTTGCATTAAACCTTGGTTGTTACTCTGTGATTAGTCTCCTGCAGTTGTCACGATTATGCTGTTATCTTGTCTCTCCGCGAGTGGCAGCAGCATTGTGTATCCATACTCGCACCCTTGTACTATCTTTGGCCTGGCGCTTATAGTTTCTAGCTGTGCCGTGTGCGGGCAGCTGGCCGGTTGGCGTGGAGCAGCGAAAAAGTCTCCGAGGCATGTGTCTGGCTGGGGCCGCTGGCGGCGTCCACGCGCCGTCGGAGTGTGAGGGGGTGTTCCCATTGCTACGAGGTCCGTGGCTCACCGATCCCGGATACTAAAGTTGAGTCTTACTTAATCTACCAGTCAGTCCCACCCGCACACATTGTGTCGTTTGAATTTCGTTGTGGGCTGTTGAGACATTTCCGCGAGCAACAACGTGTGTTTTCAGGTTGCCGAAATTGTAGCCACCCTCCAGTAAAATCACCTGCTTTACCCGCAGGACAGGATAGATAGTTTAATTTGTGAAAGGGGGGCAAAATGAGCGGCTGTCAGTTGCGCTCGAACATAATACTTTATTCATTTGACGAACATTACAAGAGTAAAGAAAACATTAAAAACAGAGCAAGCCAAACATTAATTTTAGAACTTAATTCCCGGCTAAATACGCTGTTCAATCTCACGCCTCAAGGGCAAAACAATTTTAATTTAAAATCTACTGAAGGCCAATAACGTAAGGCTCAAAACAGGAATTTGAATTTTAAAAGGCAGAAGGCCTTATCCTAAAATTTCTTTAATCAGGCTGAGGGGCAAACAATCTCACGCCTTAAGGACAAAACAACTTTAATTTAAAATCGGCTAGAAGCCATACATAAGCAAAAAACAAAGACAAAAAACAAAAGGCAGCACATCAAATGGCACTCAGAAGTTTCCAAGGGTCGGCCTGGAATTCTAACACTAATACTCGCTTAGGTGAGACAGGCAGTCGGCCCAACAATTCTCAATCCAATGGCAACACAACCGACAGACAGTCAACGGACCAAGTGACAGGCCGGCAGAGGTGGCCGAGCGGTTAAAGGCGTTACAGTCTGGAAACGCACGACCGCTACGGTCGCAGGTTCGAATCCTGCCTCGGGCATGGATGTGTGTGATGCCCTTAGGTTAATTAGGTTTAAGTAGTTCTAAGTTCTAGGGGACTTATGACCACAGCAGTTGAGTCCCATAGTGCTCAGAGCCATTTGAACCATTTGAACCAAGTGACAGGATAACTTCCGCTCCACCCGACCAGCACACAACAGGGAGTTCTATGGAACAATGGAGAAGGTATCGGCGCCCACAACGAATTACACATTCAGCTGTCAAACTACACGCCATGCTGGACAGCCACAACATGATGAGGAAAATACACTGCCTGAATTTACGTCAACGGCCAGGTCTGGTAACCAGAACGTTAACGGCCACAAGGCAGAAGATTCCGCTGGTGCACTTCAATTCCAAAATAATCAAGTTAAACTCCACAGGAGGGCGGCTATAATTTCGGCAACTTGAACGTGAACAGCTCGTAGCGTTGCGCAGTTGGAGGTGAGCAGCCAGCAGTGGTGGATGTAGGGAGAGAGATGGCAGAGTTTTGAGACCGGACGATCTGGACGTGTGTCCGCCAGAAAAAAGGAAAGTTGTAAGACTGGATGTCATGAATATACACTCCTGGAAATTGAAATAAGAACACCGTGAATTCATTGTCCCAGGAAGGGGGAACTTTATTGACACATTCCTGGGGTCAGATACATCACATGATCACACTGACAGAACCACAGGCACATAGACACAGGCAACAGAGCATGCACAATGTCGGCACTAGTACAGTGTATATCCACCTTTCGCAGCAATGCAGGCTGCTATTCTCCCATGGAGACGATCGTAGAGATGCTGGATGTAGTCCTGTGGAACGGCTTGCCATGCCATTTCCACCTGGCGCCTCAGTTGGACCAGCGTTCGTGCTGGACGTGCAGACCGCGTGAGACGACGCTCCATCCAGTCCCAAACATGCTCAATGGGGGACAGATCCGGAGATCTTGCTGGCCAGGGTAGTTGACTTACACCTTCTAGAGCACGTTGGGTGGCACGGGATAAATGCCGACGTGCATTGTCCTGTTGGAACAGCAAGTTCCCTTGCCGGTCTAGGAATGGTAGAACGATGGGTTCGATGACGGTTTGGATGTACCGTTCACTATTCAGTGTCCCCTCGACGATCACCAGTGGTGTACGGCCAGTGTAGGAGATCGCTCCCCACACCATGATGCCGGGTGTTGGCCCTGTGTGCCTCGGTCGTATGCAGTCCTGATTGTGGCGCTCACCTGCACGGCGCCAAACACGCATACGACCATCATTGGCACCAAGACAGAAGCGACTCTCATCGCTGAAGACGACACGTCTCCATTCGTCCCTCCATTCACGCCTGTCGCGACACCACTGGAGGCGGGCTGCACGATGTTGGGGCGTGAGCGGAAGACGGCCTAACGGTGTGCGGGACCGTAGCCCAGCTTCATGGAGACGGTTGCGAATGGTCCTCGCAGATACCCCAGGAGCAACGGTGTCCCTAATTTGCTGGGAAGTGGCGGTGCGGTCCCCTACGGCACTGCGTAGGATCCTACGGTCTTGGCGTGCATCCGTGCGTCGCTGCGGTCCGGTCACAGGTCGACGGGCACGTGCACCTTCCGCCGACCACTGGCGACAACATCGATGTACTGTGGAGACCTCACGCCCCACGTGTTGAGCAATTCGGCGGTACGTCCACCCGGCCTCCCGCATGCCCACTATACGCCCTCGCTCAAAGTGCGTCAACTGCACTTACGGTTCACGTCCACGCTGTCGCGGCATGCTACCAGTGTTAAAGACTGCGATGGAGCTCCATATGCCACGGCAAACTGGCTGACACTGACGGCGGCGGTGCACAAATGCTGCGCAGCTAGCGCCATTCGACGGCCAACACCGCGGTTCCTGGTGTGTCCGCTGTGCCGTCCGTGTGATCATTGCTTGTACAGCCCTCTCGCAGTGTCCGGAGCAAGTATGGTGGGTCTGACACACCGGTGTCAATGTGTTCTTTTTTCCATTTCCAGGAGTATATATATATATATATATATATATATATATATATATATATATATATATATATATAATGACTTTTGAACATTATTAAGGTAAATACATGGTTTGTTCTTTATCAAAATTTTTCATTTGCTGACTATGCCTATCAGTAGTTAGTGCCTCCCGTAGTTAGAATCTTTTATTTAGCTGGCAGTATTGGCGCTCGCTGTATTGCAGTAGTTACAGTAACGAAGATTTTTGTGAGGTAAATGATTCATGAAAGGTGTAGGTTATTGTAACTCAAGGCCATTCTTTTGTAGGGATTATTGAAAGTCAGACTGCGTTGCGCTAAAAATATTGTGTGTCAGTTTATTGATGATCAGAATAAGTAAAGAGAGAAATGTTTGAGCACGTTCAGTCTCACTCAACTGTTTGAAAATCAAATAACGTAAGAGGTTTACCAGCAAAGTAATTTATAATTTTCCAAGGGGGACGTTTCAATTGTAATATGTACCGATTTTCAACATCCAATGATCCATAAACATGTTACCTTTCATTCAATGATACATCGCCTAATATCCATCCCCAAACATGTTACCTTTCATTCAATGATACATCGCCTAATATCTATCCCCAAGAGTCAAGACAATTTCAAAATGTAATTAAATGCAGTCAAACAAATACTTACAGCATCAAACAATGGCCACCCTCCTACCTTAATGAACACCATAATTCACAAAAAGAGGAAATAACAAGTAAGTTCTCTTCCTTACCCTATTCTCGAATCACCAAGTCAAGGGCACAATAAATGGTGGACAATTCCATATTTAGGAAAAGCGTCGGTGAATGGAGCCAGAAAACTTATATCGAAGAAAATTAAAACATCGCTTTATGTGCACAACACTGCTGCACCCTTTATACCCAGTGGTAAAGACAGTACTTCAGCTTTGGAAAAGAGTGGAATACACTAAGTCATTTTTAATTGTGGCAAATTTTATACAGGTTCCTCTGGCAGGGCGATATGTGCCTATTTGAAGGAACACCAAAGAAGTTGGAAACTCAGAAATGGAGACTCTACATTTGCAGTCCACCTCCTTAAAGAATGAGCAACATGAACTACTACACACATCCATAAAGGAAGGAAGATGAACTACAGTATCTTGAAATAATAGAAAGTAATAAACGTGATATATCTATCAGCCCAGGCTTACTCCTGAACGACCAGGCACAGTTCCCTTATTCACCACTTCTAATTGGAGGTATCACTCATAATCCCATCCAAGCCATGTTGTAAATTACTCCTTTTACTCACATGCCCCATTTTTCCTTTATTTCAATTACTATAATTTCTCTTGTCCTGTTAAAAAATTTTATTTTGTATAATCACTGCTGCTTCACTTATTTGCTTAATCTCACTAGTGTATCTTATGTATTTGTAATTTACGGCCTGTTAAAGAAAAGATTACTTTGTTCAGCCACGTCCCTGGAATTTGTCACCAAAGTTTGTTTTTCAGTTTATTTTCTTATAAGAATGATTGTTGTAATTTTTTATATAGTTCATTACTTAATATGTCACATATGTTAAATACTCTTACATCGTATTTTTACTCAAATAATTACTCTCGTTTAATTTCTAAAAGTGTGATTTGCAGAATAGCCATATAGCTGTAGATGAATATCTTTGATTGTGCAAAATTTCGCTGCATCACGTTTTATCTTCGTACCTGATCACGGCGTAACAGCCGAAAACCGGTTTGTGGAATCAGTAACAAATATTGTAAAACATTACACCATTGTCGTGTGTTTTCATTCACAATATATAAAATATTCTACCAAGAACCGACGGAATCGACGGAATAGTCTACCGAGGACTTCAAATTTCAGCATAAAACAGACGTTAGTTGTATCTGTCTGAAATTTCGTGCATACTTTGCCCTGTGGTTACGTCGTGGTTCGATTCAGTATCGATTGATCCCCTTGCTTGCCAGCGTCAATGCTTGTGGGAAAGTCAGACCAATTTTCAAATGGTTCAAATGGCTCTAAGTGCTATGGGACTTAACAGCTGAGGTCATCAATCCCCTAGACTTAGAACTACTTAAACCTAACCAACCTAAGGACATCACACACATCCATGCCCAAGGCAGGATTCGAGCCTGCGACTGTAGCAGCAGCACGGTTCCTGACTCAACCGCCTAGAACCGCTCGGCCACAGTGGCCGGCAGACCGATTTTTGATTTGAACGCGATCACGGGAACAACTGTTCTCTGTCAGTGATCGGGTGTCAAGCGGTTTGTGTGCCGAGAGCGACTAGTAAGTTCGGTGACGTCGTGGGGGATAAGATCCTTGGTTCGCTGCTTCATTTGGAATGTTGCATGATGTCCTGTGTCGGGCCGATCATTGGAGACTGCCCGCTGCAGAATTTATTTCAGCATGTTGCTTGGTCACGTACTTGGATTTGGATTATTTTGCAGAAACCTGTATCCACTCCTTACTCCCAGGTCTCCTGGCTGAGAGGTTTCCTCTCACCCAGTTCCAAAGGACTGAACACTTATGGAGCGAGGTGGCGCAATGGTTAGCACACTGGACTCGCATTCGGGAGGGTGACGCTTCAATACCGCGTCCGGTTTTTCGTGATTACCATAAGTCGTTTCAGGCCAATGCCGAGATTGTTTCTTTGGAAGGGCACGGCCGACTTCCGTCCCCATCCTTCCCCAATCCGATGAGACCGATGACCTCGCAGTTTGGTCTCTTCCACCAAATCAGCTCAACAAACTGAACACGTGGGCGACTGGTGGAGATTCTCAACTGATTGCAGTCATTCGTCGGGTTGTTGTTGACTTATCTTCCTAATTTCTTGGAATGATGGTGAGGATTCAATTACAGTCATTATCGTTATAGTTTACGTTTGGAAAGACCGTTCTCTTACTTGCCATCCTGGTTATCCATCGTCGTCCGCAAAGTCGTTTTTGTAAACTTTTTAAGCGATCTTATTTAGGTCATTTTACTCGTACTTTGTATTATTTACTATTAAACTGCCAGTGCGGAAGCCTCTTGCCTAAATCTGGCCCCACTAACTGACGTTACCTAATGCATTACATAACGTTATTTCACCTCACGACTCGCTTTTTCCAATTTTTCTCTGGTGTCTTTTGGTGTTGTAATTTTTTCTAATCTCGTTAACTAGTAATTTATATGTTACAGGGTAGCTTGCGTAGACATTTGGTTTATATCGTGAGTTCCGCGAAAAGGGTCTTGAGTAAAAGAAATGGTTAAATCCTAAAGTGGTTTCTACCTCCGTTAACTGTACTAAAGCGAGTGCCTCAAAACTGCGCTGGACAACCAGGTTGAGTGTTGTTCATAAACAAATGAAAGAAATCTGCTTGGCCCTACAGGGACACCTTGTCTGCACGACCAACTGATTGTATATGTAAGCTTGTCATCCGCCTATTTACTTGGATTGCTCATTTTTTCCAATTGCATGCGACCTCTTTTAGGCTACTTTCCAGTGGATGTCGGATGTTAATTGCCTTTTAATCATTTGTATTGGTTTGTAAAGTTTAAATTCGGAAAATATTGTTAATTGCCATATTGTTGCTGTTATTAAACATCTGCGTTTAGGCTTGAATTTAATGCCAAGATTCCAGAAAATTTCTCTTATGATTGTTTTCTTAAAAGTATTTTAAATGTTATTTTACAGGTTCTGTAAATTCTACCAGCAGCTGCCTTGCTTCCAAAACAAGAAGTCACTAGTAAATTAAATTCAGGTTGTAGTTGCTAAGATTTTTAGGATCTTTTTGATGCGAATTTTTTAACTGAATTTGTCAATAAAATTACGGCTCAGTATCCTACAACTCAACGCCATCTCCGTACGACGTTTCGCCTTCATTCGTTTAACCATTTTTGCAACAACAACAAAAATCAGATTTGAGAAGCCGCGCAGGATTAGCCGAGCGGTCTAAGGCGCTGCAATCATGGACTGTGCGGCTGGTCCCGGCGGAGGTTTGAGTCCTCCCTTGGGCATGGGTGTGTGTGTTTGTCAGTAGGATAATTTAGGTTAAGTAGTGCGTAAGCTTAGGGACTGACGACCTTAGCAGTTAAGTCCCAGAAGATTTCACACACATTTGAACAGTTTTTTGAAGATTTGAGAAGTTCTGTATCTTTACTCGGTTCGGACACAATTGAAGACGCAGGAGTATATAGCCATATGTTACACCGGAGAACACAACGAATGAAAGTACATCCAGACAATAGGAAGGTTAGTTTTCACAAAGCTTTGCTCTTTTTCTAAAATTTTCAGCACGAGTCTCGTGCAAGAGGCGGACAGGCACTTGCCCGTATTCCATTTCTCCGCTGCAGTTTTTCAGGAGCGCCGGTTTCCACAGCAACCCCGCCCGTGACGCTGCGCTCCGGGGAGGGAACTGCGTAATGAGAAGTAAATAGCGGGACACGCCCCCACAATGCGCGCCGCCATTGTTAGCGGGGGCGCAGCGGGTGTGGCCCGTAAACAAGCCGCGGGCCTCCGTTTAATGACGCCCACTCCCCCCTCCCGCCCCACCCACATCCGCGCACCCGTGTCCTGCTCTTTTCAGAAAGCGCACGTTCCATTCTAGTCAGCTCACGGAAACAGCTTTCCAAAACGGACGAGCGGGAACACAGCACTCGCCGATCAGTTCCACACCGGCAGACCTGCCTAAGGGTCTCGCACGACACGATAAAAATGCCGACATCCGTGCTGCGATCGAGAATTTAGTATTCCGTACAGACGACAAAAGACGGTGGTGCTGTATTGTCAGCAGGGAGTGTCGGTACATGTCATTATTCCGTTTTTAACCAGCCATCCTAATTTTACACGATTTATATTTACATTTGTAGCTCGTATATTTTGGGCGTAAATAATGTACCTTCATCATTTCGTCAGTCCTGTTCCCACCGAAACGCTGTGTAACGTGCGCGTGGGGCACACAATACTCATTAAAGCCTGTACTATAGTAAGTTAGTGGGGTTCACCTTACGAGACAGGATTTTTGTATATATATTGACCGCGTGTACCTGAATGGTGGCAAATCAGACTTACACCCACTCTGTAATAACAATGATACGTCAAATAAGTCCGAAATACAACTACACGTCAGGACGGACAAAAAGCAACACAGCAGATGCTACCAATTGTTAATAATACGGTCGCCAGCCTAATTAGGCATTAACTGAGTTTCTTCCCTGTACTAGTTGGCAGATATTCGTGCAAAGCAACAAGTAGTAACACTGCATAATATAGTAGAATTTTAGAACCAGAAAATCTACTGAACTGGTAGTTTCACGTTCTGTACTAATATGGAAAAACCATAAATACATAACACTACACTATAATGTTTACTACAAAACTTCGTACTGTTTATTGATCTGATTAAAATCGGGCATAGGTTACCCTAGAAATAGCACTTTCGAATCACACACACAATGTCAATTTTGATAAAGGTAAAACAGTGATATATTTTGGCTTTTATATTGATTTTAACTCTTGCTGGTCAAATCAATTTAGAACACTTCAGAATTCAAATGGATAAAAAAAAAAGGGGGGGGACCTTGAAACTGTTATGATCACTGTATTAAAAAAATTAATTACTGACACCATTATGCGCTCGAGATTTCCAATATATGAGTTACTACTCTCTTTATCTTATTTCCTACTCATTTAAATACCTTTATATCTGTCTCGAAATAATTAAACTTCATTACTAAATCAATATTAAAGTTATCTTCCAACTTTGTCAGACCTTCGTTATTCATTTACTGGTTCATTAACAAAACAATTCTTTAAACACCATTCTAACATAGTTAGGTCTGCAAGTAATTATTATTAGCACAAAATTCAATTTTTCATTTCGGGACACTCGGGTCGCACAACATTTGGAAAGGACCCTATCTAGGTTAGTTGTGAGGATAATTAAATGATAGGAAAGTTCTGGTAAAATTTAAGTTGTTATTAAGTTGTTATTGAACAGTATGGAACAAAAGTAACACTGGTCCATACGAATACAGTACTAAAAATTTCAACCTGCTAGTATCGATACGGCGGTTGGCGGGCGGCGAGATGGCGAGGCACAGAGCACACCTACAACCACCCAGCTATGGCTCTTGACATATCGGCACTTTAATTCTTCTTAGCGTCCGCAATACTTTTCCATTTAGTGCCTATGGAATTTTGCCATGCTGTATGGGCGTTGGAACAGCATACCCGAGGCTCAATGAAACTACGTCTTCCAGGAGAGCCTCCTCGCTCCAGAACGTGTTGCTCAGACCAATGCCAAACTCCAACTATTACTGCTGAGCCCGTGTGCCGTGCAGCGCCCGTGCGCATTTTCCCGCGCTCGCCTGCCATCCACCTTTTACCGCTCCCTTACAGACAGGGTATTCACCCGAGGTTTTGCATTCTACATATCTTAACACATTGTCTACGTATGGACCAGACGCACAGTTACAATTTTAAACATCTTACAATAGTCTCAACATTTGTTACATTTCAATTCTATTACAATATTGTTTGACATTTGACATAAACATTAATATTCACATTGAAAATTGTTTACAGTTTTCTGAACACAATGGCATGAAACAAGAAAACAAATGAAATCAGAACATCAATTACTCAAGTTTAACGAAAAATCAGATGGAAAAAAATATTATTTATATGTACAATAGTACAACGTCGTTGTTGTTACAGCTGCATGTGGATAACTACTGTCGCCATGCACAAACCACGAGGGTTGGAACTTTAATAGTGGCAACTATTTATTTACAGCTCGTAAAAAATAGATACGTGTTTCAAAGTTTTACTGACCTTCAAGGTAGTCACCGGCATTGTGTATAACCCGTTGCCAGCTATGTGGAAGTCGTAGTATACTCTTAGCATTGCCAGTTGTGTTGACAGTTCGAGCGGCGCGGTCTATTGCGCGACGAATTTGTAGCAGTTGTGAAGCGAATGAAGTGAAGTGTTTTCTTCAGTTTAGAAATCCAGATGAACTCACGAGGGTTTAAGTCAGGGGAGTGCAGTAGCACTTAATAGCCCCATCAGTCTAAGAAATTAGTAACAGCTTGCACTGTACGTGCTTGAGCACTGTCCTGCAAAATGATGGTCAGGTCTTGCAGAAAGTGTCATCACTTCTGTCTCCATGCTGTTCATTTTTGGATCACAACCTACGACCAACTGCGAGTTTTGGATACCAAACTTGTTACTTGACTTCTAACACATCTGGATATCTTTCTTTCTCGATAACATAAACGGATCATTTTGTAAACTGTAGCCGGCTAGAGTGGCCGAGCGATTCCAGGCGCTACAGTCTGGAACCGCGAGACCGCTACAGTCGCAGGTTCGAATCCTGACTCGGGCATGGGTCTGTATGATGTCCTTAGGTTAGTTAGGTTTAAGTAGTTCTAAGTTCTAGGGGACTGATGACCTCAGAAGTTAAATCCTATAGTGCTCAGAGCCATTTGTAAACTGTAGAATTCTTCTTGAAGATCACTTCCAATATTTTCGAGACTAATTTTCGTTGTTAAACAAGACAATTTAAAAACAATTTAAAAACATGAAAACGACTTTATCAATAATGGAAGTAACTCCTAAAAATTTTAATTCCATGCATTCTTGTTTTGGTTCACAGCAACTCAGGAAATGGTACAAAATTCTCTTGCTTAGTTATAATTGAAATAACGTAAGTTTACACTGGTATCCATTAATGTCCTTAACCAAATCACAAATAGTGCCTTCCTTTCCTCTCAAAAACACAAATTCATGTTATTTAAATGATTAGTAAAATCAGTTAGAAATGCTAGTTCTGATAAAAAAGTGAATCATTCAGAATATTTGCAAATTCTGTAGTATCCGCATTTACATCTTCATTCAGAAACTCCAGAAGTTCTTTTCTGAATGACAAAAAAGGAAAAACTAAGCTTCTTCAAGCACTCAGCCAACGAATTTCGGAATGAACTTTTCCCGAAAAGTATTAAAATTTTCGATGAGACAGTGCTCGATTTCCTCTTCATATTACATTCGTAATCACATTTTTCAATGCCGACAGCGTTTTCACACTTTTCCCGAGTAGTGCTTCCGGATGAGTAATGCAATGAAAAATTAAACAAGTTATTTCTTTTTTTATTAACTGTCCAACGAAGCCGTTTTCGCTTCCGACTACAAGTGATGCACCATTGTTGTAAACTGCAGGCCACTTTTTAAAACCACAAATTTTGTCAGCATAATTTTAACTGCATTCAAAACATCCAAATGCTTCGATCTGAGTAATGGAACTCAAGGGAGTAACTCGCCATATACGGCGAAGACATGCATTATCAGACGAACAAAAGTTAGTATTTAACTAAGACCTGTTCGATCAGTACTCTCGTCCACACACAAAGAATAATATCAACAGTCTACAACTAAATTGTCTGGTTTCTTTTTTATACTATAGTTTGCAACTAAATTGTTCAGCTTCTGTTTTATGCAATGTCCCACATGAAGAATCGACTTTTCACTGTGTTACGTGACAAAGCAACTGTTTCAAGTGCTCAGTAGCATCAACGTAACCAAAAGCTTTTGCTATTTCTATTCTACATCCTTTCACAAGTATGTTACCGCTGAAACATTTTTGACGTTTTGCTAGTTTTAAACACACCTCTTAGGACTCAGTTAAACTCTTTCTCTTGAGACTTATATCGTCCAGATTGCTCTTACATCCAATTTTCGCTTATTCACTAAAGCACGTTATTCGTCACGGAGAAAGGTCCTCAAATACTTACTGGCCTGAAGAGAAATGTCGAGCATGATTAGTACCTTTGTTTTGACTTAAGCATTGTTTTACATGTTAAACACTAGGGGTTTTCAAATTCAAATGGCCCTGAGCACTATGGGACTTAACATCTGAGGTCATCAGTTCCCTAGAACTTAGAACTACTTAAACCTCATTAACCTAAGGACATCACACACATCCATGCCCGAGGCAGGATTAGAACCTGCGACCGTAGCGGTCGCGCGGTTCCAGACTGAAGCGCCTAGAACCGCTCGGCCACACCAGCCGGCCACTGGAGTTTTCTTAACAATCGTGTACAAAGAAGTACTTACTCTGCCGCTCCTCTGCGACTATTCTTTCGTTTCGACATTCTCTAATAGAAACATAGCCACAGCAATAACCATAGTGAAACTAAGAACAATAGACGCAGAAATAAGCAAAAAGATAACCTGAAAAATAGCGCAATACTATTGGTAATAAATCCGAGCGAAACATCGACAGCACGCAGAGTAACCGAACAGCGATGCTTCTCCGAAGTCGGGCAGCCAGTAAACACGTGAGAACCTATGCTTTCGGGAATCAGTCAGGCTGCCGCACTCGATTGCTGATAAACAAGCAGTACGTAGGCTGCAGCGAGACTATGACATCACAGAGCGAGTAGCGGTGGTAGGGGAAGCTGTCGGTGGAGGTGAATATCTCGCAAGCCACACTTTTTTAGCTCTAGGTGCTTTTGCATCCACAACCTTTAGGGCGAGTGCCCATCGGTTGTTACCATGTGGTAATAGAATGCTGCGTAGTCTCGATCTTGCCAGAAATTCCTCTTTGTCCGATCTTCAGAGGTTCCTACGACCTTTCTTGTGTTGATAAGAAACACAAAAGAAAGCTTAAACTAATATGGTAGAATAACATGCTATTCCGCCGGTAGACTTTTTTTTTTTTTCGGGCGGCGGATGTATCGGTTATGTGGCATCCTGCATTTCTTGTTAAAGTCATCGGTTTATCGCCTAAAGCGTGCCCGGAAGTAAAGTGTTGTGGCAACCTAATGGTGTACCGCTGTCTGCAGTTCCCGAGGTAGGTGCAAAGCAAGTTTGACAGGTCAGTTTTGGGCTCTCTGCAGGCGATCAATATGCGTATTGGCCGCTTTCCTCTGACGACAGCTACGCATCCCAAAACTGGGCGCTGCAACGTCTATTACAGAACAATTGAAGACATACGCGGAAAAACGGACTAACCCTCAAATGTAAAAGCTTAGAGGTAAGTGTTGCCATGTGTTGCTGGATACGGGAACTATCAAAACAGACATTTGTCTCCTCTCCAAATGATGTCCGCCCCCGGTAGCTGAGTGATGCCGGCACGGTAGCTCAGCATGTTCGGTCTGAGGGTTAGCAGCCCTCTGTAATAAAAAAACTGGGTTAATCGATCAACAACGCACTTAAACGGATGTCGTACGACGTTCGCCCCGAGTAGATGCAACGAAAGAAAGCGAACAAAATTAGATTTAAAAAAAAAGAAAGTGGACAGCTCGACAGAATGTCAGTTCTAAGGGCCCGGGTTCGATTCCCGGCTGGGTCGAAGATTTTCTCCGCTCAGGGACTGGGTGTTGTGTTGTCCTAATCATCATCATTTCATCGCCATCGACGCGCAAGTCGCTGAAGTGGCGTCAAATCGAAAGACTTGCACCCGGTGAACGATATACCCGACGCGAGGCCCTAGTCACACGACAATTCCATCACTAAATGATATTTAGGGGTTAGACCAAAGTCAATTTTGACAGTTCCCGTACCCAGCAACAGATGTCAACACTTGTTTCTAAGTTTTTACATGTGAGTATCAGCCCGTTTTTCCGCGCATGTCTTCAATTCAAGGTTCCACGGGGACTATGAGCTTCCGGCTTGGCAGCGAGTAGCGATGGTGCACAGTCTTCCCATTGCTATCTCCCCACTCCCCTCCACACCCACCCCTCCCAAACCAACACCGCCCCATCACCCCCTCAGTTCTTCGACACGTTGGTGCCAGGTTCGACGTCTGTCGAGAGTGACACCTAGGCGCTTGTTCGTGCTTTCCTATTGTGATATTCCAGGCTGTGGCCGACATTTTTGTTTTTTTTTGTTTTTGTTTTTGCTAGAAGCTCGCCTTGATGCGCTTGAAATAGCATATGGTACAAAAGTGGAATGAGGTACAAACAACAGATGGTACACTATGTACCAGTCCCGTGGGAGAGTCCGCCAATTGTACTAATCTTGCTTATATTTGGTCGGCACATTCGGGTGCTAGGCACCAAAGCCCCTAAATTCTCTTATTAATTATTTATATTGTGTATTATGTATTTAACCGGGGACCCAGAAACGACAGAGAGGCTTCATCCCGGCGTAGCCCTCAGTGGTCCACAACCCCTCAACAGGCCACGCAGTCCCCCACCCCACCGACGCCCCACACCGAACCCAGGCTCAAAGTGCGGTTCGGCCCTCAGTGGACCACCCCTCCCCGGGAACCTCTCATACCAGACGATCGTAACCCCAAATGTTTGCGTGGTAGAGTAATCATGGTGTACGCGTTCGTGAAGACAGTGTTTGTGCAGCAATCGCCGACACAGTGTAACTGAGGCTGTATTATGGGAATCAGCCCGCATTCGCCGAGGCAGATGGAAAACCGCCTTAAAAACCATCCACAGGCTGGCCGGCACACCGGACCTAGGCACAAATCCGCGGGGCGGATTCGTGCCGGGAAATAACGAGTTAGGCCGCGCTGCTAGCCGGGAGGGCTAATTACTTATATACTTTTCATTGTATTTAACCCAGTTTTCAGTGTGACAGTCTCTCATGGTTATCCTACGAGCCTATTGTTTTTGTCTATTAAATTTCATTAGTTTTGAGAAACATAAGAGTAACGATATTGCAACCGAAGTACTTTTAAAATGTTCGGGTCACTTTGGCGCTCCTGGAAGACGAAGTACTTCGGATGCCCTAGTCAGACTGTTTCGGGCGTTCTTCAGAGCCAGACATGTACATCTGCTTTGGGAGGACATGTTGTACTCTATATCGGAAGTGGATAGAAAAGTTACCATACAATTAAGAAAGGTATGTCGAGTGTTGTAAAATACTCATCATGGGTGCAAATGTCTGTTTTCAACTTCTGGCCGAGTTTACATCCCAAGAGTGCAAAATGGTTCGATGATGATTTGGGCAGCCACATCGCATTATTCCATGGACTCTGTATTTACTCTGTAAGGTCATATTACTGCGAACGATTACGTGATCATTTTGGCTGTTTAGTTCCACCTCATGGTGCAATGTTTGTTCCCCAGTGGTGATGCTGTTTTTCAAGACGATGGAGCCTCTAGTCACACAGCTCGCATCGTCAAGGACTGGTTTTGTGAGCACCAAGATGAATTGTCTCGTGTCATCTGGACACCAGTTAGCAGATCTCAGTATTATTGAGCCTTTGTGGACTATTTTGTAGGGAAGGATGCGCGATCGCTATCCACTTCCATCACGGTTACTTAAACTTGTCACCAGTTTACGGGAAGAATGATACAAGATTCCCTTGGAAACTATACGGGACTATTATTTTTATCCGCTCTGAGACGACTGAAAGCTGTTTTAAATGCCAACAGATTTCCTACCCCATATTAGGGATAGTAAATGTTGTGTTTTAAGGCCGGCCGCGGTGGTCTCGCGGTTCTAGGTGCGCAGTCCGAAACCGTGCGACTGCTACGGTCGTTGGTTCGAATCCTGCCTCGGGCATGGATGTGTGTGATGTCCTTAGGTTAGTTAGGTTTAAGTAGTTCTACGTTCTAGGGGACTGATGACCACAGCAGTTGAGTCCCATAGTGCACAGAGCCATTTTTGTTGTGTTTTTGCTGTTTCCGTATTTTTCTTCAAACCCCCGTACGTCTCGTTAGACCTGTGAGTTCAAATGTTCTGCGCGAATAAGCGATGGCGTGCGCGAATCGTGTGGGAACTGTATGTTTCCGACAGCAATAAGTTTCACCTGACGCTATTTCTCACAGCTTTGTGTTTCTTCACTTTACATTATGACTGTTAGTAGCTCTCCTATCGTAAATTTGTTTCAAAATAACTCCTCTAACAAATATATAATTTTTATCTCACTTTACATAATCTCCATTGCACTTTAAACCATACTTCGAAAAAAATTTTAAAAAACCGAACAGGTTTCTTTCGTTAGGTGTTTTCTCATTGCAAAGTATTATATATTTGGGGAATACTTTCTCTTCTGATATTGCTTACCTTCTTTTTCGCATGCGGAAAATTTCTTTTAATGTTTTTCAGCCCAATATCCGGCCAGGCCCAGTCTTCACTCTTGTTATTCCATAGGTCGTCAATTTACGTCTCCTTAAGCAGTTGGGAAATCGTAGAAAATACTCCATCTTTTGTGTCACAGTCGTATTTGTGATCTGCTTCGTCTTATAGGCCGCATTTAATAAGATTTGTTCTGGATGACGCTATACCCGTTCTGATGCGATTAAGTTTTTGTCAAATGTTGCCACTAGATGTATTGCCACTGGTAACTCTTGTGAGGCACTTTTGTCCATCGGTGCCTTATGAAGCTCAATACTAAGGAACCCCTTGCCGTGTGGAGCACCTTGTAAGGAATGGCGCTCATCGAATGTCTGCTTAAATTTTTCTGTATGCTCGTACACAGTTCTTCCGGCTTTATGATCCGAGAAACCAGCTGCTTTATATAGCTTTCCAAGTGGTATGAGTTTCATGCATCCTGTAGTTAGACTGCATGTGTCACGATATTGTTTACATTCTTGTAGCAGTGACGAGTATTTCACATTCATTTGTAGTGGTAGAAAAATCTTTCATTTCATTTTTTTTTCATCTTTTACCATATAAGCGTGTGTATTTGCAGAGCCTGTGGGTGTTACACCGTCCTTTCGCTTGTTTATCGAAACTGCTTGTCGAATTGCGTGTTGTTCTGTGCTATGTGCCAGTGGAATACTCACGTCGTTTAGTGATCGCCATTAAGCAGTTCGACTACGAACAGTCAGCAAACTGTAGGTGAATTTTTGTCGGCGAAGCACGAAGGCTACGAGAGAATATTAAGTCCGACAGATAAGTGTTGTCCAGAGTATGTTCACGTCTAAGAACTCGTCATACAGCAGTAACAAGTAGTGGTCATCTTCATTGCAGTAAATACAAGTTAAAACATTAAAACCACTTACATATACACACAGCCCCAGCTGGACTAGTCGTGTTAAAAACTTTCACACAGTGTAATGTGAACTCAACTTTTGACATGAATTGTTCATTTGGGACTATGTATATGTATAACCAGTTTTAACGTTTAAATTTACATTTACTCACGGAAGATTGTAAGTAGGCTGTTTATGTTTTCTCTATGTAAGTAGGCTGTTTATGTTTTCTTATTGGCAACGTTACGTAGCGCTCAATATGAAAATCACTGGCTGTGCTGTGTGCAGTCTGTGGCTGCTTTGCATTGTTGTAATACTCGCCATTGTAGTGTTAGGCAGCTGGCTGTGAACAGCGCGTAGCATTGCGCAGTTGGAGGTGAGCCGCCAGCAGTGGTGGATGTGGGGAGAGAGATGGCGGAGATTTGTAATTTGTCATGAACTGCTATATTTATACATGATGATATCAAGGTAAATACATTGTTTGTTCTCTATTAATATCTTTCATTTGCTAACTATCCCTATCAGTAGTTAGTGCCTTCAGTAGTTTGAATCTTTCATTTAGCTGGCAGTAGTGGCGCACCTGTATTGCAGTAGCTTGAGCAGCGAAGATTTTTGTGAGGTAAGTGATTTGTGAAAGGTATAGTTTAATGTTAGTCAGGGCCATTCTTTTGTAGGGATTTTTGAAAGTCAGATTGCGTTGCGCTAAAAAAAAAATATTGTGTATCAGTTTAAGGACAGTCGTGTATAATTGTTCAAAGAGGACGTTTCATATGGCGACCCTGCCAGGATCCATATGAAACGTCCCCTTTGAACAATTATACACTACTGTCCTTAAACTGATACACAATATTTTTTTTTTTAGCGCAACGCAATCTGACTTTCAAAAATCCCTACAAAAGAATGGCCCTGACTAACATTAAACTATACCTTTCACAAATCACTTACCTCACAAAAATCTTCGCTGCTCAAGCTACTGCAATACAGGTGCGCCACTACTGCCAGCTAAATGAAAGATTCAAACTACTGAAGGCACTAACTACTGATAGGGATAGTTAGCAAATGAAAGATATTAATAGAGAACAAACAATGTATTTACCTTGATATCATCATGTATAAATATAGCAGTTCATGACAAATTACAAATCTCCGCCATCTCTCTCCCCACATCCACCACTGCTGGCGGCTCACCTCCAACTGCGCAATGCTACGCGCTGTTCACAGCCAGCTGCCTAACACTACAATGGCGAGTATTACAACAATGCAAAGCAGCCACAGACTGCACACAGCACAGCCAGTGATTTTCATATTGAGCGCTACGTAACGTTGCCAATAAGAAAACATAAACAGCCTACTTACATAGAGAAAACATAAACAGCCTACTTACAAGATGACCACACAGTGACCGAAATCTGGATATGCAGCAAACACTATTTCCGACTGAACGCTGTATTCTTTTCAACTTGAAATAAACACACCGGCTGTGCACATCTGCGTCTCCACTGAATCAAACTTTAATCCAGAGCCATTGTGGGACCTTGCTTACCCGTTTTCTGAATGTTAGGAATTGCTTCAGTCCGAGTGAGTGCAATATTCAGTCTCGTAACATATAAATACCCCACTCATACGGTTATAGTTGGTGGGGACTTCAACCTTCCCTCGATATGTTGGCAAAAATACTTGTTCAAAACCGGTGGTAGGCAGAAAACATCTTCCGAGATTGTCCTAAAAACTTTCTCCGAAAATTATTTCGAGCAGTTAGTCCACGAACCCACGCGAATTGTAAATGGTTGCGAAAACACACTTGACCTCTTAGCCACAAACAATCCAGAGCTGATAGAGAGATATATTCAAAGATAAAGTAGCAACAGGCATTGAGAGATTCATACCCCATAAATTGGTAAGAGTTGGAACTGATCCCCCGTGGTACACAAAACAGGTCCGAACGCTGTTGCAGAGGCAACGGAAGAAGCATGCGAAGTTCAGAAGAACGCGAAATCCCGAAGATTGGCTAAAATTTACAGACGCGCGAAATTTGGCACGGACTTCAATGCGAGATGCCTTTAATAGGTTCCACAACGAAACATTGTCTCGAAATTTGGTAGAAAATCCGAAGAAATTCTGGTTGTATGTAAAATACACAAGCGGCAAAACGCAGTCAATACCTTCGCTGCGCAGTGCCGATGGTACTGTTACCGGCGACTGTGCCATTAAAGCGGAGTTATTGAACGCAGTTTTTCGAAATTCCTTCACCAGGGAAGACGAATGGAATATTCCAGAATTTGAAACACGAACAGCTGCTAGCATGAGTTTCTTAGAAGTAGATACTTTAGGGGTTGCGAAGCAACTCAAATCGCTTGATACTGGCAAGTCTTCAGGTCCAGATTGTATACCGATTAGGTTCCTTTCAGATTACGCTGATACAATAGCTCCCTACTCAGCAATTATATACAACCGTTCGCTCACCGATAGATCTGTACCTACAGATTGGAAAATTGCGCAGGTCGCACCAGTGTTTAAGAAGAGTAGTAGGAGTACTCCATCTAACTACAGACCTATATCATTGACGTCGGTTTGCAGTAGGGTTTTGGAGCATATACTGTACTCAAACATTATGAATCACCTCGAAGGGAACGATCTATTGATACGTAATCAGCACGGTTTCAGAAAACATCGTTCTTGTGCAACGCAGCTAGCTCTTTATTCGTACGAAGTAATGGCCGCTATCGACAGGGGATCTCAAGTTCATTCCGTATTTCTAGATTTCCGGAAAGCTTTTGACACCGTTCCTCACAAGCGACTTCTAATCAAGCTGCGGGCCTATAGGGTATCGTCTCAGTTGTGCGACTGGATTCGTGATTTCCTGTCACGAATGTCGCAGTTCGTAGTAATAGACGGCAAATCATCGAGTAAAACTGAAGTTATATCACGTGTTCCCCAGGGAAGCGTTCTGGGACCTCTGCTGTTCCTGATCTATATAAATGACTTGGGTGACAATCTGAGCAGTTCTCTTAGGTTGTTCGCAGACGATGCTGTAATTTACCGTCTAGTAAGGTCATCTGAAGACCAGTATCAGTTGCAAAGCGATTTAGAAATGATTGCTGTATGGTGTGGCAGGTGGCAGTTGACGCTAAATAAGTGTGAGGTGATCCACATGAGTTCCAAAAGAAATCCGCTGGAATTCGATTACTCGATAAATAGTACAATTCTCAAGGCTGTCAATTCAACTAAGTACCTGGGTGTTAAAATTACGAACAACTTCAGTTGGAAAGACCACATAGATAATATTGTGGGGAAGGCGAGCCAAAGGTTGCGTTTCATTGGCAGGACACTTAGAAGATGCAACAAGTCCACTAAAGAGACAGCTTACACTACACTCGTTCGTCCTCTGTTAGAATATTGCTGCGCGGTGTGGGATCCTTACCAGGTGGGATTGACGGAGGACATCGAAAGGGTGCAAAAAAGGACAACTCGTTTTGTATTATCACGTAATAGGGGAGAGAGTGTGGCAGATATGATACGCGAGTTGGGATGGAAGTCATTACAGCAAAGACGTTTTTCGTCGCGGCGAGATCTATTTGCGAAATTTCAGTCTCCGACTTTCTCTTCCGAATGCGAAAATATTTTGTTGAGCCCAACCTACGTAGGTAGTAATGATCATCAAAATAAAATAAGAGAAGTCAGAGCTCGAACAGAAAGGTTTAGGTGTTCGTTTTTCCCGCGCGCTGTTCGGGAGTGAAATGGTAGAGAGATAGTATGATTGTGGTTCGATGAACCCTCTGCCAAGCACCTAAATGTGAATTGCAGAGTAGTCATGTAGATGTATAATTATGGGAACAGTAAAACATTTATGTTTATACTTATTCGAACTTCACATGCTTGAGATTTTATGTTCGTTTTATTATAAATGTATCGGGTTTCCTCCACTTTTAACAATTATGGTCAAGTTCTGCTTCATTTTGGTAGAACAATTAGTTTTATTATTAAATGTTTTAATATGAACGCGGTCATGTCTGACAGAAGTCGTGTTATAGGCTCCTGTTTCATTACACGATCCATGTGAGCTAAGCTAGTGTACAAATCACAACGACACCAGTGTCGACGGCACAAAAAACTGTAGCTTTGTTTCCTTTGCTTAGGGAGTTATAATGCTACAGATGTACTTCGGCAGTGAATTTTTCTCGTATCAGAATAGTCATAAATGAGAGGAAGGTTTTTATGTTTGGAACTCGTACGTTTTTATGTACGACTTTCCTAACTGCGTTAATAGTGAGGTGAGATACACTTTCTCGTTGTTTTACTACGGAAACTCATTATTCATATATCTACAAAGCATTCGGCTGTCCCAGTAACATTTATTAGTCGTTCAAATTAACCAATCTAAAGTTCGGGCCTCTGTTGTCGCAAGTACTTGCGCCAGGCAGACTACACCTAAGGAACGAGAAGGAGAAACCAAGATCAAGGAATATTGTGATAGAAACGGTAGGTGGTGATATAAATTAACTCTTCATTAAATGTTTCTTTTTGTTCTATAAGTGATAATGTAATTATTCTATTTCATACAGACGTCGGGACGACACGACTACACTGAAGTGGTATCTTCGCCTTCGCAGATAGTTAAGCCAAGCCACTAAAATCAGACATTTCCACGATAGCCAGTACCACGTCTACAGCTCCATTGAAGTGCGCCACCGTAGCGTAGCTGTAGCGTCTCCGCTTGCCAAGCAGGGGGCACGGGATCGATTCCCGGCAGGGGCTAGTGTTATGTTTTCATAATCATTGACCCGCAAGTCGTCGAAGTGGCGTCAACTACAAAGGACTTGCAATGCGGCGGCCGAACTCCCCCGCATGGGGCCTCCCGGCCAACAATGCCATACGCTAATTACCATAAGCTACATTAAATCACCTCTGTCACGACGATATGTGCAGATTATTAACAATTTCCAAAAGTTTAATAATTACTCATAGCGAAATAAACTAATGAAATAAGTGTTGTAAAAAGTTTAGCTGCTTTTTGCCGGTACTGAGGAAAAGTTAACTTTCGTCGTTCAGAATATTACACATGCTACAAATGCGTGCCCATTATTGTGTTACTTAACGTTATTTCTGTGAACTTTCGTGTGCAACATAGATTTAAGGTGTATTGTGTCTTTCATTCTTGTTGAGAGAGAATGATATACCGGTATCAGTTGACAAGTTAGAGGGAGAGAAATGGCTCTGAGCACTATGGGACTTAACATCTAAGGTCATCAGTCCCCTCGAACTTAGAACTATTTAAACCTAACTAACCGAAGGACATCACGCACATGCATATCCGAGGCAGGATTCGAACCTGCGACCGTAGCGGTCGAGCGGTTCCAGAATGTAGCGCCTAGAACCGCTCGGCCACCCCGGCCGGCGGAGAGAAATATTCTACGAAGTGCTAGAAAAGTCAATTACAAATATTGACGAAGGTAAACAGATTATACTGTTATTAACAATTCAGTTCGTCAAACGAAAAAGGCATAGAATAAAATTATGCTAAGGGGAGGAAAAAAATTAACAGGAGTTGCAGGGAAGCTAACACGAAATGACTGCACGAAAAATGTGAAGAAATTGAAAAAGAAATGGTTGTAGGAAGGACTGACTCAGCATATTAAAAAGTCAAAGTAACCTTTGGTTAAATTACAAGCAAGTGTAGTAACATTAAGAGTGTAACGGGAATTCCAATGTTAAATGAAGTGGAGAGAGGGGCTAGGTGGAACGAGTACATTGGAGGCTTATATGAGGGGGAAGATTCGTTAGATGTGAAGAAACAAGAGTCGATTTAGAAGAGGTATGAGATCCAGTATTAGAATCAGAATTTAAGTGAACTTGGGAGAATTCAAGATCAAATAAGGACGAAGGGGTAGATAACATTCAATCGGAATTTTTAAAGTCATTGGAGGACATGGCAACAAAACGTTGGTATGTAGAATGTATGAGTCTGACCATATGCATCTGACTTTCGGAAAAATATCATCCACCCAACTCTAAAAGTGCGAGAATTATAGCACAATCAGCCAACGGCTCATGCATCCAATTTGATGACAATAATAATACACAGAAGAATGGAAAAGAAAATCGGGGATGACTTACATGAGATCAGTTTAGCTTTAGGAAAGTTACGGCAACAGAGAAACGATTCTGACGTTTCGGTTTATAATGAAAGCAAGACTAAAGAAACATCAAGATACGTTCATAGGATTTGTCGACCTGGAAAAAGCCTTCAACAATTTAAAATTCTGCAGGATGTTCGAAATTCTGAGAAAAATACGGGTAAGCTGTAAGGAGAGACGGGAAACACACAGTATGTACAAGAGCCAAGAGGTAACAATAAGAGTGGACGACCAAAAAACGAAGTGCTCGGATTAAAAAATGTGTAAGACAGGGATGTAGTCTTTCGCCCTACTGTTCAATCTGTACACTGAAGAAGCAATGACGGAAATAAAAGAAACGTTCAGGAGTGGAATTAAAGCTGAAGGTGAAAGGATACCACTGATACGAATCGCTGATGACATTGCTACCCTGAGTGAAAGCGAAGAAGAATTACATGATCTGCTGAATGGAATGAACAGCCTAATGAGTGCACATTATGGATTGAGAGTAAATCGAAGAAAGGCCAAAGCAATGAGTAGTAGCAGAAATGAGAACAGCGAGAAACTTAAATCAGTACTGATGGTCACAAAATAGATGAAGTTATGGAATTCTGCTACCTAAGCAGCAAAATAACCAACGACGGACCCAGCAAAGAGGACATCGAAAGCATATTATCAATGACAAAAAGGGCATTCCTGGCCGGCCACGAGAAGTCTACTACTATCAAACCTAGGCCTTGATTTGACGAAGAAATTTCTGATAATGTACGTCTGGAGTACAGCATTGTATGGTAGTGAACATAGTCTGTGGAAAAACCGGGACAGAAGAGAAACGAAACTTTGAGATGTGATGCTACAGACGAATGTTGAAAGTTAAGTGGAGTGATAAGTTAAGGAATGAGGAGGTTCTGCGCAGACTCGGAGACGAAAGGAGTATATGGAAAACACTGACAAGAAGAAGCGACGGGATAATAAAACATCTGTTGAGACGTCAGTGAATGATTTCCATGATACTGCAGAAGAAGACAGGGATTTGAGTATACAGGTTGTTACAAAAAGGTACGGCCAAACTTTCAGGAAAGATTCCTCCCACACAAAGAAAGAGAATATGTTATGTGGACATGTGTCCGGAAACGCTTACTTTCCATGTTAGAGCTCATTTTGTTACTTCTCTTCAAATCACATTAATCATGAAATGGAAACACACAGCAACAGAACGTACCAGAGTGACTTCAAACACTTTGTTACAGGAAATGTTCAAAATGTCCTCCGTTAGCGAGGATACATGCATCCACCCTCCGTCGCATGGAATCCCTGATGCGCTGATGCAGCCCTGGAGAATGGCGTATTGTATCACAGCCGTCTACAATACGAGCACAAAGAGTCTCTACATTTGGTACCGGGGTTGCGTAGACAAGAGCTTTCAAATGCCCCCATAAATGAAAGTCAAGAGGGTTGAAGTCAGGAGAGCGTGGAGGCCATGGAACTGGTCCGCCTCTACCAATCCATCGGTCATCGAATCTGTTGTTGAGAAGCGTACGAGCACTTCAACTGAAATGTGCACGAGATCCATCGTGCATGAACCACATGTTATGTCGTACTTGTAAAGGCACATGTTCTAACAGCACAAGTAGAGTATCCCGTATGAAATCATAATAACGTGCTCCATTGAGCGTAGGTGGAAGAACATGGGGCCCAATCAAGACATCACCAACAATGCCTGCCCAAACGTTCACAGAAAATCTGTGATGATGACGTGATTGCACAATTGCGTGCGGATTCTCGTCAGCCCACACATGTTGATTGTGAAAATCTACAATTTGATCACGTTGGAATGAAGCCACATCTGTAAAGAGAACATTTGCACTGAAATGAGGATTGACACATTGTTGGATGAACCATTCGCAGAAGTGTACCCGAGGAGGCCAATCAGCTGTTGATAGTGCCTGCACACGCTGTACATGGTACAGAAACAACTGGTTCCCCCGTAGCACTCTCCATACAGTGACGTGGTCAACGTTACCTTGTACAGCAGCAACTTCTCTTACGCTGACATTAGGGTTATCGTCAACTGCACGAGGAATTGTCCATTGCAGGTGTCCTCGTCGTTCTAGGTCTTCCCCAGTCGCGAGTCATAGGCTCGAATGTTCCGTGCTCCCTAAGACGCCAATCAATTGCTTCGTACGTCTTCCTGTCGGGACACCTTCGTTCTGGAAATCAGTCTCGATACGAACGTACCGCGCCACGGCTATTGCCCCGTGCTAATCCATACATCAAATGAGCATCTGCCAACTCCGCATTTGTAATCATTGCACTGATTGCAAAACACGTTCGTGATGAACGCTAACCTGTTGATGCTACGTACTGATGTGCTTGATGCTAGTGCTGTAGAGCAATGGGTCGCATGTCATCACAAGCACCGAAGTCAACATTACCTTCCTTCAATTGAGCCAACCGGCGGTGAATCGAGGAAGTACAGTGCATACTGACGAGACTAAAATGAGGTCTAGCATGGAAATTAAGCGTTTCCGGACACATGTCCAAATAACATCTTTTCTTTATTTGTGTGTGAGGAATGTTTCCTGAAAGTTTGGCCGTACCTTTTTGTAACACCCTGTATCCACCAAATAACTGAGGACGCAGGTTGCAAGTGCTACTCTAAGATGAAGAGATTGCCACAGGAGAGGAAGTCGTGGCGGGCCGCATCAAACCTGTGAAAAGACTGATGACGCAAAAAAAAAGGAAGCTCTGAAAATAGTAATGTCGCAAGTGTAACTGAAGCTTTGACTTTTTTAATATTTCAACAACGAATCTTCTACGTTAATTAATTAATTAAACTAAATAGTTATCCACGAGGCACAAATAGTTAAGAGTTGATTTGCCATAATAATAACAGCTACACAAAAAATTTTAAAAATCTGGACATGTTTCCGTTAACATCACCGTCTTGAAACTGTACCTCCTAGTGCAGTGTCTCGGCTACCTCAATTAACTGGTGGCCTTTGAAAGGATTGCTCATCTATCCTATCTAGACATGGAATTTAACTCGAACGGCGTATTTATACACGCGTGGGACCTTTCGTTACTCCACCAACTGGACGATCGTCGTAAACTAACGAGGTATGTGTCATTGATGGTTTCTGAGTGACAACCAGATTTGTTGCGTATATTGTGCATTCGTTACTGAGTAACGAGTATTCCAAGAGATGGTTGTTGATGCTTGGAACGTTTTGTTAATTGCATGTTTCTTTCTTCACGGCATGTAGTTCGTGACGTAACGAAGAATCATCGTTCTCTTGTGTAACGAGTGAACCAGTGGAAATTATATACAGTTCTGTAGACGCAACGCCCTTCTACGCCAGTTTCATATTTTAATCTTTTTTTGAGAAAATTTTATTTAATTTTCATTGTGTGATTGTCTGCGTGTTTTTTTTAATTTTTTTCAAAAGTTCTTACTATGCTCACAGTTGTTACACAGTACTAATGACTCACAACCAAACATGTTCATCGCATGTGTCGTATCTGGTATTTGAGTAGTTCTCTGTATTTATTGTGTAGGGCTAAGTTATTTTAAGTTCCGTAACATGATTCGCTGATTGTACAGAAACCAGATGGCAGTTATAAGAGTCGAGGGGCATGAAAGGGAAGCAGCGGTTGGGAAGGGAGTGAGACAGGGTTGTAACCTGTCCCCGATGTTATTCAATCTGTATATTGAGCAAGCAGTAAAGGAAACAAAAGAAAAATTCGGAATAGGTATTAAAATCCATGGAGAAGAAATAAAAATGTTGAGGTTTGCTGATGACATCGTAATTCTGTCAGAGACAGCAAAGGACTTGGAAGAGCAGTTGAACGGAATGGACAGTGTCTTGAAAGGAGGATATAAGATCAACATTAACAAAAGCAAAACGAGGATAATGGAATGTAGTCGAATTAAGTCGGGTGATGCTGAGGGAATTAGATTAGGAAATGAGACACTTAAAGTAGTAAAGGAGTGTTTCTATTTGGGGAGCAAAATAACTGATGATGGTAGAAGTAGAGAGGATATAAAATGTAGACTGGCAATGGCAAGGAAAGCGTTTCTGAAGAAGTGAAATTTGTTAACATCGAGTATAGATTTAAGTGTCAGGAAGTCGTTTCTGAAAGTATTTGTATGGAGTGTAGCCATGTATGGAAGTGAAACATGGACGATAAATACTTTGGACAAGAAGAGAATAGAAGCTTTTGAAATGTGGTGCTACAGAAGAATGCTGAATATATGATGGGTAGATCATGTAACTAATGAGAAGGTATTGAATAGAATTGGGGAGAAGAGGAGTTTATGGCACAACTTGACAAAAAGAAGGGACCGGTTAGTACGACATGTTCTTAGACATCAGGGGATCACAAATTTAGAATTGGAAGGCAGCAGCGTGGTGGGTAAAAATCGTAGAGGGAGACCAAGAGATGAATACACTAAGCAGATTCAGAAGGATGTAGGTTGCAGTAGGTACTGGGACATGAAGAAGCTTGCACAGATAGAGTAGCATGGAGAGCTGCATCAAACCAGTCTTAGGACTGAAGACAACAACAACAACAACAAACATGATTCGGTTGATTGGTCAATTCGTATAGGCATTCATAATGCGCGTAATAACGAAAACTTTGACTGATATTTAATTGTTGACCATAGTCATCGCTGTTTATTAGATGTAGATGTACAACACCTTGCCACTGGGAGTAGAGTTTTTTTCACCACATCTAGCGTTACAGTTGTAATAAATCCCCCAGGATAACAGGAAAACGCCACATATTACTCACTGTTCGATTGCAAGTAATATACCAACTGATAACATTTTTATACTCTTTATTTATAACAACATTCATTTTCCGTGAACTGTGTCTATGTTTAACTTATCAGCTAGTCTCATCCATTCTCGATAGCGCTTGAATACTATTCCGTTTTAATTCTTCATGTAAAGGTCTGATTCACGTTTTGCGTATGCTGAAAATTAGGAGGGTCTACTTTAACAGGCGAGGGAAATACGATTACACCCGTATGAACCCGATGAGCAGCCGCAGTATTCATGCTCTCCCCTATCCGAAAAGCAATTTTTGCGATCTGCCATGACGAGGGGCCACGTGTAATTAATCCTCGCCTAGTAATCCCTAAGTGCACGCTGTCAGCGATAATTCACGAGATGTATTCCGGAGCGCAGATGTGGATTCAGCGCGTGTGTTCTCTGTGATCATGAAGCGTCAAGCCCATTTCCATAATGTTACACAGATAAAACCAGCTTCTACAATTGTACGCATTGCATGCAGTCTGCGAAACTCGTCATATGCCGTCTGCTGTGAAGTTACGTAGTACTCGGGGGTTACGGCAGTGCTTCTTGCACGCAGTCAATGCGTTTTAATTTTTGAACAGTACTCGAGGACCTCCGTCATAAATATCAGAACGTGAACACAAAATAGGGAAACCTTTGAAACAGCAGCTAGATTACAGTTTACTGAATAAGGAAACCTACCAGCGTTTAGAGCATGGCGGTCATCAACAGACAGTACATTCGCACGGATTGAGCTGAAGAAGAAGAGATATCAGCAGGAAGATTGAATATCAGTTTGAGGACGCTGAAGACTTTTCTTCCAATGCAACGTTAACTCTGTACACAGCGGGCATGGGCATATTGATCGGCAAAGAGTAAAGCTAGTGATTCTATCGTGTTTATTTACCTGTGCATAGTTGGGGGTGGGGGCGGGGGAATGCTGATGTCAGAACTGCCCAAAGAAGGACACACTTTTTTACTCTGAAAAGGCATGCAGTAAAGAACTCCTTTTTCCCCAACTATAGTAGTTTACTTCTCATTCATTGATTTTTCAGATCTGACGTCGAATGGCGATAATATGGAAAATGGAAGTTAACGCAGATGACATTCCATGCCATCATAGCTCATATTACCATTCCCGAAGAAAGATTCTGTTACTGGGTACACTAATAATGAACAAGCTTTAACGGATCATACATCAACTGTAATCGTTCTGAGGGTGACAGCTTATTATTTAGCGGTATAATTCAACAAACAAGGAAGAACTTAATATTTTGTACAAGTGGTGCTCCATAGCCTCTAAACTACTTGAAACACTGCTTCAAGAGCTTCTGACAAAATAATCTCTATATACAAAATGGAATGTCCCGACTGACTGAATCGCTGACTGACTCATCCTCGCCCAGCCCGAACCACTAAGGATATCAACTTTAAATTTGCAGAGGGTGTTGATCTTATAGTACAGGCGTCGTTTAAGAAGGGATTTCTTTAAATTCCATCCCTATAGGGTGAAACAGTGGTTGAAAAATTTTTGAAAATATGGCGCTATTATGGCAATTTTGAGGCTAAACTGACGAAAATTGGTATTTCGTTTCTAGGTCAGAAGTAAATAAATACGTGTTTCAGTGTTTTTGGAAGTTTAGCCCCTAATGGGGTGAAATAGGGGACGAAATTTTTTATCGAAATATTTCTTTGTGTAAGCATTTTTGAAGCTAATTCTATGAAAATTTGTATTTGGCTTCTCTGCTGGATATAAAAAAATATACATTTCACTATTCTTGGAAGTACAACCCCTAAGGGGGGAAAATAGGGCGCTAAATGTTTTACGACAACATTTCATTGTGAATTCATTTTTAAAGCTAAATCTTTAAAAACTGGTATTTGGCTTCTCGGTTAGAAATGAAAATATACATGTTTTACTGTTGCTGGAAGTCGGTCCATCATCACCTACTGCTAAGGATAAAATCTTCAAATTTGGAGACGGTGTTGATCTTATTCGGTAGGCCTTGTTTTCGAACGGATTGCTCGAAATTCCACTTTCAAGGGGAGAAATAAGGGATAAATTTTTTTTAAAAAAATTAATTCGTTAGGAAAGCATATGCAAAGCTGAATGTATGAAAATTTGTGTTTGGCTTCTCTGATATGAATTTTTTTTTAAAAAATATGTGTTTCACTGTTTTTGGAAATTGAATCCCCATGGCACTGAAACAGGGAATGAAAATTTTTATGAACATATTTCGTTATATCAGAATCGTTAGAACTATAAAAACTGGTATACCACTTCTTGGTTACATACAAAGAAATATGTGTTAGAGAATGTAAGTTTCTATGGATATATCACAAGAACGCTAAAGGTATGCTTAACAGAAACGTTGGATTCTAGCTACCAGAATCGTTTTTTGGTCATAAGCACATAAATTCGGAAAACATTATGGACCTATGGGCTTAATTAGCATGAAAACTTTTGAAAGTGTTGCAAATTGTGGACAACATAAAAGTTCGATTAAACAAAAACAAAAAACACAAAATAGTGCGGGCCATGCGGTCTACGCGAGCGAAACAGCGGACGCTAAGCTAGTTCTTTATACACCATCGATTTCGATCACTGGATCATCATCAGCTACCATAAAATTATTTACAACATCCTACGTCCTTGGAGGGGCGTCCAAACAAGCCAAACAAGCAAAAGCCATCCTGCATCACTGCTGTCAGTAGTGAAGTACAGGCTTTTAAAACAGGAGTAGAAAATATTTTGGGAGATGGGAGTACAGACTAATTCGAATGAAACATTCCATATAACATGTGTCCAGTTTTTATGGGGGTACAAATATGCAGTTGGTTACAGAGATCAGTTCTCATTTCGCATCTTCTTACTCCAGTTCCAGTGAGTTTATTTAGGTCTGTCATTTTTGCTTTCAGTTCAACTTGTGAAGTTGTGCATGAGTTTAAACAACTGATTTTTTTGACTGTGGTTCTGATTGCGATTTCTTGGCCAATTGTAATGTTCGTATCGTTGAAGCATGCCGTACGTATTTATAATGGTCGATGAAAAAGTTTCCATTTGAGAGCGTTGCTGCAGTGTATACAGAACGTAGTGCGATTCCAGTGCGGGTATATAGGCACCGACATGTAGCCAAGAGATTAGTGTGGCATACGTGACTTTCCGTCGTGAGTGCGTAAAGGTGGAAATGTGAACTTTGGCGACGTTGTTACAAAATGCGTCCAAAGTGGGCCAATATGCTGTTATTCTTCACTTGGCTGACGAAGGACAAACACCGATAGCCATCCATCGGATGTCTATTGAAATCCACCGTTGTGTAACGGTGCACCAAGTTCCGTGCTGGTCGACACTCCACAAAAGACGCCGGTAGATCTGGCAGGCCAGACTCTTCCATTACGGACAACAAGCGGGCGGCCAATGATGCCATCAGGGCAGACAGGGGCATAACAACCCGTGCGCTAGCAAAGGATCTCGACATCAAAAAAAAAAAAAAAAAAAGCTCACTTTGCTAGAATTCCAGGCCAAGAACAAACTCTGTAAACGACAAACCAACTTTACTTCCACCCTGCCTCTTGAACATGCGGCAATTTAGAAGAATAGAGTTCAATTTTGATGGGATTGAGATTGATTGACAGCTTTGTAATCATAGGAATTTAATAAACTCCCTTGCATGCAAAATTCGGCCAGTGGAACCTAACCTGAGAACATGTATCCACAATCACGAAGTGCCCTGAAGCTGATATCACTTCTCTAGAATATCCTGTGCAGCTCAACATGATATAAGCGCTACGGAAAGTATGCATCAGAAAGGCATCCGATGAGCCACACATAAGTGGAAATTTGCATAACACTGCCAGACTACAATTTCATAGCACTACAGTCAACGATAAGCCCAACTTGCTCTCCGGGGCAACATCCAATGTGATGTATCCCAGAGGAAATAGGAAAAAAGGCTCCCGATACTTGCTAACCGAAAACAGTTCTATTTACAGAATGAACCTGCACCCGACCGGAGTCGATCACAGACGGACGAATCAGTCCCAACGAAGGCGAATGATCCAGTTCAAATTCCAAACAGAATGCCAAATCTCACCAAAATCAGTAGAAGTGCAATGCACTAATTCCGATGTGATGCGCTTCCCGACATCCACCGGCTAAACAGCAACCTCCGGGTCATTGACCTGTCACTCAGACGACTCCGTAGCAGATCCCCCACTTCCAGTGTCAATTAGCGTGCGCCCGGTTCTCGGTACACGGCTTACTCCGCCCTCTGCCGCATCAATTCAAGAGCAAGCCACCGCTGGACAGGTGATGCCCACCCTCATATTTGATTACCGAGACCCATTGCTTATTGATTTCAAGGAACGTTATGTTTCTATCACTGACGAGCGGTACTGCGCCACGCTAGAGAAATTACGGCCTGCAATTAAGGCGAAACGTGCGCGAAAACTGCAACAAGGGGTGCTGCTGCTTCATGATAACGCGATCCACCCACGGTAGCTGAGTGGTCAGCGCGACAGAATGTCAATCCTAAGGGCCCGGGTTCGATTCCCGGCTGGGTCGGGGATTTTCTCCGCTCAAGGGCTGGGTGTCGTGTTGTCCTAATCATCATCATTTCATCCCCATCGACGCGCAAGTCGCCGAAGTGGCATCAGATCGAAAGACTTGCACCCGGTGAACGGTCTACCAGACGGGAGGTCCTAGTCACAGTACATTTACATGATAACCTGCACCTCCATGGCGAAAATGTCAGAACGCGGAAGTTACCCCGACTCAAGTGGGAGGCACTCGAGAGCTCCCCTATGGTTCTAATCTCTACCTATGCGATTATCACGCCTTTGGTCCCTTAAAAAAGACCTTGAAAGATCGACCATTCATGTCGGAAGAGGATGTGCAGCAGTTAGTTACGGACTTCTTCACGCAGCTGAACATGATGCTTTATCAAATGGGTATCTTCAACCTAGTGCGTCGGTAGGATGATTGTCTCAATGCTCACAGTGATTTTACCTGATTGGCATACCGATTTTCGGTCGTATGGCTTCCGCGATTTTGATCGTCCCTTATATAGATATTGAATATGCCAATATGGCACTAGTGTTCAGGTTCGTAATGGAACGCTTCTGCTTCTCGTAGAGTATACGGTAGACGATTTCGTAACTGTAGAGTACCATATTCAAGATGTGTTTACTCATATTTTCAAAAAATTGCGTGTGACTGAGGCAGTGCAATCATATCTCACCTGAACGTGAAAACGAACAGAGTGCGGATCAAGTAGGAGGCATTATTCGGATGGTAGCACATAATCCTTCAACAAACACACCCAAAATTTGCATATGTGTCGGTGTTCTACATTCATGAATATGATGGACGGTATCTATGCTTGTCGTTCACAGCAGGTTCAACGTCTTAGAGAAGAAGTTGAAGGTGGATTACTAAAATTTTGTCGCTGACTCAGTAAAAATCATACGGATTAATCCTCTTGCATTCTGCATACAAACCGAACTGTTCTTTACGCGTATGATAACCGAGTGCCGATACGCGGCGCTCAAAGTGAAGTTCTAACGGTTGCCGGACACGTTCACAAACGGTATAAACCAGCAGATGGCGATGTACAAATTCAGCCAGGAAGTTGCAACCCTATAATTACACAAAGGATGTCAAGTCAGGAATGAAATTTGCATTCTACAGCGGAGTGTGCGCTGATATGAAACTTCCTGGCAGATTAAAACTTTGTGCCGGACCGAGACTCGAAATCAGTATGCGACCGAACCCCCGAATCTTTGCATCAGTAAATGGGGTATGTTCTCAACTGACTCGGTTGTTTTAACCCCCTCCACTTGTAACGCCGGAAATGCATATCCTCCTATTTCCATCTATTGTACTATTATTTTTTTCCTTGTTTTGTTACCTCAAGATATGACATTTCTGTCTCTTTATATATTGTAATTGTTTTACTGTTTGTATATATATATTTATGCACTTATGTCGATGTATAATTGGTTTGTTGTGTAAAGAGTATTTGTATTTTTACGCTGGGTCTTGCCTAGGGAAAACTGCTATCGAACGATTACATCGATAGGTCGTGTGAAGAATCAAAGTTTGTAGGATCTTTGGTAGTGTTAACTCTGCCGCGTGGAGCGCGGGCGGAACAGAAAGAGTCTGGCGGGAGTAGCGAGTGGAGCAGGTGTTGTGTGACGCTCCCGCGAGTTGCCGCGCTTTCGGGGTTTGGCAGCATGTAATTGCGCTCGACTCGCGATGATAGTTTCTGACATGGTGTCGCGGACGGGAAGCATTAGCTGGCGCACATCAAGAGCCCGTTTCGCCTGGTGACCGTGTCGAGAAGAAGGCGCGCCAACATCCAGCTTCTGCAACAGCGACGGCCGACAATGAGTGACTGTCGCCACCTCCTCGATCGACGGCTTCAAACCTTCAATCAACCAACAAGGAAGACTAAAAGCACGTAAAGTTTCAGAACTGTATGGCAGACCTCAGCTTTTCAAATTGTTCCATTTGCCTCGCAAAATTACAGCAACTTAGCATGAACCTTTGTTGCTCATTGTCCCAATTGCATTGCCAAGCAGGGTCCCTTCCTTTTCCGAAATGAACCCGAGTGTCGTTGAAATTCAAACGCCAGCATTAAAATAATATAATTAGATTTCACTGCTTTAATTTCAAAGTTCAGTAGCTGGCTACAATATTTAGGTTACACGAGCACAAATTTAGAGTGCGAGTTTTGTTAGCATATTTTAGCTTACCTGTGACTGCAGCTCAGCTTGGTACGTACTAAATTTTACTATTGTTAATAGTTCAGAATCATTTAATTCAAGTTCAAAGTAAAATCTCTTGTTTCTAAATTGCGTAGAGTCAAGTTGCTTTTGAAATGATTGTTGAGGTAGTCCAAGACTAACCGTATTTTACTGGATTTCGATGTGCTTCAGAAAGAAAGCTCACTATTAACTTCAGTCACTAAATTAACTTTCGATTTTCCGGTTTTGTTAATTCTTTTGCTAAATTAAGTCAGAGTGTAGCGAAATTTATTACTTCTGATAAACTTTCAGTTTTCACACTACACGTGTCAACCTTCAGTTGCCACGCTTCTAGTGTTAATTATATGTGTAATAACCTTTCTTTTCAGTTACTATAGTAATTGTCCTTAGGACTGGCGACCGTGATTTCCCCCAAATCTCAAATATCTAATTACCGCTAGTTAATTGTTAACGTAACGGCCGCACATTTACTTCCTTTATTAACTTTACCGCTTTTCAAAATTAATTTCCACCAGTTTCATTTGCATTTTTCCTTTCATTTAGATGTAACCCTTTCCTCCCTCTTTACCGACAGGTTAACTTCGGTGACGATTGCTTTTCCAAAACTCCCATTAGGTACACGCGGTTTCATTTTTCACTGTCATTAAGGTCGGTAAGTGAGGGGGAGGTTACACGTGGCGACCTGGTGACAGGACAATCTTCGGATTTGAGGTTGTTCTGGACACGAATTTTGCATTGTGCAAATCTCGCAACAAAGTACTGGTTACGTACAGGCCGTTACGTCAGCGAGTAATCCTAATTATATTTGAGATTTGTCATTTATATTGAAAATTATTAAAATGAGTGAAGGCTACAATTACCAAAATTTGGTAGACTTGGATACGGAACAATCGGTCGAACAGTGGGAAATGCGCACGGCGGTTCCCATTGTTCAGGGGCAGGCGGCTAGCATGAAAGACGCGACCGCCGAAACGCAACAAAGAGCAGAAATGGAATTCCAAACTTTAGAAAATGTTTCGGAATCGGAAGCGAAAATCAAATCGGTACCCCTTGATGATGAATACGGGGGAACATATATAGAGGAACCAGCTACGGAAGTAAAACCGGTAGTCTCCGGGAATTTAACTGATTTATTGAATGTTTTGATTAATGAAATCAAGAGTCAATCGGCAGAAATTATAGCTCTGTCTGCCAAGCAAGAAGCTCAGTCTGAAAAAATTGAACGAAAGCTAGACAATCAGAACAAAGCTATTAATGTTGTTAACAACAATGTTGGAGTTGTTAATACAAAAGTTGATAAAATCAAAGAAGATATTGTTGTAATTAATACCGAAATCGGTAATCTTAAACAGGAAATGATAGGCGTTCAGGCGGAAATTGCGAGCATAAATACTCGTTTTGATTCCGAAATTAGCAGAATCGAGAAAAGTGTAGGAGAAGCAATTGCTCCGATCATCGAGAATAAGGTGACGGAACAAATTCAATTAGTGAAAAAAGAGGATCAACAGAAGGTGGAAACTTTAAAGGCTTTAGTGTCCGAAGTAGACACTAAAGTGAGGGAGCAGGCTAATACCTGCGAAGAGAAAAAGAGGGAAGTGGAAACGCTTGCGACAACCACTTGCCAAGTAATTACGAGAGTGTCGGAATTAGAAAAGAAACTTGATGAAAAACAGAGCTATGTGCCAATCTGTGCACATAGTTCGGAATTGTTGACGAAAGAGGAGCGGTTCGACCCCTTGAAAAAAGGCGGTATACACGCGACGGATTTCATTAAGAATTGTGAAAGAGTTTTACCCAGATCATGGACTAATGAGAGAAAAATTAATGCGGTTATTGATGTGCTGGCTGGTGATGCCAAGCGTTGGGGCTTAAACCTCAACATTACGAACCTGACTTTTGACGAGTTTAAAAATTTGTTTCTGGCTGAATACTGGTCAGAGCAAAAACAGCAAAGTGTCTGGCGCGAATTTGTCGTATCGAGGCCTTTCGATGCGAATTCGCGCGGTTCGATGAGGGAGTTTTGTGAGGGCTGGATCCGCAAGTTGGAATATTTGCGTGATCGCCGCACGGAATCCGAAATAGTCTGGGAACTCTACAAGAAGCTTCCAGATGATACAAAACGCTACGTAGGAAGCAATTACAGGACAATCAGTGATTTCCTGGAAAGAGTTGAGGACGAGGACAATTGGCGCAATAATCGCGACAGTGGTAGAGGCCGTGGTAACAACAACGGGTACCACCCCAACCATAACAACGATAACCATGGGAATAATGCATACCGCAGCAATAACAATAATGGTTCGGGCCGTAATAACAATCGGTACAATGCAAATGATAACAGGAATGACAGAAACCAGTATCATACTAACGTGATACGGGCTTCACAGAATAGTAATAACGCCAGAGGGTGTGATCAGCCGCCTCAGCAGCATCCGGGGAGCGTATCTGCTGGGACGAGACAGGGAAACCATTAGCCGCGCCGGTGAGGGGCCGAGCGGGCGTGGAGAAATTTTGGCGGCCCAATAACAGGAGAAAACCCAGGTATCGTCATTATGAAAATTCCGTGTGGAATAATCAACGGCGGGAGTGTGTGCCAGTGTTAGGAGAAAGGAGTGCGCCCACAAGTAGTAGATCAGCTGTATATACGGCAGTAGAAAATACATTCACTGTCAGTGAGAACAATTTAAGTAGTGTTCCGGAAATCGATTATAAAGGGGCAGCTGTAATACCCACAGCGGAACTGGAGATTGAGTTTAAGAATGATTCGCAATTGTTGAGAGAAGATCAGATGTCGGATAACACGTCCGTCATTGAGCGAGGGGATGCAGAGAGGGATGAGGTCTGGTTAAGGCAGTTCGGTCGCTTATACGACGAACTAAGAGATTATAGGGGCCTGTACGGGAGAAGCATTTATGGAGAGCGCGGGCAGAATTTGCCGCGTCTCGTCCCACAGGAAGATAGTATTTGTGAAGTGATGGAAAGTTCTGGCCCTAACCGGCAGACTTTACCAGAAATAGTTGATGTGAATGGGGAGCACGAGCAAGATTCGTCGTGTTTCGTCCCGCAGGAGTTAGATGTTGAAGTAGTAACGGAAAGTTCTGGCCCTAACCGGCAGACTTTACCGAAAGTTATAGTGATAGAAGTAGCCGACCCATCCGACGCAAACCTCCAGTTTAAACGTTGCGAGAGTATTAAGGAGAAAGATTACGAAAATTTTAGTGATAGCCGGACACGATTGGTAGAAAAGCACATAGATTTCAGCGTGTATGAGGTTAGAGCTGACGTTATGCGGTCAGACGGTAGCAGTGTGGGTTGCGCAGATCCAGAGGAAGTAATTTCAGATGCGACTGGGCACATTCCTCCAGGTAGATTGGCAGATGAGATCAATCTGACCAAAGAGGAATCAACGAAGGTGACAATTAGTGAATCGATAGCAAGGCAACACTCACTAGTTGACGAGTTACAGGAAAAGGTTTCGGTATTGGAGGCGAAGCTACAGACTAAGCCTCAGGACAAACGTGTTAAAATTAAAACTGTATGTAAACAGAGGCTGAAAAAGCCGCCAGATAAATCGGATTTAGGATCAAAGCCGGATGGTTTTTTCTGGAATGACCTGGATATAGACGAGGATTTACTGTGGGAAAACAAAGAAACAGTCGAGGACAAGTGTAGACAGATAGTAGTGTCTGTTAATATGCACGACCTACAACTAAACGTGTTGATTGACACCGGTGCAGAATTGAGTGCTGTATCTGGGAAAATATTTGAGTTACTGAAAGACAGACCTGGCATCGTAGTTATGCCAGTAACAGGAGTGAAAATTATCGGTGCTACTGGGAAGGCCAGTAAACCGGTCACAAAACAGATTTTTGTCAACTTCGAGATATGTGGGGCACGATTTGAACAAGAGTTTGTCGTCGTGCCAGACTTAACTACGGAAGTAATTATCGGGTTAGATTGGCTATTAAAGTACCGTGCAGTGATTAACTGCGAAAGCAAAACTTTGACATGTATGTCACTAGATAAAACAATGGTAGTTGGTTTTGACGAGGCAGGAGACGGTGTGCATAGGCAATACCAGCCTATACACATTGTTAACTGGCCGGATGACATTGACGTAGGAATGAGTTTGAACTGCCATAACATGAGGAATTTCGGCATTGACAAAAGTGTAGAAAGTGAATTGGAAGAGATAATCAAATTCCCTCCACGGATTAACATTAGTATTGGTGTGAAAAAAGATCGTTTGCGAGAAGTAATGAAGCTAAAAGCCGATGCTCGCATACGTCGTCATGACGCTAAAGCGCGTTTTGCTAAGTTTGCAATCGGAGACTTAGTACTTGTAAAAGCTCATGAGAAATCGAGCGAGATAGACCATGAAAACTCTAAATTTAAGTTTGTTTATAATGGACCATATAAAGTCATTGGTATGCCTCACACAAATGCTTACGGAATATTGTAGACTTGAAATTGTACCAACCTAGGATCGATTAATACCACACAATGGGTAATTTATACAGTATGTAAAATAGAGTGTAAGATTTAACGATTTGCTAGATTGCCATGCTTTTGACTGAGCAAGGTCATTAAAGAAGTTGTAATTAATAAGTAATTAATTTTGATTAATCAATTTAATTTTAATCAATTTAATCATGATCTAATCAACTGAAGAATCCAAGCTGCTAGTTTAAGTTTTCAGCTGAGTCACAGTAGATTAAGCAATGTAAATATGATTTTGTAACTAGCTGTAAGATTCCATAAATATGTGATTTACTAGTCATTGCCGATGTACTTAGACGCTGTTTTAAGTTTCAGGCTAGTACATGCGTGTGATGATGGACAGTGTTGAGTTATCCACTGTGATAGTGTTTATGGACTCCTTGAGATTACTCGGGAGTGAGTTTTTCCGAAAGAATTCAGTGGAACGGACGTTCTGGAAACGCCGTCACAAGGGCGAGTGAGATCAAGCGTGCCGCACACGCGGGCGCAACAATACTGGCGAGGCGAGCCGCTGTCGGCTCTTGTGCCGCTGTTGGCTCTTGGGCCGCTGTCGGCATTCTTTGTACTTGCGAGTACGGAAGGCGGAATTGTTTTTCTTCCTGGACAGCTGAAAGAATTCTACTGTCAATATTTATGGTTTTTTCGATCTGATGTGTGTTATTTTCTTGTTTAGCGTTTAATGGACTCCCATGACGAGAATATTAATTATGAAAGGGTTATGTAAAAATGTGTATTCTATGTAATTAATTATTAATTTGCGTATTTTGATCTACCTGTTTTTATGACCATGTACTCTGATTAATTTTGCAAATAGTATTCCATTTCTTATAGTGTTACGAATTTTAATGATTTTGGAATAGCTAAACCGTTTTCTATGTTTTCTATGAATTTTGATATGTTGTCAACCTGTTTTATTTTGTGCAAGATGACAGAGTGGAATAAGATTAGGAGTTTCTCCACTCAATTATTATTGTCTACAAATTGGTTTATGGTTAATTAGACGAATGCTAAATTTTTTTGATGTTTTGAGCATATGCATTTCCGCTGTTTCTTTTTTGGGACATTTTCTGAGTCTGTTTACGTTACACGAACATCCTCAGACAATGTGGGGCACGTGTAACGCCGGAAATGCATATCCTCCTATTTCCATCTATTGTACTATTATTTTTTTCCTTGTTTTGTTACCTCAAGATATGACATTTCTGTCTCTTTATATATTGTAATTGTTTTACTGTTTGTATATATATATTTATGCACTTATGTCGATGTATAATTGGTTTGTTGTGTAAAGAGTATTTGTATTTTTACGCTGGGTCTTGCCTAGGGAAAACTGCTATCGAACGATTACATCGATAGGTCGTGTGAAGAATCAAAGTTTGTAGGATCTTTGGTAGTGTTAACTCTGCCGCGTGGAGCGCGGGCGGAACAGAAAGAGTCTGGCGGGAGTAGCGAGTGGAGCAGGTGTTGTGTGACGCTCCCGCGAGTTGCCGCGCTTTCGGGGTTTGGCAGCATGTAATTGCGCTCGACTCGCGATGATAGTTTCTGACATGGTGTCGCGGACGGGAAGCATTAGCTGGCGCACATCAAGAGCCCGTTTCGCCTGGTGACCGTGTCGAGAAGAAGGCGCGCCAACATCCAGCTTCTGCAACAGCGACGGCCGACAATGAGTGACTGTCGCCACCTCCTCGATCGACGGCTTCAAACCTTCAATCAACCAACAAGGAAGACTAAAAGCACGTAAAGTTTCAGAACTGTATGGCAGACCTCAGCTTTTCAAATTGTTCCATTTGCCTCGCAAAATTACAGCAACTTAGCATGAACCTTTGTTGCTCATTGTCCCAATTGCATTGCCAAGCAGGGTCCCTTCCTTTTCCGAAATGAACCCGAGTGTCGTTGAAATTCAAACGCCAGCATTAAAATAATATAATTAGATTTCACTGCTTTAATTTCAAAGTTCAGTAGCTGGCTACAATATTTAGGTTACACGAGCACAAATTTAGAGTGCGAGTTTTGTTAGCATATTTTAGCTTACCTGTGACTGCAGCTCAGCTTGGTACGTACTAAATTTTACTATTGTTAATAGTTCAGAATCATTTAATTCAAGTTCAAAGTAAAATCTCTTGTTTCTAAATTGCGTAGAGTCAAGTTGCTTTTGAAATGATTGTTGAGGTAGTCCAAGACTAACCGTATTTTACTGGATTTCGATGTGCTTCAGAAAGAAAGCTCACTATTAACTTCAGTCACTAAATTAACTTTCGATTTTCCGGTTTTGTTAATTCTTTTGCTAAATTAAGTCAGAGTGTAGCGAAATTTATTACTTCTGATAAACTTTCAGTTTTCACACTACACGTGTCAACCTTCAGTTGCCACGCTTCTAGTGTTAATTATATGTGTAATAACCTTTCTTTTCAGTTACTATAGTAATTGTCCTTAGGACTGGCGACCGTGATTTCCCCCAAATCTCAAATATCTAATTACCGCTAGTTAATTGTTAACGTAACGGCCGCACATTTACTTCCTTTATTAACTTTACCGCTTTTCAAAATTAATTTCCACCAGTTTCATTTGCATTTTTCCTTTCATTTAGATGTAACCCTTTCCTCCCTCTTTACCGACAGGTTAACTTCGGTGACGATTGCTTTTCCAAAACTCCCATTAGGTACACGCGGTTTCATTTTTCACTGTCATTAAGGTCGGTAAGTGAGGGGGAGGTTACACACTGACGGAATGACCCGCTTCCTACTTCCGTATGTATAAAGCCAATACGGACTTGTAGCTGTCACGCCTTTGCGCTTACTGCTACGTATTTTAACCGTAAATAGGTCAGTCCTAGTGGTAAGAGGTAGTAGTGAATTCAAGTTATTAATCTTCGAATACAGCGCAGCTGCCACAAGCTCAGCTCACTTTTACTCCACTCCTACCCTCGCCATTGCACCACATTAAGTAGGTGCTACATGGACCTTGCTAAATTCACTTGCGTATACATTTTTGACCGTTACTCGCCAGTATTTACCTAATGATTAGCACACTCCTAACCGGACTATCTCCCAAAGAGCTGTGATGATTGAACGGGTTCGATCCACGGCCTACAGTGCCCTACAGTTCACACGGTAACACTGCCTACCTGACCCACTTAACTTGGTAGTGAGCTTATGTATCCAATCACCACTGCTAGCAGCAGTGGATAATCCTCCTGAAAATACTTATAACTACGGTCGCCAGCTCTGAAGGAGTAAAAGAATAAATCAATTTTTTGGCTCGTTTCAAAGTGAAACGGCTTGAGTTGAATTTAAACTTAATTCTGAATATTACTATTTCTGATCATTCTAGGTGATTCTACAAAGCAAATACTCTCTCAATTTCTGTGAGTTGGCTAGGTAATTACTACCAATACAATTTATGCAACTTAGGTTAACAAAATCCTATCCTTCAACTTATTTAATGATTTTGGATATTACTCTTTGGACAATTGATATAGAATTAGTTAAGTGACTTTACTTGAAAAGTTACTCAGAAAAATTTAAGTAACTATAAATAGGCGACTCACTCTGGTGTGACCATTGCTCTTTTCAACATTCTTATACGCTAAAGTATTCTACAACCAAAAGAATTGTAAATGAAAGAGGCGATGGTGGCCTCAGTCTGATTTCACTACACTATATTTGAGGTTACTACACTTTACAATGAACAACATGCGTCGTAATTTTACTCATTACTATATTCTGTCCTCTGCACTTGCATAAAAGAAAACTGGTATTCTCCTTTTACATGTATACAAAGTTCGACTTAACAATTGCAAGCAGTCTTGCCTTGGGTAGATGTGTCGGTGCTGGTGGTGAGATGCATGTGGCTAACGCAGCTCTTCACGCCTCATGCCCTTAATGGCGGCTGGAACTACGAGCTGTAGCACTCGTATAAGTTACTGCACGTCCGCCATAAAATCTGGGCGCAGGAACTCTTACAATCAGCCCCAGTGGCATAGAGACAGCTTCGACAACCATTCGTCACGTTCTACTCCACGAACGGCGACGATATTCGCCTCTTCGCTGTTGCACAATCACTTTTGCGTGGGCACAGTTACGCACGTCCGATCACGTCAACACTCCCCAGGCCATTCCATTGTTCAGTCACTGTGTCTCCAGCTACCTCTAGCTACGCTCGTATCACCAAGAGTGGGGGCGTTCCCCTACCACCTTTTCACCGAAATCATTTAGTATTTAAGAATATTTATATTTATTACCCTGGAGTTCATACCAGTCATAATAATTTACTACTAGCGCTTTATAACATTAAATCATACAGTAATAACTTATAATTACCAAGAAAAAGAATACATTTGACTCCGAGAGCTTAGTGCATTGTCTGACAGGTAGCGCTAATTCCCAGTTTCGCCAATAGATGGCATCAGTGTGCACTCCCTGGCAGTCTCACACCAGCGCGCCCGTTTCCGACGCGCGGGCTCCAAATTACTGTCAGCCCACCATCATTTCAGTTCCGTTACACATGCCCCACTTCTTATTGAAGTATCTAACAGTGATAATTCAATAAGAGGTCTCTCCTATAATGAATCTGAAATTTTCGTCAAGCTTCTTACCAAGGGTTTTCCCTTTCTTACTGATACAGCTCGATACTTATATTACATATTTAAAATAAAACACCAATTCTTTCTCTCTTTCCTGCTAAACATTACATAAATGATTTATATATATTCTTTCCAATTTTCTTACTTCTAAACACAGTACACTTTAAACATCTTTTTCTTTTTTTTTTTTACAAAATTTTAAATACACTTCTTTTATCTCAGGCAAGTAAAACACACGTTATGCGCCTATTACTTTATTGCCCGTCCTTTTCACTTTACCTCCTCACTTTTCTACCTCTTCCACAACACTTATTTACACATCTATTAAGGCTTTCTTAGAAGCTCAGTCTTTCCCAGTCTGTTTAGTCTCTACTTAAACTAGAAGTTTCATTAGAATACTGCAACATATTTTAGCAAACATTTACCTTTCACATAGAACAAAAGAAACAAAACTATTTACATATTGGTTTACTTTAATATTTATTTATATATTTATTTTCAGTCTGGTATAATTCGTGGTTCATACCTTTTGAGATCCACTATGTTTCTTACTCCCAGGCGTTTGCCTGTTAATGGGTACTCTAAATAATAAGCATTCACATTGGGTATGGACACTATTTTAAATGGTCCATTATATATATATTTCAATTTGCTGATATCGTTATTAATTTCACTTGACTTTTCATGTGTTTCTACAAGAACGAGATCACCTATTTTGAATTTAGGATTCCTTACTTTTTTGTCATGACGACGAATTCTCGCATCTGCTTGTTTTCTCATCTTGTCTTTTACTAAGTTCTTTTAAAATCATAATCTATTTCCACTCTATCTGGAAATTCTAGTAGGTCTTCTACTAGACTTTTACTTCTCGTCTTTTTCAGGATTTCTTCTGGAGTAAATCCAGTGCTCTCGTTTGTTAATGAATTCATGATTTCTTCAAATTCACTCACATACATGCCCCACTTCTTGTGGTTACTATGGCAGTACGTCCTAAATAACCGACCTATCTCACGCATATATCTTTCTGCCGGATTGCTTGATGGGTGATAAGCTGAGATTTGTACCACTTCTACCTGTTTCCCAGTTATCCCATCCTTCCACATTTTTGAGCAAAGCTGAACACCATTATCTGATAGTATTCTCTTTGGCTTCCCTACTTTCACAAAATAATCACACACCATTTTATCATACACAGCTCTGGCAGTAGCTTTTCTCAAGGGATATAGCTTTATATACTTTGAGAAAAGTTCAACGGCTACAAATATGTACACAAAACCCCCCATGGTTTTTGGTAATGGTCCAAAGATATCTACTGCTACTATTTCTAATACTTCATCAGGTTTCATTGATTGCATGGGCCCTTGATTAGTTGCATTTGTTACTTTCGCCTTTTGGCATAGATCACAAGATCTTATCCTCTGTGCTACCCTTCGTGCCATGTTGTTAAAGGTAATGCATTCATCTAACTTATCGGTACACTTCCGTGCACCACAATGGCCATATGCCAAGTGAACATAATCTATCAGCACTTCAGTGTGTTTTTCCGGCCAACATACTCTCCACTTCCCTGGATTATCTAATCTTTGAAGATACAGTACACCTTTATGTATTTTATATGAAGCCCTTATGTTAGTTGCGTCCAGATTGTCAAACTTGACCTTTACCGACTTGAGTGCATCATCATCACTTTGATATCTTCGCATATTCCGACATATTTCCTTAATTTTTTCTCTTCCTTCCGCTTTTTTGAAGTAATTCACCTCAAAAACATCTTCCCTATTCTTTACACTTTCTAGTGTCTCACATCCTTCTGGTAATCTCGACAAAGCATCCGGTACTGCATGTTCTTTCCCTTTAACATACTTGATCTCTATATCAAATTGTTGTAAAAACAGCACCCATCTGGTCAACCTGTTATGTAACAATCTGCAGTCCTTCAAAAATATTAAAGCTTTGTGGTCTGTATGGACCACAGTCTTATGTCCCCATAAGAAAAGTTGAAATTTCCTAAAACCCCATACTATAACTAAAGCCTCCTTCTCTGAAACCGTATAGTTTCTTTCGTACTTAGACATGGTTCTACTCGCAAATGCTATTTGTCTATGAGTTTTTTCCCCATCTATCATTACCTCCTGAAATATGGATACTCCCAATCCATAATCTGAACTATCTGTTGCCATGTGGAATGGTTCACACAGGTCAGGGTTCCATAACTTTATGTTTTTAGCCAAATTGTCTTTTAGCCGGTTGAATGCTGTTTCACATTCCTCAGTCCACATATACACACTGTTCTTCTTAAGTAGGTTGTTCAGATGTGGGCTATTGAACACCTGATCATCCACATACTTACGATAAAAGGAACAAAGTCCTATAAACGACTTTAGTTGTTTCTTATTCTTGGGAGCCGGACAATTTCTTATTGCTTTGACTTTATCGGGATCCTTTTCAATTCCCTCTGGTGTTACTATGTGACCTAAAAACTTTATTTCTTTCTTCACAAACTCGCATTTTTTCAGATTCAGTGTCATTCCTCCTTTAATTAAAGCTTTGAACACCCTGTCGCATAACTCCATGTGCTCTTCCCATGTCCTTGTAGCAATTAACAAATCATCTACATAAACCGTGATTAGCGAACTAAGTTCACTCCCTAAAATTTTGTCTAAAGCCCGAATGAACACTGAAACGGAAGTATTTAGGCCAAATGGTACCACTGTGAAATGGTAGCATTTGCCATTGAATAAAAATGCCGTGTACTTCCTAGACTCCTCACTTAATGGGACTTGCCAGTATCCTGCAGTTAGGTCTAAACTAGTCATGTACTTTACACCATTAAACTTCTGCAATAAATTATCTATGTTCTCTGGACGATCCAACTCCCTCTTCACTACTTTATTCAGAGTACGAGCATCTATCACTATTCATACACTTCCATCCTTCTTACCTACTATCACCAGTGGGTTATTATATGGGCTAGAACTCCGTTCAATGACCCCACATGAAACCATTTTATCTATTTCTTTTTGAACTGCTTCTTTCTTAGACAAGGGTACATTATATGGTGGTTTAAAGAAAGGTTCATGCTCCTCTACCTCCATGCAGTACTCATAATTTATCACTCGTCCTGGTTTGTCCGAAAATACCTCCTGATTTTCTTTCAGAATTTGCCATATATCCTCCCTTTGGGCATCAGATAGTCCTTCCGTTTTATCCACTACATTTCGAAGGAGTGTCTCCTTCTTTCCATCTTCAACTATCTGCCTCACCAGAAACCAATCGAATTTTTGACCTATTCCTGAATCATGATCATCTCTAAATTCTACCCATCTCAGCTGGTTCTCTTCCATTACTGTAGATCATTCAAATGGTATTTCTAATACCGCACTATCAACTTTACAAACTATTATCCCTTTGTCACAATCTATAATTACTTTTTGTTTTATTAACCAGTCAATGCCTAAAATGATCTCGGCACTGAGCTCTGGAACTACTAAAAATGCATTCGAAAATTGCTTGTTTTTTATCTTAAATTCCATCATCACTTGATGTTTAACAGGTTTACTACATTTCCCTGTCGCCCCTATCACTTTAACACCTGTTACTGGCATCATGACTACTCCTCGTTGCTCTTTGATCATCTCAAAAAATGCGTGCGAAATAGCACTTATTTGAGCACCCGTATCCAACAATACATATAAATCGTACCCACATACATTAATGGGTAGGATTGTTTGCATCCTATTGTCCTCTTTCATACTTTCTTTATCTTCCCATAATAAATCCTTTTCCACCGCCAAGTCTTGCCATATTATTTTTCCGGTTTTTATACTGACCATTCCTTCTGGAGGTTTCTTTCTCCTTTTCATCCTAAATTCTTTCACCACTTTTTCCAATAGTCCTTCGTCTAGGCTCTTTAATGCCATCTCGTTCTCATTCGAATCTGTCATGCCTGAACTCTCGGTTGCAGAATCGGCAGCTTCCTCTACTTCTTTTTCTCCCTGGATGCTTTCTGATGATTTTGGCGATAATTCCTCCTCCTTAGAAATATGACCTTCTTCGGATTCAAATAATTCTCGCAAATTATAATCCATTTCTCTACTTTCCCTTTGTTGGATAGTGCATTCGCCACACTTACTTTCATTATTTTCCCCTACTAATGGAATTCCAGTCTCACTCAACTCATTTGCTTCAGTACTACAGGGATCACAACACTCTTTCTCTTGGTTAGATACACTTTCTCTAATTTCTTTAAAAGAATCTTCATCACGGTCATGTACTCTTGCTGTCACTAGGTACACATCATAATCGGTATGGCTCTCTAACACTGTCATATTCGGGTCCAAACTAATCACTTGAGTGGAAGATCTTTCAAATTGTGCTGGCTGGCTTTTGAGCTGATGTACATATTCTGCATTCGAGGTAATTTCTGAATTGGCATGCGTCTCTGCACTATGCCCCTTTTTCTTATCCACCCTTTCCTCTTTAATTACTTCTCGATGCGATTCGTCGACTATTCGTATGAACCTTTTACCATAAGTCACATTACTCCTCCCTTGCCCCTGCCTCTCTGCACAGTTGCCATCCCTACCGACAAACAACGCCTTCTCTGACTCTTCCTTCATCAATTCGTCACTCTGACCTCGAATTGTACTTATTTCATTCACATGAACCTCCACATCCGACCGATATTCTTTTCCTACTTCATTTCCCTTAATAATTCCTCCCTGCTCTCTCTCCTCTGTTTGTATCCCTGCATTATACTTCGCAAAGTTTCGTTTATGTAACTGCTCTTCAGGCGAACGACGCACAATCCTACTATAGTACTGACTACTCCGATCTTCCCTATATTTGGGCCATTTCTTTCTTTCCGCGCGCGTTAGGCCCTTGACCTGCGCGGTATTTAGTTTTCCTGATTTTGATAATGCATCCCGTTTCCCTGATAGTGTCCTCTCCCTCGCTGAGAGTTACCTCCTCAATCTCTTCCTCTCATCATGTTAATTTGCGGTTCATTCCTAGCACCTTTTACTATTCCATTCTGATTTCTGAAACCTCGAAACTCTCTAGTTTCACGCCACCTATCTTCATTCTCGATTTTTTCTAAAAATTCTTCGAAAGTTCGATGAGTGCCTCCTACATAACGCTTTGAATCGTCAGGTAGCTTTTTCCAAAACTCCCACACTATCTCCGATTCTGATCTACGATCTTTGAGATACTCCAAACGCTTGAACCATCCTTCACAGTATTCTTTCATGAGCCCACGCCCATGTTCTGGCATTCTGGCGACAACGAATTCTCTCCACAACCTATCTCTCTGTTGTGTGCTCCAGAATTCCTCAAGGAACTTTTCTTTGAAGTCTGTAAACTTCAAATTGTCGATATCCAAATTCAATCCCCAACGTTTAGCATGATCTGCTAAAGCGTCTATTACTAAATTAATTTTTTCTTTATCCGACATGTCTGTTGGTAAGACACGTTCACAATTTTTTACAAAATCCATTGGATGCCATCCACCTTGTTTCTTTTGAGGATCGTATTTTTCCTCCCTACTCAGTATTTCCGATTTTTGCATTACCAATGGGATACCACTACAGTTAAGAAACGTCTGATTCTGAACTTGCTGACTTAACAATTTTATCTCATTACGCAGTGTATTTTCCTGCTCCTGCACACATGCATCAAAACTCAACATGGTATTGCGCAGTGTTTCAATATCAGCTGCCGTTTCTTTAACACTCTCTTTCTTTACATCTGGTACTATCACCTGTAATTTACTTTCAATTATCGGTTCTACTTTTTCACTAACCAAAGGTTCCACTGAGTTCTCTATTCTCTGAATTTCGGTATCAAATCTTTTCTCTATTTCTGTGACTTTTCTCTGAACATTTGTTATTTCAGCCCTAATACTATTTACTGATTTGTTTACCTCTGTGATACGTTGGCTTTGCGTATTCAAAATATCTACATTGGCTTTTATTTTACCAGATAGGTTTTCATCCAATTGGGATATATGACTAGCCATTTCTGCTTTCAAACTAGCATTCCCTTCTCGAATTTGCGCCATCATCCCATTTAACAAACTTGTTAATTCCATATCCTCTCCCTTGTGACTTGCATCCACTGATACATTGGGTTCACTTTTCACTACCTTTGGTTTCACTTCCCGTTCCTCCTGTCTTGTGGGTGTGGATTCATCTATAAGATTTTCCAACCCTACAACAGTATCTATGGTCCCTAATTCTGGGTCTGACCTTGTAATGTTTTCGTCTTGCTTGTTACTATTCGACTCCATCTTATGCTGCTGTATTTTGTGCCTAATAGAAATGTTTATTAAACCAAGTATTACTTGTTTAACTCCTACTATTGGACTTTCTTTTGCTGCTTTGCAGGTTGTCGTCTTGAACTTAACAATTGTGGTATATTTGTCTACAACAGAATTTTAAATTTAAAATTTTCTTGAAACTACAAGTTTATATAAAACACTTTTATTGCAGCCATTATTCTACAAACTTGGTAGGTCCTGTCACGGTCGCCACATGCGACCGAACCGCCGAATCTTTCCATCAGTAAATGGGGTATTTTCTCAACTGACTCGGTTGTTTTAACCCCCTCCACTGACGGAATGACCCGCTTCCTACTTCCGTATGTATAAAGCCAATACGGACTTGTAGCTGTCACGCCTTTGCGCTTACTGCTACGTATTTTAACCGTAAATAGCTCAGTCCTAATGGTAAGAGGTAGTAGTGAATTCACATTATTCATCTTCGAATACAGCGCAGCTGCCACAAGCTCAGCTCACTTTTACTCCACTCCTACCCTCGCCATTGCACCACATTAAGTAGGTGCTACATGGACCTTGCTAAATTCACTTGCGTATACATTTTTGACCGTTACTCGCCTGTATTTACCTAATGATTAGTACACTCCTAACCGGACTATTTCCGAAAGAGCTGTGATGATTGAACGGGTTCGATCCACGGCCTACAGTGCCCTACAGTTCATACGGTAACACTGCCTACCTGACCCACTTAACTTGGTAGTGAGCTTATGTATCCAATCACCACTGCTAGCAGCAGTGGATAATCCTATCAGCACGACGAGAGCAGCAGACTTACCGTCGAATCCTCCTGAAAATACTTATAACTACGGTCGCCAGCTCTGAAGGAGCAAAAGAATAAATCAATTTTTTGGCTCGTTACAAAGTGAAACGGCTTGAGTTGAATTTAAACTTAATTCTGAATATTACTATTTCTGATCATTCTAGGTGATTCTACAAAGCAAATACTCTCTCAATTTCTGTGGGTTGGCTAGGTAATTACTACCAATACAATTTATGCAACTTAGGTTAACAAAATCCTATCCTTCAACTTATTTAATGATTTTGGATATTACTCTTTGGACAATTGATATAGAATTAGTTAAGTGACTTTACTTGAAAAGTTACTCAGAAAAATTTAAGTAACTATAAATAGGCGACTCACTCTGGTGTGACCATTGCTCTTTTCAACATTCTTATACGCTAAAGTATTCTACAACCAAAAGAATTGTAAATGAAAGAGGCGATGGTGGCCTCAGTCTGATTTCACTATACTATGTTTGAGGTTACTACACTTTAAAATGAACAACATGCGTCGTAATTTTACTCATTACTATATTCTGTCCTCTGCACTTGCATAAAAGAAAACTGGTATTCTCCTTTTACATGTATACAAAGTTCGACTTAACAATTGCAAGCAGTCTTGCCTTGGGTAGACGTGTCGGTGCTGGTGGTGAGATGCATGTGGCTAACGCAGCTCTTCACGCCTCATGCCCTTAATGGCGGCTGGAACTACGAGCTGTAGCACTCGTATAAGCTACTGCACGTCCGCCATAAAATCTGGGCGCAGGAACTCTTACAATCAGCACCAGTGGCATAGAGACGGCTTCGACAACCATTCGTCGCGTTCCACTCCACAAACGGCGACGATATTCGCCTCTTCGCTGTTGCACAATCACTTTTGCGTGAGCACAGTTACACACGTCCGATCACGTCAACACTCCCCAGGCCAATCCATTGTTCAGTCCCTGTGTCTCCAGCTACCTCTAGCTACGCTCGTATCACCAAGAGTGGGGGCGTTCCCCTACCACCTTTTCACCGAAATCATTTAGTATTTAAGAATATTTATATTTATTACCCTGGAGTTCATACCAGTCATAATAATTTACTACTAGCGCTTTATAACATTAAATCATACAGTAATAACTTATAATTACCAAGAAAAAGAATACATTTGACTCCGAGAGCTTAGTGCATTGTCTGACAGGTAGCGCTAATTCCCAGTTTCGCCAATAGATGGCATCAGGGTACACTCCCTGGCGGTCTCACACCAGCGCGTCCATTTCCAGCGCGCGGGCTCCAAATTACTGTCAGCCCACCATCATTTCAGTTCCGTTACAAAAGCTTGACCACTTTTGCTTTCTAAATACAGTAACGATAATATCCATTACGTAATAAACGTTCAACTCTTTTACATAAAACCAATTAAATTTCCTTCTTAACTTTGAAAGTCACGGCCAGCAGCCTTGCACCATTGTGCTTTCTGATAAATAAATAAAGAACAAAAGTAACTATTTCGCACTAAACTATACAATTTTCTATTACCTAATGATTCAATAAGGTGTCATGCTGTCACCGTTCAGTGTGTTTTGTGTGGAGGAAGTGATGACCTGATGCTTAACTGATAATACTGATACCTTAAATTTACTATGTCTTTTAAACAAATAAGGTTACAGAGTTGATATTTAAAACATTTGTCATTTTAATGATGCGCTTCTATAGGAAATGTCGATCGTTAAGATCGACCAAAGCGTTCAGATTTTAGCATTTCGGTCTTTGTTACAAAATTTGTTAATTTCACTTTAATAGTAAATCCTAAACTATTATAGATATGATCAACATTCAAGTTCTTTTGGGATCACCATGAGAATTTATGAAGGATGGTAGATTAAAATTACTGTCGCTTCATTTCCTGCATTACTGCAGAATTAAAGAGTTTTCATAAATGTGTCCCTTTATGGCCGATCTTAGGTCCGCCGTATTTAACACTGCTTTGATTCCCTGGGTTTCCCTATGACGTAGGTTCTCGTCAGTCTCACTCGCACACTACAGCGCTTAGGCCTCAATAGACAATAGGCGTGTGAGTTTTCACATCTCGTGTTGAATCTGCCCCCTTTGTGGCACCCGGTCCTGGACAACAGGATTCATTTCACAATTCCTGAAGGCTGACTCTTACGGCCATATACTTAAATGAGAGCGAAATGCTCGTTAACCCACATTCTGAAGAAAATATTTGATAAATATCGAAACCTAGGTCAAGGGCTAATAAACCTTTGTTTGGCAGCCATGTTTATGATTGTGGAACAAAAACTTATACAAATTACGAAATGCACACCAAAAGCAAACTCGTGAAACTGTGAGAGAAAACCTATTCCAAAAATTTACAACTGCCAGTCAACACTATTGATGAAGATCTACGTAACTGGTCTCTGTGAATTGCTTTCAGTTTATTTCAACTCAGCTAAACAGATTCAGGGAGTTATACCAACAAGGAAATGGGAATATTACTAACTTTACTCCAAGTAAACTTGTCGAGGAGATGCAGTTAACACGTAACTCTAAAGCGTAACTCGTAGCTGACATAAAGACGACGCTTCTTGTTATGTCCTAAGATGCAGCGTATAAAGCCACCAGCTGTCGTGAAAGAACGGCGTGCAAACCGCAGTTTAATAGTTCCAGCGGATGAAAAGTCGCTTGTGCAGTTGATACCATGACACATTCGTATACAACAGTGGCAATGGTAAGTATCAGCGAATTAGTGTTTCCGCAGGTTTAGACCTGTCTTCAGAAATCTCAAGGCAAATTCAGGCAAAAAAAAAAAAAGACTGTTTAGTTGAAAATTCTTTTAGAGAATAATTTTCAGTATTACATCCGAAACGTTTTCTCGCCAGTTATAGCAAATAATTCATTGACCTTGTTGGACTCTTGGCCTGGACTTAACATCACATCTGTCTTTAGGAGGACAACGAAAAGATTCAGTCTTTAGATAAAGAAATTTTTGGATACTGTAAAACATTTTTCAAGCAAATTATTGGACAGTCTTATTTCTGATAATTTTTTGTCGTTTTAGGTTTATCAGCAAAATAGTGTCGATAAACTTCAGTCATTTGTGCAGTGTCAGAATGCATCATCAGGTTTTACGAGTTTCATCAGTATGCCAGGTACGCTGCACAGTAAGCAGAACGACGGTATCGAACATTCCTTACTCCAGCGCAATTCTGCCTAAATAAAACTAGTAATTACTGTAATGTGCCAAAAATGCCTTAATTTTTCTTTTATCAGATATTCCTGGTTGGTTGGTTGGTTGTTTTGGGGAAGGAGACCAGACAGCGAGGTCATCGGTCTCATCGAATTAGGGAAGGACGGGGAAGGAAGTCGGCCGTGCCCTTTGAAAGGAACCATCCCGGCATGATATTCCTGATGTAAAGAAAACGTTTGTTTTCGTCACCCAATAGACGCTTAGCGTTAATGTCACGACTACTGGAAATAACCAAGGAAGCCTGTCACCGTAAAATATACATTACTCAAAAGTTACCATAAGAATTGTGCTACAGAGATTGTTGTAAAATATTTCCTGTCAACATACTAATATCCCGACTGATGATGGAAGTCGTCTTTAGTGTAACATCATACACTGCTTTGATTCTCTTACATCTGTTAGTCACTTCTCTAAAAATTACATCTGTAACACTTTAACTGACGATATGAACTGCAGGTTATTAAATAAATCATGATTTGAGACATTATCTGTATAATTTAAGTGCTTATAATTCACGTGTCTGTCCTTCGGACTTTGTGCTACGCGGCGCTGTTTTCTCTTGTCACGGTTGCGTCTACTTATTCGCCGATTCGCGAGCCAGGCAGCAAGGAAGGGGATGTACAAACCGCAGTTATACACAGTTCTTCCTGTGACAAAAATTAGTAAAATTGCAGGTCGCCTTAGCAGCTAAAATTTTGACAGCGCATATCTTTCGGTGTACTTTTCCTGTGTGGGAAATTTCAGGGTAGGTTTCGACATGTCAGATTGGACCATTCCCCTGTTATTTGATCCTGAGCGGTCGGAAAGGACTAACAAAGAGATATGCTTCTCCAAACATGTGTTTATGACGTATACGATACTTCCGGTTTGAATAGCTGATAATTTGGTTACGCCAGTAATAATTTGTGTCATTGTGAGTATACAACAGGCCGCTGCGAACATTTTATTTCGAGGAGGCAATGTGGTAACATTCCATATTTGATACTCTACTTGTCTTGGGATCATTAAAATTTTTAGTGACCTATGAAAGTTGCTAACTGTCTGAAATTATAATTTGGCAGCCAGATGAAACTTTAACTTCAACAGTGTCAGCTTGTGAGCAGCACGATTCTTACAAGTATTTCCACTGTTACGTTAATTTTTTTCTGGTTGCCCTGAAATACTTCATTGGTACTTCGCGAAATTTACGGTTTTTTTTAATGAATTATTCAGCTTTAAACGTATGGGCCAGCTGTTGGTCTATGAACAGTTGACGTGGTATGGAATGTCATGCTACGCACATTCGTAGTGAGTAGTTGATTGAGGGAATCTAACTGCATTTCAGTCGCTGTACAGAAGATTTACTGCACGTACATTATTATCGTCTGTATATCTGAAGTTATATCTGTATACTTTTGGTTAAGCCACCATTCTATTTACTGTGTTCACCACTGATGAATAAATAACACTGGGGACCAAAAATAATTTTCCTTTTTTCGTCTTGCCGGAAACTTTTGACCTGACGCTCGTTTTTTGGTGCTGTTGATTGCGAAAAATGCCTTCCTTTTGTTATAGCACCTCTAGTTTATGAGGTATTGATGATATCATTATGCATTGGTCTTATGATTACATTATTTTTATTTCACCATTTGTAAACTGATTGTTTGCATTAGGCCTATACTAATTGATTTTATCAAGCTCTCGTCATGTAGATGTTGCATATGTACTTTAACCATTCTGGTATTTATTGGTTTTCATAGGTACTAACATGGGTTCTGTAAGAAGAGAATGTGCGAATAATCCTATTTGTTTAATGTTTTTGGGAGTGCACATTCATTCAGCAAAGAAAAGCGATAACTTACGTTAGAAAAAGAGAGTATTTGGCCTATGTCAAAGTGAAACTGGGAGACCAAGCTAAGACTGGGGCAACTCACATTGTATGTAAAACCTGCAAGAGCATTTACGACAGCGGGCAAATGGGAAACAGAAGTGCTTGAAATGTGCTGTACCAATGATATAGCGAGAAAAAGTAAACCATTGTGATGACTGTTCTTTTTGTTCACTGAATGTAAAGGGCATCAACTGCACTAGCTGGGAAAGGAGGATATACCCCGACCTGTCTTCAGCAAGATGCCACATTCCACATTCAGAGTATATAACTGTTCGCATATTTACCAGCCTTCCGGAGTCATCAGACGAAGAGGACGACTCATATGAAAGCTAAGCTGAGCAAAACGAGAATGATTCTGCAGAATCTTCATCAGTTGCAACAGACTGTAATCAAGAGGAATTGAGCGACTACATTAGACATCTACATATTCCACAAACGCCGTCTCAATTGTAAGATTCCAGTCTGACAGATAAACGCTGTGTATTAAGGAGGACAAGAGTCACGTTTTCCTACAAAAGAGAAGCAGATTGCCTGGCATTCTCCACAACAGGAAACCGATTAATTTTTGACGCCAATGTTGAGGTACTGTTAATGAAATTAGTTATAAAACAACACAGTGCAAGTAAATGGCGGTTCTTTATAGACAGCTCCAAACGCCGCCTAAAATATGTTCTTTTGAATAGTGGGAATTAGTTATTCAGACGCTATGCGTGAAAATCGAGCTACAGTAGCCATACTCCTGGAGAAGATCTCCTACAGTAGTTACCAATAGGTTGTCTTTACCGATCTCGGAGAAATTTCGGTTAGAGCCACACGGTAGGTACATCAAATATCAATGATTTATATGTCTATGGAACTTTAGAGGTAAAGATCAACACTGGGCGAAAAGTCAGTGGCCTCTTAAGGAAAGCATGGTCGTTGAAGAAAGAAGCATCGTCACAGAGCCTTTAGCTGAAAAAACAGCTTCATATTGCCATCAATGCATATCAAACTTCGATTAATGAAGCAATTAATCAAGACTTTGAATTGAGATGGTGACTGTTTCGACCATATACGTACGAAATTTATGCACTTTATAAGGAGAATAAAAGACAAGATATAATTTTGATGGACCACAAATTCACAAACTCATACATGGCCAGAAACTGAAGACTCGATGAGTCACAGCAGCGCAGTGTCTGAAATATCAAAATCTGTATTAATTGAGAATGGACCTGATAACTGCGACTATGGTTCCACATCAGTTGTAAAATGTTTCAGAACACATGAAAATTTTTAACTGATTGGGACTCGAGCTCGGATTTCTCGCTTGTCGAGAGAGGTCGCCATAACCAGGAGCGGCCCAAATTTCTATTTGACCTGGTGCCAACTCTCCCTTGTGCTTGCTCTATATTATCGTGATTTTCGCACAGGGTGAGACACTTGTTTGCTCTTGTCATTGCCTCACGGTGACATGAAATACTAAAGTGCATTGGCTAATAAATTTCTTTGACAACCAACAGCTGCATTCAATTTAGAATAAACTCACAGTCTGCGATTACGGTTCCGCATCCGCCGTAGAATACTTCAGAACAAATGAAAAGTTATGCAGGACCGGGACTCGAACCTAAAATGATACTGAGGCATCTGCATGGTCTTCATTTTGTCTGATAGTGAAGAGTTTCCTTGGAAAGTATAAAGCTCTAAATTACGAATGACTAGTGAGAATATGCTCACTACTTCATGTGCATTTGGTTGTAACATGAGCATAAAACAACTCTACCTGCATAGTCATATGGAAAGATAGCCAGAACGTCTTGTTGATGTAAGAGAGGAGAAGGGTGACTGTTTTCACCAGGAAATACGTTCAATGCAATAACTGTATTGTGGACGATTGGATATAAACATGAAAAGGGACTACTGTTGGAGCATGCAGCACGTCCAACAACAAGTCATCAGATGAAAAGATAAAAACGAGGATACGGTGACCTAATGAAATGAAATCAATGAACTAAGTACAACGTTTGTATAAATAAATAATGGTGATTAGATTGATTCAGCTGCTTATTAAAAAGAAAGTGGTTGACCCATTCAAATGTTTTCTGTATTTGATTGTATGCCATGGTGTAATTGTTCAATATGCTGCCAGTATGATTAGATTCGTATGCAATGTAAATAAGTTATTTCTAAAGAAACTAGAGGTGTTGGGACGAAACTGAATTTTTAGAAACAATTACCAAAATACCATCTGAAGTGGGTTATAACTGTAAGGTAACAAAATCACTGTTCCCCAAAGTAATAGGTTTATTAAAACTTAAATGATAGGTATTCCCTACCATTATCGAAGCTAAGGGATTTACCGCAATTGTTTATCATAATTGAATTTATTTAATTGGGAATGCTTGAATTAGAATTTGGACTGGATGGTCACTTATGCATCCTTTTCAGTTTTAGCAAGCTACAGGGCACAAATGTGACAGCGTGCAGATGTGACAAGCTATAAGTCACACACATATACTGTGTCATGGAAAAGAAGATGTAACTAAAAAATGTGCAGTGACAAGTTTCAAGACAATAGTCAGCCCAGGTAGGTGAGTGATAGACATCATGTGGCTGGAGGGACACAGTGATTGAAATGAGAGCACAGGTAGGTATTTGGTCAGCTAGAGTGTGGATTGTACTAAGATTTCCACACATTAGAGTTGGGTGAAACTAAGCCATTACGTCGCTATGGACGTTAACAACATCGCGATGTTCTGACCTTGTCTGAAACTAATATGCATTCTTGGGGTGTGGTTAGTCTAATGCAACTAAACACATCCCAAGAATATCGAAGCAAATGAGGAACGATGGAAAACATAAAAACTGACGATGAAGTATCTATATTCACCAAAAAACAGGAGAATGACTTCCAAAAGAGCTACAGCATTGAAACCGGAATAAAGAGACGAATCCTACAAAATTATTACCTTGTATGACAGTAAATATTAACAAAGTAAGTGACACTTGTATGTAAGTTTATTGATAACAACAGACACGAGACATCTGTTGACGCTTGAAATAATCTATAAAATGAGCTTATCCAACAGATAAATAGACCACCTATCTACTACATATAAAAACATATATTATTAATGATGAGTGTCAAAATAAGTGCTCTTCACAGTTAGAAGAGAAGTTAGCCACTGTATGAGTTGTTTATAATAATATTTTGTTCATTATGTTCCTGTAAAAAGAAATTTGTGGATTGACATTAAGAAACTTACTTGAACAACGTAGTGTGATACTTGTGAGAGATTATATATATATATATATATATATATATATATATATATATATATATATATATATATGTGTGTGTGTGTGTGTGTGTGTGTGTGTGTGTGTGTGTGTGTGTGTGTGTGTGTGTGTGTTGTCTCTGTGTTACTGTGATTTTACAAACCTAAACATGATGATGGAATATATCAATGTAGATATTGGTTGTGAAAGTTTATAGAGCAAAAAGGTGTAAAGAATGTCGAGTGTTAATGTGGAATTATAGGTAGGTCGTGAATTAAAGGTTTACAGTACAAAAACTACAACGAAAAGTTAATTTCAACGAAATACGTCAGTGAAGACTGTAAGTAAGTAATGTTCTAAAAACAAAGGTAATGAATATTTAAGTAGTAAACTAATGATTTATTGTGTGACTGAAAAACGTATATAATTTTCATGGTGTGGTAAAAACTGCATTGGAAGAATTATTGGACAGGAAACAAAGGAAACAGTTTCGCGTTTCTACGGCACAACATCAAATGTTTCACCAAGGATTGATTTCCGTAGTTGATATATCCAGAATGCAAGGAAAAGTACGAGAAGGAGGTAACTGCAAATCAAAATGAAGCAAGTTTCAGCACTTCCTTACTTCCAGCAATGGTCTATCAGAGGCAACATGAAAGCTTTCTTAATTATGCACGGGGTCACAAGCTGCGGGGTTAAGAGGATAAGATGTCTACTTGTCCGTGGAAAGGCCCCTACTGATAAGTGGCAAAAATGCATCAGGAAATGAAATCAGTGTTCAGAAATAAATATGATAGTGATCTTGTAAACACTTATCCCCCCAAAATTACTCACTATACCACAAGACAACAGCGTTATAAAAAATAAGCAAGTGAGTAAAAAAAAATCATGCATGAGGAATTCAAGATACGGTATCCCCAAGAAAGCAATATAAAGTGTGAATTTTATCTGAAAATCTTCAAAGATCGGTTGTCATTTACATTTTGACATCCCAAGTTGACACATGGTGGAACTTGCGTAGATCTGAATAATAAATAGTAAGAAGCAAGATGGTTGCCACTGCAGAACTGACGCTTCATTAAGGGAGAGTTTTAAAATTTTCTGCTCTTATTCGTGAAGTAGTGGGAATATATCAAAAACGAAGATGGTACTGCAGGTATTGATGTAGATTTGATGCATGATCAGTCTCCTCCTACCTTAGGAATAGTTGAACCTTCGGAAAATTATCGTTATTGCGTTGGATATCCATTATCTCAAAATAGAGCATGTCACACCGTGTACTTATCATGAAGCGAGACCCAAAAAAAAAAAAAAAAGAGTTCTGATGAATTCTGTACTTTAATGCTGGATTACAAACAAAATGATTTGCCACTAAAAATAAAATACTTTCATATATTTTCAGAAGACCACTATGGTAGAAGGATGCTACAGTAAGGCTCCTCATGGCAGTTGCAGCATATGAGCACTTTGACACAATTTGTAAGTATTTCCCAGTCAAAAGCCATTCGTTCCTACCCTGTCAATCTGAAATGAATAAGTGGAAAATTCGAGCTGTCGATAGGATTTACAGCATTAATCAGGTTGTTGAACAATCGTTACTGCAAGTACCTCACAAAAGTACCTGAATTAGAAGCGCAATATCTTGTCTGTGGAAACAACGAACAGCAAAATAATCTCAATAAATAAGTCTTCCACTGTGCCGTAATTCATGGAATTTGAGTGTGAAAGTGGGCGTAATGGAAGCATGACAGCAAAACAGCACATTGGAGGCTTAGTGAGGCACTCTTCTCGTTTAGGTATTGATTTAAACACAGCTGCTGCAATATACAACTATGTTCCATCAAGTGACAAGAAAATAGCTGAACCCAAGATACTGGAGTCATGGATCCTCAAATAACAAATGTAAAGTTTTATAGCGCACTCCACAAATGGCCTCAGTAAGCAGCAGAGAGCCCAACAGGGAATAAGAAATACGGGGACAAGTAATGTTTCACTATGCCTGCAATTCAATTGGCTGAGTTTATTAGTTAAAGGTTGGTGATCAGAACCCGTTATGTAAACTTAAAATAATAATTTTGGTATTGAGAAACAATAACACTGATATTCAGGACCTATTAAGTAGCCTTACAATAACGGTTTCTCTGTTAAAATAAATAAATTTTAAAATAAAGTGATGAGTAACAGAGAATTATATTCTTGGGGAAAGCTAATTTTGGGAACAACCCATGTCGAACAACTTTAAATAACTTTAAACATTAACATCATTTCGTATCCTATCGTGGTGTTGTTGAAACCTGTGTCTACATATCACCAGAAAGCCTGAAACGTCCCCTTAGAAAATTTAATGACAGACTGTGCTGATAAACTTCTTACATTATTTGCTTTTCAAACAGCTGAGCAAAAGTGAATGTACTCAGACATTACTCTCTTTACTTATTCTGATCAACACTAAACTGACACACAATATTTTTAGCGCAACGCAATCTGGCTTTCAGAAATACCTACAAAAGAATTGCCCTGACTAACAATAACCTATCCCTTTCATCAATCACTTACCTCACAAAAACCTGCAATACAGCGAGTGCCACTACTGCCAACTAAATAAAAGATTCAAACTACTGAAGGCACTAACTACTGATAGGCATAGTTAGCAAATGAAAGAGTTTGATAGAGAACAAGCAATGTATTTACCTTAATAGTGTTCAAAAGCCATAATATATATATATATATCAGTCCATGATATCCAATATTACAAATTTACTCTTTGTGATGGACACACGTCCAGATCGTCCGCTCTCAAAATTCCGCCATCTCTCTCCCCACATCCACCACTGCTGGCGGCTCACCTCCAACTGCACAACGCTGCGCACTGTTAACAGGCAACTGCCCAACACTACATTAGCAAATTCCAACAATGCCACCCAGTCACAGACTGCACACAGCACAACCAGTGATTTTCATACAGTGCGCTACGTGGCTGTGACGTTACCAATATAGGAACCTAAACAGCCTACTTACATAGCCCCCATGCTCCCCACAAAAAATTTTACAAATTGTTTTGGGCAGTGGCCAATACAGAATTGGAAAAAAATTTCGTAGTTACAATAACTAAGAAATCAAATGCACACATTTATTGATACAATGTTGGTCGATAGCTAAAATTTTTTCACAGTCCATTAAGACAATCCTGATCGTTCATTATAGCAAAATTGCAGTGTTTTTCTCAAAGTCTGAGCATTAAAGAAAATGCGCACAGAAGTAGTGGATTTCCATGCAGTCTTGAAGAAGTAGTGTTGTCCTTCCAACGGAAAGACAGTGCTGACTCTTGACATGCAGACAGGTAACGGGCCAGAAGAGAGCAAACCCGCAGCAGAATCAGTCAAAGTTTTGAAGAATATTGGTAGGTAGGTCATGACAGAGCAGAACACTGTAGTCTTGTTAGAGATTATGGTATTGGTGGGCCACCAGAGGTGCAGACCCAGTGCAGTCCTTCTAGAAATAATGGTATTGGTGGGCCATCAAAGATTCAGACCCACTGCAGTCCTTGTAGAAAAAATGGTATTGGTGTGCCATCAAAGATGCAGACCCACTGTAGTCCTTGTAAAGACAGCCAGCAGCCATCTGTTGCGACTGTGTAGGTGCACAATCACCATCGAGGAGTCTTGCGGACAATATAGCAAGTCCATACACCACCACCTGTGCACTCACAAAGTTTTTGCAGTTGACCTTAGAACCAGCAATGCTGTTAACCAGTCCGTTGCTGAATTATCAACACACATGCAAACACTAACTGTCCCAACTTCTCACATATTGTGCATATACTATGACCAACAGAAACGTGTGTGGTGAAATGTATGCCTACAAGTTACTTAATTTGCTGAACTGGTGTCCATTACAATTTTATAACATGAGAATACAATTACAGAGATACAGAAAATATCATTAAAACATAATAACACTGATAACATTTGTAGTAATACAGGATTTACAAAAGAACAGAAATAAACATGTACATCAGTGTTACAAGAATTATGACATAAGTACATACATAAAAGATCAGAATAACTTTTGAAACATCAACTTCACACATGAGCATTAAAACAAAACAGAATATATAATGTCTGAACATCTTTACAAAGTAAATAACATATTATCAGAAAAATTCTACAATGTAAATCTTATTAGCTAAACACATAAAGACAGGAAAAACACAAATTCACATAACATAATAACACAAAAGTACAGGACAGGGTTTGTTTTCAGTGTGACATTTGGTACTGCAGTCCAACTCAAAACGTCATTCCATAGATCTTTCCTCTTATTTCAATATTTGTTGTCACCAAAAAAAGTCCTATCCAAGCATGCTCTCTGTATTCTGTTCACATCCTCTTCCAAAAATAGTTTTTCTCTACTGTACACTACTTTTTTGGGCCAAACCATTTTCTTATTGCTTCTCAATGCATTTCTTCCAAATCATCACAACTCGTTCTCTTATATAGCCACCCCATCTTAAGCTAACTTGAATCTACTGAGCTCAGATGCTAAACTAAGGGACGAGGCAATGCAGCAGCACAAAACAATTAACACAAACAGCAATGACAAAAAAATGGAAATTGGCAAAGCAAGCAGCAGTATATCTAAATTAGCAAAGCAAATGCAACATTACAACTAATATAAGGCAATGTGCAGCAAATATGAAAAATAAATCAGTGGTAAAACTGGCTTAACACAAGGTAAAATTCAGTAGAACTATGCCTGGCAAACAGCAGGAAAAAAAATGCAATAACTTATACCTAAACATGATAAAGCTCAAGCAGAAAAAATATTACAGTAAAAATATGAAATGTCTAATAACTATGTCAGAACTTAACACTAGAGTGATGCATCACCTTAAATTACACTACTAAAAAGTTACCCTGTCATTGACAAAAATTATGTATGCAATTCCTGTGAAGGGAAATGTCTTTTTGTGCTCCCACGTTTTTTTGGAAGTAGATCATAAAATTATTATTTACTGGATCTGTAGGCATAAAATAACTATATTAATGCATCTATTAAATTTTATTTTAACCAATGCTGCAGTGCAGCTAGAAACTAGATATTAAACAAAATGAACAATCTCTCCACTAGAAAGACAATAGATGTAAAATGTTTCTCATAATTTCATTTGGCATTTTAGTAAATATCATAAATTAAGAGCTCCACAGTGTAATCATATGTTTTCAAGTTTCGGCCTGTCGTATTTGCGATGCTTTCTACAAAGAAATGTCAATGGCAAGGATAATGGCCCCTTTTTTTTCTCCACCTGTACCTCTGAAAGGCACACACTAATCGCTTTTTTCCAGGTGACTGTTGCGCAGCTGGGTGCTTACAGTGCATTACGTCAAGGTGACCTGCCTTCCTTACCAAAATATTTACGACATCAGTTTCCGCTACAGTGACAGATTGATACAAATAAAATTTCACAGGTCGAAATAATTGCGTTGCAAATCTGTAGAAACAAAATCTTATAAATATAACAATGTCCAAAAAATTTTCGCCAGCATTGTGATACATGCACGCATTTACACACATTTCATTTCATAACTGTTAAAGTACGATTCAGGGTTTCCAATATCCTTTTTCACAAGTCAGAGTCCCTAACCACTACTCATTATTCCTTACCTTATTACACATATACATATTCATCAACACTTCTTCAATATTTCATCAGAATAAATACGTAGGATAATCAAATTCCTCATATAGCATCAGGTTACTGATCATAGACATACCTCAACAGCATAATACACATTGTCATCGTAATAATAACATGATAAAACGTCAGCCAAATCTCAAAATCGTCATAGCTCCTCCAATAACATCAAAACCTAAAAAAATTCTCTGCCCATTTCAATAGTGTCATCTGCCTCAAACGTACTTTAAAAATAATGATCCCATACCAAATACTACATTCAAAGCTCTAATACTATCACAATGGTTCCGAAAAAAATATGAACAGTTCACAAAGTTCATACAAAATACAATTTCATAAGTGTGAAGTTATCCAACTGTGTAATTATGTAAACATCTGTCACTGATGTAGTAAAAAGAAATGTTTATCTCTCTCAGTTAAATGATCAGATAGCGGTGTATTTTACGTGTTAGAGAAATATGGTATCGATGTGTAAAGTTGTATAAGCAAATACCACATTAGCTAGAGCTTCTTGTGCTTGCCAAACACATGGTACACAAAGTAAGCGTGTACCCCCACGAGGATTAATGTAGTTATATCCTCAGGTGTTACAGATTACAGCAATGGAATGAACTGTATCATGGTAAACCTTTGTATCACTGTAATTCAAAAATCTTTAAAAATAAATGTTTTAAGTACAAAATTAATCACTCAAATGCTTGTCCTGTAGAGTTAAATGTGCGTCTTGCTGTAAGATAATTCTGTGGAACTGTCTTAGTTATCGTCCTCTGTAAGCAAAGTTCTGCTGAAGTCAATGTACTCAACTCCTCATAAACAAAAGTGAAATGCTTTGCATATAGATATCTTAGTTGTTACGCTTATTGCCGTGATAAAGAAAGTACTGTGCTGTAACGTGTTGATGTGCCACGGAAAAGGCTGTCTCATTGTAGCTATACCACAAAAGTTACTACTAAAACATATTTTCCTTTCCAGAAGAATTCAGGAAAACTGCAGATATAAAACAGATACAACGCAAAAGCAGCAGTGTAAATTGTGTCACACATTAGTAGCGTCGTGATATAATCGTGTAGCTGTCAAATAAAATAACCACTGAGTCATCTGATATCTCTCAGAACGCACTTTAAATCCATAATGTATTTTCAAGTAAACCAAAATGTTGCATTAAAATCACATTAGCAGTACAGGTACATGTTCTAAGTATGTGAGCCTTATATTCGTTATGTAATCATGCAACTAACAAGCAAGAATGTACACACACAATAACACTGTGTCGTCTGTTCACTATAACAATGCATTCGTAAATACTGTTTAAATATGTTCCCTAGGTTCTTGACTGGATAGTTAACTTCAAAACATTGTTGCATGTTAACAGTTTCTCAGTGTGACAAAGATTACTAGTAACGTGAAGTGAAAAATTTTATGGCAAAGACAAAGTTAAAAAGCAGATTATCTTTCAATAAACGGTATTACATATGAAATGTGGTGCAAGCCTTTTTTCTTCCTACTATGCAGAGCTCCAGCTTCAACAGAATTATAATATGGTATATGGTACATCGGTAAAGAATGCTCAAATTTTTCTCAAGGTTAGCGTCTATGTTATTTTTCTCTGAGCCAGCCGGCGCACGTGGCTGCCTGCGTTGCGAGTCATTGTCTGTTTCTTTGTTGGCGGGCATCGTTATTAGGATTAGGAGAGCTAACTTCTACAACTTCACCTTGTCGAGAGGGCCCTACCCTGTTTGAATCCCGCCAGTTCTGATGCAATTCAGGTCTGTCGTTACGATCATATCGTCTGTCATCATGTCGGTAGATTCCATGATTTCTTTCTTGCCGGTGGAGAATTTCTCCCTGAATCGTAACTGCGCCCTGAACTGTTGCGTCTGAAGTTATTCTGTCTCCCTTGATAATAATTGTTTTGGCTCCCATATTGCTTATGGTTATCTCTGGCATATTCATTACTACAGAAATGCGGTCTTTCTCTGTAACTATCACTACTCTGCCAGTGGTTGTCGTATGGGTGGTGTCTGTTTTGTTCACGATTTGCGTTGTAAGAATAGCCTTGTCGTGTCCAGTTATTATTTCTGAAATCGCAGAATTGTGACGGATGTGACCTGTAATTGTTGTGCTCCTGTTTTCACGTTCCGCGATTGTCAGTGTCAATTTCTAATTCTTGTAAGAGTCCCTGAAAAGCTTCAGTGTCGTCTTTGCAACGTCCTGCCCAAATAATATCTCGCAAATGTTCAGGCAATTTGATTAAGCAATTGCGGATGAGTTCTGCGGGGCTGTATGGGTTTGACAGGTACTGATTCTCGTGCAACAAGTCTTCAAAATATTTCACAAGACTGGAAAATTCAGATTGTTCGAAATGTTTCATCATTATGATGCTATGTTTTACTCTGTCTTGTGTAGCTTGAGAATAATATGCTGAGAGGAAGGCATGATAAAATTCTCTTTCACTGTGACAATCGTGAATGACCAATCGCATTCTTTCAGCTGGTTCATTCTCTAAATAGCCACACATAAATTCTAATCTGTACTCTGATGACCAGTTGGGAGGAAAACAATGAGAGAATTGATGACGCCACGCTTGTGGATGAATGTTGTTGGCGGAATTCTTATATGTTTTGAATTTACGTATAGTAATAAACAGCTCATAGCCAAAATCATCATGTCGGCGAGTCGCATGTCGGTCATTGTTACATCGATGCGGCTGTTCCATCTCAAAATTCGGTGTACCTTGCCAATTTCTTTCACAATTTCCGAAGTGCCTCGTGTTACTATTTTGTGGCTGTTCCGTATTTCTATGTCCCTCTTCCCGTATTGGAGGGCGAGTGTCCTCTGCAATATGTAATTCTTGTATTACCTGCGTCAACTGATCTTGTACCGCCCGGATTTCTCTTTGGTGTTGCGTATTAATTTGATTCTGATTTTGTTTGAATTTCTTAATTTGTTCATACTCTTCTGTGTCAGTGATGCCTACAGGTCTTGTTTCATTAAGATCATCATCTACCTTTGTAGATAAGTTAGTGAACTGATCCGAAAGTTGGCTACTTTCTCCGATAGTGAACAGATTTCCTCAGTGTGTTTTTCTGAACCAAGTTTCAGAGTGTCCATTTGTGTTGAAATCGTATCTACTGTGTCCTTCAAGTATTCCTGAGTTTTGGCAAGTTGCGTAACCGAATCGGTAGATGCAACTGAGTCAATTTTAGCTTGCAAGGTGTCGTGATTTTCATGAACAATAGTTTGCGGTTCTTTTATGGCTGCTTCGTGATTCTGTAATGCATTTTCATGACGTGAAAAACTAGGTTGTAAATATCCAAAAGTCAGACTAATATGAAGGATGAGTGGAAGTTACACTAAAATAATACATAACCTGTTGGTTTTGTTGCTGATTGGACCTTGTCGAATTCTTCTTTTGAAATTTGTCTGGATCTGAATTTTCATGTGGAATCTATGTAAACAAAAGATTCAGGCGCATTTTCAATTTTATCGTCATTTATGATCGACTGTCCGTAGCAAATGAAGCCAAAACACAATGAGAAAAAACACCGAAACTGAGACAAAAGACTGAGCCCCATCAGCAGTATAGCGTTCCATTATATAGAACTTTAACCATGAACTTCAATATAACCCATAATTAATTTTGTACAATTTCGATGGTACAATTAAAATTTACAAAACGTAAAGAAATTGATGTTACAGCTGAATAAGGTATAAAATACAATAATCTTTGACATAATTTTTGTAGTATCATCTGCAGTTTGAAATATGAAAATCAATCTGAACTTTAATTACTATAATGTTTCTTGTATTATTTTTTTACGTAATTAATTACAGTTTGGGTTTGGTTATTAACATTCACTGACAGTACAGGACTCGTGCTTTATCCGATTACATACGTAAAATTCACAAATAAGGCCTCAAATTCTGGAAATCGGGAAGTTGTGTGATGTAAACAATTGGAGAGTTAATCAGAAATGTAATTACAAAGAATATTAATTACAGAGGTGGACATAAAAATAAGTAACAAATGAAAATACATCGCTTGGTAATAACTTTTAAGCCGTTTCTCAAGATAGTGAGGTTTTCTGTTACTGGATTTTTAGATTACCATTTTGTTAATTAGAAGCACTGATTTTTCATGCTAACATTTCTGCAGTCTCTAGTTATTTATTGCTAAACACTTTTTACTTTATTTCTCGATTTGAAATTTAATATGCATAAGTATATAATTTTGTTAATGACAACAATCTGTTGACGCTCACGGGGATTTACGTCATTCCAGAATATTCGCCGGCTGGAGTGGCCGTGCGGTTCTAGGCGCTACAGTCTGGAACCGAGCGACCGCCACGGTCGCAGGTTCGAATCCTACCTCGGGCATGGATGTGTGTGATGTCCTTAGGTTAGTTAGGTTTGGTCTTGAGTGGCCATGCGGTTCTAGGCGCTACAGTCTGGAACCGAGCGACCGCTACGGCGCAGGTTCGAATCCTGCCTCGGGCATGGATGTGTGTGATGTCCTTAGGTTAGTTAGGTTTAATTAGTTCTAAGTTCTAGGCGACTGATGACCTCAGACGTTAAGTCGCATAGTGCTCAGAGCCATTTGAACCAGAAATTCTATATGTCTTTACAAAGAATAATAGGTTTTTTCGCAAATTGAACTGAATGATACTTATAAAGATACACGTAAAAGGCCATACGAAGCACTGAATCGTACGATAAATACACGGACCCATATAAAAAATGGTGGTATCAGACACTTCATAATAATCTTGGGGGAGGCTGTTGCGTTATAAAAGGTCCACCATTGACGGAGTCTTTAATGTTGACGTCATTTCCCTGACGTCCCTCAAGATTCTTATGTAGAGCTATTGACTGGGGCAATCATCTAGCCCTCAAAACTGAGCCTCGGCCAAGTACTGGCTGCCCTCCCAGGCAGAAAGAGAGGATAAAAGTGCTACACATGTGATAGGTGCCTCCCATATTACCGTCGAACGTTAATGGGTTTAGGACGATGTGGAGGAACTAAAGCTCCTAGCATAGGAATACCCCCTGTGCTTGTGTTTACAGGAAATGCATTTTAAAACGTCTGATATACCTGTGATGCAAGGCTATATACTCTGTCGCAAAGATGAGTTGTATGTGAATTGAACTGTTTAAGTATATTTAAATTTTATAATTCGTAGTTTAACATTGTGAGGAATAGAAAAAATGAAGTAAATTTGTTGGTAGCAGCAGGAATCGAATTCGAGCTAATAATTTCCCAGCAGTCCATTTTATCATTGAGCCACAGCACCATTGTAACTACTGCTCCCTTTGTAAGTAGGCTGTTTAGATTTTTATGCTGGTAACGCCACGTAGCGCTCTATATGAAAATCGCTGGCTGTGCTGTGTGCAGTCTGTGGCTGATTGGCATTGTTGGAATATTCTCTATTGTAGTGTTGGCCAGTCACACGTGAACAACGCGCACCGTTGCGCAGTTAGAGGTGAGCCGCCAGCAGTGGTGGATGTGGGGAGAGAGATGGCGGAGTTTTGAGAGCGGATGATCTGGACGTGTGTCCATCAGAGACAGAAAATTTGTAAGACTCGATGTCATGAACTGCTGTATATATATAAAATGACTTTTGAACACTATTAAGGTAAATACATTGTTTGTTCTTTATCAAAATCTTTCGTTTGCTAACTATGCCTATCAGTAGTTAGTGACTTCAGTAGTTGGAATCTTTTATTTAGCTGGCAGTAATGGCGCTTGCTGTATTGCAGTAGTTCGAGTAATGAAGATTTTTGTGAGGAAAGTGATTCATGAAGGGTATAGGTTATTGTTAGTCAGGGCCATTCTTTTGTAGGGATTTTTGGAAGTCAGATTGCGCTGCGCTAAAAATATTGTGTGTCAGTTTAGTGATGATCAGAATAAGAAAAGAGAGAAATGTCTGAGTACGTTCAGTTCTGCTCAGCTGTTTGAAAATCAAATAACGTAAAGGTTTTACCAGCACAGTAATTCACTAATTTTTCCAAGGGGACGTTTCACTTTAAAAGTCCCACCTTCTAGGCTTACACAACGCATTATAAGTGATTTTAACCCAAAATTGAAATAGACAGCTGCGTCCCTTCTCTGAGTAGATCGTAGTGTGGCTGACCGTCATGTCAGCACTCGATACTGGTTTCTAGTAATCACGGATGTAGCGTTACGAAACATGGTTGCGTCCGTTTTATTTGCAAACCAGCATGCATCTGAAGAGAAACAGCGTAATTTTAGTGCTATTTCCGGCTCGCATTCGAAGAGAAATGGCGTAATTTTATTGCGATTTCCAGGTCGCGTTCAAGTTGAAATGGCCTTATTTTAGTGCGATATTTACCAGTGTACTATAGCATATTAGCACATAGCCCGCTGCCACTGATAAAGACAAAGGTGTGATTTCGTCATTTACGTTGCTAGTAACTGACACAAATTCCTTTTCCACCAGCTACCGATATGTAATGGTATTATAATATGTGAGAATGCCTAAGTGATGTTGCAGAGCAGTAATCTATCACTATTTGGAATGTTTTTCAACTTTAAATTGCGTTATCACATGAACATCTGCTGAATATAAATTTGGCAACGTTGAAACGTTGGTGTAATTTCACTGGCTAGTACTACCAGAGCGTCCGTGGCGTTGTTGGCCGGGATGATGATGATGATTAGTGTTTTAGGGCGCACATGTTGGCCGGGAGGCCTCTTGCGGGGAAGTTCGGCCACCGTAGAGCAAGTTCTCTTTAGATGACGCCACATCGGCGACTTCCGAGTCAATGATGATGAAAATGATGACGGACACACAACACCCAGTCCCCTACCGGGAATCGAACCCGGACCCCCTGCGTGGTAAGCAATAACGCTACCGCTACGCTACGGAGGCGGACAGAGCTATGATGTTGTTGTTGAAATGTCGGTAAAGATAAATGTGTACTGGTACTAAAAAGTTAGTACATTTTCTGTGCCTTTGACTCCTGTTATGATAACTGACAATGGCAGAAGCTATGAAATCGTTAACGGGTCATATTTGGTTCACATGGTTTCCTTCGATAGAACAGGAATTACTAAGACAAAAAATACCAAAATACTACAAAATCATTATCCACTGCACGTTCCACTCGTTCTGGCAATCAGTGTTCACTGTTCAACCGATCACAGAATGATTGGCTTCTGAAAGTGAATATGAGAAGGCGGCGCTACGCTTAACAAGCAACACGGTTTGTTATCACGCCACAAATCGCTCGCGTTGTAGTAAAAACGGTATAAAGAGTATCTACCATCTGCTCGCAAAGCTAAGAAGTATATCACCAATAAAACGGGACTCTTAATTGGATATAAAATCGAATACTTTGCCTGAGTGCCTTACATCTGCGATCTTCTCTTTGTTCCGTCCGCATACCAGGCGTTTCCCGCCTTTATCGTACCACGCGGCAGCGCTTAAATATTCTTTCATTTAAAATTTAGTTTCATTATAAGCAAGGCATAAAGTAGTTATTACGACTTTTATTTATTTTCTCTGATGCTTCCCTCTGCTCTCTTTTGCTTTGCACGCCGAACTCACTTGCACATTGTTGGACTCTACCTTTTTCTGAGACCTTTTGATTTCTGTCCAATATATTCTCTTTTACAGTACAGAGCCATCTAAACGTTTGCCATTTTGCTGCGATAATTCACGTTTTTGGGAACGTAAAACCGGCTCTGCGACAGTTCAAACGGCGTCCTTCCAACGGCTTGTACACTTCGCTTTTATATTTGCGCGTCGCGTGTTGAATGCCTGTTTCCACTTTATTTAATTAAGGAAATCAAAGACCAATTTTATATCCGTTTCGGAACATTTACAGAAAGTTACGGTTGCGGTGGTGGCGGTGGTGTGTGCGTGCGAGTGTGTGTGTGTGTGTGTGTGTGTGTGTGTGTGTGTGCGCACGTGTAATTCACGTATTCAACATCTGAAAAAGCTCCAACAGCTCCTTGAGCTCCTGCTGTTGTTACAGACGACGGTGAAGAGGATGCTTGTAGAGGATATTGTAAAATTGACTGACAGGAAATTTCGGACGAACTGTAAGGCAATCGATAAAATGTTACGTGATTTCATACACTCTTTTTCTTTCAGCACAAAATAAAAATCATTTATTACGAAATAACTATAGTTTAACACGAAAATATTTCGTTCCTCAGACGAACAAACATACCTGCTTTCTGTACATGTGACATTCAGATTTATTGGCTTTCTTTTCATTACACAGAACAACAATGATTGCTACTGAAGCTGTTTGAGCCTTTTGTCTTTGGCTACTGTCGTTGCCAAAAATTTCAGTTTTCTAATTCGGCAGTGAATACTTCGAGGTCAGTGAATTGTTTGGCCAGAGTAATAAAATATATTACAGTCAGTACAGTGGCATAATCTTTCTGCGTTTTTATAATATAATTAATGTAAATTTGTTTTGAAGCGATACAGCAAACAAATTGTTAGGAAAAGAAGGCTATTTCACTTAAAATACAGCTGGAGTTGCTTCAGGCTGTTGATGTTTAACGGAGGCCTAAAATGGAAATACTATATGTAAATAGTTTGGCATTACTACTTTACACTGTTCAGGACAGACGAAAGCCGAGGTCACATGAACCCATTGTTTGAGGGCAGCTAGAGCGAAAATACAGGAGCGCGACTAAACACGTCCACGTAGATACACGTTTCTTGCCTATTTGAAACAAGATAGGTCTCAAGAATGTCCTGATATTGGAAGCGGAGATGGGTACTGAATTTTCTGCAAACCCAGAAAACGAGCGACAGACTATTAAAAATTGTTTATTGTGAAAATAACAAAGTTTTACAGACTATAACTGCAGACTGGTTGCAGTCGACGTTGACCAGTATACCAACAAAACTGACTTATTGCACTGATACCAACCAATAAAATCTTATCGTTTAATGGACAGTTGTATGTCTAAGGAGCTGATATGATGTGCTTCACATCCCACCAGGATAGCTGAGAGGGCTAACGCGCTGCTTCCTGGACTTGGGTAGGTGCTCCAGCCCCGGATCGAATCCGCCCACCGGTGTGCCGGCGAGCCTGGATGTGGTTTTTAGGCGGTTTTCCACATCCTGCTAGGTGAACACCGGCTTGTCCCCACTTCCCGCCTCAGTTACACGACTCGCAGACATTTGAAACACATTCCCACTATTTCACGATTTACACTAGACGCAGACAGCTGGGGTACACTAATTTCGTCCTGGGGGGTATGGGGTGGCGGCAGGAAGGGCACCCGGCCACCCCTTAAAATTAACCATGCCAAATCCGTACTTAACCCATCGACCCTGCACACAATGTGGGATAAAGGCTGTAGCGAAAGAAGAAATGATGTACTTCACATGGATCTGAAAGATCATCCATACTTATCACTAAGAAAAGTACCGCTGTGTTATAAATATATAAGACCATTTCCAGTCGAATATATGGCGAACAAAAAAGCTATGTTCAATGATTGGATTCTCAATTTGGAAAAACCATAGCCGGCTGGGGTGGCCGAGCGGTTCTAGGCGCTACAGTCTGGAACCGCGCGACCGCTATGGTCGCAGGTTCGAATCTTGCCTCGGGCATGGATGTGTGTGATGTCCTTAGGTTAGTTAGGTTTAAGTAGTTCTAAGTTCTAGGGGACTGATGACCTCAGCAGTTAAGTCCTATAGTGCTCAGAGCCATTTTAACCATTTTTGAAAAACCATAGCCAATTTTTCCCAAAGACAATAAATGTGTTACATATGCAGATATTCAGTTTTCCATATGTACATACAAAAGCAAATCTTACCAGGAAATGGAATTACATTATTGGAATGAGATTTTCACTCTGCAGCGGAGTGTGTGCTGATATGAAACTTCCTGGCAGATTAAAACTGTGTGCCGGACCTTGACTCGGGACCTTTGCCTTTCGCGGGCAAGTGCTCTACCACTGAGCTACCCAAGCACGACTTACGCCCCGTCCTCACAGCTTTACTTCTGCCAGTAGAAGCTTTACTTCTGGTAGAGCACTTGCCCACAAAAGGCAAAGGTCCCGAGTTCGAGTCTCGGTCTGGCACACAGTTGTAATCTGCCAGGAAGTTTCGAATTACATTACTGTAATATAATTTAACACACTCGAATACACAGTATTTTCTTTCACATGAGTCATTTAACTGAAAACTGTTTTGTCATAAAAAGTATTCAGTCCCTTCAGGTTCATGTTTACCATTTTTAACTGCATTGGTTTTAGGTCTTTGCAAGGTCACCACTGGGTACATTTGTCTGAAAACAAATTTGCATTTATTCTACTGATGCTCATTAAATAAGTGTTGGATTCAATAAATCAAGTAAATCGTCTTGCATGGAGCGTAACATGTGCGTAATCTAAATGACTGATACATTAAATCATTTTAACTGCTAGAACTATTAAATAGTATTTCAGACGTGAGAAATGCACTGTACACTTCCCTTAACATTGCCTCTCCGTTTAATTAAACACTACTTTACCTTTGAAAGGCCGCTCTCATTCGCCACGGTATCGTTGCGAATCTGAAAGTACTCCTTCTGTTGGCCACCAGCTCTCGCTATTCTGTGAAAGCTTCTGCATGTCCTCTCCACTCAACAAAATAAAATCTCCAACTCTTTGAACGCACGTTACTTCTTCTGTTATTTTCTGATATGTCACAACTCACAGCAGTATCTTATCCCTTCATTACAGGACATCCAGATGCTTATTCCATTTTTCTTGCGAATCCAGTGATTATTCAGGTCTCAGAATGAAATTTTCACTCTGCAGAGGAATGTGCGCTGATATGAAACTTTCTGGCCGATTAAAAGACTCAATCTCGGGACCTTGTCTCGAGTTCGAGTTTCGGTCGGGCACACGGTTTTAATCGGCCAGTAAGTTTCACTCAGGCCTCAGTCTGATTCAGAAAGAAGAGGAGGGCGACTGTAGTCCATGTTGCAGCCAAGAAATGGACACACATGGAAATGCTGTGGTGTATGTCAAAACTCTCATTGAAAACTGTGCCCCAGGCTTCTGCGTCGAGTGTGGCAGTCCAAGATGCATCACAAAGACGGACCCACATAGCAGTGGTGTCATAATTGTGGTGGTGTACATCAACGTCCTCGCTGACACTGTGCTCCATCCTTCTGCATCCTGTGTGGCAGTCCATGTTGCATCATAGGAAACGACCCGCTGACGTAATGGTGGTCTTTAAAACGATTCCCCGTCCTACTAGGTCCAGTGCAACGGTGATTGAGCTTCAACTTGGAAGCGGCTGCCAGCCGGTGTGGCCGAACGGTTCTAGGCGCATCAGTCTGGAACCGCGCGACCGCTACGGTCGCAGGATCGAATCCTGCCTCGGGCATGGATGTGTGTGATGTCCTTAGGTTAGCTAGGTTCAAGTAGTTCTAAGTTCTAGGGGACTGATGAGCTCAGATGTTAAGTCCCATAGTGCTCAGAGCCGTTTGAACCATTTTTTTTGGAAGTGGCTCAATACACAGGGCGTTGAGGATATTGCAGGGTAGGTTGTGTTGAGAAATACCTGTTTAAAAAAATATTTTAACGTTACGCCGTTTCCCAGTTAATTAACTTTGAAGTTAGCTTATTAGGCCGCTGAGCGCGAAAATTCAAGCGGCCCGCCTGATACATATAGCGTCAGTTGTTTTCATAGCTTAGATGATACTGCACGAGACTGCTCAGCCTTTGGCTCTGAATTGATTCTTACTACCGTACCATGTCCAATTTTTGTATCGCTCCCTTATGAGGTTTTAGGAAACCGAATGAAGAACACGTTTGGCGACACTGCCTCTGGCGGACAGCTTCAATCTGGGCGCGCAACGGCCTGATCGTCCAACTTCAATGCAAATTAACTTGGAAACGGTGCAAAGTGTCGAATTTTTTTTCTCAACAGTTATTTCTCGGCCAACCTACCCTGCAACATCCTTAATAGCTTTTCCGTCTGTAACTGACCACCCTGCATACGCGAGACTAATAATTTTCTGCTCAGGATAGCACACGTAGGCGACAGTTTTGCTTAACGACCGGGACCTAAGTCGCCTACTGGCATTTTCATGGCGAACTGGTGCTACCTCCGTGGCAATAACGATTCAATAAAGGTTTTAATGATCGCGTATAAAGCAACAATTCAGCATGGACTGAAAGAGTGACATCCTACTATTCCTCGCCCTGGTAGAACCTGATTTATATTCTAAAATATTACTTCACTTAGGTGCACTGTCACGTATTGTTAACTTCGCAATAGCACAACACAATACCGTGTCCCCAGAATGGAATCTTCATCCTGCAGCCAAGTGTGGGCTGATATGAAACTTCTTGGCAAATTAAAACTGTATGCCAGACCTTTGGCTCTCTCGGGCAATTGTTCTACCAAATGAGCTACCCAAGCATGACACGGGAGCACTCCTCACAGCTTACCAGTACCTCGTCTCCTTCAGAGAAGCTCTCCTGCGAAATTTGCAAGACTAACACCTCTGGGAGAAGTGAAGTTTGGATGACGGAGACGAGGTACTGGCTGCAGTAAAGTTGTGAGGACGGGTCGTGAGTCGCGCTTGGGTAACACAATTGGTAGAGCACTTGCCTGCGAGAGGCAAAGGTCCCGAGATCGAGTCTCGATCCGGCACACAGTTGTAATCTGCCAGTATCTTTCACAATACCTTGTCGTTTGGTCTACCTTTCGACAAGGCTTGTTATATATTTACGGAAGAAAACCACTACCTGCAAGCACGGTTTAAAAATAAACACGAAAGTGCGTCGCCGGTTCCCTTCTGTGGAGTACTCAGAGACGCACCAAAAACTAATTACTTGTAACCACAACAACATAAAACTAAAAAAAAAAAAAACGCTTCGTTTCCAGCTCCGACGAGAGAGCCGATTCCTGCGGACCTTCCCGAACTATTTTAGCACGGCAACCCTTGTAACACGCGCGGGAGTACGAATGGGTGGGGTACTTTAAACTGACTTCTCGTTTCGTGACCGTTTCTTGACCGTGCGCCCTGTCCACACACCATACCTGGTAATCCCGCGGCGGTCGTACTGCTCTGCTCCACACTGCTGCTGGCTTGCCTGAAATTATTTATCGAAATATGCAAGCGAATAAGGGGAGCCACTCAACGTTGAGCTCAACACTGTTCAGCCAAGGAAGACTTCATCATTCTGTATATCAATTAAGCTACCTCCAGCAATGCTTCCATCACGTAATAGTGATTTCACTTCAATCTTTACCTGCTGACCGACCTGTTCCTTAGTCTTGCCTGCCTCACTGTACACCTCTTCTACTCGCCGTGCATAAGCATCGAGGTTTAGCGCAACAGCTGATATCTGTGTTTACAGTGTTTCACTTCCTCATCCAGTTGTTCGAAATGCTCATAGTAAGCCTCAACCTCTTTAGTAAGTTCTTCCTTCACTTCCTTGACTTCCGATTCTCCCTTTACAAAACGTTTAGTATTGCCTGCAACGTTCTCGTCAAACCGAACAGTAAGCTCATCTATTCTTTGATGACTTGACTCAGCCTGCTTCCTCAGAGTCTCATCAGTCTCGTCAATCGTTTTACTGTGTCGTTCGTTCATATGCTCGACCGATTGCTTAATATCTTCCCTGTGATGCTTAGTATCTTCCCTTAATTGTTTGTTTTCATGCTTCTGGTGCTTAATGTCTTCCTTTATTTGTTTATTATCATGCATAATGTTCTGTTATCATTCAGTAATGTTTTGAGCATGTCAACGATGGATAGATCAGGCCTAAGTTTACACTCATCCCGTCTAGGCGTCTCCATGATTGGTGACGACATTGCATTAGGGCTACCCATATCTGTTGATAGGCTACTGTCCCCTATACCGGAATCCGACACTTCACTACTCCTTGCTTCTGTTTTCGTCTCCACCTGATTACTTTCGCCTAAAGAGTCTACCTTCACCTCTCTGTCTACTGCAGTTGCACCAACCTCATTATTTGCCATATTGAACCACCGTAAAGTCACCCAAGCAAAAAAAAAAAAAAAAAATCACAGTAACACTAGTAGCATAGAATGGATGGCAATATCCAAAACCAAACTACAACGTTGTACACATATAACGCTGTAATTCGTGCTCAGAAGCACACATAACATACAAGATCACGTAAAAGAAAAGAAAAAAGAATTAAATATAAGCTAACGTAAATATAGTTCTGCAATTGTATTAACTGTCGTTAAAAATTTAGACTACTATTTAAGCAGGGGCTGACAGTGACATTTACTTTACTGTACGATCGGCAAGGTAAATATTGTCTCGTGACATTAATTTAATGATACAAAAAATTTTAACTGTCACTTTTTGCAATTACGTAATTATAGAATGCAATCTACACTGCCAGTTAATTATACTCTCGTTGCTTCAGTTGTGTGAGGTAACGGTGTGATGCGCGACTTACTTTGCGTTGTCTTTTGGCTCCGTAGTCGCGGCTGTTGCTTAGCGCCGACTCAGTTGACGCCGACTGGCTGTCAGCACTGCACCCTCTCTGCAAAGCGTGGTAATATTTGCTGCGTCGCTCCTAGGCGCCGCTCATGTCGTACACGGTGATGGCTGCCAAAAAGTTTTCACTTTTGCCCGTAGGTGTCTTCCGTAATGGCTACCAAATAACTGTTCCCTTTCACACATAGGTGCCGCCAGCGTCGTCAAAGCGCACCACCGTGGAGTATGTTTACTTTGTAGCACTAGCTCTTTGAACAGTCACGGATCGGACGAGTATATACACTGTGTTATAACTTCTTTGACGTACACATACCAGAGCTCGCGTGACGTCACTCAACTATAGAAAATAATAATGACTGTTTAGACGCAAATAGTTCACACTCCAAGTTAATTATGCGGCACTTTTTATTCGAAATTGCAGGTCCTGAATACACGTCGCCATGTAACACGACCGGGAGTACGAATGGGTGGGGTACTTTAAACTGACTTCTCGTTTCGTGACCGTTTCTTGACCGTTCGCCCTGTCCACACCCCCTACCTGGTAATCTCGCGGCGGTCGTACTGTTCTGCTCCACACTGCTGCTGGCTTGCCTGAAATTGTCTACCGAAATATGCAAGCGAATGAGAGCCACTCAACGTTAAGCACAACACTGTTCTACGTCTGGTATGAACGTTTATATTCTGAGACGATATGGAAATCACAGGTTGCACTGTTTACACTATAAGCCGTAAATGTTTATCCCAACTGACAGTCTTGATGATCGTCTGTCCACTTGGACGAGCGTACGCGTTCTGACCGCGACGCGGATGATTTTTGATAATGCGGAAACCGAATGGTCGCACGAAAGTTCTTACGCTCGTCACGCATACACAGATATTTGGTACCAGTCTTCCTTGACACTAGTAATAGATTTTATCACTGTTCACAAGGTTAAATTTACAGTTCACGGTTCTTCAGCTGTACGAGCGTGTGCGTAACCGTCGCGGCGCGGCTGATTGTTGATAATGCGGAAACGCGATGATCGAACACATCTCCTCACGCTCGCTACAAGACACTGGCACTTGACTGCACTCGTTTATGGTAACTAAATTCTACTGATTCACATCAGTTCATTCTGAGAGGTCGAACACGGCGCGGATGATTGATACTGAGCGACACGCAACGAGAGGACACACGAATACGTTATCGGCGGCGCTGTTCATTTTTAATTACATCTTGATGCACTTTCCTCTGAATTACTTCCATATTTAATCACTTTACTGTAATAGCACTTGTTTCAACACTTCAACCTGAATACTAACAATGCTTCTTACCTGCAGAGCTACACACTACACAACATTACAGTTTCACGTCCCGTGCTCGACGCTCTAGACACGGCTGCCCGCAAAGATACTGCTTAACTACACCAGCCATATGACAGTACACTTACACCCTCTCTAGGCAATCGTAAGGGGCGAACAAAAGCCTCGATATTCGCGAACTGTCAATAGCCATTTACAACTATACATAGCTTATAAATTCTCATGTTAACAGCCAGCTTCCACCACAGACTTTGCTTTGTTTGCCGAATTATGTGACCAGTTAACACAGACTTTTGGCCTTTTCTGATTAAATTCTTCTTCTTCTTTTCCTTCCTCCATAAACTAATCGGTCAAGACCATTTGAACTGCCACAAACAACTTGAATTGTTTTCCCAACAACATGGAGAGAAAGACGCCCTAGGCCCTGGATCGAATCCACCTGGCAGATTAACGACGAAGGCCAGTGTGCCGGCCAGCCTGGATGTGGTTTTTAGGCGGTTTTCCACATCCCACTAGTTGAATATTGGGCTGGTGCCCCCCCCCCCCCTCCGTCCCGCCTCAGTTACACAGCTCGCAGACATTTGAAACAAGTTCGCATTATTTCATGGCTTACACTGGAGGCAAGGGGGGGGGGGTATAGGGTGGCTACAGGAAGGGCATCTGGCCACCCCCTGACACTAACGTTGCCAAATCCGTAGTAACTAGGCCGACCCCGCGTTGGAGTGGGACAGAGACCCAAAGCAAATGATGATGGAGAGAAAGGCGCCCAATTACAGGAGCAGAGGAGTAGTGCATTAAAACAGACTAAGTTTATAAAATTACTAAGGACCAGTAGTTGGCCACATCGAAAGCTTATGTTGCTTAAAGGTACGTGTGGCATACGTGCAATGACACATAGTTACTTTATTACCTGACAAGAATGAAAGCTGAATATATCAAGCTCCTGACAGTCTGCACCAATAAGGTTCAATGTATGTAACTACAGTAAGCACGACACAGCAAGGGAGCGTTTACAGTTTTGAATCGTAATAGACTAGCCCATGGAATTCAGCTGACCGAACTAAACCACAAAGTCATATGCAGGCTTATGACTAGGCTACTTCACTTGTGATACCCTTAACCACCGTACACAGTTCCAAACGTTAGGCTCGTTTTGAAAGAAACATTCACAACCAGCTTGTGATCTAACTCGTCACTTCACGAACATTCGTTACATTCATATTTTTTCAAAGCGCAGCGAGGCTCACCGTTTTCAAACGCCGGCATTGGTCCTATCAGGCAGCAAACACCACTTCACACCTCTATGAAGCACCTCAGCGAAAGACAGTCGTAGCCAACCAAGGCAGTAGCCGCCGACTGACTGAAATCTCTACTAGACGTGAAGAAGTCCGAGGTCATCATGGTCAAGGGAACAGAAGAGGGGCAGGTGAGGATAATTTTCCAGGTGATCGGCGACAGGCTGTTCATTAACTACGGTTTGCATCACATTTCTTTCAGTTTCCATTAATCTCACACCAGTCTAAAATACATCTACTTCTACATCTACGAAGGTTGGAACTTTAATAGTGGCAACTATTTATTTACTGCTCGTACAAAATAGATACGTGTTTCGAAGTTTTACTGACTTTCGGAGTAGCCACCAGTATTGCGTATAACCTGTTGCCAGCGATGTGGAAGTCGTAAAATACTCTTAGCAGTGCCAGTTGTGTTGACAGTTCTGGCGGCGCGGTCTATTGCCCGACGAATTTGTAGTAGATCTGAAGCGAATGCCGTGTAGTGTTTCCTTCAGTTTAGAAATCGAGTTTGCAATGTACGTGGTTGAGCAGTGTCCTGCAAAATGATGGTCAGGTCCTGCAGAAAGTGTCATCAGTTCCGTCTCTAAGCTGGTCGTAGGTTGTGTTCCAGAAATGAACAACAACTACTTTGAGGGTCAGTAAAACTTGGAAACACGTATCTATTTTGTAATAGCTGTAAATAAATAGTTGCCACTATTAACGTTACAACCCTCATATCCTCTGAAAACTACCGTGAGCGCTGCAGACGGTACTTTCCATGCTACCACGCATTGAGGTTTCATCCCTTCCCATTCGAGTGAGGAGCACTACAAAAATGGTTGCCTCTGTTCACTCTAATCTTGCCTTCGTGGCCTCTACAGGAGCGACATACAGGAGGCTGTAGTACATTCATACTCTTAGACGGCTCAACTAATATCATTTCCTGAAACGTTGTACGGGTAATTGGTGTCTTGTCTTCAAGTGTTTGGCAATTCATTTTTTCCTGCTTCTCTATGTGAGTTATGCAAAACTTTTCCCATTCGTGTTGTCCTTCTTTGCTTATTTTTAATGCCCCCTGTTAGTCCTATTCACTATCGATCCCAAACATTTGAGAAATATTCTAGAATGGTGCATGATACTTGCTTTCCGCACCCTCGGCAGGCCTCCTCAATTTTATAAATGGCACCTGTACTATAGAAGACGGCGGCGGCCATTTGCAGCAACAAGCATCAATACTCAAACTAAAGTTTTATTCGGTGGTTTTGATCAAGCTAGGATTAGAATATTATTATAATGAAGTTTTAATACCACCTTACAGAGTTTATTAAATGAAATATGCCCATGAGTGGGACATAGACAGGTAATTAACTGAAATACGCATACCAAATATTCTGTGAAATGATAAAGGAATATGGTGTGGCTGGGAGAAGTCACTGTAACATATTTATATAATAACACAATCACACTTATTCAATAAACATTACTATCTCAAATATTCCCTCTCACTTATCACGGAATGCTGGCGTGATACAAATAGTATCATATCTAAGTAAACTTAGTTAAACATCCGGCTAACATGTGCCGTGAATCGACAATGACTACCGCCTGCACATTTCTATCATCATTTAGCCACACACACACACACACACACTAACATTCACTCTATTCATTTTATCTAACAGATAAAAGAGGAAGGTTCCCATACACCAAGTGGGACAACATTGGGAGAGAGCACATGGTTCCAACTGTAACTTTAATTCGGGCAAGTCCCGTCTTCACGTTTAACTAACTCCGCGAGTTTTACTGGATATTATGAAGGAACAATTAAATCACACGCGTGAATTTACGTAGAAGATCCAGCTCGATCACGAAATGTGATTGCGTCGAGCTGAAGCTTCTCACCAAGAAATGCACGGGGTCTGCGGACCACGTGTTACCAATCTCTCCACAATCAGGAGTCAATAAACACATTTAAATAAAATACACTTTGCATATATACTTCACACTCACACTGAAATGCAAATTGAGCAATTCTGAGTATTAATCGGCAATGAGCGCCTGTTCACTCCCAAGTGCAGTGAACACAATTCCCATGAAATTACTTGGCAAAAGAAATCATCTCCCTATCTCTCCTAACCGAGATGATTCTAGGAAATACCATAGTGGCTTTCCTCAGCAGGGAAGCTGCTTCCTAGTTCAAAGTGAACATGGAATTCTAAATCTTCGCTAACTATCGGAGCGATAGATCAGAGCGTGCTTACTCACCCAGGTCTTCCCCGCAACAACCCCGATACGGTCTCCCTCGTCCGGGTCCACACATCGTGGCCGCAGGGACTCAGAGATACCGCACACGGCTATTTGCCAACCTAACGAGCGCTAATGACGCGGGTGGAGCTTATGCCTCTCTGGTCCAGTGCAGTCGCGCTCTACTAGATTCGAGGTTGGCTACACTTCCACTATGCCTATAGCACACCCACAGCCGACATCTCACGCATACCTCATCATACGTTCGCATTCACACCTTGCAGACAATTACCATATCTAATATTAAAACGATCATCTATATTTAAATGACCCTATCTTACTAATTATCATCAGACTCTTCCCTGAGTGCCGGCCGCTGTGGCCGTGCGGTTCTAGGCGCTTCAGTTCGGAACCGCGGGACTGCTACGGTCGCAGGTTCGAATCCTGCCTTGGGCATGGATGTGTGTGATGTCCTTAGGTTAGTTAGGTTTAAGTAGTTCTAAGTTCTAGGGGACTGATGACCTAAGATGTTAAGTCCCATAGTGCTCAGAGCCAATTTTTTCTTCCCTGAGTGTCGATAGGGCACTAAGGTGTCTTTAGTTGTGGGGTCGAGCCATGTAGCGGCTTACATGGAGCCGTTACAATGGCTCGCACGGGTGTCTTCTGAGCAATCCCCTTTACAGACTGCAGTTTCCCACCATTTTACCAGTGTACCTCCTACGATTGAGCCTGTATGATCATTCTACTTCAGGCCTTCCAAACCGTTACACTCATGCACTTTTATGACTTGACACATTCCTGTTGTGATTCATTGATATAGTCATAGCATATAACGTTTTTAGCCTTTTGTGAAGTGTAGAAATTTAGGTGTGTGAACATTTGAAGCAAGGTGCCAGTCTTTGCATCACTTTGAAATCCGGCCAGGATTTGGATGAATATACAGGGTGTTCGGAAATTCCCGTTTCAGAGGTCTAAGATTTGTAGAGGGGTGTAGGTACACAATATTTTCAGTAGGAACCCATACCGTTTCCGTTCTCTGATGGTTTCTGTTCACATGTTTAACTTATCCAGTTCTGCTTGATGAACAGCGCTAGGCGTGACACGGAACAATTTTTAGATAACAATTTGAAGGGAAACATAACGAGATACCCATTTATCACTTAATCGCATTTGTTTGCGTTAACACGCAAACATTACGCGTTTATATTATTCCAGAACAAAACAGAATCCAGCATACTGTACGTATAGAACACTACTGATGCATTACAACAGCGGCTCGATGTGCTGACCATTAACGTTGTTACAAACATTGTATTACAGCCATTGTACCTAAGAAGCATGTTCTGGTACACACTCTCCATCCCACCTGGTGTCCTTCCGTTTCTAGTGCAGCCGGCAGGACTCGTGACAGCTGATCTTCCTACCCCACAAGAAGTAGTCCATGTCATCCTGTATACACTACTGCATACGAAGACAAACAGCTCTGAGACATTTCTGTTTGTCTCAGCAGATGTGGACTCTTACGCATATTGGATGAAGCCGTCGTAGAACGGAAACGGTTCATTTCCGGACATGGGACTCTGTTCAAAATATTATGTACTCACTCCCCTGTACAAGTCCTAGAAGTTTGTAACGGGAATTAAGGAACATTCAGTATCGGCAAAAACGTCTAAGGGTGATATTAATATTGGTTGCCAGGTGTTAATATACAACATCAACAGCAACAGTAATACAATTCTCAGGGGTCAACCTGAAGTTACTTCTACATCTGTCGATCACTGTCCATCCTAGAGCACACACTGCGTCCTCCCTACCAATAAATCCTCGATAGTTCCGTTTGCTATCCCATATTACTGCACTTTATTTACATACATTATGTGGTACCGGGTTACACGTTCTAAGTACGCTAGCACAACGGCAGCTGGCAGATGAGACAGATTTTACGAAAGTGAACGGTTTTGTACCAGACGTCACCGAAACATAAATAGGTCTCTCAAGCTTTTACAGCAAAAGACCGTGGAGTATTTGGACAACAACAAGAGTACAGAAAACTTTTAGAGGGGGTCTCTTATGGCAGGCGAGCGCCTCGCTCTTCCACGACTTCGCCCTGAAATCCGAATCAAGCAGGACATTCGCAGCTTATCTGAGGAACGAACACACATACAATAAACTCTGTGTACTGCTGGTTGCAAAACGTCAAATCACGCATGAAGAGAATCGTAATATTGTGTGAAAAATGGAAGGAGGTGGACGACAAAAGAACCACAGTAAGCCTTCTCTCTTGCATAAAAGGCAAATAAAAAGACAGATTTCCCCTAAAACACGCTCATAATAAAAGTTAAAAACCCAAAAGAAATAGAACTGACACGAAAAAGAAAGGTAAGACAAAATTGGTAATCCTTGTGACTCACGAAAGGGGAAGGAACCTACTTATTCCACGTGACGAGAAAGAAAAAAAAGAGCAAAGCAAAGAAACTTAACTTGACGAGAAAAGATTTCGTCTGAGTTCATCAAAATCAAGATTGTCACAAAATTTTTCTAAAATTTATACGCGGAGCAACAGACAACCTCGCAAGACGAAGAAGTAATTCTCGCTTTTAGATGGAGGAACAGGCAGGTAGGATAACGACGCAATAAAAATTCCCCTCAAAAGTAAAGTGTAAGGAATATATCTATTCATTATCTATTTCTTTGGAATTTTATCAGATGATTTGGGACATTATCGGTGAATATCTCATCGCCTTGTATGAGTTGGTACTCGAAGAACGACGGCGGTCGCTTTCCGAGATCAAGTCTCCCAAAAATATGCAGGAATATAGATGTACCACAGTGTTAAATGTCGATGTAGATTATGAGGTACTTTCATACTTGACTAACGACAGATGACAACCATTACTAACAAATACCAGCCTACCTAGACATGAGGCGCTATCACATGTAACATTTTTGCATAGTATACAGATATTTTTTATCTGAGCTCAACATGACGCACTAGTTTAATCCTAGTATTTATCGTCTATGATAACGCAGGACACAGAATTCGACAAAAAATTTTAATGTGGTCATAAAGGATAAATATTAATGGACAGTTAACGCAGAAAGTCGACATAAACTGTTGTTTAAGTCAAGTCCGCCCTTTTCCCGCCACCTTACACCCAGCTTGAGTGGAACATCGCTTTTGATTGTCTACAAATACTCGGCAGAAGACTAAATGGTAAGCTTACTTATGCCACATCTGATTTACAAACAGCAAGAGAGCTTGGGAAAAGTGAGAGGGTGAAAACATTCTGTGAAGCAACAGGTGCAAAAAATAAGCACACAAAAATCACGAAAAACGCCAATAAAACGACTGACCGACCCGAAAATGTTTACAGTCAACAGAAGAAACCGGGCTTATGCCTAATTGAAAGCAGGAAGAGATGATTCTAGTTAAATGGACAAATAGAACTGACCTAATACAAAGCTCTCGTATTTACAGCCGAGTGAGTTTATCGAAAGGGCGCATCGTTTCGTGCGAAGATGATAGGAGCGACACTCATCCAAATGAAGCGCTATTCCGCGAACTTATTAGACTGGAAATCTGAGACTTGTATATTAGTTTAATCTCAGTGAGAACTGGAGCTTGATCAGAATCAACCTATTGAGGGCGACGATCAAAGAAACCATTCCAAGAAATCGAGGGAAATTAAAAAACTGGAATTCGTCATTGCACATATTTTGAGGAAAGTTACAGCACAGCATTCCTACCCATCCTCACGAATTTAGCCAACAACACACAAAACTTGAGTTGCTTGTAAAGCATCTGCTGTAGTCTGTCAAACAAGGAAAGGCCCAGGCATAAAATGAAGAATAGTTTCTTTGAATTAAGAGAACAAAGTTTTCTTTCTTGGAAACAAGTCTTAAAGCGGTTATGAAGAAATTAAGCTCTTCTGGTTGAACAGAAACAATACTTCAGGCAGGAGTCATGGTAATGGCGCAAGTAAGTTTTGACGTACAGTACAAGTTTTAGGCACAATTGTGACAGAACAAGTCGCTTCAGAAGGCCTCAGCCCTGTAAAGACAGTTAAAGTTTGAACAAAGCAAATTCATCTAGTCTAAGCACAAACAGCAAATCAGGCAGAAGCCTTCGTAAAGGAAAAAAGAGAAAATCTTAACACACTTAAGATAGACACAAAAACAGATGAAAGTTCTTGGCACACGGAGCACAGAAACCAAGTCCAATTAAAGGTCTTTGACACCCCAGAGGTTGAACAAAGTGTGATTAAAGTTCTGGAAACATTCTTGTAGAAACAATGTCCAGGGATGAACAGTTAAAGTTCGTTCGATGTTCGTTGCTAAGTTCGGTGAAGCCGAAGAAATATTACAAGTCCGGTGGTCGGTCATCACGTGAGGGCCGTGTCTTCTTCTGTATGAGCATGTTGCAGAATTCTGAGCGAGAATGCTGGCTTGGACGATGGTGACAGCGTAGCGACCGCTCCGGAGGGAGCTACTGATTGAAGATGTGTATAAGCATTCGGCGTCTGGCCCAGGAAACCCGCTCGGAGTGAACTGGCCTCCTAGGACCCGTGCGCCGGCCTAAGTTCAGCCCTCGGCCCTAGGGTACATTCGGTCTTGCTACGTCTCACGTGACAGGTGTGGGAAGTTCGTCGTCTGGAGGCCGCGAGCAGCGAGGCAGTCTCGAGTATCGATTGTAGGACAGCCGGCTGACCGCGTAACTCGGATGTAAGGTGGGTTGAAGGGAGAGCAGGCGTAACGCCACGATGCTGAAAATTCCTTACGTGGAGCGAGAATATTTTTAACACCTATTTCAAAACAACAATGCTTCTCTCACAGGAGTGAGGCATAGGCCTTCCAAGTGGCACAGTCCACTCTATGTACAGCAGAGTTCCTTAAAAAGGCTAAGAAGTTATTTGGCAACGAAAATACAATAACAAAGAGTTTAGGAACCAATGTTTATTACCCTGCCAGTCCAAGCAGCACAATACATAACAATTCCAAACTTTTCCGATGGTATAATGTGGAGTTAAGCTACTTGCAAAGACACTCATAACGTTTGGAAACCGAAAACGTGAACAGTAAGCTAGCAAAATATCACCCTAGAAATCTGAGAGAAATGAGATTCATTCGATGTGGAAGGACGACAGCAAGGAAGAAATATCGGTAAGAAAAGTCTACAAATATCAGATAAGAGCAGCTTGGTATGAAATAATAAAGGTCACGATCCTCAAAGCTGGAAACTTGTATAAAATAATACCTATCACAGTTCCGTGACAATATTTTCTCTTAATGGACACAGTAGAACATAAATCCACTGGGTGTCAGAAAACGATACCGACAACTTCGAGGTTCGTAGAAGGTGTCTTGAGGAACAAATTAAGGATATAATCGTGTCCGAAAACATCTTCCCACGACGCTACAGATTGTCGAAGTTATAGGCGACAGCTCTCGCCGGTAGTCCACGCCTACGACCTTTTACAATGACGGACCGCAGGCGGTACGTCTCACAGAGGCATTTTGGACTTAGATGGCACCAATCGATTCCACGCCTGTCACAACAACGTTGTAGAAACCGCTAATAGCAGAGGCGTCACGGGGGAAAGATAAACATCCACTGCGAAAATACCCAATATTCTAGGGGTATTCTCTTCGATTAGGAATCAGAACGTCCTCGCTGCCGGACTCGAATCCCGCCACCGCATAGATTTTGAATAAATATCATCGGCATTGGTGGCCGAAGACTTTCACCGTAAGAAGTCACTTTCATTCTGCCAACGGCCTCGTCAAAGAGGGCGGAGAAGCGGACATAGGTTCAGGGCACTCTGTGGGAAACTATCCCTAAAGGCGGAAGAATCAGCAATGATCAACAGCATGAGGATACAGAAGGCAACGGAAAACCCTGCATTAAAAACGGATAATGTGTATCCGTAGGACATGTGGTCTGTAACTGAAAAAGTGTCATGATATGTAAGTAGGCTGTTTAGGTTTTTTAATTGGTAACGCCACGTAGCGCTCCATATGAAAATCACTGACTGTGCTGTGTGCAGTCTGAGGCTGGTCGGCATTGTTGCAATAGTCGCTATTGTAGTGTTGGGCAGTTGGCTGTTAACAGCGCGTAGCGTTGTGCAGTTGAAGGTGAGCCGCCAGCAGTGGTGGAATTTTGAGAGTGGACGATCTGGACGTGTGTCCATCAGAAAGAGGAAATTTGTATTATTGGATATCAGGGACTGATATATATATATTATGACTTTTGAACACTATTAAGGTAAATACATTGTTTGTTCTCTATCAAAATCTTTCCTTTGTAAACTATGCCTATCAGTAGTTACTGCCTTCAGTAGTTAGAATCTTTTATTTAGCTGGCAGTATTGGCGCTCGCTGTACTGCGGTAGTTCGAGTAACGAAGATTTTTGTGAGGTAAGTGATACATGAAAGGTACAGGTTATTGTTAATCAGGGCCATTCTTTTGTTGGGATTATTAAAAGTCAGATTGCGTTGCGCTAAAAATATTGTGTGTCACTTTAGTGAATGTCTGAGTACGTTCAGTTTTGCTCAGCTGTTTGAAAATCAAATAACATAAGATGTTTATCAGCACGGTAATTCATTAATGTTTCTAAGGGGACGTTTCATATGAGGATACCTCACTGGAATCTTCTGATTTTTTCTTGTAGTTTGTGTAATTAGTGTAGCTATTGTTTATTGCTAGCGCATAATTGTAGAGAGAATCTTCTTTGTAGTTGTAGTTTTTCATTGTTGTACAGTAAAACAGTTGTGACATGCATGCAGATTTGCACCAAGTATTTCGCAGCTGCGCTTGCAATTAACTATATATTATTCTCAGTGCTGTGCTAATGTTTTGCTTTTTTTTTATTTTGCTCTTCAAATTGTGCTTTTCTGTGTTATCGTGTGAAATATTGTGACAATAATGGCGTGTGGAAGACGTAATACTAGGCTCCAAAGTAAACTAAGAAATGACAGTGAAGACGAAAACAGTGTGTTAGCGCCACCATGTAATGAATTAACTAATGTACAAAGTAGTAATTTCGTAATTGTGCATAGGGAAATGGAGCGGGCTGCAAATAATGGTGTAGACAGTGAAACAGTTAGTGAACAGGGAAGCATTATCGATCAATCGGTCGGCAACAGCTCGCCTCAGGATTTCGAAATGACAGGACATGGTCTTGCAAATGCAGTAGATTCAGGTTTTGCGTCCTCACCGTTTTCTCAAATAAGTCAAGACACATTTTCTGCTTTTCAAAGTGCGAATATTGCCGGTTCAAATGCACTGCCGAATAGCACTGAGGAACATGTTTCAGACACAAGTGCATTGTTATTACAGTTAATGCATCAAATGGGCCAAAGGCTACAAAAGTTAGACACAACGCTTGAACAAAATCAGAAACAAATGGGACAGAATCTTCAAAAGTTAGACACAATGGAACAAAATTCAGAGACAAACACAGCAACAGCTTCTAAAGTTAGACTCATTGGAACAAATGAATTACAGAATCACGAAGCAGCCATAAAAGAGCTGCAAACTATTGGTCATGAAAATCACGACACCTTGCATGCTAAAATTGACTCAGTTGCATCTACCGATTCGGTTACGCAACTTGCAAAAACTCAGGAAAACTTAAAGGACACATAGATACGATTTCAACACAAATGGACACTCTGTAACGTGGTTCAGAAAAACACACTGAGGAAATCTGTTCACTATCGGAGAAAGTAGCCGAACTTTCGGATCAGTTCACTAACATATCTACAAAGGTAGATGATAATCTGAATGACACAAGGCCCGTAGCCTTCACTGACACAGAAGAGTATGAACAAATCAGAAAATTCAAACAAAATCAAAATCAAATCAATACCCAGTACAAAAGAGAAATCCAGGAAGTACAAGATCAGTTGTCGCAGGTAATACAAGAACTACATATTTCAGAGGACACCCGCGTTCCAATATGGGAAGAGGAACATATAAATACAGAACAGCCATAAAATAATAACACGAGGCACTTCGGAAATTATGAAAGAAATTGGTAAGGTACACCGAATTTTGAGACTTGCCGACATGATGATTTTGACTATAAGCTGTTTATTACTACATGTAAATTCAAAACATTTAAGAATTCCGGCAAGGACATTCATCCACAAGCGTGGCTCCAGCATATTGGTCTCAAGCCACACAAGACCGAGTAAAACATAGCGTAATAATGCTGAAACATTTCGAACAATCTGAATTTTCCAGTCTTGCGAAATATTTTGAAGACATGTTGCACAAGAATCGGTACCTGTCAAACCCATACAGCCCCTCAGAACCCATCCGAATTTGCTTAATCAAATTCCCTGAACATTTACGATATATTATTTTGGCAGGACGTTGCAAAGACGACATTGAAGCTTGTCAGGGACTCTTACAAGAATTGGAAATCGACACTGACAATCACGGGTCGCAAAAACAGGAACACAACAATTACAGGTCACAAACGTCACAATTCCGTGAGGAAAGAAATAATAACTGGATGCGACAAGGCTATTCTTACAACGTAAATCGTGACCAAAACAGACACCACACGTATGACAACCGTTGGCAGAGTAGTAATAAATACAGGGAAAGATCACCTCTCCGCAGTAATGGCTATCACAGAGACAATGAGAGAAACAGACAATATGGGACCAAAAATAATTATTATCAAGGGAGACAGAATAACTTCAGACGCAATGGTCCACCGCGCAGTTACGATTCAGGGTGAAATTCTCCACCACATAACCGACAAGAAAGAAACAACAGGAACTACCGACATGACGACAGACGATATAATCATAACGACAGACCTGCATTTCAGCAGAACTGTCGGGATTCAAACAGGGCTGGGTCCTCTCGGCAAGGTGAATTTGTAGAAGTTAGTCTCCTAATCCCAATAACGACGCACGCCAACAAAGAGATAGCAGACAGTAACTCACACCGCAGTGCGCCTGCTGGCTCAGAGAAAAATAACATAGACGCTAACCTTGAGAAAAATTTGAGCATCCTTTACCGATGTACCATATACCACATTATAATTTGGTTGAAGCTGGAGCTCCGCATAGTAGGAAGAGTAAAGGCTTGCACCACATTTCACATATAAAACCATTTACTGAGTGATAATCTGCTTTTTAACTTAGTCTTTGCCATAAAATCATTCACTTCTAGCTACTAGTACAGTTTGCCACACTGAGAAACTGTTAACGTGCAACAATGTTTTGAAGTTAACTATCCAGTCTAGAACCTAGGGAACCTATTTAGACAGTATTTACGAGTTCATTGTTATAGTAAACAGACGACACAGTGTTATTGTGTGTGTACATTATTGCTTCTTAGTTGCACGATTACGCAACGACTATAAGGCTCACATACTTAGAACATGTACCAGTACTGCTTATGAGATTTTAGTGCAACATTTTGGTTTACTTGAAAATACATTCTGGATCTAAAGTACTTTCTTAGAGATACCAGATGACACAGTGGTTAGTTTATTTGACAGCTACACGACTATATCACGAGGCTACTAATGAGTGACACAATTTATATTATTGCTTTTGCGCTGTATCTGTTTTATATCTGCACAGTTTTTCTGAATTCTTCTGGAAAGTAAAACATGTTTTAATAGTAACTTTTGTGGTATAGCTACAGTGAGACAGCCTTTGCCGTAGTACAACAATACGTTACAGCACAGTACTTTCTTTATCACGGCAATAAGCGTAATAAGTAAGATATCTATACGCAAAGCATTTCACTTTTGTTTATGAGGAGGTGAGTACATTGACTTCAGCAGAACTTTGCTTACAGAGGACGATAACTACGACAGTTCCACAGAATTATCTTACAGCCAGACGCACATTTAGCGCTACAGGACACGCATTTGAGTGATTAATTTTGTACTTAAAACATTTATTTTTAAAGATTTTTGAATTACACAGATACAAAGGTTTTCCGTGATACATTTCATTCCATTGCCGTAATCTGTAACACCTGAGGTTATAATTACATTAATCCTCGGGGGGGTACACGCCTACTTTGTGTACCATGTGTTTGCCAAGCACAAGGAGCCCTAGCTAATATGGTATTTGCTTATACAACTTTACACATCGGTACCACATTTCTCTAACACTGAATTACACAGCTTTCTGATTATTTAACAGAGAAACAAACATTTTTTACTATGTCAGTGACACATGTTTACGCAATTACACAGTTGGGTAATTTCACACTTATGAAATTGTATTTTGTCTGCACTGTGTGAACTGTTCATATTTTTTTCGGAACCATTGTGATACTATGAGAGCTTCGAATGTCGTATTTGGTAAGAGAGCATGATTTTTAAAGTACGTTTGAGGTAGATGACACTATTGAAATGACCAGAGATTTTTTTTAGATCTTGACATTATTAAAGAAAGCTACGATGTTTTTGAGATTTGACTGAGGTGTTATGATGTTATTTTTACGACGACAATGTGTATTATGCTGTTGAGGTATGTTTATGATCAATAAGCTGATGCTACTTGAGGAATTTGATTATGTTACATATTTATAATGATGAAATATTGAAGAATGTCGACGAATATGTATATGTGTAATAAGGTAAGGAATAATAAGTAGGGGTTAGGGACGCTGATTTGTGAAAAAGGATGTTGGAAACCAAGAATCGAACTTTAAGAGTTATGAAATGTGTGTAAATGCGTGAATGTATTACAATGCCGACGAAAATTTTTTGGACACTGCAAACTGCTGTCGTAAATATTTCGGTAAGAAAGCCAAGTGACCTGGACGTAATGCGTTGTGAGCGGCCAGCTGTGCCAGCTGCCTGGAGAAAAAGCCATTAGGTGGAGAAAAAAGAAGTCATTAACCTTGCTATTGACATTCCTTTGTAGAAAGCATCGCAAATACGACACGCTCAAACTTGAAAATGTATGATTACACTGTGGAGCTCTTAATTTATGATATTTACTAAAATGCCTAATGAAATGATGAGAAACATTGCAAGGCTATTGTCTTGCTAGTTGAGAGATTTTTTACTGCCTTATGAAATTCCACATTTGTTTAACATCTAGATTCTAGCTGCAGCAGCATTGGTTAAAATAAAATTTAATAGATATACTAATATAGCTATTTTATGCCTACAGATCCAGTAAACAATAACTTTATGATCTACTTAAAAAAAACGAGGGAGCACAAAAAGACATTTCCCTTCACAGGAACTGCATAAATAATTTTTTTACGATTTGGTAACTTGTCTGCTAGTGTAAATTCTCATGATGCATCACACTAGTGTTAAGATGTGACATAGGTATTAAACATGGCCATTTTTACTGTAATATTTTTTCTGCTTGAGCTTTATCATGTTTAGGTATAAGTTATAACATTTTTTTGCTGCTGTTTGCCAGGCATAGTTCTACTGAATTTTACCTTGTGTTAAGCCAGTTTTACTACTGATTTATTTTTCTTTTTTGCTGCACAGTGCCTTATATTAGTTGTAATATTGCAATTGCTTTGTTAATTTAGATTTACTGCTGCTAGCTTTGCCAATTTGTATTTTTTGTCATTGCTGTTTGTGTTAATTGTTTTGTGCTGCTGTATTGCCTCATACGTTAGTATATATATCTGAGCTCAGTAGATTTAAGTTAGCCTAAGAGAGGGGGGGATACTATATACGAAACTAACTATCGCGAATAAGGAAAGAATGTGTTGAGAACTTATATGAAAAAGATTTGGGCCAAAATGTGTATTGTACAATGAAAAATAATTAGTTTGAAAGAGGATGTGAACCAAACAGTAGGGTTTAGGGACGACAGGTTTAGGTAGGATTTCTTTGGAAATAAATGATGAGGTAAGATAATGGAAAATAAATAATGAGGTAAGAAATAAGTGAACATATAAATACAGAGAGCATGCTTGGATAGGATTTTTTTGGTGGAAACAAATGTTGAAATATGAGGAAAGATCTATGGAATGAAGTTTTGGGTGGACTGCAGTACCAAATGTTACGCTGAAAACGAACCCTGTCCTTTCCTCCTGTGATATTCTGCTATGTGTATTTGCGTTTTATTTGTGTTTTTCCTGTCTTTATGTGTTTAGCTAATAAGATTTATGTTGTAGAATTTTTCTAATATTAAGGTACATTCACTATGATGACGAATACTGTTATCCTCAAATATAATTTGCATTAATAATATGTCATTTTCTCTGTAAAGATGTTTACACATTATTAATACTGTTCTGTTTCAATTCTCATGTGTGAAATTAATGTTTCAAAAACTATTCTCATTATTTTATTTATTTACTTATATCATAATTCCTGTAACACTTATGTATATGTCTATTTCTATTCTTTTGTAAAGCCCACATTACTACAAATGTTATCTCTATTGTTATGTTCTTTAATGATGTATTTTGTACCTTCGTTATTGTATTCTCATGTTATAAATTTGTAATTGACACCAGTTCATCAAATTAATTAAGTAACTTGTAAGCATTCATTTCACTGAAAACATTTCTGTTGGTCATAGTATATGCACAATATGTGAAAAAAAGAGGACTGTTAGCGTTTGGACGTGTGTTAATAATTCAGTAAGGGACTGATTACAGCATTGCTGGTTCTAAGGACAATTCCAAAAACTTTGTGAGTGCACAAGTGGTGGTTTATGGACTTGCTATATTGTCTGCAAGACTCTTCGATGGTGATTGTGCCCCTGCACAGTCGGAACAGCTGGCTGCTGGCCGTCTCTACAAGGACTACAGTGGGTCTGCATCTTTGATGGCCCACCAATACCATTATTTCTACAAGGACTGCAGTGGGTCTGCACCTCTGGTGGCCCACCAATACCGTAATCCCTAACAAGACTACAGTGGTCTGCTCTGTGATGTCCTACCTACCAATATTCTTCAAACCTTCGACTGACTCTGCTGTGGGTTTGCTCTGTTGTGGCCCGTTACCTGCCTGCAGGTTGCATGTCAAGAGTCAGCACTGTCTTTCCGTTGGAAGGGCAACACTACTTCTTCAAGACTGAATGGAAATCCACTACTTCCGTGTGCATTTTCTTTTACTGCTCAGACTTTGAGAAAAACACTGAAATTTTACTGCGATGAATGATCAGGACTGTCTTTATGGACTGTGAGAAAATTTTAGCTTTTGACCAACATTGTATTAATAAGTGTGTGAATTTGATTTGTTTGTTATTGTAATTATGAAAATTTTTTTCAAATCTGTATTGGTCACTGCCCAAAACAATTTGTAAAATTTTTTTTGGGGGGCATGGGGGCTATGTAAGTAGGCTGTTTAGGTTTTTTTTATTGGTGACGCCACGTAGCACTCTATATGAAAATCACTGACTGTGCTGTGTGCAGTCTGAGGCTGGTCAGCATTGTTGCAATAGTCGCTATTGTAGTGTTGGGCAGTTGGCTGTTAACAGCGCGTAGCGTTGTGCAGTTGGAGGTGAGGCGCCAGCAGTGGTGGATGTGGGGAGAGAGATGGCGGAATTTTGAGAGTGGACGATCTGGACGTGTGTCCATCAGAAAGAGTAAATTTGAAATATTGGATATCACGGACTGATATATATATTATGACTTTTGAACACTATTAAGGTAAATACATTGTTTGTTCTCTATCAAAATCTTTTTTTTTTTGCTAACTATGCCTATCAGTAGTTAGTGTCTTCAGTAGTTAGAATCTTTTATTTTGCTGGCAGTATTGGCGCTCGCTGTATTGCGGTAATTCGAGTAACGAAGATTTTTGTGAGGTAAGTGATACATGAAAGGTATAGGTAATAGTTAGTCAGGGCCATTCTTTTGTTGGGATTATTAAAAGTCAGATTGCGTTGCGCTAAAAATATTGTGTGTCACTTTAGTGAATGTCTGAGTACGTTCAGTTTTGCTCAGTTGTTTGAAAATCAAATAACATAAGATGTTTATCAGCACAGTAATTCATTAATTTTTCTAATGGGACGTTTCAAATGATCTCTCCACTGTTCCGGAATAGTCCGGGAGGGGACTGCCAAGACGAACGTGACCATGAGAAAAAGATTGAATAACCAATGGCGGGATAACGTTCTGCGAGTCGCGACATGGAATATCAGAAACTTGAACGTGGTAGGGAAGTTAGAAAATCTGAAAGACAAATCCAAAGGCTCAATCTAGATACAGTGTGGGTCAGTGAAGTGAAATGGAAAGAAGAAAAAGATTTGTGGTCAGATGAGTACAGTTTAATATGAACAGCGGCAGAGAATGGTATAATGTGAGTAGGATTCGTTACGAATAGGAAGGCAGGGCAGAGACTGAGTTACTGTGAACATCAAAATCGACAGAAAACCAGCGCCAACAACGATAGTTCAGGTATACATGCAGACGTCGCAAGCTGAATATGAAAATACGGAGAAAATATATGACGATATTGAATGATATTGAATTCAGTACGTAAAGGGAGATGAAAATTTAAAAATCATGTTGGAGTGGAAGGAGGTTGTAGGAAAGGGATAGTACAAACAGTCATGGAATAATATGGATTTGTTAGAAGGAACGAGAGAGAATAAGGACTAACTGAGTTCTGCAATAAATTTCAGCTAGTAATATCGAATACTTTCTTCAAGAATCACAAGACGCATGGGTACACTTGGAAAAAGCCGGGAGATACGGGAAGTTTTCAGTTCGATTATATCATCGTCAGACAGAGATTCTAGAATCAAATACTGGATTGTAAGGCGTACCCAGGAGCAGATATAGACACAGATCAGAATGTAGTAGTGATGAAGAGTAGGATGAAGTTTAAGAGATTAGTCAAGAAGAATCAATACGCAAAAAAGTGGGATATCAAAGTACTAAGGAATGACGAAGTAAGCTTGAGGTTCTCTACAGCTATAGACATGGCAATAAAGAATAGCTCAGAAGGCAGTACAGTTGAAAAGGAATGGACACTTCTAAAAAGGGTAGTCACAGAAATTAAAAACAAAGACTTAAGTACAACGAAGGTAATTGCGAAAAAACTATGCATAACAGAAGAGATACTTCAGTCGATTGAGGAAAAAAGGAAGTTCAAAAACGTTCAACAGATAATGGAGTACAGAAATATAAATCATTAAGAAATGAAAAAACAAGAGGAAGTGCAGGGAAGACGAGGCGAAATGACTGCTGAGTCTATACGTCGAAGACGCAATGATGGAAATAAAAGAACAGTTCAAGAGTGGAATTAAAATTCAAGGTGAAAGGATATCGATGATAAGATTCGCTGATGACATCGCTAACCTTAGCAAAAGTGAAGATAGTTACAGGATCTTCTGCGTGAAATGAACAGTCTAAAGAGTATAGAATGTGGATTGAGAGTAAATCGAAGAAAGAAGAAAGTAATAAGAAGTAGCAGAAATGAAAACAGCTAGAAAATTAACATAGAAACTGCTTGTTAGGAATTAGATAATGTTAAGGAACTGTACTACCTAGTCAGCGAAATAACCAATAACGGACTGAGCAAGGAGGACATCAAAAGCAGACTAGCACTGGAAAAAAGGACATTCCCATCCACGATAACTATATAACAATTATTCAGAATGACAGTCACAATCGCATTATTTATTTTGCCGCCAACCGGTTTCAACCCGCAATGGGGTTATCTTCAGGGCAAGTAACACCATTTGGTCGCTCGCTGGACTCGTCACCCTGCCTGTACAACAATTAGACAGAGGCCTCAATTTGAGGAAGACGTTTCTGAAAATGTACGTTTGGAGCACTGCAGTGTATGTCAGTGTGGGAAAAGCGAGAAATTAGAGATTCGAAGCATTTCAGACGTACAATCCGATGTTGCAGTGCCTGCATGTTCGAAGGAACATTTCGTCGTCTTTCGGAATAACACAGACACTGCAATATCGTATTTATTCCTCTAGACCGGACAAGCGACTTTTAAATAAACTGCCTCCCCTGTACGGGAATATACATAATGAATGTACGAGTACAGTCGGTAGACACGCGGCTGACGACATATGGAAGTTTAGGTTTGGCCAAGAGTCGTGCTGGGATAGCCAAATGATAAGGCGACCGCTCGCGATAAACGGGAATTCGGGGTCTGCATGCCGGTCCTGTGCCAATTTTCATTGCCGTCATTCCATTATACAACTGATGTTTGTCCATATTCGCAACTGCAAATTCAATTCATGTATTTCATGCATATGGGATGTGGTAATAAAGAAAAATGTTGAAAATTAGGTGGTGTGTTAAGATAAGGAATGAAGAGGGTGCGGGCAGAATCGTAGAGGAAAGAAATGTATGTAAAACACTGACAAGAAGAAGGGAGACCATAATAGGACATCTCTTAGGACATTAGCGGATAACTGCCTTTGTACTAGTGGGAGCCGTAGAGGGTGAAAGCTGTAGTGCAAGACAGAGATTGAAATACATCCAGCTAATGATTGAGAACGTAGGTTGCAAATGCTATTCTGAGATTATGAGGTTGGCACAGGAGAGAAATTCGTGGTGGGCCCCGTCAAACCAGTCAGAAGACTGATAACTCAAAAAAAGGAAACACAGCGCTCATTGCTAGTTAGTCTCGCGCTGTTGTGTCGCGTCACGGAGGACTTCACTTGGTCGGAACAGACGATATACATTTCGTTTATGATGGGACGTACACACGCAACGATTTGATGAGGACGTATTAGAGAGATTCGGCGTAGATTCATCCACAAGCACCTGCGCTTTGGCGCGCGCATTGCGTAGCAACCATGTAGCGGATTGGATGGTGTTGCATGAGAGTGGCAGGCATTCATTCCATTTTGAAAATAGGTATCGACGGTCCATGATTTTGTTCCACGTGTGGAGTGCGGGGTGGTTTTTGCAGCACTGCTCCACATAGACGGATTACGCTTCACTTGTTTTGTTCACAAACGAGGCGTCCTTCAACGGCGGAGGAGTAATCAGCGCTAGCAGTTGTTATGTTTGGACAAAAGAAACCCCCCCCCCCTCCACCTCCTGCCAAGGTGATCAAGAAAAGTTTACCATAAATTTATGGTCTGGCATGGTTCACGATAATTTGATTGTCCCCTACCCTCGGCTCACAGACGATAGCTATGCAACTTCTATTTGAGAAGTACCATCAGAACTACTGGAGGAGGTGCCACTTGCATTCCATCAACGTACCTGGTCCCAGCACGATAGAGCAATCAGACACTTCGGTCTAGCCTGCCAGAAACCTCACTGGATTGATCGAGGTGCCCCTGTAACTTGGCCGACTCGGCCACCTGACCTCAAACCATTTTTTATTGTGGCTCATCTGAAGAATGTGGTGTATGAAACCTTAGTAAAGTCAGCAGAAGACTTAGATACAATGATACGTACCTTGTGTGAAGATGTTCGCCCCACGCCCGGTATCCTTGAGCGAGTACGTCAGTCAATGATACCGCACACACTGCAATGGTGGAGGCAGGCATTCTGGACAGCTTCTCTAATTGCCAGATTTGTTTACTCACTGAAAATACAGCTGGGCGTATTTAGCAATGAGACTTCAGTAAGTTAACTGTTCTGTTCGATACTAATATTCAGACCCAAAGTCATTCTTGATATTTAAATGGAAAGTGAAATAAACGCCAGCCGGAGTGGCCGTGCGGTTCTAGGCGCTACAGTCTGGAACCGAACGACCGCTACGGTCGCAGGTTCGAATCCTGCCTCGGGCATGGATGTGTGTGATGTCCTTAGGTTAGTTAGGTTCAATTAGCTCTAAGTTCTAGGCAACTGATGACCTCAGAAGTTAAGTCGCATAGTGCTCTGAGCCATTTGAAACATTTTGAAGTGAAATAAACCGAAGTACTCGTAACTTCAATTAAAGTGGTTGTGGCAGTTCAAAATTCAAGTAAGGAAATATATTAAATCGGGGTATTTCCATTTCATGTTAATTGCCATAATGCTATTTCGTATCGCTTTTGTTCGTAATTCGATGTTGCAAATGTGTTGAAGATCAATAGTTGTTTACTCAACTGAGTAGATTTTAAATCAGTCACAATGCTTCAACCTCTTTTGCCTGTCAGTTCTGGAAATCTTGTGAATGTGTGTAAACGTTACTGTGAGGTTTGCAAATTACTGCTGTAACAAAGTTTACCTCCAGTTAATTATTTTCTATAGCGAGTTTAGTTACCTGTTCCATATTATTATACCTGATTTGGAAATGAAAACATGGCCCAATAGGCAGCAGCCCTCGGTCAGGACAGAGCAGCAACAAGGAAGTAACCGATTCTGTGACATTTTATGAGTTCCTAATCAGGAACGAATTATATAGTTTCAGTTGTGTGCTTCGGTAGTTTAGTTTTTGAATTTCTGTGCGTTAATTTAATATTTAATACACATAGTTCTTACATTTTCGAATGTGTGAGAAAGTAACCAACTTTGTGACTTTTTACAAGTTCCTACCAGGAGTGAATAATTTAGTTTCGCCTGTGTGCTGTGGTAGGTTAGTTATTGAATCTCTCCATGTTAACCTGTTTTATTAAACCCAGTTCTTGCGTTTTCGTCTGTGTCTACAATAGAGTTTAGTAGCGCGTATCTAAAGTCGTTTGTTTGTTTTGAAAGCTACTGATCTCTCGTTGGCATGAGTCAGTCAGTTTGAGAGCAGCCGCCAGGCAAGACAAAGAAGCAGCCAAGAAGTAACCGATTTCATGACATTTTACGAGTTCCTAACCAGGAGCGAATAATATAGTCTCATCTTTGTGCTTTGGTAGTTCAGTTTTAGAATATCTACATCTACATATATACTCCGCTAGCCACCAAGCGGTGTATAGTGGAGGGCACAATTCGCGCCGAAGTCGTATTCCCCCCCTCTGTTCCACTTGCGAATCGCACGAGGGAAAAACGACTATCTGAACGCCTCACTACGAGCTCTAATTTCCCTTTGAATGGTGATCATTGCGCGGTTTGAAAGTTGGTGATAACAGTATATGCTCTACTTCCTCGGCGAAGATCGGATTTCGGAATTTAGTGAGCAGCCCCTTCTGTTTAGCACGCCTTCTGTCTGAAAGTGTGTCACACTCAAACTTTCTATGAGATTGGTAACGCTCTCACGATGGCTAAATGTACCAGTCACGAATCTTGCCGCTCCTCTTTGGACCTGTTCAATCTCTTGAATCAGACTCAACTGGTAAGGGTCCCATACAGACGAACAATACTCCAAGACTGGACGAACTAACGTATTGTACGCTATTTCCTTTGTTGAAGGACTGCATCGCTTCAGGATTCTACCATTAAACCGCTATCTAGAGTTTGCCTTACCCGTTACTTGTGTAATCTGATCATTCCATTTGAGATCATTTCGAATAGTCATATCCAGATACACGACGGACGTTACCGCTTCCAAAGACTGGGCATTTGTTTTGTACTCTTACATTAATGGGGATTTTCGCCTTGTTATACGCAGTAGTTTACACTTGCTAATATTAAGAGATAACTGCTAGTTATTACACCACGCATTTATTTTCTGCAAAACCTCATTGATTTGTTCACAACTTTCGTGTGATACTACTTTCCTGTAGACTAAAGCATCATCGGCAAACAGTCTAAGGCCGCTGTCAATACCATCAACCAGATCGTTTATGTAAATCGTAAAAAGCAGAGAACCTATCACGCAGCCCTGGCGCACACCCGAAGTCACGTCTGTTTCTGTCGAAGTTACCCCGTTCAGGACGACATACTGCTCCCTGTCTGCTTGAAAACTTTCTATCCAACCGCATATGTCATCGGATAGACCGTAAGCGCGCACTTTTTGTAGCAAGCGACAGTGTGAAACTGAGTCGAACGCCTTTCGAAAGTCGAGAAATATGGCCTCAACCTGGGAGCTGGTATCTAGAGCCTGTTGTATATCATGCTGTGTCTCGCATGACCGCTTTTTCCTAAAACTGTGCTGATTTCTGTAGATGAGCTACACAGAGTCTAGAAAGGTCATTATGTTCCATGATTCTACAACAAATCGATGTCAGTGAAGTTAGCCGTTAATTATGTGCATCCGATTTTCTACCCTTTTTATAGATTGCTATGACCTGGGCCTTCTTCCAGTCCCGTGGAACTTTCCGCTGTTCCAATGATCTCTGATAGATGATGGATAAGGATGGTGCTACATTTGTAGCATAGTCAACATAAAATCCTATGGGGATACTGTCTGGGCCAGATGCCTTCCTGGCGTCTAAGGATCTTGACTGTTTTACAATCTCAAATACACTAAACACTATGTCAGCCATCCTTTCGTTTGTTCGATAATTGAAAGTGGAAATGGTGCTGCAGTCCTCTACCGTAAAAGAGTTTTTGAAAGCTAGGTTTAGAATTTCGGCCTTCTGTTTATTATCATCAGTTACATTACCCGTACTGTCAGCAAGAGAAGGTATTGAATTATTTGTAGCGTTCATAGATTTTACGTGCGACCAGAATTTTTTGGTGTTATTTTTAGAATCTGCAGATAAAATATTGCTTTCAAATTCCTTAAAAGAATGTCTGCGTGGTAATCTATTTTATAAGAGACAGTTTTTGCATTTTCGTCAGCGTCTACAGTACAGTTTTGCGGTGAGTGTCAATAGTCGTTTCTTTGTTTGTGTAGTGTAGTTCTCAGCCGCCGTTGGTATGGATAGGGACTGTGATTGCTGTGTGCAGATGCATTCTGAATTGGTAACACGTCGCTCTCAGCTGAGAGCTGCGTTGGGTTCGGTTACACAGTTTGAGGTTGCAGTGGATGGGCACCACTATTGTGGACCGGCCGTGAGGATCCAACACGACCCACGAGTCCGCAGACCGGTCCGCACCAGTGGCCAGCCTATTGTGGGTCAACCTCACATTTAGGTTGACCCATCACCCGTGGTCGAGTGGGAGGTCGCCTTGGGGCGTGGCAGGCTTCCTAGTGCAGTGGAACCTAAGGCCTTCCCAGTTAGTCTGACAAGCAGGTTCCAGGCACTTGTTGCCTGTGACCATCAATGTCCCTCAGCCAGATGCAGTCGCTTGCCCTGTTTCAGAGGAAACGTTTCAGCATACAAAATACACGCAGTCACAGAGGGTGGGATTATTGGTAGCTGGGAGCTCCAATGTTAGGCACGTTATGGAGCTCCTTAGGGACATTGGTGCCACGGGGAGGGAGAAGAAAGCCAATGTGCACTCTGCGTGCATAGCGGGTGGAGTCATTCCAGACGTGGAACGGGTCCTCCTGGATGCCATGAAGAGCACAGGGTGCAGCCAACTAAGGTGATGGCTTATGTCAATACCAATGATGTGGGTCACTTTGGATCTGAGGAGATTCTCTCTGGTTCTGAACGACTGTCAGAAGGGGTAAACAATGCCAGTCTTGCTTGCCAGATAAAAGTTGAGCTCACCATTTGCAGCATAGTCAACAGGACCGACTGTAGACCTCTGTCACAGAGCCGAGTGAAGAGTCTGAATCAGACGGTTAGGCACTGAAAGCTGGCTAAAGCTGTAGACAACTTCAACTGAAATTTTTGCGAAGGGCCTAACGATGTTCAGAGAGGACAAGCTAAATATAGTTGGCTGTGGCATTTTTTCTTCCTGTTAGAAGGACTTTATGCGAAACTGAAGTACATAACTCCTGTGAGTCAGTGTGGGTAGAAGTCATTCTTAGCAACCGGAATAAAATAATAATAGGATCCTTTTACCGACCCCCAAACTCAAACGATACAATTACGGAAAGTTTCAAAGAAAACTTGAGTCTAATCTCAAACACTTACCCTACTCAAGAAGTTACAGTTGGTGGTTTCTACAATTTAACCTCGACATGTTGGCGAAAATACATGTTTAAATCTGGAGGTACGCATAAAACATTATCCGAAATCGTGCTAAACACATTTTCTACAAATTATTTTGAACAATTATTCCATGAGCCCACTCGATTAGTAAATGGTTGTGAAAACTCACGTGACCTCTTTGGAGCAAATTGTCCTGAGCTAATTATGATCATCAACACGGATACAGGTATGAGTGAACACGTGGTTGTAGTAGCTTGACTGAATACCGTAATTCCCGTATGCACCAAAAATAAACGAAAAGTATATCTATTCAAAAAAGCAGATAAGAATTTCCCTGATGGCCTCCTGAGAGACAATTTCCACTCCTTCCAAATTAACTATGTAACTGTAGACCAGATGTGGTTTGAATTCAACGAAATAGTATCGTCAGCAGGTAAGAGATTTGATCCATTACAAATGGTTCTGAAAGCCTGCTACTGTGAAAACATTAAGTTTGTTTATAAATAACTCATCTGCTACCAGTCACGATTTTATTTTATTTTTCGCACTACGCGTTTCGGGCAATGATTCCCATTTTCAAGTGCGTTTTTTGTCTTTGTTATGCCATTTCTATGTGGAGTTGCCGATGTGTGAGAGAGTGCTTCATTTCGTTGACTTTACTGAAATATATAAGAACACACGCGATATTTAGTTGGTTGTCGATCTTTACCTGAAGTTAGTGGCGAAATTTTAGAAGAATTTGTACTTACAGTTTCCTTATGGTCCATTTGTGCAGAGTCTCACACACACTAAACATCACACACAACTGGTTGTTCACTTTTAAACTTTTTACATACACAAAACAGTTACAAAGATGTTCCTAAAAGTAGTCAACAGAGATGACATTATAGGTCTTCCACAGAGTACGATATGCTTTCCTTCAGAGGTTATTTACCTTAAAAATTTGGATCATGATTTACTTATATCGTTTTTACAATTTTACTTATTTCTATGGTTCAGACGGCTCTAAGCACTATGGGACTTAACATCTGAGGTCATCAATCCCCTAGACTTAGAACTACTTGAACCTAATTAACCTAAGGACATCACACACATCCATACCTGAGACAGGATTCGTACCTGCGACTATAGCAGCAGCGCGGTTCCAGACTGAAGCGCCTAGAACCGCTCTGCCACAGTGGCCGGTTTATTTCTATGTGTTACTATTTTTATTTAAGTACTATTGAAACATCTGAAGAAATACACTGGTTCATTTTGGTTCAATATTTCATCTTCACATTTTCTGTAATGTGAATATATCTCTATTTCTTCTAGAAAATCCATTTTATGTCCTTTATTTAGTCGGTGGAGTACTATGACATTTTGCTGTATTTTTCCAGATGGGTGTCCTGCATTATGTATATGTGTTGCTATGGCTGATGTAGTGTGTGCGTTGTGTGTGCAGGCATTTAAGTGCTCTGTGTTCCTGGTGTTGAAACTTCGGCCTGTTTGTCCTAGGTAAAACGTGGGGCATTTATGGCAGGAATTCATGGTAAGCTCATCGAAGGTAGAAGAATAAGACTCAAAACAGAAAAAAGAGAGAAATGACAGTAAGATGCCTTTCTGGAAAAGAAAAACAGGCTTTCTGCAGAGTAAAATTGCTAGATGGCAAGGACTATGCCCCTTACATGAAGTCATTAAAGATCACCTAACTCATGTTGAGCGAACAGTATGGCTGAACAAAATGACTGACAAGGCACAATACATCTTGTAGAGGGTATAGAATGGACTTATTGGAATAATTAATGTCGGGTGATGGTTTTAAAGTAATTCACACGACATGAAAACTTTGTGAAAATGAGTCGATTTACTGGATGCTAGTTTACCCCAGGGAAGTATTTAGAGTTGACCGTGGCCGGCTGGGGAACGGCGAAGGGAAGTGGCAATAGGCAGCTTACGGTGGCTCAAGCTCTGAGAAAGTGGTAACGCGGCGAGTGACAGCATGGGTGGTTGACCCGACTCCATGCTGGTGTACTGGGAACAAGATGGAGAACTTATACGCCTGTTGATAAACGTCCGTCGACCTGTTTTTTGTGAAACATGCGAGAAAGTCGCGCAAAGGTACTGTGGAGCTGTCAACAGAGGTCAAAATATGCTTGTTCGTGACTATAGCAACTTCACGCTGAATTCATGGTCTGCAGAGTCTGAAGTAAATCAGGTGAAGAGCGACAGAATGAAATAAGCTGGCCTCCGATGGGAACGTAGGACCAAGGAATTTGAAGTACTCTCCTGGGATTCAGAATTCTGGAAAACTTGGTGTTTGTGCAGACGCTAACTTTGATGGGTGGCCTGGGGGGAGCTAAATAACAGAAGTTGAGAGGAAGGGAAATTTTGTGGGAATTTGTTCACTTCCCAGAGCAGGTACTGGTCAGCGCTTGGAAGCGACACATAATTAACGCGACTTGCGCTGCAATTGGCGTAAGTGATTTTGCTGGAGGGGAAATCGAGGTGAAGAGCGGATTGTGATAAGACTCTGTAGAGATCTTCCATTCCCAGCTTGCCTAAAGTGCGGACGTGGCGTTCTTTACTCAGCTTTCCTGAGAAAGAGTGAGCATCTCTGCAGTTTAGGACTTAGGAAATGGAACGGTTGAGCCTGGAGATAGGAAGTTTTGGTTCAGCTATGTACTGAGCAAGATAGCTAGGAGTGAATAGACGAGCGCAGCCTTGCAGCACCACGAGGTCGGCCGACGTCCGCACAACGACACCGCTCCGCCACGCTGAATTCAGTGATATTGCGCCCGCTCCGGCCACTGAATAAATTGCTGAATCACGTCGGCAAAGTGTCCACGAGGGTTTCATGGGCCGTGTATTGTAGAATTCTTCTCGCACTTCGCATTATGCCTGGGTCAGTCGATAGGAATTACTTTTGATTTATCGCGCTTTACTTCATGCAAACGCAATTTATGACCACTGCTGTTAGGAGAGTCATGTAATGTGATTATTGAAGGTCGTGAGTTGAAATAAATATGTGCTAATCGACTGGATCTGTTTTCAATCAAGTAGTTGAAAACCCAAGTCACTTTCTTAATTAATTTTATGTTCAACATTTGCATCTGGTGTTCAATAGCTGAATATAACATCAATGTGCACCCCTTTTTAATTAACAGCGATCAATTCTGAATAAATTAATGTCAACACTGCCACCGCAGTTCAATCAGGAGTCACAGGGCCATATTACTTTGTTGCGTTATCCGATATGGCGGCAGATTTGCACTGTCTGTTGATCTGTTAGTCAATTAGTTGGGGTGAACACACGTCAAAACCAGCTAAGTGGCGGGTGGGGTGTTACAAAATGTAATAATACTCTACCAACAACCGATAGTTTGACTGTTTTTCTAGGCAACCAGTTTCGACGTTCCAATCACATCATCTTCAGGTTTATAGCATGAATGACACCAAGTACGATTGATGCACTTATAAGACAAGGCACCAATAATTATATCTGGTTCTGTAAATATCAGAACTTAATCAGCACGTGTGCTCTTCACAAAAGTGACAGCAACTGTCAAACGAACAGTCAAGGATGACTGGAGTTGTGCAGGGGAGCAAACGTATGCACATCTATATCTACATCCATACTCCGCAAGCCACCTGACGGTGTGTGGTGGAGGGTACCCTGAGTACTTCTATTGGTTCTCCCTTCTATTCCGGTGTCGTATTGTTCGTTGAAAGAAGAATTGCCGGTATGCTTCTGTGTTGGCTCTAATCTCTCTGATTTTATGCTCATGGTCTCTTCGCGAGATATACGTAGGAGGGAGCAATATACTGCTTGACTCTTCGGTGAATGTATGTTCTCAAAACTTTAACAAATGCCCGTACCGATCTACTGAGCGTCTCTCCTGCAGAGTCTTCCACTGGAGTTTATCTATCATCTCCGTAACGCTTTCGCGATTACTAAATGATCCTGTAACGAAGCGCGCTGCTCTCCGTTGGATCTTCTCTATCTCTTCTATCAACCCTATTGATTGTTTGCCGGTGAGACACGATACAGACATATTTGGGTCCTATTCATATAACCATCAACAGACAGAAACAGAGGTATAAAACAGGTAGAAACCTTTGGTAACAAAAGAAATGCTTTAGCCATTCGATAAAAGAAGGAATATCAAACACGTTCAGGAAAAGAAAAGACCGTAAGTTATAGTACGTCCGTCCTTTGATCTGCACAGTGAGTGTGCTAATGTGTGCGAACTTACCATTTAGTGCGCAAATGGACAAAACATCTTAACTGTCTTCTCAAGCCCAGGGTGTCAAACAGACATTCTAAATAAGTATGTCCCTGGCCCTGTAAGGCAGCTAATATCAGGTGTGAATCATAACAAAAATCATTAGAAATGCTGCAGTAACGTACCTAGAACGCATGAATTAATAAAAGGAAACTTTTGGATCTATTCTAGAAAGACAAAACACCTATTCCTTCTTTTTTATTCTACATATTATTTATCAACTGTTGCCTTCCATTCAAATGATCAACAACAATCATGTTCAATTGCTTTTGACACTCAGTAACAAAATATTTCATTTTGGGACATATTGAAATGACGATTATTAAGTAGTTACCTCTACACATGAAAATTTTTTATCACAGGAAAGAATGATTATTAAAAATCCTCATCTGCTCATTTATATCTACGTTGTCGTAGCTGGTCAATGCACTGAGTTGGTGGAGAATAAATTCACTTTTTGAACCAATGAAAAAAACTCTCATGTACTCATTGTGAGAGTAGGTTAGTATCCTAGCTTTCCATTGTCAATGGTCAAAGTGTACTCAAGTTGGAGTGAGCAAAATCTAGACTCAACATTTACTGTGGCTTAGTGCATGATGGTACATTACCAAGCGGCATCTGCAACAGCATTGTCAGCGTGCTGGACCTGAAACGCTAATTCCCTGCTCTGGCCTTGACTCAATTCACTCAGTCGCAACGTTCATGTATTCTGTAGAACATTAATCTTTCCCTAGTCGAAATAATGGCTATTGCACACTCGCTATGTGTTGGAGAGACGTGCACAATTTCTTTGCCCACAAAATTCCCGCAGGAATAATTAACTACCGCTTTGCTCTCCGTCGTCACCATGTGTGAAGCATATCTTCACTTCGCAGAAAGCAAAGCTCTCAACGCTCTCGCTTATTTCCACACACTTGTGCGGTCCGCCACGAGACGAGAGAGGGAGATAGAGCCTTAATGTCTCAAAATGTTTTTGTATAATAGGGATATCCCCACCGTGTCGCGTCTGCGTCACCAAGTACGGCTTCAGCCCACCACCATCTCGCTAGAGGTGAATATATTTTTATTTTTCTTGCTGGGTCGCAGCCTAGCCATGTTAACGACGTGCACCCACTTATACCTCAGTCCTGGCCTTATTTATGTTAAAAGGAATAATGTATTGTTCTGGCCTTATCCCTTTCTGTGCTAAAGCTCGGCGTTCTCTTGCTAAATGGGAGTTTCATGGTATCATTAACCACCTGCTCGGTTTGTCTCCAAAATGCGTTTCACTTTTTGTTTGTTCACGCCAGTCCATATATTGGTAGATATTGTTTTGTTAGTTTTGGTACATGAGATTAACTGCAATTGCCTTTTGTTGATTAATTATTATTTTCTGAGGATCTCATACTGTATAGGCATGCCGTTATGGATCAAGTTCATGTAAGGTCCGTAAAATCCAGATGCCTTACAAAGTCATTGGTAAGTGCAGTGAAGCTAAATCAAAGAACAGCAGAAAAAGAAATGAACAAACAGAAAAGGAAATGGTAGTCGTATGAGCGGATTCAGAATACAGGAAAATTAAAAAACCTTCGTCGAAATGAAAAGCTAGATTGTCAATATTAACTATGCAAAGTAAATTCCACTGTTATACACAGTTGAGACAGCAGATAGATGTATGAGGGCCTCTGCAGGGAGAAGGAAGAGTCTGCACATGTGACAGAAATGGGTGCAGATTTTGATGACATTTGTTACGGCGTAAAGTCAAGTGCCAGCACACCAGTCGAGAACAATAGAGCAGAGAAGCCTCTGAGAAGAAGTCAGCCAATTGAACGCTGGCCAGACCTCCCTCCAGGACGACAACATGACAACAGTGGCCCTTGTGTGGAGAGGACATGAGCGCCACGACCAGATGATGACGCCCTAATTCAATAGCAACTTCAAGATTAGCGACTTCGATAGAAGCGTCAAATCTAACCACTTCGCTTGTACTCTCTATGTAACACAGACTTGGGATTGTTTACACTAAAGAAGATTGATTGTTTCGTAAGTTTCCCTTTGGATGCGACACATCTGTGTAATTGCCAAAGTTAAGTATTGTAATTTTCTTTTCGTAATAAAACTCAATAATACGACTTGTTTGATTGTTTGTCCAGCGAACCGAGTGTGCAGGCTTTCTAGGTATTTGGCGACGAGGTGAAAGAACACCATAGCGACAACCTGTTACGAAAGCCAACAGGCGCCACAGATTTTGTTTTGTCGTGGGCTTTTGTGCTTTGCTGGCGCCTTAATTCTACCTTCCTTTTCCTTGCAGGGGTGTGTTTATATATTATAATAGTTTCTCTTCTAGTGTTTTTTTTTTAGATTCAATATTTTCAGGTGGGTGTTGCAGAAATTTCCTTTGCTTGTGCGCTTATTTTTATTGCTTGCATTTGCCTATTCCAAAATAAGCAACCCACCTCTTCCAACCCCTGCTGCAAGCAATAGATTCAACGTAGCTAACACATATGTTTCAGTTTCAGACGCAGCAGACTGCCATTCTTCTAAACACGGTGTAGCAGTTATTGGCGAACAAAACCACTAATGCTGAGCCACATGAAATAACTGTGCCATACCGCCTTTTCGCCAGTCTAAGAAGACGAAGAGGAATGACTCGAGTGGTTGCAACAGTATGAAGCCCACGTCATTGCTCTCAAAATATCAGATACTGTGAAACTACATTACTTTTTCTCAACGGTATGAAGTGCAATCTTTCACATCATTGAGGACTTGTTCCCTAACGCCACTGCAGGTGAACTTTCCTATGACCAGGTTACAGATTCTCTACCTAGCAATTAAGACCAACAAGTGAATGTGGTGGCAGCTAGGACCAATTCTTTCATTGCAAGAAAAGGTCAGAAAAAACTCATCGCGAGTGGGTAACAGATTTGCAGTGTTTGAAGAGGAAATGCAAATTCAAATGTGCTTGTGGTGCTTCATATTCCGATGTTGTGTTGCATGATGCGATCATGTACAATGTGACTGATATCAACTTAGAGAACTGATTTTGAAATTCAGATCCGTCATTTCAGCATGCAGTGCAAATTCTAGATGAGTATGATTCAGGTGCCATAGTGGCCTATAAATTTCAGCAGCCACTAACTTGTCGCTTTGAGTCACCCCTTGCTTACCCCCCCCCCCCCCCCCCCCCCGCATTTCCACCCGTTCCACCCCCGCCAGTTGGCTCGCACGCTATTCGATCGTTTCTTTCGTCAGTCGACTCGACTGAATCGAGTTATCGAGTAGTTCTACTTCCCTATGTAGAACGCGCGCACACGTCATCGTATTTTATACGTTTCTGTCTGGCACATAGATAGCTAGCACTTACCTACGAGAGAAGTCGCGGCCATTCTAGTGAACTCGATACGTTACTCTCTCTGGCATTTGTTCGAGAAAAGTCGCGAATATTCTACTTTTTTCTTGCACTGAGAACCTCCGATACGTAGCGTTATAAATACGGACTATTCGCCGAATAGGAAGCTAGTTTATATTCAGAGGCAAAAATATTAAGAATGAATAAGTAAAAAGTCCTAGCTGTAGCAAGTGCAAATGTCAAGATTGGTCATGAGTGAGAATGATCAGTTGATTGTCAAGTGTTGATAATAGTAATTCATAGTAATTTCTCAGTAAAAATATTGTTACAAGACTCGTAAGAATGTATATATATTTTCTTACGAACAACGTAACAATAGTTTCCCATACCTACGTAACTCGTAATACGAGTTAGGTATGAGAAACTATTGATGCGTATATCTCCGGTAGTAGTGACTTTCAAGAAGAGTCCTAAAAACGTGTTGTTACTATATAGACCCTCTATCGAATTCAGTAGAAAGTTACACACACACTAATTGCCGGATGACATCATCATTGGAAACTCGCCCTTACATTATACATCGTAATGTACATCTTGGCTTGTCCCTTTCACAGCAGGTATTTGTTCACACTGTATAAAAGTCTGGAAGCGAACATTCTGGCAACGAATTCTGCTGCCATATAGTCAGTCTGGAAGCTACAATCGTCGCGATAACTTGGAAGTGATAAAAAGAGAACAACTGCGAATATTGGCTATTATCACGGACTTCAGTGAGTATTTTGCTTAGGGGTATTAGAAATACGCGGAATGAGACCGTGTGCGTTTTAGTACTAATTATAGTAGTGTTGCATTTTTCAGTGCAAATAAAGTGCTTATTCGATAATAATTGGCATCTAATTTACCTATATTGCAACAGTATAATAAAATGGGTCGTTATGTAATAAGAAAAAGAAGAGTAGAAACATCTGAAGATTCCGGTCACCATTCAGCCTCAAAAACACTGCCAGAAATATAGGCAGAGCCCAGCACTTCGTCGAAACTTCCACAGCAAAGTTGGAATGATTCCTTTAATCCCCCGGAAATTGGCAATTATTAGGATATATTAGCGTCAGGAAATATTACTGATGATACAGAACACAAGCTTCTTACAGCTCCAAGGAAACCTGAAAAAGGTAATATCTTTCCTACTGCCGAGCACAACAAGAGGGGATGGGTCGAACGCAGACAAGTGCACGATAATCACTTTGAACGGTATCCATGGCTGCTGATCTCACAAGTTAAAAAGGGTCTTCTTTGCATTAACTGTTCAATTTTTGTGAATAATAAAATGTTCGGAGAAAAGAAAACCATTATCGCGAAGAAACTTGTTTCTGAACCACTAACAACGTTTGCCAAACTTACTAGTAAAGATGGTGACCTTGAGACCCACTCTCAACTCAAGTCCCACATTGAAGCATGAAAAGATGCAAAATTATTTTTGGCGACACGAGACAACCGCAAACTTGAGGTCATAAATCAGTTGTCAAGACAGAGAATGGAAAACATTAGGCAAAACAGAGACCGTCTTGTACCTATAATGAAAACAATCATATTTCACGGAAAGCAAAACATTCCTCTGCGGGGGTGTAGAGATAATGGGAGTCTATTAGAAAACGAAAATGATCGTTAAAGTATAGCGAGTAACGAGGGAAATTTTAGAGCTCTTCTAAGATTTATAATTGACGCTGGGGACTTGCAGCTAAATCACTTTGAGACCACTAAAGCGAACGCCACTTACATAAGTAAAACAACGTGTAACGAACTTAATTAGTGCTGTGATACAATGATGTCATCGAGAATACTGGAAGAAATAAAAGATTTTCGTTATTACAGCATAATCTTCTATGAGACTACGGGCATAGCGCACATCGACCAGCTGAGTTTAGCTGCAAGACATGTTGATGGTGACGGCACACGAAAAATTTTTGGAGTTCGCTGACATCCATAAAGACAATGACTGTAGTGGAAACACTGACGATGAACCTCAAGAGGGTCAAGATGTGAAGAACGTGACGTTACTGGTTAAGTATTAGGTACTACGATTCTAAGGAGAATAGAAAGCCTTTCTCTGTCACTGGAGAACTGTGTGCGTATAGGCTGTGTTGGTTGCTCAGTTAATATGTCTGAATTGAGAGGAGCTGTGGCTACAATAAAAATGAAAGCTATCATCGCGCAAGTAGCACCGTGTCGAAGTCATCAGCTCAACCTCACTGTCTCTCACAGTTAGAAAGTGACAAGTGTGAGAAACTCACTTGGTACTACTGAAGAAGTAGTATTGTTCCTTACAGTGTCTAGCAAGAGGTTCGCCACATTGAAGAGTCACCTAAAACAGTCGCTGCAGTCACATTGTCAAACAAGATGGGATGAGCGACATAATGCTGTTTATTCAATCCGCAGCTGATTTCGGAAGAGTTTGCAAAGTTCTTAAAGAAATACAATGTTGGAGGGATTGAACAACGACTGCCAAAGCCAATATTCTCCTTCGAGCTCTCTCTAATTGCGAGTTTATTATCACTCTATTTACACTGAGTTACGTTATGAGCATAACATATCCACTCAGCAAAATCTTACAAGACCCTAGGTGGGACGTCGCGATGGCAAAAGAAAAATTAGATTCGACGCTCAAGGTGTACTACGGCATGAGAGCTAATGCTGATAGCCACTTTGCTCGAATTGTTGACGAGGCGAAGGCAGTTATGGAAGGGTTGAACGTGGAGACGAGTGTTCCTCGTCTTACAGGCAGACAAAGATACAGGGAAAACAGCGATCTTAATGATGATACTGTGACATCTAGCAAAAGAAGTTTTTATTCCAACACTGGACCATGTTTCGACTGACACGAGAGGACGTTTTGCTGAAGAAAATATTTACCAGTTAAAATTCAACATACTTTTACCCTCCCACATACTGAAACATTATGGTAATGATCTGACACTTAAAATGAATCAATACCTAACTGAACAACCGTTCTTTGAAAAAGAATCACTCTTTGTGATTAAAATGAGACTGCCGGCCGCGGTGGCCGAGCGGTTCTAGGCGCTTCAGTCCGGAACCGGGCGACTGCTATGGTCGCAGGTTCGAATCCTGCCTCCGGCATGGATGTGTGTGATGTCCTTAGGTTAGTTAGGTTTAAGTAGTTCTAAGATCTAGGGGACTGATGACCTCAGATGTTAAGTCCCATAGTGCTCAGAGCCATTTGAACCATTTGAACACTCACCCTGACACTGATTGTCCTATTGACCATGTAATTAACCAATTTGGCAGGAAGAACAAGCACATAGAATTCATCATGTAAGGAACAGAACCTTATTCGTAACTTTTTTATATCATAAGATGCCATTGGCTTGTATATGTGTATAATCAGTTTAATTAAAACTCTCTTAAACGTTGCATGTGACATGATTATTTTTTTATACGGTAAAAGTAAAGGTAGCTCAAGATATCTTTAGCGCCCCCTCCTTGAGGTTTTTCTATATCCGCCACTGGTTAATATTTGGCAAAAATCAAACCTGCAACGGGATCGGACTTCCTTAAGTCTTGTGCAGAAATTTGTGCAGTATACTGCTGCATCCATTTTCAATAACCTACCACAAGAATTCAAAAATCTTAGCAGTAATCCACGTGCTTTCAAATCGAAACTGAAGAGCTTCCTCCTGGGTCACTCCTTCTATTCTGTCGAGGACTTCCTTGAAAAATCAAGCTGATTTGTGTTGTATTGTTGATTGCGTTTGCTTAAACTTGTGGCATGACTTTTTCCGGGTTCATAAACATTTTATTTTTATCTGTTGTTATTTTTACGTTGTAATTTCATGTAGAGACACTTTCCATGACCTTGGAGACTGGCTCCTCAATTTGTTCCTACGGAACTTTGACGTGTAAATAAATAAGACTGCCCATCCAGACAAGCACAGCGCTATGCTTGTGGTAAGAAACGTCACGTTTGCAACAGAACGAACATAAGAATGCTGCCCACTCACATAGTTCTCATCACAAGGCACATGGAATCAATGCAGTGTATTCAAAGTCTGCTGCAGGCATTAGCAAAACCAGCAAGCAAGCAGTTTCTTCAGTGCAACGCCAGTGCAATAAACGTTTTGTTCATTTGCATCTTAGTGGAAAACTTGTGAAATTGCAGTTGGACACGGATGCCTCTGTTACATTGCTGAATCGTAACACATTTGACCTGTTAGGCTCTCCACGCCTGTTTGAAACTAGCACACATCTGATAGACTATAATGGACATGACATTCCCATTTTCGAAAAATGTACTTTGCCTGTCATGTATCGCTCGAATACGCGAACTGTAACATTTACTGTGCTACAATCACGCGATTATGAGAACATATTTGGCATTGATTCGTTTGGTTTATTTGACGTTCAAATTCTGGACAATGTGCTGTCAATGACTGCATTCAATCCCAAAGACAGCATAGCTAGCTTCGTGAAAGGATTTCCGGAACTCTTTTCTGAAGATTCAGGCAAGGCTAGCAGTTTGGTTGTACATATTGCTATGAAACACAACGCTCAGACCAGAACTGTTCCCATTGCATTACCAGACAAAGTGGCTGCTGAACTTCAAGAACTGCAAGATAGCGGAGCTATTGCGCCGATAGAAGCTAGTCAGTGGGCAAGTTCACTGGTTTCGCTCCCCAGATCTTCAAGTCGCATTCGCCTCTGTGTTGACTTCAAGCCTACAGTCAACCCACAAACTGTGATTGATACTTATCCATTGCCACGCCCAGAGGATCTCATCAACAGATTAGGCGCTGGTCGCTATTTTTCAAAAATTGATTTGCGCGAAGCATATCTTCAAATACCACAAGATGAAGGATCTCAAAATCTGTGTTTGTGAACACTGATTTGGGCTTGTTTATGTATTTGCGTTTGCCCTTTGGCATTGCTTCCGCACCTGCCATTTTCCAACGGTAATTGGAACAGCTGACTGCTCAAGTACCAAACTGTTCAAACTGTCTGGACGATATTGTCGTAACAATTCGTACACCTGAAGAACACATTGCAAATTTGCCTGCTTTGTTTCGTGTGTTATCTGATGCGGGACTAAAGCGTATACTGTACAAGTGTGATATTTTAAACGTGAGTTGTAGTATCTTGGTCATGTCAAAAACAGTCAAGGTGTACATCCTTTTCAGTCACATTTGTTAGAATTTGTAACCTGCCATCTCCTCGCAGTGGCACAAAATTGCAATCAGTCTTAGGGAGAATGAATTATTATATTCGGTTCATACGGATTGCTGCACAAATCTCAGCTCCATTGCATCGCTTGCGTCGCTAGAACGTCCCCTTTGTTTGGACAGATGAGTGCCAAGAAGCTTTTCAAAAACTTAAAGAAGCATTTCTCAGTGATCGATGTTTATTTCACTTTGATTCTAACAAACCAGTTCTGTTGCAAGTTGACTTGACTTCTTTCGGAATCGGTACGGTGCTTTCGCACAGATTTGGTGTGAAAGACAAGCTATTGCTTTCGCATCAAAGTGCAACTACTCACAGATCGAGAAAGAAGCACTGGCTATCGTGTGTGGAGTCACCAAATACCACCAGTATTTGTATGGCAGGAAATTCGTCTTAGTAACGGATCACAAGCCATTGCAGTCCTTGTTTCATCCGATGAAGCCGGTTCCTGTACGAACTGCCCAAAAATTCCAAAGATGGGCTTTGTTGTCGTCTCAGTACCAGTAGGAGATTGTGTATCGTCCGACAGCTCAACATGGTAATGCGGACACACTTTCACATCTTCCGATTGGCCCTGATACTGACGATGACGCTTCTGCTACATCTTTTTGTCAAATAGATGCTCACGATTCTGAACTGATTCTATCCTTTCCCCGGAACTGTAGGAAAATTGCACGGGCCACGGAAGCCCATTCAGATTTCAACATTTTGCTAAAATTCATTCCCACATCTTGGCCTCGCTCATGACATAGCATAAAGAACTCTGTAGTGCGGCGATACTTTCCACGCCGGCTTAGCCTCCCTATACAGCAAGGTGGGATACTTGTTCAAAATGACAGTGGACAGTCACGTGCGTTGATCCCCAAAGCTTTGCAAAAAGAAGTGTTGCAGATACTTCGCCAAGGACACTGGTGGATTGTTCGTACGAAACAGTTAGCGCGTCGATACTGTACTTGGCAGGATATGGACACCCAAATACGAGTAGAACAGTGTCATGCATATGCGGAAAATCAGTCCACTCCGCCATACAAATTATCTGCCTCGCCTAAAACGCAATCACCACGGCAACGTGTGCACATATACTTCGCGGGCCCTTTTTGGAACATTCGTTGGTTGATTGTGGTAGACTCTTACAGCAAGTTTCCTTTCGCTGAACTCGATATCGTCACGTAGAACAGTTCAGGCGTTGCCTCTATTTTTGGCCTCGAAGGTTTACCTGAAGACATAGTGTCGGACAACGGCCCTCAGTTCACGTCAAATGAATTTGAAACATTCTGTGAACGCAGTGGCATACAGATCTAACTATTGCGCCGTTCCACCCACAGTCAATTCGCGAACCGGAACGTCTTGTCAGAACTTTCAAGCAGCAGATGGCCAAACTTCGCACCGCAGGGATCAAGCATTGCAACTGTTTCTCGCCTCCTATCGTTCGCATCCGCCATCCGGCGGAATTGCTTCGCTGCCGCCGCCATCGGGCACTGCTCCCCCTGCTCCACCCTCCTCATCAAATGGTTCAAATGGCTCTGAGCACTACGGGACTCAACTTCTGAGGTCATTAGTCCCCTAGAACTTAGAACTAGTTAAACCTAACTAACCTAAGGACATCACAAACATCCATGCCCGAGGCAGGATTCGAACCTGCGACCGTAGCGATCTTGCGGTTCAAGACTGCAGCGCCTTTAACGGCCACTTCGGCCAGCCCTCCTCATCATTCGGCGCCGAAGGTAGGCCGCAAGTATCGCTTCACGCTGCATGATATTCTGTTTTTCAGGGTTTATAGCGGCAGCAGAAGGTGGGCGCGAGGCGAGATCCTCCGCAGACTAGGTGCATGCATGTATCTCACTTCACGCCCAGACCGACTGCTGCGCCGACATCGCAATCAAATTCACCACTGCCATGTGTACAATGATCCTTCTGTGTCTCTTCCCCAGATTCACGGACCCGGGGACAGCGCGGCCACAGCATCCGCCAGAGGGTGTCATCACGACACCGCGGGACGACCCCATGGACACGGAGCCTTCGTCTCCTCCGCCTCCTCTCATCCTAACGATGGAGCTGGACCTGGCCACGCCTCAGCAGCCGACACCTTCTACATCGTGGTATGGGCACAGAGCATAGAAGGATATAGAGCGGCCTTCCCCACGGCGTAGGCCCGGCCGGCGTGTGCTCGCTTGCCTCGCCCCTCTGGGCACCTACCTGGCCGGCTGGGCACAGCCCGCGCTTCTGTTTCCTTCCTAATTTTTTGCTTACTGTCTTATCTCACCTGATTTTCTGATCTCTAGTTGTTAGTTATTAACGTATTCATGTATCCGTACAACTTTTTTCCATCCCAATCAATATGCTGTCGAATGGCCATTGGATCGAATATCAGACTGCACACAAGTCCATCATGAAGTTTGCATTTTTCTTTCAGTACCCGGAAGACTTCTGAGCTGAAACCTGGTTCAGCATTGATGGAAGAAAACCACTTATCAATTGTTCGTGGATGCGGCAGGCAAGTCTGAAAAGTGTGTCGTACAAAGTTGTAAGCCTCAGGAGAGAGGAAATGCAACGTCGTGGCGAAATTCCGTATGCAGTCATCGTACTGTTTCTTCATGTTTGGATTCACACGCTTTTCTGACTCTCTCTGCACAAGACACAATGATGTTGGAGAAACGTTACACAACAAATCGCCGTGCTCTGACTGAATAAGATTTTTTCTTTTTAGTTCTTTAACGATATCTGTTAAACTAGTCACTTTTAATTGCAGTCTCTTTTGTTTCAGTTTCATATTCCGCAGTTTTTTTCTAGATTCATTTAGTTTTGTTGGGTCATTTCTAGTTTTTCTTTAGTTATCGTTAAATCAGTTTTTGGTACTTTTTCGGGCACTGACGATGGAATAGGCGAAGTAACACGTTTGAGAACTCTTCTTACCTTTGAAGCTGATGTTGATGGCTGTAGATGTGGTGGATGTGAACTAAATATCGATGGAACTGCATCTTTTTTCAAATATCTTCGAAAAGAAGAAGAATTCTCGAAGTCTTCCTCGCCGGAATGACAGCTGCAGATACGGCTGTGAGTTGAAGGTTTCCAGTTGTCTCCTCTGATCGCTCGAATCCATTTCTCCTTCAGTTCTGGATCATTATGAAAGCGGTGGAAATAAATCCTTCTCCTCTCGATATTTTCTCTTTTTTTTTCTACGGTTATCACAACCGTACGCCACACACAAACCCATTCGAAAGCAGAAAAATTTTCGCGCACAACAGCAAAATCTCACACAATAACAACTCGTCTCCGACTCTACACCAAACCAACACTGGACTGAACAACGAAAAGCTCTAGACTGCATACCTGTTCGCATAAAGGAAGGAATTAACGGTACCGAGGCGGGACCGGCAGCGCAGGGCCCCAGCGCGGTAGGTACCCAGGGAGGCGGGGTTATCTGGCACATCTCGCGCCGGCCGGAGGCCGCTCTATATCCTTCTATGCTCTGTGGGTATGGGCCTCAGGATGTGGACGTGTACCCTTCTGGGCGTTTCCCAAGAACGTTCCCACCAGAGTGAAGGCCGGATGGTGGAGTACGACCGGAAGTCCTACGTCCCCTGCCGCCGCAGCTTCCGTTACCTCAGAGCGTCCACGCTCCTGCCTCCCCCACGGTTGTCGTGCTCCCTATATGACGGCCGGGGGCCGGGGGGGGGGGGGGGGGGGTTGAGAAGTGTTGCGGCGTGAAGTCAAGCGCCGGCACGCCAGTTGGGAACGGTAGAACAGAGAAAGCTGTGAGAAGAAGTCAGCCAATTCTACGCTGACCGGATCTCACTCCAGATGACAAGCGCCACGATCGACTGGTGACGGCCCGGTTCGATAGCAGTTTCAAGATTAGCGACTTCCATAGGAGCGTGAACTCTAGTCATTTCGCTTATACCCTCTATGTAGCACACACTTGGAATTGTCTATACCAAAAAAGATTGATTATTTTGTATGTCGCCTTTTGGTTGCGACACAACTGTATAATTGCCAGAGTTAAGTATTGTAATTTTCTTTTTGTAATAAAACACATTAATGCGATTTGTTTGATTGTCTAGCGAACGGAGTATGCAGGCTTTCTAGACGCTACAACATAGGTGACCTAGTATTCGAGTCTGAAATGCTGAAGGATACCGGCGATCAAATAAGGGAAAAAGAGATAGATACAATTCCTTTGGAATTTCCAGAGTTACTGAGGAAAGTGGCAGTCAATCAGCTATTTAAATTGGGAGAAAGGAGACGTATTATCGTACTTTCGGAAAAATATCATATCCATAATCGCGAAGATGTTGTTATTGTTGTGGTCTTCAGTCCAGAGACAGGTTTGATGTAGCTCTCCATTCTACTCTATCCTGTGTAAGCTTCTTCATCTCCCAGTACCTGCTGCAAACTACATCCTTCTGAATCTGCTTAGTGTATTCATCTCTTTGTCTCCCTCTACGATTTTTACCCTCCACGCTGCCCTCCAGTATCATGTTGGTGATCCCTTGATGTCTCAGAACATGTCCTACCAACCGATCCCTTCTTCTAGTAAAGTTGTGCACAAATTTCTCTTCTTCCCAGTTCTAGTCAATACCTCCTCATTAGTTATGTGACCTACCCATCTAATCTTCAGCATTCTTCTGTAGCACCACATTTCTAAAGTTTCTATTCTCTTCTTGTCCAAACTATTTATCGTCCATGTTTCACATTCATACATGGCTACACTCCATACAAATACTTTCAGAAACGACTTCCTAACACTTAAATCTATACTCGATGTTAACAAATTTCTCTTCTTCAGAAATGCTTTCCTTGCCATTGCCAGTATACATTTTATATCCTCTCTACTTCGATCATCATCAGTAATTTGGTTCCCCAAATAGCATAACTCATTTACTACTTAAAGTGTCTCATTTCCTAATCTGAATCCCTCAGCATCGCCCGACGTAATTCGACTACATTCCGTTATCCTCGTTTTGATTTTGTTGATGTTCATCTTATATCCTCCTTTCAAGACACTGTCCACTCCATTCAACTGCTCTTCCAAGACCTTTTCTGTCTCTGACAGAATTACAATGTCATCCGCGAACCTAAAAGTTTTTATTTCTTCTCCATGGATGTTAATACCTACTCCGAATTTTTCTTTTGTTTCCTTTACTGCTTGCTCAATATACAGATTGAATAACACATCGCGAAGATATATGAGGTGAATAAATACGAGAACTATCACATAATCACTTTAAGAAGTGATACAGCTAACTTTCTGGCAAGAAATGATATACAGATTAATAAAGAGCAAAAGATTTTAAATAACTATCCGTTCGCTTTGAAGAAAGGCAGAGGCACCAAACACGAAGTTATGACGTTGCACTCGATAACAGAGACAAGGCTTCAGATAACTAAGACACATTCACACGATTGGTCGAGTTAGAGCAGGTCTATGAAAACACTTGGACGTGCTGAAAGTTAATGCCTCCAAATTCCCTTTACGTCAGAATTCTTAAAGCTTTTTAATAGAACAAATCTTTTTAACTTTCTACATTTTTATTTTTCGTGCCAACACATTTGCAGTCCTCTGCCGCTATAGAGTCCGAATTATAGCGAGTAACATGGCGGTGTGTAACGTAGTTATGTCGGTGGGTGAGAAACAGAGTACTGTAATTGAGGTTCGAAGTCGAAGAGTTCTTCTACACGTAGAGCACCCTCTCCTTCAGCACGACAACACCACACCACACACGAGCACTGCGACGTCGGCAACAATCCGATACAATAGGTTCACTGTAGCCGATCGCCGTCCATACTGTACCGATTTTAACCCCATCTAATTTTCACCTGTTTACAAAAGTTAAAGAAAAGCTTCGAGGACTTCATGGACTTCACTTAGGTAGTGATGGAGCGGTGTGAGCAAAGGTGCGGTTGTGGCTCCGCCAACAAAGTCCAACATTCTGCAGTGACGAAAGCAACAAATTGGTTCTCGTTTGAAAAGATGTGTTTGTTGCCATAGTGACTACAATGAGAAATAAATACACTAGTGGCCATTAAAACTGCTACACCAAGAAGAAATGCAGATGATAAACGGGTATTCATTGGACAAATATATTATACTAGAACTGACGTGTGATTACGTTTTCGGTGCATAGTTCCTGAGAAATCAGTACCCAGAACAACCACCTCTGGCCGTAATAACGGCCTTGATACGCCTGGGCATTGAGTCAAACAGAGCTTGGATGGCGTGTACAGGCACAGCTGCCCATGCAGCTTCAACATGATGCAACAGTTCATCAAGAGTAGTAACTGGCGTATTGTGACGAGCCAGTTGCTCGTCCACCATTGATCAGACGTTTTCAATTGGTGAGAGATCTGGAGAATGTGCCGGTCAGGGCAGCAGTCGAACATTTTCTGTATCCAGAATGTCCTCTACAGGGCCTGAAACATGTGGTCGTGCATTAGCCTGCTGAAATTTAGGATTTTGCAGGGATCGAATGAAGGGTAGAGCCACGGGTCGTAACACATCTGAAATGTAACGTTCACTGTTCAAAGTGCCGTCAATGCGAACAAGAGGTGACCGAGACATGTAACCAACGGCACCCCACACCTCACGCCGGGTGATACGTCAGTATGGCGATGACGAATAGAAGCTTCCAATGTGCGTTCACCGCGATGTCGCCAAACACGGATGCGACCATCATGATGCTGTAAACAAAACTTGGATTCATCCGAAAAAATGACGTTTTGCCATTCGTGCACCCAGGTTCGTCGTTGAGTACACCATCGCAGGTGTTCCTGTCTGTGATTCAGCGTCAAGGGTAGCCGCAGCCACGGTCTCCGAGCTGATAGTCGATGCTGCTGCAAACGTAGTCGAACTGTTCGTGCAGATGGTTGTTGTCTTGCAAACGTCCCCATCTGTTGACTCAGGGATCGAGACGTGGCTGCATGATCCGTTACAGGCATGCGGATAAGATGCTTGTCATCTCGACTGCTAGCGATACGAGGCTACCAACTTGATGGTACGCATTTCTCCTCCTTACACGAGGTATCACAACAACGTTGCACCAGGCAATACCGGTCAACTGCTGTTTGTGTATGAGAAATCGGTTGGAAACTTTCCTCGTGTCAGCACGTTATAGGTGTCGCCACCGGCGCCAACCTTGTGTGAATGCTTGAAAAGCTAATCATTTACATATACAGCATATTCTTCCTGTCGGTTAAATTTCGCGTCTGTAGCACGTCATCTTCGTGGTGTAGCAATTTTAATGGCCAGTAGTGTATGTAGGTATGAAGAATAAAGATATAAAATATTAACAACGGTTGTTTTTTAAAAAAATCTTTAAGACTTTTAATATCAAAATTTCGAAGTCATTACTTTTCAATATACCCTCTCAAAATGGCGCAAGATGTCTGAAATTCCCATAGAGGTAGATAAGCTATAGCGAAATGTCATTAAGTACAAGAACCACGATGGATCAATAACACTGAATGACCATTAGGTAAGTATATCGTGTTGTTGTGTATATCATGACTGAATACTTGTACTCATTACTCACCGTCGTGATATCTGAATCATTTCGTATTATTCTCTCATTTCTATCATAGTGGAGATGCCTACCCGCTATCTTTCTCCGACCTGTGAAATAAATGTCAACTAGATAACTTTACTTTTGGGTGAATGTAGTGTGTGCTGCGCAATGTAAACTCGATTTTGCTTTGTTAGTGACGATTTGGAAACTAAAGGAAGAGGAAGTTTGTAAGCCAGTATCGGCAGATGCCCGTCTTATGCCGTACAGCACCAACGGGGTGGTCGAGTGTAACATACCTATCTAAAGAACTGACGTCTCTATAATTCCAGCCAACTTATGGCCATCGGCTATGAATTTCGAAACAGTCGAGGTCTTATCTTCATAACATTAACCCATTATTAAGCGTATGAGGATAAAATAGGCTACTGTTTTATTCAAATCTGAATTTGGTCATTATAGACCAAAATCGACGCTCTGACAACAATTTGCAGTCACTGATGGGAAATTAAAGAAAGAAATTACGTGTTTTCCAAATCACTGTATTTTATTTGCGACTGTGTCGCAGCCTGTAATGCTTGTGGACAGGTCATCCGACCAACAGAATCACATCAGTTCACTCCACGAGACACTGCTCAGAGATTTCACGTTTAGCTGTAGATATTGGCGTGTTCCGTAGCAGGCTTGTCTCCTAGTCAGAAAGTGAAGACGAAAATCTCTGCACATCATCTTTCGCTCCATCGTTTCAATATAAAACCACCAACTACGGCTGCGGACACTCGTTTAGCTTCTCGTTTTTGTTTAATTTGACGCTCTCCATACCGCCCTGTTCAACTGCATTTAAAAGCAATAAATTTTTTGTCCTGCCCTGTTCGTTACGAATTGCAGTCCTCTTTAACTTGATTTGAAATATGTGCACATCCAGCCTTCGCTAGCACGAACTCCAACCGATTGCGAATCCGTCAAAGCGACTATCATTTGTTCGGAAATACAATATGCATCAAAAACACCGCAGTGTCTCGTATACTTCTGGTACGAGGCTATTTCGAGAAATTCGGACAAAGCATCGTGTATTAGCTACGAACAGATAGACAGCGTACCTACCAAAAACTTCCGAGTCTAGTTCCAGGGAGGCAGCATATAGAGAACGCCGTGTCGGTGTGTGTGATAACTTCAAGCCAAGTGCTCTCAACAGCAGATGTGCCAGCAGCCTGCAGATATTGAGCTATCACAGAGCATTTCTGCTCAGAATTGCGCATAGTTTGTAGAATAAGGGAATATTGCGCCAGCCCCCTGCATCCACTTCCCTACCGCTTCTCGGTGCACTCCGCTTTTCGCAACAATGTCGCTGATGAAGTTTCTTTCTTCAACGCAGTACTCTCATGAGTGTCATCACATGTCTAATACTGAGTGTGAAACATAGTAAGGGCGTCTAAACATTTAGTTAATGGTGTTTCACTGACGTGATGAAAGTTGTGGAATAGTAATACGCACATATATCGCGTGCACAAGGCATAAAAGGGCAGCGCATTAGCGTACCTGTCGTTTGTACTCATGTGATTTATTTGACAAGGTTTCCGACGTGATTACGGCCACACGACGGGAAATAATGGACTTTGAACGCGAAATGGTAGTTGGGGCTAGACGCATGGGAGATTACATTGAAACCTTCCCGTCGAATAAAATAAATTTAAGTTACTTTCTATCTAATAAAAGAAAGAAAGAGAGTTGAACTTTCTGTGCCTCGCAGCTTTCCGGTCTGGACTTGCTTCTGACAACGTGTCTGATCTAACAGTCTATAGCGCACAAAATTTTGTACGCCTTGTGCCTTTATTGGTAACAATATTAATGTGACTGATCAAAAGACTATTTCGACGTGAACACATACGTAAGCTTACGCCGTGGCCCTTAGTACTGGTTGTCTATGCAGTAAACCTGAAGACATACATATAGATTTTTCTTACCTTTTATTTTGCTGGGTCGCCTCAGGATGACATCATCTGACTGCATGTCTGAATATACTCACTCTGATCTATTGTTGACAATTACTTGGGTTGGCATTCATTTACTGGGATTGCGAATATGTGAGCTAAGACTGTACTTATTATTCATTTGCTTTTTTGATTGAAGTTACTGTTGAAAAATTCAATGTCATTATTAAATAAAAAATTGAGAAAACTCAACAAATGTTAAATCTTGTGGTTACTGGATTCGATGAAAAATAATACGATGTTGACTGAGATAAACTGATCTATTCTGAAAACGATTGAATATAAATTTTTAGCTCTTTATAATGATTGAATTTATAAAACTTTAGTTTGGGGATCGTTTACATAAAACAGATTAAAAATGTAACAACGATCTTACAATATGCAGCTTGTGCTTAAATACCTTTGATTTCTTCATAATTCATAAATAATGACAAATTATATAATTATAGTATTCTTCAAGTAATATATAGCTGGTGGCGAACAGGCACACTGCTCTGTCTCTACATATAACTTCACTGCACAAAGGTTGACCCAAGAGGGTCCTATCGACAATGCTGCGCGCTTCTCGCTACGATCCCTGTCTACTATTGCGCTGGCTCTCCCACCAACAAAAAGCTTGGTGCAGATACTTCACTGTCGCCACCGATATGCAACGAACTTAAATAAATTTTACAAAACATTTTTCTTATCATTTTCCTTGCACAATATAATTTGATTTTCTATTGACATATTTCAACATTTCGGAAATATTTGGGGAGTTCAGTATTCCGAGAGCCACAGTGTCGAGAGTGTTCCGGGAATACCACATTTCAGGCCCTAACCCTCACCACGGATAGCGCAGTGGCCGACGGCCTTCACTTAACAATCGACAGCTGCAGCGTTTGCGCAAAGTTGTCAGTGCTAACAGACAAGCAACACTGGGTGAAATAGCCACAGATATCAATGCGGGAGGTACGATGAACGTATCGATTAGGATAGTAAGAGGGAATTTGGAGTTAATGGGCTACGGCAGCAGAAGACCGACACGAGTACCTCTGCTAATAGCAAAATATGGCCTGCATCACGTCTCCAGCGTTTGGGCTCGATCCTAGATAGCTGGAAAATAGTGGTCTGGTCAGATGAGTCCTGATTTCAGTGGTGAGAGCTGATGGTAGGCTTCAGGTGTGGTGCAGACCTCACGAAGCCATGGTTATAAGTTGTCAACAAGGCACTGTGCCAGCTGAAGGTTGCTCCATATCCGTGTGGGCTGTGTGCACGTTGAATGGGCTGGTCCAACTGAACCGATCACTGACTGGAAGTGATTATGTTCGACTACTTGGAGACCATCTGCAGCCATACATGGACCTCACGTTCCCAAACAACGCTGGGATTTTTATGGATCACAATGCGCCATGTCATCAGGCCACAACTGTTCACCTGATGATTTGGCTACCCAGATCGCCCGACATGAATCGAATTGAACATGTATGGGACATAATCTATAGCCACACATAAATTCTAATCTGTGGTGCAATGACCAGTTGGGAGGAAAACAATGAGAGAATTGATGGAGCCACGCTTGTGGATGAATCTCATTGCCATAATTCTTAAATGTTTTAAATTTACGTGTAGTAATAAACAGCTTATAGTCAAAACAAGCGTGTCGGCGAGTAGCATATCGGTCATTGTTACGTGGTGTCGGCGGTTCCATCTCAACATTCGGTGCTCCTTGCCAATTTCTTTCATAATTTCCGAAATGCCCTGTGTTATTATTTTGTGATTGCTCCGTATTTCTATGTCCCTCTTCCCGTACTGGAGCGCGAGTGTCCTCTGAAATATGTAATTATTGTATTACTTGTGCCAACTGATCTTGTACTTCCCGGATTTCTCTTTTATACTGAGTATTGATTTGATTTTGATTTTGTTTGAATTTTCTAATTTGTTCATACTCTTCAGTCTTTGTGAAGGCTACAGGTCTTGTGTCATTCAGATCATCATCTACCTTTGTAGATAAGTTAGTGAACTGATCTGAAACTTCGGCTACTTTATCCGTTAGTGAAATTATTTCCTCTGTGTGTTTTTCTGAACCAAGTTTCAGAGTGTCCATTTGTGTTGAAATCGTATCTACTGTGTCTTTTAAGTTTTCCTGAGTTTTTGCAAGCTGCATAACCGAATCGGTAGATGCAGCTGAGTCAGTTTTAGCTTGCAAGATGTCGTGATTTTTATGAACAATAGTTTGCAGTTCCTTTATGGCTGCTTCGTGATTCTGTAACGCATTTTCATGACGCGAAAAAATAGGTTGGAAATGCTCACAAATTTGTGTTTTTACGTCGTTACAGACTTTTTGACATTTCGATTCGATTTTATGTAACTCAGTAGTTAAATCTTCACGTGTTTGTTCAAGCGTGGTGTGAAGCTTTTGTTCCACTGCGTCTGACTTTTGAAGATTTTGTCCCATTTGTTTCTGATTTTGTTCAAGCGTTGTGTCTAACTTTTGAATATTTTGTTCCATTGTGTCTAAGTTTTGTAGCCTTTGTCCCATTTGTTGCATTAACTGCAATAACAATGCACTGGTGTCTGAAACATGTTCTTCAGTACTTTTCGGCAGTGAATTTGCACCGGCAACATTCACATTTTGACAAGCGGAAGATGTGGCTTGACTCATTTGAGAAAACGGTGAGAACCCAAAACCTGAGTCTACAGTATTTGCAACATTGTGTCCTGTCATTTCGGAATCCTCAGGCGAGCTGTTGCCGACCGATCGATCGATAATGCTTCCCTGTTCACTAATTGTTTCACTGCCTACACCATTATTTGCCGCCCGCTCCATTTCCCTATGCACAGTTACCAAATTACTACTTTGAATGTCTGTTAATTCATTACACAGTGATGCTGATAAGCTACGCTCGTCGTCACTATTATTTCTCAGTTTACTTTGGAGCCTAGTGTTACGTTTTTCACACGCCATTATTGTCACAATATTTCACACGATAACACAGAAAAGCACAATTTGAAGAGCAAAAATAAGAGAACATATTAACATAGCACTGAAAATAATATCTAGTTAATTGCAAGCGCAGCTGCGAAATACTTGGTGCAAATTTACATGCGTGCCACACCTGTTTTACTGTACAACAATGAAAGACTGCAACTACAAAGGAGATTCTCTCTATAATTACGCGCTAGCAATAAACAAGATCTACACTAATTACACAAACTACAAGAAAAAATCAGAAGATTCCAGTGAGGTATCCTCGGCTAAGGGTCGACATATGGAACGTCCCCTTAGAACAATTATACATGACTGTGCTTAAACTGACACACAATATTTTTTAGCGCAACGCAATCTGACTTTCAAAAATCTCTACAAAAGAAAGGTCCTGACTAACATTAACCCATACCTTTCACAAATCACTTATCTCACCAAAAATCTTCGTTACTCGCACTACTGCAATACAGCGAGCGCCACTACTGCCAGCTAAATAAAAGATTCAAACTACTGAAGGCACTAACTACTGATAGGCATAGTTAGCAAATGAAAGATTTTGATAGAGAACAAACAATGTATTTACCTTAATAGTCATAATATATATAGCACTTCATGACATTCAGTCTTACAAATTTCAAAACTCCGCCATCTCTCCCCCCACATCCACCACTGCTGGCGGCTCACCTCCAACTGCACAACGCTACGCACTGTTAACATCCAGCTGCCCAACACAACAATGGCAGACAACAATCCAAACTAGCCACAGACTGCACACAGCACAGCCAGTGATTTTCATACAGAGCGCTACGTAACGTTGCCAATAAGAAAACATAAACAGCCTACTTACAGTTACCTACAGCTTCGAGTCAAGTAACACATAGGTGGTCACATTAATAACTAATTCTTGGCAAAGTCCTAGGGTTGATGGGGGTAGCAATTTAATTAAGCTGATCCACTACCATTGTCATTAAATTGTGAAGTTAGATGAGAAACACGCCTACACGCCTACACACACACACACACACACACACACACACACACACACACAGTGATTGCAAAGCGCGAGGATAACAGCAATTGAAGATAACCATATTATGGGGTAGAGCGATCGATTGAGAGTTCGTCACTTCCATAAAAGCTGACAAGTTATCGTACCTATCCAGCCCTATCATGCTGTTGCTGCAATATGTTCTTCCCATTAGTAGCGGTGGTCAGCATCGAACCGCAGTATCATAACTGGAGGGGGCCCACCGCCTCCACTCCTCTGAATCTTTCCGCCTCCAAATATTGTTCCAGTATCGTTTCCCAGATTCTGGTTGGAGATTTTCTCCACCCGGAGACTGGACGCTTTGTTGTCCACATCAGCATCACCATCGAGTAGCAAGTCACCCATTGTGGTGTCAACTGAAAAGACTTGCAACTCGGCGGCCGAACTGCCGCCTATAGGGGCTACCGGCCCTCAATAACCTTTTTTTTTGTTGTTGTTGTTGAGTCATCAGTCTTTTGGTTTGCTTCATGCAGCCTGCCATGCCAGTCTCCTTCACAATAGTACCTCCAGCATATGTCCTCACTTATTTGCAGGATGTATTCCAATCTCTGTCTTCCTCTACAGTTATTACCCTCGACTGCGCCCTTTAGTACCATGGAAGTTATTCCCTGATGTCTAACAGATGTCCTAACATCGTGTCCCTTCTTCTTGTCAGCATTTTCCATATATTTCTTTCTTCTCCAATTCTATGCTGAACCTCCTCATTCCTCACCTTCTAAGCCTATCTAATTATCAACATTCGCCTGTAACAATCCAGTGCCATACCATTGTTTAATTTCAGTTTCTTTAAAACGTGTAGCTTTTTAACCACACAGTGCAAGAATTGTCCTGTTTCATTTCGTAGAAGTTACTTCGTTATTCTGTCATAACTACAAAAGAGAAATGTTATCAGTAACAGAGCGGTTGTAAAAGCCTATATAAAGCAAGCAGTGAGATGATAGAGCCCTGAGGGTGCATGTGCCATCTGACGGTAGCAAGGTAAAGTAAGGCAGCTCATCGCTGTAATGTGCTGCCACCAGCCCGAGAAGTATGCAACCAACAATCTGTAACTGTGTTTCAAATGTATTGCGGTAAGTAATGCATTTTTGTATTAATCTCCATATTTTGTTAAGTAGATCTTAGTTTTAAGTGTATTATGAACCTTTGTAGTTAAAGCTGTAACGAGTCGTGGCTTTTGGCTTAAGTTAAAGTCTAAAGGGACTTCCCTGTTTAAGGATAAGGCGGGAGAAACGTAACGACAGTAAGTTCCAGAAATGTTCTCCTTGAGAGTCGGAATGGTTGTGAGGTAGCTTGTGGAGCAATGCCCACGTATTGTATTGTGTGGTGATCAAAATGAGCACAATCATTGTTAAACAGCCTCAAATGGTCGGTAAATTATTGCTACATGTACTCGTACAGTATTAAAAACGAGCACAATCATTGTTAAACAGCCTCAAATTGTCGGTAAATTATTGCTACATATACTTGTACGGTATTAAGCAGCAATTTGTCACCCAAGCAGAAGTGGCATGTTATTACGAGGGCCAGTGGGAAATCGTTGTTCCCTGTGAAGGATGCAGACATTACGTTGCAGCATTACCCCCTGTACTGGCCAGATATTACGATGGGCATTAAGACTTGAAAGCCATTGTGTAGAAGCTGCTAAACCGTCCATCTATAGTAAAATCTCGTCAGAGGCTGCAATTCGTTGCTCAAGACCATAGAAGGACTGAAGTATTTACTTCTATGGTGAGGTTCAGTATATTCTATTTTTCATAGCGACGGACATGTAAAATTCTTGATTCGTCGTCCTATTTTACAAGTTACGTAATATAATTTATGTGGTTAAAAGCAACAAGCTTTATCACAGTGTTGTTATTTCAGTAGGTGTTTAGTGTGTCCTTTTCACATACTGTGATATATGATCAGCAACATTTTCAGATCAAAAGCTTATACGTAGGCCTATATAAAGTGCTTAAAATTATTACCCCATATCAAGCAAAGCACCACGTTGTGTACGAAGCACCAGCTATTTTATTATATTGACAAGCATAATAAAAGCAGTTGCAGAAGAAGACAACAAAAACTATTGTGTACATTTTCATTACTACAAAAAAAAATTATTACTGTGGTGTTCAGAACATACTATGTTATTGATTCACGGCGTGTGACAAACTAAATTTATATTTCAACAGATGCACAGGAAAGTGTTTTGTTATGTTGCTTGTAGTACTATCAGTTCAAAAATTCTTCAGGTTGAAAATTATCAGAAAACATCAGTATAAAAACTCATTTTTAGTCATTGGTCAATTCTGTGTAAAGATAACGTTAAAGAAAGATGTTGATTAGTTACAAAAATAAAAAATAACACTACCGCAGTAGCTATACATCTTCAGAGCTAAACAGGATCTTTTCACTCAGCGTTTCAGAGCTATTTTACATAAAAGTGTCTCAAGTTTAAAACAGATTTCTTCTGTACTGATGAAAGTATCTTTTGGGCGGTAACGAAAGTAGTACAGGTGTAGAACGCACATTGTCCGTATGCGGTGTATGTATGTCACTCTTTCAAAGTGGTTTGTGACTTATATTGTGTGCTCTCCTCCCCCTTGTTGCTTGTCAAGTTACTTTATCGCTTCCAATTATTCAAAAATAAAGATTATGTGGTAAGAGCCTAGCTCTGCAGTGCTTAGGGCGGTTAGTGAAATCAACATTTGGATCTTATTGAGCGCGCGTGCCCGCCAACTACGAGTTGGATCGCCAACTACGGTCATTTATAAGCGAAAACTGATCCGTATAAGGATATTCCTGGGTGGGGCATCGCAAGCTCCAGCGGATATAAAGTTACTGCTACTTCACGTCAATACGCATTCTTGTTTTGGGACAGGGCCTTGCCGTAAGACGAAGCAGTCGAGTGCTGAAAAACCTTCCACATCAGATTCAGTAAGTAGTGGGTTGTTACTAAGTCTATGTCGAGTACAAGTAGTACCGAAATAGGAGCTAAGACTAAAACATTTTCGTAGATGTAACCCCCATTCTTTAAAACCGAGGAAAAGCCCATTCCTCAGTTTGTGGTTTGCTTTGGAAAACTTTTCAAAACAGTATTAAAACTAGAAAGGCATTTATCAACTAAACATCCTGAATAGGTAGGAAAGTCTCTCTGTTTATTGCAAATCAAGAAAAGAATTTCTTTTATGATTAAATCCACCGTGGAAAAGGCTTCAGAACAGAAAACAGTAACTACCAGAGTTTCTTACGAACTGTCTTTCTTAACTGCAAAGAAGTGGTTAGCTCACACCGTGAGAAAAGAACTTATTAAACCTGCAAGAAACGTAATAATAATGCATGAAAAACACACACAAAAATAAGTGAAATTTCATTATCAAATACAAACTGCGAAGGGAAGAATTTATGACGCGCTGCAAAATGTGAAACAAGCTGTAATTACTGCTTTGAAACAAAGCAAATATTTTTCGCTGCAGCTTGATGATATTAAAGACATTGCTTGCCAGGCTTATTTATTAGCTTTCGGTCAGTTTGAGTTGAACGACAATATTCATGAAGAAGTATGAAGTAGATTGGTCAAAGTAGGTAAGTCTGATAATCTATGAAGTGCGTGCTAAGTCTGGTACTCATACTGGCTCAGTCATCAAAAGTTAGGTCAGTTGACTTAGAGAGGCTCTTACAGTTACAGTTTTGGACGAGTGTCTGAAAAAGCTGTTGTCGGTGCTGTAAAAATCATCAGCTTTATTAAGGTAAGCCCTAAAAGCTCGAGACTGTTTGGTGTTTACTGAGATGAAATGGAAAGTAAACACACTATTTCACTGAGAAGATGAATGGCTGTCGAGAGGTAAGGTATTGTCAAGATTTTCCGAACCCTGCGACAAACGCAGGAATTTTCTTCTGCATGGGGATTGTGTTGAAAAATAGACAGAGACTGATGAAAACTAGTCGACACGATTGGCATATTTGGCGGATATTTTAGGTGCCTCCAACGTTCTTAATTGAACTCTGCATAGCGAGGACATTTATAAGTTATTTTGTGCAAGGCAAAGTAGAAGCAATGATAGTGAAACTACAACGATGGGCTGAAAAAGTGTGACAAGTTTCCTGCAACGTATTCCGAGTCCGACATGATTTTCTGGAAAGCAATATACTCAAAATAGATAAAACGGCTGTTGTAACCGTAAAATGTCACCTCGAATCTTTGGCCTCTAGCCCCAGGCAATTTAAAATTATATACTAAACCTCATGCAAATAATTTAAGAAGCCTAAGCGTAAACAGTAATTTTCTTTAAGCTGCAGCTTTATCTAATACAGTTAATTTATGAAACACTAAAATTTCAGTTTACTTGCCACGTCAAATTTGGATAAAAACCCGAGCTTTCGATGACTACCTCCGTCATCTTCATCAGGGGTAAAACTGACTGTTGCGGACCGGTAGGCTGCCGCTTTTATAAACAATGGACGGCTTCTCATTGGCTGGATGACTTCACGGTGAAAACGGCGCGTATGGAGGTGGCGGCCTCTATGTCCATAGATTTTGTTTGAGAGCTTTATCCAGCGTTACTTGCAGAGCCATCCATCGCAACAGGCGGAGAACTGCGAGATGAAAAATGGTGGAAAATATTATGAAATGACTGACGGAACAGCCATGGGTTCGCCACTGTCACCAGCCGTAGCTAACTTCTTCATGGAGGATTTCGGAGAACGAGCGTTGAACAGTGCCCCCTTACGTCCATCCAGCTTCTTCAGGTATGTTGACGATACATATTTAACCTGGCCACATGGCAATGAGGCACTGCAGCAGTTTGTTGATCATTTGAATGGTATACACCAGAACATAAGATTTACAGTGGAGTTACTCTTCTTAGATGGCCCGACAGAGGCCACAGGACTATTGATGGAGCAGAGTTCGCACCCAGCATCCGGCAGCGCCACACTGACACCACACAATATGTCTTCGAAAATCAGGTTTATACGTAATCTTAGAGACAATTGGTCTTTCCACAGAGTGTTTCGAAGGGAACAAGAGTGCTGAAATGATAAAAGTAGACGATTTACATCCCACCTTCTGCAGAGTATTAACGTAGACAAAAATGCGTGTAAAATTAGGGTTATCTCACATTATAGTGTACAAGTACACCACAGATTCTTAAAGGTATTGGACTGCCATGTATAAAGCAGCTTCAAACATCTGATTACTTTAAAATGAGTTAGCATGTTAAGTATTTGATGTAAAGCATGCAAGCGAGCAAAAGTTTAGAAGAGATTTGAAATAACGCACAAAATCTGTTGCAAGTCGCTAAATGGTCTCATTCTCAAATAGTAGATGCAAAAGTCCATATATCTGTTTGTCACAAGGTACACTGCGTCAAGACAAAAAAAGTTTCTAGCTGTAATACTTGTCATATTGTAAGAGGTCCATGACTAAGGGAATTATTGGTAGCGCACTCGAGCAGATACAGCTTCGATGGCTTGCTCACGCACTGCCTGCGACATGTACGATACAATAGAATCGCAGACCAGAGAGCAGTGTTGGCTGCAGTAAGAGCAGCGTCAGCGTCAGCATCTGTAGTAGTAGTAGTAGTAGTAGTAGTAGCTAGCTGTCGGGCTGTTGGGCTGGTCGTGGAGAGCGATGCAGTATAAGGTAAATGCAGCCGCGCGCATATATAACTTGTAACAACTGATTTTGTACTATTGTCATATCAAGTCCCATGTAAATGATTTTTAAAAAATCTTTTAATAATAATCTTTCTCATAAAGATAACTTTTGATAATCACTCATCTGCATTTAAAGATTTTACTAACTTCTCCTATCTATAGTCATCCCTATTATCGCAAAGTAAAATCAGTTGTTTCTTTTTCTAGTGGCCAGCATTGCACTGGGCTGTGCCAGAAATATTTCTTATGGGAGCAGATATATACGCGTTATCCGGCGACTTCATTGAGGTGAGAATTTTCAATTTGTTCAGGATGATCCTTCAGGGCCACGAGGCAGCACTGCTGACGTCCAAAATTTACCAGTTTAAATTCACAGTCAGTTAATTATTGAAAGGTTATATGTGAGCTACAATTTTATTGAGAGATTTGTCACATTTTTATTGCGAAGTTACGTAAGCAAACTGTTGGGAGGTTACACTGAATGTGAATGTTATAAATATTTTTTCTGCTGGGAGGTTACAATATTATATTCAACTTTTAACATAAGATTATACATCTCAATGAGTAGATTATGATATCATTTTCAATTCGGCAACCACACCAATTACCGAGAATACTTTTTTTTTTTTTTTTTTGCTTTCTACTCCCTTAAACTGTTTTTACGGGCAACTTTTAAATGGTACAAGGTTCTTGGAGCCAGGTTCCAGTTTCCAGGAGAGTCGCTTAGTATTATAGAATTGTGCACTGCCTGAAAAAAAGTGAAGCAGTCACAAGGAACGTTGCACCCACTCTGGTGGATTCGTCCATTAATTCTATTGGGAAGGGTGCCAAAAGTCCTTTGTGTCCTCTCCTGAGGCAAGCTGGCTACCTGCGTTGTTTCTAGTCCTTGATTTCCTGGATATTGGCGCTGGAAGAGTTGAAAATGGTTCAAATGGCTCTGAGCACTATGGGACTTAACATCTATGGTCATCAGTCCCCTAGAACTTAGAACTACTTAAACCTAACTAACCTAAGGACAGCACACAACACCCAGCCATCACGAGGCAGAGAAAATCCCGTACCCCGCCGAGAATCGAACCCGGGAACCCGGGCGTGGGAAGCGAGAACGCTACCGCACGACCACGAGATGCGGGCTGGAAGAGTTGACATCCAATCTGGCGCCACAAGTGTTCTGTAGGGGACGAGTCTCGAGATCAAGCTGTAGTACCTCGGCATTAAGCAGACAGTTCGTAGAGACACATGCCATTTGAGGTCGAGCATTGTCCTACTGAAAAATAGCACCACGGTACTGTCACATAAGAGGTAACACATGATCACGCAGGATGTCCGTGACATACCACTGAGCCGTCAGAGTTCCCTCAGTTACCATCAGCCAAGACCAAGTCACACCCAATGGCTCTCCACACCATAACACCAGATGATACATCGCTGTGCCTCTCCAAAACATTAAAATAATAATGAAACATCTCCCCAGATCGACGCCTTACCCGTCAACGGTTGTCGTCCTGGGTAGTGCCGAACGGTGATTCATCGCTGAACACAATACGACGCCATTCATCAGCAGGCCTACACATTCGACGGTAATTCTCTAGTCCGGTGGCTGCTGGTCTCCGTCCAATGGAATGTCGCAGGGAGTCCATTACTTAGTCTAGGATGCCAGGCACAGATGTGAAAGGATTACAGTGTGCATGGTGCAGAATACTGTGATCCTCACTTCTGGTCGACCGGAACCCTGTTTCCACTTTTCCATGCTATTCAAAATAGGGCCACTGCCAAAAAACTGGATATTGCACAATTCGACCAGCCAGTTAAATTTCGACTAACAATGAGCACCCATTCAGAATTCGTCAGGTGCTGAAAATGCTGTCTCACACTAGTAAACGGTATCTCCCTGTCCTTTACAGTGAAAACACCTGACGCTGTTCACGCCCCTTATACGTCCAATCAGGCCTGGTAACAACACTAACTAGTATGAACAACACTACTACACTCTGGTAGCCATTCTACTTATCACAGAGAGTTGCAACTCTAATCATTTACATATCCACCAGTGGTGTGACGTCTACGTGTGGTACACAAGCATGTCTTCTGGGTTCTCACTTCTTTTGTCAGGCAGTGCATTTTACTACGGTTTTATGATAAAAGAAGGTTTCAGGTACTTGCTACGTTCACCATTTATGTGAAATATCCTCTGTGATGTGCATTTCTCGTATGGGACGAATCGTACGTTGTGTTATGTATATGCGTATAGTCGCTGTTGCTCCTCGTCGCTGCCAAATTTACAGAAAATCCGTAAGCGGTTGGCGGTTAAGAGATTTTCTGTCTACTGTTCTCGGGATTTTGGGCCTCGCTAATCGGAATTAAGCCCGAGAAGCGAAACGGAAAACGGGATCGATTATTCCGGCCGGTTGGATTAACGAAATTAGCGGCGCGTCCTAGTCACGGATCGTTAGGTCCAGAGGTCTAACTCCCTGCCGATGCGAACCGGGAATATATTTCTCAAGCTTCGGATGTGATGGCTTAAACCGATGTAGGAGGTCGGGATTTGCTGCAGATCCTCACAGGCAGCGCGAATGGATCAACCAGGCGGATGAATGAGACGTTTTGGTGCAGGTTTCGATAATCGCCTTATGATAGCGCCGTAATTCGTTACACACTAGTAAACTAAACATTGCTTCTTATTTCACTTCCTGCAGCGACGTTCATTTGTTTTTGAAGAGTTTTCTATTTTTTTAACAAAATTTAATTACGTTCATTTTTTTTTTCAGCTAGCTTAATGTCTGCTATTTCTTTGTAATATGTACTTGTCACATCATTTCCGCGTTACTGCTGATCCCTATACTAGCATATAACAAATACACTCCTGGAAATTGAAATAAGAACACCGTGAATTCATTGTCCCAGGAAGGCGAAACTTTATTGACACATTCCTGGGGTCAGATACATCACATGATCACACTGACAGAACCACAGGCACATAGACACAGGCAACAGAGCATGCACAATGTCGGCACTAGTACAGTGTATATCCACCTTTCGCAGCAATGCAGGCTGCTATTCTCCCATGGAGACGATCGTAGAGATGCTGGATGTAGTCCTGTGGAACGGCTTGGCATGCCATTTCCACCTGGCGCCTCAGTTGGACCAGCGTTCGTGCTGGACGTGCAGACCGCGTGAGACGACGCTTCATCCAGTCCCAAACATGCTCAATGGCGGACAGATCCGGAGATCTTGCTGGCCAGGGTAGGTGACTTACACCTTCTAGAGCACGTTGGGTGGCACGGGATACATGCGGACGTGCATTGTCCTGTTGGAACAGCAAGTTCCCTTGCCGGTCTAGGAATGGTAGAACGATGGGTTCGATGACGGTTTGGGTGTACCGTGCACTATTCAGTGTCCCCTCGACGATCACCAGTGGTGTACGGCCAGTGTAGGAGATCGCTCCCCACACCATGATGCCGGGTATTGGCCCTGTGTGCCTCGGTCGTATGCAGTCCTGATTGTAGCGCTCACCTGCACGGCGCCAAACACGCTTACGACCATCATTGGCACCAAGGCAGAAGCGACTCTCATCGCTGAAGACGACACGTCTCCATTCGTCCCTCCATTCACGCCTGTCGCGACACCACTGGAGGCGGGCTGCACGATGTTGGGGCGTGAGCGGAAGACGGCCTAACGGTGTGCGGGACCGTAGCCCAGCTTCATGGAGACGGTTGCGAATGGTCCTCGCCGATACCCCAGGAGCAACAGTGTCCCTAATTTGCTGGGAAGTGGCGGTGCGGTCCCCTACGGCACTGCGTAGGATCCTACGGTCTTGGCGTGCATCCGTGCGTCGCTGCGGTCCGGTCCCAGGTCGACGGGCACGTGCACCTTCCGCCGACCACTGGCGACAACATCGATGTACTGTGGAGACCTCACGCCCCACGTGTTGAGCAATTCGGCGGTACGTCCACCCGGCCTCCCGCATGCCCACTATACGCCCTCGCTCAAAGTCCGTCAACTGCACATACGGTTCACGTCCACGCTGTCGCGGCATGCTACCAGTGTTAAAGACTGCGATGGAGCTCCGTATGCCACGGCAAACTGGCTGACACTGACGGCGGCGGTGCACAAATGCTGCGCAGCTAGCGCCATTCGACGGCCAACACCGCGGTTCCTGGTGTGTCCGCTGTGCCGTGCGTGTGATCATTGCTTGTACAGCCCTCTCGCAGTGTCCGGAGCAAGTATGGTGGGTCTGACACACCGGTGTCAATGTGTTCTTTTTTCCATTTCCAGGAGTGTATGTACACAAATACATCAGTTGCGAAAGAACAGGCATTGCAAAAAAACATTCTTTAATATAGAACGATATCTATCACAGATACCCACGAATTCATAGATCTGCTACAGCTCACATTCCCTCAAAATTATTTTGAATACGAAATTCTGTACACAAATAGATTGGATTTTAATGGGCAACTGTATAGCAGAAACGACTGCAGACACATTCACAAACGCATTGCCGGCCGTGGTGGCCGAGCGGTTCTAAGCGCTCAGTCCGGAACCGCGCGACTGCTACGGTCGCAGGTTCGAATCCTGCCTCGGGCATGGATGTGTGTGATGTCCTTAGGTTAGTTAGGTTTAATTAGTTCTAAGTTCTAGGCGACTGATGACCTCAGAAGTTAAGTCGCATAGTGCTCAGAGCCATTTGAACCATAAACGCACTAGAAGAAAAACATTTCATTTCCAACAGCCAATTAACAGGAAAAATTGTATATTATTATAGATAAGTAAACGATAGCTTATTACTAACAAATGGTAGCAAAGCTGACATCCAAGAAATTGACCAAAATTCAACAGCTTACATCCAAAAATAAAGTGTACCATAAAAACTGAAACGAACAATTCTGTTAATTTTATCGACCTGAAAACAAGTAAAATAAACAAAATATGTACATTAGAAATATAACAGAAAAGCAACACTACAACAACATAATTAATAACACTTCTTGCCATGTGGATGCGTATAAACATGCATTCTTCACACCAGTAATCAACAAAATCGTAAATTTATCCCTAGCGCAATGTGCAATACAAAAACAAATCATAAGGCTACAATACACAGAACAGGAGACAGATTCCACCCAAATGTATAGCCGTCAACCAAAATCTAAAATACAGACTATATTTCAGAATATAACACTAAAAAACAAAAATAAATCTGCCAACTAATTATCTAGGCCACACAACGAACAAAATGAACGAACTTTTACGTGAGACAGATGTAAAATTAGCCTTTCTCACGGCCAATAATCTGAAAGCGAATTTGATCAGGAACAGAGGAATTCGCAGAATTTTCGAACCCAGGCGTCTACAAAATATCTTGTGAAAATTGTACAAAATTCTATATCAGACAAGCAGGAAGAAACATCAATGTTAGATTCAAATAATGTACGAGAGCATGTGAAAGCAATCTACTACATCTTTAAAAAGAAGACTACAAAGCAGAACCCACTGAAAACACTGTAAAAAATTTACACAGAGTATCTAAAGGACGTATTAGAAACGTTTTGGAAGAAATAGAGATATACTCTCATACGAAAAATTTCCCGAACGACTTACTCAATGATCAAACTCGGCTGAAACCTACTTAGAAAACTGTACTGAAATTTTCGACCAGGAGAAAGGATAAACATATGGAGTCACAGATAACAAATTACAAAATTTTGACCATATAATACCATGCATCAAACACATCATCCCTGGAAACACTCATTTCACAACACTTTCTGCAAACTTGTTCGTTTTGACATCACACGTAATTTCGACAACCACGAGAACTGCTACCAGCTTTCTTTAGCGTTTGGTTTGCAGAATGTCTTGTGTGGTAAATGTTACTCGTAAAATATTTGTGACAAGGAAGTATACAAACTTTATTGTTCATCATATCATTTGCAGCATTTAAATGTTTCCCCTTACGTTCCTGCCTAACCACACACTCGAAAATCCCGACATACTTGGAAATAAATAGCAGTATATTAGCGACAAGGAAGAATTTTACAATAGTTCGAAAGAAAAACGCCTTTTTCATGCTGCATATTGAGTTTCATTATTTATCTAGTGCACCCAGACGAGTTTCGCTTTAACTACAAGACGCCTTCAATGAGTGTCCTGAAATAACACTTTTTTCCGTTTTCACATACTGGCTATCATTTGCACTTCTAGGTAATAGACTTAAAACAGTTCATTGAGATTTTTACAATAAAATGAGAAAGTACTTACAGATCAGCATCTGATTCATTATTTCTACGTCAAACAGATTTTTCTCTGATGGCACACTGGTTAAAAGTTCGCACTTTTCCCTTTTATCACTGTTTTCAACGTATAGCAATGTATCTGCTGTTTTTGTGTGTACTGTGTCATTTGTCTCTGTAAGTGTTACCAACTTTCTCAGGTTTTGTTTTCAACTGTTTTTTCTGTGACTGTATGTGTGCTGATGTAAGTTCTTTATGTGTGTGTGTGTGTGTGTGCACTTTTACTTTATTTACTTTTTTGTTTTATGTTTTTTCTTTATTTACTTTTTTCGTACATTTATGTTCTTGGGACAGAAACTGGATTTTGTTATCAGCCGTTGTGATTATATTATATTCAACTTTTGCAGACCAGTTAATAGAGAGGAATCATAAAACTACTACAAGAGAGAAAGACATGGAAATAGCAAGAATAAATAATGATAGACACCTGCTAACATTACAAGAAAATTACCACATATACAAAACAACAGCTGAAAGGAAGATATTGATAAATGACCAAGTGAATGTGACTGACTACTCACTGTTTACACTGTTTGATTATATAACAGAGAATAATCACAATGGCTGACGACAAAATCCAATTTCTCTCCCAAGAATGTAAATGCACGAAAACATATAAATAAATTTTTAAAAAAATAAATAAAAGGAAAGAAAATAAAAGTACATATATACAGAATTTGCATCAGCACACACATAGTCACAGAAAAGACCGTTGAAAACAAAAAATCTGAGAAAGCTGGTATCACTTACAGAAACAAATGAGACTATACACACAAAAATGGCAGTTAAACTGTTATACGTCGAAAATAGTGACAAAAAGGAAAAACGCCACCTTTAAATCAATTTTCCGCCAGAGATAAAGCTGTTTGGCTTATAAATAATGAATTAGACTCTGATCTGTAAATACTTTTACCATTTTTTTGTAAAAATCTCAATGAAATGTTTTAATCTATAACCTTTAAGTGTAAACGATAAGCTGTACATGAAAACGAAAAAAATTGTGTTATTTCACGATAACCACTGAAGACGCCTTGTAATTAAAGCGAAACGTGTATGCTTGCACAAGATAAGTAAAAAAAGTAATATGTAGCATGGAAGAAGCGTTCTGCTGCTGAAACATCGTAATTTACATACACCTGCTGCGAAAATGGTCAACACAAGAAAGTTGTAATATGAATTTTATTGCTGCTCTTTTCACTCGCAGCAATTTAAGATGTCCTCTTAGGTTACTACTTAACCACACACTCGGAAATTGTCATATATTCGCAAATAAATATTTATTTCAACCTTCGTTCTCCAGTCATACGGGTATGTTAAATAACGTGGAATATTACAGAAACACTTGGATTACATTCATAAGAAAGTTCCAGAATGTAGTAACAACGTTAAGTCGAAAAGTAAAATCAGCATGTAGCAGGATGCGAATTTACTACATCCTTCGACTCCGTAAACCATGACATTATCCACTGCGTTGCAGCTTAGTCACTGAGTTTCACCTCTTGTTTCTGTTGTTGTAATACCTCCTTATCTTGTCGTTGAGGCGTTATTAACTGACATTTAATGATAATTTGATTTTTCTGTGGTACATTTCAAGTGCGCCATTGTCATGAAACGGCATACTGCAAATTACAGTACGAAACATCTAAATATCCCTCCTCCACATACCAGACAAGAAAGCTAGCTAATATTGCATTGCCACACTTCGTTTAAAATCAACTGCAAAATTTGTACCAAACAAATAGACAAGACAGCGACTTAACAAAGCGTGGTAGCAATTACACTGAATGGGAGTTAGCTGGCAGCCTATAGCCACTGCCTACATTTCCGGTTAATTAGGACTTAAATGAACCATGCACCTACACATCCCTGTTGTGCGGGAAAGGCATCTGCTCCGAAAAAAAATGAAATCCGTGAAATATAGTTGCAGTTACCGAATCACCAATGCTTATAGTTGTACCATTGACGACAGAAAGGCAAATTAGGTTAATGTAAATGAATATAAAATTCAGCTGGATGGAATTACAGTGGTTAGTTAAATTTGGATAATGTTTTAAATTTAATTAATCACTCAAAAAATTTACGGACGTCAGCACACTTCATGAGCAAAATTATTGTCTCTATAATATCTCTCCGTTAATACTGGGAAACTTACGTAAGAGTGCTTGGTTTTGCTGTAAGGTGAAAAAACCACAAAATTGGTAAATATTTCCCTGGTGTAATTCGGATAGATATGTTACAGTGAACAAATGCCTTTCAGTTAAGTAGCGACTCACGGAAATCAATTAGCAATAATCAAAGAACAACAAAATCTCATCAGCGATAAACAAGTACGTATATTCAATGTTTTCGTGACGTCACTTAATGCAATAGTTACTGTCTTTAATTTTACTCAAAAATTTATTTATGTTTATTCATTACTGAATGTTGTCATTTAGCTTTAAATTTATGCTAATGATATAGCGTCATTCAATATCACTCTCCTGTGAGTTACAGTTATGTAATTTGCAAAGTCAAAATTTCGTTCGTAAAAGAATGGTAAAGTTCGTTACATGGTTTTACTGACACATTGGTTTCATGCAGCTTCAACTTTTATTATAATTAATTAACAATTACTGCTAATAAATTTGTGCAAATACCACTATCATTTGCTCGAGACATTAACAAACGCTTCTAGTTGATTGCAGTTGTGTAAAACTGAAAACTTATTTACCCACGAAAAATACACAAAAAAATCGTTTTAGAATATTGCTGTGTTAAGTACCGTCTTTCAAATTACTGTTTATAGACTTGAGTAATTCTATTAATTACAGTCTTGCAAATCATTGAAATTTTAATCACTATTATTTCTTTCATAACATACTGCAACAGTTTCTCAATCACCAGTACTCTCTCGGATCTTCGATAATGGATAGGATGGATGCTACTTAGGTATTTTGTCTTAGATACAATTGAAGGTCAACACTTCAGTACAGCTCGGTATTGTTGAAACACAAAATGAATACGACGCTGGCTATACAAGTCTGGCCAAGTAATTAGTTGGCTCTTACTTCAAGTTGAGATGTCGTCAGCAATGTAAGGTATTGTTCGTTGACAATGTGTGACACAGACTCTTCTTCTTGTAGCTGCGTAACAAATGAAATTGGGCGCACAGTACATTTCATACTGATTTCCATCCTTTTAAGTCTCAGACATTCATGGTGTATGAACAATGACAGGACATAGATTAAGGCAAGTGGAACATACTGGAGGTTTACTGAATATCAAGAGAAAGTTTTAAAAACGTTGATTTGACATCAGTAACGCAAAAAAAATCAAACATTGTTATCTTTTTAAATTTAATGTAGAACACCAGTACATAAAATTTACAACTTCATAAAATAGAACTTCATTTGCTGTTAACTGTCTTAGTAGGCAATAATAAATCACACTACGCTCTAAACACACAAGTTTTACAACAAGGCAGAAAATTCATAAAGCGTTTCTTGTCATTAGAAAGCATATGAACCAATTTAAAAATCACGTAAAATAAACATTTAACATTTAAATTAGACCTGATAAGTCAAAGCAATTTACATCTTAAGCTCTACCCACCCCTTTAACCAGTCTGTTTCTCAAAACGTCAGACAACATTACTCTTTCTTTCGGACTTTACATGCGTAAGACAGCAAAACTGAACATAGTTTATCAAATTACCAATCGTCAGCTACAGTAGGGAAAGGTCATCCAGATTTCTCGACAGTCAGATTCCACTTGTATCGAATAGAGCTGTAATGCACTATAATTAAATTCGCGAGGACAGTCACATGACATAAACGTCCTTTCAATGATTATTAAATACGCCAATCGTCCGGATTTACACGACTGGCCATTAAAATTGCTACACCACGAAGATGACGTGCTACAGACGCGAAATTTAACCGACAGGAAGAAGATGCTGTGATATGCAAATGATTAGCTTTTCAGAGCATTGACACAAGGTTGGCGCAGGTGGCGACACTTACAACGTGCTGACATGAGGAAAGTTTCCAACCGATTTCTCATACAGAAACAGCAGTTGACCGGCGTTGCCTGGTGAAACGTTTCCGACTTTGATAAAGGTAGGATTGTAGGCTGTCGCGATTGAGGTTTATCGTATCACGACATTGCTGCTCGCGTTGGTCGAGATCCAATGACTGTTAGCAGAATATGGAGTCGGTGGGTTCAGGAGGGTGATACGGAACGCCGTGCTGAATCCCAACGGCCTCGTATCACTAGCAGTCGAGATGACAGGAATCTTATCTGCATGGCTGTAACGGATCGTGTAGCCACGTCTCGATCCCCGATGCAACAGATGGGGACGTTTACAAGACAACAACCATCTGCACGAACAGTTCGACGACGTTCGCAGCAGCATGGAGTATCAACTCGGAGACCATGGCTGCGGTTACCCTCGACGCTGCATCACAGACAGGAGCGCCTGCGTTGATGTACTCAACGACGAACCTGGGTGCACGAGCGACAAAACGCCATTTTTTCGGATGAATCCAGGTTCTGTTTACAGCATCATGATGGTCGCATCCGTGTTTGGCGACATCGCGGTGAACGCACATTGGAAGCGTTTATTCGTTATCACCATACTGGCGTATCACCCGGCGTGATGGTATGGGGTGCCATTGGTTACACGTCTCGGTCACCTCTTGTTCGCATTGACGGCACTTTGAACAGTGAACGTTACATTTCAGATGTGTTACGACCCGTGGCTCAACCGTTCATTCGATTCCTGCGAAACCCTACATTTCAGCAAGATGATGCACGACCGCATGTTGCAGATCCTGTACGGGCCTTTCTGGATACAGAAAATGTTCGACCGCTGCCCTGGCCAGCACATTCTCCAGATCTCTCATCAATTGCAAACATCTGGTTAATGGTGGCCGAGCAATTGGCTCGTCACGATACGCCAGTCACTACTCTTGATGAACTGTGGTATCGTGTTGAAGCTGCATGGGCAGCTGTACCTGTACACGCCGGACAAGACACGGGCAGGGCAAAAGCACAACAGACGCAAAGATGCGAGCTGGTGCCACTACCACAGAGACTCGCCACTTGCCCGAGTTCCACTAGTGCCATGGGTGGCGTTAAGAATGAAGATACCGACTTCGCCTCGTCCAGATGCAAGGCGAGTATATTCCGCCAACGACCAGACGACAACGGACAGAAACTTATTAGGAAGATAGAAGAGCAGCTCTCGCCCACTTGGTTATAGACCATCGTCCAGGGCTGACTTAGTCAGGGAACGTCGTTTAGTGAACACTTAGAAGTGAACAGACAGTTGTAAATTGTATTTGCTATGTACTGTGAAGTTTACCTAAGAGTATTTGCCATTGAGGGCCTTTTTGTGTTACATTATATGCAATGTTGGAGACCTCAATTACCGACAAGTTTGTGTGACTTTCTTACTAATTTGTTGAAGTGTTGTAGAGCCTCCGCTATCCTATTCTGTTACCTGACTCTGGGGCGTATGCTGTATAATACTGGCAGGGAGAAATTGTCTTAGCGGTGTACTGCACCAGAAGCCATTTCACGAACCCACCGCCGGCCGGTACGGCCGTGCGGTTAAAGGCGCTTCAGTCTAGAACCGCGTGACGGCTACGGTCGCAGGTTCGAATCCTGCCTCGGGCATGGATGTGTGTGATGTCCTTAGGTTAGTTAGGTTTAATTAGTTCTAAGTTCTAGGCGACTGATGACCTCAGAAGTTAAGTCGCATAGTGCTCAGAGCTATTTGAACCATTTGAACGAACCCACGGTCTACCGCAACAACAGTGGCAACTCAACCTCCATAGCAGTAGAGACGAGGCCTTACAAAACTGGCGACGAGGGTTTACAAAATCTTGTCAGTCCACGTAGGGTATAGAGGGTAATCGAGCAGCACTAACGGATACAACTTCGGTCCCCCTGGTGCCCGCATCGACACCAGCTGCCAAGTATACCACTCCGCTTACTGCGTGTGTCAGTGCCCAGAGGTACGGTACTGCCTGGCTGGGTGGGCCCTCTCTTGCTGCCAGCATCTCGTGGTCGTGCGGTAGCGTTCTCGCTTCCCACGCCCGGGTTCCCGGGTTCGATTCCCGGCGGGGTCAGGGATTTTCTCTGCCTCGTGATGGCTGGGTGTTGTGTGATGTCCTTAGGTTAGTTAGGTTTAAGTAGTTCTAAGTTCTAGGGGACTGATGACCATAGATGTTAAGTCCCATAGTACTCAGAGCCATTTGAACCATTTTGAACTCTCTCTTGTTGACAAGTTACTTGCAGACAACCACGCCACGTTAGTACTTGCCACTCTGTCAGTAACTCCGTTCTGTAAGTCATATCCCTCTGCTCCCTCTTTACAACGCTCCGATATCGAGTTGCTTAGCTTGGGTCTCTGAAAAGTAGCCAAAACACTAAGGCTCGACCTCGATCTAGCAAGGTCGATACTTCGACACAGCTCATGACCTCCCTCCCCCTCCCCTCTTTAAAGTCAACCTACCCTCCGCTCAAGATAAGATAAGCACACTATCATGGAGTATTACATTTGGAAACCAGAGAGAATGGAAACGTGGTTCGGAGTACTTCTTTTTGTCAACAAGTGTAATTGTGACACTGATACTCTATGTATCTTCCTTGAAACCACGTCCCGCATCAAAAGAAATACAGGGGTCGTCTTTTCAATGACTTCACATAGTCCCACAAATTTGGGCAACTTTATCCACCGCCTTACTGAGCGCCCAGAAACCTTTTATAACAACCTGTTTCCCGATGATTACTTTCAGGGGCCATCTCCCCTAGTAATTCAGCTCTGCCCCTCTTTGATGCCCCGTTAACATACTGATCATAGTTTTACGCTAATTTTCGTCAATACTGACAGGATAATTTGTCAGAATGAATTTTCACTCTGAAGTGGAGTTTGCACTGATGAAATGTCCTGGCAGGTTAAAACTGTGTGCAGTACCGAGGCTCGAACTCGGGACATTTGCCTTTCGTGAGCAAGTACTCTATCGTCTGAGATACCCAAGCACGACTGACGACCCGTCCTCACAGCTTTAGTTTCTCCAGTACCTCACCTCCTACCTTCCCAACTTCACAGAAGCTTCATCAGTTCCTGCACTGAAAGTTTCCCTACATCTACCTGTTTCCATAACTAGAGATGGAGGATCCGCTCCTGAACTGATTCATAGAGTTGAATCTTTCAAAGGAGTGAACAATCAGTGATTCAGAAAAAAAGAACGGTAGCTCCAAACGTTTCCCACAGCAGAGAGAGAGAGAGAGAGAGAGACGGAGCATATCAGCGGGGCCTCTGCTGGTCAGAGCACACTGCACGCCACACAACACAGCCAGCGCCGGCTTCTGCCCTGCTTCTACCTTGGCTGCCTGCATTGTACAGTGCCCCATTGGATTTTGTGTTTCACATATGCCGTGCCGTCTCTGTGCTTCCTCTGCCGCGTGCAGTGTCTGGCGCACCTTAACTTAGCATCGCACTCCGTCGGCGATCGTTTCAGTCACACGTCCTGCCCTCTGGGCAGTTGATGCGAGCAACAGGACAGGGAGCCTCCTAGCGGAGAACATAAGAACTACTTGCAACAACCTGCTCGCAAGAGAACGGACGATTTGTCTCGGAGCGGGTGACTGGTGGCCGTTCACCACTCCCCCTAGACTCGGAACTCGCCCGCTCAACGCTCACCCCACCGTTCTCGACTCTAGCCAGAGCGTTGAGCAAAGCAACTCAGGTGTCACTCTGGTCTCTGCGGTCTTAGCTCACGCAGTAATACAGCTCGCAGGTCGACCTGCTTGACTCAGCGCCTCTGCATTGGAGTCCGTCTCTACTGAATACTGTTCTTCGTAGTAATACCGCTATGTATATTACAATATTATGTTATGTATATATCATTTGTTTTTATTTTATTTTTATTTGTTTAAACTGATCAGATTAGGTTCCTGATGACTCCTCTTACTATAGGATTTTTATTATGGACACTCGATTTTACGCTTTAATTACGAGCGAACCGATAAACGTATCGCAAAATGTGATACACCAATATTTTCCTTGTTTTATTCTGCGTAAGGCTATATGCAGCACTTTAGTCTTACAGTCAAATTTATATTTTTTTTCTTATTCTGGTACGGATTTTGCGATTTTAGGCGTCTTCAGAAGGAAACGTTCACTTTAAAAATACACTCCTGGAAATGGAAAAAAGAACACATTGACACCGGTGTGTCAGACCCACCATACTTGCTCCGGACACTGCGAGAGGGCTGTACAAGCTATGATCACACGCACGGCACAGCGGACACACCAGGAACCGTGGTGTTGGCCGTCGAATGGCGCTAGCTGCGCAGCATTTGTGCACCGCCGCCGTCAGTGTCAGCCAGTTTGCCGTGGCATACGGAGCTCCATCGCAGTCTTTAACACTGGTAGCATGCCGCGACAGCGTGGACGTGAACCGTATGTGCAGTTGACGGACTTTGAGCGAGGGCGTATAGTGGGCATGCGGGAGGCCGGGTGGACGTACCGCCGAATTGCTCAACACGTGGGGCGTGAGGTCTCCACAGTACATCGATGTTGTCGCCAGTGGTCGGCGGAAGGTGCACGTGCCCGTCGACCTGGGACCGGACCGCAGCGACGCACGGATGCACGCCAAGACCGTAGGATCCTACGCAGTGCCGTAGGGGACCGCACCGCCACTTCCCAGCAAATTAGGGACACTGTTGCTCCTGGGGTATCGGCGAGAACCATTCGCAACCGTCTCCATGAAGCTGGGCTACGGTACCGCACACCGTTAGGCCGTCTTCCGCTCACGCCCCAACATCGTGCAGCCCGCCTCCAGTGGTGTCGCGACAGGCGTGAATGGAGGGACGATGAGAGTCGCTTCTGCCTTGGTGCCAATGATGGTCGTATGCGTGTTCGGCGCCGTGCAGGTGAGCGCCACAATCAGGACTGCATACGACCGAGGCACACAGGGCCAACACCCGGCATCATGGTGTGGGGAGCGATCTCCTACACTGGCCGTACACCACTGGTGATCGTCGAGGGGACACTGAATAGTGCACGGTACATCCAAACCGTCATCGAACCCATCGTTCTACCATTCCTAGACCGGTAAGAGAACTTGCTGTTCCAACAGGACAATGCACGTCCGCATGTATCCCGTGCCACCCAACGTGCTCTAGAAGGTGTAAGTCAACTACCCTGGCCTGCAAGATCTCCAGATCTGTCCCCCATTGAGCATGTTTGGGACTGGATGAAGTGTCGTCTCACGCGGTCTGCACGTCCAGCACGAACGCTGGTCCAACTGAGGCGCCAGGTGGAAACGGCATGGCAAGCCGTTCCACAGGACTACATCCAGCATCTCTACGATCGTCTCCATGGGAGAATAGCAGCCTGCATTGCTGCGAAAGGTGGATATACACTGTACTAGTGCCGACATTGTGCATGCTCTGTTGCCTGTGTCTATGTGCCTGTGGTTCTGTCAGTGTGATCATGTGATGTATCTGACCCCAGGAATGTGTCAATAAAGTTTCCCCTTCCTGGGACAATGAATTCACGGTGTTCTTATTTCAATTTCCAGGAGTGTATATGGCTTGCGATGTATTTGTACGAAGTTAATGAATATTTAATACATTATAACCAGATATATTATTAATGTAAATCTCAAGTTACAACATTTTCTGATCACCCAGATAACCACGATAGTGCAAAATAAGTCAATAATCAAAAACTTTGTCATATCATGGAAATTTCAATAAACAATACAAAATTCTTAATCATTATCTGTGTTACTTCAAAATAGGATCAAATAAGATAAAAATACAGGTATAGTACTGGAATTAACCAAGTTTAAAGGGCAATGTGCCTTCCATTTATTTTCTATTGTGAATGAGTGGTGAATCATGAAAAAGAGCTAGTTCATTTCAGGGAGTGAACAGTCCTGATCCGATCTCTGAAAAGAACAGTTTTGCCCATCTCTATCCATACCGTGCTCTGGTCTATCTGCAGATTATAAATACCATTATTCACACTTTGAAGACAAACCAGATACCCTTTCCCTGGGCAAAATTTAAATGGAAACTGCCTTGATCCCCAGTCACAACTTAACCCCACACTCTCCAGGAAATCGTAATCCAGTTTTGTCATTTGATAATTTGTCAGCAATTAACAAAGATATTTTCCAAGAAAACCACTGTATTGTATATATTACCACAGTTTCTCCTAATATGTTTAACTGAGAAAAATCTGCCTCTTCGCATCTCACTCCCACCTTACGAAAATTCTGGCCACTTATTCACCTCCCCTCCCCTGGTTCGCACTGTACCATTTGCTACACAGCGTAGTCATAGAAGTGTTCTAGCCAAGCAGTGCACATATCGGTTCCTCATTGACTGGACCACATAAAAATTGCAATTTATTGGTGTTACCCACGACGATTCTTTTACATTATTTCATTGGATCTAGATCCTTACTGTGTTTACCACTTTTCCCTAGTCGTAACTCTTGTTTACCGCCTTGTCCCTGATCAGGACAATCGCACGCCATATGCCCTTCTCTAAGGCATCTGACACTCCTTTTGTTTCCTCTTGACTCCAGTTCATTCACTTGCTTTCCTGCTTCTCTATACTGAACCATTTTAGTTGTTCTACGCTGCTCGCCTTTTCTAACACATTCAGTTTCCGAACATAATGTTACCATTTCCATAAGTGTCTTAGATTTTATAAAAACGACTGTCCTAGATCGGTGTTCTGGTCTGACTCCTTCTAAAATATATTGCGCTAATTCCACTTCTTTTACCTCTATACACAGTGTCTTAGCCCAAGTACTAATGACACATACTTAAGTAGACAGGCATTCATCTTCAGCCTGAACCAGAGAATAGTAAACTTAAACAAATTCGTACATGACACTCTTGGGAATGTATTCGATAAAAATTAGTACTTGCCACAGCCTGACTGACGACTTTTGCTGAATAATCTGATGAATATTATTCTACAACCTTCCTTTGGCTACTCTGTAAGGTGTCAGGCAAATCCAACACCTTCCATGAAAACCCTGACATGATAAGCAAATCCAGCAGTATGTCACATAGCTCCGAATAAATCGTGACATTAAATTAACCAAAGTAATACGAGTAACGCGTGAGCAAATGGAATACCACAGACTAACACAAGAATGCCTAAATGCATGTCATACCTTCCCACCGTGAGACAGACGCAGTTCCGAGGGGAGAAACGAGAACAGAAGCCGAGAGCAGAACCGTGTTAAGCTGGAAGGCCCTACGATAAGGGACAGACGGACACCCACGTCGCCAGCTAACTGCTAGGACCACACCACCCGCAAGTTTTAGCGTGAGACTCTTCGCGTCTCTAGGTCAGAAAAATATCCTGTTGAAAAATTTTCGTAATAAAAAAATTTTTTGAACGTTATAAATAGTCGAAAACCGTAGCTGCAGCGATAGATAGTAAGAAAGTATTCAATAAAAGTGAGACATTCATTCTGGCAGAGACAATAGCATAATTAAGTTATGAAATTTAACATTGTTAGAATTAAGTTTTCTCTCCAATGCAAGCGCGCAGGTGGCGGACACACCGTTCACAAGTTGGTTCTGACCCAACAAGTAAGTGAATTGATTGTCAAGTCGTGTGTGCAAAAAGTTTATGAAACGCGTGAGATCGTATGAGCGCATGTTGACTCGAAGAAGGGCGCGTGAATTGCTTTTAAAACAGAAAATAAGGGATTCGGAAAGATTAGCAATGGCAAATAGAGACCTTGACCGAATTGAGGTAGAGACCCAGCACGAAAATGGACAGAGAACAGAGGACAGTATAACAGACGATGCACTATCGCGAGAAATAGGACATATAACGCACCATAACGAGGATAATGTACGCCAAGGCACAGAAAACCTAGGTCAGCATACGACAGAGGAGCAGGAAAGTAGAGAGACATGCGATGAGGATTCTAACTTGCGTCTGGAATACGTAGAACCCATAGTACAAGTAATCAGAGCTCCCTCACCACAGAGTACAAGGAATTCGAGCAGAAAAGTGTCACAGCACAGTTCAATGCAATCGGTTGCAAACCAACACTTGGGCGAAAACACAGAGCGTAGGACATCGGAAGAAAACGCAATAGGACCCACCAATCTGGCAGAATTATTACAATTAATGACAGAAACCATGACAAGACAGCCGGCCGCGGTGGCCGTGCGGTTCTAGGCGCTCCAGTTCGGAGCCGCGCTGCTGCTACGGTCGCAGGTTCGAATCCTGCCTCAGGCATGGGTGTGTGTGATGTCCTTAGGTTAGTTAGGTTTAAGTAGTTCTAAGTTCTAGGGGACTATTGACCACAGCAGTTGAGTCCCATAGTGCTCAGAGCCATTTGAACCGTTTGAACCATGACAAGACAAAATAAAGAAATTGCGAACCAAATTAAAATTCAGAATGCAGAAATGACGAAACAAAATGCAGAAACCACGAGACAAATGCGTGCGACTAAAGAACAAAACAAAAAAATTCAGTTACACCTAAGTCATATTGAAGACGAAGCGAAAGAATCTCGAGAAGTGATAGGAAACTTAATAACAGGTCACAATCAAATGAGAACAGACATTGACAAGGTACAAGAGGACGTACAAACATTGCGTAATGACATTCAGGACGAGATCAAAACATTACGTAACAACACCCACGGAGAAGTCAAGAAACTAGAGAAACAGATAAACGTAATTACTAGACAAGCAGCAGGTACAGCGCGTGAAGGTGTTGAAAACAGTGTAATACACAAACGTATCACAAAAGCAGCGCTGAAAAGATATGATAACCGCATAGTCAAAATAGAAGCGGAAACGAAGCGACAATTTCAGAAATTGCGAACAGAGTTGTTGCAAACCATTGAAGAGCGTATTGAACAGGATCGAACAAGCACTAAGTCTGCAACCACATCCGTGTCTGTAACAGCACCGGAAAAACAAGCAATTAACGAAGATATCATGCACTTGCGATTCCAATCACAGGCGGAAAGTAACATACGTGACAATGGAAAGTCAGGTCGCGAAGAGCACAGTGCAATGCATTCAGCTACACGTTCACAACCGATGGAAGAAAATTATTGCGTACCACTCCAACGATACTACGCAAGGGTAGGCGAAAGCTACAGTGGACAATATCCAATGGATCTACCACAACCGGAAAGAACGACGGGAGAAATGATCAGAAACAAAAGTGGCGAAGAATCGCGAATTTCATATGGAACTATGACCAAGTACAACGATCATTTCCTCACAATCAGAAAATTTCAACACTTTCGAGAAGGAAACTCATTACATCCACGAACTTTTATTGATCAATTCCGAGTAGGATTACCAGAACACTGGACGCTAGCACACAAATTAGACTTTATATGTGCACACATGTCAGGAACAGTCGCAGAAACCATGCAGAATGTTGCAGCCACAAGCGGATCGTACGAAGATTTAAGAGAGAAGTTTCTCTCACGATATTGGTCCAGCGAAGCACAGAACAGAGTGAAGTACGAATTATTACAGAACCCATATTTTGAAAATTCAGGAGAGAAGAGTCTCGTGAAATTTTTCGAATTAATGGCAAAGAAAAATCAATGCTTAGATGTACCATACAGTGACGGAGAGTCGATAAAATTATGCGCGATGAGGCTACCATTGAAATACCAGCAATAATTAGTAGGTCGCGGAGGCAATGACGTCGAAGCATTTAAAGGTATTCTAAGGGAACTACAGTTCATATTTTCGGAAGATGACGCAAGAAAAAGACGAAGCGCACGTGAAAACGGAAGCAAAAAGCAGTGGAATCCAAAAGACACAGTACGAAGAAACAATAATTACGAACCATGTGATAACTTCGCACCAAGAAACGACAATAGATTTCAACAAAGAACCGGTTATGGAGTTAGAAGAGAATATGGCAATAACTGTAATTCACCCAGGAACGGCAACAACTATTACAGAGGGAATAACGACAACCGGAACGGGTACTGGAGAACCAATAGACCGACAAATTATCAACAAAGAAACCACTATCAACAAGCTGAACAAGGAAAGAGAATACAGATAGAAGAGGTGGAGGTAAGACCACCAAACCCCGATAAACGTTCGAATTGACAGCTAAGCGCCCATGCCAAAGAGAATGACACACCGACCCAGGACTATTGCAGCACCTTGAACAGAGAAGTAAAAATCTTATCACGAGAAGAGAAGAAGGAAGAAACAAATCCGCAGGAACCAGATGAAAACGAAGACAAGAAAATAACAATATCGTGTTGGGACGAAATTAATTGGGAGAATACTGACGAGGAAGATGAATTACCAGAGGCATGCACAACGAATGTAGGAGGAAAGGACGAAGTAATGAGTATTGCAGAGCTATTTGAGATGGAAACCAGGGAAAGCGAATTCAATGAGGATAATGTGCAGTCGACAGAAGTTGAAAATAAGTTACCGAGTGGGCACACAACCCAACGTATATAATGAAGGAAGTTATGAAGCGATTATGTGGAAGTAGCGACGAAGAAGGAGAAGATAGACGAGGATGAGGAAAAAGTAGAGGATGTTGAAGAAAGCGTAAATGAAGAAAGAAATAGAGAAGAGGAAATAAAAGAGAGAGAAGTAGCAGTCGAAGCTTATCCTACAGAAAGTTCGAATTCACAAGGGAAATTCCTAAAAAGACTCATGTATGATTCAGTGGAGGATTCGTTGATGCAAGAAGAAGAAGAAGAACGGAACCAACCCTTTCAAATTCCACCAATTGTGAAGGCCATGGTAAAGCAAATCCCAATCAATATTGTAATTGATAGCGGAAGTGAACTGACTGCGATCTCAGAAAATTTATTCATGCAGTGTAATGCCAATGAGGAATTGCCAGTTCTGAAAACACGTAAGATTAAAGTAAGAGGTCCTATTAAAAACAATGCTGCGGAAGTTACGAGACAAACAAGGTTAACTCTTTCGTGTCAAGGTCAAAAGATCGAAGCCAACTTCGTGATTATACCTAAACTAACTGTAGATTTGATTATAGATGCAGATTTTTTAAATGAGAGACGAGCAATACTAGATATGGAGAAAGGTAGCGTAACATTCGGGAATGCCACACTTCTCTTTCAGCAAAAGCTAAAATTAGAAGAAATAACAGCTATAAACAAACAATTAAGAATGACGCCAGACAAAGAGGATGAAGAATTAGAATGGTATGCACAAAAGGGGGAATCGCCTCAACTCATGTTAGAAGTTCATAAAGAAATCGAAGAAAAATTACAATAAGTTCAAGGTATTTCAGAACACAGTAAAAGAGAATTAGAGGGTATTTTACGAGATAAAGCAGAGGTATTTTTACCTAAGACTGGCAGTATTAAACACTTTCAGTACAAGTTTGAAGATTAATTTTATTACTGGTAGATAATCAGCACAATATTTCAAGATTATGTTGCAGATAAGATCGTCAGGAGAAAGAAGAATGAAGAGAGAGGAAGGTGGGAAAAAGAAAGTAGTTTCAATAAAAACAAAAACAAAAATTACACCTATAGTACCATAGATTAAGGTAAAGGGATAAAACATAGATAGTCTAACAGCATGAAATACTAAAATGCTATACACCGCGACACTACACAAAAATAAAAAACGAATTTGAGGTTTCTTGTAGATGTTAAGACGCAAAATATCTTAGAATTGTAACATGGAAAGGGCGCCGAAATTTGAAAAGCTTTTTAAGAAGGCATAAAACAATGTAGGTACTAGACATATGTTACATGATTAGAAGTAAAACTTTTTGTAAGAACCATTCTAAAAAGTCCAGCAAGGACAAGATGCAACGACGCACTAGTTGCAACAAGAGAAGTATCAAGAAAGAAAAGGACGTAATTAGCAAGACACGATTCCTACAACGCTGAAGTGTCGAGAGAAAGGAAAGGACAGCGAGACCAACAGAAGGCGCTTGTATCAAAAGTGGGCAATAAATTTGCCCTCTAGGCGGAACCCTGCTGAGATGGAACACGGAGCTGCACAGTATCAGAGCCCTGCAGAGACGCGACGGGATGCTGAACGCCGGAAGGGTCTCCGAGCGCCCCGAATGAATGGAGCGAGCAAATAACGGCCCTACGAGCAGACCACTTGGGCAAGTCACCACTGGCAAAAAAATATGTGTAAAAGTCACACTACCGCTATTAAACAGCACGCTGATGCACGAAACTGAAGAAAACGTCCACAAAGTAGAAATGACATGTCCAAACCATTTATCAAACTGTTACTAGGAGGAGAACTTCAAAGCGACTAGTTATCAATAAATATTTCCGTATTCTGCCCAGAGAAGAACCAAGAAGCAAGTAAGAAGCAGAGAAAAAGCAGGAAGAACAGAAGTTGAAGATTCGCAAGATTGAGACCAAGAAAGAAGATGGGCAAAGAATAGACGACATACCTTCCCAAATCCCTATCCTATTGTAAACTAGTTGTCTGCGAAGTATTACAACGAAAAACGACCGCTTTCAGCGACATATAACGATGACTTTCACACATACAAAGCCAGTAAACCACGAGATCCTGCACTCACAGCTCCATTCCATTATGGGACCTTCACAACAGCAACACACACTTGCAAAGCCAACAAAGAACGACGAATGAAGCTGTACATCAAATATTTGCCCACATGCATCTCGCTCAAGTCCATCACCTTCATGCAAAAACATTTGCCAACCTCATGCTTAAATATTCATAGGATTGTGTGAATGTGTGAAATCAAATTATGTGATGTAGGAATTGTGCAAAAGAAATGTGTGAAAAACTAAATAAGTTAAGCACACCAGACAGCTAATAAACTACAAAATAACAGTCATTGACTATGGACTTAAGCAAAAAATAGACTATCGATAAAAATAAGTCATTAGTTCTGAAATGGACAGTATATAAAGAACAAAAGTAAGGCATAATAAACACTAAAACTATATGCCACTTATTTTCTCCTCATAAAAATAAAAGAATAGCTATATTTTACTTAGTTTCTTCTTATAAAAAAAAGAATAAAAATTGATCTTGTTGGATGTTTTCCCTTTTTTAACATTTGTACCATTTGTTAGGATAATATATCAATACTTGTGTATGTAATTTCTTTGTCAAAGCAATTCTTGGAAATAATTCTTATTTGTTAGTGTAACAATGTTGAAATGAGTGTCTAGAAACAAGAACATTTTACTTGTACATGATATTTAGAAAATGTGTTAGGAATAGATTTTACTTAATTACTACATTTATAAAAAAATATTTTTCTAAGAAAATCGATGTGAAAGACTCCTCACTTTCGATAACAAACTTCTTAAAAAACAAACGTCACACTTAAATAACGAAAGAAAATAATTAAAAACTAATAATAGCATAAAAATATTCTTCTCTTGTCATTTTTGAGAATAATGTAGAAGAATATAAAAATATAAATTTGTAATACAAACTAGCATAGAACCAGAATAATGTGGCTGAACAGTAAACAACAAAATTTAGATAACGGAATAATTTTTGACTGGCTTAGACAACGATTCAATCATTGCCTAACTTCAGTACAAAAATTAAGTTCGAAGGGTGGTGATATGTAAGGTTTCAGGCAAATCCAACACCTTCCATGAAAACCCTGACATGATAAGCAAATCCAGTAGTATGTCACATAGCTCCGAATAAATTGTGACATTAAATTAACCAAAGTAATATGAGTAACGAGTGAGTAAATGGAATACCACAGACTAACACAAGAATGCCTAAATCTATGTCATATCTTCCCACCGTGAGACAGATGCAGTTCCGAGGGGAGAAACGAGAACAGAAGCCGAGGGCAGAACTGTGTTAAGCTGGAAGGCCCTACGACAAGGGACGGACGGACTCCCACGTCGCCAGCTAACCGCTAGGACCACACCACCTGCAAGTTTTAGGGTGAGACTTTTTCGCGTCTCTGTTACGTCAGGACCGCCCCCCAGCCAAAGTTAAAAGCTAGAGCCCTCCAGAAGAACAGTATAGATCTTACGATAATGCTAAAAGGACCACACCAGCTGCAAGTTTTAGCGTGAGACTTTTTCGCGTCTCTGTTACGTTGCAAACTTTAAAAAACATTGCCTCACCACAAAAAGTATAATGTTTCTCATTGGATAGACAGAATTTTTGTAGGCAGAGCTTAAGGTTAACATTGAGATCTGATTGGTCAGATGAAAACACAGCCAGATATTTTTTTTTAAACCAACTTCGGTAAATTGTAGTAAGGAGAAGTTAGGAGAGAGTTGCTTCCGACACGGCGAGGTGAGCGGAGCTGTGCTGTGCGCCGCCCCCTGACGAACACCGACAAGGTAATGAACGCACGCGATGCCGCATAACAGCGCATAAAGCTTCACTCAGAACTGCAAAAGTCTCATCTGTTACACCCCTTTTTGCGTAATACTAGTGTCGATCGTCAATTAAAGCTCATGGTGTTCACATTTGCCACTTGAAGTAAAAATCTGAAACGCGATGATTTTTCTGTTATATAGTTATTGAGAAGCCACATCAGCCACTGTAAATTACGACAAGTTAGATAAGTAATTAAAAATAATTGAGGGTCACTGTAGACCATTTTGATAGTTTTCTCTTTTGTGAAACTTAATTTAAACCTAGATTATAGATGTGATATGGCATAAGTCATCCTTCGATCCATTGTAGAACTTGGAAACACATTCAGGGAATATTCGTTCACATTTTTGTTGAATGCAGTTGGTTTTTACCATCCTGTATTAAAACATTTCCTTTTATCAATAGTACAATTTATAAACGATGTTTTGTGAGTAGAACAAAATTTCCAGTGGTAAACTTAACTGCTTTTTCGACGTTATTTTACCAGCTAACTAAAAATAGGAAAGCCTTGAACCCCTTCCACTAAATTTAGTTAGTATTTAGATTCTTTTACAGGGAGTTCAGTCGAGCTGACGCTGAAATCACTAAGTATTTGGTTATGTCATCGCTAGTCTCACTGAACTCTTCTGAATTCTACATGTCATGTGTGGTCTGGCGTCTCCTTACCAGCAACAGGTCCCAGGTTCAAACTAGTCAATTCCCGAAAAAACACGCTCAGAGTGTCGTTGCGCGAAAGTGGTAGGGAGACACGATACAGAACTAACAGACACCACGCAGAATGTTAGTACTCGATACAGCATTTTTCTACATTTACACCTCATCAGTTTTGTATTGTTTACTGACTTCCATCACTTCGACAAGAGACAGTGCACTTTTCAATTGGAGAAGTGGTTCTATGGCCATGCTCTAATCTTTTGTAGTACTGCGAGAAAAGAATTCGTAAGTTTCACAAACTGTGTAAGTAGGCTGTTTAGGTTTTTTTATTGGTAACGCCACCTCTGTATAAAGATCACTGGCTGTGCTGTGTGCAGTCTGTGTCTAGTTTGCGTTGTTGTCTGCCATTGTAGTGTTGGGCAGCGGCAGCTGGATGTGAACAGCGCGTAGCGTTGCGCAGTTGGAGGTGAGCCGCCAGCAGTGGTGAATGTGGGGAGAGAAATGGCGGAGTTTTGTAATTTGTCATGAACTGCTATATATATTATGACTATTAAGGGAAATACATTGTTTGTTCTCTATTAAAATCTTTCATTTGCTAACTATGCCTATCAGTAGTTAGTGCCTTCCATAGTTTGAATCTTTTATTTAGCTGGCAGTAGTGGCGCTCGCTGTATTGCAGTAGTTCGAGTAACCAAGATTTTTGTGAGGTAAGTGATTTGTGAAAGGTATAGGTTAATGTTAGTCAGCGCCATACTTTTGTAGGGATTTTTGAAAGTCAGATTGCGTTGTGCTAAAAATATTGTGTGTCAGTTTAAGCACAGTCTTGTATAATTTTTCAAAGGGGACGTTTCAACTGAATTGATTGAACACAATATAATGTTTCCACTTCTTTTTCATTTCGGGACAGCACACTGTTTTCCTCTTTTTTGCAGCTCCATTGTAACAGTCTAATTACTTCAGCACAGTAATCAATAACCACACTCATCAATTAGCGATTTTTTTTTACTCCACCTACAGCTTGATAATTTGCAAATCTTTAATTCTACTTCCTCAATGAACAAGGTGAGCCTGCAACCTTTTGACTCCCCTACAGGATGGCACACACGATCTGAATAAGGCCAACATACTACCAAGCCCATTTAAAGCACTTATAATCAAAGCGATGGCTTCGCTCACCTCACCTATTCCCTCCGGCATGATGTGTACGCCACGATCAGCTGCACCCCGTAGCCGGCGCACCAGTTCGTCACCAGAATCTAGCATATCTTCCCCTTGTATTAGAAGTTCTTACATCAACCCTTCCTTTTTCAAATCGCCATATTGCTCAAGCAAAGTAAGAAAACACAGTATCTGTTGTCACTTACAATCGCGAACAACGGCCCGAAGACATGGCTCATTACATCCATAAAAATTCCTTTTTTGTCGGGGGGGAGGGGGGGGGGGTCCATGAATGGCTCCAAATGGTCGACAAGTAGTTGAACATCCAGGAGACACAGTCCACTCCATGTAAACAAAACTAACACCATTATCTAGCCACCACCAGTTTGCACAGTGACTTCTTGACAACTTGAGTCCGCCACACTCGAACCCTACTATCACCTCTTACCAACTGAAATCGAGACTCATCTGACCAGGTCACAGTTTTCCAAACGTCTAGTGTCCATCCGATATGGTCATGAGCCCAGGAGAGGCTTTGCAGGCGATGACATGCTGTTAGCACAGACACTTGCTTCGGTCGTCTCCTTCCATGGACCATTAACGCCAAATTTCGCCACATAGTCGTAACGGGTATATTCGACGTATGTCCTACATTGGTTTCTGCGGTTATTTCATGCAGTGTTGGTTGACTGTTGGCACTGCGAACGCCGCTGCTCACGGTTGTTAAGTGAAGGCTGTCGCCGTGGCGTTGTTAGAGGAGAGAGGTAACTCCTGAAATGTCCTGTTCTCAGCACACTCTTGACACTGTGGATTGCGGAATGTTGAATTCCCTAACGATTTTCGGAATGGCACGTCTCATGCCTCTAGCTCCAACTACCATTCCGAGTTCAAAGTGCATTAATTCCCGTCGTGAGGCCGAAGTCACGTCGTAAACCTCTTCACATGAATCACGTGAGTACAAACAACAGCTCCGGCAACGCACTGCCTAGTTATACCTTGTGTACGCGATACTACCGCCATCTGTATATGTGCCTGCCGCTATCCCATGATTTCTGTCAAGACACTGTGTAGCAGCCTTTGTTCAACATGAAGGAGGTTGAGTACTTGAACACCCCATCTTTGGGTCTTTTTATGGTTTTTCATTTTAGGGATCCCTCTCCTTTCTTAACCCCAAGACCAACGACATATAGAGACTCCAGCAGACGACAAACATGCTTCCAAGCAGACAACCAGAGAGATGGAACAAGGAAAACGTAGGGCGACAACTTAATTATACAACGATTTGCTCTCCTATACAAAATTAAACTCTAAATAGGTATCTACATAATGTGGAAGATGATATAGATAAAAAATACAATATACACTCCTGGAAATGGAAAAAAAAACACACTGACACCGGTGTGTCAGACCCACCATACTTGCTCCGGACACTGCGAGAGGGCTGTACAAGCAATGACCACACGCACGGCACAGCGGACACACCAGGAACCGCGGTGTTGGCCGTCGAATGGCGCTAGCTGCGCAGCATTTGTGCACCGCCGCCGTCAGTGTCAGCCAGTTTGCCGTGGCATACGGAGCTCCATCGCAGTCTTTAACACTGGTAGCATGCCGCGACAGCGTGGACGTGAACCGTATGTGCAGTTGACGGACTTTGAGCGAGGGCGTATAGTGGGCATGCGGGAGGCCGGGTGGACGTACCGCCCAATTGCTCAACACGTGGGGCGTGAGGTCTCCACAGTACATCGATGTTGTCGCCAGTGGTCGGCGGAAGGTGCACGTGCCCGTCGACCTGGGACCAGACCGCAGCGACGCACGGATGCACGCCAAGAACGTAGGATCCTACGCAGTGCCGTAGGGGACCGCACCGCCACTTCCCAGCAAATTAGGGACACTGTTGCTCCTGGGGTATCGGCGAGGACCATTCGCAACCGTCTCCATGAAGCTGGGCTACAGTCCCGCACACCGTTAGGCCGTCTTCCGCTCACGCCCCAACATCGTGCAGCCCGCCTCCAGTGGTGTCGCGACAGGCGTGAATGGAGGGACGAATGGAGACGTGTTGTCTTCAGCGATGAGAGTCGCTTCTGCCTTGGTGCCAATGATGGTCGTATGCGTGTTTGGCGCCGTGCAGGTGAGCGCCACAATCAGAACTGCATACGACCGAGGCACACAGGGCCAACACCCGGCATCATGGTGTGGGGAGCGATCTCCTACACTGGCCGTACACCACTGGTGATCGTCGAGGGGACACTGAATAGTGCACGGTACATCCAAACCGTCATCGAACCCATCGTTCTACCATTCCTAGACCGGCAAGGGAACTTGCTGTTCCAACAGGACAATGCACGTCCGCATGTATCCCGTACCACCCAACGTGCTCTAGAAGGTGTAAGTCAACTACCCTGGCCAGCAAGATCTCCGGATCTGTCCCCCATTGAGCATGTTTGGGACTGGATGAAGCGTCGTCTCACGTGGTCTGCACGTCCAGCACGAACGCTGGTCCAACTGAGGCGCCAGGTGGAAACGGCATGGGAAGCCGTTCCACAGGACTACATCCAGCATCTCTACGATCGTCTCCATGGGAGAATAGCAGCCTGCATTGCTGCGAAAGGTGGATATACACTGTACTAGTGCTGACATTGTGCATGCTCTGTTGCCTGTGTCTATGTGCCTGTGGTTTTGTCAGTGTGATCATGTGATGTATCTGACCCCAGGAATGTGTCAATAAAGTTTCCCCTTCCTGGGACAATGAATTTACGGTGTTCTTATTTCAATTTCCAGGAGTGTAGATATGATACTTAAATGGTGAAATATTACTACAGCTGCCATATCCAGGATGGTCAACTGATAGTGGCGAAATAAGCATCAAACGAAAAAACTACAAAGTCCGAAACTCGTCTAGCTTGAAGAGGGAAACCAGATGGCGCTATGGTTGGCCCGCTAGATGGCGCTGCCATAGGTCAAACGGATATTAACTGCGTTTTTTTAAAAGGAACCCCCATTTCGTTCCATATTCGTGTAGTACGTAAAGAAATATGAATGTTTTATTTGTAACACTTTCTTCGCTTTGTGATAGATGGCGCTGTAATAGTCACAAACATATGGCTCACAATTTTAGACGAACAGTTGGTAACAGGCAGGTTTTTTAAATTAAAATCAGAACGTAGGTACGTTTGAACATTTTATTTCGGTTGTTCCAATGTGGTACGTGTACCTTTGTGAACTTATCATTTCTGAGAACGCATGCTGTTACAGCGTGATTACCTGTAAATACCACGCTAATGCAATAAATGCTCAAAGTGATGTCCGTCAACCTCAATGCATTTGGCAATACGTGTAACGACATTCTTCTCAACAGCGAGTAGTTCGCCTTCCTTAATGATCGCACATGCATTGACAATGCGCTGACGCAAGTTGTCAGACGCTGTCGGTGGATCACGATGGCAAATATCCTTCAAATTTCCCCACAGAACGAAGTCCGGGGACGTCAGATCCGGTGAACGTGCGGCCCATGGTATGGTGCTTCGACGACCAATCCACCTGTCATGAAACATGCTATTCAATACCGCTTCAACCGCATGCTAGCTATGTGCCGGACATCCATCATGTTGGAAGTACATCGCCATTTTGTCATGCAGTGAAACATCTTGTAGTAACCTCGGTAGAACATTACGTAGGAAATCAGCATACATTGTACCATTTAGATTGCCATCGATAAAATGGGGGCCAATTATCCTTCCTCCCATAGTGCCGCACCATACATTAACCCGCCAAGGTCGCTGATGTTCCACTTGTCGCAGCCATCGTGGATTTTCCGTTCCCAATAGTGCATATTATGCCGGTTTACGTTACCGCTGTTGGTGAATGATGCTTCGTCGCTAAACAGAACGCGTGCAAAAAATCTGACATCGTCCCGTACTTTCTCTTGTGCCCAGTGGCAGAACTGTACACGACGTTCAAAGTCGTCGCCACGCAATTCCTGGTGCACAGACATATGGCAATTTGTCTGCTACTGATGTGCGGATTAGCCGCGACAGCAGCTAAAACACCTACTCGGGCATCATCATTTGTTGCAGGTCGTGGTTGACGTTTCACATGTGGCTGAACACTTCCTGTTTCCTTACATAACGTAACTATCCGGCGAACGGTCGGGACACTTTGATGAAGTCGTCCAGGATACCGAGCAGCATACATAACACACGCCCGTTGGGCCATTTGATCACAATAGCCATTTATCAACACGGTATCGACCTTTTCCGCAATTGGTAAGCAGTCCATTTTAACACGGGTAATGTATCACGAAGCAAATACCGTCCGCACTGGCGGGATGTTACGTGATACAACGTACAAATCTATCACAAAGCGAAAAAAGTGTTCCAACTAAAATATTCATGTTTCTTTACGTACTACACTAACACGTAATAAAAAATGGGAGTTCCTATTTTTTTAAAATCCCAGTTGATATCCGTTTGTCCTAAGGCAGAGCCATCTAGCGGGCCAACCATAGCGCCATTTGGTTTCCCCCTTCAAGCTAGAAGAGTTTGGTTCTTTGTAGTTTTTTTCGTTTGATGTTTATTTCGTGAGACACTTGGCCAAGACACTATAAATGGACCACCCTGTATATCACCTAGCTGATCATCTTTCCTTTAGTTTGAATTTATAGGAGCACCGATACATAAGCGATGCTATTCAGAAATATGAAAGTGGGTATCAATCCTGAAAGTCAATGATGCGAGCCCAGGAGAGGCTCTGCAGACTATGTCACGCTGTTTTCTTCCGTTCCCCTCATCGCACGGTGTTTGACGGTTTACTTATACTTCTTTTTTAGGTTCCGGCTATTGGCCCCCTTTCACATTAGCTTATCGTAGGGTGCGACATGATTTTTAGAATGGCGTGAAATTCCAGGAGTAGGTGGTGAAGTTTAGTATCAAAGGTTTTCTAGCATCATGGTGTTGTTAAGTATTGGTCATTGCCATATTTTATGTAACTTGCATTCATCCACTTTTGGCAAAGATCTGACGAACCTTTTATCCAAGGCTATCACTTTCTGAAATTACTTTGCAGTTTCTTTCCATTCGGGACTTCACTCAATAATGTAATTAACGTTAAGAAACCGATCGTGCTTTTTAAATGAAACTGGTCGTCTTTTTTAAATAAACACACAGATGCAGTGGTGTTTTTACTCTGCGTGAGGTTCAGGGCTTTCCCGCGGCTGCAAGACTGCGAATGGTGTCGAAGATTTGTGTTTTACTGACAGTATTGTAGATCACAACGTTTACATAAACATCCTAAAAATACGTCTACCCAAAAGTTTGAATAATACGGGTCTTTGTGGGAATTATATTTTCACACAAGATAATGATGCAAAACATACAGCTCTAGATGCTAGGACGTGTATAACACTTCCCCCTCGATGCCGAACTACAGCGGTCGCCAAAGATTAATCCAATGGAAAATACGCGGTTGCTCTCCACAGAACACGAGGAATCATCAGATATCCAATAGGAGTTACCTAAAGAATGCCCTACTAGTGGAATGGCGTAAAATTACAGTGCAAACAATAGAATCGCTGATGAAATCCTTACTAAGGAGAATGCAAGAGATCATGAAGATGAAAGAAGGACCTACTAAGTACTAACCACAACATTCTGTAAGTTCATATGCTTCCAAAGATAGTGTAATTTCGAATTAAATAAATTTGTGTATCAGGCTGCCTCATTACAAAACAATGAATCAACTAAATAGTCGGCGTTTCAGCCAACTTGCTGCGGTTCTCTTCAAGATGGTGACTGTTGGATACTGGTGAATGTCTTCGTCTGCATACTGTCTGTTTCGATTATCTGGTGGCTACCAACGTCACATATCTGGTATGTCACTGGACAATTTGAAGACAGGTTGCTGTGGAGGGGGATGGCTGTGGGTAGGGTATTGCCAGTGCTACACTGGCGCTGACAGGAAGTCAACTCTTGTAGATGACTGGTAGGAAATAGCGTATCGGCTGGTTGTCGTCTGTGCCACTCTAGTAAGTGACTGGTAGGCAACTCTCGTTGGCAGTCGATAGGCAACAGCAAATTGGTAGCTGTACCCAGATGTAGCGTCTCCCCGCAGCTGCGTGTTAAGTCCGCACGGCAGTTCTCTCGCGCCTGTTGTTTATGTTGTTAAATCTGGATAAAGTGGTGCTGCTGGCTGAGAAACACACGCGGTCCGCCGGGTTGAAATCGCTGGCATCCAGATCGTAGGTAGCTTGTAACCGTCCTCCCTCTTCATGCTGTTAGGGCGTTTGATTATTTCAATAGCCTCTCTTATTTCTCTCTGATGCATCTAAGGCTGCCGAGTAAGCACGCGAGCTTCTAGAAAATTGATAGAACGGCCACATTACTGTTGGGTTCAGCTACAGCTGACGTGTTGTTTTGTCCCAGTCCTATAGTCGACACGCCATAATTATATCCCTGACAGCGCTGTTGCCAGCTTTCAACTGCGAAACGCTAACGGGTGCAGGAAAACAATAGTTGTCTTCAGAGACATGACAACACTGAGGCTTTGCCATTGAGACGTTTACAAAATCACGTTACGTTATTGGTTGAGGTAGGTCCGCAAAGCTGCCATGCCCAGCCCATTGCAACTGTCAGAGATCAACTTCTCCCGACTCGACTACACGTAACGTTCATGCTCCAACATGTGAGTGCTAATGGATCTCACAGTTTCGCCAACACAGACTTCGTCGAATTCACACCAAAGTTCGTAGACGTCTGCAGTGTGGAGAGCATCCACTGGATCCTTAGTGGACCTCAACAGATATCAGATGTTGCAGGCACTCTGGAACATGGCTCTGGTTCCTCTGTGACGCAGAACCTTGCCTACAAAGTCGCTGATGCCTCTCACATAAGGTAGACGCACCTTTGTTTCTTTTGTCTTTACTGTTTCTCATAGTTCGTTGTATGTCTCTGCTGTTGTATTCATTGGCAAGGAAATATTCTTGAGCTCGTTCAGTTCATGTAGCATGTGGGTGGTGTCACTAATCCTGTGAGCTCGGGCTGTCAACGTAGACAGCACAGTGTTCTTTTGTGCTGGATGGTGGTGCGAATCCACATGCAGATACCTGCTGATGCGTATCGGTTTCCTGTAGACTTCATTTCCCAGTTTTCCACTAGATGTTCTACACACCTCCTCATCCATAAGAAGAATCGATCCGTTGTTTCCCGTTTCTAGCGTGAACTGTACGTTCTTATGTAAGCTGTTGAGATGCTCATGAAATCCATGTAGTTCTGCTTCCCCGTGCGACTATATGACGTCCAGCAGCATTGGTGCAGTGGCGCGGTATGTACTAGAGTGGCGCAGGCAATAAACTAAAGTATTTCCAACCAGTCACCTGCTAAAATTACCTTCGAGTCAACCACTAGAGTAGCACAGGCAACAGCCTACCGTACAGCCGTCCCCTTGTATAACATCCTCTCTTCAAATTGCCCTGTGACATCCCAGATATGTGACATAGCTAGCAACCAGATAACCGAAACAGACAATATACAGGGGAAGACATTTACGAGTACACATCAGTTACCGTCCTGAAGAGGCCTGCAGCAAGACAGACGAAACGTCGGAAATTTAGTTGCTTTAGTACTTTGTAATGACGGCACCTAATACAGAAAATTATTTTATTGGAAAATAGATTCTGTGTTCTGAGCATCATTTTCAGCATTGCAGACGAATACGTACTTTGAATCCTCAATTCCCTGTGTCTGCTCTTGAATGCTTCAGTTCGATTACATTAATAGAAATCTGTGTTAATTGTATTTTCCTTTTCACTGATTAATAAACGAGCCCAAGTCGCTGTGATACTTCACTCTGAAAGTTTTCCACTATCTATGTACCCTCATATATAAATCCTTTTATCAGACGAACACTTTTTAGAGTAATCGTATGTAAGTCAATCTTGATTGAAGTTCATTATCTTATTTGTGAACTGAACACCCAATTTTACGCTGAAAAGTAAGTTTTAGTTAGTGACGCTAGAAAATATTCGTTTTGTTTTCAAATAATGGCGTTTAAAGACTCGATTAAGTACGGCCAAAGGCCTTGCTGCAATGGTAACACCAGTTCCCGTCAGATCACCGAAGTTAAGCGCTGTCGGGCTGGGCTAGCACTTGGATGGGTCTGCCGGAAGATGCTAAAGGGCTCATAGGCGACCAGATATCATGAGATAAAGTCAGAGTAGCGCTACCGGGCGTGGTGTGGCTATCCTTGGAAATCTAGGACAGAATATGTGTTGCTGCTCAAAGGCACATTACACAATAGAAATCAATGGATTGGTTCTCACTAAGAGAAAATCTAACTATGGATTTATATACCAGGGTGTAGTGCTGCTATGTGTTGCAGCTTGTCGAACTTGATGGCCTCTGAAAAGATATGGTCTTGGTGTACATCTACAAGCCACAGCCATATACAGCTCTTCTCAACATGTCCTGTGCATGTCTCCCTAATTTGTGCCTTCCATTGCAATGACAACCAATACAGTCCACTGACCAGTGTCACCAACTCATATCTGCACAATACTCATAATACAAAGTATACTTATTTATCCATATAAGACTGTTCTAATATTCCTTATTGTTAGATACGTTTCCTGAAAAAAAAAACACACACACACAGAGAGAGAGAGAGAGAGAGAGATGATATACATATACTTTGTTACACTTACAAACACACAAACCATTGACATTCAGTGTCAGTTTTTCTTTAAATCTGACACTTATATGATCTTCTAGCAAGCGGTTCTCACATAACTTACTAAATTAATAGTATATCAGTTCGCTTTGCTGCACATCTTTCTCACATTAGTATATTAGTATGGAGTATAGTTGTTATCAGTTAATGAAACATGCAGTTGTGCACCCTATCCTTGATGTACATGCAATTTTGTCTTCATGCTTTCCAGCCTCGCTTCTACATATCTCTATGATTTAGTTAATCATTGCCTAGTAAATCTATAACGATAATAAGCTTGACATCAACATATGTTGATGTCAAGCTTGATCTTTCTGTTCTGTGTGTGAGTCTCCTCACTTCCGTCTTTCTCTTTGCCTTTCATTAACCATTCCATCTTCCCCACATTCTCTGTTGTACCATACATGGGGCTGTCTCCTTCTTGGTGTCGTCGTTCCTGCGGAAGTAGTTCATTCTTGCAAATATCTTCAGTATAAAGTACCAACACACTGTAATGTCTCATTCGACTTGTAACACCATAGCTCTAATGCTCTATTGATTTATTTTGCTTTTGTTTCATTTAATGTTACATCGTTGAGCTTCTGTAAATGTTGTTTGAATGAATCGGTACCACAAAATTGTATACTCCTCTCTTTGTTAAAACTTTGATGTCATCATTTAATTCTATGCAATGTAGTATATCTGTCATTTAAATTCTTTGTCCCATTTGGAGGGAACAAAACTTACTATATATGATTGTAATTTCTGTGTGAATAATTTTTTGTAGGAATGTCAATATGTGCAAATGTTCTGTTTTATTTAAAATGTTTGTTTGCTGTTATGTAAACTGCTGACCTTCACTTACGGTTCTTAGTTATTCTGTACATAAAAGGTGTTGTGGTTCCCGTCGGGACCGGAACTGTGTAGTGCGCGCAAATTGTGGTGGGCCTAGGTAGAAAAGGTGGAACAAGAGTCAGTCGGGGACAAGCTACCAAACTGTACACTGCCATTTAAAAGTTGTATACTGTGCTGATTCCGAGAGAGGCTTTTTCTGTCACTTTCCAATACCTTGGATGGATGGATAAATAGCTGGAACGATTCTGGAATTGATATCCATCATCGCCACCAAGAAGGGACAGTGTCCAGCAATTCTGCCTGCAAATCCACCTACCAACATGCAGTTGCCACCACATTGCGCAATCATTATAACGGAACACTATAATAATGTACAGTGAAGGATCTGCTCATTGGATGTTTTAGTGTGCACAAACATAAGGTAACTTATAACTGAATTCATGTACCTACCTTGCTTTGTTCCCTATCACAACACATCTCAGGTTCCTCTCCATTTGAATTATTATTACCGAGTGTCCTAGTTTGTGGAAAAAATGAAAGCCTCCCAGTGATGGAAACAGTCCAAATTAAAGTTTTTTTGGAGTGTCAAAGTCACCTATTCAATCATTTACTTGAAAGTAGCAGACTGTGGTAATAAAGACAATTTGCTGTTTCTTTTAAAATTTAAAAGTTCTAAAAACTGAGGCTTATAAAGTTTTCCTTAGTTAATGATCTAGTGTTGCCTGTAGTAAATTTTAAAAGGCGAGTCAGCTTCTTGTAAATTTGTCAACATGATGTCTCACTGCAGCAAAAGTCGTGAATTGCAGTTGTGGAAAGTTACATTTGCTTGCTAAGCACTTGTTTCTTTCGGGTATTGAAAGTGTGTATTAATAGTGAAATAAGATCCACAGGTTATCCTTTACCACTATTTATGAAAACAATAATTTCTTTACTCAAAAGACAGTGAGAAGTAACCTGTTAGTGAATTCCAATTAACTTTCATTTTAAATAGTAAAGTATTTAATTGAGAGAGACTAACCTGTGACCAGTTCATAATTTTGCAGTGAACAGCATTTATAATTCTATGTCAATTAGGACAGTGTTTGAAAAATAATACTGACCTATGTCCAATTAATGATTCTACAGTGAATATTAATAGTAATGTTATAAAGACCATTTAGTTTGAATAAGCCCTGAAAGTAATACTGTGTTTCGTTATCTGTTGTATTTATGCAAATAGTCTGTCCTGCTCTGCCAGCTTCCAATCTTAACCGTTAACGTATGCAAGTGTCAGAGTTCATTGCACTCGCGTGTGGCAAAATACAGGTTGCGTTTGCCCATTAAAGTTACTCATACTTGATTTCCTGAACAAAAATGTCAATCATTCTCTAGCCTAATTAGGCTGGCGACCGTTTTGCTTGTTCTTTGAACAGTGGACATAGGTAAAATATTGTTTGTACTGTTCAAAAATTTACGTATATCTGACTTCCGCTTCCAATAAGCCACCTCCGTTAGGTACAACACGGTCAATAAAAAGAATTCCTCTCAGAGGGTAACAGTGCTCTGTTGCTTTATACCATAATTACTTTAAAAGAATAGTTCCATTTTACAAAACTGCTTCCAGCTCTGAGGTTATGGTATAGCTGTAGCGGACAGGAGTGTTATAGACTGTAATATACTTCCTTATCTTTAAGCTTCATAGACTAGTGGGATACTTCCTTCATATTTTTTCATCGTGACCAGAGGTCCGTATGGCCTCCAGGATCAGTTATTGCTGTTTTCCTCACATTTCACCATGGCCGTTCATGGATTCATGTACAGTACCTATGCTTCTCCTACCTTTATAAACTGTTCCTCTTCTTTCCATTGTGGGTATTACCGCGTCTGTTTACATATGACAAAAAAGAGCTTGTAAGGACCTTTCATTATCATCAAATTTTATGCCCATTCGAAGTTCACTCATCATTTAATCTTTCACTTTCCTCAGATACTCTTAATGTATAGCAATTGGTCCATACCCTCAACAATTACGTTGGTGCTACATAACCACTTACACACTATAAACCCCTGTGCCTACAATATATCAACAATTTATAACATGCACTGTGGACATGGGTCTTCTGTCCAACCTCATATACCATGTCATGATACTTGCTAGGCACGGTACATACAAAAGCACCTATTACTCCCGACACAAGTTTTTTTCTCTCCTTCACGTCCTAAAGTGTCAAAATAAATTCCAAAACTTCCTAAAGTCATGTGCATTCCTTTTCATCCGAATTCTCCATAGCCTCCCTTGCTGTATCTTCCACCCTTGTACTGCGTCTCACAATTCTCCTTGCAAAACATACCCACTTATTTAATATTCATAATTCTTATACATTCTCGCCACCTTTATCACATATCTGAAGCCACGCACTTTACTCCGAAGTTGATCTTATCTTTCCACATGTCAACATTTACTTCCACTCACATAATACAATATGAAAGGGCCAGAAATTTGGCTAACGAATTACTTATTCCCTTTTAACCTACCCAGTTATGGCGTTTTTCATCATCCAATGGGTGTGTTCCCATTATTGTGTCGTTCTCTAAAAGGTTTAATGTTACAAACATATGTTTTCCTACATATTCGCCGGTTTTGGCGTCTCCACCTCTATGACATTAACATGGAAAGAATTTAAGACACGCAGCCTTCTGTCTGCTTGATAGTGTACGCAACCATATAAGAACCTTATGCCCATCTTCATAGTTCCATGTCTTTGTTTTCCTATGCATTCTTTATTTCCTCTTTGCCACCACTGTTTTATCTTCTTTAGGGCTGATTCATTCTTTGTCTTTTGTTGCTTGTGTTGCCTGTTCGGGAACTCTGTCATCTCTGTAACATTGTCTGCTGCTAGCTTATTCTTTAGCACCATTATCGAAGCTATCTCTGTTGCTCTATGTGGCAAACTGTTCATCTCTCCTGGAAGTCGTTGAGGAACAAGTGGTGTTTACTGCAATAAAATCGGCAGAGGCATCCCAGTTCTCTCACAATCCTTGCAGATGGATTATGAGGAAGGGTGGAAAGTTGATACAAATATCTGCTGAAAGTTATGCTTCTTCCACATTCGTGATCCGAATTGGGAGCCATTCTCAGAGATAACCTTTCCAACCTGCTTCAGAAATTCTTTCTGGGATGCATCCGGATCAATTCTGACTGTTGGTCTTTGTAGTGGCATCAAGGACACGTATTTTGAGGTCAGTTCCACTGTCACAAAAATATATCACCCTCTCACATGAGGTAACGGTTCCATCAAATCTGTTGCTACCACTCATCTTAGTCTGTTTGGTATGATGGGAAAAGGATAAACTTGGTTCAATGTCATTAATGATTTTGACTTCAGCCATGGTTTGCAAATGGTTAACACTTTTCTGATTGTTATTTCTATATTCTTGAAGTAAAAAGTAAAATTTGCTCTGCCTGTAATGTGCATCACTCAGCTGAGTATACCATATTAATTTGTCTATTATCTTTTCATGTACACACAGTAACCACTGTGTCACATCCAAGCTCTGTCGTCAGATTAGATAACGCATGACTAAAACAACACATTCCTCTAGTGTAAGTTGAAAACTGATATTCAGTATCGCAAAAAAAAAAAAAAAAAAAAAAAAAAAAAAAAAAAAAAAAAAAAAAAAAAAACTACAAATGTAAACAATGAGGCGTTCTTGTCATTTTACCTAAATACTTTTTTGGTCTGACCATCGTTTTCACGTGAGTGAAGAGCACAAATAATTTAAATCTTACTTAATAATTTCTACATTCACATTGGGGAGCAAAGAAAGACAGAATTTTTCCAGTTTGGACCATCAGAAAGTAGTCACTGTCCTAAACACTCAGTAGCCTACTTCTTAAGATGTAAGTCCAATCATGCACATTCTTGACAATCTCTGTCTAAGTGACCATATTGCCTGCAAATCCCACAAGTCACTCGTAAAACCTGATATTGGTGCTCTGTGTCCAATCAAATTACATTGTGCGCACCAGACTGGATATAACACCCCATCCATTTCTCAGGAGTTGCCACTAAATTCCCTTAAATAAGGCAACTTACAATCTGCTTGAAAGCTGACCTGAAGTATTATATCACCCGACATGTTTCTTATCAAACAGTCATTCCCCTAACCAAAATTTTCAAACCTTATCCTACCGACTGCACCCGTAAAATCAACTGGTCAACAGTGTAATCAAACCGACAGATGGTGGTACCCCAACAAACCAATCACAGACACATGAATCCAATGTAATACAAAGAAGAAACAGTACTTACCTTATTTATTTTGCGCTTGCCGTGTTATACTATTGCTGAAAATGTTATCTGAATTGAAGGAAAGGAAAGGAAAGCGAAGGGACCATTGACATGAGCTGCATCAGGGCTCTGTGCGACGTCAGTGGCAAGGAGTGAAAATGTGTGCCGGACCGGGATTCGAACCCTGGGTCTCCTGCTTACTAGGCGGTTGCACTAAACACTGCACCACCCAGACATAATGTTTATTATGACTCCATGGACTTTTCTCGGCGTACCTCTCAGCTCACCCACAATCTCACCTAGCGCCAGCCGTCTGTAGCCCCCGTCCCATGTACTCCATGCTCACTACTTGGATATTCGTGCACAAGGTCAGACGTAATGGTGCATCGTAAAAATTTTTTTGTTTATTTATAGACGCAATCACATTCTTATGACACAGTCATAACCGGTTTCGGCCGTACAGTGACCACCTTCAGATTCTAAAGGCGGCATACACTGAACATAGGTTCATGCGTTGTCATCCTAAACCTGTTATGACTGTGTCATAAGAATGTGATTGCGTCTATAAATAACCAAAAAAAAATTTACAAAATATTCAATCATGCACTCCATAGACAAAATGTCGTTTTTTCCGTAATGCTGCATCTGCACTGTATATGGTGGGCTCATTCCCCATCGAGGCGAATAAATTATATGAATGCGTGGTGTCTGTTCTTTTGAACATGTCGAAGAGAACAGATGTCATCCATTCATTTAATTAATTTGCCTCGATGGGCAATGAATCCACCGCATATTTCAGAAAGTGTGACAATTGGATCTAATTCTTTGCTCTCTTAAATTTTCTTGAAGGAAATCCTCGTATTTCTGGCCATATTATTTTCTAAATTTGTGACTAAGATCGGAAGATGTAGTGTGGCGTCAAATTCTGAGCAAGGTAAACGAAAAATGTGATAACCCACAATTCGACTGCATTTATTCACTTGACACACTTGACTGATAGAGCTACTGAAACAGACCACCCCTCAACAGCCAGTGCTGATTATTAAGCTACACAACGGAATTAAGTGCAATACGATCAGTTCAGGGGCTCTGAGCACTTAATCCTGAGTGGGTCTCGATTAACTTTCTATGATGCCTACATATGTACATGGATTTAGTTAACTAGAAAACAAAAACCAATCAGTAAAATACACTTATAATTTATTCCACATATGTCATATTAAATTTAAAGGGATTACACACTCATTATAAACAGTTTCGAATCACGTAGTACCTAAATGCTCATGTTAATGACAGTAACTAATGGTAGGCAAGTTTCTGGAATTGATGGGTGTGCCAGTTTGGTTATGCTGATCCACTATCATTGTTATTGTATCACAAAGTTATACGATGAATATGCACTGATTGCAAGGCATGGGAATAACACCCAAGTGAAGACAACCATACTACTGGGGCAGAGCGACCGATAAAGGGTTCCCACTATCTCAGTCTAAAAACCGGGACTTATTACTTCGCCATGGGCCGGCTACATATGCCGGATCATAGTTTTCCCACTAGCGCGTTTTCGCCATCGTATGAAAACAAATAGGAAAATAACGTCCTTCTCTCTCGGCGTCGGCTGGACGGGCCTCTAGCCACACAGTTAAACAGCAACCAGTGGAGCTTCTGGTACGCTTTCTATCGATATTATCTAATGCGCAGTCGGAGCCTATGCTTTTGCACACCCACAGAATTCGACAGTGTTTCTCTGAAACCTCTCACAGCAGCAGGCAATTTTCTTTCGTTAACCTGAGGCCGCATTATACCGCCCGCAGGTTATGCTAGAGGGAACAGAGGGGATTGTGTTTTAACACCACGGTTGCATCCCCGTGTATTTCCTTCAGTCCTGGCAGTCCACGGCCCAGTACCAGATAACTGCCCCGTCACCCGCACCTAGCCCCGAACGTCTGCTCTCCCTTGGCCTCGGGTTCACTGCCCACCTTGTAAGGACACCAGCTCCTCCGTCCCACAGGAGGACACCCGCTGCAACCCTTGCTCCCCCAAGCGCTCGGTCTCCCCTTACGGCACCTTGTTCACCTCAACACATCATTATACGGCGTGCACGACATCTCATCAGAATATAAAGTTACAGCGAGTTAGTACTACCACTACAATCATTGTCAAAAAAAGGGCTCTGAGCACTATGTGACTTAACATCTGAGGTCTTCAGTCCCCTAGAACTTAGAACTAATTAACCTAACTAACCTTAGGACATCGCACACATCCATTCCCGAGGCAGGATTCGAACCTGCGACCGTAGCGGTCGCGCGGTTCCAGACTGAAGCGCCTACAACCGGTCGGCCACACCGGCCGGCTAATTATTGTCATTTTCCTCATTTAAATTCGAAGTGCAACCAGCGTTTTTAATTGCAAATTATTGCACAATCAGCTTAACTGCTCATGCATCCAAGTTTCTGCCAAGAAAATATATAGAAGAATGGAAAATAATATCAAGGATTGTTAGATGAAGCTGTTTGGCTTTAGGAAAGGTGCAGGCATCAAAGAGGCAGTCCTAACGTTGCGGATGATAACGGAAGTATAACTAAAGAGATATCAAAACACTTTCATAACATGTGTTGACGTAGCAAAAGCGTGCGACAATGCTAAATGGTGCAAAATATCCGAAATTCTGAGTGAAATACAGGTAAGCTACAGCGAAAGATGGATAATATGCAATGGGTATAAGACCCAAGGGCGAAAAATAAGAATGGAAGGCCAAGAATGAAGTGCTCGAATTAAAAAGGGTGTAAGACAGGGATATAGTCTTTCGCCCTTACTGCTCAATTTATACACTGAAAAAGCAATGACGGAAATAAAAGTTCAAGAATGGGATTAAAATTCATGATGAACAGATATCGGTGATAAGATCCGGTGGCCGGCCGGAGTGGTCGAGCGGTTAAAGGCGCTACAGTCTGGAACCGCACGACCACTACGGTCGCAGGTTCGAATGCTGCCTCGGGCATGGATGTGTGTGATGTCCTTAGGTTAGTTAGGTTTAAGTAGTTCTAAGTTTTAGGGGACTTATGACCACAGCAGTTGAGTCCCATAGTGCTCAGAGCCATTTGAACCAACCAAGATTCGGTGATGACATTGCTATCCTCAGTGAAATTGTAATTACAGGATCAGTTGAATGTAATGAACAGTCTAATGACTACAGAATATGGATTGAGAATAAATCGAAGAAAAACGAAAGAATTAGAAGCTGCAGAAATGAGAAAAGCGAGAAATTTAACATCACAATTGGTGATCACAAAGTAGATGAAGTTAATAAATTCTTCCACCTAGGCAGCAAAACAACCCGTGACGGACGGAGCAAGAAGGATATGAAAACCAGACTAGAAGTGGCAAAAAGGCATTGCTGGGGAAGAGAACTTTTACTAGTATCAAACATAGGTCTTACAAGAGGAACAAATATCTGAGAATGTATGTTTGGAGCATACCATTGTATGTTAGTGAGACATGGAACGTGGGAAAACCGGAACACAAGAGAATAGAAGCATTTCATAGCTGATGCTACAGAAGAATGTTGAAAATTAGGTGGACTGATAAGGTAAGAAATGAGGAGGTTCTCCGCAGAATCGACGAAGAAAACAGAACTAGAAGGGACACTATGGTAGGACACCTGTTACGACATCAGAAAATAACTTCCATAGTGCTAGAATCAGCTGTAGAAGGTAAAAACTGTAGAGAAAGACAGAGATTAGAATACATCCAGCAAATAATGAACACTGAGTACGCAATTTGCAAGTGCTACTCTGAGATGAAAAGGCTGGCACAGGAGATGAATTCTTGGCCGACAGCATCAAACCAGTCAGAAGACTGACGACTCAAAAAAAAAAAAAAAAAGAACATAAAAAGGAAAAAAACATGTAACTTAACATAAATCGTCCGTTGGCGTCCAGCAAGCGAATCGAGCATGCTTTAACTCTGTTGCATGCTGGTTACCAACGGTGATACACGTGTTACTCTTCACTGACCACGGGTGGAGCTAACAGGAAGAAAGGAGATGCGTTCAGCGTTTTACAGCAAATTAACATGGGGCGATTAGTGTCTGGTGCTGTAAGGTTGCGTTTCACTTTGCAATGAAAAACCAGTCCAAATTACCGTGAATTCCGAACTATTGAGAGTTTAAGGTGTACGTCTTCCTTCAGGCTGGTGAGCAGGTGCTTTTACGTCCAATTGTTGCCAGTATTTATTTATTTATTTATTTTTCTTTGCTTGATGTCAACATATCTTCCCGTCTGTCCAATCTAAAATAACTGGGAAACTACACTTGATTTTATTAATACATTTTTTTTTAGTTACTGGTTTCATAATCTCTAAAATGTTTCGTCTGTTACTTCATCGTAGTGCTTCTGTTGTACCTACTATTACTACTGTTAATGTTCACTTGCTCTTGCTAGCGTTTCGACAGCACGTTAATAGTCACCAACTTCTGTCCACATTTCCTGGTTGTTTGGCAGCAAAGTACGCTGCGATAGCTACTTTAGAGATTACGCTAAAAAATCATGGTACTGAATCCCCCCTTTGTGCTGTTTAACAAGCAAATTAACGCAAATTGCACGAAATGAAACCAATCTCCATTAAATAATGTAAACGAGCTGAAAATACATTTTAATGGTAGCCATTAATTCCAAATATCTGGCGGTAAGCCGCAGCATTTCATTGCGTATTTCGTAGACAGATGAGCGTTTATAGCACTGCTGCTACTCAAACGACACAAAAAGCGATATTGTTTTGTACTTGCAGAATACTTACTCAATATCGTTTCTCTGTGTAAATGTGAAAACCTTTAAACTAATTAACAGGGCAGGCACTTAGACAGAGATTTGAAGAATGAGAACTGACAATTGGCAGAAAGTTTTATTTTGAAAGTGAATATTACACTACTGGCCATTAAAATTGCTACACCACGAAGATGACGTGCTACCGACGTCAAATTTAACCGACAGGAAGAAGATGCTGTGATATGCAAATGATTAGCTTTTCAGAGCATTCACCAAGGTTGGCACCGCTGGCGGCACCTACAACCTGCTTACATGAGGAAAGTTTCCAACCGATTTCTCATACACAAACAGCAGTTGACCGGCGTTGCCTGGTGAAACGTTGTTGTGATGCCTCATGTAAGGAGAAGAAATGCGTACCATCACGTTTCCGACTTTGATAAAGGTCGGATTGTAGCCTATCGCGATTATGGTTTATCGTATCGAAACATTGCTGCTCATGTTAGTCGAGATCCAATGACTGATAGCAGAATATGGAATCGGTGAGTTCAGGAGGGTAATACGGAACGCCGTGGTGGATCCCAACGGCCTCGTATCACTAGCAGTCTAGATGACAGGCATGTTATTTGCATGGCTGTAACGGATCGTGCAGCCACGTCTCGATCCCTGAGTCAACAGATGGAGACGTTTGAAAGACAACAACCATCTGCACGAACAGTTCGACGACGTTTGTAGCAGCATGGACTCTCAGCTCGGAGACCATGGCTGCGGTTACTTTGACGCTGTATCACAGACAGGAGCGCCTGCGATGGTGTACTCAACGACGAAGCTGGGTGCACGAATGGCAACATGTCATTTTTTCGGATGAATCCAGGTTCTGTTTAGAGCATCATGATGGTCGCATCCGTGTTCAGCGACATCGCGGTGAACGCACATTGGATGCGTGTATTCGTCATCGCCATATTGGCGTTATCACTCGGCGTGTTGGTATGGCGTGCCATTGGTTACACATCTCGGTCACCTCTTGTTCACATTGACGGCACTTTAAACAGTGGACGCTACATTTCAGATGTGTTACGACCCGTGGCTCTACCCTTCATTCGATCCCTGCGAAACCCTACATTTCAGCAGGATAATGCACGACCGCATGTTGCAGGTCCTTTCTGGATACAGAAAATGTTCGACTGCTGCCCTGGCCAGCACATTCTCCAGATCTCTCACTAAGTGAAAATGTCTGGTCAATGGTGGCCGAGCAACTGGCACGTCACAATACGCCAGTCACTACTCGTGATGAACTGTGGTATCGTGTTGAGGCTGCATGGGCAGCTGTACCTGTACACGCCATCCAAACTCTGTTTGACTCAATGCCCAGGCCTATCAGGGCCGTTATTACGGCCACAGGTGGTGTACCCTTTCCGGAGAATTTTTAAAAGACAATATTATTTATGAATGCTAATGATCATTGAGCTAAGTGTAAGCTCCTCAGAGAAATTTTGAAACAGTAATCTCCCTAGCAATTAAATGTACAGACAAAGGCAATAAGAATGTGAAATTCGCAATCCGAATCAAGGTGTAAACTCTCACGAAAATAATGAGAGACAATTTAATGCTAATGAAACTTCAGTGATAATGATAACTCAATTAAACCGAAATATCGGTCTTTGGCCCTGTGCAAAAATCAGAATTAATTTCTTACCTCAGTATAACTGCATGTCAAATTTCTGCTCTTATTGTTGGCCACGGCTTGGAGGAAATGCATTGCAAATAATATTTCCTTTTTTTTTTTTTTTTAATTTAACTGAAACTTTTCATTAAGGGAAATGGAAGGAAATCGTTGGTTCAATTAAAAGGTTCTTTTGTAAAAATTACTTTGAAATCAAAATTATTATTGGGGCGATTATTGCACAAATTAGTTACAATTAATTTACATTATTACCTAAGGGCATTGCTGATTCATTACTTTGTTTAAAAAATAATATACCTCGTCCTGAATCTTGACCAGAATGCCATGTCGACGCCCGCCGACTCCTCACACACAACTGCACTCGACTGCTACTACCGACATACTGCACTGCTCACAGACTGCCCACAGACAGACTGCTCGCAACTGTACTGCACGACTACTACCGACCGACTACTGGACGCAACTGAACTGAGCTACTGCTACCGACAGAGTACTACACTGCACGAGGACTACTGACAGACAACTGTTCGCAACACTTGCGCGGTCAAGCGCAAACTAACCACGATAAATGGCTCTCTGGTCAGAGACTCTGCAATGCCTCGCCATCGCCGCCACACAACACACGTGTTTCATAACCCTCCACTGGGGGGGGGGGGGGGGTGGTGGGGGGGGGGAAATTTGGCAGCGATGGTGAGTCATTTGGACTTGCCAAGCGCGGCAAAATTTTTCTTTAATTAATCAACTTGTACAATTTACAGAATATTTTGATGTAGTACACGAATCAAATGTTGTGCACATGCACCGAGTACAAAACATTTCCCACAAGGACAAAATGTGAGTACAGAACATAGTAGCAAATCAGAAAACTGTATCTACAAATTATTTGACAGATAACAAAGTGCACACGCACTGAAAAAATTCTGTAGCATTTTCAGAACAAATAAACAGAATGGCAGAAAATCATGTTGACAAGTGACGTGAGTGTACTCGCACTGGAGTTGAGAACATATCAGCAAATGACGAAATGTATATACAATGAGTAACAAATGACATAAGTGCATACGCACTGAAGTAATGAACATACAGAATGAGTACAAATCATATTGAAAAATGAGAAAAGTGCACAGGCACTGAAGTTCAGTAGAAAGCATATTAACACATAACGTAAGTGCACATGCACTGTAGTTCAGAACATATCATCAAAATAAAAAATGTATATACAATATAAAAGACAAGAGTACACATATACTGTACTTCAGAACAAATCGAAAAAATGTCTTTAGCATTTTCACAACAAATAAACATAATGGCAAAAAAAAATCATGTCGACAAGTGACATAAGTGTACTCGCACTGGAGTTCAGCAAATCGAAAAAAAATGTATAGCCCATGAACATAAATGATGTTAGCAAAAAAAATTATTTTCACTATTAGGATAGGAAAGGGAAGGATTGCATCATGGTTGTAGCACTTTAGATTGCACACAGCTGTTCTGAAAGTCCATATCTTTCCACAGAAGTACAACACCAAGTGACACAATTTGAAGTTCTTTTCCCATCAGAATTTATCAGCGTAGCCAAGACACTGAACTGTCGTAGTAATGTTCCATGTTTTCATTTTGGCAGTACACTAGGTACACCAAACAGTGCGACCATAATAACGTCTTCATCGCTCACGGCATGTCGTGTCAACACCACGCTCTTACAAGGCACACCAACGTAGAATTAGTGCAAAAACCAAATATAGTGCTCCATGATCATGAGGATGGACAGGACAAATAGACATTGCAGTAATTCAGGGTAGTTAGCTCATAAGGTGAAGGACATTAAGTCACATAATATTGAGAATTACAGTAGTAGTTTGCGGCATTCATAGCCTAGTTATTGAACATTTCTGTACCATGTATTTAGTATTACAGAATGATGTTCATAAAATTAAATTATTGGCATCATGGGTAATCGTATTACAATAAACAGTGGCAGTCCTTGGCCAGTTACAAAGCTTATTTAGTATGACAGAATAATGTTCATCAGAAGTCTTAATTGAAAAGGAGAGTCAATTATTGGCCTAGCATTAACATAATACATTGAGTGATACAAATTATTGGCACTCATTGGCCATTTACCAAAACATGAAAAGTCAACATTGAAAACAAGAGCTAATTAATGGCATAATTAATAACGTAATTCATTTAGTGACATTAATTATTGGCACTCAGTGGCCAGTAATAGAACATGAAAAATCATCATTGAAAACAGGAGCTAATTAATGGCATAATTAATAACGTAATTCATTTAGTGACATTAATTATTGACACTCAGTGGCCAGCAAGTATTGAATAGAATAAAACATTGTTCATCATTCAGTATTATTCAGATCATTAAGAAGTCATTATTAAAAATCACTTAATTACAGTCATAGCATTAATAATCATGGGCATTATAAGTAGTCTCATTACAATAAACAGTGGCAGTTATTAGCCAGTTACAAAGCATTATTTTATATTTTTTTTTTTTGTATTATTAAGAAGTTATTACTGAAGTGACACTATTCAGAGCTAATCAGTATTATTCAGAATTATCATAAACTAGTGACATTATGTGGGACTGGTAATACATTTTTTTTTGTTAACAATGCATTGCGTTGGGATCGATAATTAATTGCTGAGGCATAACAATATTTGCTTTTGACCTATTGCTGCAAATGAGGATAGGTAACGTCATTCGTCATGAGTCAGCTGTAGCAAGGTTATGTAACAAGGCAGTATATGTGATCACATTTATAAATGATAGACACAAATGGGTAAAAAAAAAAATAAAAATGCAAGTACTAGAACAGGTATAATAAGTAACAGGTTTAGTACGTATCATGAAAAGCTTCTCCTGGAAAAAAAATACAAAATGGATTATTGACCTGAAAGAAGAAACGCATTTTATGCTGAAAAGTAGTGAACTTCGAATTAACAGGTAGTGAAATGTGTATAAAAATGTGTTCCATATCTGTCCTTTCCAAAACTTTCCGTCATCCTACTATGCAATATAACACCTGCTGTCAAAGCAAACTGCAACAAATACTTAAATAACTACATAGCATAAATACATAACTTCAACATTATCCTCATCTGTAAAGAAAAAAACTTCATTATCAATCACTTCATTATCCATATTATCATAACTTCATTATTATCACCACCTATAAAGAAAAACTTCATTATTCATAACAGCATATCCTTCATCATTATTCATCAGCATTCATTATCATCTGCAAAAAAAATCACTTCATTACTCATTACACAACTATTCCTTATCTCTAGCATATTTCATCACTAAAACTAAGATGTGTAGTTCTGTCTGACAGCCTGCATCAATCGCCTTGTATTCTGAAAGAAAAATTAGTTAAGACTGCTATTCTACGATGAGTATAGTATATTCTTGTTAATGCTTGTTAATCCTGATCCATTTACTCTTCCTCACAAAGTTATTGCATCTTCTTTCGTTTATTCCGTAGGTGAAATTCCCATTTCTCTTGAATTTATTTCTTACACGCATCATTTCTTTCTGAAATTGATGAACAAAGATTAATGTCTTGCATTTAAATCATATACCCACTAAATAATGACTGGTTTATGGTGACATAATTAACCATACAGCATAACATGACAGAAAACGTAATATGTCAAAGACATTGACAGTGTTCAGATGCAAAAAATGTACACAGAATAATACAATGCAGCAGCAAAAAAAAATGTAAAACAGTCATGATGTTGAGATATCATAGGGCAACAAAAATGTCAAAGTCAACTGGTGTGTGTCATATCTTCACTATTTCACAGTGCATATAAACAAAACTGGAATACAATCATACACACAAAAAAAATGGAAAATGTGCACGGTCTAATGTGTAACGACAAGAAAAGCGACCTGCTAACCTTACCTTGTCGGGCACTTGCCAAGAAAAAATACGATAATCATCAGTAATTAGTCATGTGAATATAATTGCGTAAGTGGGCATAAAAAAATTAGTAAATGGCATCATAGTGTGTCGAATCATAAAGTGTCTTCATTCAATAAAGGGTTTAATATTTGACCAATGGTGGTTGCCTTTCGATTTTCTGGTTCTCAAAGTTTCGACGTGTACAACATTGGGGTGAGGGATGCTGCGAATCCGATATGGACCTGCGTATAGAAGTTCAAATTTACTGCACTTACCTTTTAATTTGCTGGATAAATAGTGTGTACGCACTGATATCTTCTGTCCAACGTGAAAGTCGCGGCGTGTACAAACCTGTTTTTGCTGTCTTCTCCGGCGCTCTGCGGCACGTTTGATGTTTTTCAGCGCAATGTCAATTATTTCGTGGTGTCTTAGTCGACGACATTTAGGGAAGTTTACTAATTCTTTAATTTTGTTTGGTGGTTCAACGTTTTTCAGTATAACAAGCGGAGATAGCATAGTGGATTCATTTAGAATGGAATTAATTACATCTTGGAATGAGAGTATGTGTGTATCCCAATCAATATGTCTTCTGTGGCAGTATATTCGGCACAGCTTACCAATTTCTTTCATTAACCGTTCACAAGGGTTCGAAGAAGCATGGTACTTGGATATATAAATCGGAGAAATGTTTCTAGCTCGTAACATGCGTGTCCATATGCCAGAACGAAATTGAGATCCATTGTCAGAAATTACTTTCATCACATGCCCTACATGAAATAGAAAATGTTTTACAAATGCTTTCGAAACAGTTTTAGCAGTAGCTTTGCGTAACGGAGTGAAAGTAACAAATTTTGAAGTGAGCTCAACAGCGACAAAGATGTAGCAAAAACCTCTGTTAGTTCTCGGAATCGGACCAAAAATGTCTACTGCGGCCATATGTCTTAATTTAACAGGTACAATGGGATATAAAGGAGGAATATGTGAAGTGGTGTCTGATTTAGCTTTCTGGCAAATTTTACAAGACGCTAAAACTCGTCGTATACGTTTCTCCATGTTGGTAAGATAACAGTTCTGTCTCAGTATAAGAAAACATTTTCTTGCTCCGTAATGTGCGTAACTTAAATGAGTGTACCACATTAATTTGTTAACCAGTTCGTCAGGAATGCATAATAACCAATTGTTGCTGTCAGGATGAGAGCGGCGAAACAGAATGTCATTGCCTACAGTGTAATGGTTTCTAATCGTAACATTATTCTTATCTTGCCAAAGGTGTTTAATTTCTTTCCACACGTTGTCTTTATTTTGTTCTTGTGCTATGTCCTGTAATGACGATGAAATAAAGTTTTCAAATGCAACTTGCTGAATGTACATGACACTGAAATTTGCTTTGCAGAAGTTGGTTGCTACGTCTTGCTGATTGTTGCTGAGAGAACGCGATAGTGCGTCTGCTATAACATTTTGCGTGCCGGGAATGTGAACAATCGTAAAATTAAATTCCTGTAATTAAGTTTCCATCTGCTTAATCTGTCGTGAGTGAATTTAGCCGAAAGTGAAAATTGTATTGCTCTGTGGTCTGTATAAACGGTGGTATGTCTGCCATAAAGAAAATGCCGAAATCTCGTGAAAGCCCATACAACGCATAATGTTTCAAGTTCTGTAACAGAATAATTTCGCTCAGCAGGTGACAAAATGCGACTTGCAAATGCGATGTTTTTAATTACTGTTGAGCCTTCTTCTTCAATTTCCTGGAAAATGTGTACGCCTAAAGCGGTATTGGAACTGTCGGTGGCAATGGAAAAATTTCTGGTAAGGTCTGGGTGCGATAAAAGTGGAGCATTCAACAAAGCATGTTTCAGGTTCATGAATTCAGAATGTGCTTGCTTATCCCATGACCAAATACTGTTTTTACCTGTCAATTGGCATAACCTGGGTGTGTCTAAAGCGGAGTGATGAATAAATTTACGAAAAAAATTAATTAAACCCAAAAAACTTCGTAATTGCTTCTTCGTCGTAGGAACAGTAATGTCACGTAGAGCTTGAAGTTTTTCCGGATCAGGTGCAATGCCTTCTGCTGAAATTACGTGTCCAAGAAATTTTATAGATGTTTTACCAAAATGCGATTTACTGAGATTAACTGTGAGTCCTTGTGCACGAAAAGTTTGCAACAGATGTTCAAGAATCATATTGTGTTCAGACCAGTTAGCTTCTGCAATAAGAATGTCGTCTACGTACGTTGTAATTTTGTCTTTAAGTTCTGTCGGAAGTATTGTGTTCAAACCGCGAATAAAAGCTGCTGAAGAAATAGTTAAGCCGAATGGTAATTTGCAAAATTGATAACAGTCGCCAAAACAAAGAAATTCTGTGTATTTTCTACAGTTCGGATGAAGCTGAATTTGCCAAAATCCCGATTTCAAATCTAATGTGGAATAAATAGCAGTACCATGAAATTTCTGTAAAAGTTCCTCTAAAGTCTGTGGTCGATCTGTTTCATTAATAATAAAGTCATTAATGTGACGTGAATCAAGTACAAGACGAAGTGAGCCATCTTTTTTCTTAACAACATGCAGCGGGTTTATGTACGGACTAACTGCTGGTTCAATAATTCCTTGGTCGAGCATATCCTGCAATTCTTTTTTTAACCTGTTCTCTGTGGATATATGGAATGGGATAATGCTTTGCTTTAAATGTGTCGTGCTGTTTCACTTGAAATTCATACATAAAGCCGAACATAGTACCAGGAATGTTGTCGAAAACTGGAGCTTGCTGTAAAAGAATTTTGTGTAATTGCGTTCGTTCGTCGTCTGTAGTTGCACTGCTTTGTCTAACTTTATCGGAAATCATCTGTATTACGTCGTAGTCAGCTTCGTCTGGAGTATTATAGTTATGTACGTACGTATCCGTGAACAATGTGGAATTACAGTCAATGTTACGCGTTGCGGAAATGACCTCTGTGCGGTTAATTGTTTGTTCTTCCGCAGATAGTGAGTGCTGAAATTCTATAGCAAATTGTATATTTTCATCCTTCAACATTAAATAAGAATTCTGAAAATCAATAACTGCGTCATGTTGTACCAGAAAATTCGTACCTAAAATAACATCTGTTGTCAATAAAGGAACTATCCAAAAATTTGAGTGGAAAGTATGACATCCAATACAAAATGATAAATGCGTCTGTAATTTAACGTCTACTCCTTTACTCGATACTGCTCCCTTCACTTTTGTTTTGCCTAAAGGTAATGTCGGATAAGTATTCTCTTTGTTGCACTCGTTGAAAGTCTCCTCATTTATTACTGATATAGGTGATCCGGAATCAATTACTGCTGAGAATTTCGATGAACCAATTTTAATTTCGATGACAGGATGTGAAATAGTTTTCTGAACAAATGGTCTTTCCTGTAAAAGAGTGTCTCTGATATCGTCAAAAGTAATTACATTTTCGTGAACAACATTTTGCGTGTCAAAGGTAGTGCTTGTGTTATTGGAAGATGCGTCCTGCGCAGTATCTAGTCAGATTCTATCTGACGTGTTATTATTATTAGGAGGATTCTGTGGCATTTGTACTATTTGAACTGTTCTATTACTTCTTCCAGACGTGTTACCCCCTGGATGATACCTACTGTCGGGTTCATTCATGAGAATATGTTCTTGTTGATTACTTTGTTGCTGGTAAGACCGACTGTTATTAAACGTATGTTGGTAATTATGCTCATTGTTTTTACGTCTGTCGTGAAAGTCATTCCTATACGGTGCATTGCGATAGGAATTGAAATACTGTCTTCTCTGTACGTAGTTGTTTCCTTGCTGCCGTGCGTTACTATTTGTTGGATCTGGGACTATACGTGCACGCGGCGGAACATTAAAGCCTGGTTGATCTTGTGCATTACATTGTTGGTTATGTATTCCAACCGGCTGACTTTCATGCTGTTGTGGTGGAAAACGTCTATTGTTACCAAAATGTGCTCCCTGTTGCTGAAAATTTTGACGATATCGATAATCTGAATTTTGTCTGTGATTTAAGTTCTGGTAGTTGTCGTTCCTAAAGCGTCTGTTACTTTTCCTATTGAGATTGCGTCCCTGATCATAATTACTGCAAGTTTGTTGACCTTGGTTATTATACGAAAAGTTTTTATTTACAAAAGAATAATCAGATTGCTGTACTTCCAAGAGCTGTAAAAGATCTCTGAATGCTGAAATGTTTTCCTTTTGCTGCCCCGTTAGAAGTGACACCCTTAATGACCGTGGTAATTTAGAGATGCATAATTGTATAAGTGCGGATTCACTGTACGGTTCGCTTAGGTACTGGTTTTGTTGGACCATATGCTCAAAAAATTGCGTGACACTGGGAAAATTGGAGTTCTCATAATTTGGCAAACTAATTAGTTGATCTTTAATTCCGCGCTGTGTCGTCTTTGACCAGTACGCTGATAGAAAAGCATTCTGAAACTCTTCTACCGAATAGCACTGTCTCGCGATCGGTCTCATACGAGTTGCCGGTTCGCCTTCCAAAAAGCTGCAAATAAATTCAAGTTTATGCGTAACAGGCCAAGTCGGTGGAAGAGCAAAGCTAAATTGTTGAATCCAATCCAGTGGTTGAATCTGCGTTCTATCATTTTTAAAAACTATAAACTTTCTCACTGAAAGAAAATGTTTGTAATCGAAATTGTCATCTCTGTGTGATGGAACAGGTTCAGGATCGTAAGAGAATCTATTGAACTGTGGTTGATCGGAATCTAAGTCCCGTACTCTCTGTAGATTACCCAAATTATACGCGCTGCGTGAGTCTGACAAATGTTCATAAAGTGGCGTCTGTTGTGGTATGTTATTATTAACTGAAATGTTTTTCATCTCTGTTACTTCTTGTTGTAAACTCGACAATTTTCTACGCAACGTGTTATTAGACGAATCGATCTCATTAATTGTCTGCTGTAAATTTTGAAATTCAGGTGTTTGGTTAAATTAAACCGGTGCAGTATCGTCTGATTTATTATCATTATTACTTTCAATAGCATCAATACGACTGGCTAATTCATCATATTTTTCAGTCAGTATTTTTGCCTGATCATCGGTTTTAGAATCGGACGCATTAATCTGTTTTTGCAACTTACGTGTAGTTTCGCTCAGTTTTTTAACATCAGCTTTGATGACATCGCAATCCTGTGTTAGTTCTAATTGTTCGAATCTGTCTGTCACTGTTTGAATATTTACTGTGTGTGTATCTGTTTTTGATTTAAGATCAGAAATTTCGTCACGTAATTCCGCGTTCAACTGTTCTATGGCATTAATTTTGTCGGACACTGTAGTAATATTATTGTCTACATACGTCTTCGCTTTCGCAAACATTTTACGTTTGTCTTCCTGTCTTTGAGCAGTGATTGTTTCCATGACTTGACGTTTGACTTTATTTTGATCCTGAATAAATTTGCGGAAACGCGTATCACTGTTTTGTATGTGGAGATTAAAGCGTTCGTCAATCTGAGTGTTCTGTTGGTCGAATTTCGCGTCGATTTTTTCATCCATTGTGCGCGAAAGTTCTGCTGTCATTGCTTTAAACTCGTCGCGTAATTGTGTAGCTTTTTCAGAGCATTGTTTAGCGACTCCGTTAATTTCGTCTCTAAGTGTTTCTGTTGCGGCTGTTTGCATTTCCCTTAATTCCTGAGCAACAGACCTAATTTCTTCGCTACTTTTTTTTGAACAAGCCTCAATTTCCACGCGCAACTGCTCCTTAGTGTCATGACACTGTGCAGCAACGGCTCTAATTTGTTCACTAAGCTGTCTGGAATTGTCGTCTAATTTTTCATTTAAGTGTCTGGAATTGTCGTCTAATTTTTCATTTAACTGTTTGGAATTGTCGTCTAATTTTTTATTTAACTGTCTGGAATTGTCGTCTAATTTTTCATTAAAGTATTGTTTGAGTTTTTCGTTATTTCGTTTGGAATTGTTGTCTATTTTCTCACTTTGCTGTTGTAGCAAACTTGTCATAATTCGTACCAAGTCAAAATTAGCGTTTATATTATCTGTACTGTTTAGTGGTGGATCTGGAATTGTCTCGTTTTCTGTAACCATTTGGTTATTCTGAGATTTACAAAAAGGTTTGCCACTTAAACATACACTGTCAGTCCCTATTTCGGAATTAAATAAATCCGTCGTACTTTCACTACACTGACCATTTTCATTCGAAAAATTTGTCGGTACGTTACTTGAATTTTCCAAACCGGTTGTGTTAGGCTCGGCAGCGCTCATTACAATAGAGCGTCCCGCGTCATCAATTGTCGTCAAATTAACACGAGACATAGCCGAGTTCGTTTGTTCATCATTAAGACAAAAGTCATCATTAGTGGTTGGAACGCATTGATTGTCAGTGAACGCAGGATTGTCATCATTACACTGCGTGTCACTAGTACTATTGGTGAAGTTATTTAATTCGCTTATTTCGTTCATAATACCTCGCGATACACTATTCACAGTCTTTCGCGGCTTTTTTACAACAGTCACAATTATTCACAAAAGAAATAAGCACAAATACAAAAAGGCAACAAACAAATACAACAGAGCAACGAATTGCCGTTGACCTGTAGAAAGAAAGTCACAATATTAGTAAAAGCGTTGCGCTAAATCCTAATTATATCTAAGCAAATAAGAGCAGATATCTGACTGTTTTTCAAAAGATTCTCAACGAAATACGATCCTGGACTGGGTGTCGCCAAGTGTAACCTTTCCGGAGAATTTTTAAAAGACAATATTATTTATGAATGCTAATGATCATTGAGCTAAGTGTAAGCTCCTCAGAGAAATTTTGAAACAGTAATCTCCCTAGCAATCAAATGTACAGACAAAGGCAATAAGAATGTGAAATTCGCAATCTGACTCAAGGTGTAAACTCTCACGAAAATAATGAGAGACAATTTAATGCTAATGAAACTTCAGTGATAATGATAACTCAATTAAACCGAAATATCGGTCTTTGGCCCTGTGCAAAAATCAGAATTAATTTCTTACCTCAGTATAACTGCATGTCAAATTTCTGCTCTTATTGTTGGCCACGGCTTGGAGGAAATGCATTGCAAATAATATTTCCTTTTTTTTTTGAAATTTAACTGAAACTTTTCTTTAAGGGAAATGGAAGGAAATCGTTGGTTCAATTAAAAGGTTCTTTTGTAAAAATTACTATGAAATCAAAATTATTACTGGGGCGATTATTGCACAAATTAGTTACAATTAATTTACATTATTACCTAAGGGCATTGCTGATTCATTACTTTGTTTAAGAAATAATATACCTCGTCCTGAATCTTGACCAGAATGCCATGTCGACGCCCGCCGACTCCACACACACAACTGCACTCGACTGCTACTACCGACATACTGCACTGCTCGCAGACTGCCCACAGACAGACTGCTCGCAACTGTACTGCACGACTACTACCGACCGACTACTGGACGCAACTGAACTGAGCTACTGCTACCGACAGAGTGCTACACTGCGCGAAGACTACTGACAGACAACTGCTCGCAACACTCGCGCGGTCAAGCGCAGACTAACCACGATAAATGGCTCTCTGGTCAGAGACTCTGCAATGCCTCGCCATCGCCGCCACACAACATACGTGTTTCAGTGGTTGTTCTGGGTACTGATTTCTCAGGATCCATGCCCCCAGATTGTGCGAAAATGTAATCACGTGTCAGTTCTAGTATAATATATTTGTCCAATGAATACCCGTTTATCATCTGCATTTCTTCCTGGTGTAGCAATTTTAATGGTCAGTTGTGTAGCAGTGGTATTAGAAGTCGGGTCAATGTAGCAGACTTCCAACGTTGACAGGAGGCATTTAGAGACACTACGAAGAGGACTATTCTGCTGCCAAGTACTTCCGACTGTCGAAGTGTAGACCGACGATTTCAAGTATTATAACTTAGAGAGCACCAAGACGCTAGGAGTCATTCATGTCACGTAAATCATATTCAGTGGAAACTGAGACTGAAAACTGACTTGCGAACGAAGCTATTCCCGACAGAGTTCTTGTATTAGGTACGTGTGGAAGTTCGCACCGTTTCTGTCTTGCATGTTCGTATTCCGGATATTATGGCTCTGTTTATCGATTGCCTTTCTTTATTTGTAGTTCATTATTGCTATTTGAGCCTACATATCGTCATTTTGTCATTTGTAGATGGTGAATGGAGCTATGGACGCTACAAAATGGAATGCCACGTGGAGAAATCGGAACATTTCCAACATATTCTTGTTTTTGAGTATAGAGGGGATGACAGCGGAGGCGGCAGCCAAAAACTTTTGCATTGTGTTTTTTGGGTTAATACCAGGGGACAGAGCACGGCAAAAAAAAACTGTTTTCTCTTTTAAAGGAGGATCATTTTGGCGTTAGTGATTCTCCACGTTCAGAAAGACCTTTTGGGCTGACGAACATCGTTTAAACGCGTTAATCCTCAATGGTCCACGTCATTGCACTCGTTAACTGACAAATATGATTAACTGCGATCGTTCCACCACCGTGCAACATTTGAATGCATTGGGGAAGGTTCTATGCAGAATCGGAGAGGAAAGGAATATGTGGAAAACACTGATAAGGAGAAGGGACAGGATGATAGGACATCTGCTAAGACATGAGGGAATGACTTCCATGGTACTAGAGGGAGCTGTAGAGGGCAAAAACTGTAGAGGAAGACAGAGATTGGAGTACGTCAAGCAAATAATTGAGGACGTAGGTTGCAAGTGGTACTCTGAGATGAAGAGGTTAGCACAGGAAAGGAATTCGTGGCGGGCCGCATCAAACCAGTCAGTAGACTGATGACAAAAAAAAAAAAAGAGGAAGGTTCAAGAGCCGGGTGTATGGGTACTACATACTCTAAGCAAAAATCATTAAGATCAGTGGGTGGCTGTATGTACATCTCTGCTTGCTTGTCGTCAACTGGCTCGTGAGAAACTCCGACTTTTCCTAGCGTTTATCATTAGTGGTGACGAGAAATGGTGCCTTCATGCTAACATAAGGAAAAGAAAGGGAAGGTTGGGCCAAAACAAACTCCCCGTGCAAAGATCTACGTGCATAGAAATAACATAATGCTATGGATCTGGTAGAACAGTGTGGTGTACTACGAATTACTTCTCCGAGGTGTAACCATCACTGCTGATATTTATTGTCAACGACTGAAGCGTCTTGCAGAAGCAATCCAAGAATAACTCCACGATAACGCCCTCCCGCATTCTGCTAGACTGAGAAAAAGCAATATACATGAGTTGGGTTGGTAAGTTATTGCGCACCCACCTTTTTCACCTGATTTTGGGCTCTTTGCTTTTCACTTTTTCCACTCTCTGTCGAACAACTTTCAAGGAACTTCCTTTTCGGAAGAAAATATACTCCGAACACGACTCGAGAAGTTCTTCATTTCAAAATCTTGTGATTTCTACAGTCGTGGAATCGAATAGCTACCCCAGTGTTGGCAAATTCTCCCTTTAAATATACTGTATGAAAAATCTGAAATGATTCATTTTATTATAGAAATATTACAACATGACGAAAATACGGATATCACTAAAAACGACGTCGTGGTAGAACCACAGACATTTGTAGCTGCAATAAAACTTGTTTCTACAAAATATAAGACAATAAGCAGAAGGCGTAGCACTCACGAATCTCAAAATGAATATACTGATATCGTGTCCCGAAACTAAGCCCTACGAATCTGAAAATACGAGAAGTCCTACAAAGATAACATGGGATACAACTCGAAATAATATTTATTCGTAAGCGCTGCACAGCACCCCCTGATGTTTCTAATGTGCGACGCTCAGTTTATTTGGCTACGTACTGACAAGGGATGTTCGTAAATCCCGGGATCCCTTTTAACAATCTATTATCTTGTTTAACAGTCAGAAAATAGCAGTAATGTCATGTATGGCCAGGACACAACGTGTCAAACCATCCGGCCACCCTCTGCAACTAACAATGCCAAACTCAGAACAACATGCCGACCCTGCGAAGGAACAGGATGAGGCCAGGATAAAGACAAGACGTTAAACACCACCCATCTCTAATATGCAAACCAACGTCTCTCGGCCTACGAAAAAGGCCAGTATCAACAGCCTCATTTACGTTCAAGGTAAACATCTAATTGCACCCGTGGCCTAGTCTTTGGTCAGTAATCAGAACGCTTTCTAACTCCGCTGCCGCTTAAATGTTGAATAAAAATCATCAGAAATGGCGGCCGAAGACTTCCGGCGTAAGAAGTCACCCTCATTCTGTCAACGGCAGAGACGAGGAGAGGACAGAGGTTCAGGGCACCGTCTTGTTGTTGGGGTGGGAACGGTCCCCAAAAGCGGAAGAATTAGTGACGGCATGACGATACAGAAGGCAAAAGAAACAACTGCATTAAAGATGTTTATCCACAGGACATGTGGCCTGTATTTAAAAAGATGTCATAATGATCTCTCCATTGTCAAAAGATTCTGGCCTAATCCCCATACGGATCTCTGGGAGGGGACTGCCATGGCCAAGATGATCATGAGAAAAAGATCGAATAACCAAAGAAAGGAAAGCGTTCTACGAGCCGCAGCATGGAATTCCAGAAGTTTGAAAGTCGTAGGGAAGATTGAAAATCTGAAAAGGGGAATGCTAAGACTCAATCTAGATGTAGTGGGAGCAAGTGAAGTGAAACAGGAAGAAGGCAAGGATTTCTCGTCAGATGAATACAAGCTAATATCAACAGAAGCAGAACATGGTATAGCGAGAGTGGTATTCGTTATGAACAGGAAGGTAGGACAGAGAATGCGTTGCTCTTAACATTACAGTGATAGGGTTGTTTTCGTCAGAATCGACAGCAGACCAAAACAATAGTTCAGGTATACAAGCCGACCTCGCAAGCAGGAGATGAACAGAGAGAGAAATTGTATAGGATCTTGCAGGAGTAACTCAGTAAGTAAGGGGAGATGAAAAACTAATAGTCATGGGGGACTGGAATGCGACTGTGGGGAAAGGAGTAGAAGAAAGGGTTAGGGAAGAATTTGGGCTTGGCAGTAGGAATGAGAGAGGAGAAAGACTGATTGGGTTTTGAAATAAATTTAGCTATCCTCCTAATCGCAAGAGGAGGAGGTATACTTGGGAAAAGCCGAGCAATACGGGAAGATTTCAATTAGACTGCGTCGTGGTTGGGCAGAGATTTCGAAATCAGATATTGGATTGTAAGGCGTAGCCAGGAGCACATACAAGATCACAATTTAGTAAGGATGATGAGTAGGCTGAAGTTTAAGAGACTAGTCAGGAAAACTCAAAGTGCAAAGAAGGGGGGGGGGGGGGGGTATGAAAGTACTAAAGAAAGGAGAAATACGCTTGAAGTTTTCTGAGGCTAAAGATACTGCGATAATGAATAGGTCATCAGGCAGCCGAGTTGAAGAGGGATGGACATAGAAATTGGGAAGAAAAACATAGGTGCAAAGAAGGTAGTTGCGAAGAAACAATGAGTAATAGAAGAAATACTTCAATTTATCGACGAAAGAAGGAAGTACAAAAATGTTCAGAGAAATTCAGGAACACAGAAATACAAGTTACTTAGGAATAAAATAAATAGCAAGTCCAGGGAAGCTAAGGCGAAATCGCTGCGTGAAAGATTTGAAGAAATCGAAAAAGAAATGATTGTCGGAAGAACTGATACACCATACAGAAAAGTCAAAACATCAAATCAAAAGCAAGGGCGATAACATTAACATTCCACTGTTAAACGCACAGAACAGAGTGGATAGGCGGGAAGAGTACACTGAAGGCCTATATGATGGGGAGAAAGAGTCTGATGAGGAGATAGGAGAAGAAGTAGGAGTCGACAGGGAAGAGATGGAGGAACCGGTATTAATCACAGAATTTAATTGAGCTTTGGAAGACTTAAAATCAAGTAAGGCAATAGGGATGGATAATATTCCATCGGAATGTCGAAAATCATTTAGAGAAGTGGCATCAAAAGTAATATGCACGTTAGTATGTAGAATGTATGCGACTGTCTATATACCATCAGACAATTCCGAAGAGAGCAAGTGCCGACAAGTGCGAGAATTATCGTAGAATCAGCTTAACAGTGCATGCATCCACTAACACGCTTGAAAATAGCTCAAGTGGCTCTGGGCACTATGGGACTTAACTGCTGAGGTCATCAGTCCCCTAGAACTTAGAACTACTTAAATCTAACTAAGGACATCACACACATCCATGCCCGAGACAGGATTCGAACCTGCGACCGTAGCGATTGCGCGGTTCCAGACTGTAGCGCCTAGAACCGCTCTGCCACTCCGGCCGGCACGCTTGAAAATCAACATCGGCGTTACATACTGTCCAAAAGCACTGACGCAGCAAAGATTGTTGTAACAAAACGCTCTGCGCTCGCGATGGATCTGTTGGATGACGATCAGTTTGGCTTTAGAGAAGGTAGAGGCACCAGACAGGAAGATCTGACGGCGCGGTTGACAATGGAAACAAGACTAAAGAAAAATCAAAACACGTTCAAAGAATTTGTCTACCCGAAAAAAAGCGTTAGACAGCGTAAAATGGTGCAAGGTGTTAGAAACTCTGTGACAAATAGGGGTAACCGACAGGTAGAGACGGGTGATATAGGGTAAGGTTGCCATCAGTGGATCCACTAACTGTTGTCTCTAACTGAAGGAAATCTAACGTTTCAAATGTTGTGAATGAATGTTAGAATTCTTCAGGTAACCTACATTGCAGTATATAACGGTTATTCTTGAAATACTTTTAACACCATCAGAAAAAAAATCTGTATTATTTTCCGTAAAGGTCCATTTATGGATACCTGTTTCCATTAATGGGCCAGTTAAATTTCATGACTGAACCATTAGATGCTTATCCGAAATTTCGCAGTTAAACACCTCTTTTTCGAGTAAGACTGGGTGGATTTGAATATGGCCATACATTATAATTAAAAAAATAAAAGGGTAGTTAAGTGTAAATTAATTTTAGTAGAACGAAGAATGCTGATTCCGCACATAAAAAGAATTAAATTAGACCAATATTGAAGTGGAGTACAGTTCTAAACCGACATTACTACGAAATTAAGCGAAATTTATGTTGCTATAGAAAAGAAATGCCATTGCGTATGACTATGGACAAATAATAAGGCAGTTCAAACTCTTTACCATAACACAGGGATAGTGTCTATCTGCAATTTAAACGAAAGTGTCTTTACTATTCTTCCTAACTCCAACGCAATATTTATGCACCCACTTCCTACAAGAAATACACTCAATCATATCTTCCATTGATCGGTTTTGACATAGTTTACAAAACAATCATTTGTTTTGGTGCTTTTCATTTGTTCAGTTTGACTCACTATAAAAAGCTTTCTCTTAAGGTTAGCGGAAAGTTTAGCACTACGTCCTAATCGATCCTTATATGGAGAACTAGTCAGTATTAAAGCTTTTGTGTGCCTTTTCCTGACCTGGCCTCCAGTGACTCGGCACCATTGGAAATACGGGAAATGTCTTGTAAAGGAAACGACTGGACCCATTAGTACTTTTTCCGATGTCCTTTGAGGTTACTGGCCGTCTTGCTGAGATTTCTGAGCATGATGTTGAACCTAACCTCCTTCCACCACTGTTGGTGGTGCTGTTGTCTCTCTCACTACTGGTAACTCTTTATTGGATGGATCGGAGTGAACTACATTACAGGTAGAAAAGTAATGATCCTTAAAGAGGTCTCTATCCACCGGTCAGACTCCAGAACGAGAAAATCCATTAACGGCCGTCTCTACAATTCCTTCCCTCCTATATGCTTTTCCAGGGTTCCTAAAAGTCCTGGATGTGCAAGTAGCAAGTTTTCCATTTCGTCTATATAGTAACTTCTTAAAGGTTTGCAGAAAGTCGCGTCTAAAGGCTGTAGTTTGTGCATGGTCTGTCCTGGAAGACAAAGCAATATCACCCTATTCTACCGGGTTAGATACAGTGCTTCCGGACTTTTTGTGTGGGTTGCATGACCATCAAGAAGGAGAACCTTATGCTCCTTCGGAAGCTTTATATGAGAAATAAAATGTTCCAGATGTTTCACTAACAATTCTTTGTTTATATATCCTCTATTTGCACCGAAAGCGAATACTGTCACGCGAGGTGCGCTATTCCTCAGCTCATCTTTACCAGTAACACGCTTGAAGATCAGCATCGATACGTACTGTCCAGCAGCATTTACGCAGCAGACATTGTTGTAGCATCACGCTCTGCGCTCGTGATGGATCCAACTTGTTGTTTCTCCTTCTTACATTCCTTGTGTCTGTTTGTACGATGGAATACCCAGCGTCATCTAAATTAAAAACTGCAGCTACTTCCAATATTTTCGGATCGATTATCTTCGTGAGATTGCCAAAAAAAAAATCTGCAACTCCCTCTTTGTTGAAACCTGGCACCAACCATGGATGTGGCCTCTGGCCGTATCAGCAAGACTTTTTTGTATCTCTTCATAAAATAGTAATACCACTTCTTGCCAGCTATCTTTTTTCTCGTGGTTGAATCTGTGCTGCATATTTTCTCTTACGGTAACTTCGAAGTTAGTCCTTAGGTATGAGGGCAAACATTCACTCTTTTAATTGCGTCACATGTTCACATATCTCTTGCTCCACTTCAGAAGCCCATTCACTAACGTTCCCCATTACTTTTTTATCCTTCAAAACAAATCAATTTTTCCCATCCAGATGACGTTGGAGAGTTGCTTTGGGAACACAACACTGCTTTGCTGCAGCATCCAAACCGAGATCACCATTTCATCATCATCAGGCGCCCGTTGCATATTCCTTTCGTTCCATTTTTCGTCTGAAACACATTTAGACATTTTGAAAACTGCGAAAGAATAGTTTAAATATACTTTAAATAATAATCTAATGTTACATATAAAACGAATTTCAAAGCCTTGAAATCTGTATTGAGCCTCTGCCTGGTAAACTTTAAAACCACTTGAACTTAAATATGCAACAGAGGCGAGCGAAATAAATTTTATCTTCGTTCAAATATACATATATACAAAGAGTATGTGTGACAGCAGTACTAAATGTAATTAACCACTGCTTTTGTTCAATTTGATAGAGTAATTGTAATATTATAGAATAATTTAATTTGTTAAATATTTAATTGTATTTATTGTTTACAATATGCAATATTTGCACTTCAAATTATTTGTAAACTAAGGTGACAAGTGTTATGGGACACCTCCTAATATAGTGTTCCAATGGCTCAAAGCACTATGGGACTTAACATTTGAGGCCACCAGACCCCTAGACTTAGAACTACTTAAACCTAACTAGCCTAAGGACATCACACCCGAGGCAGGATTCGAACCTGCGACTGTAGCAGAAGCGCGGTTCCGGACTGAAGCACCTAGAACCGCTCGGCCACAGCGGCCGGCACCTAATATAGTGTCGCACATCCTTTGGCCCGATGAAGGGCAGCAACTTGACGTGGCATGGAGTCAATAATAGTTGGAAGTCCCCTGCAGAAAAACTAAGCCATGCTGCCTCTATAGCTGAAAGTGTCACCGGTACATGATTTTGTGCACCAACTCAGTCGCGATTATGTCCGATACATGAGCGATGGGATTCATATCTGGCGGTCTGGATGGCCAAGTTATTCGCTCGAACTGTTCAAAATGCTCTTCAAACCAGTCGCGAACAATCCTGGGTGGGTGACATGCTACATTGCCCCCCATAAAAATTTCATCGTTGTTTGGGAACGGAAGTCCATGAATGGTTGTAAATGGTCTCCATGTAGCAAAACATAACCATTTCCAGTCAACAATCCGTTCAGTCGGACCAGAGCACCCAGTCCAATTCATGTAAACACAGTCCAAACCATCATGGAGCTGCTGCCAGCTTTCACAGTGCAAGTTGACAACTTGGGTCCATGGCTGCGTGGGCTCTGCGTCTCATTCGAACCCTACCGTCAGCTCTTACCAATTGAAACTGGGACTCATCTGACCAGGTCACGGTTTTTCAGTCGTCTAGGATCCCATCGATATGGTCGCGAGCCCAGGAGAGGCGCTGCAAGCGATTTCGTGCTGATAGCAAAGGCGCTCACTTCAGTCGTCTGCTGCCATAGCCCATTAACGCCAAAATTTCTGCGCACTGCCCTATCGGATACGTTAGTCGTACGTCCGACATTGATTTCTATGGTTATTTCACACAGTGTTGCTTGTCTGTTAGCACTGACAACACTGTGCAAACGCCGCTGCCCTCAGTCGTTAAGTAAAGGCCATCAGTCACTAAATTGTCCGCGGTGAGAGGTAATGCCTGAAATTTGGTACTCTTGGCACACTCTTGACGTTGTGCATCTCGGAATATTGAATTCCCTGACGATTTCCGAAACAGAATGGCATCCCCTGCGAAGTCTGTTAATTTGCGTCATGCGGCCATAAGCACGTCGGAAACGTTTTTAGATTAATCATCTGAGCGCACATGACAGGTCCGCCAACGCATTCCTGTACGTGATACTACCACCATATGTATATATTGGCATATCGCTATCCCTCTGTGCAGAGATCAATTGAAAGTTAGAAGATACTGGACTGCAGTAGGTGATTTCGAGTTATTTACGAAACAAGTTGACTCTTTATTACAGTTTTTAACTTCTAAAAAGGACGACACACTATTAAATGGACATTTTAATTTAAATACTTAGAGCACTGCAGCCATACTTGTAAGTACTTTGTCACTTCATTCCGTCTAACTCTGCCTTATACACATTGAAAAGATTAGCACATTACTGTTCGTGTCACTGAGAAATGTAGTATTTGCGAAAGATAGTTTGCTAGTTTGCTAGCCTACAGTTCTTTTTTTCCAAATATAGTCAACCTAAGGACGTCGATGCTCGTAAGAATGGCAATTCATTTTCCGTAGCGTAACATCGCGACGTCCCGGCATTCGAAATACTTGTGGGAACTGCGTGCCGAACGGCTCGTTTGTGCTGGGGCCAAAAATTGCGGATAATATCGCTGGCGGTATCTCCAGCGATACGTCCCTCGCGTGTGGGCGTCTTTACAAACGAAGAAGGTGGTGCATGTGTGCACAGACGAAACTTGAATAACAGAGCTCGGTTTTCTCACGTGATGTGCGTATGCACAGCCAGAATCTTCGCTGTAACAGACACTAGTTCGTCCAGTTGGCTAAACTTGGGAAGACGTCTTGTTAGACTGGACGTGGCAGGGTTTGGACGGCCGTCGCAGCGCCCGGTCCGCCACCCACGTCGCGCACACCGGGCTATTGTGACACGCGAAAGCGGGAGAAGCGCCAGGTTGTGGACACCCACACCAGACCACCCGACGAGAGGGTCCGCCGATTTGGGTGCAGCCGCAGGCGCGTCCCGCTGCGTCATTGTTCGGCTCCTGGACGCCGGTGGCTGCACTACTGTACACATACAACGCGTCCCCACGTACTAGCTCGAGGCGCCCGCAGAAAGAACATTACGTATTTAGAAATGCGCCAGATTCATTTTCCAGACGAAGCGCCCCAAAAGTGACTGTTCTTCAAAAAGAAACTCTCTATGTGTAAAGCCTCATTGTCAGGGTTCACAGTCATGCACAATTTTTTGACGGGCATCATGTTCGCCATGATTGAAAAATTATTATTTTACTTATTTTTAATTATTTATTTGTTTATTTTAGTCATTATTCTTTATTTATTTTACTACAGCAATTTCATCCGTTGGATCATTATCAAGTGACACTGCAAAATATTTTGCTTCATTTGAAGGTTTTATCGGCACTACGAGCATAATTGACGTTATAAAATACATGGAAATTATAGATTGCATGATGACTATCTAATTACGGGTTTCGATTTATACATAATCACCAGATTAATCTGAAAAATCCATAAAAAGCAACATTTAATGCATAGTGCATAATAATAGTTACCGGTCAGTAAACACAAACAGGAAACGTATCAAAAATATGGAAACATATCAGGGTTTGGGTCAACACTTCATTAATATGTATAGAGTCATCTCTCTTATCCGGGCGACAAAACGAAACTGAATCATTAGGGCAGCTACGCTGTTCCAGAAGACAATTGGGCCACCATGTGGCACTATTGGTGAGTATTAATACTTAATACGTGAATACAGTCACCATACCACGGCGAAAATGGCAAACATATGGGCTGGAGGTAGTGTATAGTCACAAATCAAATGCGATTCATATATACACTCCTGGAAATTGAAATAAGAACACCGTGAATTCATTGTCCCAGGAAGGGGAAACTTTATTGACACATTCCTGGGGTCAGATACATCACATGATCACACTGACAGAACCACAGGCACATAGACACAGGCAACAGAGCATGCACAATGTCGGCACTAGTACAGTGTATATCCACCTTTCGCAGCAATGCAGGCTGCTATTCTCCCATGGAGACGATCGTAGAGATGCTGGATGTAGTCCTGTGGAACGGCTTGCCATGCCATTTCCACCTGGCGCCTCAGTTGGACCAGCGTTCGTGCTGGACGTGCAGACCGCGTGAGACGACGCTTCATCCAGTCCCAAACACGCTCAATGGGGGACAGATCCGGAGATGTTGCTGGCCAGGGTAGTTGACTTACACCTTCTAGAGCACGTTGGGTGGCACGGGATACATGCGGACGTGCATTGTCCTGTTGGAACAGCAAGTTCCCTTGCCGGTCTAGGAATGGTAGAACGATGGGCTCGATGACGGTTTGGATGTACCGTGCACTATTCAGTGTCCCCTCGACGATCACCAGTGGTGTACGGCCAGTGTAGGACATCGCTCCCCACACCATGATGCCGGGTGTTGGCCCTGTGTGCCTCGGTCGTATGCAGTCCTGATTGTGGCGCTCACCTGCACGGCGCCAAACACGCATACGACCATCATTGGCACCAAGGCAGAAGCGACTCTCATCGCTGAAGACGACACGTCTCCATTCGTCCCTCCATTCACGCCTGTCGCGACACCACTGGAGGCGGGCTGCACGATGTTGGGGCGTGAGCGGAACACGGCCTAACGGTGTGCGGGACCGTAGCCCAGCTTCATGGAGACGGTTGCGAATGGTCCTCGCCGATACCCCGGGAGCAACAGTGTCCCTAACTTGCTGGGAAGTGGCGGTACGGTCCCCTACGGCACTGCGTAGGATCCTACGGTCTTGGCGTGCACCTGTGCGTCGCTGCGGTCCGGTCCCAGGTCGACGGGCACGTGCACCTTCCGCCGACCACTGGCCACAGCATCGATGTACTGTGGAGACCTCACGCCCCACGTGTTGAGCCATTCGGCGGTACGTCCACCCGGCCTCCCGCATGCCCACTGTACGCCCTCACTCAAAGTCCGTCAACTGCACATACGGTTCACGTCCACGCTGTCGCGGTATGTTACCAGTGTTAAAGACTGCGATGGAGCTCCGTATGCCACGGCAAACTGGCTGACACTGACGGTGGCGGTGCACAAATGCTGCGCAGCTAGCGCCATTCGACGGCCAACACCGCGGTTCCTGGTGTGTCCGCTGTGCCGTGCGTGTGATCATTGCTTGTACAGCCCTCTCGCAGTGTCCGGAGCAAGTATGGTGGGTCTGGCACACCGGTGTCAATGTGTTCTTTTTTCCATTTCCAGGAGTGTACAAGCATAAAGTTACAACTGTGTTATACACAAATCAATAATCACGTGTAGGGCATGGGATTAGGGCCACTACATTGGTCGACACGACGAAGGAACCCTTATTACAATACACGTATCATTAAAATCCTCTCCCCATGAACCATGAACCTTGCCATGGGTGGGGAGACTTGCGTGCCTCAGCGATACAGATAGCTGTACCGTAGGTGCTACCACAACGGAGGGGTATCTGTTGAGAGGCCAGACAAACGTGTGGTTCCCGAAGAGGGGTACCAGTCTTTTCAGTAGTTGAAGGGGTAACAGTCTGGATGATGGACTGATCTGGCCTTGTAACACTAACCAAAACGTCCTTGCTGTGCTTAATCTGAGAACGCCTGAAAGCTAGGGGAAACCAAAGCCGTAATTTTTCCCAAGGGCATGCAGCTTTACTTTATGGTTAAATGATGATGGCGTCCTCTTGGGTAAAATGTTCCAGAGGTAAAATAGTCCCCATTCGGATCTCCGGGCGGGGACTACTCCGCAGGACGTCGTTATAAGGAGAAACAAAACAGGTGTTCTACGAATCGCATCGTGGAATGTCAGATCCCTTAACCGGGCGGGTAGGTTAGAAAATTAAAAAGGGAAATAGGTTAAAGATAGATATAGAGGGAATTAGTGAAATTCGGTGACATGAGGAACAAGACTTCTGGTCAGGTGACTATAGGGTTATAAATACCAAATCAAAGAGGGGTAACGCAGGAGTAGGTTCAATAATCAAAAAAAAGTAGGAGCGTGAGTAATCTACTACGAACAGCATAGTGAACGTATCATTGTAGCAAAGATAGACATGAAGCCCGCGCCTAACACAGTAGTACAAGTTTATATGCCAACTAGCTCCGCAGATGACGAAAAGATTGAAGAAATGTATGATGAGATAAAATAAATTATTCAGGTAGTGAAGCGAGACGAAAATTTAAAAGTTATGGGGGGGGGGGGGGGATGGAATTCGATAGTAGGAAAATAAAGAGAAGGAAAAGTAGTAAATGAATGTGGGGGGGGGGGGGGTAAGGAATGAAACCGGAAGCCGCCTGGTAGAATTTTGCACGGAGCATAACTTAATCATACTTAATACTTGGTTTAAGAATCATGAAAGAAGGTTGTACACATGGAAGAGGCCTGGGGACACTGTAAGGTTTCAGATAGGTTATATAATGGTACGACAGAGATTTAGGAACCAAGTTTTAAATTGTAAGACATTTCCAGAGGCAGATGTGGACGCTGACCGCAATTTATTCGTTATGAACTGTAGATTAAAATTGAAGAAACTGCAAAAATGTAGGAATTTCAGTAGATGGGACCTGGATAAACTGAAAGAAGCAGAGGTTGTAAAGGGTTTCAGAGAGAACGTTATGGAACGCTTGACAAGAAGAGGGAAAGAAATATAGTAGAAGAAGAATGGATAGCTTTGAGAGATGAAATAGTGAAGGCAGCAGAGGATCAAGCAAGTAAAAAGACGAGGGCTGGTAGAAATCATTGGGTAACAGAAGAGATACTGAATTAAATTGATGAAAGAAGCAAATATAAAAATGCAGTAAACGAAACAGGCGAAAAGGAATACAAACTCTCAAAAATGAAATTGATAGGAAGTGCAAAATGCCGAATCAGGGATGGCTAGAGGACAAATGTAAGGATGTAGAGGCATATATCACTAAGGGTAAGATAGATACTGCCTACAGGAAAATTAAAGAGAACTTTGTAGAAAACAGAATATGAACAGCTCAGATGGAAAACCAGTTCTAAGCAAAGAAGGAAAAGCAGAAAGGTGGAAGGAGCGTACAGGGGTCTATACAAGGGCGATGTACTTGACGGCAATATTATGGAAATGGAAGAGGACGTAGATGAAGATGAAATCGTAGATATGGTACTGCGTGAAGAGTTTTACAGAGCACTGAAAGACATAAGTCGAAACGAGTAGACAACATTCCATTAGAACTACTGATAGCCTTGAGAGAGCCAGTCCCGACAGAACTCTACCATCTGAACAAGATGTATGGGACAGGAGAAATACCCTCAGGCTTCAAGAAGAATATAATAATTCCAATCCCAAAGAAAGCAAGTGTTGACAGGTGTGAAAATTAATAATAGTTTAAGAAGTCGACCTCGGGAAAGATCAGTTTGGATTCCGTAGTAATGTTGGAACAAGTGAGGCAGTACTGATCCTACGACTTATCTTAGAAGATAAAGCAAAGGCAAACCTACGCTTCTAGCATTGGTAGACTTAGAGAAAGCTTTTGACAACGTTGACTGGAATACTCCCTATCAAATTCTGAAGGTGGAAGGGGTCAAATACAGGGAGAGAAAGGCTATTTACAATTTGTACAGAAACCAGATGGAAGTTATAATAATCGAGGGACACGAAAGGGAAGCATTGGTTCAGAAGGGAGTGAGACAAGGTTATAGCCTATCTCCGATTATATTCAATCTGTATATCGAACAAGCAGTAAAGGAAACAAAAGAAATATTTGGAGTAGGCATTAAAATCCATGGTCCAGAAATAAAAACTTTGAGGTTTGCCGACGACATTGTAATTCTGTCAGAGACAGCAAAGGATCTGGAAGAGCAGTTGAAAGAAATGGACAGTGCCTTGTAAGAAGGATATAAGATGAACATGAACAAAATCAAAACGAGAATAAGAATTAAATCAGGTGATGCTGAGGGAATTGCATTAGGAAATGAAAGACTTAAAGTAGTAGTGAGTTTTGCTATTTGGGCAGCATAATGACTGATATTGGTCGAATCAGAGAGGATATAAAATGTAGACTGACAATGGCAACGAAAGTGTTTACGAAGAAGAGAAATTTGTTAACATCGAGTATAGATTTACGTGTCAGGAAGTCGTTTCTGAAAGTATTTGTATGGAGTGTAGCCATGTATGGAAGTGAAACGTGGACGATAAATAGTTTAGACAAGAAGAGAATAGAAGCTTTCGAAATGTGGTGTTACAGAAGAATGTTGAAGATTAGATGGGTAGATCACGTAACTAATGAGGAGGTACTGAATAGAGTTGGGGAGAAGAGGAATCTGTGGCACAAAGTGACTAGAAGAAGAGTTTCTGAGGCATCAAGGGATCATCAGTTTAGTATTATAGTGATGCGCTGAGGGTATAAATCGTAGAGACAGACCAAGGCATGACTACACTAAACAGATTCAGAAGGATGTTTTTGCGGTAACATTTTGCAATTGAGACCAGTCTCGTCGCAGTTAAAAATTTGATCGCCAGATAAGTTTTCCTTTTCCAGTACCTTGTGAAGTATATTCCTAAACAATTGAACAGCTTCAAAATTTGCTGAAAGCTTTTCAGCAGAGGCATTAAGTTGCCGAATTCCGTATCTTTTCTTCCATCTATCTAGCCACCCTACACTAACTGTGAAATCAGGTTCACCTTCGTTTACTCGTTACGTAACTTTAAGGCTTTTTCCTGCAAAATATGGCCCGACATGGGTACACCTTTATCTCTATGTTGAATAAACCATAGGAACAAAGCTTCACTTACTTTTTCATAATCACATTTCTTCATGGTTTTCTCATCTTCCAAAACAGCCCAGGTTGCTCGCTGAGAACACCACTTCTCAATTTCATTGCGGTTCCTTTTCCAGTCTCCAGCTCTTGTTTTCCCGACGTTATAACCTTGCGCCACTTTTAATAAAGTTTCAAAATTGTCTATTCTTTTTAAAGCTTTAAGTTTTTCTTCCATTTAAACGACTAGCTTTTTCCGTTTTGAAGCCATCACCACAAATTTTTACAATAAACAAAGTGCAACACGTCCACTCCACTACAGATCTAAGTTAGCACTGAGGAGTAGCAGACGGCGACAATGAAGTGAGTGTCAACAAACAACACGCTAGTCACTGACCTGCCGTCGGGTGGCGCACGGCCGGCGCGGTGAAAGGGTCGGATAACACAGAAGGTCGGACAACCGAAGATCGGATAATCGAGACTATATTGGAATATTTATTTGTAAACGGCTAATGCCCACCTGCTACAGCCCAGAATAGATCCACTGGCAGTGGCTTTAAGTATAAGATACGCCATCCGTCTTTGTTGAATAAATTATTTTCGAGGTTATAATTTACGCCTAAAATTTCCGATTGACATTTTGCCCACTTGTGCTTTCCAAATAAAATTGCAATTTCTGCCGACAGATTCCGAACTACATCCTCAAGATGCCAAAGACACCTTTCTTGGAGTAAACTTACCGGCTACTCACAGTCCCTTCGTCGTGTGCGGGAACGTCGGCTGATTTGACCGAAGAAAATACATTGATCTGAATTTCGCCACTCGTCGTCCTAAGTACGTACATTTGAGCGATGAGATGGGCTGCATTGTAACAGTGATCGTAGTGGCGGAGTGAAACCAGCCAGACTGCCAATGTCGGTCGTCGGCAGAATACGCCGTTATCGGTGCCACTGTGACAGCAACCTTGAATATTGGTCAGCATAGATACGCCTGCAGTTAGCTGACGAAATGGTATCGTCCGTCGTCAACAGATGGCAGAGCAATACAGTTTTACATGGGAGGCTGCAAGTGGCGAGTACGTAGTCAGGATACCGTCAGTACAAAGGGCGGCCCCCTCCTCCCTAGTTCTCACGGAAAGGAAAAAAAATTAGTGTGTTCAGGTGTTTTTCTTTCAAGAAGACGATTTAAAAGTCAGTGTTACACTGGCTTTTAACATTGACGGATGTGACAATGTTTTATGCCTACTTACAAGTCACCATTCGTCTTCCAAAATGTTACTAACATAGCATACCCCCATTAGTAGTTCCCCCCCACTTTACAAACTACTGTACAGGTGCTCTTTGTCAGTGCGGACGCTCACAGCGCGAGAGAACACACTCAAGCTCTTGTACTAATCGCTTAAGTGTCAGTTCGCCAAGAATTAGTACTGTACAATGTATTTTAACTCATTAGAGGAGACAACATTTTAATTATCAATATTCATTAATTTGATTAACATATGGCAGCATATACAGCAAATAATTCTTCGTGACCAACACGAAGCAACTGAGGCGATACGAAATCGACATATGCAAGATGTTCAGGTAACTGATGATTTTCGAAGTGCCACAGTCACATAACCATAAATAATTACACAGCCGCTAAACTACATTCTACAAATATACGAGGGTGGGTCAAATGAAAACCTTAAATTTCTAATAACAAATCGAAATTTCTTGCCGTTATCTTGTAAGTTAGTGAGCGTGCTACAAACAGCATGCAGAATGGCCTGTAAGTGGCAGCATAGTGCAGATGCACACATACCGTCGCAGTATCAGTATAAAGATGGCCGCCCCACTTGCGATTTGAACCAGGGAAGAACAGCGTTCTGTTATTCGGTTTTCGCGTAGTGAAGGTGTGAAACCCATTGAAATTAATCGACGAATGAAGGTTCAGTACGGTGATGCATATTTGTCACAGCAGCAAGTCTACGAATGAAGTAGGAAGTTCACAAATGGTGTGACATCAGTGGAAGATGTTCCTCGTCCAGGTCAGGCACAACGAGTTGTGACTCCACAGAACACTGCAGCAGTTGAAGCCATAGTGAAGGAAAACCACCGAGTGACACTGAATCACATTGCAGCATGTTTACACATTAGTCGTTGGTCAGCACACCACATTGTGCATGATGTGCTCCAGTTTCACAAAGTGTCTGCAAGATGGGTGCCACGGCGGCTGACTCATGAAATGACAGAACGACGTGTTGATGCTTGTGATGAACTTCTTCGGCGCTTTGAACGAGAAGGTGATAGCCTCCTTGCAAGAACCGTTACTGGGGATGAAAGCTGGGTTCACTTCCACCAACCGGACACGATGAGAGCGAGTAAGGAATGGCGCCATTCCTCATCACCAAAACCAAAGAAGTTTCGAACAGAACCATCAGCAGGGAAGGTTATGCTGACTCTCTTTTGGGACGAAAAAAGCGTCATTTTGGAGTATTACATGTCTAGAGGAACCACTGTCACCAGTGCATCATACACAGATCTCCTAAGAAATCATCTGAGGCCTGCGATCAAATCAAAGCGACGTGGATTGCTGTCAGCAGGTGTCCTGCTGCAACATGACAATGTAAGGTTCCACACTGCCAGTACAACAGTTGCAGCAATCACACATCTGCATTTTGAGTGCCTTCCTCATCCACCATACTCACCACACCTTGCCCCAAGTGATCTCCATATGCTTGGACCACTCAAAGACGCAATGGGATGTAAGAAGTTCCGTTCTGATGAAGAGGTACGCCACGCGGTGCATGAGTGGTTGCGCGGACTACCAAAAGAATTTTTTTCTAAAGGAATTTATGCACTTTGTAAGCGCTGGAGGACTTTCATTGAGAGTGGGGGAGATTGTGTTGAAAAGTGATACAGCTTTATACTACTTCTGCGCAATAAATAATATTTAAAAGATATTTAAGGTTTTCATTTGACTCGCACTCATACTTTGTATCTCAATTTACAATGTATGTCTGAAAACTATTGATAACGTTACTAATAAAATCCGTCCTGATTGTAAAATCGGTAGTAGGTTGCTGATTTGTAATTTATTTCTTATGCGGTCCCACAGGTGGGGATTCATCAGAGAACGTTAAAATTAATGCCATATTATTCCATTTCACCGTTTGTTCCTAAAAAACCACAATATCTCTCATAGAATCCTAAGGTAGTTACATTAAATATGTCACGGAGGCTGCAAAATTATTTTTTTGTCTGATTGCACTGCTGGTTCTCTTACAAACTAGTTTTTCTCACGTGAGGTATCTAGCTTCTGAGTACAGCTCATGTAAACATAGAGTAAACCATCGTTTTCGAAAAACAGGAGTGATTTCAGTGCATTTCCACGACCGTGTCACATTCAAGGTGAGCCCAGTATTTGTTAAATAAGCATAATTATTTTTATTTTCTGTCGTAATCGTTTTGCAGTTTAGGAGACTTTCTAAACAGACGTATTTCGCTTTAATGCTGAGACGTCGTTAGTGCTGATAGGAGTTGATTGCTCCTTTCAGGAGACAAGCTCATAAAACTTTCGTCGACTACAAACAACTCGAATCACCGCTAATGATGGTTTACCATTAAAACGAAACGCGTCTGGTGGAAAAACACTCCTAATTTGCAGTATACTTAAGGCATGAGAAACCAAATAAAAATTGTTACCTCAGATTAATGAGTAATGAGATAACTGATGTCATCTACCCCTTCAGTTTTAACTGAGTTTCTTACTACTTCCATTATTACTACGCGAATACTTGATCGTCTAAGGACGAAAAATTTAGTCTTGAAATAATTTAGATGACATATATGTATGGAATGAGGGAACAGGACTTGAGTTACCTGCAGGACGCAAAGCAATATATCAGCAGCAGTCTCTATGTTTTCCTGAACTGTAATAGTATTCTACGGACGTACTAAATTCTGTGCTGTCTACATATGGGGTGTGGCGCATTTATTACTTTTGGTAAGCACAGTTCAGTAAACGTTATTGGATTAGGCTGGATAATTATTCATACATAACGTGATCTACAGTTATCATCACCGTGTTGACGTACTGCAAAAGTAGTAGGGCATTAAGTTATAGGCGAAGATCTTTTTTTCCTCTTTCATAGACGTTGTGGAAGCCTTTGGAGTTCGTAGCTTTTGCGACTTAAGTGGAAGATTCAAATGTACAGCAATGTTTTTACAGTTTGCTGTCATTCTAATGTACGCCGCAGTTTTGAAGTGAGACTCAGGTAACACGATGTTTGGACTTCTGTAAACTTGTTTGCGCCCTTGCAGCCCAATACATACTTGACGTCGACCGAACGGAACGTCCCCTCAAATGGAGGCCTGTTCACACTAGATGGATAATCAACATAACGTCACTTCGCTTAGCCATGTACCGATAGACGAAAGTTTGGTTATGAGATATCATCCATGATGTAAAAGACTTGAATATGGTATGAGTGTTAAGGAACTAGTATTTGCAGAGATTTACAATGGCCAAAGCAAAATACGAAATGGATGTTCTTGACAAAAGTTTTGTGTTGAATTTTTCAAAAATGGTTCAAATGGATCTAAGAGCTATGGGACTTCACATCCGAGGTCATCAGTCCGCTAGACTTAGAACTACTAACCTAAGGACATCTCACATATCTATGCCCGAGGCAGGATTCGAACCTGCGACCGTAGCAGCAGTGCGGTTCCGGACTGAAGCGCCTGGAACCGCTCGTCCACAGCGGCCGGCTTTGAATTTTTCGCACAAAGTTTTAAAAGGCAGTATGAAGAGTATTTTTAACTGATGCATTTTTCTCCTTCAATAGAGCTGACTTTTTCACCGCTAAAAGGCTTTTTTTTAATGAGAAGTGTTTCATAATTTGACTTCTTATTTGTATGTGTGAAATCTTATGGGACTTAACTGCTAAGGTCATCAGTCCCTAAGCACTACTTAACCTAAATTATCCTAAGGACAAACACACACACCCATGCCCGAGGTAGGATTCGAACCTCCGCCGGTACCAGCCGCACAGTCAATGACTGCAGCGCCCTAGACCGCTCAGCTAATCCCGCGCGGCTGCCTTCTTATTTATTATAAAACAAAGTCATTTTTCGCTTTCAGAGAATTGGTCTTTTTTGCAGAAGAGCACTAACAGAAAACATAAGACGATAAAATAAAAATTAGGAAGACACAAAGAAAACAAAATCCTCTACCATAACATGGATGCGCTTAGCGACAACAGGTCAACATCCGATGTTAACAGACGATGCCACTCTTTCCGCAGCCACCGTCGAAGTTAGAACTTCCTTCTAAGTAACGCTTGACGTTGATGTCTACGTCTGTACTCCACAAGCTAACTTACGGAGTGTGGCGGGGAGTACTTCGTTTACCACTGCCACTTGCCCCTCGTCATCCAGTTCCCGTCGCCAGTGGCGCGCGGCAAGAACCGTTGTTGGCAGACCTCCGAATCTCTCTAATTTTACCTTCACGTTTTTCTCGTGAGATATGCGTAGGAGGGAGCAACGTATTTATTGACTCTTCTGGAATCATACGCTCTTCGCGGAATTTTACTTGCAAACCATACTGGGATGCACAATGTCTCTCTTGTAGCGTCTGTCACGTGAGTTGGACGAGCATCTAGGTGACACTTACTAAACAAACATGTGACGTAACCCGCTGCTTATCTTTGGATCTTCTCTAGTTATTCTATCGGTCGTTGGAGGTGAGACTCCCTGACTGAGCAATACTCAGTTAACTGCCGAGCTATACTTTTGTAAGCTTCGTCGTTCGTGGGTGAGCTACATATCCTGAGGATCCTACCACTGGCTGTTTGTTTGCTATCTGTGTTTCCTACGATCAGTTTAATGTGGACGTTCCACTTTAGATCGTTCAGTACCCATACTCCCCCATATTTAATGGTGTGAGTGCTTCCACTAACTGTTTGGAAATGAGATTTTCGCCTACGTATGCACAGTAAGTTACATTTGTTTATGTTGAGTGTCAATCCACGCACCAAGTATCGAGCCTCTGCAGGTCTTCTTGCATTTCGATACTACACGGCCAGCCACAATAATGTGACCTCCGCCTATATTCGACATCAGCGTGTAATAACCACTCACGTACAGCAGGTGGCAGCTCTAGCAGTGAAGGGTATATAAAGCGTGCCAGGGGAAAGAGGAAAATAGTGCAGTCGTTGTCGTAATGCGGAAACGGAGCGATTTATATGACGTTCAAAAGGGGACCTCTATTGGCTTTCGGGCCAAAGGTGGAAGCATTTCCGAAGCGACTGAATCTGTAAACTGTCTGCGTGCCTCCGTGCTTTATGTGCGAGTATACCGTGCATGGCAAATTTGAGCTATCCAAAATCAGCGCTGAGGCATCTGTGGGGCACTATGGGCAGCAGATGACACGGCAGAGCGACGGCTGCGTGGATGTGTACAGGCCAATAGACGTGCAAGTCCTGAACAACTGACCGCCCAGACGAACCAAAGATGTAGCAAAAGTTTCTACTCAATGACCGTTCAGCGAACGTTGCTGTGTGTAGGCCTCTACAGCAGGTTCCTGGTTCATGCGCCCTTCTGACTTCAGTTCATCGGTGACAAAGACTGGAATCTGCACGCCAATACGAAACTAGATATTCATTGAGTGGCGACAGGTGGCCTTTTCAGGTGTATAACGTTTTATGCTCGATCGGACAGACATCTGTTGGCGAGTATGGCGTGAAACGTCTGTAAGCATTCACCGTGCAACATCTATGGGCTCAGGAAAGTTTCCGTGGCATTCTCGGGGTGATGTCGTCATTCTGCAAGACACAGTGGATGAAGTCAAGCATGCACCTCTCCCTGGGGTCCATGTCCACCCCTACATGCAGTCTGTTTTTCCTCAGCTTAACATGTATATTGAGCAAGCAGTAAAGGAAACAAAAGAAAAATACGGAGTAGGTATTAAAATCCATGGAGGAGAAATAAAAACTTTAAGGTTCGCTGATGACATTGTAATTCTGTCAGAGACAGCAAAGGTCCTGGAAGAGCACTTGAAAGGAATGGACAGTGTCTTGAAAGGAGGATATAAGATGAACATCAACAAAAGCAAAACGAGGATAATGGAATGGAATTGAATTAAGTCGGACGATGCTGAGGGAATTAGATAAGGAACTGAGACACTTAAAGTAGTAAAGGGGTTTTGCTATTTGGGGAGCAAAATTACTGATGATGGTCGAAGTAGAGAGGATATAAAATGTAGACTGGCAATGGCAAGGAAAGCATTTCTGAAGAGAAATTTGTTAACATCGAGTATAGGTTTAAGTCGTTTCTGAAAGTATTTGTATGGAGTGTAGTCATGCATGGAAGTGAAAGGTGGACGATAAAGTGTTTAGACAAGAAGAGAATAGAAGCTTTCGAAATGTGGTGCTACAGAAGAATGCTGAAGATTAGATGGGTAGATCACGCAACTAATGAGGAGGTATTGAACAGAATTGGGAAGAAGAGAAATATGTGGCACAGCTTGACTAGAAGAAGGGATCGGTTGGTAGGACATGTTCTGAGGCATACGGGATCACCAATTTAGTACTGGAGGGCAGCGTGGAGTATAAAATTCGTAGAGGGAGACCAAGAGCTGAATACACAAAGCAGATTCAGAAGCATGTAGGTTGCAGTAGGTTCTGGGCGATGAAGAAGCCCGCACCGTATAGAGTAGCATGGAGAGCTGCATCAAACCAGTCTCTGGACTGAAGACCACAACAACAACAACAACAGCACGGTGGAATCTACCAGCAGGACAATGCAACGTGTCACACAACTTGCAGCGTACGTGCGTGGTTCGAAGAGCACCACAATGAGTGTGCCGTACTCGCCTGGCCCCCAAACTCCCCAGATTTAAGGCCAGTCGCTAATCTGCGAGATCACCACGAGGGCCCTGTTCAAGCCATCGATCTTCAACCGACAAACCTAGATCAGCTGCTCACAGTACCGAAGCTGGCATGGCTCCACAGCCCTGTCGTTACCTTCCAGAAGTGGTGTTCTCAGCGAGCAACCTGGGCTGTTTTGGAAGATGAGAAAACCATGAAAAAATGTGATTATGAAAAAGTAAGTGAAGCTTTGTTCCTATGGTTTATTCAACATAGAGATAAAGATGTACCCATGTCGGGCCATATTTTGCAGGAAAAAGCCTTAAAGTTACGTAACGAGCTAAACGAAGGTGAACCTGATTTCACAGTTAGTGTAGGGTGGCTAGATAGATGGAAGAAAAGATACGGAATTCGGCAACTTAATGCCTCTGCTGAAAAGCTTTCAGCAAATTTTGAAGCTGTTCAATTGTTTAGGAATATACTTCACAAGGTATTGGAAAAGGAAAACTTATCTGGCGATCAAATTTTTAACTGCGACGAGACTGGTCTCAATTGCAAAATGTTACCGCAAAAACATTAGCGTCAAAGGCCGAAAAGGCAGTTCCGCGCTACAACCGTAGCAAAGAAAGTGACAATTCTTGCATGCAGTAACGCCACAGCACATTTGAAAATGAAACAGTCTATGACAGGTAAGCCAAAAAAACCGAGAGCATTTAAAAATGTATCTAAAAATGCTCTATCTGTGAAATATTGCAACCAAAAAAATGCTTGGATGAGCTCAGACATTTTTAAAGAATGGTTTTTTAACGAGTTCGTGCCACAAACTGAAAAGTTTTTGAAAGCCAACAACTTGCCACGCAAAGCACTGTTGCTTCTAGACAAAGCCACTTGTCATCCTAATGAAGATGAACTTCAAGATCAAGATATAAAGCTCATGTTTTTTCCTCCAAATGTCACATTCGTATGTCAGCCTATGGACCAAGGGACCTTAGAGACACTGAAGAGAAACTACCGCAGAAAATTGCTTTCCCCTTTAATTAATGCTATGGACAAGGGAGAAGACATGCTAGAGCAGTTGCACCGTATTAATTTGAAATACGTAGCTTATGACGTGGCAGAATCTTGGGAGAGTGCTGGATCAAATACAACTGCAAAATCCTGGAAAATGTTGCTACAGGAAAATCAAGAAAATTCTCCAGATGATGAAAATCTACAGCAGCAGACCGAACCAGAAAATACTACCCTGCTTTCATTGTTAGAACAGTTCCGGGATGTGCTGACGCCACAGAAGATGACATAAATGGGTGGATTGTCCAAGATGAAGAATTTGAAGTGACAGATGAAGAAATAGTCAATATGGTAAACGAAAAAGAAGAAGATGAAGAAGCGGATGTAGTGGAGGAAAATTGCGCCCAAGATTTCTCACAACGAATGACACAAGGCCTTAGAAACTGCTTTAAAATATGTAGAGCAACTGGAGGAAACATCGTCTACCGAGGTTTTTCTTCTTAAGAGACTACGTGATTTAGCGGCAAAAAAACGGCAAACAATAGACAGTTACTAACTTGCAGAATGAGATTTTCACTCTGCCGCGGATTGTGCGCTGATATGAAACTTCCTGGCAGATTAAAACTTTGTGCCGGACCGAGACTCGAACTCGGGACCTTCGCCTTTCGCGGGCAAGTGCTCTGCCAGCTTTTTTTTTTTTTTAGGGAACCACTTTTTTTATTTTATTTTATTTTCTTTTTTTCTTTTTTTGTAACCAATGTCAGGCTTACCACCTTTGCTGACATACATTTTGTTGTATTATCGCATAAATAGTGTCTACAAAGTCCATATGTTAACAAATAGTGGCTAATTAGAAAATTAATTAATTAAGGAAATGAATAAAACTGAAAAAGTCCAAATGAAAGACATGAAGACATTGCGGATAGTACAAATACAAAAGAAACGTATTCCTGTAGCAATGAAATGAAATTCGTGTCGGGGGCGACACCTGCTCACGACCCGACTTTCGATAGAGCAAGAGAGCCATCTATCGACTCGTTCTGCAGACGTTGGTGTAAGACTGGGCCGTCTTCTCGAAATTAACTAAGGGTCCGTAAGTGTGATCGATGTCTATCTCGGCTTCTACGTCTATCTCATCTCTCACCCGTCACACCCCATCTGGCCGGCGGGTCGGTAAATGTAAGTCGCAAGTAATTAGCGAAGTCTTGCCTATATTTCTTATGCTGTTGCAGCTTCGTGTGTCCATCCAGGAGAAAATGCCAAAAATCAATTTTGTCCTTTTCCGATTCGTTATACACGTAGCCCACCACCATTCCCCGCACCCATGTCACTGCATTGGTTTTTTGGACCGGGAAATAAGATGCTTGGGGAAAAAAAGTGTGTCTGATGAAATTGTGTGAGGGGCGGAGCGTAACAGGAACGCCAATATCTGTTGTGCCAAGTGCCACACTGGAGCCGTCCCACTACATGCTAAACGATGTTCATCAGTGTCCACTGTTGCGCAGCCTAAACATAGTGGAGTGTCTGCCAAATGAATCGCGTGCCGCCGTTGATTCGTTGCGAACTTCCTATTTATCACCACATACCATGTTGAGCGTACCGACGTTGGGAGGTAAACGTTCCGTATAACGCGCCAAATCTGTCGCCAGTTCCTGTCTGCGTACTTCGTTTCCAGGGTATTCCTGGGGCACCGGCGCAGTAAGAGTTGGTACACGTCTCGCGTCGTCGGTAGTCGTGTTGTTGGGAAGGAATCTCTGACATAGCTAAGCTCCAAAAAAAAAAAGACTTGAAATGTGACAGCTTCGGTGAAATATGGCCCACATTGACTGGGGGCAGCATTGAAGTGGGCGCTAGAACATCGGCCAACGCACCCGAGATATTGCGAAATTGACCGCGCCACTGTCGGAAAATCGTACTGACGAATAACGCCCGTGCCTTTTCATATACGTTCACTAGACCAAGTCCACCCTCTCCAGGTGGTAGCGTAAGCGTTGTGTATCGGATCTTAAACAGGTGTCCCACACTCAGGTAGGTTCCGAAAGTTGCTTGTATCCGTGATGCCATTGTGCGCGTTAAAGGGAGGACATGCGCTACGTGAGTGAGTCTCGGTGCTAGGTATACGTTAACATAGGTCACCCTCTGAATCATATCCAACGCTCTTAATTTCTGTAACAGCACCATTGTCCGCATCAGCTTCAATATGCGTCGGTAGTTATCCGCTGCTGTCCGCTGCACATCCGTGTGGAACGTAATACCTAGGCATTTTATGGTCTTAACTAAGATGAGCGGGCCTTCCTCCCCCGGTTGTAATCCTCGACCGACATTCATGCAGCGTGATTTTTGTAGATTAAGCACGCTACCTGCCGCCATCCCGTATCGCTGTATCCATGCCAACCCCGTACGTACTTCTTCGCCTGTCCGTGCCACCAGCATCACATCGTCAGCATAAGCGCGGCAATGAAAGGTCAGTTGTGGCAACGGCACTCCCTCCAACCGTCTTCGGAGACCATATAGACAGGGTTCCAAAGCCACTGCATACAAAAATATCGAAAGGGGGCAACCTTGACGAACTGACCTTGAAATAACAATGTAGTCAGTGCCCCGCCCATTCACCGAGACCTTTGATCGTACGCCGTGTAACAGTCGCATGATCACTAGGATGAAGGCCTGTGGGATTCCCAGTCTGCCCATCACCGCATGCAAAAAGGTATGATCCACTCTGTCGAACGCATGATCGAAGTCAATAGCGACGAGTGCCCCACGCACTCGGCATGCCGCTGCTAATGCGATGATATCCCGGTAGTCACCGAGCGCCGTATGTACGTTACTCTTACCGCCGAGGCAAGTTTGATTTACGAGGAGTCTATCAGAAAGTGAAGACCGCAGGCGAGCCCCAAGGATGCGCGCGAAAATCTTATAGTCGCAGTTCAAGAGAGTGAGTGGTCTATAATCTCCTGGATTTCTGACACCGCGTGGTTTGGGTATTGGGTTGATGATACCCTCCGTGAATTCGGCAGGTATCGCAGTCTGCGGTAACAGGAGTTCGTTGTACATCTGAATCCAGGTCCGTCCCATGAGGTATGCAAAGGCGCGGTAAAATTCAATTTGGAAGCCGTCCTGTCCTGGGGACTTGTTCGGAGCCCCCCTGGCAATTGCGTCTGTCAGCTCGTCCTCTGTTATCGCTGTGATGAAAGTCTCTGCATCCAGTGGTGGTCCTCTATCTGGCATTTCCGAGATGACATCCTGTAGTGTCTCGTGGTTCACATGTACAGGTCCATATAACTGGCGGAAATAGTCGGTAAACACATGCGCAATATCACGCTGGTGCACAACTTGCGGGCCAGTTTCAGAGATTAGTTCCCTGATCAATTTCCTGCGTCGTCGTTGGCGTTCACGTACCACGTGGTGCATGGACGGGGTTTCGGCAGCAACTGTTTCCGCCAATCTCGCCCGGACCATTGTACCTTCCATTCTTAGTCTCGTCAGCTGTAATAACTTGGCTTTTATCCTGCGCATGGCCGTGTGCCTTTCCGGCGATGGTTGTTGGGTCATCAGCTCCCACAGGGCTGTAAAATAAAAATCAGCCGTCGTGCGGTTCCACTGCGGTTTGTCCTGCCCGTATCGTATCAACGTTCTCCGTAACGTTGGTTTTGCGCATTTAATCCACCACTGGAGAACCGAGGTGTATGCTCGTTGGCGGCGAACGCAGGTCTCCCAGGCCGCCTCTATCGACCGGTGACATTCAGTGTCACGTAAAAGTGCACAATTCATTTTCCAGTGACCCTTACTCCGCCATATCTTCTGACGCGTTAGTGAAATCGTACAGACGTACGCCATATGATCCGTAAAAGCCGCTGGCCAGATTTCGGCATCCAGTATCGCCGTCCGTAGAGCTCGTGTCACATACACTCTATCAAGTCTACTCGCCGAGTGTCCCGTGACAAACGTATAACCCGGTCTGTCACCATGCTGCAGTTCCCAGGTATCCAGAAGCGCCATTTCGGTAATCAACGCACGCAGTTCCATGCATGGCACATAATGAGGTACTTGGTCCTTTTTGTCGACGACACAATTAAAGTCGCCGCCCACGATATAGTTATCATAGCGTCCAGCGAACAACGGTGCTATCTCTTCGGTGTAAAAAGTCGCCCTTTCTCTTCGTTTTGTGGAGCCAGATGGTGCGTATAAATTGATGAAACGAACGCCGTCGACAGTGATCGCTATGCCACGTGCCGAAGGGAGAGACATGACGTCCTCCAGTCCTATTCCTTCCCTGGTGGGAATCGCCACACCGCATCCACTTTCATCGTGCACTGACTAATGTGCCTCGTAACCGTAGAACTCTGGCGGCAATGTGAAACGCACTTCTTGTAGGAGTACAATATCCACGTCCGCAGCGCGTAACATATCTTTCAGCATTTGAATTTTAAGCGGTGTCCGTGTGCCATTAACGTTTATCGTGGCAATGCGGTACGCCTGGCTTGTGTTCATCAGTCGTAGGGCGGTGTCATTAAGCGTCTATCTGCACCCCCGGCGCTCCTCAACACACTAAGTTGTTCAACATTTCCCGACCCCTCCCGGCCTCTGGGAAGGACTATCCTCAATCGTCGCGTTCGTATTTTCATCCTGTTCCTGTTGGTCCATTTCTTGCGCCCAGTCCCCCAGCATATTTCCGGAACTGGTCGAAGGATGGGAGGCAACGTTGTCATCGCTCTGATGTTGGACAGTTGTCATCTCCACTTCCGCCTTCCGGTCACCAGAAGGAGAGTTCAAGTTATCGTCGCTGTGTAGTTCCTGCATCGTCATCTCGGTATCTGTTGAATCCACTGGTCTCAGGTCGATACTGTCGTTGTCGTCCACTGTCCCCTCGGCACTATGGCTATCGTCAGCAGAAGTCAGTCGACGCTTCTTTCTTCTCTTCGGCGAACGCTGTTTCCGTTGCCTTGCTTTCGCATCGGCTGTTTGGGTTGCGTATCCTCCGTCTTGGGCCTGGCCTATCACGCTCTCGGTGGAAGCACTGGCAGCCACCACGGATGAGCCTGGAGTGGCCGTCAGCTGCATCTCTTGTGTGGTGTCCTGTGTCTGCTGTGGTGGAACCGGTGGTCGGAGTTCCAGTCCGTTGGTGTCCATGTTCTCTATAGGGGGCAGCTGCTGGTGCCCATCGGAAATCTCCCTCACGTCGCCTCTCAGGGCTTCCACAAAGGTCAACGGTAAGACAGTCGTCTGTTGTTGCGCCTGAACGTCATCCCGTGGAGTTTGCACTAAACGTCGCTGGAGGCATTCCGAGCGGACGTGACCTTCTTTGCCGCACCCCGAGCAAGTGCGAGGTTGCCCATCATAGATTATAATCGCTCGACAACCTCCTATATACAAATAAGAGGGGACGTGCTTTCGCAGTTCTATCCGTATTTGTCTCACCCCATTTAAAACGGGGTACGTGGTAAAACTCGTCCATTTTTCGGCCACATGGGATAGAACTGTACCGTATGGTCGAAAGGCGTCGGTAACAAGCTCAGACGGGACCTCAAATGGAAGTTCGAAGACTCGTATAGTGCGGATCCCCATTCCCGCGTGATCGACTGTAACCGCACCAACATTCCCGTCGGCATGACAGAAACGATACCCGTTCGGTGATCGTTGTAGAAGTCTTTCGCAAGCAGCCTCGTCGACAAGCTTGACATAGACGACGCTTGAAACGTGCGATAAATTGATTCCCACGATTTCCTGTCTATCGATTTTTACCTCTTCTCTGAAGAAACATTCAATCTCGTGTGCCTTTGGTCGTGTATAGTCGTTCGCAAAACTGAACTTCAAAGTCGTTTTTCTGTACGAGTGTGCCATCTCGTTCTAGACTCACGACACCGCACACGCGAAGCTGCTCCGGCGTAAACAAACAGGCGCGCGCACCACAGCGCGGCCGGCAGGCAAGACGGTCCGCACTGTGTCACTGCCGAAGGCAGACTTTTTTTGTTCGTTGCATCTGGTCGGGGCGGACGTCGTAAGACATCCGTTTCAGTTCGTTGTTGATCGGTTAACTCAGTTTTTTTATTACAGAGGGCAGCTAACCCTCTGACCGAACACGCTGAGCTACCGTGCCGGCACCAACTGAGCTACCCACGCACAACTCACGCCCCGTCCTCACAGCTTTACTTCTGCCAGTATCTCGTCTCCTACCTTCCAAACTTTACAGAAGCTCTCCTGCGAACCTTGCAGAACTAGCACTCCTGAAAGAAAGGATATTGCGGAGACATGTTCGGAAGGTAGGAGACGAGATACTGTCAGAAGTGAAGCTGTGAGGACGGTGCGTGAGTCGTGCTTGGGTAGCTCAGTTGGCAGAGCACTTGCCCGCGGAAGGCAAAGGTCCCGAGTTAGTTCCGTTTCAGCCGCGCTCGCGAGTGGCCGCTGTTAACTGTTGCGCTGCACTTCAGTGTTTACATCGCTGTACTTGTGCTTCGCCGAGTGCCGTCCGTCCGTTAATCTCCGTGTTCGTTCCTGTTCCTTGTGATCTGATCGCTCTTTCTGGTCTTGCTGCTGCTACTTGGAATTTCGGTTGTTTAACCGAAATTGCTTCGCTGGTTTAACCATGACTACAAACCTCAGGAAGAATACTCTGGTATTTGCTTTTGACAAAGAATCCCGTCCTGTTCAGCCGACATCCCTGGAAATAGATGACTGGATTACACAGGTAATTGGTCTAAATTCTGAAACCGTTCATACCTGGCAACTGGATCAGGAAAAATACTGTGTTTTTGTCAAGTTAATCAGTGCTTCGACTGTTGATAAAGTGTTACGAAAGTGGGGTTATGAAGTAGATTTTGTGCATAGAAATGGTTATAAAAGTAAGGTTTCCATCTATAGAGCGGACATTCATTACAAAACTGTTCGTGTCTTGAATCTCCCCATTGAAATTGAAAATGATAAGATTAAGGAAGTTCTTTTAAACTACGGAGACGTTAAATCAATTGCAAATGAAAGATGGTTGCCTCGCTTTAAACTGCAGTGTTTTAACGGGGTCCGCTGTGTAGAGATGGACGTTAAGACGAATATTCCGTCTCACATAACTGTTTGTGGGTATAAGGCACAAATTGTTTATACAGGTCAGGAAGCTACATGTCATATATGTAACGAAACCGGCCACTTCAGACAGGAATGTCCGCGGCGAACTGTTGTGCTTAAAAGTAATTTGATACAGCGTCAGAAGCTTACCTTAAATGATCTGTTACCAAAGAATAGCCCGGAACAACTGGTTGAGGATGTTAACGCAGCGGGACAAGCTGATGTCTCCCTTCACGATAACAGTCAATTTCCCCCGTTAACAACAAAAGGAAACCCCGTTGCCACTACTCGTCAAACTGAAATGCAACCGAAAAAACGACCTCTGGAGATAACTGATGGTTGTTCAGAGGACGAGCTGGCTTGTCCCACTCCATCAATTCGCAAGCAAAAATAGTGCGATGAGAAGGCAGAGGAACCTGAAGGCAAAATGCGAATGGAAACTAATGAACAGAAAGATAATACACATACGGTAGCAGAAAATGAAAGGGGTGTAAGCAGCATTAATTTGCAAGAAACAACAGGTGCAGTAGCCGATTGCAAAGATCAGAATCTATCTGTTAATAAACAAATTCAGGGAGAGGATGCAAAACTGCAGTCTCCATTTGTTTCCCTCGATCAGAAAGTGAGTGAAATTAATAAAGAACGAGGAAGTGGTGGCCAAACTGAAATCACGGTCAACACCTCAGGGCAGGCGCCGGCAACCGAAATTGCTAAAGCGTCTGCTGCTGCTCCAGATAAGCCGCGAAGTAAAATACCGACGCAACCAAATGAGAATGTAGCTCGTAACCAAGGGAAGGGAAAATCCAGTAGGGGCGACCCAAGCCCAAGGAATGTTCAGTCCGAAACGGTCGTACCCGAATCACTGGAGGAAAAATCAGAAAGTTTACCAGGAAATCAGTCTGCTTGCGGTACAAGAGAAAACATCAGAAGTAGAAAAAAACGGGACAGTAACTAATAAACTGATTGGAGTGTTATTCCATGTTCAGCCTTCCGAGAAAACCGTTACAGCTTAACTGAACCCTGAACCACAGTAAACTAAATTAGCTCAACAAAACAACTACATAGTGACAGCACAATGACGCAATCTTATTCTGTCACCACTATAAACATAAATAAAATCACGACCGGTTTGAAATTATCGGCCCTTAAGGAATTTTTGTACGAATCCGCGACTGATATTGCCCTGTTACAAGAAGTTCTAATTTCGGATTTGGTAATTCCCGCTTTTGTCAGTTACATAAATGTGTCTCCCGAAACAAGTGTTGGAACAGCTATTTTGGTAAGGGAAGGGATTACAGTAAGCGAGGTGGAACGACTGGAATCCGGAAGGAGAATAGGACTAAATATCTAGATGTGACTATCATCAACTTGTACGCCCCTTCAGGAAGTTCTCATCGAGCTGACAGGGCACGTTTCTTCCAAGATGACTTGATATTGGAGGTGATTTTAATTGTGTTTTAAATCGAAAAGATCGGTTACCTAATTTTAATTTCTCAAGTGAACTAAAACAATTAGTTACTGGTTTAGAATTAAAGGATATATGGGAAATCAAATACCCCTCCACTGTTGAGTTCACTTATGTCACGGCAACATCACGTGGCAGGATTGATAGACTATATATTTCTAAAAATCTTGTAACTTCCGTGACAAAAGTAGAAACCATTCCTACGTACTTTTCAGACCATTCAAGTGTCTTAGCTTGCATAAATCTAACAAGACAGCCGGTTCGCCGATTCAAGAATCAGTGGAATTTGAACACTTCCTTGTTAGTTAATCATGATTTAGAAGATCTGATTAAAGAAACATGGGCAATATGCCTGCGAGCCCGTAGTAGATATGCCACTGCTATTGACTGGTGGGTTAAAATGGCAAAGCCAAAGTTGAGGAAAGTTCTTATTCAATACAGTGCCCAGAGCGCAAGGGAAATGAAATGCACTATAGAGTATTACTATTCCGTTTTGAGAGATCTATATGATCAAGTCTCAGCAGGTTCCTCACTTCGGATAGCAGACATAAAAAAAGTCAAAGCCAAGTTACTTAATATCAAGAGAAGTCAGATGGAAGGGTTGAAAATAAAATCGAAGGCAAATTCGGTGTCAGCAGATGAAACTATTTCCCTATATCATTTAGTGAAGCATACGAAAAACGGGAGAAGGACTTTTATTGAAGAAATTCGAACAAAACACGGCACGATTCTCAGAACCCAGCAGGATATCATGGACGAGATTTATCGCTATTATTGCGAGCTATATTCTGTACATCAAAGTAGTGATGCTTCATTGGAAGAATTCCTTGACATCCTAGCCCCACAGCTGACAGAAGATGACAACGAAAATTTTCTCGAGGTTGTCAGTGAAGAAGACGTGTATGGGACTCTGTGCGCCTCGCCACCAAAAAAATCCCCAGGACCGGATGGTCTGCCAGTTTTACATCCGTTACTGGCCAATAGTAGGTGCGAAAATCACGGACATTGTAAATGAAGTTATTCAGGGTAAAATGATTCCGGCTGAGTTTAAGGAGAGTAAAATTGTTCTGGTGCCAAAAAATAATGGAAACAAAGATTTAAATAATTTTCGTCCAATTTCACTCCTGAATTCTGATTATAAATTAATAGCTAGAATAATAAACAAGAGAATTTCATGCCTTACAGATAAAATTATTAGTCAACATCAGAACTGTGCGCAAGGCAGAACCATTTTTCAAAATCTAGCGGAATTCAGGGATATCATTGCAATAACTTCTGTAACAAACATAAAGTGTGCTTTATTGTTTTTAGATTTTTATAAGGCGTTCGATGTACTAAACCATGAATATCTTCTACAGACATTGAAGAAAATAGGTTTCAATGATAGGGTTATACAGTTGATTAAGAATATGGCAACTGGAATAAATGCTAAAATAGCGGTGAATTGTCAACAATCCAGGCCGATGCAAATACAACGAGGTGTTCCTCAAGGACGTCCTCTGTCCATGTCGCTCTTCGCAATTTCGCTGGAACCTTTCCTCCGACATGTCCATGCTACATTAAAAGGCTTAACATTATCAGGAAACAAAACAGTTATAAGATCCTATGCTGACGATATAGGGGTCATTATAAGAAATAATGACGAGGTAACCATGCTAGCAACAGTGATTGATTCGTACTGTAGAGCATCTGGAGCCAATGCAAACGGAAAAAAAGTAAGATGTTAAATCTCAGAGGTTTTAATAATATCAACGTCGAGTGGGCAAAATTAGTCCGACAACATAAAACACTTGGGATCACCCTGACAGCATGTCCTATGAAAATGACGGCTTTAAATTGGAAAGTTGCAGCAGATAAAGTGCAAGGAGTCATTGTAGAGAATTTAACTCGATATATGAACCAAGTTCAAAGAACACAGTATATCAACTCATGCATCCTTGCTAAGGCTTATTATACTGCCCAGCTGTTTCCAATACCGAGAATGATAGCGAGGAGAATAATGTCCAAAATCACAACATTTTTGTGGAGAGGTGAAGTGTTCAGAGTACCTGCTAAAGTAGCCACTTTAGATCCTAAAAATGGTGGACTAGGATTAACTGATATAACGGATAAAGCCTCTGCTCTTTTTATCAAAAGGCAAGTTAATTTAATAAGAGACTCGCGAGAAAGCATAACCAGCCAACTTTTCGAGATCATTAAACCTCCAAGCCTGCTTCCCCCGATTGACGTGCAGAATATCAACAGTCGCTTACAGCACGTGAAGATTTTCTATGTTGAGTTAAGTTATGTCAGTGTCGAACTCAGGCAGTCCCGACACTTAACATCGAGAGCCATAATGCGGGAACGAAAGAAAAGCGAAGGAAGGAACAAAATAGAACGACAATTTCCAAACATTGAGTGGACTGAGATTTGTAAAAACATTAGTTCTAATGTGCTCACGTCTAATATAAAAACGTCATGGTACAAGACAGTTAACAACATAGTTAGCACCAATGAAAGACTGCACGCAATCGGACTCTGTGAAACAAATTTATGTCAACAATGCCATCTGGTTGACACAGTAATTCATCGATATACTTGCAGTGGTCACATGAATAGTTGGAAGTGGATCCGGGAGCAAATAGCTCTGATTACAAGAACATCCCCTGAGTATATATCGCTTTCATTGATACACAGGCCTGAAGCACGCTATTTCCCAGAAGCAAAAAATAACGCTGTGTACTGGTTGCTGGGAAATTTTGTTAACTACGTCCTTAGCAAATTAGGATCCGATAGCATCATAGAGTTCAAGGTACACATACTGTGTGAGTTCCGCAAAATTAGAAGCTATTCGAATCACAAGAAAAAGTTCGGTAATATGCTAAAAATTGTATTTGAAAGAATGGGCATTGGTTAATATAAAAAAGAAGACTGTGTTGACAGTGATGTATTGTAGTTACCTTAAGGATACTATTTAAGATTTTACAGTATATTTATGATGTGTGCTTTTTCTACTTCAGAGAGTAGTTTTTTGAAATTTATAAGCTAATGTACAGAACTTATGTGACATTGAGATTGTGTGTCTAATAGAGCCAAACTCAAAACATTAAAGGTGCATTATTTGCTTATACTAGAAATTTGGAAAAAGATGGTTTTTATAGAAATGTCCTTATCGATTGGTTAAAACCATAAGATTCTATCCGATAAATGTAATATTCAATGGCTGGCACATTGCCCTGTTCATTTTTGCAGTGAAAGACTGATTATATAGATCTGATCACTTCAAATACTTAGATTCAATTAATGTCCAGAAAGTGTAGTTGGAAGCCTAGTCAACTTTATTATATATCTCTTTCCCGCCATTCTCAAGTATTTATGTTTAATTTAATTCTTTCTGGTGATTTAGTCAGTAACACCATCTTCTGTTGTCTTTCCTTAATGTCAGCGCAATTGAAATGATAAAACCGCTTTGTTTAAATAACTTCATGTACACTCCTGAAAATTGAAATAAGAACACCGTGAATTCATTGTCCCAGGAAGGGGAAACTTTATTGACACATTCCTGGGGTCAGATACATCACATGGTCACACTGACAGAACCACAGGCACATAGACACAGGCAACAGAGCATGCACAATGTCGGCACTAGTACAGTGTATATCCACCTTTCGCAGCAATGCAGCCTGCTATTCTCCCATGGAGACGATCGTAGAGATGCTGGATGTAGTCCTGTGGAACGGCTTGCCATGCCATTTCCACCTGGCGCCTCAGTTGGACCAGCGTTCGTGCTGGACGTGCAGACCGCGTGAGACGACGCTTCATCCAGTCCCAAACATGCTCAATGGGGGACAGATCCGGAGATCTTGCTGGCCAGGGTAATTGACTTACACCTTCTAGAGCACGTTGGGTGGCACGGGATATATGCGGACGTGCATTGTCCTGTGGAACAGCAAGTTCCCTTGCCGGTCTAGGAATGGTAGAACGATGGGTTCGATGACGGTTTGGATGTACCGTGCACTATTCAGTGTCCCCTCGACGATCACCAGTGGTGTACGGCCAGTGTAGGACATCGCTCCCCACACCATGATGCCGGGTGTTGGCCCTGTGTGCCTCGGTCGTATGCAGTCCTGATTGTGGCGCTCACCTGCACGGCGCCAAACACGCATACGACCATCATTGGCACCAAGGCAGAAGCGACTCTCATCGCTGAAGACGACACGTCTCCATTCGTCCCTCCATTCACGCCTGTCGCGACACCACTGGAGGCGGGCTGCACGATGTTGGGGCGTGAGCGGAAGACGGCCTAACGGTGTGCGGGACCGTAGCCCAGCTTCATGGAGACGGTTGCGAATGGTCCTCGCCGATACCCCAGGAGCAACAGTGTCCCTAATTTGCTGGGAAGTGGCGGTGCGGTCCCCTACGGCACTGCGTAGGATCCTACGGTCTTGGCGTGCATCCGTGCGTCGCTGCGGTCCGGTCCCAGGTCGACGGGCACGTGCACCTTCCGCCGACCACTGGCGACAACATCGATGTACTGTGGAGACCTCACGCCCCACGTGTTGCGCTATTCGGCGCTACGTCCACCCGGCCTCCCGCATGCCCACTATACGCCCTCGCTCAAAGTCCGTCAACTGCACATACGGTTCACGTCCACGCTGTCGCGGCATGCTACCAGTGTTAAAGACTGCGATGGAGCTCCGTATGCCACGGCAAACTGGCTGACACTGACGGCGGCGGTGCACAAATGCTGCGCAGCTAGCGCCATTCGACGGCCAACACCGCGGTTCCTGTTGTGTCCGCTGTGCCGTGCGTGTGATCATTGCTTGTACAGCCCTCTCGCAGTGTCCGGAGCAAGTATGGTGGGTCTGACACACCGGTGTCAATGTGTTCTTTTTTCCATTTCCAGGAGTGTATGTATAACTTAGTATGTATTTGCAATGTGTAACATTGATTTTTTAATAAAGGTTTTATAAAAAAAAAAAAAGTTCGAGTCTCGGTCCGGCACACAGTTTTAATCTGCCAGGAAGTTTCAATTACTAACTTCTTCACACAGTAAATATCTATTCAGTTTAATTTGATTTGTATTGTATTTAATGTTTAACTCATCTGGCCTACTTTTAGTTTAATTTTTGTGTTTTTTATATTATTTTCCGTGTTATCCGACCTTCCCGCTTATCCGACCTTGTCGCGGCCAGTTTAGGTCGGATAATCGAGACTCTACTGTACTGCTTACTGTCGTTTTCACGCCAGTGGGGCTGTGACTCTCCCTCGCAGACTTCCACTCCGTGGTAGTTTTCGCTACTAATTGTGCACACAGTGTACACAGATCTTGCACTTGGGCTGGCCTACCGCGCTTCTCAACTAGGGGTCTCAAACTACTAATATTGGGACATATTCCGCACAGTAGTCTTGCAGGTGTGGCGGCTCTGGTGCCCCTCTCAGCTTGACGCCCCAAACGGCGGCTTCTGTAACTTGGGCCTTAAACCGGCAGTGACGTCGACACAGATCAGTCTTCTAGTTTTCTTGTCACTGGAGATGATGGGAATTGTTCAGAAGCCTTCCGCAATACCTTATGTAATGATGCATCCACTTTTGAACACGACGATGTTTTACCAGTCTATGCACCAAGATATATTCGAATTACTTTGTAGATAATTTTTTAAAGCATGAGTAACTGCATGTATTTGAGGGGAATAACAGAGTGTTCAAGTTGGGCTCGGTCATTCAAAACCTGAATGACACATTTAAAAATTCATACAATATGGGAGAAAATATTTTTCTGGATGAACGTCTTACTTTATGGAAAGGAAGAATGGCAATAAAAACTTGCCTACATCCAAAAGCAGAGAATTTTGGAATAAAGGTCTGCGATACCTGCGAATTAACCACTAGATATTTATGACAATTTGTTATTTATACAGAAAGGTCCACAGGTTCGTAATTCTTTCTTGAGAAAACAACCCAGATTGTAGTAAAACGTCTTGAGCCCCTCTTCAACTTATGCCACAACCTCTCAATGGGCAATTATTACGACAGCGTGCTTTGTGTCACTTTTTTGAAGGAAAGAAGTATGTATGTAGCTGGTACACTGAGTACGTAACTTCAGTGACGTCCAGTCTGAAGTTCTGTGGGTAACAGCAATCAAATACCATATACTAATTCTTGAATCTTATCCGTGTCCATAATACAACTATATACAATGACCAACGTTCCCTCATAGCTAAGTAAGGGTCAGGGCGACATCTATCACTGTGGAAGACTAGAGCACAATGCGAAGTATCGAGATGCAATCCTAACCGAAACCCGATGCAACGTACTGAGATACTAGCGATTGAGCTCAGTCGGCGGCGGAGGCCTATATGCACGCTGCCCAGGGGGCGTTATCGAAGCGTAGCGTGCGGGAGTGTGTTGATCTTCTCTTGTCATTATCCCGCCTAGTTCAGCGCTAGCTATACGGTGGTTCCTAGTGCCGCCAGGTGTGCTCGCAAAGGCTTACGCCACACATGTTTATTGCTGAAATGGATAAAGCACAGGTGGCCTTTATTTCAAAATTCCATAACAATGCATTTGCTACAGCAACCTAGAGGTAAGAAAACTTCAATGCATTAAGGAATGCATCATTTTTATGGGCGGTGTACATCTAAAGAATCAGAAACTACAACTTTTTTCCTCATGGGAAAGAAAAAAGTTGTAAAGTGGTACATGAAATGTTTAGGAGCCTGATGAAAACTCGCCGGAAGAGTGAAGCTTCACCTCGATGTGGATGGCCTTAAAAACTATTATGCCTTAACGGCTCACGACGACGCATTTCATAGGGAAGATCCCACTCGCAGAGAACAAGAGCAAGCCTCCAAAGAGATGCGCAGTATGCAACAAGAAGACAGGGAAACGAGATGAAACATCGTTCTTGTAAAAGGACTACGATGGAGGACAGTTTCGAAAAGTGTTTCTAGGTATGCCACACCAAAAATTTATTTTAAGCGACTGACATGTCAGAAACAACAGATACCACGCATATTGTACTGCTTGCTTCCTGAGGTAGACACTTGGGCGATAAACGTTTGTGAAAGTGAACTTTATGTAACACGAAAAACTTTGCTACGAGTTGTAAAGTGTCAAAACTGATAAGGAAGAACTTTCTTTGCAATATATTACGAAAAATATTAATTAAATGTGTAATGACCTATAAAGAACTATTATATGGGAAACTAATATCTACGAGCATTGTAATTCCTAGAACAAATGCTCAGATGTTTTTTTTCACTTCTTCTTCTTCTTCAGTTTGTGATGTACCTTCAGCGTGCTGGAGGCCAGACGTGATAGCTGTAAGTGTAATTTGGTAATTTCAAGTAATAGATGAAACTTTACCTAATTTTGTATTCTCTACGCTTTAAGAAGTGTCTGTGAATATTATAAATAACGCACGAGAGACGCGGATGCCACTTATATTGTTGTCGGCCATTTAAAGACCGATAACGTTATTTCACAATATTTCTGAACTCATTAATAATGTTCAACTCAGACATGTTTAAAAAATGAATAATACTAATAATACTCCTTCAGAGTGGACAGGTATTTTGCTTAATTTCAAGGACTTTTAGGTAAAAACATCGTACGTGTGTGTGTGCTAATAGAATTTGTGGCAAGACGTTGTTTTATCAATACTTCAGGAAAGCAAATATGTATCGAGAGAGGTTTCAAATATTACGAGATGGTACGTACAGCTGTTCATGCTAGGACATAACCAATTAAAGCTGGATATGTTATTAAAGAACTGTATTTGGTATTTAATAAAAAGATAGCCCTGAGAGCTTACTAGCCGGAACTTAGAGCTTTACCCTCCAAAGACAGCTTAATACCGTGTTGTTGTAGTTTGTGCATGTACTTGAGACGTATTTTCCGATAAAGCAGGTGAACAATTAATAGAATCTTACCATCAAAGAGAACTGCTGTTACGTATGTCAATGGAGCTTCAGTTTAAAGGAAGTTTCAGACGTAAAGCTAGCTACCTGCCTTTTAATATAGTCAAGATCCTCGCAGATTGTTTTCAGCGTATATTTTGAAAATTTCGTGTAACATATTACCCAAACAATATTAAATTGGGCCCAAATTCAAAGATTTACTGTACGCAAACAAGCGTTGTCAGATTCGTACGATACATTTCATACCGCGTGCATGTGTTTACAATACGTTACTACAATTACACGATCCACACAGACAGACATTCTACACGCCACGACGCGGCACACACCACAATATGATAGTAATATGTTTGTCTTGATGGACCTTCATGATATATCTTCAGTGTGGATGCACCCTAGGTCCGACATCTTGAGGGAATCGTACTAAATGCTGCGAGCAATGTGTATGGTGGATTAGGAGGCGCTACATAAGTAGCGTGCAACAAGTTGGAAATTCGGATTGGACAGCAACGTGCTCGGTTGACCGCATTTCTTCAAGTCACTGCTCGCGTAAAGTGGGAAATCTGGGTTCGAGTCCCGGTTCGGCACAAAGTTTCACTTGTCGCCACCGAATTATTAGTTGTTTCAGTGCTCTCACGTGGGTGACGTTGCTATTTTCCTTTCATCAAGTAGACTATATATACGGCTGCGGAAACGTGAATGTTGAATGTATAGTGCCTGTTCTTTCGGACATTAGACACCACACATATAATAGTATCAAAGACAGTTATGCTTTCACAGAACAGCAAGCGCTCTATACACAAAACATATCTGAAAAATTGTGATTGTGACAGGCAACATTCAAAATCAATTCTTGTCCATCTAAACAATTATTCAGAAAGCATATCTTAAAAATACCAGCCTAGAATTGTAAAATTACTTGCAACGTCGAAATTAAAAGCTAACGAATGATGAGAATTCTAGTTTTTCTCAGTGAGTAATTATGAACCAAACACCATTTTCAAAAGCAGTCAAGTGTTTAAAAGTGGTTAGAGCGGATACAGGTTAATAATCTTACTTTGCCCTTAGTTTTGTGAAATAAATGAAATACAGAGTGTTATATGGTTATACCAGTTCGTGAAGTTTGTGGCTTTGGCCACCTTTCCTAACTGCGTATTATTCTAAAGCTGGCGAATGTCACGATCAACATACCTGCATTTGTAGAAGAATACAGCGGTAGCACGATGTTTTGTGATGGTTTAAATTTACATAAATACCCTTTACAGAGCAGGGCAGAAGGTACACCGTACCAATATTGCCGATTCTCCTTTCTACTGAATTCACGTATTCTCAATACACCTCTGCATCCGCCTTACCCTATTTTCATGATTCCCGTGCGAGGTATACGAGTGCGTCAAGATAAAGTTTGCACAACATTCTTCGGACACAGGTTCTGTAAAGTTACCCAAAAGGATTTCGCGAAAACTACATCGTCTTCCTTGAAATGATTGCTGTGTAAATTACTCTCACGCCTACTTGACAACGACTAGGAAACCTGGAACAATACTCTAGAACTGGTCGCTTCTTTCATGTATTTTCCTTTGTAGATGTGTTACTTTTTCACAGAACCCTTCCAACATTCGCCTCCCATAGTGTTGAGTTTACATGATCATCTCATTCCATACTCCTTCGCCGGCCGGTGTGGCCAAGCGGTTAAAGGCGCTACAGTCTGGAACCGCGTGACCGCTACGGTCGCAGGTTCGAATCCTGCCTCGGGCATGGATGTGTGTGATGTCCTTAGGTTAGTTAGGTTTAAGTAGTTCTAAGTTCTAGGGGACTAATGACCTTAGAAGTTAAGTCCCATACTGCTCAGAGCCATTTGAACCATACTCCTTCATTGTATCACCCCTGAATACCTCTGCGATGTGGCGAGCTCCAGGTGTTTATCACTAATCTTGTAATCAGATACTATCGGGGGCTTTCACTTTGGTATAGGCATTATCTTAAGTTTCATCGCATTTAAAGGCAGCTGTCATTCATAACGCTAAATGGAAGTTCAGAAGTAGTGCAGGAGCTGACAGGCTTGGTAAATATTCCGTAAACACGTAACAGAGATGAAATCAGTTCATGTTTCCTATTTGATGAAGTGACTGGTAGACAGGCAGACTAGCTTTCAGCGACATGTCATCAGGATAGAGCATGAGCTTTGAATCACAATAGGTAATGATATCGGATGTTCAAATTGGTTCAAATGGCTCTGAGCACTATGGGACATAACTTCTAAGGTCATCAGTTCCCTAGAACTTAGAACTCCTTAAACCTAACTAACCTAAGGATATCACACACATCCATGCCCGAGGCAGGATTCGAACCTGCGACCGTAGCGGTCTCGCGGTTCCAGACTGTAGCGCCTAGAACCGCACGGCCACTCCGGCCGGCAAAAAGATATCGGACTTAGGGTCATTAAAGGAAATATAAAAGCATTCGCACATTCCGGCAAACATAACGTTTTCTCCCCTTAGTATCGTGTAATCACTTCTTGCAAATAGTGTGATGATGTCTTCGGCAGAACCGTTCGATTCTTCACCTCTCCCTTGTGCAGTCGAGCGTGTGTTCCGCCTCTAATGGCTTCGATATCTCGAGGCATTATGCCTTCCCCTCATCTTGTGCGCTGCTTGTAATGGCTTCAGTATCGAAGGAGCGTTAAATCCTTATCGGAGGAGCATTAAATCGTAACAAACAAAAAATAGTCGATAGCGACTTGACGGTAGTGCAGTGTATACTTTCTGAGCAAAAATTCTGCTACAAAAACGGTTTGCTATGATAAAACAGCCGGAGGTGACTCTGTACAGGGATGATCATTTAAATCACAAGGCCAGGAACAGTTGTTATAAAGTTCTTGGGTTTCCATCCGAGTGAGTTCAACGAAATGGTGCAATGTTTCGATGCGTGTCACTTTCATCATTTTCTGGCAAAGTATCGTCTGGCGTCTCGTTTATTCCTATACAAGCATTGCAGCGCAATGCCGGAGACGGTTGGGGTGGGGGAAAAACCGCGCTAGACTCCTGGCGTCTGTCGCATGCTGTACGAGACCTTACTAGGAACGGTATTTTACTTATGCACTGCAGTAGGAAGAATATTTTACATATGCATTGTAGTAGGAAGAACAATTTACTTATGCAGTGTAGTAGGAAGGATGTTTTACTTATACAGTGGAGTAGGAAGGTTATTTTACTTATGCGGTGTAGTAGGAACGGTATTTTACTTATGCAGTGTAGTAGGAAGATGATTCGCGTATAAAGGATGTCAAATCTCCTACGCAGAGGTGCTATCCCTGGCAACAAACGTGGCTATAACTGGCAGTGAGTCGAACTGAGCTTGGAAGAGAGGTATGGATGTATTTTATTTCACGTACTAGTTTTTTGCTGTACTGTTTGTTCATTTACTCATAGTGTGAGATGTACCTGTGAAGTAGTGTAAGAGATATATATTGTTTCGAATGTGTGTGTTAGTCTGTGTCTACATATGGCACCTTACGCTTAGTCTTGGCTGTTACGACGTGGAGCATAAATGTCGGTTCCCTTTTTGTTATGATATAGTCATGTTGTTTATTTGTTTCTTTTTAATTTTGTGATCAGGTAAATTTATTTTTGACAGTTTTTTGACAGCTTCGGGTCCAGCGATGCCATATGTTTACACCGAAAATTATTTTATAATGTCAATAAAATTTGCGAGGTGCTTTTTATGTTTACAATCTGTTTTCTCGCTGTTATAAAAGAGAAAATTGTAAATTGTCGTGATAATCACAAAACAAATAACTTATGGGTTTGCTGCCGGATGACGTCGTAGACCATCGCCGATACTTCGACAGGAGCACACCCTACCATTCTCAAGGCACAACTGCAAGGAGGAAGCAATGTGCAAAGAAATTTAATACCTCGATTCACAGAGGAGAAACAAGGAAGATACCACACACAGAACAAATAACCGCAAAGTCAACACACAACCAAAGATAACCAACATCAGAAATATCGATAGTGACTATTAATCAACAGGTGAGGTAGCACTGATTCTGTCCCTCTGTTAATTGATGAGAGACAGAGCCGGATTCCAAGCTGCATTTAAACAAAATCCTTCATCTCTGTTTATAAGGTTGCTTGATAATTTGATTTCATCAGCTTCCTTAATAACACTATCCCAATAGCTGGACGTGCAAGCCAGAATCTCCGTGTTGTTGTATTCCATAGGATGACCGGCGTCAAGGCAATGTTCTGCAATAGCGGAGTTGCTCGGCTGTTGTAAGCGTGTGTGACGCTTATGTTCAATACACAGGTCTTCCACAGTCCCGATTGTCTGACTAATAAATGACATGCCACAACTGCAAGGAGTACGATAGACCAGCCTTACGCAAACCAAGATCGTCTTTTACGGACGCCAACAGGGCCTTAATATTAGAAGGTGGTCGAAAAACACATTTCACATCATATTTCCGCAAAATACGGCCAATCCTGTTGGAAATGATTCCTGCGTAGGGCAAAAAGGCCGTAGATTTAGGTGCCACTTCGTTGCTATCGTCACTCACTCGTTGCACAGAAGGCTGATAGCGCAACGCACGTTTGATCTGCCTCTCAATATAACCATTCTGACGAGAGGTGACTTCGAGATGTGATAGCTCAGCTGCCAAACTTTCAGGGTTTGAGGTAACGTGGGCCCTGTGAACCAAGGTACGAAGTACCATTTCAAGCTGAGCTGGATGGTGACAACCATCTGCTCGCAGATACAAGTCAGTGTGAGTAGGCTTCCTATAAACAGAATGTCACAACGTCTTCCTTCTGACAAACACATCAAGGAAGGGAAGACATCCATTCTTTTCCACCTCTATAGTGAACTGTATACTCGGGTGACTGAATTCAGGTGTTCCAAAAACCGGTTTAAATTCTCACTGCCATGAGGCCAAACAACGAAAGTATCGTCTACATATCTGAAAAAACACGTAGGTTTCAAGGTTGCTGACTCCAATGCACGTTGCACAAAGTCCTCCATAAACAAATTGGCTACAATAGGTGGCAACGTGCTTCCCATTGCAACTCCATCAGTCTGTTCGTAGTACTAACCATTTAATAAAAAGTAAGTGGAAATCAGCACATGTCGAAACAAATTTGTTAACTCGACACCAAACTTAACCTCAAGTAGCTGCAACGAATCAGAGAGAGGAACGCGAGTGAAAAGAGGATCCGCATCAAAACTGACGAAAATTTCAGAGTCATTCAAATGCAATCCCTGCAATCGACGTAAGAAATCTGCAGAGTTCTTAATGCGGTGTTAACACCTACCTACTAGTGAGCTCAACAAACTAGCAAGATGTTTAGCCACACGATGTGTCGGAGCACCAATATTAGAAACAATAGGCCTGAACGGGACAGCCTCTTTATGGACCTTAGGGAGGCCATATAATCTAGGTGGTACAGCACAGTAAGAATTAAGACTCTTGATAATCTCCTGTGACAAATAACTTTTCTTCACGAGGTTATTAGTCTTTCTCTCAACACTCTTAGCAGGGCCAGCACCGATTTTGCGATACGCCGAATCAGAAAGTAGACACTGCATCTTTTGAATGTTAACGTGCTTGTTCAACAAAACCGTGGCATTTCCCTTGTCCGCAGGTAAAATAACAATACCAGGATCCATTCTGAGTGAACGTAAAGCAGCCGCCTCAGCTGCCGTAATGTTACACTTGGGTGGACGGGCCCCAGTCAACACACGACAAGCTTCCCTCCTAACCTCCTCCGCAGCCTCGGAAGGTAGTTTATAAACAGCCTGTTCAATAGAACTAATAAAATCAACAACTGGCAAACTCTTAGGCGTCTGTGTGAAATTCAAACATTTCCCCAGCACAGACAAAGGTGCGGCACAAACGTTTTCTCCGTGAGATTGATCACAGAACGTCGAGAATTAAAATTAGCATTAGACACTGAGCCAAGGAATCGTTTAAACTTCGCCGAATGACGACCAGTTACAGATTGAAATTCCCAGTCAGTCTGTGACCAAGAGGAACCGTTCACCCAATCCTAAGAAAATTCAGAAACATTAGACGCCATCATTAAATGAAGCTGAAATAATTCCTTAGAAAAAAAAATCTAATTGACGGCGAGTATAGTGGATCCTTTCACTAACAAGAGCTAAACCAGCACGTTGCTTGATGCGATTGGCGGCAGGAGAATTAATATGATGCACAACCTTAGCAAACGTTGAAACCACACTATGATTTCGACACTTCAATAAAAACTATAATGTGCATTCCAACCTTACTCTACTGCTGCGAAGTTTATCCAACCAACGCAAGCATGTCATACATTGGTCAGACAATCAAGACTGTGGAAGACCTGTGTATTGAACATAAGCGTAACACACGCTTACAACAGCCGAGCAAATCCGCTATTGCAGAACATTGCCTTGACACCGGTCATCCTATGGAATACAACAACACGGAGATTCTGGCTTGCACGTCCAGCTATTGGGATAGTGTTATTAAGGAAGCTGATAAAATCAAATTATCAAGCAACTTTAGAAACAGAGATGAAGGATTTTGTTTAAATGCTGCTTGGAATCCGGCTCTGTCTCTCATCAAATAACAGAGGGACAGAATCAGTGCTACCTCACCTGTTGATTAATGGTCACTATCCATGTTTCTGATGTTGGTTATCTTTGGTTGTGTGTTGACTCTGCGGTTACTTGTTCTGTGTGTGGTATCTTCCTTGTTTCTCCTCTGTGAACCGAGGTATTAAATTCCCTTGCACATTGCTTCCTCCTTGCAGTTGTGCCTTGAGAATGGTAGGGTGTGCTCCTGTCGAAATATCGGCGGTGGTCGACGACGTCTTCCGGCAGCAAACCTGTAAGTTCTTTGAACATTCAGTTCGCCTGGAAAAGTTAAGGTCTCAATCACAAAACATTATAACACGTACCATTTACGTAAAAACCACAAATTACTATTCCTGAAAAATTAAACGTAATCACTGACTTCCTGCGAAACAGAAATTCCGTCAATAAACAAATAGCATCCGTGGATCCGAAGCTGATCACGAAGTGAACAAGCAAATAACATGATAATATCAGAACAAAAAAAAACTGTCATTTACGCTCCAAGATTCCATATGGAGCATGTCATACCAGCTAAGACGTAAGCATTAGGTCCCATAAGCAGACATAGACTAACATACACGTAAGAAACAATATTATACCCATTGTACCATCTTCACAGGTACACTTGATAGGGGCAAAACGCCGAAACAAGGTAGTCGTATAACTTGTATCACTAGACGTAAATAAATGAATTGAGCAGCAAAAAACTTGTTCTTAAAATAAAATATATCATTAAATAAAATATGTCATTAAATAAAGTATGTCGTTCTTCGACCTCATACAAGCTGCGGGCTCACTGGAAAAGGAAGATATGGGTATGTCTTTCCATGCTACTTCTACTCTGGGCCACAGTTCATTAGTTGTACCGGTTGGCGAATGCTGGCGTGCCTGTCTCTCTGCAACCCATGACCAAATGTTTTCGATGAATGAGAGATCTCGAGAGCGGGTCGGCCAGAGCAACAGACGAACATGCTCTGTATTGAGATATGCCAGGTCACGGCACCAAAGGTACAATGCGATCTTGCGTTATCATGTTGAAAAATAAAGTCAAGAAGACCTCAAAATTAGCCCATATCCACTAGCCTCAATACGTCCGAAATGTAATGTCTCCAGTCCAAATCACCAGCTATGCGCATCAAAGGTAATCGTGTTATGTACCCTATGGCACCCCTCCCATAATGACAACTGCTGGATCCGTGTGACATACGACGAATGATATGTAGCAATGTGCGCTCTCCTTGGAGCCTCCACACAAGTATGTGTCCATCGTGATGCTGTCCTCACAATCGGAACTCATTTAAAAAGACGACGTGACGTCATGGTGTCCAGTGTTGTTGGGAGCACCACTGCCGGTGTTCCCCCTTTCAGTTTCTAGGTCAAGGCAAGCCCAAACAATGGTCGTCGTGCTTCAGTCCGTGTCCCTCCAGACGTTGCACTGCCCGTGTGGATACCTGTCTCGCTCCAGACAGGCTCATGACTGAAGCTATATTACGTGGCCGTAAGATCCTGGAGAGTCGAGCTTTAGCGTGTGGTATCGTTGAATTCCTGCAAGGCGTTGACTTTAGCACACATTAACCAGTCAATTTTCTATTCACTCGACAATCATCTGGTCCTTATCAACGAGAACAGCAGTATCGCGTAATGATGAACTGGAATCTCGTTAGGTCCCGATCCTGCTCCTGTCGAAATCAGACGCGTGGTACCAATGCGACTATCTCACAAACAACTTTCAAAAGCGATATCTGAATGAGAAATCTTTCCTTCCTCACTGAAGGTAGATGGCGTTAATTCTACTTTCTTTCCTCGGTTGTGCTGAAATGCCTGTCACATTCCAAGCATGTAGCGCACTTCACGACAGTCTGTCGTTCGTTGCGTATAACTTCCATCACGATTCAGTGTTAACATCCAGCAGTGTATCATTCCCTGCAATTTCCCCCTCACCACAGAGAGGTATAGTCGATTTTCGCTGTCATGTGCTCATTCACCCAATTGCATTTACATACAAAAGCAAACCTGTTTTCTTAAATTACTTTTGAATACCAGAATGAGATATTCACTCTGCAGCGGAGTGTGCGCTGATATGAAACTTCCTGGCAGATTAAAACTGTGTGCCCGACCGAGACTCGAACTCGGGACCTTTGCCTTTCGCGGGCAAGTGCTCTACTGGCAGAAGTAAAGCTGTGAGTACCGGGCGTGAGTCGTGCTTCGGTAGCTCAGATAGTTGGCCTTTGGCTGTGCTGCGGTGAGGACGCGCTGTTTGTGTTCCTGCCGCGGAGCGAGCGCTCGTGTTGTTTACATAGTACTCGGCCGTTTCGCGCGTGCCGTACTCAGCATGTAGATCACTATGGCGCACCAATACAGAAAATCGACGCTCAAATTTACGTTCCGCAACGAATTTGCACGGCCCAAAGCACTCGAAGTCGAGCGATTTCTACGAGAAGAAGTTAAAATCCCGGCGACCGACATTCTCGGCATTCACTCGTCCATTGTGAGTAGTATCGTATATGTCAAGATCATCAACGACGCAACATGTGAACGGATCCTTCGGGACACGAAACAGGGCCTCCGTTTCTGCCATGCTGATGGCAATGTGGGGACTGTGCACGTCGATTATTCTGGCATGGGACTTCGCACGATCAGAATTTTCGAACTTCCTTTCGAACTACCGGCGGAGGACGTCGTGACAGCGCTGCGCCCCTACGGCACGGTCCATGATCATATTGCGGAAAAATGGACGCAATTCCAGACATATCCTGTGCTGAACGGCGTCCGCCAGGTTCGAATAGAACTTAAAAGACATGTACCTTCATATCTGAATATCGGTGGCTGCCGTGCCATCGTCATCTACGATGGGCAACCGAAGACCTGCTCTGGTTGTGGGAAGGAGGGACACCTCAGATCAGGATGTATGCAACGTCGCATCACTCAACTGCCGCCGGCTGAAGCGGACCCGCCATCGCAGCCGACGCTGCTTCCTGTGACTTATGCAGCAGCCCTCACGACAGCTACCACTTCACCACGACAGCCGACATCCACTGTTGGGTCGCGGCTCCATGCTCCAATACAGGGCGATGATGACACACCCGTTCCACAAGATACGGATTCAACTCCGATGCCGCCGCCCCCGTCGACTGATAACAACATACATGACGATAGCATGGCCGTAGACTCGCTTATTGTGCCTACGGCTGCCTTCGTGCCGGAACGTCGTGAATCTTTGCCATCGTCTGACACAGAAGGACACACCAGGAAGCAACGCTCTCCGAAGCGACGGAAGCGGAGGCGTAGAGCAACTTCCGAACGGGATGCGACACAGCCTCCAGAGGATGACGATTCCACCTTCAATGACGACGCTACCACAGAGGCAGCCGCCATTTGCTGCAGTGTGGCACCATCGAACTGAGGACAAACCACATGTATCTACAGTGGCAAAATCGGATGCCGAGCTGCAGGACAGATGCTGCCCACCACCTTCTGGCATGCAAGCACCCATGCCGTGTCCTGAGGAAGCTAAGGAGGCCGATCTTACTTTCAGTTCCCCGACGTGGGCGGATGACCACGACGACAACGGAACCATGCAAGTTACGCCAACAGGGCCCACGCCATTGGCGCCGGCTCTCTAGCAAGGACTGCCGGTGAGGTTTGGGGGGATGCGGAGGTGTCAATACAGTCAGAAGCGTCATAGATAATTCCAGTCTTAATGGATAACTTAACACCTGCTGTTCGGCAACAAGCTTATCGTATCGCCACGCTTAACCTCAACACTATACGAACGGCAGTGAAGATCCAGTTGCTGCGTGAGATGCTTCGTACCTCGGATGTTGACATTGCCCTGTTGCAAGAAGTATATATAGCAGCCCTCCCCGTTTTCTACGGTTATGTGACATATGTGTCACCGGCGGACCGGAATGGCAGCGGTACGGCAATGAAATGAAATGTCGTGTGACGAGGGCCTCCCGTCGGGTAGACCGTTCGCCTGGTGCAAGTCTTTCGATTTGACGCCACTTCGGCGACTTGCGCGTCGATGGGGATGAAATGATGATGATTAGGACAACACAACACCCAGTCCCTGAGCGGAGAAAATCTCCGACCCAGCCGGGAATCGAACCCGGGCCCTTTGGATTGACAGTCTGTCGCGCTGACCACTCAGCTACCGGGGGCGGACGGTACGGCAATACTAGTGCGCGACGGAATTGCCATCGACGAAGTGACTTACCTTCCGTCAGGAAGGGGGCTGGCGATCACAGCACTGGGAACGCGCATCATTAACATTTACGCTCCATCAGGAACTGACCAACGCCGCGAACGATCGCTGTTCTACTCGGAGGATATCGCCCCCCTCTTTATCAGCCGCTTCGAGCAATATATCTTCGGGGGCGATTTTAACTGTGTGCTCCACCCCAAAGACCAAGTCCCACATTTCTCGACTTGTCAAGAACTTCGGCTCCTGGTTCGAGATCTGCTTCTCACCGACACGTGGGAGACAGTGCACGGTGAACGTCCCGGGGCGACATACCTTACTAGTCACTCCGCCAGTCGCCTAGACCGCATTTATGTATCACGAGCTCTAGCGCCGGGAGTATTGGACGCCGAACGTTGGCCGCTTGCCTTCTCCGATCATAGTGCTTTCATATGCACACTCACTCTACAACGGCAGCGGATATGGCGCAGCCGAGGACCCTGGAAGCTGAATGTGGCACATCTTCAAGCCTCGGAATGCCGTCAGATTATCGCCAACACATGGCTGGATTGCGAACGTCGTCTTCCCCGATACCCATCGACTCTAGCATGGTGGGTGGACTGTGCAAAACCAGCTTTTCGGCGTGTGCTAACACAATTCGGAAAAGATATCGCAGCTTGGCATCGTCACACATTCGACTTTTATTACACGATGCTTCGCGAACTCGACAGCCAACCACCATCTCCAAACCGACAAATGGAAAGCCGCCGAATTAAAGGTAAAATATTGTCTCTTACGAGGAAACGTTTGGAGGGGGTCGTAGTGCGATCGCGACGTCAAGACCGAGTGGAAGGAGAAAACCCGTCTATGCATCACATCGTGCTCGACAGCCGCCGACGCCGACAGCAGCTGATCACGGACCTCGTATTGCCAGGTGGTAGGGTCGTAATGACTCAGGCGGCAGTTACAGAAGCCTTCGCAGATCACTATCGCCGGTTTTACGACGAGGTGAATACAGAGGACGAGGGAGCGGACGATCACGACATACTGCAGCACGTGTCGCACACCCTCGACAATGCAGCAGCGGCGACGCTGTTAGGTGGAATTACACGGGACGACATCGAGGACGCGCTTAACAAGGGAGCACTCAACAAATCTCCCGGGCCAGACGGACTGCCGCTCGAGTTTTATCGTACTTTCCGCTATCTCATGATGCCCCGATGGATTATCATGTACCAAGAACTGATGACCCCCGGTTCTCACGTGCCCCCTGCATTCGTGGAAGGTCTCCTAATACCGATACACAAGCCTTCCAGAGGTCGGACGGTCGAGGACTACAGGCCCATTACAATGCTCAACTCGGACTATAAAATCTTCGCCCGACTACTCGCCAGCCGCATGAAGACGGTTCTGCCCCTACTTCTCTCAATGGAGCCAACGACACAGGGCGGAGTGACCAACATGCAAACGGCAACCAGTGAATGCAGGGATTTAATAGCCATCGCCACATCCTGTCGCCTTCGAGCTGCTCTGATCTCCATTGATTTCGACTACGCCTTCGATAGAGTTCACCACAAGTTCCTTCTGTCCGTTATGGCCCGCATGGGCTTCCCGCCTGACTTTCTCGACATCTTTCAGCGCCTTTTATGTGGAGCTGCATCCCGTGTATTGGTGAATGGACGGATTGCGGGTCCCTTTCCGATCCGACGGTCAGTTCGCCAAGGATGCCCTCTCTCCATGATCCTTTACGCGATCGCACTCGAACCACTTGTCGGAGGGTTGGAAAACAGGCTCTCGGGCATGTCATTGAGGGATCACACCTTTCACTGCAGGATATATGCTGATGACCTTCTATTACTTGTCCGATCTGGTGACGAGGTACGCTCGGTGATACAATGGATCAATCGCTATGGTTTGGCAGCGGGCAGCCTCATGAATGTGGCCAAGTCGGCAGCGATGCCCATTGGGAGAGGTCTACAGGAGGACGCTTTAGCCCCACTCCCACTAGTTAACAAGATCCGGTTCTTGGGCATAACATTTACACTGGATGTGCGCCGCACGGCTGCCATGAATTATGCACGATTACTACAGGCAATACGCACAGAAGTTCGCCAGAACTTACTTCGACGGATGGACCTCCTACAGCGTGTGGAATACCTCAACCTTCACGTGGCAACTAAGATGATCCACATGGCCCAGGTCCTACCGATACCGACAGCGATCGCACACAGACTGCAAGCAGCGTTTCGATATTACCTTACCGCCGGACACTTATTCAAAGAAGGCTACGAAACACTCACCCTCCCTCCGCTTGATGGCGGACTGGGACTTATAAATGTACGAGCGAGGGCTACAGCATTATACTTGTGCACAATGATGAAATTGTGGACCCACAAAGATACTTCCCTTACGGGTCGTCTGTTAGAGGAATTGCTGCCGGCGTCTCTTCTGTCACCTGTCACATTACACCCTCACTCTCTCACCTCTCGGCATTTAGTCTTGAGTATAGTTACGTGCACCCAGACCTTCCCAACACTCGCCCTCCCAAGGCGAGAGACTTCTACAGACTGCTGCTAAGGTCCCTCCCTCGCAATGTGATTGAGAGGAAGAGCCCTACGACCCTATGGCCTGCAGTGTGGAGAGCGGTCCAGAAGTCGTTCCTCCCCACGCGGGTACGAGCCGCGTGGTACCAGGTGGTGAACGGGAAGGTTGTAACACGACAAAGGCTGCACGCTATTGGGATGGCGGATTCCCCCCCCCCCCCCCCCCCCCCCCGCCTTGTCCACATTGCCACCTCGTGGATACTGACGACCACCGTTTAACATGTGGATCGGCGTTAGAGGTATGGCTGCTAGTGCAGAAGATCCTCGCCTGCTACCTACGTATCGCACCTCGCACAATTGAGCCACGGCTCCTCCTTTGTCCAGAGGATACTTATTTCCCACCTGCGAAGACTCATGCTCTCAGATGGTTTAAAGGCATGTCCATATACTACCTCTTTCGCGATGATGAGAAGATGGTGCCTGATTACTGGCAATTTCTCCAGGACAGTCATAGCACACTTGAGTGTACACCCCGATACCGACAACTATTTGCCAACTATTTACGCAGTGTCTTCGATAACCCCCCTCACAGTTGGGGAGTACCGGGCAGAGGATGACCGCCGTCATGGAGCTCCAAACGCTGCGAAATGTTGTACCAATTTGGAACATGGAATCTGTACGCAGATGGGCCATGAACATGGAATGGCGTGCGGGATTTGGTTACGTTTTTTCTTTCTCTATTATCTATCACCACACTATTGGTTTCAAATTCTCTTTCATAGTTTAGAAGAAACTCTTGTTCTGTTGTTGCTACGGATGTACATTCTACAAAAAAAAAAAAAAAAAAAAAAATGGTAGAGCAAAGGCAAAGGTCCCGAGTTCGAGTCTCGGTCGGGCACACAGTTTTAATCTGCCAGGAAGTTTCATACTTTTGAAACTTTTGAATACATTGTGGGAGTGAACAGTGATCAATGTGTTACAAATATTTACTCTCAAAATCAGTCTTGATCACAATTTATTTATTACGGTGATCCGTTTCGACCACTGCTGTCATCATCTTCAGACCAATGAGTAACAACCTCCTTCTACTGGAGAATCACTACTTTTGATTCTCCATCAGAAGGAGGTTCTTACTCATTGATCTGAAGATGACCACACTAGTGGTCGAAACGGGTCACCGTAATAAACAAATTTTGATTAAGACTGTTTTTGATAGTAACTATTTGTTTTCTTAATGTTTCAATATCTATATCTGCATACATCGCAAACCATCTTCAGGTGCATGACGGAACGTACCACATACCACAACCAGCAGAGTGAGAGAAAAACAACCGTTTATATGCCTCAGTACGAGCACTAATTTCCCTTATCTCCATGAGTCTTACGTAAAATGTATGCTGGTGGCAGCAGAATCGCTCAAATGTCAGTTTTCAAAATTTTTCTCATTAGAGTCCCGCGAAAAGAACGTCCTCATCCCTCCAAGGATGCCAACATGAGTTCACGAAGCATCTTCGTAATTCTCGCGTGTCGGTCGAAGCTATCAGTAACAAATCTAGCAGCCCGCCTCTGAATTCTTTTCGCATCTTCCTTTAATTCGGCCAAGTGTGGATCACAAGCACTCGAGTAGTAATCAGGAATTTGTGGCAGTAATATAGGTACACGCGTTCTCCTTTGCAAATGAACCACACTTCCTCAGAATTCTCCTAATAAATCGGATTCCACCATTCGACTTTCCTGCTACCGCCCTAACGTACTTGTTCCATTTCATGTCGCTTCGGAAAGTTACGCATAGGTATTTAATCGACGTGATTGTGTCAAGAAGCACACTACCAATACTGTTTTCGAAGATTACGGGATTGTTTTTCCTACTCATCTGCATTAATTTATACTTCCCTACTTTTAGATCAAGCTCCCATTCATCACAGTAAATAGAAATTTTGTCGAAGTGATCTTGTATTCTCCAGCAGTCACAACACTTCACCTACACCGCAGCGTCATCACCAAACAGCTGGAGACTGCTGCTTACCTTGTCCACCAGATCATTTATGTACGATTATTATATACAATAAGCATTAGTAATAAGCTAAGCATTTCTCTACCTTGTTAGCCCGCTTTCATTTTGTAGTCTACGGCTCGTCATCTACATTACCTTAAGCAGCAACATCGGAACAATACCTGTCACTCCTGTTCGAGTGTGGGCGTCCTTGAAACATCTGTCGCTGATACTGTATTTAACGAAGTCCTTTTTATTAGTTAACATGTTCCTTTTAATTCGCGGTATCTCTTCAATTGCGCAGGCTATTTTTCCCCCAGAGCTTTCACCTATCAGCCACACCGTCGTTCACGGCCACCTCCTCTAATTATTTTCTAGGTTGGTTTTTGCTCAACAGTCTTCCATAAACCTTGATGTGAAATCATGTGTGGCCATCTGAAGTGAATTATTTGCCACAGACAGATTTTACTGAGACTGTAAAACGCTGGGTCGTATGTTTCACTACCAATGAATATTTTTATTTTCCTTGTAGCGTGGGATTTGGGTGGAGTGGGGCTTGTACTGGGGGTTGTGCATGGGTGGGCTTATTAAGCAATAAACATGTAACAGTTGCAATTGCATGAACATCCTGTGAGGCGATGTGGCTATTGGAATGCACTTCAGTAACTTCACCACACTTTTTATTATTTCCTAAATCGCCTTATGATTTCGACATTCCGTCATTTTCAAAGGCTATAAAATACAACATTAAAATATGAAACTTCCTGGCAAATTAAAACATTATGCCGGACCGAGACTCGAACAACATATTAAAATATGTTACATCTCACAGGTGATTAGTCAGATAAAAACCAGTGGAATATTAATGCTAATGGTACACTGGCAATAGTGCAACTTTACGTAACTTGTTCCCAAAAATTATGCATAACTATAATAAAGCATATCTTGTAATTGTACATGTGGTACAACAGTAAAAATTAAAATTAAAAGAATTTAAAAGGGGGGAAACACAATAGGTTTAGAACGGGCAGATTTAAAATAACATATATGACATCCTCCATGGTTTTATGACTATGAAACTGTTTTTCGGAAAATAACAAGCACTTATAAATGCCAAGAAGCAATTAAAAGAGGGAGGGGGAGGAGGAAGCAAGGGGGAAAGGGGTTTGTAGAAGTAGGGCAGGGGAAAGGCGTAAACAGGATTAATATTGGCGTATTGAAAGACATTTTTTAAGACTATTTGCAATCCTATGTCTGTAAACGTTTTATAAAATGACGCTTTTTAACTAAAGTAACGTGAAAGCATTGTGGAACAGCTATAGTATCGCTGTTATGGTGGGTTTTCTGTTTGTGCCATGTAGCCTTAAGCGCTAAGTAGTAACTCACGGCCGTGCCGAGCGAATGATACTGTATGGATAGTGAATAATTGAGCTTTTACTCATCTTAAGAGCAAAACACAGGGGGAAACCACATAAAGATGCATAGCCTTGGGGCTAGAATACAGAATGGTACTGCTTTTATCACTGAAAGAATATTGTGTAGCGGCGAACTGTAGTCTGTAGTCATCTAGCGAGGCGCTAAGCCGACGGTAGAAATACATCTCTAAGTATTCCACTAATAAACTGAAAAACCAATTCTTGGTGAAATTTGTCTGTTCTTTTAGTATTTCTGACGAACATTGTTTTTCCACGGAAAAATTTCTAATTCCTCAAGCGTATTTTGCAATAGCCCTCTGGGCGCTTTATGCAGAATTTTAAGATTTTTTCGAATTTCACCTAACGTGTGGTTATTTCGTAAAAATGAATTTTTACACACCATTCACTGCTGTCATGTGTACGTTATCTAAAACTTTTTTTGGACCTACCAGATTGCCCTGTACACAAGTTTTCTGTCCCACTTAAACCTGTAGACATCCTTGTTCTAATATTTGGCATGCCTGGTCTGAGTGGAGTGTCATAATTTATTTCGTAACTCACTGTTAGTTTTTTAGCTCAAACCAATATTATGCCTCTTGAATCTGTTTAATACACGTTCAGTGAAGGCTGCTTTACATGTCATATTGTTTGTATTGTGTGTTAACCGGGGGCCTAGAAACGACGGAGAGGCTCCGTCTCCGCCTCAGCCGCAGTGGTCCACAACCCCTCGACGACTACCGCAGTCCACTTCACCCCTCCGCCGCCCCACACCGAACCCAGGCTTATTGTGAGGTTCGCCCCCCCCCCCCCCACCAGGGAACGTCGCACACCAGATGAGTTTAACCCCTATGCGTGGTAAGTAATGGTGGTGTACGCGTACGTGGAGAACTTGTTTGCGCAGCAATCGCCGACATAGTGTAGCTGAGGCGGAATAAGGGGAACCAGCCCGCATTCGCCGTGGCAGCTGGAAGACCGCCTAAAAGCCATCCACAGACCGGCCGGCTCACCGGACCTCGACACAAGTTCGCCGGGCGGATTCGTGCTGGGGACCAGGCGCTCCTTCCCGCCAGGAAAGCCGTGAGTTAGACCGCACGGCCAACCGGGCGGGCTATATGTCATATACATGGTGGAAATGGCAAAGTGTGGCCAATATAATGTAATGGCGCTTACGAAAGTTTACTGATTTAATTATCTTGTATGTGCATTTGTAAAATTCTAATTCCTCTCTCTCAAACCCCACACGCTATGGGGAGAGAGGGAGAGTTTTAGTTTCAGCGAATCAAAATTTACGAAGTAAATTAGTATTTTTTATTTATCCGCTACCATTTTCCGCCCAAAAATGAGAACTTGGATTTTCTTGAATTACAGCGCCAATTGCCAAGAATCAAAACAAATGTTTAAGACAAAATCTACGTAGGATTTTATGTAGAATCTGATTCTGCAATAAAAAATGGGGGTTCGCATTTGAAATTCTAAAGTTGTCTGCCGCCCCATCCTGGGGCTGAAGTGGCGGGCTAATTTTAGCACAAGCAGATGTCCCTCTCGAAAATAATCAACTTTGGATTCTACACATTTTTTCGTGTGAAGCTTATTTTTCGACTTATTCTGGTTTGTCAACTTAAAATTTACACCCTGTATATCAGTGGTTAAAATCTCAAGTTAACAGAATTTTTCAGCCACCCAGAGAAAGATTCTTATGATTTTTCTAAAGTAAAGTTTTCTCAGCCCAGGATAAACAGTTATCAGAAAGTGTGGGTTTGTTGTGAATGTCTCTTCGTAATTGTAAGGAGGTACAACCACTATGACCGTACAGTGCGAAATGTTTATTGAAGAGTGTTTGTGTGCGTATTGGAACAAGCGATAAGGGTGGCCGCGATAGCGAAATCAGGTGCTATGTTGCCACTCCGAAGGGACGCCGCTTTACTTTTACTTTCAGATCTTGATTCTGTTTTGTCGTGTCAGAAATTCGTTTTTCATCACATTTTCGCGTGAGGACTGCGAACCTCCAATGGCTGGTTTAGAAATGATTTGCTTCCATTCAGAAATATCATACTGCACAATTTTTATTAGAACTATTTACATTGTTCACTAATTTTTAAAGTAACTATATCTACCAATATATTCATCTGAAATCGCAGTGTTCCGATGAATCGGAACTGCTGACATTCATGTTGATTATGACTCGTCCGCAGCTCGTGGTCGTGCGGTAGCGTTTTCGCTTCCCATGCCCGGGTTCCCGGGTTCGATTCCCGGCGGGGTCAGGGATTTTCTCTGCCTCGTGATGACTGGGTGTTGTGTGATGTCCTTAGGTTAGTTCGGTTTCAGTAGTTCTAAGTTCTGGGGGACTGATGACCATAGATGTTAAGTCCCATAGTGCTCAGGGCCATTTGATTATGACTCTTCCGATATGAGGGTCATTTTCAGACAGTTCATCTTTCTCCCAGTAGTTGTCTTCAGTTTTTCGGGTATGTTTAATACTCTTTTTCCTGTGTTCTGAACTTACAGCCCGTACGGTTTCTCGGCGTAAAGCGTTAAATACTTTCACACTTCCACAGTTTCCTAATGTGTTAGCCGTACTCGTTCTTGCTACTTTTACTTTTCCCAGGTCGGCTGGGTTTAGCTTGCCACGAGCCACTGGCAACCAAACAAGTTTTACGTCTGGTCGAAGTTGTTTAGTTACTTGTTCCAGTTTCTTTACGGGTTTTGGAAAAAACGACATTCGGTTCGCGGAGATGGTGACTGACTTACTGCAAGTTTTTATTTTTTTTTACTTTGACACAATCACTTTTTATGATAAAATCATAGTTTACATTATTTATGATTGTATCATAAAAAAGTTATTGTGTGAAAAGTTAAAAAAATATTTGTTTACTGATGTTTGAAAATAAGGCCTGGCTAGGAGTATCTGCTTTGCCTTAGTCAGTTAGCTAAAATCATCAACTGCAAGGGGGAAAGAATTATTCTTTGATATTATCCAAGATATGATTTCAACTTTTTACCATGAGAAGCTCGTGTCTTTAGTGACAGGACAGATCATCGTGTGATATGGCCCTTGATCTGTAAGAACGACTGTTCTTTGAAGCAAAACACTGACGACTTTCTTGAACTATTCTTCACAATCAGCCGAGCTCATTTCGTTGTGACAATTTCCGGTTCCTTTCTTCCCAATAAAATTTAATTATGCACAGTCAAGAAGTCTGTTAAATTAATGCGTTATCCTGCTCTAGACAGTTCTTGAACCCAGCACACCACCCATGATTTCGCTGAATGCAGCCCCGGTACTCACTGTAGCTGTCAAAGTTATTTTCTGGGGAATCAACTATGTTTTCTTGACACCGATACATCATTGTGTGCTTCTGTTCGCACCATGTCTCGTCTGTAAAGAATATTTTATAGCCCTGTGCCCATGGATCTCTCATTCTTCCAAGAGAAGTAAGTCGGGATACAGCAGCTGTCGTAGACTCCGTTAATACCGGTTGTCAGTTAAGTTTTTCTGTAATGGAATCGTAGGCTTTTAACTACTTTCAAAAGAGCAGGCACTGAAATACCAGGAAAACCTGTCACATTTTCTATCAGTTTCAGGTGGAGGTTTTTAATTGTTGGGAACACATTTTCCACGTACAAACTGTGATATGAAACTTCCTGGCAGATTAAAACTGTGTGACGGACCGAGACTCGAACTCGGGACCTTTGCCTTTCGCGGGCAAGTGCTCTACCATAGGAGCTACCGAAGCACGACTCACGCCCCGTCCTCACAGCTGTACTTCTGCCGATATTTCGACAGGAGCACACCCTGCCATTCTCAAGGCACAAATGCAAGGAGGAAGAAATGAGCAAGGGAATTTAATACCTCGTTTCACAGAAGAGAAACAAGGAAGATACCACACACAGAACAAGTGTCAGCACAAACAAAAATAACCAGCATCAGAAATATCGATAGTGACTATTAATCAACAGGTGATTGGGTTGGGTTGTTTGGGGGGGAAGAGACCAAACAGCGAGGTCATCGGTCTCATCGGATTAGGGAAGGACGGGGAAGGTAGTCGGCCGTGCCCTTTCAAAGGAACCATCTCGGCATTTGCCTGGAGCGATTTAGGGAAATCACGGAAAACCTAAATCTTGTTGTGGATTGGCAAGACAGCCAACCCACTATGAGAGGAAGCCGAAAGGCATGCGTTTTAGCTCACGTAGGCTGGCGTGAGGTCTGGAACAGGTCAAGGAAATGAGACTAACAAAAAACGTACGTAGCTGCTGGAATACTTAACTTTAATCCATAATTGGTGAACATCGCTCTTGACGGTACATGTTTTACAGCATCAATAGTAACTGGTAATGGCGCCTTGCTAGGTCGTAGCAAATGACGTAGCTAAAGGCTATGCTAACTATCGTCTCGGCAAATGAGAGCGTAATTTGTCAGTGAACCATCGCTAGCAAAGTCGGCTGTACAACTGGGGCGAGTGCTAGGAAGTCTCTCTAGACCTGCCGTGTGGCGGCGCTCGGTCTGCAATCACTGATAGTGGCGACACGCGGGTCCGACGTATACTAACGGACCGCGGCCGATTTAAAGGCTACCACCTAGCAAGTGTGGTGTCTGGCGGTGACACCACAAATCTGGATGGCCGGACGTGGGATTGAACCGTCGTCCTCCCGAATGCGAGTCCAGCGTGCTAACTGCTGCGCCACCTCGCTCGGTAATCAACACGTGAGGTAGAACTAATTCTGTCCCTCAGTTCTTTGAGAGACAGAGCCGGATTCCAAGCAGTATTTAAACAAAATCCACCATCTCTGTTTATAAGGTTGCTTGATAGTTTGATTTGAACAGCTTCCTTAATAAAGCCAGAATCTCCGTGTTGTTGTATTCCATAGGATGATCGGTGTCAAGGCAATGTTCTGCAAATATCGGCGGTGGTCGAAGTCGTCACCCGGCAGCAAACCCGTAAGTTATTTGAGGAAACATATTGTCCCCTACCTTCTCCCCCTCAATTCGAAAGATATAAATAGTACTTAAAATCATCGCAAGTTCATCCACAGGCTACGGTGGTCCCGAAGACAGCTATCACGATGACAACGATAGTAACATTAGCATACAGATGAAGCAAGGGCACAGGCATTCCGTTTCGCAACCACCCGGGGTACGTAGCGGTACGCGCTATCGCAACGTTACACTCACTTTCACAGCCATGCGCGCTGCTAATCGCATGGTCATACACGCACACAGCCACTCTTCAGTGTTACTCTTTATAAAATCCGTATCACACTGTGCGGTCACAGATAGTTACAGTATCTTACAACGAGAAAAGAAAACTTCAAGGCCAAACCATGATTTCTGTTGTATGTTTATCCTGGACTGAGAAAAAGTTGTGGTAAAATGAATGACTGAAAAATTCTGTAACTTGAGATTTACACTACCATTATATGTGCCTGTAAAGTAAAATTTCATTACCATCAGACCAATACATTTCAAATTACATAGTCTTAAAGCGAGCAGTTGCTAGCGAAAACACCCAAAACTACTAAAACTACTAAAATCTAAAGTAAAAAGTATGAATTGAGCTTTAATACCACATTACTCCATATCACCTAATGCACAATAAAACAAGAAAAATACTTGTATAACTCATTTTGTAACGAGCCTCTTACTTCACTTGTAATTAAAGCCTACGCTGGAGTCTTCATAACAAAAATAAGATGGTCGTTAATTGCGTGCGATCACTCATTTGCTAAATTCTCTTACATTGTGAGTGATGGGAAAGAAACAATACTGATTTCTTCTCTTAGATAATTTATAATGCTATTCGCAGTTCTATGTTTGGTAATGTTGTTTTCTTTTTCTTTTTTAGAGCTCTAAAACCTAATTCCACATGTGTAAAACTAATGGGACGGCCTGTTACGACAGATGTCGAGGAAAAGGTTTTAAGGCAAGGCCTTGGCGTTCTTCGTTGGCATAAATCATAGGTTGTTATTTTACCTGCGACATTGGAACTCTGTTTGTACTAAGTTTAAATCTATGGAACGATAAAATGCTTAGTGTCCTTATTGGTGGCCCTTAAACCATTTCGATGTGGTAAATTTTGCTATTATTATTATTATTGTTGGCGCCTTTAAAATAATTTTTTTGATATTAAATAGTTTAATTTAGATTTTAGAGCTTTTAAATTGTTTTTGATTTTAAACTATCTTACAGTGGTGTTTCAAATAATTCTTGACGTTAATACCATTAATTTTAGACTTCAGAGTTTCGAAAACGTTTTAGATTCTAAACTATCTTATGTCAGTGCTTCAAATAATTTTTGCCGTTAATACTATTATTTTTATTCTTTTAACATTGAATTTATCTGGTAGCAGCTTTAAATAATGTTTAATCCTACTGTTCATTGATGCCTTTTAACTATTCAGATTTTTTTTTAAATATAGAGCCTATTTGCTGGCACCTTTAAATTATTCTGGGTGTGATCGCTAATTTGTGCCTTTAAGCTATTTTTGCTGGCTTATCAATTGAGTATTTGTATGAATTCATCAAACGTGTTGAAATAATCGCTGTGCGCCTTATGTAAATTGTTTGTGATATAATACAGGGTGGGGCAAATAAAAGAAGGTCTGGTGAACACAGTTCCAGAGTACAACGAAACACAGCAGAGGAAAAGAAATACAGTACTAACCTGACTATAGTAAATATTGAAAGTACCATTCATCTCTTGGCACTTCTGGTCACTTATCAGCAATTTGCTGAAGCCATCTCGAAGCTGGACTGCTGGAACTGCTCCAGTCTCGTCCGAAATGTTCTGCTACAGTTCTTGAACACTAGGATGATTGTTGCTATACACTTTAGACTTTAGGGCTTCCCACACAAAGTAACCGCACACTGACAGATTAGATAGATTAGGTGACCTGCGTGGCCAGCTAGGGCCGCGACCCGACTGAACTCTGCTAACAACTCTGTCAGGAGTGAAGATTGTGTAAATGTGCTCCAAGGTTAGGTCGCCTGTATGGGCGTTGCTCCATCCTGTTGGACGTAACTTTAGGTATTTTCCTCCTCCGTTAAGGCTGCCGCAAATGAATTCAAAATAGTGGCAATGTAAAGTGCCGAAGTCTGCGTCTGATGAAAGAAGATGGGACCAATGAAGCAGCATGCAGACACTGTACGCTAAATCCCAACCTTCTGATCATGCAATGGAACTAATGCAGATTCTCCGCTGTCCATAACCTGTGATTCTGTGAGTTTGCATAAACACTCAGGCATAACCAGCCTTCATCAGACGTAAAGAACAGATCCATCTAAAAGGCATTCATCGTTATCTCAGTGAACAGCCACTCACAAAAACCAGGGGCGCTGAGGACATATGCTGGTTTTAATCGGTAGGGATGCATGTTCAGATCCAGGTGGAATATTTGTTCACATGATCGACATGAAGAATGAAGAGGGCTGTACAAACACCGTAACATCGTCGAAGTGCTCAATAGGAGAAGGTTAAATTGGGCAGGCCATATAGCAAGCATGACAGAGAATAGACCACCTAAAATGGCATTCAGCAGAACAATAGATGGAACGAGTGGAAGAGGGAGACCCAGAATCAGATGGCGAGATAACATTCGGGAGGACACAACAGCTAGGATGAACAGCAACAGCAACTGGACAAACAGCGCATTGGACAGGCAGAAGTGAAAGAGGCTCATATAGCAGGCGTATGGTCGATAAGACCATTTCCACATGTAAAGTAAAGTAAGTAATGATCGACTTGATAAGCCGGTCTTTTGCGACAGGTGTTCTATTGATTTGGTAGGACTCTGAAGCAATTTCTGGTGAACTGCAGCCACATTTTCTGGAGTACGGACAAGTTTCGGAATGTTTTTTGACTAGTTCAGAACAGATCCTGTCTGACACCATTTTTGGACTAAGCGTTACATGGCACTGGTTGCTGGCACTTTGACACCATTAAACTTCTCAGCAACCAATTGGCCACACCGTTTCAACTTTGCTGTCACACAACTTTCCACTATGAACACCAGCTGCTCCACTGTGGGTACCATCGTCCCCTCTGCACTGCTCCACTCACAGTGACACAGCCCGCAGTACGCTTTGAACCGGTGTGGATCATGTGGCGGGCGTACACATGGCGTGCGCGTAGCGGTGTGTGATTATATGCATACATTCAAGTCCAATCGTATCCATTAATCAGGGCCACATTCATTTTACCTATTTTACCTACCCTGCATATCTGTCAGGTTTTTTTTTTATTTTTTTTTTATTTTTTTATCCCGCATCCATATACATCACAGTTATGACTAGTTATGACAGAGGGTTTATACTGTCGAATATATCCCACCTCCAGTTAACCTACTATATCAATAAGAAAAAATAAACAGGGTAGAAAATGTAAGTAGGCTGTTTAGGTTTTTTTATTGGTAACGCCACCTCTGTATGAAAATCACTGGCTGTGCTGTGTGCAGTCTGTGGCTGCTTTGCATTGTTGTAATACTCGCCATTGTAGTGTTAGGCAGCTGGCTGTGAACAGCGCGTAGCGTTGCGCAGTTGGAGGTGAGCCGCCAGCAGTGGTGGATGTGGGGAGAGAGATGGCGGAGTTTTGTAATTTGTCATGAACTGCTATATATATTATGACTATTAAGGTTAATACATTGTTTGTTCTCTATTAATATCTTTCATTTGCTAACTATCCCTATCAGTAGTTAGTGCCTTCCGTAGTTTGAATCTTTTATTTAGCTGGCAGTAGTGGCGCTCGCTGTACTGCAGTAGTTCGAGTAACGAAGATTTTTGTGAGGTAAGTGAATTCTGAAAGGTATAGTTTAATGTTACTCAGGGCCATTCTTTTGCAGGGATTTTTGAAAGTCAGATTGCGTTGCGCTAAAAATATTGTGTGTCACTATAAGCACAGTCCTGTATAATTCTTCAAAGGGGACGTTTCAAAAATTCTCAGTTGTAACTTGACCACAGTGATGGAAAGTTACACTGGGAAAACCATACAGCACACTTGCTAAAACGTTTGGTTCGGTTACTTTTTCTGTATGAAAAATTATCAACTTTGGGGATATAGAAGTCAATAAGTCAATACACACTGCACATTTTATTCAATGATTTTTATGGGATAATATTCGAGTGTAACTCAACTCCTCATTTAGGCAAAATGTATTCACTGCACGTAAGAAAGCAGTTAGCGGTATGTGTGTGGTTCACACAAGTACATCTTGCGGTCATATCTTTAACCAGCTGGTATTATTAGCCACAGCCCAACAATACATTCATTCACTTACGAAATCTTTTACCGATAGTCCACCGGAATTTGAGAGTAACATAAAATATATATTCATAACACAAGAGAAAAATGATCTGCAAATTAATGAGTCTATCTTTGCTAGGAAAGGGGGGAAATAAGCAACTATACAACTCTTTAACACTCTACCTTCGGAAATAAAATGTGTGACAGGTACCAGAAGTGTTTTCGAATCTGATTAAAGAATTCCTTCAGTACCACTGAGAAAGTCTTGATATAAATAATTAGTTATTTTTACAGAATAAAAACCGCAAATGCTAGCGTTCTCACATGACCGTTTTAACCAAACTGTCCTGTAACTTGCGTGAAATCCGTAAGTGACAGTCAAATTAAATTGGACTAAACTAATCCCCATCAGCTGATAAAACATGAATTGCTATTAATGACTGTCAACACATAACTACTTAGATTAGGTTTCCTATGTTAAATTGTATGCACAGCTAAATGAGAGGTCATTGTGTAAACAGGCACAACACCACTGAGATCGAGGGATACGCTGTAAGCCATAAAACCGTAGAGAGTCCGTCTCCACTGCAATGCACTGAACTGTCGCTTGCCTCCCTATGTGTATCGAAACGCAAAGCAGGTAAAATCGGCCAGAGCTGTGCTTTGTTGAACAGGAATAAGGAAAAAAAAAGCTGCACTGGCGCCAAGTGTCTGTAGTCACACAATGTCTCCGAGGTTTGCAGGACAATAGAGTTTGTTTTTAATAAGTCTTGTCCACAGGGTGCTTGCCACATAGGAGCCAGAGTCCAAGAAGAACTGCTACCGTGAAGGGAAAGAGCGGGAAGTGAATCTTCGTCAAAACACAAAGGCTGCTACGATAATATCTTAGAAAGGGGAATGGGAACAGAAGGTTGGGACTCCTTTGCACGGCATGAGGCGCCGAAACCTGACTGGGTCCCATCAACTGAATCGATCAGTCTACGGGTGTGGTGCCGGTCCATATATAACACTACGGTCCGCTACTGTTATACCATAACTTCAAAGCTGGAGGCAAATTGTATCACGTTATTATTAGTCAAAGCAATTATAGTATAAAGAAGCAGAGCAGTTTTACCCTCTGGAAGGAATTTTGTTATGTTGACCGTGAAGTACCTAACGGAAGCGCCTTATCGGAAGGGAAAGTCAGAATTACGTAAATGTTTAAACGGTATCAAATAAAATTTGCCTGTCCACACTGTACAAATGATAAAGAAAACGGTCGCCAGCCTAATTAGGCACGAGAATGAGTAACATTCCTATTCAAGAAAAATAGATATGAGTAACTTTAATAGACAAACACAACCTATGCTCTGCCACACGAGAGTGCAATGAACTCTAGCAGAAGCATATGTTAACGTTAAGGTTGGAGTTGATAGTCAGACCACAACAAACTAATTACCTAACTACAACAGATACTGACACACAGTATTGTCTTCAGTGCTTAGTCAAACAGGATGGTCTCAACAATATTGCTATTAATATTCACAACAGAAACGTAAATTGGACATAGATTCTGTCTTAGTTTTCAAACATTTTCCAATCTAACAAAAAAATGTAATTCATAATTATGAATAGGGCATAGGTTAAGTCTCTCTCAGCTAACTACCTGTCTATTTAGAATAAAATTTAAATGAAATGCACTGACAAAGACTTTCTCACTGACCTATGACTGAAATCAGTTACTGTAATTATAACAAATTGTCTGTCTATCAAATTTTTCCTACTAGTGAGCACAATAAACAAACTGTAGGTCCTATTACACTAATGTTATGCACTTTCCTATACACATGGGATCCTTACTTTAGCAGACATAACCATGAAACTTTCATCAGAAATTTGACCTGTTTACTGCTGTAAGACACAAGTTAACATAAAACATCAGGCATTGACTCACCTGGTACAGTGGACAACAAGCTGTATTATTCATTTACTGAACCAAATTTTGGTAGCCTCAGCATGAGTAAGTACTCTATTAGCTTTGAAATAACAGCAAATTGTTTTAAGACCTAATTAAATTTATCTGCTTCCATATTTTCGATAATTCTTTGAAAACCCATAGATTTTTAAGCAACAGCTTTGACTGCAAAATTTACTTCAACGAACAGTTACCATGGCACATTCTCTATCCACGTTAATTTTAACCAAAACGCTTAATGTTTTAATGATGCATTTTAATATAACACACTGTGCTTTGATATTCTTTCAATTAGAATACTCGGTAAACACTTTAACATGGGAAGGACAAAGATTGGATAAGTGACTGAGGATAAAAAAATCAGGATAGATACAAGAGTTCAGGTATAAATTGCCTTATATTTGAGCAATTATTCACTCAGATATTATAATTATATACGGTAAGTTTTGTCCCCTCCAAATGAGGCAAATAACTTAAATAATCAAGACGATACATTACATATGATTAAACCAGGACATCAAAGTTTCTACAAAGAAAAAAGTACACATTTCTATACAGTACCGAATTAATCATAGACTAATTACAGGAGCTCAACGATGGAATGTTGAACAAAACAGAAACCAAAATGAATCAACAAAAGGTATGCAGCGTCTAAGCTATGGTGTTACACGTAGTGTCCAACGGACACAGCATTTCGGTGATCAGACACGTCGCCATTGTCACGTACGCCGACGAATTGAGTTGAGTTCCTGAGGGCGCGCGGCCGAGTTACCCTCTTCAACCGCAAGCCGTTCTCTCCGCGGTCCGTGCCCGAGGGTGCGCTTCGGCAGTCGCAGAGACGCTTACATCGGCATGTGTGGTAGCGTCGATGGAGTTGGTCCGTCCAATGGTCACAGGATCGTTGTGTTTACTGAGCGTCTTCTTAATTAGACCCACAGCTGGTTCCCAAGCCTTGCTGGAATCAAAGTCGCAATCTCGATTGATGACATTGTCCCTGGTGCGAATATCCATGGCTTCTCTAACGACACTGTCCCAGTATTTGGAATATCACCCTAAACTTCTGGTAATTTTGTACTCCACAACATCATTCTCTGACAATCTTGTTGAGGTATATCAGGCAAGTGTGCCGCTGGTGTTCTTGGATTTGACCTCCGATGGTGCGCACTGTTTGTCCAGTATATGTCTTGCCACATTGCAACGTGATCTCATATACGCCGGCCTTCCGCAAACCGACGTCATCTTTTCCCATAGTGACCGTGTTTTATTGGGAGAGAAAAAACAGTTCTTACGCAATGCTTTTTCAGCAACCGCCCAACTTTTCCCGACAGCGCGCCACTGTACGGCACATAAATACTGCGACTACCTAAAAATGTTCAAATGTGTGTGAATTCCTAACGGACGAAACTGCTTAGGTCATAGATCCCTATACTTACACACTACTTAAACTAACTTACGCTAAGAACAACACAGACACCCATGCCCGATGGAGGACTCGAACCTCTGGCGGGAGGGGCCGCGCAGTCCGTGACATGACGCCTCAAACAACGCGGCCATTCCGCGCGGCTGTGACTACCTCTTCATCTGTGATTTCTTCTGTCTCCACAGGTTGTCGAGTGGTGATGGTCCAAAAAACGCGCTTAATCTGCTATTCAAAATAATCGCTTCTTTACGAAACACAGTTCTTAGATGTTGCAGTTCCTGAGGCAGACTCTCTGCGCCTGAGACAGCGTACGCCGTGTGTTTTTAGTACCCCATCCTCAGAGCAGTGTGGTAACAGATATCTGCGTGCAAATACAGATCAGTGTCCGTTGTCTTCGGAGAGACACCGCGGCCCAGGGTACCATCAGCTCTTTTGTTGCCATGACGTCCAGAAATGATAGTCGTCTTTCTACATCCGTCTCCATAATGAATTTTATGTTCGAATGTATGGAGTTCAGATGTACGAGGAAGTCAAGGAGTTTTTCTCTTCCATGAGGCCATTTACAAAGGGTTCTATATACAAATTCGCAATCACTTTTGAAAGTGGACTACCCGTTTCGACTCCCTCCATTTGCTCTTAGTATTCTCCATTAAATAATATACCAAATTTAAATAGACGAAAAATCCCCAATATTGGCGATCTTTTACAGAAGCTTGACATGTAGCGCGGACTTCAATCCGAAATGCTTAAAATAGTTTCCACAACGAAACTTTGTCTCGAAACCTGGCGGAAAATCCAAAGAGATTCTGGTCGTATGTAAAGTATGTTAGTGGCAAGAAACAGTCAATGCCTTCTCTGCGTGATAGTAATGGAGATACTATCGAAGGCAGTGCTGCCAAAACAGAGTTACTAAACACAGCCTTCCGAAGTACCTTCATAAACGGATACGAAGTAAATATTTCAGAATTCCAATCAAGAACAGCTACCAACATGAGTAACGTAGAAGTAAATATCCTCGGAGTAGTGAAGCAACTTAAATCACTTAATAAAAGCAAGTCTTCTGGTCCAGACTGTATACCAGTTGTGTTCCTTTCAGAGTATGCTGACGCATTAGCTCCATACTTAACAATCATGTACAACTGTTCGCTCGACGAAAGATCCGTACCCAAAGACTGGAAAGCTGCACAGGTCACACCAATATTCAAGAAGGTAGATTAGAGATTAGATTAGATTAGATTAATACTAGTTCCATGGATCATGAATACGATATTTCGTAATGATGTGGAACGAGTCAAATTTTCCAATACATGACATAATTAAGTTAATTTAACAACATACTTAAGTTAATATAACAACTTTTTTATTTTTTTGTGTTTTTTATTTATTTTTATTTTTTTTAAGTAGGAGTAATCCACTAAATTACAGGCCCACATCATTAACGTCGATATGCAGCCGGATTTTGGAACGTACAGGGTGGTCCATTGATAGTGACCACGCCAAATATCTCACGAAATAGGCATCAAACGAACAAACTATAAAGAACGAAACTCATCTAGCTATAAGGGGGAAACCAGTTGACGCTATGGTTGGCCCGCTAGATGGCGCTGCCATAGGTCAAACGGATATCAACTGCGTTTTTTAAAAATAGAAATCCTCATCTTTTATTACATATTCGTGTAGAACGTGAAGATATATGAATGTTTTAGTTGGACCAATTTTTTCGCTTTGTGAGAGATGGCGCTGTAATAGTCACAAACGTATAAGTGCGTGGTATTGGAACGTCCCCTTTGAACAATTATACATGACTGTGCTTAAACTGACACACAATATTTTTTTTTGCGCAACGCAATCTGACTTTCAATAATCCCTACAAAAGAATGGCCCTGACTAACATTAACCTATACCTTTCACAAATCACTTACCTCACAAAAATCTTCGTTACTCGAACTACTGCAATACAGCGAGCACCACTACTGCCAGCGAAATAAAAGATTCAAACTACGGAAGCCACTAACTACTGATAGGCATAGATAGCAAATGAAAGATTTTAATTGAGTACAAACAATGTATTTACCTTAATAGTCGTAATATATATAGCAGTTCATGACATCCAGTCTTACAAATTTCAAAACTCAGCCATCTCTCTCCCCACATCCACCACTGCTGGCAGCTCACCTCCAACTGCACAACGCTATGCGCTGTTCACATCCAGCTGCCCAACACTACAATGGCAGACAACAATGCAATCTAGGCACAGACTGCACACAGCACAGCCAGTGATTTTCATACAGAGCGCTACGTGGCGTTACCAATATAAAAACCTGAACAGCCAACTTACATAGCCCCCATGCTCCCCACAAAAAATTTTACAAATTGTTTTGGGCAGTGGCCAATAATAATTTGATAAAATTTTTCATAATTACAATAACAAATATATCAAATGCACACACTTATTCATACAATGTTGGTCAAAAGCTGAAATTTTCTCACAGTCCATAAAGACAGTCCTGATCATTCATCACAGTAAAATTGCAGTGTTTTTCTCATAGTCTGAGCAGTAAAAGAAAATGCACACGGAAGTAGTGGATTTCCATGCAGTCTTGAAGAAGTAGTGTTGTCCTTCCAACGGAAAGACAGTGCTGACTCTCGACATGCAGACGGGTAATGGGCCACAGCAGAGCAAACCCACAACAGAGTCATTCGAAGTTTTGAAGAATATTGGTAGGTAGGTCATCACAGAGTAGGCCCAGTGTAGTCCTTGTAGAAATAATGGTATTGGTGGGTCATCAAAGATGCAGACCCACTGTAGTCCTTGTAGAAATAATGGTATTGGTGGGCCATCAAAGATGCAGACCCACTGCAGTCCTTGTAGAAATAATGGTATTGGTGGGCCATCGAAGATGCAGACCCACTGCAGTCCTTGTAGAAATAATGGTATTAGTGGGTCATCAAAGGGGCAGACCCACTGTAGTCCTTGTAGAGACAGCCAGCAGTCATCTGTTGCGACTGTGCAGGTGCACAATCACCATCGAAGAGTCTTGCAGAGAATATAGCAAGTCCATAAACCACCACTTGTACACTCACAAATTTTCTGGAATTGTCCTTAGAAGTCTTGCAGACAATATAGCAAGTCCATAAACCACCATTTGTACACTCACAAAGTTTTTGGAATTGTCCTTAGAACCAGCAATGCTGTTAATCAGTCCCTTGCTGAATTATTAACACACATCCAAACATTAACAGTCCCTACTTCTCACACATTGTCCATATACTATGACCAACAGAAACGTGTGCAGTGAAATGTAACTTACAAGTTACTTAATTTGATGAACTGGGGTCAATTACAATTTTATAACATAAGAATACAATAACAAAGGTACAAAATACATCATTAAAAACATAACAATACAAATAACATTTGTAGTACAGGCTTTACAAAAGAATAGAAATAAACAGATACATCAGTGTTACAGGAATTATGACATAAGTACATACATAAAGATAAGAATAACTTTTGAAACATCACCTTCACATATGAGCAACAAAACAGAATAAATAATGTCTAAACATCTTTTCAAAGTAAATAACATATTATCAGAAAAATTCTACAATGTAACTCTCATCAGATAAACACATAAAGACAGGAATAACACAAATATACAAGAGTACACAAACACATAGCGGAATAACAGAAAGGGAAAGGACGGGGTTTGTTTTACTGCAGTATCTTGCAAACAAAACTTTCTTTACTTCTTGGAGATCTCCCTTTGTTCTTCATTATTTCAAAAAGTGCTATCTATACCTGCTTTCTGTACTTTTTTCGTAAAACTTAGTTTTTCTCCACTGTACACTACTTCTTTGGCCAAACCATTTTCTTATAGCTTCTCAATGCATTTCTTCCAATTCATCGCAACTCATTCTCTTATATAGTCTACCCCCTCTTAAGCTAACTTAAGTCTACTGAGCTCAGATGCTAAACTAAGGGACGAGGCAATGCAGCAGCATAAAACAATTAATACAAACAGCAATGGAAAAAATGGAAATTGTCAAAGAAAGCTGCAATAAATCTAAATTACCAAGCAATGCAACATTACAACTAATAAGAGCCAATGTGCAGCAACAAGAAAAATAAATCAGTGGTAAAACCAGCTTAACAGAGTAATACAAAGTGAATTTTAGTAGCACTATGGCTGGCAAACAGCAGCAGCAAATGCAATAACTTATATCTAAACATGACAAAGCTCAATCAGAAAAAATATTACACTAAAGATGGCCATGTCTAAAACCTATGTCACTTCTTAATACTAGAGTGATGCATCACGATAAGTTACTGTAGCAGACAAGTTACCAAATCGTTTAAAAATTTATTTATGCAGTTTCTGTGAAGGGAAATGTCTATTTGTGCTCTCTTTTCTAAGAAAGTACCTCATAAATGTATTCTTTCCCAGGTCTGTAGACAGAAAATAGTGATATTAGTACGTCTACTAAATTTTATAATAACCAATGCCGCAGTGCAGCTAGAAACTAGATATTGAACGAAATGAGCAAATATATACAGCTTATATAGAGCAATGCATGAAAAGTCATTCACTAGGCAAATGGCGTCTCCAAAGGCGAAAGAATCTCTCAACCAAAAAGACAATAAATGTAAAATGTTTCTCATCATTTCATTAGGCATTTCAGTAAATATCATAAATTAAGAGCTCCACAGTGTAATCATATGTTTTCAAGTTTGAGTGTGTCGTATTTGCGATGCTTTCTACAAAGAAATGTCAATAGCGAGGATAATAGCCTCCCTTTTTTTTACCTGTGCCTCTGAAAAGGCACACACTAATGGCTTTTTCTCCAGGCGTCTGACACAGCTGGCCGCTGAAGACGCATTACGTCAAGGTCACTTGGCTTTCTTAGCGAAATATTTACGACACCAGTTTGCACTACTGTGACAGTCTCATATAAAAATTTCACAGTTCGAGAATTTGCATTGCAAATCTGTAGAAACCAAATCCTATAAATATAACAGTGTCCAAAAAATATTCGTCGGCATTGTGATACATTCACGCATTTACACACATTTCATGACTCTTAAAGTACGATTCTTGGTTTCCAACATCCTTTTTCACAAGTCAGAGTCCCTAACCACTGCTCATTATTCCTTACCTTATTACACATATACATATTCGTCGACACTTCTTCAATATTTCATCATAATAAATGCGTAGCATAATCAAATTCCTCATATAACATCAGCTTATTGATCATAAACATACTGCAACAGCGTAATACACATCGTCGGCATAAAAATATCATCGTAACACCTCAGTCAAATCTCAAAAACATCGTAGCTTTCTGCAGTAGTTTCAAAACCTAAAAATAATTATCTGCTCATTTCAATAGTGTAATCTACCTCAAACGTACTTTAAAAATCATGATCCCATACCAAATACATCATTCAAAGCTCTCATAGTATCACAATGGTTCCAAAAAAATATGAACAGTTCACAAAGTACAGACGAAATACAACTTCATAAGTGTGAAGTTATCCAACTGTGTAATTGCTAAACATCTGCCACTGACGTAGTAAAAAATTGTTTGTTTCTCTGTTTAAATAATCAGATAGCTGTGTATTTTATGTGTTAGAGAAATATGGTACCGATGTGTAAAGTTGTATAAGCAAATACCATATTAGCTAGGGCTCCTTGTGCTTGCCAAACACATGGTACACAAAGTAAGCATGTACCCCCCTGAGGATTAATGTAATTATACCCTCAGGTGTTACAGATTATTGCAATGGAATGAAATGTATCACGGAAAAACTCTGCATCATTGTACTTCAAATATCTTTAACAATAAATGTTTTAAAGACAAAATGAATCACTCAAATACGTGTACTGTAGCGCTAAACTGAGCGTGTTGTTGTAAGATAATCTCTGTGGAAGTGTCGTAGTTATCGTCCTCCGAAAGCTGAGTTCTGCAGAAGTCAATGTACTTACCTCATGATAAACAAAAGTGAAATGCTTTGCGTATAGATATCTTAGTTATTGTGCTTATTGCTGTGATGAAGAAAGTACTGTGCTGTGATGTATTGTTGTGCTACGGAAAAGGCAGTCTCATTGTAGCTATACCACAAAAGTTACTGCTAAAACATGTTTTACTTTCCAGAATAATTCAGAAAACTGTGCAGATATAAAACAGATGCACCGCAAAAGCAACATTGTAAATTGTCACTCATTAGTACCGTCGTGATAAAATCGTGTAGCTGTCGCATAAACTAACCACTGTGTCATCTGGTATCTCACAGAAAGTACTTTAAATCGAGAATGTATTTCCAAGTAAACCAAAATGTTGCATTAAAATCTCATTAGTAGTACCGGTAAATGTTCTAAGTATGTGAGCCTTATAGTCGTTACATAATCGTGCAACCATCAAGCAAGAATGTACACTCACAATAACACTGTGTCGTCTGTTCACAATAACAATGCATTCGTAATTTCTGTTTAAATAAGTTTTCTTGGTTCTTGACTGGATATTTAACTTCAAACATTGTTGCATGTTAACAGATTCTAAGTCTGAAAAAGCATACTAGCAATGTAAAGTGAAAAGTTATATGGCAAAGACAAAGTTAAAAAGCAGATTATCTTTCAATAAACGGTTTTACATTTGAAATGTGGTGCAATCCTTTACTCTTTCTAGTACGCAGAGTTTCAACTTCAATGCAATTATCATGCAGTATACGTCGGTAAAGAATACTGGAATTTTTCTCAATGTTAGCGTCTATGTTATTTTTCTCTGAGCCAGCCGGCGCATGTCGCACGTGGCTGCCTGCGGTGCGAGTCATTCTCTGCTAACTCTTTGTTGGCGTGAGTCGTTATTGGGATTAGGAGACCGAACTTCTACAAATTCACCTTGACGAGAAGGCCCTGCCCTGTTTGAAGCTCGCCAGTTCTAATGGAATTCAGGTCTGTCGTTTTGTCGGTAGTTTACATAGTTTCTTGTTTGTCGGTCATGTGGTGGAGAATTTCTCCCTGAATCGTAACTGCGTGGAGGACCGTTGCGTCTGAAGTTATTCTGTCTCCCTTGATAATAATTATTTTGGTTCCCAAATTGTCTGTTTCTCTGATTGTCTTTGTGGTAGTCACTACCGCAGAGAGGTGATCTTTCCCTGTAATTATTACTACTCTGCCAACGGTTGTCATACGGGTGGTGTCTGTTTTGGTCACGATTTACGTTGTAAGAATAGCCTTGTCGTGTATTATTTCTGTCATCGTGGAATTGTGACAGATGTGACCTGTAATTGTTGTGCTCCTGTTTCTGCATTCCGCGATTGTCAGTGTCAATATCCAGTTCTTGTAACAGTCCCTGAAAAGCTTCAATGTCGTCTTTGCAACGTCCTGCTAAAATAATATGTCGTAAATGTTCAGGCAATTTGATTAAGCAAATGCGGATGAGTTCTGAGGGGCTGTATGGGTTTGAAAGATACTGATTCTTATGCAACATGTCTTCAAAATATTTCATAAGACTGGAAAATTCAGATTGTTCGAAATGTTTCATCATTATGATGCTATGTTTTACTCGGTCTTGTGTAGCTTGAGACCAATACGCTGAGAGGAAGGCATGATAAAATTCTCCTTCACTGTGACAATCGTGAATCACCGATCGCATTCTTACAGCTGGTTCATTCTCTAAATAGCCACACATAAATTCTAACCTGTGCTCCAATGACCAGTTGGGAGGAAAACAATGAGAGAATTGATGAAGCCATGCTTGTGGATGAATGTCGTTGACAGAATTCTTAAATGTTTTGAATTTACGTGTAGTAATGAACAGCTTATAGTCAAAATCATCATGTCGGCGAGTCGCATCTCGGTCATTCTTACGTCGTTTCGGCGGTTCCATCTCAAAATTCGGTGTGCCTTGCCAATTTCTTTCATAATTTCCGAAGTGTCCTGTGTTATTATTTTGTGGTTGTTCCGTATTTCTAAGTTCCTCTTCCCGTGTTGGAGCGCGAGTGTCCTCTGAAATATGTAATTTTTGTATTACTTGTACTTCCCGGATTTCTCTTTTGTGTTGCGTATTAATTTGATTCTGATATTGTTTGAATTTCCTAATTTGTTCATACTCTTCTGTGTCAGTGATGGCTACAGGTCTTGTGTCATTCAGATCATCATCTACCTTTGTAGATAAGTTAGTGAACTGATCTGAAAGTTCGGCTACTTTATCCGATAGTGAAATTATTTCCTCTGTGTGTTTTTCTGAACCAAGTTTCAGAGTGTCCATTTGTGTCGAAATCGTATCTACTGTGTCCTTTAAGTTTTCCTGAGTTTTTGCAAGTTGCGTAACCGAATCGGTAGATGCAACTGAGTCAATTTTAGCCCACAAGGTCTCATGATTTTCATGAACAATGGTTTGAAGTTCTTTTATGGCTGCTTCGTGATTCTGTAATGCATTTTCATGACGCGAAAAAATAGGTTGGAAATGCTCACAAATTTGTGTTTTTACGTCATTACAGACTTTTTGACATTTAGATTCAATGTTATGTAACTCAGTAGTTAAATCTTCACGTGTTTGTTCAAGTGTGGAGTCCAACTTCCGAAGCTTTTGTTCCATTGTGTCTAACTGTTGCTGTGTTTGTCTCTGGTGTTCTTCCATTGTGTCTAACTTTTGAAGCTTTTGCTGTGTTTGTCTCTGATTTTGTTCCACTGTGTCTAACTTTCGAAGATTTTGTTCTATTGTGTCTAACTTTTGAAGCTTTTGCTGTGTTTGTCCCATTTGTTGTATTAATTGTAATAACAACGCATTGGTGTCTGAAAAGTGTTCCTCAGTGTTTTTCGGCAGTGAATTTGCACCGGCAACATTCACATTTTGACAAGCAGAAAAAGTGTCTTGACTTATTTGAGAAATCGGTGAGGACGCAAAACCTGAATCTAAAGTATTTGCAAGATTGTGTCCTGTCATTTCGGATTTCTGAGGTAGCTGTTGCCGACCGATCGATCGATAATGCTTCCCTGTTCACTAATTGTTTCACTGCCTATACCATTATTTGCCGCCCGCTCCATTTCCCTATGCACAATTACCAAATCATTAGTTTGAACATTAGTTAATTCATTGCACGGTGGCGCTAACACACTGCTTTCGTCTTCACTGTCATTTCTCAGTTTACTTTGGAGCCTAGTATTACGTTTTTTACACGCCATTATTGTCACAATATTTCACACGACAACACAGAAAAGCACAATTTGAAGAGCAAAATAAGAAAACACATTAACATAGCACTGAAAATAATATCTAGTTAATTGCAAGCGCAGCTGCGAAATACTTGGTGCAAAACTACATGCATGCCACAACTGTTTTACTGTACAAGAATGAAAAACTACACTACAAAGGAAATTCTCTCTACAATACCGCGCTAGCAATAAACAAAACCTACACTAATTACACAAACTACAAGAAAAAATCAGAAGATTCCACTGACGTATCCTCGGCTAAGGGTCGACATATGAAACGTCCCCTCTGAAAAATTATACATGACTGTGCTTAAACTGAAACACAATATTTTTTTTTAGCGCAACGCAATCTGACTTTCAATAATCCTTACAAAAGAATGGCCCTGACTAACATTAACCTATACCTTTCACAAATCACTTACCTCACAAAAATCTTCGTTACTCGAACTACTGCAATACAGCGAGCGCCACTACTGCCAGCGAAATAAAAGATTCAAACTACGGAAGCCACTAACTACTGATAGGCATAGACAGCAAATGAAAGATTTTAATAGAGAACAAACAATGTATTTACCTTAATAGTCATAATATATATAGCAGTTCATGACATCCAGTCTTACAAATTTCAAAACTCCGCCATCTCTCTCCTCACATCCACCACTGCTGGCGGCTCACCTCCAACTGCACAACGCTACGCGCTGTTCACATCCAGCTGCCCAACACTACAATGGCAGACAACAATGCAAACTAGCCACAGACTGCACACAGCACAGCCAGTGATTTTCACACAGAACGCTACGTGGCGTTACCAATATAAAAACCTGAACCGCCTACTTACAGTATCACGTAACATTCCGCCAGTGCGGACGGTATTTGCTTCGTGATACATTACCCATGTTAAAATGGACCGTTTACCAAAATGGAAAAGGTCGATATCGTGTTGACGTTGGCTGTTGTGATCAAAATGCCCAACGGGCGTGTGCTATGTATACTGCTCGGTATCCTGGAAGACATAATCCAAGTGTCCGGACCGTTCGCCGGATAGTTACGTTATTTAAGGAAACAGGAAGTGTTCAACCACATGTGAAATGTCGACCACGACCTGCAACTAATGATGTTGCCCAAGTAGGTGTTTCAGCTGCTGTCGCGGCTAATCCTCACATCAGCAGCAGACAAATTGCGCGAGAATCGGGAATCTCAAAAACCTCGGTGTCAAGAATGCTACATCAACATCGATTGCACCCGTACCATATTTCTATGCACCAGGAATTGTATGGCGATGACTCTGAACGTCGTGTACAGTTCTGCCATTGGGCGCAAGTGAAATTACGGGACGATGACAGATTTTTTGCACGCGTTCTATTTAGCGACGAAGCGTTATTCACCAACAGCGGTAATATAAACCAGCATAATATGCTCTATTAGGCAACGGAAAATCCGCGATGGCTGCGACAAGTGGAACATCAGCGACCTTGGCGGGTTAATGTATGGTGCGGCATTATGGGAGAAAGGATAATTAGCCCCCATTTTATCGATGGCAATCTAAATGGTGCAATGTATGCTGAATTCCTACGTAATGTTCTACCGATGTTACTTTAAGGTGTTTCACTGCATGGCAGAATGGCGATGTACTTCCAACACGATGGGTGTCCGGCACATAGCTCGCGTGCGGTTGAAGCGGTGTTGTATAGCACATTTCATGACAGGTGGATTGGTCGTCGAAGCACCATACCATGCCCGCACTTTCACCGGCTCTGACGTCCCCGGATTTCTTTCCGTGGGTAAAGCTTAAGGATATTTGCTATCATGATCCACCGACAACGCCTGACAACATGTGTCAGCGCATTGTCATTGTATGTGCGAACATTACAGGAGGCGAACTACTCGCTGTTGAGAGGAATGTCGTTACACGTATTGCAAAATGCATTGAGGTTGACGGACATCATTTTGAGATTTTATTGCATTAATGTGGTATTTACAGTTAATAATGCTGTAACAGCATGCGTTCTCAGATATGATAGTTCACAAAGGTACATGTATCACATTGGAACAACCGAAATATAATGTTCAAACGAACCTACGTTCTGTATTTCAATTTAAAAAACTTACCTGTTACCAACAGTTCGTCTAAAATTGTGAGCCATATGTTTGTGACCTTCTATCGCAAAGCGAAAAAAGTGGTCCAACTAAACCATTCATATTTCTCTACGCACTACACGAATATGTAATAAAAAATAGGGGTACCTATTTTAAAAAACGCAGTTGATATCCGTTTGACCTATGGAAGAGCCATCTAACGGGCCTACCATACCAACTATCTGGTTTCGCCCTTCAAGCTAAACAAGTTCCGTTCTCTGTAGTTTTTTCGTTTGACGCTTCTTTCGTGAGATATTTGGCCCAGTCACGATCAATGGACCATCCTGTATATTGTGTTCGAACATTATGAATTACCACGAAGAAAACGGTGCATTGACACACAGTCAACATGGATTTAGAAACATTCGTTCTTATTAAACACCACTAGCTCTTTATGAGCATGAAGAGTTGAGTCCTATTGACAAGCTATTTCAGATCGATTCCGTAATTCTGGATTTCCAGAAGGCTTTTGACACTGTACCACACAAGCGGCCTGTAGTGAAATAGCGCGCTTATGGAATATCGCCTCAGTTATGTGACTGGATCTGTGATTTCCTGCCAGAGAGGTCACAGCTCGTAGTAACTGACGGAAAATCATCGAGTAAAACAGAAGTGATTTCTGGCGTTCCCCAAGGTAGTGTTATAGGCCCTTTGGTGTTACTTATCTGTATAAATGATTTGGGAGACAATCTGAGCAGCCGTCTTCGTTTGTTTACTGATGACGCTGTCATTTATCGACTAATAAAGTCATCAGAAGATCAAAAGAAATTGCAAAACGATTTAGAAAAGATATCTGAATAGTGCCAAAATTGACAGTTGACCTTAAATAACGAAAATTGTGAAATCATCCACATTAGTGTTAAAAGGAATTCGTTAAACTTCGGTTACACGATAAATCAGTCAAATCTAAGGCCCGCAAATTCCACTAAATACCTAGGAATTACAATTACGAACAGCTTAAATTGGAAGGAACACACAGAAAATGTGAGGAAGGGTAACCAAAGACTGCTGGACACTTAGAAAATGTAACAGATCTACTAAGGAAACTGCCTACACTACGCATGTCCGTCGTCTTTTAGAATATTGCTGAGCAGTGTGGGATCTTTACCAGATAGGACTGACGGAGATATCGAAAAATTTCAAAGAAGGGCAGCACGTTTTGTATTATCGCCAAATGTGGGAGAGAGTGCCGATGAAATGATACAGGATTTGGGCTGGACATCAATAAAACAAAGGCGTTTTTCGTTGCGACGGAATCTTCTCACGAAATTCCAATTACCAACTTTCTCCAATGAATGCTCAGATATTTTGTTGACACCGACCTTCATAGGGAGAAACGATCAGCACGATAAAATAAGGGAAATCGGAGGTCGTACGGAAAGATATAGGAAATCGTTCTTTCCGAGCGCTGAACATAATTGGAATAATAGAGAATTGTAAAGTTGGTTCGATGAACCCTCTGCCAGGCACTTAAATGTGATTTGCAGAGTATCCCTGTTAATGTAGATGTAAAAAGAAAATACGTGGAGGTTACGATATGCCTAACAATGTCGCTGGTCTCCATATCAAATTTCTGACCAATGAATTCTAGTGACTCACTCAAGGGCACCGTAGTGAATAACGAAACGACATTAAAGCTCTCCATGATATCTGAGTCCTCCAACCCGAAGTTGTTGAGGCGTTTCACAATACTCACAGAATTGCGGATGTAATGTGAGCATTTGCCCACGTAAGGAAAAAAATGGTTCTAATGGCTCTGAGCACTATGGGACTTAACCGCTGAGGTCATCAGTCCCCTAGAACTTACAACTACTTAAACCTAACTAACCTAAGGACATCCCACACATCCAGGCCCGAGGCAGGATTCGAACCTGCGACCGTAGCAGTCGCGTGGCTCCAGACTGTAGCGCCTAGAATCGCTCGGCCACTCTGGCCGGCCCACATAAGGACTTAGTATCTTTGTCAGGTATTTTGCCAGCAAATGTGTAGGAGCTCTGATATTGCTGACAATGAGGCGTAACGGTGACTCATCTTTGTGGTCCCTGGGGGGGAGTACATAGAGTTTTTCGGTACATGTTCTTGGTGGTCACAGCTTATTGATGAATCTCTCTGGTAACTCCGATTCATTGTGAAGGACCCCAGTCTTGTTCTCCACCGTCTTAGTGGGGTCAGCGTTGATCCTCCTATAGGAGTGTTCATTTAGCATGCCCTGCATCTCCTCGGCATAGTCATTGTAAGAGAGAACTACAGCAGCATTGCCTTTTCGATAGGCAAGACCAAAATCGAATGTCACTCTCTCAGGTTCCAAAATGCCGCACTTTCTTTGCTGGTAATATTTGGATTCGTAATTTTTAGTTCTGGTCAGGGCACAAGTTTCACTACGCATTTCTTATGCTGCTTCAGGCGGTAGTAGCTTCCAACCTGTTCATCTGCACTGACGGTGTCCGCGAGCGGTGTGAACTTCGTGTTGGGGACAAAGTGAAGTGCCCTCTCCAGAATGGAAACCGCATCACCGTTCAGCTGTATGTCAGTCAGATTGATGACAGTCTTGTACGGGAACTCCAGCGATAGTTTGTCAAAGAGACGCGAAAATTTTGATGTTTGACGTCCTGCAGCCTTCCTATGGGCGAACTCGACTGTCACCCCGGTGACACCATCAGTCTAGTCCAAGGGTTAAAATAACTGGCCAGATTTAAATGTAGTTTAAGAAGTTTTTGGAAACGGTACTCAAGGCTCTGAGATACTGGCTGAGAAAGTGTACCCTCTCACGTACCAACTTCTTCATTTGGCCGTCGTAGAATCGATGTGATGCGTTATCATAGCAAAGTTAAGCACAGCTTCCTCGGCACAACTCTTCAGAAATACGAGAACACCCAGTAAACGGCACCTTCAGCGGCGCTGCTTGTCGAATTCCTTCATTTTGCGATACATCTCCTCCCCGTAAAGGTATGTGGTATGTGATCTGATTCTTGAGTTTCCCCCAGCGTATTTGTTGATCGAAAAGTTCACAGGTATATTCACAGGTATACTGCCGGTGCACTGTGTCCATGAGCACTATATTTTGGCGATCAGACGTATTAGCATCGTCAGGTACGCTAACGAATTGAGCTTCTGAGTTTATTTTATTTTTTCCTTCCATCCTCTGAGGGAGGAAGTCTGGTTGTTCGAATGCGTCTTTGTGCCCTTGTAGCCATAGGATTTTCATCTAACTTTCCGTTTCATTATAATTTAGTTCCAAATCACATTTTGTTGATTACAATTCCATTCTTTTTCCTTTGTCTTAGAATCACATACTACGTGTTGGGCTTCCTCGTTGATGTGTGGTTATTGACTGTACGACGGGTGTTCATCTTCGTTGTCCTTCGTCACTTTTTTTCTGGGAGCTGTACTGCCTTCTGTCTCTCTTCATGGTTTCTTCCATGATGGTAAGTCTCTCAGGGGGCATCAGCACGTTTTGTTGCTCTACTGTTTCGTCGGTTTACGACTCTTGATTGGAGAGACAGGCTGTGATGATTGCTCTGTCGTTTGTGTCGCCCGTTCTTCTGATCTGTGGCCCTCAATCTGTGAGGGTCATGATCTGATCATCTTTTCCTTGCTGGTATTGGTCCTGGTGGCTGAAAGGATTTCATCAATCTGCTGCCCGTACGCTTCCCTTAGTAGGTGGTATGAGGCTTCTACTTCCCTGCGCCAAAGCGTTTCTGAATTGGCTCTCAGCTTCTTTCAAGAGGACTTCGATTTTTCCTTGTATTTCATCGTCTCCTTCTATGACGTTGCCGAGACATTGTTGGCGCTCGGACAGTTCGTGTCCCCTCCCAGTTCGCAGCTGGTACTCCACACCTTCGCCACTGGAGGGGTACTCCGGAAAAAAGCTCAGAAGCTCAGTTCGTCAGAGCACCTGATGATGCCGAAATGACTGATCGCTGAAATAATGTGCCTATTGGACACTATGGACTGACAGTACATCAGTGTACTGCTAGGTCGACAAATACGCCGGGAGAAACTGAACAACGATATCATACTGAAACTTTAAAGAAACACAAAGACAGCTCCTATTGGTTCCTATAAACATGCTAGGAGTGAGAATAGAAAGTGCGACAGTGCTTACAGAGACAGAACCGTAATGGCCATGACACGAAGGTGGGCAGAGAAAGGGAGTAAACGGTACAAGTTTTGTAGCGTGTATACAGCCAATCAAAACTACTCATCGCCGAAAAACTCAGCGCTTGAACTTTTTCTTGTCGGAAGCACTCTACAAATAGTCACTTATCTTTCGTTTTTCGACATCTGTGCGTGTAGGCTTCACTTACAGACATCTTCACTACCTCACTTACGCACTGGGATGAGGTGTTGTCATCTGGCTGAGTTGGACTTAGACACAGAAAGATACGAGTTGTTGGCACAGATTCAATGACTGCCTTTACATCCACTCCAGCAACCACCTGCAGATTCTAAGAATCGTTATACCCAGCCGCAACAGCAACTTCCTCTTTAGTTTTTTCCCTCTACAGCTCCCTCTAACTCCATGGAAGTTATTCCCTAATGTTTTAACAGATGTCAGAGCTTTCCATATATTGCTTTCCTTGCCAATTCTACGGAAATCCTCCTCATTCCTTACCTTATCAGATCACCTAATTATCAACATTCTTTTGTAGCACCACATCTCAAATACTTAGATTCTCTTCTGCTTATCGCAGAGCAAAATGTTTCACTACCACGTAACGCTGTGCTTCAGACGTACATTCTCAGAAAATTCCTTCCTCAAACTAAGGTATGTGTTTTATGCTAGTAGACTTTTGCCTGCCCTATCCCGCTTTTTACTTTACAGCCTAGGTAGCAGAATTCGTTAACTTCGTCTACTTCGTGATCAACAATTCTGATGTTGAATTTCTCGGTATTCTCATTACTACCGTTTCTCATCACTTTCGTTTTTCTTCGATTTACTCTCAGTTCACATTCTACTCTCATTAGACTGTTCATTCTATTTAACAGATCCTGCATTTTATTCTTCACTTTCACTGAGGACAGCAATGTCATCAGCGAATCTTGTCACTGATATCCTTTCACCTCGAATTACTGAGCACTGTCCCCTCTGTACATTAGTAATTTTGAGCCATGTTGACTTTAATGCAGTAACTTTCAAACTGTAATTGATGGTCTGTAATAACACTATACCAGCAGCCGTTAATAACACTATACCAGCAGCCGTTATTTTCCTATTCTTTTATTAGGCAACCAGTTTCGACGTTCGAGTGACTGATCTTCAGGCGTGTAGTATGAATGACACTAAGTACCACTCATGCACACCAGGTGTGAAGAACACACCTCCTCATTAAATTCAGTTATCTACGGAACTACAGTACTGGCCATTAAAATTGCTACACCACGAAGATGTGCTACAGATGCGAAATTTAACCGACAGAAAAAAGATGCTGTGTTATGCAAATCATTAGCTTTTCTCAGCATTCACACAAGGTTGGCGCCGGTGGCGACACATACAACATACTGACATGAGGAAAGTTTCCAACCGATTTCTCATTCACAAACAGCAGTTGACCGGCGTTGCCTGGTGAACCATTGTTGTGATGCCTCGTGTAAGGAGTAGAAATGTGTACCATCACCTTTCCGACTTTTTTAAAGGTCGGATTGTAGCCTATCGCGATTGCGGTTCATCGTATAGCGAGTTGGTTGAGATCCAACGACTGTTAGCAGAATATGGAATTGGTGGGTTCATGAGGGTAATACGGAACGCCGTGCTGGATCCCAACAGCCTCGTATCACTAGCAGTCGAGATGACAGGCATCTTATCCGCATGGCTGAAACGGATCGTGCAGCCACGTCTCGATCTCTGAGTCAACAGATGGGGACGTTCGCAAGACAACAACCATCTGCACGAACAGTTCGACGACGACTTGCAGCAGCACGGACTATCAGCTCGGAGACCATGGCTGCGGTTACCCTTGACGCTGCATCACAGACAGGAGCGCCTGCGATGGTGTACTCAACGACGAACCTGGGCGCACGAATGCCAAAACGTCATTTTTTCGTATGAATCCAGGTTCTGTTTGCAGCATCATGATGGTCGCTTCCGTGATTGGCGAACTCGCGGTGAACGCACATTGGAAGCGTGTATTCGTCATCCCCATACTGGCGTATCACCGGGCGTGATGGTATGGGGTGCTATTGGTTACACGCCTCGGTCACCTCTTGTTCGCATTGACGGCACTTTAAACAGTGGACGTTACATTTCATATGTGTTACGATCTGTGGCTCTACCCATCATTAGATCCCTGCGAAAGCCTACATTTTAGCAGGATAATGCACGACCACATGTTGCAGGTTCTGTACGGGCCTCCCTGGATACAGTAAATGTTCGACTGCTGCCCTGGCTAGCACATTCTCCAGATCTCTCACCAATTGGAAACGTCTGGTCAATGGTGGCCGAGCAACTAGCTCGTCATAATACGCCACTCACTACTCTTGATGAACTGTGGTATCGTGTTGAAGCTGCATGGGCAGCTGTACCTGTACACGTCATCCAAGCTCTGTTTGACTCAATGCCCAGGCGTATCAAGGCCGTTATTACGGCCAGAGGTGGTTGTTCTGCGTACTGATTTCTCAGGATCTATGCACCCAAATTGCGTGAAAATGTAATCACATGTCAGTTCTAGTATAATATATTTTTCCAATGAATACCCGTTCATCATCTGCACTTCTTCTTGGTGTAGAAATTTTAATGGCCAGTAGCGTATACAGAATTCACAGAATACTTTTTGTAACTTCTAATTGACTACAAGTTAAATGACAAAAATGACAGTATTTACATCAGACACACACACACACACACACACACACACACACACACACACCTTAATATTTACCGACATTCCCCAAACGTACAAGGGACTGACATCACTTACAAATCTGCCATCACACCAGCAGTTTGCACCACCTGTCAGCTTGAAACTATATGTACATCAACTAATACCACAAATTGTACATCCATCTGCATATTTTAAAGCATTCACCAATATATTACCCAAATGGTTAGGCAGTTATTACATGTAACAGATATAATCTTAAGAACCCCCTGCTCTCATCCAATCACTCCTTCCACCCTTTCTCTCCCTCTGACTTTCTCTTTCTCTTCCTCTTCTTCTGTCTCCAGCCTTTCATTCATATCTGTGTATCCCAATCAAACTTGTTACTTATGTATAGTTTTACCACAGTGCCAACATAACTATAGCAGTTAAAGTTTGCAACACGTCACCTGATTATATAAATGAATATGACGTTTAAGCTATATTAACTTGGCAAACTCGGATTCATATACCACCTGAAATATTTATTCCAACACACTATTCAACACCTTACAACAAAGATCTCCAAAACCCCTTGAAACTTATTCTGTAATAATGTTGTTACGATGTATATTCTTTGTACTTGGGCACTATGGGACTTAACTTCTGAGGTCATTCGTCCCCTAGAACTTACAACTACTTATATCCATGCCATAGGCAGGATTCGAACCTGCGACGTAGCGACCGCGCGGTTCCAGACTGTAGCGCCTAGAACCGCTCGGCCAGACCGGCAGGCTTTGTACTTCGCGATAATGTTTCTCTTCTGCTATATGATCCTTGCACCTGATAGTTTCCAGACGCCATATTTGCTTATGAAATATGACAGTATACATGTGTTACGACAGTGAAACGAACCTTCGACCACTGGAGGAACTCTATTTTACTTATTTCATTTTTAGTGTTAGACATACGTTTAATTTTTTGTCAAAACAAACTCAAGACCATGTTCTGAAACAGTGTTTCGTTTCTTCACTAGACAGTGCCATGTTCCTCCAAAAACAACGTAACACAACACAAGACACACACACACAGACACACACACACACACACACACACACACACACACACACATACACACACACACACACACACACACACACACGTGTCACACTAACAAATGCAATTCCACTTGATGATGGAGGTTTAAAGCTGTGAAACGCGTCTTGCAGATAAATAAACAGTGACTGGTAACAGTAAACTTGTTGTTTCATTTAATGCTAACATGCGTACTGCATATTCAACACTAGTGCACTCTTTCCTCCCGTATTCAGAGCATAATATTCATTTACTGTTGTTTTATAAAGGAATCGAATTTGGGCTCTCCCCATTGTTATGGCTTTGGTACTACCCTTCCTGTTCACTTATATCGCCATGATTAGCTTCGATTTATTATTCTTCAAAGTGACCGACTCACGCTTACAGGACAGATCGAGTAAGACACTTCCAAGTTCACAATGCACCGTTAACCTTCATTAACTTTCATTTCTTAGCGGTAGTGATGCGCAGACGAGGTGTTACACCACAATCGGTCTCTCTTGAACCTCCAGAGGAACAGGGCAGTTGACCATACCGCAGTTTTAGGCTAGTGAAAAAGTAGTTACGTGTATCGGAGGCACATAAAATATTAATTCACAGTGTTAAAGCTGGACATGGGCAGTATTTGGCACCAGAGACTACAGCTGCCGTGTACGGATGACGGATGACACGCAAGTGTGTCAGCTCTTATCTGCAGCTCACGGTTCGTGAACTGTGTTAATTACAAACAGCACTTTAATCGTGAAAGTGGTGCATACGGATGGAGAGTGTAATCGAGTTTACACAGTGCTGTTTGTCCGGTGCAATTATGTACATCGCCTTCGCGCGACAGGACAGTCTGAGTCGGCAGATACAGTCGACATGGCGCGTTTTAATTAAATTAATTAATTAGGTCCGTGTGAAGCCACACAGGGGCGGACTCGAGCCCTGTACTCGGTGATTAGGGGCGACTGCCGGGGCTGTTCCAGTAGGGGAAATCTTAAGCTGGAAAAAGAGCGACTGGCGTGGGATTTATACTTCTTCTTCTAGCACATTCCCTCAATATATTGCGGAGGAATAGCATTTTGCTTCGCTGTTTGGAACTCACATTCTATTGGCAGGTTCGATCCAGTCGTACATGTCTTGCTACACTGTATCAGGTAGATAGCTATGCTTAATTATTGCGTCCCTTTCCCTTATTTTATTTGCGGCGTCTTCACGTGTATCATATGCAGCTGTTATCATTACACTGCTGAACTAATGAATCGTACTTGCTTACCTTATATTCCTTTACATATTTATCTCTTGCTCAATAGTTTGAATGGAGCAAAAGTAAGACTTGCTAGAACTTACACGATGGATTTTTGTCCGAAATTTCATTGTCATAAGGAGAGTGGGGAATAATCAAATGGGGAACCCATCTCACCAGCGTAAAGTCCATTTTTGGCAAAGAAAGATTTACTTGATTGAAAGTAATCAGGGAGACTAAGAAAACTTTAATTATTAATTTGAGGAAAAATTCTTCTCTGAATTTTCATAGAAAAACAGAAAGTGGGAAACGGACATCTGGGCCAGCAAATTAACTAGCGCGAGGTGTAGTTTGGTAAAAAAAAAAAAAAAAACAGTCTGACGTTCGCAAAGTAATAAGTGTAATAAATATATTGTATTTCATGTTTCGTGAATAAAATTTTAAAACAAAACTTTAAGAAAGGGACCAAGCGTTTTGTGAAATGATTTCCCTAAAAGTACGAACAGTGAAGCACTTAACGAGCCTTTGAATGGATGTAGAAATCATTTGCAGCAAATGAGGTGCCGATTGAGAATTTTAAGATTGTTTACTTTGGAATTTTAAAGGATGCTAGAGGATATTTATCTAGTGGTCTACATAATCTTCCAGACAAATTCTAAGAGTCTAAACTAAACAATGAATTTTAAATTTCCCATGGGAAGCTCATTTTCTGTACTTGATTTCGAGCATCATTCACCGGAGCGTCGAATGTTGCTCCAATCTATTTTAGACAAATCATTTCACTATAATTTTGACGATTTTTACATATACTTTTTTTGGGAGGGGGGGGAGAAGTGTTCAGGAATTTCTTTCCCGTCTACTTTAATCATTACTTCCTTGTGTTACAAAGGGTTCTGAAAAAATGTCATCCTATTTTACAAGACTGTATCTTCCACATGAATGTTAATGTTAACTAGGGATACGTTTTCACCGTGGCAGAAAGTTTACGCTGGCGCCGGTTGATATGTTGGCGGTTCATGTAATTGGCGACTGGGGTCTCCCTGGTGCATTTAGTCCGCTCGTCTATTTCTCAGAGTGCGACCATACAGCAACAACACATCAGCAATAGGCATTTTGAGTTCTCTGTTTCGTAGAGAACACAGCACTGCACTTCTTGCAGCGTAAGGAATGTTCGGATATCTCATATCACCATTCATCCCCAAGCCGTCTGATCTCATGGTCTGTAATGTTCTTTATGGAGGCTTCTGAATGACTCCGTCTGTCTGTCTGCACTTCCAACAGATTTGTTATCTGCGACGCCGCGTAATAACAGCAGCGAATACAGTAACTCCTGGCATTTTTGCAAAAGTATGGGACGAATCAGACTGTCGTCTCAAGTTTATCGTGTGTCCGGTGCAGGGGAGAGATTCAAGCGGCATCGCAAAAAGTACTAGGTAGCTTAACATAGGAAGACGTCCAAGATGCAGTTAAAAAGTGGAAGTAACTTCGGGTTCGGTGTATTCGCTCCCAGTGGGACTACTTCCAAGATAATGTTCCGAAGTAAGACAGAGTCAAGGAGTAATAATCTTAATTAATACACTGTCTGTCAAAAAAAGTGAAGTACCCTGGAGACATGGTCGAATGTCAATCTAACTTCGTACACGTACGCATGATCGGCACGCATGTAAATAATTGGAGTTGAAATTCTCTGTGACAGGCAGAACAGCCTCCGGGATACATTAGTGCTGTTCGTGTTTAGTTTTGTTACTAGACCTGGTAGGGTCTATCTACGTAGATACGCCGCAAGAAACTGCGCGGTGCGTGGCGGAGGGTACCCTCTACCACTACTAGTCATCTCCTTTCCTGTTACACTCGCTAACGGATCGAGGGAAAATCGACTGTCTATATGCCTCCGTCATTGTTTTTGTGGTCTTCAGTCCTGAGACTGGTTTGATGCAGCTCTCCATGTTACTCTATCCTGTGCAAGCTTCTTCATTTCCCAGTACCTACTGCAACCTATATCCTTCTGAATCTGCTTAGTGTATTCTCTTGGTCTCCGTCTACGATTTTTACCCTCCACGCTGCCCTCCAATGCTAAATTTGTGATCCCTTGATGCCTTAAAACGTGTCCTACCAATCGATCCCTTCTTCTAGTCAAGTTGTGCCACAAACTTCTCTTCTCCCCAATTCTGTTCAATACCTCCTCATTAGTTATGTGATCTACCCATCAAATCTTCAGCATTCTTCTGTAGCACCACATTTCGAAAGCTTCTATTCTCTTCTTGTCCGAACTATTTATCGTCCATGTTTCACTTCCATACATGACTACGCTCCATACAAATACTTTTAGAAACGGCTTCCTGACACTTAAATCTATACTCAATATTAACAAATTTTTCTTCTTCAGAAACGCTTTCCTTGCCATTGCCAGTCTACATTTTATATCCTCTCTACTTCGACCATCATCAGTTATTTTGCTCCCCAAATAGCAAAACTCCTTTAATACTTCAAGTGTCTCATCTCCTAATCTGATTCCCTGAGTATCACCAAACTTAATTCTACTACATTGCATTATCCTCGCTTTGCTTTTGTTGATGTTCATCTTATACCCTCCTTTCAAGACACTGTCCATCCATTCAACTGCTCTTCCAAGTCCTTTGCTGTCTCTGACAGAACTGCAATGTCATCGGCGAACCTCAAAGTTTTTATTTCTTCTCCATGGATTTTAATTCCTACTCCGAATTTTTCTTTTGTTTCCTTTACTGCTTGCTCAATATACAGATTGAATAACATCGGGGAGAGGCTACAACCCTGTCTCACTCCCTTCTCAACAACTGGTTCCCTTTCATGTCTCCCGACTCTTATAACTGATATCTGGTTTCTGTACAAATTGTAAATAGCCTTTCGCTCCCTGTATTTTACCCCTGCCACCTCCAGAATTTGAAAGAGAGTGTTCCAGTCAACATTGTCAAAAGCTTTTTCTAAATCCACAAATGTTAGAAACGTAGGTTTGCCTTTCTTAATCTATTTTCTAAGATAAGTCGTAGGGTCAGTATTGCCTCACGTGTTCCAATATTTCTACGAAATCCATACTGAATCTTCCCCGAGGTCGGCTTCTACCAGTTTTTCCATTCGTCTGTAAAGAATTCGCGTCAGTATTTTGCAGCCGTGACTTATTAAACTGGTAGTTCGGTAATTTCACATCTGTCAACACCTGCTTTCTTTGGGTTTGGAATTATTATATTCTTCTTGAATTCTGAGTCACAATTTCTCGTATCGTATCTTCGGGGACCTTGCGCGCGTTGTATGTTGGCGGCAGTAGAATCGTTAGGCACTCATCTTCAAATGCTCCCTCCAGGGACTCCCAATGGAAGCATCTCAGCGGGTTGTTGGAAACTACTGGTAATGAATCTGGCAGCCCGCCCCTGAACTACTTCGATGTCTTCCTTCAATCTGTCTTGGTACGGATCCTAATCACTCGAGCTGTAATGAAGAATAGGTTGCTCCAGCGACCTCCATGCAGTCCCCTTTACAGGTGAACTCCTCTTTCCTAACATTCGCCCATCAAACCGAAGTCGACCATCCGCCTTCCGTACCACAGTTGTCACATGCTCGTTCCATCTCATAACGCTTGCAACGTTGTACCCAGATATTTATGACGTGACTGTGTCAAGCAGGACTCTACTAATGCTGTACCCGAACGTTACTGGTTTGATCCCCCAACTTATCCGCATCAACTTACATTTTTCCACATTTAGGGCTAGAGCTACCATTCAGAACACCAACTGGAATTTTGTCTAAGTCGTCTTGCATCTTGCTAAAGTCACTCAAGTTACATCTTGCCGTACACCACTGCATTATCAGTAAACAACCACAGTCTGTTGCCCACCCTGTCCGCCAAATGGTTCAAATGGCTCTGAGGACTACGGGACTTAACATCTGAGGTCATCAGTCCCATAGACTTAAAAACTACTTAAACCTAACTAACCTAATGACATCACACACATCCATACCCGAGGCAGGACTAGAACCTGCGACCGCAGCAGCAGCGCGGTTCCGGACTGAGGTGCCTTTAACCGTTCGGCCACAACGGTCGGTCTGTCCGCCAATTCAGTGTATAGAGAGAACAACAGCAGTCCTACCACACTTCCCTGGGGCACTCCTGGCGATCCCTTTACGTGTGATGAACACTCGCAGTAGAGGGCAAATACTGGGTTCTATTATTTAAGAAGTCTTCGAGCCACTCATGCATCTGTGAACTTAGTACACCTTCGTTAACAGCCTCCAATGAGGGACCCTGTCAAATGCTTTCCAGAAATCTAGAAATATGGAATCTGCCTGTTGGCCTTCATCCATGGTTCGCAGTACTTAATTTCAGAAAAGGGCAAGCTGAGTTTCCCACGAGCTGGATCCGTTCTTTTACCCTTCTCATATACTGGAATAACCATCGCTTTTTTCCAGTCGTCTGGGACTTTGTGCTGGGCGAGAGATTCATGCCAAATGCACCCTAGATAAGCCGCCAATGCTATAGAGTACTCTTCGGAAAATCAAACTGGGATTCCATCCGGACCTAGTGTTTATTTGCTTTCAGATCTTTCAGTTGATTTCTACGCCAGGGATGCTTATTACTACGTCGTCCATACGGGTGTCTGTCAGATAGTCAAATGACGGTGAATTTGTACGGTCTCCTCCGTGAACGACTTCTTGAACGTGAAATTTAAAGTTTCGGCTTTCGTTTTGCTATTTTCAGCTGCCACACCAGACTGGTCAACAACGGACCAATAGAAGCCTTAGACCGGCTTAACGATTTTACGTAAGACCAGAATTTTCTCGGGTTCTCCGCCAGATCTTTTGCTAAGCAGTGATGGCGGTAGTTTTACAGACGCTCCAGTCTCGCTTCGCTTGTTGTCATTTGAGCGTTCCCTTTTGAACCGAGAGTGCAACAGTCTCTTCGTTCTCAGCATCCTACGAATTTCGTTATTAAACAATGGTGGGTCTTTCCCATCCTTTAAACCATTGGTAGGCACGTAACTCTCCTGACCGCGATTTAAAATCTGCTTAACCTTTGCCCATAATTCCTCTACATTCATCTCACTGGAACTAAGTGATGTCAGTTCACTGTGTAAGTGCGATGCTGGTAACTGCTTATCTGCTCTATCTAGCAGAAACGCTCTCATAACCTTCTTGATTGATTTATTAACTTTCGTAATCACAGGTGCTACAATGACATCGTGGTCGCTAATCCCGTTTCTATACTGATAGTGTCGATAAGGTCCGGCATATCTGTAGCTACATCATCTAAGATATTTCATCTGCGTGTGGGCTGCCGAGACAATTTTCAGAATACGTGTTTAAAAGTTTTTCACCTGTAACCCCGCAATGAATCCATAGACGCCCCAGTCTATACTCGGTAGGTTAAAATCGCCTCCAACTGGCCAGCCGGAGTGGCGAGCGGTTCTAGGCGCTACAGTCTGGAACCGCACGACCTCTACGGTCGCAGGTTCGAATCCTGTCTCGGGCATGGATGTATGTGATGTCCTTAGGTTAGTTAGGTTTAAGTAGTTCTATGTTCTAGGGGACTGATGATCTCAGAAGTTAAGTCCCATAGTGCTCAGAGCCATTTGAACCATTTTGAGCCTCCAACTACTGTTGATTGATCTGGGTATTTACGAGGAAGTGGACTGTAGAGTTTCTCTGAGTGGCTCCAGAACTGTCACAGCATAATCGAGAATATAAGGAGCCTGAACAGCATCAGATTCTGAGTGATCGCCGTGAAGGATACAGAGATACTGCAAACTCGTGTGAAACAGCGTTTTCAGTAGCTGACAGAAAGGGGCGTCATTTTGGGTCTCCATTTGGCCAGATCTGTGGGGCATTCGGATGTCACTGTGGCTCAGTCTGGAACTGCACGGGAACGTGACGGCAGGCATATTCAAGGGTAAAATTGGAAATCTGTGGTAAGGACTGTGGGACCAAACTGCTGAGATCATCGGTCCCTAGGCTCACGCACTACTTAATCATTCCCGGCGGGGTCAGAGATTTTCTCTGCCTCGTGATGACTGGGTGTTGTGTGCTGTCCTTAGGTTAGTTAGGTTTAAGTAGTTCTAAGTTCTAGGGGACTGATGACCATAGGTGTTACGTCCCATAGTGCTCAGAGCCACTACTTAATCTAACTTAAACTAACTTACGCTAAGGACAACACACACACACCCATGCCCGAGGAACGACTCGAACCTCCGACGGGGGAGTCGCGCAAACCGTGAGAAGACGCCTTGGACCGCACGACTACCCCGCGCGGCTACTCAAGAGAGAGGATCGCCGCATTGTACACCATGCACGTCGCAACCTCTTTACATCTGTGGCTGCCGTCTAAGAACAAGTGCTGGACTCCTTGCAACATTCTGTCGTCCCACACCATCGGCAGGAGATTAGCAGCAACCGAATTAGGCAATTACCGTCCCACGCTTAGATCGCCGTTAAGACAACAACATAACCGGCAACGTTTGCAGTTTTGCAGTAACGGGGAATCATGGACTGCTGATTAATTAAGTCACTAGTTTTCAGTGATGGATGGAGACTCTACACTAGACCACTTACCATTGTCGGCGAGCATGGTGGCGACCTGGAGAGTGGTCTCATTCTTCCAATGTTTTTGAGAGACACAGTTACTCTTGGTGTCATGGTGTAGGGAGGCATAGGGTATGATTTCATGCCACGGCTGGTAGTGACTGAGTCAACAGCCGGATCGGTGCGTGCAGCCGGGCCAGACAGGGTGCAACGTCATACTGATTTGTGGGTGAGTATCCGATTTTGTATTTTGTAATCGTTGTAATAACATCACATACCCTCTCAAATATACAATGTCTTCGACCTACGGCTGGTTGAATTGGTCAATGCATCCATGTAATTTTTTCCTCGCAGATTCTATTAAAAGTGTAATTTTAAGGGTACGGTTTACTAGGCTGGTTCATGCTTAGCGTGCAAGTACTTACTCTTTGCCATTAAATATCAAGGTCAGGAGGTAAACAGCTGGAGAGTTTCAGTGATACAGTATTGCTCCCATTAGGTGGCGGTTATGTGGCCTGTAACACTATAATAAACACTTAGTTCCACATATTAGCAGAGTGTACTGTACCATAACGATTTCATGGTATTGCAAACTTGCAAGTGGCACCACGGTTTTGTACACTACACGTACTGTAAGTGTGAGGTCATCCACATGAGTACTAAAAGGGATCCGTTTAATTTCCGTTTGTGAGATAACGGGCGAGTTTTGGCGCCCTGAAAATATTGTAAGTTCAGAGTTGGCGGCCACCGCTCAGCAACTTGGCAAGCCGTGGCTCATTAGCAACCGCGTGATGCCGCACAATGGGCGGACCACGTGGTCCAGGGACCGCGCGGCTGGGAATTCCACGGTGACGTTGTGTCAATGAGGGAGACATGCCAGGAGTGCCAAAGATGGCGGACTTGGCGAAACCTAAACGGCAGACATTTCACAGATCATATAGAAATGAATAGTAGCCAGAGGAATTATGATACCTCAAAAAGAAACGTGTGCATTACCATTATTTGCACGACGACGCTGATGGTGTAATCAGGTTTTCAATATCTTTATGAGTTTAAAGTTTAGTATCTGACAATAACTTATACAAGTAACACCCAGCAACGAATTTCCAAAATCTTAACGGTTCATCCGATTTTGTCGATTGACATGTCTTTAGAAAGCTATTAGTGTAAACCTAAATTGGTATAAATTACAGGCATGAACTTGAATGTGAATGTACGTGAGTTATAGGAGGTCAAAGTGGCCGATTACTATCGATCGCGTCAGGCCATAAACACTCCACAGTTACACGAAAAAACGGTAGTGCTTATAAATACGAGGGCGGTTCAGAAAGTAACCTCCGATTGGTCACAGTGCGGGTTGTGGGGGGAGTAGCGACGCCATCTGTGCGTTCACGCACTCAACAGGTCAGTCGGCATCAAGCCGTGGTCGAGTGAACGTCGTACCTGCGCTAGTTTAGTTTTTGTGGCAGTTTGAAATGTGTGCTGCAATAGAAAACCCCACCAAATGTGAAGTGCGTGCTGTCATAAGGTTTTTTACAGCCAAAGGATATTCTGCAGCAGCTATTCATCGTGAGCTTTGTGCCGTGTACGGACCAAGAGTTATGAGTGAAGGAGTTGTCCGTGAATGGGTACGTTTATTTAAAAGTGGACGAGAAAACGTTCATGATGAAGAGAGGAGTGGTAGACCATCATTGGTGACTGACGAACTCGTTCAGACAGTTGATGCAAAAGTTCGTGAAAATCGACGTTTCTCAATGTCGGAGTTGTCTACTGGTTTTCCACAGATTTCTAAGACTCTCTTGTACGAGATAGTGACAGCAAGATTGGGTTACCGTAAGTTCTGTGCATGATGGGTGCCCAAAATTCTTACCGACCACCACAAAACTCAAAGAATGGCCTCTGCATTAGACTTTCTGTCATGTTATGAGGACGAAGGAGAACCATTGTTAAACAGAATCGTGACCGGTGACGAAACCTGGTTCAAATGGCTCTGAGCACTATGGGACTTAACATCTATGGTCATCAGTCCCCTAGAACTTAGAACTACTTAAACCTAACTAACCTAAGGACAGCACACAACACCCAGCCATCACGAGGCAGAGAAAATCCCTGACCCCGCCGGGAATCGAACCCGGGAACCCGGGCGTGGGAAGCGAGAACGCTACCACACGACCAAGAGATGCGGGCGACGAAACCTGGATTAAGTACGTGAACCCTGAGACAAAAGAACAATCAAAGATGTGGGCACATTCAAATTCGCCTACCCAACCAAGAAAAGCCTCGCAAGATTTTTCTGCCAGAAAACTGATGGCAACGGTGTTTTGGGACGCCAAAGGGGTGTTGTTGGTTGAATTCATGGAACGTGGTACGACCATTAATCAAAATGTGTACTGTGAAACAATAAAAAAGTTACGACAGGCTATACAGAACAAACGCCGTGGCATGCTGACTTCCGGTATCGTTTTTTTGCACGATAACGCCCGTCCTCACTCTGCTCGCAGAACAACAGCCCTTCTTGAGTCCTTCAAGTGGGACGTTATCAACCATCCACCTTACAGCCCAGACCTGGCACCAAGTGATTATCACCTCTTCATGCATTTGAAGAAATGGCTCGGGTCACAGCGGTTTGATGACGACGAAGAGCTCAAAGATGCGGTCACAGGCTGGCTCCAGGCACAAGCGGGTGATTTTTATGCAGAAGGAATTTCAAAGCTTGTGAAGAGATATGATAAGTGCCTCAATCGCTATGGAGACTATGTAGAAAAATAGTGCAAAGATGTAGTTGTAAGATGTATATATTAAAATATTTTTATTGAACTTGGTGTATTTTTTTAAATCAACCGGAGGTTACTTTCTGAACGGCCCTCGTATGTTTATTCATCTATGTCTTCGTGTATATCCGATATATACTATTCATGAACAAATTGGTCAATTATTTACTGACTTTAGAAAGCACAGAGACATTAGGCTACTGGCTTACTTCTGTTCTATTTCTTTGATAAATGTTTATTTGATTTGTTTATGTATTTAATAATGTGTGTTAGAGCGTGTTTATGGTCCAGCCGTAGGAATATTTACTTAATTTCAAGTTATTTAAATGTAAATGCAGTATTTCGAAGGTGTTTCATTATGTTTGTGAGTGTGCGTTGGCTTGGAGACAGGGCGGGAGCGCTCTAGGCAATCACAGCGATCGTTCCAAAAAACACATGTGGAGAGACTGTATGGAAGTGAGGGAGGAGCATTGTTTTGAGAGAGGACATGGAGTTCTGAACAGTGAAGCGCGAAGGACAGTCGCTCAGCACACAGAGAGTCCTGGACAGCACGACGTGACGGACGCACACTCGTGGGAAAGACTTGGAGAGTGGAGCAGTCTGTGCGTGGTCGTGGGAGAGAGAAATATTTCGTAGTGCCGACTAGTGCACTTGTAAGATTTCCGTAGCTTCTGCAGTGAAGACGTAGTATGCGTTTAGAAGTGAGTATCTCGCGAGCTATGTTCAGAACTAATTACGTGAAGTAGGAATCTATTGTTTCCCTGTTATTCAACTCATATTTTATTTAATTGCTGGACCATCGACACCAATAAGTTTTACAGTAATAAAGCGCATTCTTAAAGGTACTTCTGCTATTGTACTCATCATTTAAAGTTGTTAAAATAGTACCTGCAGAGTTTATTTAATTGCACTCTTTCATTTATAAATGTCTGTGCTACGTTCAAAATTCGCAATTGCCGAGTGATAGGAACCTTCGACCATTCGATTCATGTGTATATTCATGTTGTATCTGTAGACTCAGCAGTATTTGGTCTATAATGCGGCAACTACGTATCCCAGCTCCTAGACAACGAAACCAGCCAAAACTTTTAATATTTCAATCTCAGTCAGAGGGTGCGCAGTTGAGGGCCACCCTCATTTCAATTTATTTGAAAGCCCGCACGTTACACGATAAATCATGCAGCTCTAAACGCTGTCGATTCAACTAGGTACCTGGGGAGTACAATTACAAACAACTTACACTGGAACGAGTCCACAGATAATGGCCTGGGGAAGGCTAATCACAGACTGCGTTTCATTTCCAGAACACTTCGAAGATGCAGCAAACCTACGAAAGAGACTACCAACACATCTGTCCGGTCCTGTGTGGTATGGCATCCTTACCTCATATAATTGACGGAGATCTTGGAAAAATTTCAAAGAAGGAAATATCGTTTTGTATTATCGCGAAATAGCAGAGTTTCGAGGATATGATACATGAGTTGGGGTGGCAGTCGTTAAAACAAAGGCGTTTTTCGTTGCGGCGAGATCTTCTCACAAAATTTCAATCTCCCACGTTCTCCTCCAAATGAGAAAGTGTTTTGTTGACACCTACATATGGAGAAACGGTCATTCTAATAAAATAAGATAAATCAGAGCTCGCATGGTAAGTTTTAAGTATTTGTATCTCCCGCACGCTGTTAGAGAGAGGCAGGTAGGGAAACCTGTAAAATTGGTTCGATGAAACCTCTTCCAGCTACTTAAGTGCGAATTGCAGATTATTCATCTGGATATAAGTGCAGAAACATCAGCACCATTTAAACACGTTACTGTGCGTTGCTATTCAGTACCAACGAATAAATGCCCTACGGCAAACCTACACTGGATGCAAGCCGGCCAGTGTGGCCGTGCGGTTCTAGACGCTTCAGTCTGGAACCGCGTGACCGCTACGTCGCAGGTTCGAATCCTGCCTCGGGCATGGATGTGTGTGAGGTCCTTAGGTTAGTTAGGTTTAAGTAGTTCTAAGTTCCAGGGGAGTGATGACCACAGATGTTAAGTCCCATAGTGCTCAGAGCCATTTGAACCATTTGAACCATTGGATGCAAAACGTACATCTCTACTAGTGCAGCTACTTTCCGCAGAAATCTCCACAAAAATAAAACAGGATAGCAGCAAGGGTTCGTAGACCGAAAGTCACACGGAAATCAAATCACTTCCTGGTTCTAGGGAAATAAATGTCTTTTATAAGCTTTCATTAAACCGTCTCTTCTAGTAAACACATACCTAACGTTAGATAATAGCTCTACACTCTAGTTTGCCTGCATCAATTAATAGGTGCGCGCACCAAGCCGCAGAACTCAGGTACAAAATCGAAAGTAACTAATCAGAATTCGACGCAGACGCACGCGAAGGCACTTGCGAATTCTTACAAGCTTACATTGCCGCGCTGGAAGAATAAATTTGTCGATCACTCCGGGTCACTAACTTCCGACTTCAGAAACTAGTAACTCTATCTAGCGGCGCTTCCGCCGCAAGGCGCCTACACATTGAATTCTAACCAAAGGGGATTACAGACGGGTTCCCACATTTCACAAACTCCAAATGGCTCTTGGAATTGTGCAGGATGGCTGGCTTTTGACTCAGATTCAGGCATTCTCTTGGTGGTCCCTTTCTATAGACAACAGTACGTCTCTGGGAAGTGTTGCCTCCTACCAGAACACTTCACAGTAGTATTTCGAAGCCCACTATAGCGGAAAAATATCTGGCGTCGAGGAAAAGTCTCTAAATCTTAAAAGCTACGCATATGCCCACGGAGAAGTACATGCGTGTAATAAACCGCAATATGTCTCGTGCATCTGTGCCATTCAATTCCTCGATTTTATTTATGTTATTTTTATTGTCTAATTACTTCATATGTTCTGTTCTTTTACTATATGTACGTCTTACCTACAGTTGTAAAAAAGTTTCATATCACTGATATTCAGTTTATGAATTTCCTGTTACAGTAATTAATTCCGTATTTATCCTTGTTTCTGCCTCAGCTTCCATACGTAATTCGTCTTACAGATGCTCTTCAGTCCTCTTATATTTATTTCATTTTATTTTTGATTGTTAATTTCAATCGTTGTTTGGGCTATTACGTTATCAGATGTACTCGTATGTCTATAGACTACCTTTCTGTCGGGGGCAGTTCTTTGATGACATTGTCGTCCTCCTCTTCCACCTCGCCTTACACACACACACACACACACACACACACACACACACACACACACAACAAACACACACGTTGCGGAGCATTATTTCTGTGGGAGCGGAGTCTCTTTCTTGGTGTGACCATTATCTGCAGCATGTATATAAATACCCATTTCGTAAATTGAAATGCCCCCTACCGCGCTCCAGTCCACATCCATCTATGCTCCAAACGCACTTCACTCGCTACACGATGGTATTTTCAATGTAACCAATCTGTAATAATACAGTTCTGCTTCCTGAGGGGCACTTACAGCAAATAAAATTATTCATGTCACAAAACAGGCGTTTCTCGTTGCAGAGACATCTTTCAACAACATTTCAGTCATTAAAATTTTCCTGCGAAAGTGAAAATATTTTAGCGACTCCCATCTCCATAAGGAGAAACGGCTATCGTAAAATAAAAATTAAGATAAATCAGAGCTCGCAAAGAGTTATTTAGATTTAATTTTTCCAGTGTGCTATTTGAGAATGGAAACTTCGAGGAACATTCTGAAAGTGAGGCAAAGGTCCTGAGTTCGAGTCTCGGTCCGGCACACAGTTTTCATCTGCCAGGAAGTTTCAGTCAGAAAGTTGTTCTATGAATCCTGTGCCAAGCACTTAACTGTGAACTGCTGAGTAGTGGTGTAGATGTAGATGATCTTGGCTCGTGGTTACACAAGCTTCGGCTCTTAACCAAATACTTTGATTTATTAACACAGGACTCGCAAAGCCAGAGTGCATGCTTAAATAAACAAGACCAACACTTGCACCCAACCTTCCAAATTTGTTAACTTCTGTTATAACAATGTAAATGTCATAAAAATGGTTTCTCGCCCCAAAATAATAATATAATTAACACTTGAAAGGGACACGCAATAAAAAACTGAACCTAAGATACATGTGTACATCTCAAATATAAGAAATATTACTTCCCTGCAATGAAACTAACTTTACAGAGGAGGCAGTGAAACATTTCTGCAACATCACTAGCTCACAATTTAGTATAACAACATCCAACTAGAACCAACGTCCTAATCACACTCCGGACAATCAACACATACGGACAACGCAGTGTACGCTGACACACGAACTAAGATGCAATCAACTATGAAAGTACACAGACTGGCAACAGACACCGTTCTACCAGTACGGCGCCACTGTGTTTTTACAATTCAGCTCTTGCTCACACACTGCTGCCACCACAAATGCAGTTATGTACACCACTCAGCTCAGAATACACTCATTTGTCCTGTTTAACTATTGTCTGCCTTTCCTTCCTGGATTCCAACTGCTATATCTCATGAATGTAAACAGGTAAACACTATCTGTTGCTGCAGCTCGACTACTGTATGAAATGATAATTAAATCAAGACCCTAAGCTGTCGACAGGCGTTGATATACATCAACGGGGGCTGCTGAAAATGAGTGCCCCGACCGGGACTCGAACCCGGGATCTCCTGCTTACGTGGCAGACGCTCTATCCATCTGAGCCACCGAGGGAACAGAGGATAGTGCGACTGCAAGGATTTTTCCCTTGCACGCTCCCCGTGAGACCCACATTCCCAACTTAATGTCCACACACTATATTCGTTGTGCCCCTGCCCATTACACTTCATTACTCGCGGCAGACAATCTTACCGAGTCCCATAAGAGTTCGGGCAATGCGTGTGCACCAAGCACAGAAGAAGAAGGTCAATGGGCGGACATGTCCGAAAGAACAGATACCATCTTCATATAGTTAAGGCTAACCGGCCACTGACATTGTTCTTCTGTGCTGGATGCACACGCATTGCCCGAACTCTTACGGGACTCGGTAAGATTGTCTGCCGCGAGTAATGAGTGTAATGGGCAGGGGCACTACGAATATAGTGTGTGGATATTAAGTTGGGAATGTGGGTCTCACGTGAAGAGTTTTAGGGATAAATACCTGCTGTCGCACTATTCTCTGTGCCCTCCGTGGCTCAGATGGATAGAGCGTCTGCCATGTAAGCACGAGACCCTGGATTCGAGTCCCAGTCGGGGCACACATTTTTAACTGTCCTCGTTGCTGTATATCAACGCCTGGCGACAGCTTAGGGTCTTGATTTAATTATCATTTCGTTTTAAGAGAGCTCCATGGTCACCGATGATATCTGTTCTTTCGGACATGTCCGAAAGAACAGATACCATCTTCATAAAACTACTGTATGTCTCGCGTTACAGCGGCCACACCCCGTGCTGACCGATCGCAGGCCAACTGCTCTGTCGCCTCCACGCTGTCCCTCCGACTCCATGGCACTGTTCAGCTTGTCCAGGGTCTGTATACTTTCGTCAGCGTATCCCAGCTACCTGGCAGCTCACCACGTCTCCACCCTGATGGTGATGGCGGCTGAATGTGCTCCAACGAAATGGAACCGCGCCCAGACCGGCAGCTCCAAGGACTGGCCACGGTGATCCAAAACAGGCTCGGCCTGCGTACCATGCAGGACTCCGGCGCTGCACTGAACACAGTCTCACGCATTCCCCCAAGCGATTGCTTCCCAAACAGTTGATGTGTCCAGTCTTCCGATTGACATTACCAGCGTGCCACTTCACGCCTCGCCGTGACGTTGAACTCACCGACAAGCAAAAACGCAGACATTCTGGCTCAGCATAGAGCTAGTGTCCCATTGTGGGGCAGGCAGGAATTTTCACAGCACAACACACACACACACACACACACCGCTTTTTTTATGTTTACTGTTATGTTTACTGATTTTGAAAGACAGAGAAACTGGCGGTTTCGTCGACTTTAACATTATCGATATCTGGGATCAAAATTATGTAGAGTGATATGTAGATCGAGTTAATTGGATTTGAAAAATAGTGTATTCTTTTATTTTATTAAGTGTTATCTGATAGTGACCCCAGTACCCTGAAACACTTATAAGCGTTTTAATTTCTTGAGAACTGCGTTTGGTTGGGTTTCACAGACAGATAGCAGATCAAAACTGACCGAAGGATATCATTAACTTAACGCCGGCTGTAAACGTGACTCCGTCGCCATGTAGGACAGCGTTCGCCGAAAGTTGTTCTATGTATTGGACAGGACGAGGGGACGCCCGTCACGAGCTGACACAATAGTGTAAAACTAAACACAGTGTTCCAACGAGAGGTCTTATGAAAGCAAGTCAAGCACCTCAAATCGTGCAGATGTCACTTCTCTGCCGAACTCTTTGCGGTACAGTGTTCCCAATGATGTGCTGTAAGTAGGCTGTTTAGGTTTTCTTATTGGTAACGCCACGTAGCGCTCTGTGTGAGAATCACTGGCTGTGCTGTGTGCAGTCTGTGGCTAGTTTGCATTGTTGTCTGCCATTGTAGTGTTGGGCAGCGGCAGCTGGATGTGAACAGCGTGTAGCGTTGCGCAGTTGGAGGTGAGCCGCCAGCAGTGGTGGATGTGGGGAGAGAGATGGCGGAGTTTTGGAATTTGTCATGAACTGCTATATATATTATGACTATTAAGGTAAATATATTGTTTGTTCTCTATTAAAATCTTTCATTTGCTAACTATGCCTATCAGTAGTTAGTGCCTTCCGTAGTTTGAATCTTTTATTTAGCTGGCAGTAGTGGCGCTCGCTGTATTGCAGTAGTTCCAGTAATGAAGATTTTTGTGAGGTAAGTGATTTGTGAAAGGTATAGGTTAATGTTAGTCAGGGCCATTCTTTCGTAGGGATTTTTTGAAAGTCAGATTGCATTGCGCTAAAAAATATTGTGTATCAGTTTAAGCACAGTCTTGTATAAATTGTTCAAAGGGAACGTTTCATATGGCGACCCTGCCAGGATACCTCACTGGAATCTTCTGATTTTTTTCTTGTAGTTTGTGTAATTAGTGTAGCTATTGTTTATTGCTAGCATGTAATTGTAGAGAGAATCTCCTTTGTAGTTGCAGTCTTTCATTGTTGTATAGTAAAACAGTTGTGGCATGCATGTAGATTTGCAGCAAGTATTTCGCAGCTGCGCTTGCAATTAACTAGATATTATTTTCAGTGCTATGTTAATGTGTTCCCCTATTTTTGCTCTTCAGATTGTGTTTTTCTGTGTTGTCGTGTGAAATATTGTGACAATAATGGCGTGTGAAAAACGTAACACTAGGCTCCAAAGTAAACTGAGAAATGACAGCGATGACGAAAGCAGTGTGTTAGCGCCACTGTGTAATGAATTAACTAATTTTCAACATAGTAACTTGGTAATTGTGCATAGGGAAATGGAGCGGGCGGCAAATAATGGCATAGGCAGTGAAACAATTAGTGAACAGGGAAGCATTATCGATCGATCGGTCGGCAACAGCTCGCCTCAGGGTTCCGAAATGACAGGACACAATCTAGTAAATACTGTAGATCCAGGTTTTGCGTCCTCACCCTTTTCTCAAATAAGTCAAGACACATTTTCTGCTTTTCAAATTGCGAATATTGCTGGTTCAAATGCATTGCCGAATAGCACTGAGGGACAAGTTTCAGACACCAGTGCATTGTTATTACAGGCAATGCAACAAATGGGACAAAGGCTACAAAAATTAGACACAATGGAACAAAATCTTCAAAAGTTAGACACAATGGAACAAAATCAGAGACAAACACAGCAAAAGCTTCAAAAGTTAGACACAATGGAACAAAATGTTCAAAAGCGCTCCTGGCGTCTTACTCGTGTACTAAGTCAACGTGACGCGCACTCAAACAACGAGCAGTCGAGTTTGGCCAGAAAATCGCTCTTGTAAATTGGGCTTTAAGCGAGCATAGCTAACGTGGATCACAACATTCATTAAGCATTGTCAGTCTCCCCACAGGTCGTATTAGGTGGATTACGCAAAACCAACCCTCATGAAGGTTCCAGCCACAAAGAGGCACTCGACTTGCGGGAACTACGGTATGAGTCTTCTCTTATGCCGCTGACAGCCAAGATGACATCCTCAAGGCGTCTGCAGACTGTTCAAGGATTTTTTTGAGCAATTTTGTATGAGAGAACGCGGTCGGAGTTTCTAGATTTTAGCGGAGAAGGGCAGAGCTGCAAGTCCGGCGGCTGCCGCAGCGCTGTCTCTCGTGTAGTGAGGGCCAGACGAAGGCGCCACAGTTAGCAGGGTCGCATGATTACGTGGACGACAAAAAAGCCCATCGATCTACAGTCTTTCTCATACAGTATTAAAGAAACAATTGGCAAAAAATTTTGAGTATTGCGGACCTTATGGCTTAATTCGTCATAGTGAACTGGTTATTATTTCGTTAATACACTACTGGCCGTTAAAATTGCTACACCAAGAAGAAATGCTGGTGATAAACGGATATTCATTGGACAAACATATTATACTAGAACTGACATGTGGTTACATTTTCACCCAATTTCGGAGCATAGATCCTGAGAAATCAGTACCCAGAACAACCGCCTCTGGCCGTAATAACGGCCTTGATACGACTGGGCATTGAGTCAAACAGAGCTTGGATGATGTGTACCGGTACAGCTGCCCATGCAGCTTCAACACGATACCACAGTTCATCAAGAGTAGTGACTGGCGTATTGTGACGAGCCACTTGCTCGGCCACCATTAACCAGACGTTTCCAATTGGTGAGAGATCTGGAGAATGTGCTGGCCAGGGCAACAGTCGAACATTTACTATATCCAGAAAGGCCCGTACAGGACCTGCAACATGCAGCCGTGCATTATCCTGCTGAAATTTAGGGTTTCGCAGGAATCGAATGAAGGGTAGAGGCACGGGTCGTAACACATCTGAAACGTAACGTCCACTGTTCAAAGTGCCGTCAATGCGAACAAGAGGTGACCGAGACGTGTAACCAATGGCACCCCATACCATCACGCCCGGTGATATGGCAGTATGGGGATGACGAATACACGCTGCCAATGTGCGTTCACCGCGATGTCACCAATCACGGATGAGACCATTATGATGCTGCAAACAGAACCTGGATTCATCCGAAAAAATGACGTTTTGGCATTCGTGCACCCAGGTTCGTCGTTGAGTACACCATCGCAGGCGCTCCTGTCTGTGATGCAGCGTCAAGGGTAACCGCAGCCATGGTCTCCGAGCTGATAGCCCATGCTGCTGCAAACGTCGCCGAACTGTTCGTGCATATTGTTGTTGTCTTGCAAACGTCCCCATCTGTTGACTCAGAGATCGAGACGTGGCTGCACGATCCGTTTCAGCCGTGCGGACAAGATGCCTGTCATCTCGACTGCTAGTGATACGACCAACGCGAGCAGCAATGTCGCGATACGATAAACCGCAATCGCGATGGGATACAATCAGACCTTTATCAAAGTCGGAAACGTGATTGGGCGCATTTCTCCTCCTTACACGAGGCATCACAACAACGTTTCACCAGGCAACGCCGGTCAACTGCTGTTTGTGTATGAGAAATCGATTGGAAACTTTCCTCATGTCAGCACGTTGTAGGTGTCGCCACCGGCGCCAACCTTGTGTGAATGCTCTAAAAAACTAATCATTTGCATATCACAGCATCTTCTTTCCGTCGGTTAAATTTCGCGTCTGTAGCACGTCATATTCGTGGTGTAGCAATTTTAATGCCCAGTAGTGTAGTAAAACGATTCAACTATTCTTCAAACTTGGGATAGGCTCTATAACTAACTCCGTTTTCGAGAAATGGATTGTAAAAGCGCACTCCGTTTCACTCACGATTCTAAATTATTAAGAAGGAAATATTCGTAACACTCTCGTATCTCATAAATGGTTTAAGATATCGAAACGCGATTTTGACAAATTGTAGCACACAAATAGGAGAGTATGTTGTCATATGGTTACTGTGCGTAACTTCCTTATCTAGCACAATATACAGGTAACTACGGATTTTATTCATTCGAATAAAGTAATTTTTAAGGATCATCGATAGCTGATGAGACGGGAATTGTCACAGGCTCCTAGAAACCAGAGAAAGTTATCGAGGTATAGCTCTGACATTCACAATGTGATTAACAACCGTTGTCAGAATTGTGGAGTCAACTAACTGTTGTGGGACTGCCTGCAGGCACTCAACATGAGAGTGCCTTCTGAAGATGAGTTCCTAATACAATAAGTGATTTATATGACATACAGATTCTTCCAAGTGCTGTCGGTGATGCTGACATTTTATAGTTATAAAAATTTTCATTCAACCGTACTACACGTAGTTGCAGATGCTCACGGCAAATTCACTACAATTGGTGTTGGAAGATATGGGAAGTGAAGCGATGGTGGTGGATTTTATTCATTTAATGTATTTCGCTTGATGCAAAAAATGGAGCTTAATCTACAGCCACGCTCGCCACTACCAAAGACATCAGTTGCCTTTAGTATTCAGTGGAGACGAGGAATATCCATTGTTGAGGCATTTTTATCAATCTTACACACGACAGGTTTTAGATTCAGGGAAAGAATATTTCAACAAACGCCTCTCCAGACTTCGGTGATTAACTGGTTGTGCTTTTGGGGATAATGACCGTTAAGTGGAGCATACACTCCTGGAAATGGAAAAAAGAACACATTGACACCGGTGTGTCAGACCCACCATACTTGCTCCGGACACTGCGAGAGGGCTGTACAAGCAATGATCACACGCACGGCACAGCGGACACACCAGGAACCGCGGTGTTTGTCGTCGAATGGCGCTAGCTGCGCAGCATTTGTGCACCGCCGCCGTCAGTGTCAGCCAGTTTGCCGTGGCATACGGAGCTCCATCGCAGTCTTTAACACTGGTAGCATGCCGCGACAGCGTGGACGTGAACCGTATGTGCAGTTGACGGACTTTGAGCGAGGGCGTATAGTGGGCATGCGGGAGGCCGGGTGGACGTACCGCCGAATTGCTCAACACGTGGGGCGTGAGGTCTCCACAGTACATCGATGTTGTCGCCAGTGGTCGGCGGAATGTGCACGTGCCCGTCGACCTGGGACCGGACCGCAGCGACGCACGGATGCACGCCAAGACCGTAGGATCCTACGCAGTGCCGTAGGGGACCGCACCGCCACTTCCCAGCAAATTAGGGACACTGTTGCTCCTGGGGTATCGGCGAGGTCCATTCGCAACCGTCTCCATGAAGCTGGGCTACGGTCCCGCACACCGTTAGGCCGTCTTCCGCTCACGCCCCAACATCGTGCAGCCCGCCTCCAGTGGTGTCGCGACAGGCGTGAATGGAGGGACGAATGGAGACGTGTCGTCTTCAGCGATGAGAGTCGCTTCTGCCTTGGTGCCAATGATGGTCGTATGCGTGTTTGGCGCCGTGCAGGTGAGCGCCACAATCAGGACTGCATACGACCGAGGCACACAGGGCCAACACCCGGCATCATGGTGTGGGGAGCGATCTCCTACACTGGCCGTACACCACTGGTGATCGTCGAGGGGACACTGAATAGTGCACGGTACATCCAAACCGTCATCGAACCCATCGTTCTACCATTCCTAGACCGGCAAGGGAACTTGCTGTTCCAACAGGACAATGCACGTCCGCATGTATCCCGTGCCACCCAACGTGCTCTAGAAGGTGTAAGTCAACTACCCTGGCCAGCAAGATCCCCAGATCTGTCCCCCATTGAGCATGTTTGGGACTGGATGAAGCGTCGTCTCACGCGGTCTGCACGTCCAGCACGAACGCTGGTCCAACTGAGGCGCCAGGTGGAAATGGCATGGCAAGCCGTTCCACAGGACTACATCCAGCATCTCTACGATCGTCTCCATGGGAGAATAGCAGCCTGCATTGCTGCGAAAGGTGGATATACACTGTACTAGTGCCGACATTGTGCATGCTCTGTTGCCTGTGTCTATGTGCCTGTGGTTCTGTCAGTGTGATCATGTGATGTATCTGACCCCAGGAATGTGTCAATAAAGTTTCCCCTTCCTGGGACAATGAATTCACGGTGTTCTTATTTCAATTTCCAGGAGTGTATTTTGAGACCCGATGGAAACTTCACCACAACTTGCTGACGATTTTGTGAAATCTACACGTGATCTCCATATCTCTGTCATTGACCAGAAGGACTCCTGAGTGTCGACGAGCAACATATAATATCAATTGAGCGTTCTATGCTTAGCACGTGTCAGACAGGGCGAAATTTTAACAGAGCTTCAAATGAAGCTGTCCAGACGTGAGACGGTTTGGGAAACATTTTCTCTTAGAATAAAACATTATTTTCATGCGTTTGTCAACCATGCTACTTCAACTTTTATATCGGTTCTCGTTTTAGGACAACGAAAAAAATAAAAGATAACGAAAATGTATTCTGTACTTGTAGACTATAATTCTGCTACCACCTTGTAACACTATTAGCGATATTAACTATAATTGTCTTTCTTCGTCTCTTTTTACTTAACGTGACTTCTGTATCACCAGGCTCTTTGATTTAACATCTGTGTAAATGTTTTATTTATTATGCATGACCTTTTATGTGACTGCAGTTAATCTATGGGTGTAGTTTCAAAAGTAGTATATTGTAAAAGAATGAATACGTTAAACCTTTACTTGTAATACTGGTTCACGCATAGGGAAAGTAGGTTTGTAATTATGTAAAACTTGAAGGGAAGTCCCTCCACGATGGAACTCGCTAAGTGGGAACAGAAAAGGTGGATCTGGTAGTCGAACTGCAAGGCTCCTGTGTGGCATGAGCCAGCTGATGGATATCTGGCAAGGCGTGTGCATGTTGTTAACTGAAAGAGGCGAGAAGTACTGCAAGACAATATAATATAGCCTCAGACATGCACAAATCCTACAACAAGCAGAGAAGTTTTTAAAGCTAGTTACGGAGCAAGAACCATGGATACTTTTCCGCCTTTTCTGAATAGTGTAACAGACCGACATTGCCACCACCTTCATCTCAAATCAGTTGTTGAGCATTGTGTAACTGCATGGACCATCTACGTGGTTTCCTTTTTAATAATAAGTTACTGTTCTGTAAACTTCGTGTTGAGCCACCTTACTTTATACTTAGTCGTTTATCTGGACAGGATCCTATCCCAAGTGCTACGATAATTCCGAGTCTCCTATTTTACTGAACTAAAGAGCAGTTACCTTCCTTAACAAAAGTTACGAAACTTTGTGGAGCTGTAATGTACATAATTATTCAATGAGCGTAAGCTTTCAAACACTCCACTTAATTTTCTTAAAAGGATGGTTAAAGTTTCATCGAAGTACAATTACTAAGAGAAGATTTAAAATATTCAGTTTAACGATTGCTCTTACTAAAATAACAAGGTTTATAATTTCATGTGTTATGTAGGTAAGTGTTTCTAATAATGTGTTGTGATTAAAATGTTCGATTTAGATCTGATTAGTTTCTGGATCCCCATGCTAATAGTTGAGCTAGGTACAGTAACAGTACTCAAGAAGTACAACTTTCATGTTTATACCGTGTACGCTCTACAGTAAGGAAATAGCTACTAATACTCAAATTATAATAGATTCAGGTGTCGCATGTCCCATCAGAGTTAAACAGTGTAAGGAAGTGGATGCCCTCTGAGAATACAAATAATAATGAGTACAAATGGTGCAATTACTTGAAAACTATTTCAATGGTAGTAATTCCCAATAATTAAACTGACAAAAGAACCTCTTGTCCGAGTTAGTAGTGCTCCTCCAATAGTAAACATTTACCTATAATGATCAATAGCTTCCTACTACAGACAGTAAGTGGTACTGAGAGACAATTGTTGCCTAAACGTATTAATACTCCTCCTCTGCTGTTCGCGTCAAATCACGGGTACATGACTTGCTAAACTGCGCTTCTGTCTTGTATCTTATCAACAAAACAGAATTCCAATATCAAGTAAAGACAATACCAATAGTTAATTTTATTTATGGACCATGCTAGTACTTGGTACAACTTTACGTAATCAGGCTGGCGACCGTTTTCTTTTACGTAATTACTGTTTACTTGACATCTAATACAACCATGGTTCGATTCCCGTTTGTCCTGCTGCTGCTTTCTTTCTACATGAATCTTTAGAGAAACAAAAATAGTTGAATATGAAACTTCCTTGCAGATTAAAACTGTGTGCCGGACTGAGACTCGAACTCGGGACCTTTGCCTTTCGTGGGCAAGTGCTCTACCAACTGAGCTACCCAAGCACGACTCACGCCCCGTCCTCACAGCTTTACTTCTGCCAGTACCTCGTCTCCAACCTTCCAAACTTTACAGAAGCTCTCTTGCACTTGCCCACGAAAGGTAAAGGTCCCGAGTTCGAGTCTCGGTCCGGCACACAGTTTTAATCTGCCAGGATGTTTCATATCAGCGCACACTCCGCTGCAGAGTGAAAATCTCATTCTAGTTCGATACATTTCCATTATGCACGACTACTGGCAGATAAATGTTCTTCCACAGAAGCAACATCATCCATCTATTGCCAATTTAGTAGCAGTCGGTAATGCTATGCATGGCGATCACGACAGCGCTAATAGCCCTGTTTCGAATAGGGTTGTACATGTCGCCGCGTAACAGGAAATTCATCGGATCAGTAGACACTTAAATTTTTTTTTTTCTTCATTGATTTTCAATTCCCCCCGAAGGGGGCGGGCTGGCAGCAGCTTACTACGCTGCTCTACAGCCTACAGACTTTTTTTAAATAAAGGAAGAAGAAAGAAACAAGGAAAAACAGGCGATAAAATGGTGATTTAAAGTGTAAAATGGCGTAAAATTGCGGAAAGTTAAAACAGAAAGCAAAACGGGTTGGCAATGTAGATAAAATACACAGGAATCAGACAAGTAACATAGTAGACACACAATTAAAAAACATGGCGACAGTCTGGTTTCTGTTCGCAAGAGATAAAAGGCACACCCAGCGACAGTATGATGGCCATTCGCAACAAGTCCCAAAAAACACAACACGGAACACTCACTGTAAAACACGCACTGTAGAACACTCACTGTAGAACACTGCACGAAAGTGGCAGCACAAAGACGACACTCCCGAGCCAAAGGCAGATGGGGGGGGGGGGGGGAGACCTGCAGGAGGGAGGAGAGGAAAAAACGAAAAGGGGGGGAACCAAGGAGGGAGAGGACTAAGAAAGGGGGAGAAGGGCAGACGCGAGAGGGAATGAGAGGAGGCAGAGGAGGGAAATGGAAAAGGACGCGGGGGAGAGAAGAGGGCAAAGAGGGGGAGGTGAGGAAGAAAGATGATGGAAGGGGGGGAGAGGGAGCCCGGGAAAAGGACAGAGGAAAGGAGGGGGAGTGAGGATCAGAGTTGATAGGAGGGGTAAATGGAGGGAGAGAGGGCATCATCCGGGAGGGGGAGTTGATGGAAGTCACCTTGGGAAAGGAAATGTAGGGTGTAGAGATGGAGGGTAGGGGGGACACAACGGTGAAGACGTGGCAGGGGGCGGGGATGGTAGAGGAGAGGAGCAACCAGGGGGTGAGGGGGACACTTAAAAAAAGGCCGTACTACATGTACTAATCTCGTAACAAACATATGTCCAACGACATGAACTTGCAGCAAATTCAATAAAACAAATAATAGCAAATGTTATAGGAGCTTAGGAAGTAAACTGCAGTTCATATTCAGCATTAAATAGACACAAAACCAGTAGTAGATCAAAGCGAACAGAACGAGACAGTAAAGGGCGTTCTGAGAAACATAACGGAGCCCGACAGCAGTTACCGCAACGAGGACACAGGTAGCGCCACGGAACAGCAGTTGGCTTATATAGCATACCACGCGTACATAAATGATCAGATTCAGATGATGAGCCCGTCACAAAGAAACAGGAACTAAAAGACGGAACAAATGAGAGAGATCACGTGAAAGACAGTGGTTACACGAATGAATCGGTTGAAATGCTCAGTTCACCACAAATAGGGAAATAACCGATCGAGAAACTTGAGGTAGAATCAGAACATGAAGATGCGGTAGAGCAAGACAATGAAAAACCTTAGAGCATGAAATATATGTTTAAAAATTTTATCTGCACAAAGCAGAACATAGCAGCATCGACAGTTAAATTAGTGGTCATGAGAACCACCTGGAAACACAAGCAAGGAGTATGAGCAACCTTAATAATCAACTTAAAATGCAATCTGATGTCATGATAGCACAGAGCGTTAAGATTAGTAAACAGGTCAAAAGGGCAGACAAAAAGTAGGCGTTTTAAGTACTGCAGTCAAAGATATATAACTTGGAATAAATATCATAAATACCGATGTGGCCACTGAGTACGGACAGATCAATAACATCAAGTAGAGGTTCGATTTTAAAAACCATAAAGAACCAAGAAATGTAAGAGCCTTTAGTAGTAACGAAAGTGAACGAAAAGCCCTTCAGTTTGAAAACAGAAATTGTTGACGAATGTAGAAATGAAGTGACACAGTGGTTGATTCTGAGAAACATAGAAGCAAATAGGTAAATATTTCCAGGCAGTAGCGTGACCAAAACACGTCACAAATTCAAGGCAAAACCTGTCACCTTGAAAAGAAAATAAGAGACAATTCCAGTTGTGTCAGTCATAGGATATCCCACAACAAACTATTGGAGGGTAAAGAATACTTTGTGCGAAAGGATCTTTCCTGAAGATTTGACAGAACAAGAAAAGTTAAACGTAGTTATCAGCGCATTAGTAGGTGATGCTAAACGATAGGGACTAAACTTGAGCACTGATCAGATGATGTCTGACAAAGTCAAATAATTGTTTACTGACGAATAATGGTCAGAACAAAAACAAGAATATCTACGGCCAAAATTCATAAAGGGCAGACTATATGACAACAACGGCAGAAATTCTATGAAAGGTTTCCGTGAATCCTGATACCGAAAGCTGACACACTCAAGATGTAGAAGATCCGCATCCGAGATTATTTGGGAGCTATGGAAAAACCCGCCAGAGGATTGGAAAACGTACATAGGACGTGATCATAGAAGTTTTTCTGCGTTTCTAGAAAGAGTAGAGGATGAAGACCATTGGCGAAGTAATCGTGACTATCGCCAGAATAATCATAATACAGGTAATCACAATGATAACAAACAAAATGTCGGCGACAGATATCGCGTAAACATGGTTCAACGAGACAGGGGCAGAGCCGCTCGCGACAGACGATTTGCACCGCAACATTACCGCGACAACAACCACGTGGGAAACTGAAGATTGCGTATTGACCAAACTAACGTGGATGGATTTTCAAGGCCCAAACGTAAGAAACAACACCCGCGTGGGCATAATAAATTTAGTACTCGAGAGAGTGACTGCAAAGCAGCGCCGGTCGCTGCAAGCAAAGCAACAGATGTGTTCAGGAATGAGTCACGGCAGGCAGGCCATGAAACGTACGAGTATATTAGCTTGCAGACAGTTAGCCCGCCAGTGAAGAATACATCAGACCGATCAGCTGTCCTTAAGGAAGCTGTAATTACGCCAGCAGGAGAGAATGAGGGTGTCACAATACAATGCAATGAAACCGCTACAGCAGATAACGGCACATGGGCAACAGAAAATCTGAATACGTTTGCACGTGAGGAAGACAGCGCCGACGATAGTTTAAATAATGATAAATTTGCGGAAATGAGTTGACAAGGGATTGCAAGTTAGGGTTGATAGATCGATGATCTGTACGAAGGGGCCGGCCGGGGTGGCCGAGCAGTTCTAGGCGCTACAGTCTGGACCCGTGCGACCGCTACGATCGCAGGTTCGAATCCTGCCTCGGGCATGGATGTGTGTGATGTCCTTAGGTTAGTTAGGTTTAATTAATTCTAAGTTCTAGGGTACTGATGACCTCAGTAGTTAAGTCCCATAGTGCTCAGAGCCATTTGAACCATTTTTTGTACGAAGCGCTATATCTGTGCAAGTGGGACGATTTGAAAAGGAATTGTGCGACCAAAAGGCTAGGTAGTAGCGGAAGGAGAAAAAGGGACGTTGAGAATAAGACGTGGGCCGACAGCAAGTCCCTCCGCAACGAAACTGGAGAGATCGGAATACAAAGGGTGGTTCTGGCTGTCGAATTGCACGGCTCCCGTGTGGCGCGAAACAGTTGGTGGCCAGCAGGCAAAGCGTGTGCATCTTGTGAACTGAAAGAGGCGAGAAGTATTGCAAGACTATATAACATAGCCTCAGATGTGGACAAATCACACGCCAACAAGAGAATTTTCGTAGCTATTTATGCAGCAAGACCCATGGACACTTTTACCGCCTTTTTTGAATTGCACAAAAGACCAATGTTGCCCCCACCATCATCTCAAACCAACAGTTGAGTACTGTATAACTGCATGGACCACTTACGTGGAGTCCGCAGCTCGTGGTCGTGCGGTAGCGTTCTCGCTTCCCACGCCCGGGTTCCCGGGTTCGATTCCCGGCGGGGTCAGGGATTTTCTCTGCCTCGTGATGACTGTGTGTTGTGTGCTGTCCTTAGGTTAGTTAGGTTTAAGTAGTTCTAAGTCCTAGGGGACTGATGACCATAGATGTTAAGTCCCATAGTGCTCAGAGCCATTTGAACCATTTGAACTTACGTGGAGTCTGTGTTACGTAAACATGTGTTGAAGCACCGTATTTTATCCTTAATCATTCACCTAGACAAGGCCCCATCCAAAATGCTATGATAATTCGAGTGTTTTATTTTACTAAATAGCAGTTATCTTACTTAACAAAAGTTAATAAACTTTGTGGAGTTGTAAAGTACATAAATATTCAATGAGCGTTTGTTTTGAAATACTCCTAGTAATTTTCTTAAAGGGAATAGTTAAAAGTTTCATCGAAGTACATTTACTATGCGACGGTTTAACGAATTCTGTTTAAACGTTGTTTTTGTTAAAATAACATTGCTTATAATTTCAGGTGTTATGTAGTTAACAGTGTTTCTAATTTTGTGTTGTGACTAAAATGTTCAGCTTAGATCCGGGCCTATTGATAGGCTAGTTTCTGGGTTCCCAAGCTAACAGCAGAGGCAGATATAAATTTCATATCACAGTTACAGTATTGAAGTACAACTTTCATGCTTATAATTTGTGTGTGCTGCAGTCAGCAAGCAGCTAACAATAATCAAACTATAATAGATTCAGGTATTCCATGTCCCATCTGAGTTAAACAGTATAAGGAAGTGAATGCCCTTTGAGAATATAAATAATACTCAGTAAATATGATGCAATTGCTTCAAAACTATTTCAATCTTAGTAATTTCCAGAATCCCTTGTCCATGTTGATAGTGTTCCACCATTAGTAATCATTTACTTATAATGGTCATTAGCTTCCTACGACCGATAGCTTCCTACTACAAGTAGTAAGCGTTACTGAGAGCCAGTTGTTGCCTAAACGTATAAATACTCCTCCTTTGCAGTTCACGACAAATCACTGGTACATTACTCGCTAAATTGCGCTGTTGTCTTGCACCTTCCAGCAAAACGGAATTTCAGTGTCAAGCAAAGCCCATCCCAATAGTTAATTTTCTTTATGAGTACTTTGTACAACTTTGACTAATCAGGCTGGCGAGCGTTTCCTTTTATGGAATTACAGATTACTTGACTGCTAATGGAACCTTGGTTCGATTTCCGTTTGTTCTGCTACTGTTTCCTTTCTATATAATTTTCAGAGAAACAAAAATAGTTCGATACCTTTCCATTACGTACGGCGACGGTCAAGTAATTATCCTTTCAGGGGGGTTACTTTATTGGTGTATTGCTAATTTAGAAGTAGCCGGTAGTGTTATGAACTCATCACATAAGTTAGCCAAAATCAATCAGTTGTGATGATTGATTTCTCGCTGGTCCCATAAAGGGCGCCGAGTAAAAACCGCTGATACCTCTTTCCCAAGAGAACAAAAAAAAAAAAAAAAAATAGCGCCAGAAACAGTACTGACTGCTTCCACCGGCAACAGCCGAATGCTGTCGATTTTGCCCGAACGCAGCCAGAGTCGCTCGAATGCTCTGGACATCACTCTGTGTGAAACACACATGATGTTTTTGATGCCCTCAGTGTCGCTCTCTGCCGCTCTACTACGCATTGCTCCACTTGCAGCGCCATATAACCACGCGCACTGGTTTGTCAGGCCAGCGCTACTCCTTTCGGAGAGCCATGTTGCTCTGTTCGTTCAGCGCCCCTCCACTATAATTGCAGCTTAATTGTGCATTTGATTTGATGTCTTACCATCATTTATCTATAATTCTGTTTTGCACTAAAAATATCTGCACAAAAGTGGAAATGATGACGATATCTGCCATGTCCCTTGATTCGAAACAAACTTATTCCAGTCACTCACGTTACTTGTTGTTGATGTTTATTTTACTCCTTGCACTCAACTTTGCATTCAGTACTGGTCGGTTCTGCATCGGATTTATCTTTTCGGCAGTGTCAGGGATAGGTTCACTAATGAAGAGTTGGTCGATCCTCGCCTGCCGGCCGGTGTGGCCGAGCGGTTCTGAGTGGAAGGATCAACAAAACGAACTTGAACGGATGTCATGTGATGTCCGCAACGACCAAACACAATGATCGAAAAAAATTAAATAAAAAAATTATTAAAAAAACCAAGCCGTTCTAGGCGCTTCAGTCTGGAACCGCGCCACTGCTACGGTCGCAGGTTCGAATCCTGCCTGGGCATGGATGTGTGTGATGTCCTTAGGTTAGTTAGGTTTAAGTAGTTCAAAGTTCTGGGAGACTGATGACCTCAGATGTTAAGTCCCATAGTGCTCAGAGCCATTTGAACTATTTTTTTGATCCTTGCCTGGTGTGTGTGGGTTCGTTCACTGGATGCAGTGGGATAGCGGCACGACATTATGCAGAGGTGTTCTGGCAGCGACGGCAACCACGTCACACTACTTCTGGATCTTTCTAAGACTTTTTGTTTTACCCTCTGTTTTGTGTTGTAACGTTGTTGTAAGGTTTGGTAATTGCATATTACCTATTTTTTCACTGTTGTGAAGGTATTTTCACAGAAACGAATGCAACTGGGGTAACAAACCAAACAAATCGTAGTTACATTATTACTCTGTAATGAAGCACCGAAACCACAGACCCTTTATACCAAAATACTCGGAAAAGATACCTAAACAACCTCCCAGATTTTGTCGGGTGAGTTTGCGTGCTCTTTGCGTAACGCAGCTGCAATCCAATCTAGACCACAAAACGCTGCTATAAAACCAGTTGTAACCATTTAGATATTTTTGAAAATTAGGGTCTTTAAGAGTGCTTACTTTGACTTCTTTCTGTTCTCGTCGAAAACAGAGCCCACACAAATCACACTGACTTTTTAAAATCGAGGGTCGTTATCGTCCGTTTTAGCTGTGGCATGTTAAAAGAAGAACAAAAACAGTTAAAATATACCTTACAAATTTTTTTCGGATGAAAAGTTGTAAAATTATAACATGTAATAAATCGAAAAGTCGTCTACAAATAGTGACTTCTGCACTGGACTTCTCACTGCAGACGATACGCTGTTTACCACTACAGCAAACAGCGTGACAGTTAAGACACTATTTTGCAGGGTAAATTTGGTTGAAAGCATATTCCCGATTTTGCAACTAAAATGGCGCTTACCAGGAAAAGATACCGTCAAGCGGTGGATTCAACCATTGACGTCTTAACCATGCAACTGAAGCATGGTCTGGTGCCTCCAAGTAGTAAAGTATGCTCGGTGAATGTCAAAGAAGACCTCTATAATATGGTTCCTCCGGTACCATTCTTGTACAATGTAATAAGCGAAACACTAGCGACCTTCATTCTTCTTCTTCTTCTTTCGCTTACGCCATAGTCCGCAGCTCGTGGTCGTGCGGTAGCGTTCTCGCTTCCCGCGCCCAGGTTCCCGGGTTCGATTCCCGGCGGGGTCAGGAATTTTCTCTGCCTCGTGATGACTGGGTGTTGTGTGCTGTCCTTAGGTTAGTTAGGTTTAAGTAGTTCTAAGTTCTAGGGGACTGATGACCATAGATGTTAAGTCCCATAGTGCTCAGAGCCATTTGAACCAATCTTACGCCATAGTCCCGCAGCGATCGCCGGGTCGGCGTGTTTACAACGGATTTGGCAGTGTTAGTTTTAGGGACGGCCGGATGCCCGTCCTGCCGCCACCCCGTACCCCCCCCCCCCCCCCCTCCAGGACGGAATCAGTGCACTCTAACTATCTGCGTCTAGTGTAAAACATGAAATAGTGCAGACGTGTGTAAAATGTCTGCGACGCGTGTAACTGAGGCGGAACGTGGGTACCAGCCCGGTATTCACCTAGCGGGATGGCGAAAACCGCCTAAAAATCACATCCAGCCTGGCCCTCGTCGTTAATCGGCCGGGTGGATTCGATTCGCGGCCGGCGCGCCAGGAAGCAGCTCGTAAGCGCTCTCGGCTACCCTGGAGGGTCAAGCAAAACCTTAGCGACCGCCATACATTTATACTGGGCTTTGTAACTGGAAGTTGTGTATGAGGTATTTCGCTCTCATTGTGGTATGAGTGATACACTAAGGCTCGATAAAATATCGAATTTTTTAGTACTCATTGCGCGCAATGTTTACTCCATGCAGATTTGGTGACAAATGTCACTGAACAGTCTGTTCCTTAGTGCATAAGTTGTGTCATATTGTCTTATTGTATGTGTGTCCTGTGAAAGTGTTTGCAGTTGCTTCGTCTAGAGAGCTGGTCAGGGGATGCGAGTAAATATGGCGCCTACTGGCGAACGATAAAATTAGCGTGGTTTTTAAAATAAAAGTGAAATGTGGTGACCAAGCTATTTTGTGTGATGAACTTTTTAAGAAATTGTATCGTGTTACGTATTTCAACTTGGAGAGTGAAACTTGCATCATTAAATGTAAACTGAGAAACGTCATAATGTCATCTCGCGTACTACGTGGAGCAAAACTAAGGTAACTGAAGCCCAGATCCCACGTCAGCGAGTAACCAAACATACTCGAATCAGTAGCAAAGCCAAGACAGACAAGGATTGGTGAGTGTAAATACAGCAACAAGCAGTAAGTTAGAACAAAAAAATGGCTCTGAGCACTATGGGACTTAACTTCTGAGGTCATCAGTCCCCTAGAACTTAGTCAATGCGGACTGCAGCGAGCCCCCGCTAATGTCAGTGTTATCGATTCGGGATCTCTGTAAGATACCACACTTAGTTTCTCTAAACCATTAGTCAGCAGCAAAATAGAGCACGTTGAAGGCTTTTGTAGAATGTTCTTGCATCTTTAACGAGTAGTTTTCATAAGGAAAATAACAATGATCAGGTCCCAAAAATGGTTCAAATAGCTCTAAGCACTATGGGACTTAACATCTGAGGTCATCAGTCCCATACACTTAGAACTACTTAAACCTAACTAACCTATGGACATCACACACATCCATGCCCGAGGCAGGATGCGAACCTGCGACCATAGCAGCAGCGCGGTTCCGGACTGAAGCGCCTAGAACTGCTCGGTCACCGCGGCCGGCTGATTAGGTCCCAAACAGCGCTTCATTGACGAGGACATAACTAAACCACCAGTGCATTAGTGAAACAGCACATACAGTAGGCAAATATTAACGAACCGACAGAAGAAAAGTATCCAGTAAGCACAAATACAGATAGGTAGAAAGTAAGCAACAAGTGCGGAAACCGAATACACCTCTGAATCTTGAAATTTTCTGCGGCGCTGAATGTTCGATGATGTTTGGGGAGTGCAGCCAGTCGTCGTTTGTTTACCGTGTTCGATAACTGACAGTAGCCAAACAAAAAACGAACTTATGAAAACAACTACAGGCACAGTCGTACGAGAATTTGCTACAACATAAACAAGCTAGTGAAAGATATCCACAGAGTTCTACTGTGCAAATATTTGGAAACGACTAAGATCATCGTTCCACCTTAGCAAACTGAGAGCGACACAACAGATAAAAATTTTACTCGTTTGGTTACAAAAGAGTTTTCCATGTCACAACTGCTCATCTTTTTAGATGGGTACGAGGGGATTGAATAATATCTTAAAATTTAGTTCTGATTTCGACCTACAAGAGCTGTGAGTACCGGGCGTGAGTCATGCTTCGGTAGCTCAGATGGTAGAGCACTTGCCCGCGAAAGGCAAATGCCCCGAGTACGACTCTCGGTCCGGCACACACTTTTAATCTGCCAGGAAGTTTCATAGGATATTTCTTAGTTTTCCTTATAGACAAAAACAAAGTCACAACATTGAACCTGTTACCACACTGATTAAAACGATAATTGCAACCCATAATCTCTGTTTAAGGAAACAAACTGGTTGGACGGCAGCAGTTTCGAAGTTCACTGTGAGAGACGCAAGGTCCATATAGACTCGTAACTGTGGGCAATTCTTCTCATTACTGCGTGAAGATTGACTCCAGGCCCCGAAAATCTTCGAGAAAGCAATACACCACGAAATGGATGGTATAAAAGGGAGCCATTTCAATACTACGGCAGTTAAATTCGCGTTTCTTAAAAAGCTTGAAGCTTACTTTGTGAATTGGTACATTGTTGATGAAATGACAAAGACTGCGAGTGACATTGGTTTCAGAAACAAACGGTTCTGAGCACTATGGGACTCAACTGCCGAGGTCATTAGTCCCCTAGAACTTAGAACTAGTTAACCCTAACTAACCTAAGGACATCACAAACATCCATGCCCGAGGCAGGATTCGAACCTGCGACCGTAGCGGTCTTGCGGTTCCAGACTGCAGCGCCTTTAACCGCACGGCCACTTCGGCCGGCTTGGTTTCAGATTATTACCGTATCATTGCAATTGAATCTTGTATGGATTATTTGGAGTCAGATGACGTCGCTAGAAACAATAAGACATTCTAGCTATCCAGACGTACATTAATGAAAAGCAGCTTAGGATGTTGTGGGCGTTTTAAACCACCTGCGCAATTCTACAAGCGCACATAATTCCCCAGGACTCTGTTGCGGGCACTTTTCACTTATCTTGTTACAAAGCACATAACTGCTGAACGCTGCTGGAATGCTAAACGGTCCGTCGAAAAGAAGAGGAAATGTGGCACCTGTATGGCTTCGATGATGCTGTTATCGACCGATTCCTCATCAATGAAGACCACAGGTCCAGTTGCGAACTGGATTCCTCGTCCTCTGCTATGGAAAGAGTTGAGATAATACTTGAGTATAAGCACTGCCTTCTGTGTTCACTATTTGATCATTTGACGAAATCTCTACATTTACGAACTTACATTATGCATACTACACCTAGATAAAATATCCCATATTTGTGACAAGGCTACATTTATCTTTTCGGCCGCCTAAAAACATCACAGAGATGCTGCGTCATCAAGAGTCCGAAGTGTTTATAAAAATTCATGCGAACGTGGCACGAGGTACATGGGATATCTATTCAAAACGTTTCCAAGCGTTGTACCGAATACTGGAGAGTGCAGAAATTTTGATTTTATTTTTGTCTTTCATTCCCCACTCCTGAGGAGTGGGTGGTCTCCTGTAGAACTTTGTTTCAGCCAAATGTCGCGATAGGCTCGGAGTGGAAGAGAGCGGATTCCATAGATAGTTGGAGACCAAATCAATGTTTAATCGATTTAATCAGACTAAGATCAATCAAATGCAGTCCGACCCTTCCCAAAATTAAAATTTATATACTTTTCACATTCAGCTTCAACACATATGTCTGTTGTCGAAAACTGGCTTCAGCATTATATGTCGCGAAAGACACAAAGACGCTGCGAATGACATTTCGTCGTTGACGCTAATGTAATCTCTGGTCACGGTGGACCCGAACTACATCAGTGTGACCGCGTGACTTCTTTGATAATTATTTGCTTTCCTGATGAGAACAATGGCAGATGTTGTCGAAAGCTCAAATTCTCAGAGGGGATATCTGCTAGAACTGAGCTTCAGTCTGGAAGCGCGCGACCGCTACGGTCGCAGGTTCGAATCCTGCCTCGGGCATGGGTGTGTGTGATGTCCTTAGGTTACTTAGGTTTAAGTAGTTTCAAGTTCTAGGGGACTGATGACCTCAGAAGTTAAGTCCCATAGTGCTCAGAGCCATTTGAACCATTTTTTTGCTAGAACTGAACCGAAAAAACTTACTACAGTAAAAAGTGGAATGTTACCATATGCTAAACGAATCGTCTTTTATAAACTGTACTGTATAGTTTCCGATGCTTTACTGTTTTCCGCGCCAATGAGGCGATATGTGAGCTGTGGAGCAGCACCATAAACGTATCTCATATTCGTATGCGACTATACTGGTTAGGGCGTGGTTTACGAATGATATATAACAACAAAAGCTGAGGGATACATAGCGCGTTATAGGCATCCACGTTAAACTTAACGATTAACAGAGCATACTAGAAACAGTAAATTAATAATTATTAAGCGACCTGGTTTTCTCCACAAATAAACTCCGATGGGAAGTGTGAAACTGTTTTCATATAGTGTTACTCTGGACCAATGAAGCAGAACGACCAGCCAGCCAACCCACTTGAAGGATTATAGTTCCCAAGAGAAAGAGCGGCATGTACTCTGTAAGTCTACGCAAAGCAGCTAAGGATGTTGTGGTCTTTTTGAGACTCCTGTGCAATTCCCCAACGCAACATAACTCTCCCAAAACTGTGTTGTGGCCGCTTTCGGCTTCTCGGTATGGAAATATCTTGAGACACCTTTATACATATTTAACATTGTAACAGATGTCCCAGGCGCGCTCGTGCTGTTCGCTATTGTAGACCTCGGAGACGGTCTCTGGTGTATGGCGGATGGTGGATTTTTTTCCGGCTTAGAGGTGCTGGGACAGTATTTCCATAATCCTTGTAAATGGCTTGTTGTCTGTGCCTGCTGCACTAACCCAAGGCGAGTGATTTTCCCATGGTATCAGAAGATTTTCAATTCCTGCTGGTAAATAAATTACTAAAAAACTGGCAAGAAGCAGCTGAAGACTGCTATTAGCAGAGAGAAACAACCAATGGAAACGCCTAAATAGTGTTCCTCATGTTGACAGGCTGGAAGTGCTATACGTTGAAAACAAATTTTGTGGAGCTAAAAGAATGTCGTAAAGAAAGCAAGTCAACCGACAGTACTGGCACCGAAAAGCATTGCGACGTAATGCTCAATTTCGCAAATCGACGGCGGTTCTGCAACATAAATTGTCCACCTACCTCGATACTGCTGCAGATCTGCACACGTAACTCCTGATTGCAGCCACTTAAGAGATATCAGAAAAGCAGTGTTGAAGAAACTGAGATTTCGTAACTACACGTCAGAGGCCGCTATAAGTACAAAAAGCTGAAAATAGTCTTGTGAACTCTAAAGAATAAATCAGAAATGGGTTGCTGTTCAAATTTCTAAGTTCAGAGGTCCTTTTAAACTTGCATTAGGATTTTTTTATTGCTATTAAGCAAGATCATTAGCCCACATGTGTTCAGATCATTAAAATTCCTGTTCACAGTCCTCGTCACACTCAAACAGCCAGAACTTCTCCTCTTCAATTCCGAAATCATTTATGAGAGTAACAAAGTCAATAAACTGCTATTTACTTTCGCACTCGGAATACAGTGGTTGTCTTTAAATAAAGTTTTTGCTCGGTATAAATACCCAGTAAAACAAAATTTACTTAGTACCGCCACGCTTTTAGTTCAAAGTTTACACACGCGATTTTCTGCAGTACAAAATATCTCTAGACTCTTAAAATTTCACAAATAGTTAATGGTAAACACCAGCTACCTTTATCACCGTACCGAAACGCAGATGTCACAATATCACTTCATTTTACACATAATGCGTTCGGATACTTTCAGCCTGACCGGCTCCTTCGAAAGGCACTCCACCACTCCTTCTTCTCTCTGCCTTTACAAGCACCTCTGTCTCATGCGTTAGGTGGCAAACCGTCTCACTTCTTATTGGCTGTACAGAATTACGGCCAATCAGAACTGACTTTCAGGGCGCGGCTCGCGCCAAAATCTAGTAAGAACCAACCTCTGCTCTCAGCTCATTGACGTCATTAAAATAAGCAACTCAAAACTCTCTCGTTAAACAAATAAAAGGAAATAAACTTTAATCTATACTTTACGTCTGGAATTTAACGATATAGTAGCAAGCGTTCTGGCTGTCTCTTACATACTCAAACATGCTTGGACATCCGTCATCCACTAGTAGTGGATTCGTTCCCACGATACAAAGCTGGAACACTTGCAAGTTCCTATAGAGAATTACAAACCGAAAATTTAATATTGGCAAATGTCCCACATACACTCACACAAGTACTCTCTTTCACACTCACCGTAACACAAAACTTAAATATCTACTTGAAATTCTTAAAGTTATTACTACAGCAAAATTACGGAAGGTTTTCTAAAATGAGAACTTTCCAGATTTGAATCTAAACAATGAAGCTGTTATCATACCTTTTCAAATAGTCACAGTTGGTGAACTATTAGTTTTTTTAAGTGTCGGATAATTACGTTTTTTACTGACTTTTCCTTTTTTTTTGTAACTTCTAATTTATGACAGTTATTGACTTCAGATTTTGACAGATTGTTCCGTTACACAACAGAAGGTTATGTACCTAATACGAAGTTCCTCAGGCTATTTCTAGATCAGTTACTAATGTTTATAGTTCCAGAGAATGTAACTGCTCTGTAAGCGCCTCTCCGCTACTTCCACACGCTGCAGACGCGCCTTACGGTCATGACGCACGTCTTCATGACACAGCTTGCCCGTTGTAGAGCGTATAAGATTTTGACTGCTTACACTGGAGCCCACATACATTCACACAAGAAAGCTTTAATAGACAAATTGGCGATCGCGCCCTAGTTGCGACGCCTCAGCTTTTTGTAATCTCTGAGACGAAAGCTGTATTTTGAAGTGTATTTCTGAGGCCTATAGTCAGTGATCCTTAGTGATTGGCCAAGTTTTTTTTTTCCGAATACGGTGACACTGCGAGAATCTGAAAGTTCTTTCATGTTCTCGGACTTGGAATTCTTATTGAGACACTTTCCGCTCGCCTAGACGAGTGTATTAACAAGGAAAACTTGTCATCGCCTAGCCGGCCGAAATGGCCGTGCGGTTAAAGGCGCTGCAGTCTGGAGCCGCAAGACCGCTACGGTCGCAGGTTCGAATCCTGCCTCGGGCATGGATGTTTGTGATGTCCTTAGGTTAGTTAGGTTTAACTAGTTCTAAGTTCTAGGGGACTAATGACCTCAGCAGTTGAGTCCCATAGTGCTCAGAGCCATTTTTTTCTTGTCATCGCCTACGTCTCAGATTTAGTGGTAAGATGGGCCAACAGACAGCCCGTCAAAAACTGAACACGGAGGAAGCATGCAAACGGGAAGTATGTATACTGAATTGTGTAGAAATAAGTGAAATCGAAACAGTGAACGGTCCAACCTCAAGATGTGCAACAATGATCGAATTTGAATCGCAGCGGCCTCGTAGTTATGTGGTGACGGTGCTGGACTGCGTAGGGGAAATCCATGTTGAAATCTCCCCGGTATCCAATATATATATATATTCACAAAGTTATAAACTGTCCTTTCGGTCACTGACATGTCTGTTCCCTGTATTCAAATTTGTGTATGTGTCATAGTGTAACAACCGTTTGCAACAGCGAGGTACTAGAAACGGGCCTCTAGTCCTCCAGACGTACGTATCTCCTATTTGTTCTACACAAGTACCACATGTAACGACCCTTGCGTTCCGTTTTGGAAGTTTCGACTCTTTAATTCCTTTCTTGTAGCATAGTTCACAGCCGTTTACGTGTTGCTTTCATTTCTGTAAGAAGTCTATGAAGCATCTCGCCTGTTCCTCACTATTTACCACATTTTTATATACAGGACGTAAAATCCCGTCTGAGGCATGCGATCATTTTTATGCTAATGATTGGCAAGCAATGCTGTACAATCGTAATAAAGTCATGAGATGTTCAGTTGACTCTTTTACTAGACCACGTTACGCGTTTCGGGATTACACCCATCTTCATACATCACAGACTTCAACTCCTTCTTAACCAACCAGGCGTACAGCCATGACAACTCAAAGAAAGTGTCCAATAACATATGACAGTAACTTCTTTGAGTAGTCAAGGCTGTACGCCTGGTTGGTTAGGAAGGAGTTGAATTTTGTGATGTCTGAAGATGGGTGTAATCCCAAAACGCGTTACATGCTCTAATAAAAGAGTCAGTTGAACATCTCATGACTTTATTGCGATTTTACAGCATTGGTTGCCAATTATTATTCACCCCATTTTGTTGCAACGGTAATATATTGCTACAAAATGACTCATAGTCTATAACCAGTGTATATCCGACAATGCCCAACACTACAGAAGAAGATCAGATACGTCAATGACCGGACGAAAAGTTCACAACTTTGTGAAAAAGAAAAAAATTTGGGCACGAGAGAGATGAGATTTGAACTTGGATCTCTCGCTTTCCAACCCCGTAAACACAGCCACGACGACGTCGTTCCGACGTTTCACTCAATGTCGCACATCTTGAGCGTAGACAGTTCACTGTTTCTATTTTGCTTCTTTTTAACAGTTCAATACACCCTTTTTCTGTTTTCATGCTTGATCTCTGTTAATTTTTTGACGGGCTGTAAAGTGAGCCACTTTCCCACCAAATCTGAGGGGGTTGCGATGAAGAGTTTTTTTCCCTTGTAAGTATTTTACTTGCTTGATGGAAGCATTACTGCGATACTGGAAAGCTATGTTAAATGTTTTCACATTTTGACCATGACGTGTTAGCCTTTGTACAGATTGGCTCAGAGGGAAGTAGCCGGTGTAAGTATAAAGGAAATGCAGTGAAATCATAGAAACAAAGAGCTGAAATGCACCTACCATTTATTTACAATGGAACATACAGTGAAATTTACGTTTATAGAAGATGTTGAAAGTTGTCCCCTGCAACATAAGTAGACACCTGTGCACGTCTAACGGATACACCCGGTGTAAAGTTGGGATATGGATGGCAGCAACTTCACGGCTGATGTCTTTCAGTTACTGTATTGTGTGTGGATTTGTTTCACAGACCTTGCTCTTGAGTGTCGCCACAGGAAAAAAATCACATGTTGTTAGATCCGGCAAACGTTGTGGCCATGAATGTTTGCTGACAATTAGTTCCTCAGTGGAGGTATCAAGGGCTCGTTTCAGAGATGTGTGGCACGTTGGATCATCTTGCTGGAAGAACCATCATTGTCTTTCATATTCATAGAGTTGAGCACAAAATGTATCAAAAATTTCCATATGTGCATCCGTGTTGAGGGCAGTGTCAAAAAACATCGGTCCAATGATGGGCGTTCGTGTTACGCCGCACCAAACTACTTCTACTTACATGCGCCTGTTGGGCCAGTTTACGAGTAGAGTTCCTCGGGCTCTGAATAATTCTTTGGCGAATGTCTGCAATAACTTCTAGCGTGCAAACTATTGGCATTCTTTGTCGTTTTAAATTTTGTATGGATATTGAGGAAGGAAGATGAAAGAAGATTGGAGGCACTAGAGATGCGGATATGGAGAAGAATGGAAAAAGTGAAGTGAGAAGACTGAGTAAGGAATGAAGAAGTATTAAGGTGAGTTGGAGAAGAAAGAAACATACTGAAAGTCATCAGAAAGAGAAAACGGAACTGGATTGGGCATTTTTTGAGGAGGGACTGTTTATTGAAGGAAGGAATAGAAGGAATGGTGGAGGTAAAAAGGGGAAGAGGAAAAAGAAGACAACAAATGCTGGATAATATCAAAGAAGACAAATACTTAGAAATGAAAACGCTGGCTATGGACAGACAGAAATGGAAGAGGCTTAACCCATGAAAAGACCTGCCGTAAGGTAGAATACCCTACTGCCACTACTTAAATTTTGCACAGATCCGAAGGTGCGCCAGTTTTTATACAGGCTCTGTATTGCTCTCTTTGCTGGTAGTCCTCTGTCCGGATACCTGACTGAAAATTTCACGAATTTCCTTAACCGAACCAGTTTTCACTCATTCTTTCACAATTTCAGTTCTTTTTTGTGTCGAGAAAGTCGTTTAGGTAAACAACGTGAAACAGTTTCAATGAAAACTTAACTTCTGAGGTCATCAGTCTCCTAGAACTACTTAAACCTAACTAACCTAAGGACATCACACACATCCATGCCCGAGGCTGGATTCGAACCTGCGGTCGTAGCGGTCGCGCGGTTCCCGACTGTAGCACCTATAACCGCTCATCCACCGCGGCCGGCTGTATATTGGGGTCAGTGGAATGTACGCTAAGGGACATCTGGCTCGGAGCTGTCCTTGAAGTAACGGATTTCTAACAATTTGTTGTGTCACTGCGGTGTCATATGCTGCTCAAACTGCTGCTGCAGATCCAGAACGATCCGCCAGAGCCGTACGCCGAACACGATGCTCTTCTCTCTCGGCAATGCTATGTGGCCGTCCGGAGAATGGTCATGTTGCGACGGTACATTCTCGTGAACACCGCTGCGAGAAATTACGTACAGCGGCTACATTGCTGCCAACTCTTTCTGCAGTATCGCACAAGTAACTGAGCCGTGTGGCTCGATCAGCGATATTTCCGCCGCCGGTATGGGTCATCTTTCCGGCGGAGTGCGCAGAGCGCGCACTGGCGCCACCTACCGGGCCGATCGGGAGCGAGAGGAAAAGCTGGGGAAGAGGCAGTGATTTCTCTTTTGGACACCGGGCAGTAATGGCGTTTTGAGAACTATGGCGGACATCTAAGGTCCGGTGTCAGACAGCAAGCAGGACACGTCTAAAAGGGCTGTTCCGCTTGCTTCATGTCTCCTGGCATCGGGATCTGCGGCGGCTGGCTTCGTCGAACAAGCAAGAGGGTAAGGGCCTTGCTTGTCCTGTAAAATGTGGTCGGAATCCACTACCGGGTTCTGTGCGGTTGACTGTATTTTCTGAGGCGGCCGTCGCTACTCCTACTGAGTCTGGCCTGCAATGTGTTGATTTTAATTGGTTTAATACGTGATGTGTTAAGGGGCATGTGGTGTGATCGTTAAAATTTAAGATGGCCTGGAGTGCTGAGAAATTCCGTTGTAGATCCCTACTGTCAAGGTTTAATCGCCATTGAAGGCAGTTTGCTGGCCCTTGTTTAAGTACCGCCTGGTTACTGTATTTATATCACACGTCGGAGTTAAAATGGCCAGTCGCTATTGATATACAGGGTGGTCAATTGATCGTGACGGGGCCAAATATCTCACGAAATAAGCGTCAAACCAAAAAAACTACAAAGAACGAAACTCGTTTAGCTTGAAGGGGGAAACCAGACGACGCTATGGTTGGCCCGCTAGATGGCGCTGCCATATGTCAAACGGATATCAACTGAGTTTTTTTTAAATAGGAACCCCCATTTTTTATTACGTATTCGTGTAGTACGTAAAGAAATATGAATGTTTTAGTTGGACCACTTTTTTCGCTTTGTGATAGATGGCGCTGTTGTAGTCACATACACATGGCTCACAATTTTAGACGAACAGTTGGTAACAGGTAGGTTTTTTAAATTAAAATACAGAACGTAGGTACGCTTCAACATTTTAGTTCGGAAGTTCCAATGTGATACATGTACCTTTAAGAACTTATCATTTCTGAGAACGCATGCTGTTACAGCGTGATTACCTGTAAATACCACATCAATGCAATATATGCTCAAAATGATGTACGTCAACCTCAATGCATTTGGCAATACGTGTAACGACATTCCTCTCAACAGCGAGTAGTTCGCCTCCCGTAAAATTCGCACATGCGTTGACAGTGCGCTGACGCATGTTGTCAGGCGTTGTCGGTGGATCACGATAGCAAACATCCTTCAACTTTCCCCACAGAAAGAAATCCGGGGACGTCAGATCCGGTGAACGAGCGGGACATGGTATGGTGCTTCGACGACCAACGAAATATGCTATTCAATACCGCTTCAACCGCACGCGAGCTGTGTGCCGGACATCATGTTGGAAGTACATCGCCATTCTGTCATGCAGTGAAACATCTTGTAGTAACATCGGTAGAACATTACGTAGGAAATCAGCATACATTGCACCATTTAGATTGCCATCGATAAAATGGGGGCCAATTATCCTTCCTCCCATAATGCCGCACCATACATTAACCCGCCAAGGTCGCAGCCATCGTGGATTTTCCGTTGCCCAATAGTGCATATTATGCCGGTTTACGTTACCGCTGTTGGCGAATGACGCTTCGTCGCTAAATAGAACACGTGCAAAAAATCTGACACCGTCCCGTAATTTCTCTTGTGCCCAGTGGCAGAACTGTACACGACGTTCAAAGTCGTCGCCATGCAATTCCTGGTGCATAGAAATATGGTACGGGTGCAATCGATGTTGATGTAGCATTCTCAACACCAACTTTTTTTAGATTCCCGATTCTCGCGTAATTTGTCTGCTACTGATGTGCGGATTAGCAGCTAAAACACCTACTTGGGCATCATCATTTGTTGCAGGTTGTGGTTGACGTTTCACACGTGGCTGAACACTTCCTGTTTCCTTAAATAACGTAACTATCCGGCGAACGGTCCGGACACTTGGATGATGTCGTCCAGGATACCGAGCAGCATACATAGCACACGCCCGTTGGGTATTTTGATCACAATAGCCATACAACAGCACGATATTGACCATTTTCACACGGGTAATGTATCACGAAGCAAATACCATTCGCACTGGCGGAATCTTAGGTGATACCACGCACTTATACGTTTGTGACTGTTACGGCGCCATCTATCAAAAAGCGAAGAAAGTGGTCCAACTAAAACATTCATATTTCTTTACGTACTACACGAATATGTAATAAAAAATGAGGGGTTACTATTTTAAAATACGCAGTTGATATCCGTTTGACCCATGGCAGCGCCATCTGGTTTCCCCCTTCAAGCTAGACGAGTTTCGTTCTTTTTAGTTTTTTCGTTTGATGCTTATTTCGTGAGATATTTGGCCCGTTCACTATCAATGGACCACCCTGTATATACAGATAAAATATTTCCCTGGATATGTTTATCTCTAACTTGTAATAACATGTCTGTTACGTTTCTGTTTGAACTAATAGTGTGTCTGAGAGACGCACGTATAATTTTGAAATCAGTAGTTTCCTAAATTCTTACCAATTATTGACAGGCCAATTGTTATCGGTGTTTAATAGCCTGAAACGGATTCTTTTGATGGTGGTACTAGAAATCCTTTGGTGACAGTAGATCGATATTGTAATTAATTTCATGTATTAATTTTACTGATGGTGTATCGTAATGAGTTATTGTGTTTGTAGTCATTTAAGGCAAATGTCAGTCTGTTGTAGATATCCGCTAGTTCCGGGATTTTCTCGTGCCCATTCGTGACCGTTGCTGCTCCCATCTGGGGGTCGATGTCGAGCCTGTATTGGACACATCTGAGCGGGCGGGCGTCCGTTTTCTGAGCGTAGTTGTTGAATCTGACGAGCTTGTTTGCTCACATGAAATTTTACAATTCAAATGGTAAATTATATGGTGCCTACCATTTAAGTAACCTGTTGTGTGCCATGGTATCTGATTGTTGCCTGAGCTCTGAATTATTTTGCCAATAACAACCACCGTCGTAATGAAAGAGCACATTAGTTAAATTTTAGTAAATTGTTCTTCAGCTTGATTACAACTTAGACTATATAAAATTTAACTCATTTCAGTAAACGTGTAATAGGCCATAAGTGCCGCGTTTTTTGGAAGGTTTAAAATTGTAGTAATTTATTTTCACATGAATGGTAATTTTTAAAGACGTGTGGTAGTTTTAAACATGTGATGGTTTTATTTGTCAAGTTCTCTTGTTTAAAGGTACCAAATAAAATATTCGGTGCAACTGTCGATGGTTATATGCTGATGTGTTACTTTGGTCCAGTCCTGCCACCCAACAGCCTATTGTGCTGAGTTTGTGTCGTTGTGTAAAAGGTGGGATTACATAATGTCTTGACACTTCAGTAACATCAAGCGTCTCGTAGCCCTATGAAACGACCTTGTTCGAACTCAGAAGGTGTTGATAATGGCGTCTGTGTTGCCTTAAAGGTTATCTTGACTATCATGGGCTTACCACGTACAATCTCAAAGGTAACTAACGCTCACGACCATTACAGCGTGTATTTAAATCAAATCTGATTCTCTTGCGGCTGGTGTGAAATTTTAATAGACGTCTTGTAGACGTAGAAACACGCCTACCAGCTTTCATTTCTGTCGCACAACTCTTCCTCATTTTCCGTCAGTGTGTGACGTAGCCGACGCGTATACTTAAATTTATGGATAGATTACAGTGTATAGAGCATTCTTCACCACAAAATATTTTGATAATATACACATTTTTGTGACATACGTAGCACTGTATACTACTTTCTGAATTTATATGCGTTGTTGTTTTGTGCATAGAGACGAAGTTCTTACCTGTCGATCGGCCCGTACTTATCTGCGGAAAAAGTACAAGGGATATCTTCGAGCAAAGAGTGTTGACTGGATAAGGGCAGGGCCAGTTCGTGACCGTGCATTAGCAGTCGAGATTCGAACAAAACATGGCGGAGCGGAATGTTAGGACCGCCTGGGACAGCGGCAAGTAAAGTTTCATTGAACTAATGATTAATTTACCGATCACCCACGAACCATGCATCTTGCCGGGATTGAGATGCCTGGTGTACCTCAGCCATACAGATAGCCTTACCGTACGTACAACCACAACGGAGGCGTATAATTTGAGAAGCCTGATAAACCTGTGGTTCTCGAAGAGGGGCAGTAGCCTTTTAAGTAGCTGCAGTGGCAACAGTCTAGATTTACTGATCTGGCCTTCTAACGTTAGTTGCTAGCTGTGCTGGTACTGCAAACGGCTGAGTGCAACAGGAAACTACAACCCCTTAAATGATGAAAACCTCTTGAGTGAAATATTCGGGAGGAAAAATAGTCCCTCATTACGATCTCCGAAAGCGTCATCAGAAAAAGACAAAACTAGCATTCTACGCATCTGGACGTAAACGTTCAATCCCGCAATTAGATAGCTAGTTTAGGAAATTTAAAAAGGCAAATTAAGAGCATGAAGTTAGGTAGTTGTAGTGGGAATTAGTGAAATTGAGAGCTAGGAAGAACAGGAATTCTGGTCAAGTCAGTACTCTACTACAAACACAAATCAAACACAGGTATGCCCGCATCTCGTGGTCGTGCGGTAGCGTTCTCGCTTCCCACGCCCGGGTTCGATTCCCGGCGGGGTCAGGGATTTTCTCTGCCTCGTGATGGCTGGGTGTTGTGTGCTGTCCTTACGTTAGTTAGGTTTAAGTAGTTTTAAGTTCTAGGGGACTTATGACCATAGATGTTAAGTCCCATAGTGCTCAGAGCCATTTGAACCATTTTGAAACACAGGTATTGCAGGACTAGGTCTAATAAGGAATAAGAAAATAGGAATGCGGGTGGGCTGTTTTTAACACCATAGCGAAGGCATTAGCATATCAAAGACGACACGAAACTAACACCCACCTAAGTTTACACAGGCTTATATGCCAGTCAGCTCCACAGATGATGAAGAGCTTGTAAGACTGTATGATGAGGTAAAATAAATATGCTGACTTGCTCCACAGATGATGAATATATTGAAAGGCTATATGATGAGATAAAGGAAATTAGTTAAATACTTTAGGGGAACTTAGGGGACTGGAAATCGATGGTAGGAAAAGAAACAGAGCAAAAAAATAGTAGCAGAACATGGACTGGGGAAAATAGAAAAAAATACAAGGCCTGGAAGAAATCCTTGGATAACATCGGACATAACGCATTTAATTCATGAAAGGAATACCTATAAAAGTGCAGTAAATGAAAAAGGTGAAAGGGAATCTTGATGTCTAAAAAATTAGACTGACAGAAAGTCAATCCTAAGAAGGAGTGACTAGAGGAAAACTACAAGGCTGTAGAAGGATGCCGTAATGTACAAGGAAAATAATCGCGATGACAAAATTATAGAAAAGGGAAGAGGAGTTAGATGAGATGGGAGATATGCTGCTGCGAGAAGTATTTGACAAAGCATTGAAAGACAAGTCGAAACAAGGCCCCAGGAAAAGACTTCATCCTCTAAGAATTGATATCATTGATGAAGACAGTCATAACAAATGTATTCCACATTGTGGGCAAGATATATGAGACAGAAATATCAGCAGACCTGAAGAAGAACGTAACAGTTCCAGTTCCAATGAAAGGAGGTACTGACAAGCGTGCGTATTAACGGACTATCAGTTTAATGACTCATTCTTGCTGAATACTAACACAAATTACTTACAGAAGAATGGAAAGTCGTTCACTGAGAAAATTGTTTTGGAATCGGTAGAAATGTAGGAACACGCGATGCAATGGTGACCCTATGATTTATAAGAGAATATAGGTTAAAGATAGGCAAACTTACATTTGTAGTATTGTTTATTTAGAGAAAGTTTTTGACACTGTTGTCTGGACTGCAGTCTTTAAAATTATGGAGACAGCAGGAATAAAGGACAGGGAATGAAAGGCTATTTACAACTTGTTCAGAAAAGAGTCGAAGGACAGGAAAGAGAAGCACTGGTTGAGAAGGGACACGGTTGTAGCCTATCCCAGACGTTACTCAGTCTGTACATTGAGCAAGAAGTAAAGGAAACTCAGGACATATCTGAGAACGGCATTAAAGTTCAGATAGACGAAATAAACATCTCAGGTTTGCTGATGATATTGTTAATTTCGTCAGAGACGAAATAGGACTTGGAAGAGCAGTTGAATGGATAGATGAACATCAACTAAAGTAAGGATAATGGGACGTAGCCGAATTAAATCAGATTATACTGAGGGAATTAGACTAGGAAATAAGGCAATAAAAGAAGTAGACGAGTTTTGCTATTTGGGCAGTAAAACAACTGATGGTGGCTGCAGTAGAGTGGCTGTAGCAAGAAAGGCATTTCTGAAACAGTGGAATTTGTCAATAGCTAGTAAACTTTAAGTGTTAGAAAGTTTTTCTGAAGGTTTTTATCTACAGCAAGATTTCTCAAAGTGTGTTCCGCGGGAAGTGAATAAGCGCTCCGCAAAAATAAGTTAATAATATGGATTTTTCGGTATTTTTTCATAATTGTAAGAAAACGTTATTTTTATTATTTATGATTGCAAATTGAAGTAATCACTGAATGAATCAAACTTTTCTCGTTTTTAAAATTTTGTTAACCTTAAAAGCAAAAAAGGTGTTCCATCAATGTACCAGTATTCTCCAAGTGTTTCGTCAGAGGCAAAGTTTGGGAACCTAATCTGGAGCGTTGCCTTTTACGGAAATGGACTGTGGACAACAAGCTGTTCAGGCACGAAGAGAATAGAAGCTTTCGAAATGTGATCCCAGAGAAGAATCCCGAAGATTACGTTGGTAACTAATGAAGAGGTACTGAATAGAATGGCGGGGAAAGGTTACGGCACATTGGTTGGTAGGACACATCTCATAGAGTAAATAAATCATTAATTTGGTCATGGTGAGTATATGTGTGGGGAGGAGAGGTGGTGAACAACACAAACAACATTATTCAGGCATTAAAATCACCTGGCACAGTTGATTCTTAACAGCTCTGTTCACTTAGCAAAGAAAACTAATTGTTTACGAATAATAATGGTATATGGATGCGGGGAGAGGGGGTGAGAAACACTAAAAGCATTACTCAGGCATTAAAATCACCTGGCACAGTTGATTCTTTTAGCTCAGTTCATTTAGCAACAATATTTACGAGTAATAATTCCCCCCGTCGTAAAATTGAAATTATTTGATTGTACCACTGCCTACATGGGCCGCGTACGAGTACAGCCTGAAATTGTGCAAGTGACTCAGATGCTGTTACTCTAGTTGCCACTTTAGTGAGAAAAGTAAGGAAATCACTGTAACAGATTTTTAACATCGCTCGAATTACCAGCAAGTAGGACGACCAGTTGCCCGCCGTTGTAGACACATGTGCAGGCTGTCTCAAAATTGATCATGAATTACTATGCACGTTGATGAGGAAAGTTCGTCGTATTATGAACTTACAAAGTTTAGAAATCTGGTCAGGATAAAATTTCTCGTCACACTCCATAATTCTGTGCTGCACTGTTTGCTGTCGTGACACAGAGGTTGGGAGAGCTCAATTTACGTTGTGATTGCTGCTGGTAGCTAGGAACCGAACACCACAACATTCAGCGGGAGAGAATGTGAGCATCGGCGTATCTTTTGACGGGCTTAGACACGAAGCAAGAATGCAAGAAACGGAAGGATCGCAAAAACAGCCCTAAACCAGCCAGATTACCACCAACCTTAATCAAAGCGAATAGTTTTTCTGACTTTCGAAATGTTCTGGTTTTGCAAGTTTGCTAAGCAGCCTGCGTTGTTTGGAACGAGGGTATATCATCAAATGATTTTTAGGTGAACTAAGTAACAACACAAATTAAATTGTTTCTGTTGATAATATTATGGTACAAGTACCCAATGTATGCTAGCAATAAAAGAACAGAGAATGCAAGTAATTCTCGTGTGTCAAACTGCAATATATAAAATTAATTTCAGTAATAGAAACACTCTGAATGCACTTTTCGAACACTCGAAGGAAGAAGTTCCCACGACGTAAAATACTTCCCACTGTTCAATAACACTACGACTTTCAACAATTAGGTAGCAAATTCAACACGCGTACCAGGAGCAAAATGTCAACAATTCAGCAGGTTCGCGCTGTAGACATTTAAGAATATAGGCTATGCATGTGGTATTCTGAAGTCCTGTTGTTTTCTTGAGGTTCGTTTCACGATGAGCTGGGAGGAAAAAACGGATGTCGATGTATTAAAACACAGCCATAAAATGTACGTAGAATAAAATCTTGCGTTTTGTTGTTGTACAAGGTAAAATCTATTGTAACGCCACTTACTCTGTCGCTGCACTGAATTAATTTCACTGGAATGAAATGAATGAAATCAGTGGGGATAAAATCAGTGAAATACAATCAAATGAAATAGTGTTAGCAGATCTCCCTTTAGAAGAGCTCGACTGGAACGTTATTGTTGATGGTTACAGTGTCTGTGTTTATTCAGTCTGTTAATCACAATACAATGTCCTTCAGACATACATGCATTGTACTATGAAGATACAGACACTGTATAAACACAGATGTATCCATGCCTCCACCGGCTACAAAGACAATATAATACAGTGTGTATTAAAAGTAATCACCCGATTTGGCACGTTTATATTTCTGAAACTAATGAACATATACAATGAATTTTGTTTTTTGATGAACGGGAAACTCAAAGTTTTTTTCATACTTTTTCATAGGTGTTAAATGCCCCCCCCCCCCCCCCATCTTGAGAGGCACGGCATATGTTAATGCGGTATTTAAATTTTTTCCACACTGCAGCGAGCATGTTTTGAGTTACAGCTTCCACAGCTGCTGTTATACGATGTCTTAGTTCATTCATTGCTGTTGGTAAGGGAGGCACATAAACAAAGTCTTTTATAAACCCCCAGAAGAAATAGTCACATGCAGTAATGTCAGCCTGAATCATTTGGTCCAATGCGACCGATTCATCGCTCAGGAATTCTTTGATTTAAAAATTCTCGCACTTCCAGATGCCAGTGTGACGGTGCCCCACCCTCTTGGTAAATGAAGTTCGAATCAAGTCTCCAGCAGTGAGAAAAGAAAGTTGTCAATCATATTATGATATGGGCTTCCTATCATAGTGTCCTCGGGAACGAAAAATGGACCATACACATTTCCCGTGAACTGCACAAAACACATTAAATTTTGGAGAGTCCCTCTCATGTTGTACAATTCCATGTCGTTGTTCCGTACCCCATATTCTCATATCATGTGGGTTCACCCTCCCATTTAAATGGAATGTTGCCTCATCACTAAACACTAAGCGTGGAAGAAAACTGTCTTCCTCCATCTTGCCAAGAACGGAATTACAGAACTCCACACGTTGATTGGTTCAAATGGCTCTGAGCACTATGGGACTTAACATCTTAGGTCATCAGTCCCCTAGAACTTAGAACTACTTAAACCCAACTAACCTAAGGACATCACACACATCCATGCCAGAGGCAGGATTCGAACCTGCGACCGTAGCAGTCCCGCGGTTCCGGACTGCAGCGCCTAGAACCGCACGGTCACCGCGGCCGGCCCACACGTTGATGTTTGTCACCTTCAAGGATAGCTTGCTAGCTGAATTTTGTATGATTTCATGTGTAAACGTCGACGAAACATACGCCAGACGGACATAGGCGGCATGTTGAGATGTCGAGCAGAACGGCGAACGGATTTCTGCGGGCTCCTTGTGAAACTATGGCGGATGCGTTCGACGTCTGTGTCAGACACTCGAGGACGGGCCGGCGATTTTCCTTTAACAAAACAACCTGTTTCTCGGCACTGTTCACGCCATCGTCTAATGCTCCGTACTGCAGGAGCTGCGTTCGGATAGCGAAGTGGTGATGTGACTGCTTCCGATTAGCGGGAAATCCTGGTTCGAGTCCCGGCCCTGCAAAAATTTTGATGTATCGCTAATACTTGACGCCGGTGGATAGTTCCAGAATCTAAGTCTGTTTCGTAATGGAACGTTGTTAGTTCTTACGTAATGACATGAAGTACAGGGCTACTATAAATGATTCATTCGTTTCTAAGTACAGCATTTTCGATAGTATTACTTCTAAAAATATAACCGAGGCTTGGTTAGAACTGTAAGCTCACCGAGTTTGCATTGTGCCCACCGGGTGGCGTCAACGAATGCAGTATCTCGACAAAGGAGCAACAAATGCGAGAAAAGAGTTTTTGTCTCAGAATATGCAAGGTGTGTATCTGTTGCAACAGTGCATTCAGAATTATGGAGTGGAACCGCCATCTCAACAGAACATCTTGTGATGGTATTGACAATTTAGGGACATTGGTTGTCCTTCTAACAAAAAAATATCGGTTGACAAAGGGTGAGATTCGTAAGCAGTCCAACAAAATCACCGGCCCGCGCAAGCCACTAACTTGGAATACTGCATCAAACTGTGTGGAAGATTTTGCAATGGTGGTTTCATTTCAAACTATACCGTTCGCAACTCGCGGAACAATTAAAAGCGGAAGATTATGGCCGGCGCCTTCAATTTCGCATTACCACGCAGGTGGCACGTGAATATGAACATTTCGCCTCTGACTAAGCAACCGTACGCTTATCTGGAAAGCTGAATCGCCATGGATTGAGGGTGCGGCGCACTGGAAGTCCACGTGAAATTGTGGCGCTTGAAAGATTCGTCGAAGGTCAATGTTTTCCGTGCAATGTCAGAGACGAAGCTGTGTGAGAAGCCTATGATGGGTACCTCTTACAATGATATGTTGTAGCTATAATTGTTCCCACAACCGACAAATCATTCCGAGAATTTCATTTTCCAATATGACGGGCAGCGCCTCATTGGAGCATCAATGTTCGTCGCTACCTAGACGACGAATTTCCACGTTTCTTGACTGGGTGTAGTGATGAAGGTGATGTGGCCCCTAACACATTGTGACGTTTTCCTTTTGGGGAACATTAAGGACCGTGTTTACATCTACATCTGCATCGGTACTCTGCGAGTTACACTTACGTGCCTGCAGAGAGTTCATAGAGCCCCTTCACAATAATTCACTATTATTTCACTCTCGAACAGCGCGCGGAATAAACGAACACTGTAAGTAGGCTGTTTAGGCTTTTATGTTGGTAACGGCACGTAGCACCCCGTATGAAAATCACTGGCTGTGATGTGGTTGGTTGTCATTGTCGGAATATTCGATGCTGTAGTGTTGGGGAGTTGGATGTGAACAGCGGGTAGCGTTGTGCAGTTGGAGGTGAGCAGCCAGCAGTGGTGGATGCGGGGAGAGAGATACTAGAGTTTCGAGAGCGGACGATCTGGACGTGTGTCCGTCAGGAAAAGCAAATTTGTTTAATTGGATGTCACAAAATTATATATGTATTATGACTTTTGAACGCTATTAAGGTAAAGACATTGTTTATTCTCTATCAAAACCTGTCATTTGCTAACTATGCCGATCAGTAGTTAGTGCCTTGAGTAGTTAGAATCTTTTATGGAGCTGGCAGTATTGGCGCTCGCTGTGTTGCAGTATTCGAGTAACGAAGATTGGTGTGAGGGAAGTGATTTATGAAAGGTGTAGGTTATTGTTAGTCAGGGCCATTCTTTTGTAGGGATTATTAAAAGTCAGACTGCGTTACGCTGAAATACTGTGTGTCAGTTTAGTGATGATCAGAATAAGTAAAGAGAAAGCTGTCTGAGTACGTTGAGTTTTATTCAACAGTTTCTGTATCAAATAACGTAAGAGTTTTTCCAGCACTGTCATTCTTAATTTTTCTAAGGGGACGTTTCAACATCTATATCTTTCCATGCCAGCTCTGATTTCCCTTATTTTATTATGATGATAATTTCTCCCTATGTTTGTCGACGTCAACAAAATATTTTCGCATTCGGAGGATAAAGTTGGTGGTTGAAATTTCGTGAGAAGGCCCCGCCGCAACTAGAAACACTTTTGCTTTAATGATGCCCACCCAAATCCTGTGGTAGGTCCGCGACACTCTCTCCCCTATTTCTCGATAGCACAAAACGTGCTGTTCTTCTTTAAGCTTTCTCGATGTACTCTTTTATTCCTATCTGGTAGGGATTCAACAGCAGTCCTCCAATAGAGGACGGACAAGCATAGTGTAGGCAGCCTCTTCAGTAAATCTGTAGCATTTTCTAAGCTGTTCTGTCAAAAAATTGCAGTCTTTGGTTCACCTTCCCCACAACATTTTCTATGTGTTCTTCCTAATTTAAGTTGTTCATAATAATAATTCTTAGGCATTTATTTGAATTTACTACCTTTAGATATGATGGACTTTCGTGTAACTGAAGTTTAATGGATTCCTTTTGGCACTCGTGTGGATGGCCTTACACTTTTCGTTATTTGGGGTCAATTGCCAATTTCTGCACCACACAGATATCTTTTCTAAATCGTTTCGCAATTTATTTTGATCTTCTGATGACTTTACTGGGCGATAAGCGGCAGCATCATCTGCAAACAACCTAAGACCTCTGCACAGATGGTCTCCTAAATCGTTTATGCAGATAAGGGACAGCATAGGGCCTATAACACTACCTTGGGGAACGCAAGAAATCACTTCTGTTTTACTCGATGACTTTCTGTCAATTACTATGAACGGTGACCTCTCTGACAGGACATCACGAATCCAGCCGCATAACTGAGCAATTTGGTTACAAGCCGCTTGTGAGGTGCAGCGTCAAAAGTCTTCTAGGAATCTACAATACGGAATCAATTTGAAATCCCTTGTCAATAGTATTCAGCATTACGTGAGAGTAAAGAGCTAGTTGTGTTTCACAAGAACGATGTTTTCTAAATATACATTGGCTGTGTCAATACTCTGTTCTCTTCGAGGTAATTCAAAATGTTTGAACACAATTTACGTTCCAAAATCCTTCTTCATGTCGACGTTAATAATATGTGCCTTTTGGTTTTCTTAAATATAGGAGTGACCTGTGCAACTTGCCAGTCTTTGGGTACAGATCCCTCATCGAGCGAACGGTTGTATACGATTGTTAAGTATGGAGCTATTGCATCAGCATGCTCTGAAAGGAACCGTATTGGTATACAGTCCTGGACCGGAAGACTTGCTTTTATCAAGTGATTTAAGTTGCTTCACTGCTCCGAAGGTATCCGTTTTTAAGTTACATACCCCCTCTGCTAAGTACACTGGAACAGCTCGGAGAAAGCATGGTTGCCACTGTCACGATCACTAACAATTGTTGCTACGCTTGGACGTGTGTCGTGTGGCTAGAAGGGTACTCATAGAAGATTTGTAGAGTTCAAACATTGTACCACACAAGCGGATTGTAGTCAAACTGCGTGCTTATGGAATATCGTCTCAGTTATTCCTTTTCCTGACGGACACACGTCCAGATCGTAGTAACTGACGGAAAGTCATAGAGTAAAACAAAAGTGATTTTTGGCGTTCCCCAGGGTAGTGTTATAGACCCTTTGCTGTTCCTGATCTACTCGTATATAAACTATCTGGGAGACAATCTGAGCAGCCGTCTTAGTTTGTTTGCAGATAACACTGTCGCTTATCGACTAATAAAGTCATCAGAAGAGCAAAACAAATTGCAAAACGATTTAGAAAAGATATCTCAAAGGTGCGAAAATTGGCAGTTGACCCTAAATAATGAAAAATGTGAGGTCATCAACATTAGTGCTAAAAGGAATTCGTTAAACTACTGTTACACCATAAATCAGTCAAATCTAAATGCCGTAAATTCAACTAAATACCTAGGAATTACAGTTACGAACAAATTAAATTGGAAGTAACACATAGAACATGTTGTGGGGAAGGCTAACCAAAGACTGCGATTTATTGGCAGGACACTTTGAAAATGTAACCGATCTACCAAGGAGACTGCCTTCACTATGCTTGTCTGTCCTCTTTTAGAATACTGCTGCGCGTTGTGGGACCCTTACCGGAAGGAAAGCTCGTTTTGTATTATCGCGAAATATGGGAGAGAGTGTCACTGAAATGAAACAGGATTTGGACTGGATATCATTAAAAGAAAGGCGTTTTTCGTTGCGACGGAATCTTCTCACGAAATTCCTATCACCAACTTTCTCCTCCGAATGCGAAAATATTTCGTTGACTCCGACCTACATAGGGAGAAACGATCACCATGATAAAATAAGGGAAATCAGAGATCGTACGGAAAGATATAGGTGTTCGTTCTTTCCGCGCTATACGTAACTAGAATAATAGAGAATTGTGAAGGTGGTTCGATGAACCCTCTGCCAGGCATTTAAATGTTATTCGGAGAGTATCCATGTAGATGTAAATGAAAAATTGGTCAGTGCACGGTACTATTCCTGTAACATATTTGTACATGTAATATTTTGGAAATATAGAGCTTTGACAAGGAATGAATCATTTATAGTAGCCCTGTATATGAAGTACGAGAAGTGACCGTAGTATTCACTGTTCAACTGACCCGAATGTGCGTCATTGTGTGAACAGGAGAAAGATATACTCGCTCATAAATGACGAATGACAACACGGACTACGAACATTCCAGCCCTATTAGGTGATCGATCGCTCACGCGTAATTAATCACAGAGAAGCTCTTAGCAAATACCGCCAGTACTGGCTGCACGTATTTTATCAGTAAATCAACGGATTTGCTTGAAGCATGTGAAATGCCGTTAATATTGCTATATTAGTCTGCATTACTAGTCTGCCAATGAGTAAGATGACTCGAGTATTCACTTCTAATGCTTATTCCGATGTGACTTTTTTCGTTAACAAAATGAGCCAATACAGAATGAATCCTTCACTCTGAAGGAGGGTAAGCGCTGGTTTTATACTCCCTGGCAGATTAAATCTGGGAGATGTATCGCGGCTCAAATCTGGAACTTACATATTCACGGGCAACTCCGTTACTGGCTGAGCTATGGAGGTACAACCCTCAACCCACCCTCACAGTTTTACAGGGTGTTCAGAAATTCCCATTACAAGCTTCTAGGCTTGTAGATGGGAGTGAGTGGAGAATATTCTGGATTGGAACACATGTCCGGAAACATATCGTTTCCGTGCTATAACCATTTCAAGACTTGCCGGTAATGCTACCACTTGATTAAATCGAGTACGTCATTTGTTTTACAGTTACACTCATTAATAGCCAAAAAATTGCTCCTGTACTTTTTGACGGGTTCTCTTCGACGTGATGCAATGAAGCCTCTTCCAGTTCTGGTGTGCGGCGTTTCCTTCTAGCACCACAGTCACGCCTGCTGACAATGAATAATTGTGGCGGAAAGGACATGTGATGGAGTCGAACGTTGTGGAGAACGATCTTGATAAAGGGGATGAGTAGCTCTTCCACTACTATGACGTTCGCCAAACAGAAGGATCATGTCGGCGTGTTCTGCAAACATGTACTTAGCCACGTTGCTCTAACACTCACAGATACCTGAATGAGGCTCGAACCAGGTCTAAGACGTAGGTTGGACGTCAAACGACATCAGCTGATCCGACGTGCCCAGTCCCCCCCCTCCCCCTCCCTCCACTACTACCTTGTTGCACAACTACCTAGCAAACATGTTTTCAAACGGCTGTAGCATTCGTTTCCGGACATGGATTCCTATTAAAAATATTATGTACTCACTCCCCTCTACAAGTCCTAGAAGTTTGTAATGGGAATTTCCGAGCACCCTGTATTTCTAGCAGTGGACCCCCTGCCTCTCTTCTGCTTTCTGCACGTCACACAAGCTCACCTTGGAATTTTGGGCTCCTGGATAGCTCAGGTGGTATAAGATTCCATATCGGGGCCGGTCTGGCACACAGTTTTAATCTGCCAGAACAAAAACTGCTCTAAACTGCACACTCCGCCATAAAGTGAAAGTTTCAGCCAGGAAACGTGTGGTGTCCAATTGTAAGCCATTTGTCCGCGAAATCGTTCTTTCCAGGAAAGCTAGATCCGCTAGGTGTGCAGGAGAGTTTCTACGTAGTTTAGAGAATAGGAGGAAAGTACCGGCATAAATAAGGCTGTGGCCGGCCGGAGTGGCCGAGCAGTTAAAGGCGCTACAGTCTGGAACCGCACGACCGCTACGGTCGCAGGTTCGAATCCTGCCTCGGGCATGGATGTGTGTGATGTCCTTAGGTTAGTTAGGTTTAAGTAGTTCTACGTTCTAGCGGACTTATGACCACAGCAGTTGAGTCCCATAGTGCTCAGAACCATTTGAACCATTTTTTGAAATAAGGCTGTGCGGACGGGTCATGAGTCGTGCGTGAACAGTTTACAAGGGGACCGCGCCTACTCGTCATCGCCGATTTCGTCCAAATCAGTGGTTTATTGAGGACTTGGCCAGAAATGAAAGTGATAGAAGTGGGAGCTCCAGATGACCAAACGTTAAGGAAAAAATAGCATTTCTGACGCGTTACAGTCACGCATGAGCGCTGTCACCACATAACATCTGGTGTAGCGCAAATACACTCCTGGAAATGGAAAAAAGAACACATTGACACCGGTGTGTCAGACCCACCATACTTGCTCCGGACACTGCGAGAGGGCTGTACAAGCAATGATCACACGCACGGCACAGCGGACACACCAGGAACCGCGGTGTTGGCCGTCGAATGGCGCTAGCTGCGCAGCATTTGTGCACCGCCGCCGTCAGTGTCAGCCAGTTTAGCATGCCGCGGCAGCGTGGACGTGAACCGTATGTGCAGTTGACGGACTTTGAGCGAGGGCGTATAGTGGGCATGTGGGAGGCCGGGTGGACGTACCGCCGAATTGCTCAACACGTGGGGCGTGAGGTCACCACAGTACATCGATGTTGTCGCCAGTGGTCGGCGGAAGGTGCACGTGCCCGTCGACCTGGGACCGGACCGCAGCGACGCACGGATGCACGCCAAGACCGTAGGATCCTACGCAGTGCCGTAGGGGACCGCACCGCCACTTCCCAGCAAATTAGGGACACTGTTGCTCCTGGGGTATCGGCGAGGACCATTCGCAACCGTCTCCATGAAGCTGGGCTACGGTCCCGCACACCGTTAGGCCGTCTTCCGCTCACGCCCCAACATCGTGCAGCCCGCCTCCAGTGGTGTCGCGACAGGCGTGAATGGAGGGACGAATGGAGATGTGTCGTCTTCAGCGATGAGAGTCGCTTCTGCCTTGGTGCCAATGATGGTCGTATGCGTGTTTGGCGCCGTGCAGGTGAGCGCCACAATCAGGACTGCATTCGACCGAGGCACACAGGGCCAACACCCGGCATCATGGTGTGGGGAGCGATCTCCTACACTGGCCGTACACCACTGGTGATCGTCGAGGGGACACTGAATAGTGCACGGTACATCCAAACCGTCATCGAACCCATCGTTCTACCATTCCTAGACCGGCAAGGGAACTTGCTGCTCCAACAGGACAATGCATGTCCGCATGTATCCCGTGCCACCCAACGTGCTCTAGAAGGTGTAAGTCAACTACCCTGGCCAGCAAGATCTCCGGATCTGTCCCCCATTGAGCATGTTTGGGACTGGATGAAGCGTCGTCTCACGCGGTCTGCACGTCCAGCACGAACGCTGGGTCAACTGAGGCGCCAGGTGGAAATGGCATGGCAAGCCGTTCCACAGGACTACATCCAGCATCTCTACGTTCGTCTCCATGGGAGAATAGCAGCCTGCATTGCTGCGAAAGGTGGATATACACTGTACTAGTGCCGACACTGTGCATGCTCTGTTGCCTGTGTCTATGTGCCTGTGGTTCTGTCAGTGTGATCATGTGATGTATCTGACCCCGGGAATGTGTCAATAAAGTTTCCCCTTCCTGGGACAATGAATTCACGGTGTTCTTATTTCAATTTCCAGTAGTGTAGTACAGAACGCTAATCATCAGGTCGATTCCCTAAACAGACAACTTTTCTTATTTTTTTACGTTACTTTCATTGCAAATGAACCGAGATGCTCAATATATTGAATTTCTTAATATTTTCATATGCTGCTTGAAACGAAAAGACAAAAGTATATTTGACATAGCAAATAAATTTACAAGAAGTGATTGTACTTACAGCTTCCAGGAGGGCTCTGCGTATAACGTTCCAAGAAGGGATATAATTAGAGTGTACAGGACTTCGTATTCCATTAGTTTCATTTTTAACTTTGATCAGCATTACGAGTGGTTTGCTGCAAAAAACTGTGCAATGATAGAGAACCTCTGATGAAAGTAGACCAAGTTTGTTTTCCTGTAGAAACATTAAAACAACCATGTAATTGTAAAAATACCGCGTCTATAATGTGTGCAAGATGCCGAGAAAATTACTTCTTTCCCTGTAAATCATCAATTCTAGAATAGTAAAATGATCTAATTTTATGTTCTATCTTGTCGTATACGCCTTACAATCCTATCTTGGAAATGTATTTGCTGAGTCCTGCT